>NC_134852.1:202940287-204237162 GCF_049852395.1 Peromyscus maniculatus bairdii | reverse complement strand
AGTTAGTAGTTAGACATTACAATAGAAATTGTAGTCATATTAGATATGTTTTAAAAATTGAGCAGATGTATTTTAGACAGGTCATCTTCAAACCCTTCAGAGATCTACAGAATATGGCATTTAAAATGTTTTAATAACTTAGAAATTTTTCTTTTTTGAGACATGTCGGCTCCTGGCAGTACCAATCTACTTCAGAGAAAATATGGGCATTGAAGAAACTGCATATGGTGTTAATTTTCATTGTGGCAAAAGTTAGCCACTGGACAACAAAGTATCCTCAAATCAACAGAAAAAATGGACAGACAGAACACGAAACAAAGGACTACCAATTCCTGCCAAAACAAGTGTGGTTATGGCTTTATCAAAAGGCATCTTCTGAGGCCAGGACAATATGGCACCATCCCTGAAGTCGCCTTCACAATCTGGAAAAGGTACAGTGTCCTTTTCTTTGAAGGCAGCTGAACAGGCAGTGGGCCGATGGCTTCTGTTGTGCAATGGAACAGCAACTGAAAGCTCACACCTCTCAATAGTAGACTGGCATTTAATAGAGGGATGTGGAGAAGGGCATGCTTAGATGAAGCCATATATACACAGCCAAGAAGAATGGACAGCTGAATTCAAAAACCATCAACAATTTCCAGAATTTAAAATCCTGAATCATGACATGACACTAGTGGAATTCAGGTGTTTCTGGTATATGGACTGCTCTCACCCAATGTGAGGTTGAACTGTTGACCTTGTGTACAACCTACTTCACAAATGAGTCTGTCAGATACCATAAGCCTATAGGCTGAAGATGATGCCCCAACACTGTGGAGAAACCTCAGGTGACTGTCCAGGCAGCTGGCTGTTTCTGTCAACTCACAAAATTTTTGGAAGCTGCTTTTGTGCACTTCTTGTTTTTATTTTTGTTAGCTAATATTATTTCCTTCTTGGGTCTCTGAGGGAGTTGAAGATTAGTTAGTTATAGTTGAAGATTAATTAGGATAGAAAGTGAATTAGATACATTTTGGACTTACTAAAATAGGATAGATAAGGGAATTATTTTCTCTGATTTGTCAAATACAAATGGACTAGACATCGTTTAGGTATTTGTTACTTGTATATATTGTATATAGTTATTGTACTTTTGTATATAGTTTTTCTTTTGTTAGTTATAACCTTTTGCCTTTTTTCTTTTTATTAAAATAGAAAAAGGGAAATGTGGTGATATTTTATTTGTACTGAAATGTTATTTTAATTTTATGTTAATAAATAAAGTTGCCCTGGGGTCAGAGCTATTAGAGCCATAGTAAGAGCGTGGTGGTTAGAAGAGCTAGGTAGATTTCTGTGTGTTCAGGGATACAGCCAGTATTGGAGACATACGCCTTTAAGACCTGGAGGGCGGTACTTACAGGCAGTGATGAGGCAGTCATGTGGTTGGGTTTACAACCAATGAGAAGGCAGAACAGAAAGATTATTTAAACAGGGACACAGGAAGTACCTCCCTCTCTCGGGGAAGCTAGGAGCACTGCAGGAGGTAAGATTTTATCTCTGAGCTCTGACCTCTCGGCTTTTCTCTTTTACCTTGGCTCTGTGTTTCTTATTTTAATAATACGATTGGTTACATCTACACAGTTATCTCTTGTATCTCAAGCCTTTCCTTTTTCACCTGCTCAGGAACCTAGAATCATGGCTGATTTGAGGTTTAAGCAAACCAGCACTAAGTGAGACAGCAACTCCATTGTTAGTCCCTAGGCCATTAAACTTGTCGTTTCCCAAAGCAGCCTTGAACCAAACTTTTAGCAAATTGGTTAAGCATGAGAAAAGATGATAGCCAGCTACCCTGTTTGATTTCTTTTTCTCCCTGTCTGAAGCTCTTTGCTGTTTTTTAACACTAAAGTCTGAGATAAATAACCAAGTAAGTTGACTCACTGAAGGCAAACATCACAAGGAAATCAAAACATTTCAAGATTTCCAGCAGGTGAATCAAAATCAGAGTGAGACATTAAAGAAATGATCTTACACATTTTCTAAACATAATTTAGAAATTTTCTGAATAAATTGTCCATTAACCTGATGTTATAAAATAAATAGAGATAGGTAGACTTTATTTCTTGGGCTTACTACTTGTTGCTCTTTGAGCTATGATAGAATATTAAAGATAATTTTAAAACTTTAATTATGTGCATGTATATTGGAATATACATGCCATGGCATGTTTATGGAGGTCACTGATCAACTTTGTGGAGTCAGTCCTTTTTTATACCTTTCATAGGTTGTGAGGATCAAACTCAGGGCATCAGGCCAGTGTAGCCAAACTTTGTTTGTGCCACCAGCTCCCAAATAATGACACATAGACTTATTATTAATCATGAATGCTTGGTCTTAGTTTAGGCTTGTTCCCAAGTAGCTGTTATACCTTAAATTATCCTATTTATTAATCTTTGCTCTCCCACATGGCTCATTAACTCTCACACATAATGTGCATGTGACTTCCTAAGCATCATCCTGGATTATCCTGTGCACCTAAATTCATCCTCTGAGTTCCTCTCTTTGTCTGGAACTCCTTCTGTGGTGGTAATCTAATTGTACTGAAATATTATTTTGATTGTATGTTAATAAATAAAGTTGTCTGGGGGTCAGAGCTATTAGAGCCATAGCAAGAGTGTGGCGGTGGTGGCACATGCCTTTAATCCCATAGATCTCTGTGTGTTCAGGGATATAGCCAGCATTGGAGACATATGCCTTTAAGACCTAGGGGGCTGTACATTCAGACAGTGACGAGGCAGTCATGTGTTTGGGTTTACAACCAATGAGAAGGCAGAACAATATACTATAAAAAAAACGAACAGACAGGAAGTAGGTCTCTTTCGCGAAGCTGGGACAGCAGGAGGAAGGGTGAGATTTTAGCTCTGAGCTCTGACCTCTCGGCTTTCTCCTTTACATTGTTTCTGTGTTTCTTATTTAATAAGACGGTTAGTTACATCTATATCTGGCGCCCAACGTGACAAGAATCCATTAAAAACTGCTTGGCTTGACGGTAGGTCCGCTTTCCCGCAAGGGCGGCAGGCGGCGGCAGGCGGCAGAGGAAGCAGCAGGAAGTGGCCGGCGTCCTAGTCCGAGCTGCCGGAGTCCTAGTCCGGGTGGCAGCTTCTAGCCCGGGCCTAGGTCTGTGAGCAGCTTGCTTAAAGCCGGTGCTACAAACAACTCAGACCTGCCCTGCCGATCAGGGCCCTGCCTGTAAAGCCAACACACGTGGTCGGAGCTTAAGGAAGCCAGACCCAAGCCTTGACTCGGCACAAGAGGGAACACGTGGCTGGATTTAAGCTTTAGCCGGCTACGCTTTCTTGTGCGTTCTCTCTTCTCTCTCTCTCTCTCTCTCTCTCTCTCTCTCTCTCTCTCTCTCTCTCTGGATTTACACCTGGGACACTAGGTGGCTGCTTTGAAAATCCCCTCGGATTTCTACTGTTCTACGCAGATTTGGTAAGTCATAACATATCAGATATTTTAAAGGAAACTATCCAAAAGAGAATTTTTTCCACATTAAAAAACAAATGGGTTTTATGTGTACATTGGAAGAAAATTGGTTTTTGTTTGAAATTTTAGGCAGTCTGATAATGGAACAACTATATAATATTAGTATTGGTGGAATTATGCACCTATCACTATGCTAATTCACATTTTAATATTTAAAAAGATAGTCAATTTAAGTGCCAGGATAACAGCTTTAGAAGAACTTGTTAAACCTGTAAAAATTCAGACAGAAGAAATTAACAGTGAAGTTGTTTCAAGTCGGGATCATAAGGTTGCAGAAAGAAAGCCTGTTTTCACACAGTCACCCTTAATTTATCCTGTAACCGTACAGCAGATGCCTGATCAAATGGCTACACAAAATATTTGGGCTCCAATTGAAATGTTGGATTTAAAAAGGTTTAAGGAGGCAATAGTATCTTATGGCATGCATTCCCCATATGTAAAGCAAATGTTAAACTCTTGGTCAACATATAATAGGATAGTACCACAGGACTGGCGGGACCTTGCACAAGGTGTTCTGGAACCCAGCCAGAGACTTCAATTTCTGACTTGGTTTAAGGAGAAGGCTAAAAACATAGAAAAACAATGGAGGGATAAAGGAATACAAGTTTGCCAGGATCAGCTTATTGGAGAAGGCCAATATGCTTCAGTACAAACACAATGTTTATATGATGTCCAAACCCTAATTTTATGTCGAATGGCAGCCTTGAATGCATGGGACAGAGTTGAGGAACCAGGAAAAAAAATCTGAGTCATTTACAAAGGTGATGCAAGGCCCAAAAGAGTCTTTTACAGATTTTTTACAAAGACTGGCTTCAGCAGTAAAGAGAATGGTCTCGGATTCAGAAGCTGGTAAGGCAATAATTGAATCTTTGGCCTTTGAGAATGTGAATGCAGCATGCAAAAGAATAATAAGGCCATTAAGGGCAAGATCTGCACCTATGGAAGATTGGATTAGAGAAACAATTAATGTTGAAGCTGATGAGCATGATGATACATGGGTAGGAGAAGTAATTTCAAAAGGTTTGAGGAGCGTTAGATGTTTTGGATGTGGAAAGCAAGGACATTTGAAAAGGGACTGTAGACAGGTCATTCCTAGAAACAATGTTTCTTCAAGGAACAATGGCAACAGAATGCCCCTTCCTTCTGGAGTATGCAGAAGGTGTGGTAAGGGAAAACACTGGACAAATGAGACAACTGAAGAAAAGGGAAAAATCATCTATCCCAAGAAACAGAGTGAAACGGTGTATGGGTATATATTATCTAAAAAATTTTTATGTCTTCCTAAATGTTTGTTTCTGCTTTTCTCTAAAGATTTAACACTATTGGTTTTCTAATAGTCCCAGTTCAATTAAAATTTAAAGCTGACTTTGGAGTTGGAGAATGGCTCTCTCCTTCTTTAAAATCAAGCATGTTGTTAAAAGGAAAATGCAAACTCCCTGTTTCATGCCAGAATGAAAGAGCCATCTTCTGCTATGGTACAGGACAAAAGCCAAATTAATTAAGGGACTATTCTATTACTAATCTCAACTCTTTGATTCTATTCTGATTCTTTAAACTTTTCTCAAAGTATAAATTTTATATCAAAATTTACAAGATTAATATATATATATATACATATATATATATATATATATATATATATATATATATATATATATATATATACACATTTTAAACTTTGTTAAGATATGAATGGTCATATAGAGTACTAACTAATTCTAGAAAAAAGGCTAGCTGCATATATATGTTTTTGTGTTCGAGTCTCTTATCAGTTTTATGCAGGAAATCACGGCCAGGCCTAACATCTATTGAAGTCTCCGGAAAGAAGATGGGGCCCCACAACAACAACAACAACAACAATTCCACGTGGACAATAATAATATCATTAAGCTGACAAACATCATCCACAGATCAGCTTTGAACTACAAGGTGCTCAGAGCAATTTTGAGATGACTAGCTGAGATGATCCAGTCTCAAAGACTACTTGAATAAGGACTTGAGATAAACCCTGAACTTTGGCATTATACACAGACTGGATAATGAAGGATATAATTACCTCTCCTAGAATTTGACAATTAACCTAAAATTTTTCTTTCAGGGTAAAGAAAACTTTGCCCATACCCAGCAGGAAGCAATTTTAAGAATATGACGCCCACATTCCCAAAGAGGTGGTGTGGGGCGGGTGGTTTTTTGGTCTTTTTAACGGGTTTTGGGTCTGGGAAAATTTTCAGTATTTAGGGGGGTTGGTTACAAGTTATTGTCAAGGGTTAAGAAAAAGGCTAAGCAAAGGAGATTAGATTTAAGGTTCTTGTTTAAAAAAAAAGAAAGAAAGAAAAGAAAAGAAAAAGACAATTACTAATACTTTACATTGGATTGAATTGTTTTATATTGTATACAAATTTGAAACTGATATTGTTAGAAAATGCTATATGTATATTTCTAATTGTATTTATACCATTCATTTAACAATGTAATACAAATTTCTGATCCTTGAATGTTATTATTACCAACTACTAGGATATAAAGAAATGAAAATTAGTAGTTAGACATTACAATAGAACTTGTAGTCATATTAGATATGTTTTAAAAATTGAGCAGAGATGTTTTAGACAGGTCATCTTCAAACCCTTCAGAGATCTACAGAATATGGCATTTAAAATGTTTTAATAACTTAGAAAATTTTTCTCTTTTGAGACATGTCGGCTCCTGGCAGTACTAATCTACTTCAGAGAAAATATGGGCATTGAAGAAACTGCATATGGAGTCAACTTTCATTGTGGCAAAAGTTAGCCACTGGACAACAAAGTATCCTCGAATCAACAGGACAAAATGGACAGACAGAACACGAAACAAGGGACTACTGATTCTTGCCAAAACAAGTGTGGTTATGGCTTTATCAAAAGGCATCTTCTGAGGCCAGGACAATATGGCCCCATCCCTGAAGTGGCCTTCGCATCTGGAAAAGGTACGGTGCCCTTTTTCTTCGAAGGCAGCTTAACAGGCAGAGGGCCAATGGATTCTGTTGTACAATGGAACAGCAGCTGAAAGCTCATGCCTCTCGAAAGTAGACTGGCATTTAATAGAGGGATGTGGAGAAGAAGGAGATGCTGAGATGAAGCCATATATACACAGCCAAGAAGAATGGACAGCTGAATTTAAAAACTGTCAACAATTTCCAGAATTTAAAATCCTGAATCATGACAGGACACTAGTGGAATTCAGGTGTTTCTGGTACGTGGACTGCTCTCACCCAATGTGAGGTTGAACTGTTGACCTTGTGTACATCCTACTTCACAAATGAGTCTGTCAGATACACTAAGCCTATAGGCTGAAGATGATGCCCCAACACTGCGGAGAAACCTCAGGTTACTGCCCAGGCAGCTGGCTGTTTCTGTCAACTCACAAATTTTTTGGAAGTTGCTTGCATGCACTTCCTGTTTTTATTTTTGTTAGCTAATATTATTCCCTTCTTGGGTCTCTGAGGGAGTTGAAGATTAGTTAGGTATGGTTGAAGATTAGTTAGTTATAGTTGAAAATTAATTAGGATAGAAAGTACATTAGATACATCTTGGAATTACCAAAATAGGATAGATAATGGAATTATTTTCTCTGATTTGTCAAATAACCTGTTTAGGTATTTATTACTTGTATATATTGTATATAGTTATTGTACTTTTGTATATAGTTTTTCTTTTGTTAGTTATAACCTTTTGCTTTTTTTCTTTTTATTAAAATAGAAAAGGGGAAATGTGGTGGTAATCTAATTGTACTGAAATATTATTTTGATTGTATGTTAATAAATAAAGTTGTCCGGGGGTCAGAACTATTAGAGCCATAGCAAGAGTGTGGCGGTGGTGGCACATGCCTTTAATCCCATAGATCTCTGTGTGTTCAGGGATATAACCAGCATTGGAGACATATGCCTTTAAGACCTAGGGGGCTGTACATTCAGACAGTGACGAGGCAGTCATGTGTTTGGGTTTACAACCAATAAGAAGGCAGAACAACATACTATAAAAAAAACGAACAGACAGGAAGTAGGTCTCTTTCACGAAGCTGGGACAGCAGGCAGAAGGGTGAGATTTTAGCTCTGAGCTCTGACCTCTCGGCTTTCTCCTTTACATTGTTTCTGTGTTTCTTATTTAATAAGACGGTTAGTTACATCTATATCCTTCCTTACTTCATCTGCCTAGTTATTGTCATTCAGCTTCTTATTAAACCAATCACAATGATATTTCTTTACACAGTGTACAAATATCCCAGAAAATTTGCCCCTTTTTGTCTAATAAAAAGGAAAGGTTTTAACTCTAACACAGTAATACTATATATAAGAATAATTATCAAGTTAGAATTACATTTATAATGTCCAGTGTTGCAGAATATTTGTTTAAGTATGCAAAGATGTGTTGCATTTGTTTATGTTGTAGAATATTTGTTTACCTTTGTAAAGACGTGTTGCTGTTTTTCCTTACCAGCCTAAGGTACTTGATTGGTATAATAAAAAGCTAAATGGGCAATAGCAAGAGAGGAGTTATAGGCAGGACTTCGGGCAGAGAAAGTAAGTAGGAGGGGAAATTTAGGTTCAAGGGAAGAAAGAAAAGAGATGCAAGGGAGATGCCAGGATGCAAGCAACCAGCTATAGAGGAAACAGGAAGGTAGGACATAGAGAACAAAATAAAGTAAATAGCTCTAAGTAAAGAAAACGATATCTTGCTGCTTTTCCTTACCTGACTAAGGCATCTGATTGGTCTAACAAAAAGCAGAAATGGCAATAGCAAGTGAGGAGGTATAGATGAGACTTCTGGACTGAGAGAGTAAGTAGGAGGGGGAATTTAGGTTTAAGGGAAGAAAGAAAAGAGATGCCAGGGGCAAGCCATCCAGACATGGAGGAAGTAGAAAAGTAGGACATACAGAATGAAAGAAAGTTACACAGTCCCAAGGCAAAATGTAGATGAATAGAGACAGGTTAAATTAAGTTAAATGAGCTAGTGAGACAAACCTAAGTTATGACCAAACATTCATAATCAATAATAAGTCTCCATGTCTGTCGTATGATATTTGGTTTGTGTTCTGACAAATAAAGCTTGCCTGGAGATCAGAGGGTAGAGCTAGGCACTAGTTAACCATATAGGCCAGGCAGTGGTGGCACACACCTTTAATCTGAGCACTTGGCAGGAGGAAGCAGAAAGATCAGGAGTTCAAGTCCATCCTGTGCTACATGAAATTGATCCAGTCTAAAAGAGAAACAGAGCTGGATGGCGATAGTGGACACTTTTAATCCCAGCACAAGGGAGGTGGAGACAGGAATATAAGGTGGGTGGAGATAGGATCTCAGCCCCACATTTGGTCTGAGGATTCATAGAGGCAAGAAGTTTCTAGTGGCTGTTGCTCTGCTTCTCTGATATTTCCATCATTCACCCTCAATATCTGACTCTGGGATTTCATTGTTAAGACTAACTAGGATCATGCTTCATATTCCCTTGTTTAAGAGCTGGTTGGCAGCCCAAAGAAAATTCCAACTATAACCCATCCATTAACATTTGGCAAAATTGGAGAAAATACTCCAATATCTATCCTATCTTAGAGTATAAAGTTTTATATATAACCACTTCTTACCATAACTTGTATTACCAATCTAAAAATATCATTTGATACCTTAAAATATTTTCTTAGATAAATAACTTAATCTTTTATGTCTCTCAAGCCTCAAAACCTTACAGCTCTATTTTAAGTTTCTTTTTTGAATTTAGTAACAAAGAAAATGATATGATTATTTAGGCTTCAAACCCATCAGCGATCTGAGAAGGATAAAATATTACCTGAGTAAACAAGAAGTGTAGAGCAAGCAACTTCCAAATCTATAGCAATGACAAAGACAGTTGGCTGCATGGACAGTCATTCAAGGTTCCTTTGCAATGTTGGGGTACCCATCATTGGCCTACAGGCCTAGAATATCTGATAGACTTTTCTGTGAAACAAGATAGGACTCTTACCTTATCTTGGCAAAGTTTGGCAGTCACTTTCTTTTGTGTCCTGCTTGTACAGTTTGAACAGCATACTGTCAGCAGTTGAGGCAAGGGCAGTTTCTTGCCCAGTGGCTTGCTTTGCCACAAAAGGAAGCAAACTCCCTCTGGAGGTTCTTGGGTGCCATCATCTTCTCTGATGTAGATTAGTGCTTCCAGGAGCAGACATGTTTCACTGTCATGAAAATCCTTATGTTATTAAAAAATCTTAAATATCATTTTCTGTAGGTCCCTGAAGTGTTTGACAACAATATGCTTATCTAAAATGTATATGTTGGACCTTGAAAACATACCTAACATGACTACAAATTTGATTGTTATAGATGACTAAATACTAACCTGCATTTCTTAATTATCCTAAATAGTTTGCAATAATAGCTTTCATGGACTATAACTTTACATTTTTAAATGAGCTGTATAGGTACAATACTTTAAACAAGAATAGAGACATATACAGTATGTTATAACAAAAATAACCTTAAATTGGTATCAATATTAAAAAATCCAAACCAATGTTAAATATTTGAGACTAATATTTGCTTTTTAGTTTAAAAGTAGATTCAATAGTCTACCATTATACCATTACTATATCTCCCCATTTTTTCTTTTCAGAAAGAGATCCCTGAGTCTAACATCCATTGTTAAGTTTTATCTTTTATCCTGACCAATAACAACTTGCAACCAACCCCTCAAAATAATGACAAACATCTATAACCCAATGAATGACCCAAAGCCATCCCCCATTGGTAATGTAGAAATTGTGTCTTTTAAATTATTTTCTATTGTCTGGGTGGCAATGGAATGTTTAGGGGAACCTGAGAAAATTGAAATAATGGTTAAGTCCTGGGGAGCTAGCTGTATCATTTTTTGTTCCATCTCAGTGTAATGGTAAAGTGCAGAGATTATCTGAATTCCTGGCTGGAGTAGTCTATGATGCTGGACCACCTTAACTAGTCTCATTGAAGTTGTTCTGTATATAGGTTATTTTTTTTAGGAAATTGCAACAGAGGTACTCTGATAAGCTGGATCACCTGGGCTACTTGTCTTCATTGGTGTGTGGTCCTTTTTTTTTTTTTTAAATCAAAACATACAAACTTTCAAGGGTATCATACATGTCTTCATTAACACAAGCATGAAATGTTCAGTAAAAAAAAAAATCATCCTGAGTGAGGTAACCCATACTCAGAAAAACAAACATGCTATGTACTCACTCATAGGTGGATACTAGATGTAAAACAAAGGATGACTAGACTGCAACTCACAGATCCAGGGAGGATACCTAGTAAAGAGGACCCTAAGAAAGACACAGGGATCACCCAACGACAGAGAAATGGATGAGATCTACATGAGCAAACTGGACGTGAAGGGGGGTAATGAAGAGCAAGGGTCGGGGTAAAGAGAGCTTAGGGGAGCAGGAGATCCCAGTTGGATAAAGAACAAAGAGGGAGAACAAGGAAAGAGAGACCATGATAAATGAAAGGACCACTGGAATAAGAAGAAGCAAAGTGCTAGAGAGGTCCCCATAAATCCACAAAGATACCTCCACAATAGACTGCTGGCAATGGTCGAGAGAAAGCCCAAACTGACCTACTCTGGTGATCAGACAGCCAAACACCCTAACTGTCATGGTAGAACTCTTATTCAATAACTAATGGAATCAGACGCAGAGATCCACAGCCAGGACCCAGGTAGAGCTCTGGGAATCCAATTGGTGAGAAAGAGAAGGGATTGTATGAGTGAGAGATGTTGAGAGCATGATTGGAAAAAGCACAGGGACAAATAGCCAAACTAGTGGAAACACATGAACTATGAACCAATAGCTGAGGAGCCCCTAACTGGATGAGGCCCTCTGGATAAGTGAGACAGTCGATTAGCTTGATCTGTTTGGGAGGAATCCTGGTAGTGGGACTGGGACCTGTCCTTAGTGCATGAACTGGCTTTTTGGAGCCTGGGGCCTATGCAGGGACACTTTGCTCAGCCTGGATAAAGAGAGGGACTGGATCTGCCTCAACTGAATCTACCAGGCTGAGCTGAATCCCCAGGGGAGTCCTTGCCCTGGAGGAGATGGGAATGAGGGGTAGATTGGGGGGAGTGTGGCCAGGGTGGGCGGGAGGAAGGAGGAGAGGGGAATCTGTGCCTGATATGTAAAATTAAATTATAAAATTAAAAAAATAAAAATAAACAAATTAGCTAAAGGTGATTTTTTTGATTTTTTTTTCTCTATGTGTGAAGTAAAGCCATCTGTCAATTTTAAAGGTTTGTTTGGACTGCATCACCAAACTGTAATATAAATCTCCATCCATGCCATATGAAAGAATGGCATGTGAAAATAAGTCATGAGTGTAACTGGAGAGTTTTCTCTCCAGCTCCCGCCAAACCCTGGCAGTCCGACAGCCCACTTATAAAATAAACACACAGACACTTATATTATTTAAACTGTTTGGCCTAATGGCTCAGGCTTCTAGCTGTCTAGTTCTTACATCTTAAATTAATCCATTTCTATAAATCTATACCTTGCCACGTGGCTCGTGGCTTACTGGCATCTTCACATGCTGTTTGTCATGGCGGCGACTGGCAGTGACTCCTTCTGCCATCCTGTTCTTTCTTTTCTCCTCTCTGTTAGTCCTGCCTATATTTCCTGCCTAGCCACTGGCCAATCAGTGTTTTATTTATTGACCAATCAGAGTAATTTGACATACAGACCATCCCACAGCACATGAGGACTCTGTAACCAACAAGATTTATCATGTCTCATCTAGTCTCAGAGCTGTTCCCATGTAGAGGTATTTGCTTATACATCATCTGTCTTATAATTTCTCTTGGTTTCTTCCTTCATGTCTGAAGCCAAAATTTTCAGGAGGTCTACCCTGATCAAATCTGATCCACATTAATTTGGAAGGAATTCATAGTTATTTTGTTGTTGTTGTGTGTTTCCTGTGGAAACAAAAAACCTTTTCCCCCAAAGCAAAACATTTTCTGACTTCCATTCTGAAGATAAGACATCCTTAAAATATATCAGCTGGTTTAATTTAGCATTTTTTTTCCTACAATCCAATGTCTCTTAGCAGGGTTTGCCCTTCACACATAAGCATTCAAAAAAATTCAAAGTCAACAAAGTACCATACAGGATCCAGATACCTTGTACATTTCCTATCCATATGTGGCTTATTCTTTTTATATTGCTTTATTCCTTCTTTAATTACTTTACTTAATTTTTAAAAAATATTCAATTTTTCTATGACTCTCTGTACACATTTTCTTTTCTTTCTTTATCACCTAAGCACATTTTCAAGTATGCAGTACCTATTCAACAGTTTTCTCTGTCTGCATCTGGATTTATGTTTGCCTGGAGCCTTCTCTGAACACATGAGCCAAACCTTAAATGGCCAGACCACATGGTGCTGGTGGCTGGCTCAACCTTCCTCAGGTCCTTGAGACTTTTCACCTGTGGATCCAGCCCAGAGCCTTGTTTACCCATTCCAGCACTGGAAAGTTGGAAGACCCATGCTATGGCAGATATTTCTCCTGCCACTGAGTAATGCACCATTTACTCAAGTGATTAGCTGAATGGCAGGACCCCTTAAAGGAACCATGTCTTTGCATGCTGTGAGTACAGGGCCTACTTGAGAGATGGGAGCTACTAAGAAGCCACATGGGTGTAAGACAAATTGCTAAATGGTCTTATTAATAAAAAAAAAAACAGAGCCAGATATTGGGGTGAAAACTGACAGATCAGAGAATAGGGCAAGCCACAGCCAACCTCACTTTACCAACCCTCAGCCTCCAGAGAGAGCTATTTCCTGTATACTCAACACCTTATATGCTTTTGTCCTCTGCCATCTTACTTCCTTTCTCCAGCACTTCCTCTTTCCACCCAGCTCTATCACTTCCTGTCTGTCTGTACAGAACTCCAGACTTCTACAGCACTGGAATTAAAGGTGTGTGCCACCACACCTGGCTCTGTTTCCAGTGTGGCCTTGAACTCACAGAGATCAGGATGAATCTCTGCCTCATGAATGCCAGGATTAAAGGCATGTGCTACCTCTGTCTGACATCTATGTTTAATATAGTGGCTGGCTTATTCCTCTGATCCCAAGATAAGCTTTATTGGGGTACACAAATAAAATATCATCACATAGATGATAAGGGAAATGGTGTCTAGCTCTAGCTAATCATTACCATTCAGCAACAGGAGCTCAAATAATTGAAATCTCCACATTTTGCTCCACATTTGCTCATGTATTCTTAGCTTAGTAACTTGCTTTGGCCAAAAGTTTGGGATTATTCATTCAAGGCTAGAGAATTTCTTTTTCCTTTTATTTATGTTTTATGTTTGTTGCTGTTAATTTTGAGGTAGTGTCTCACTCTATCACACTACCTAGCTGCCCTGGAAATTGCTATGTAGACCAGCATAGCCTCAAATTCAGAGAGATCCACCTGCCTCTGCCTCCTCAATGCTGAGAATAGAGGCATGCATCACTACATCCATCAAATTTTTGTAAATTTATTTTCTCTTGGAAAGTTTCTACCATAAGGGTAAATGTTGGCTGACTTTCTAATTCTTGACACAGATTTAGAAAAAGTAACTCATTCAACTACTTCAAAGTCAAACTGCTTCTAAACATGAGGGAGCACAGCCAAGAACATTATAAACACTTACGTGACCATGGCTGTACAACTAAATGGGACCAACTGCTCCTGTCAGCATATGTAGAATTTATCAGTTGCTCTCAGACTCATGAGAGATGATACATGTTCCATACTGACATTTTATGATTGTTAGTTATATAGCATATATTTGCCAAATGATTCCTGGCACATGAGCCTATGGAAAATACTCATTAAATGTTAACTATATACACTGATACTTTGTTGACTCTATCATGATTTATTAATAGTGCCTTCTGTCCTTTTCTAGAAACTTTTATAGAAATGTTCTATATAGTAGCACTGTAACTGCTACATTCCCCTTTTCATAAGCATATTTTTAATTCAAATATATTAAATTACAAAAATCCCACATATTGTCCTTGTGTGGAAGAAGTGATGGTTGCAGGCTGAAGAGTACATCACCAAAATTCCAAACTTATGGAAAGGAAGAAAGTTCCCTCCATTAAATCATGTTGCTATCTGTTTTTGATTGTTTGTTTTACTCACTAAACCGAAGGAGTGCTGTGGACTGTCCATGAGAGCTCCCCAGTTCTCTAGCTATCACAAGGGCGAATGCTTCTCAGACAGGGACTTTTTTTTTCACACTTGCAGTTTGAGGAGATAAAATGTCATCCCTTGGGCCTCTTTCTACTGAGTTAAGATAGCATTTAATTATGCTGCACATAAGTGGTATGGGACAGTGAGAGAGCATTTAAACACTGCAATTATAGGAACGGTCAGGGAGAGTTTAAATACAACAATTAAAAGTACTCATTGTATGTTTTGTATTTTATGTTTGACTGGAGTTTATGTGCCATTCAGAGACAAATTAATATGCTATTCTATTGTCACAATCTTGTATAGTCCCGAAGGATAAAGGCAATTAATATTTGGCATTTATACTTTTAGTAGAAGTTTATAGACATAACAAGAAAATGAACTGTGACTTCACAGTTACTAAGAATTTTGTTTCCTTCCATCAACCCATTTGAGTACTGTACTTGGCTCCAAATAATCTTCATCTACAAAAGAAAAGTCTTCAAAGTCATGTTTTTTTTTTTTTTTTTTTTTTTTTTTTTTTTTGTAGAATATACAAATAAAACAAGCCTCTCCAAAGCAACATACAGGACTATTGTGGTATTTACAAGGATGAAAATCCAGAAAGTGTTGGGATTGCACCACAGATGTCTGAAGTGTGCTGTTCATTGTGAAAGTCCTGAAGGAAGAACATCTCTGTCATGAGGAATAAGCATTGAGTAATTCAGGGGTGAGATAATAGTGACTTAGCAGAGTCCAGCTACTTCCCTGCACCTGGATCTAGGTAGGCATTTTTGCCTTATCAGCAGGTTTGAAAACTAAGGTATAAATTAGCTACTTTGTCTGAGATCCAGTGTTGATTTCCTGCCCAGAAGTTAGATTTACTGACCAGATGGACTAGGTAGAAAACAGTTTTGTTGTGACAAAGCCTTCGACCCAAGTAAATTCTGCTCCCATATTCTATAGGAATGACACAAAGCTGTACAGCTCTCTACTTCAATTTCTCCCTTTCTTGATGGTTAATGATTAATACTGCTTTGTAAGGTATGGTAAAGATTGGAAACAGGCTACAGTAAATACCTGTGTGGGGAGATTCACTTCTGTTCTCTCACATTTCCTTTTTATCTTGTGATGTTATTAGTTCACAGTCTTGAATTTCTTTCTGTGTCCCCACTATCACTTGTACATCTACCTGAGTGACAGAGTTGTCTAACTCTACAATGCCACATCTCCTGTCCCTTGTACTAGATTGAACCTTCCACCTTTTGATAGACTTACCTAGAGTGACTACAAGAATGAGCTGATGAGCCAATATGTGACCCTAGAAAATGTGACTCTACAGGGTCCTGTTTCCTTCCAAGTAATGTTCTCAACCAATAAGTGTTAGGCATTTTCATTTCAGAGACTGTCTAGATGACATGGGCATGATTTAGTGAAAGTAGAAGAGTAATCTCTGATTCTGTTGTAAAAGAAAGCACATTCACAGTAACAAACTCAGAAATTTAAGGGTTTCTTACAGGTCAAGAATTTTCCCATGAAGCAGAGGCAGGTAGATCTCTGTGAGTTCCAGGCCAGCCTGGTCTAAGGAGCTAGTTCCAGGACAGCCATATCTATACACAGAGAAACTGCCTCAAAAAAACAAAAACAAACAAATACTTGAGTTTCATGTATGCTATATCCAATTATCCAATGGCAAAGAAGATAATGAATTGCCATAGGGGAATCTGGGAACAAAAGAATGGAATGCTCTGTGGGTGTAAAGAAAGACTGTATTCCCTTCTTTCCCTTTGAAATCTTCTTCCCTGTGACTCATGGAATAATAACATATAAGGGAAAACTGCTAACAATTAGAAGAAATGTCCAGTGTTACAATGTGAAGATAATGCTCAATAACTAAACATATATTGTCTCTGTGGCAATAAAATTAAGCAAGAGCATAGTGATTGATGTCCCCTGAAGCACTAGTAGAGCATAGCCAATGTTATTCCTGAACTTTAGTCTCTTGGACAGAAGCTAAATGTGAAGCTGTGCTCACTCTCAGAGATTTTAGTGTGACAGCTTTTCTTCAGCAACATCATGCTTTACTTCAATACTCAAGCTGTGAGGTCTTCTACCGCACACCACCACTACCACCACCACCACCACCACCACCACCACCACCACCACACACACACACACACACACACACACACACACACACACACAGACACAGACACTGTCTTTCTGCAGTGTCAGGTGAGAAAAAAATGTTTCTGTTTGTTTTGCTAAGTATCTGTTTCACTCAATTGATGAAGAAAATGTGGTGTTTGCTTTTGAACACTTGCCATGTGCTAGGTGTAAATGGAGTCACAAGCTACATGCCTCAGAAACTGAGCTGGTTTACAAGCCAAAGAAGCCAACTCTACTAATATTCATCCAAAGTAATGTACTTAATTAAGCTAATTAATATACCTGGTAACTTGTACAGGAATAATTTTAGAGGGGAAACAAGTTGGGTTTACAACATATCATCCTTAATTCCTTGCTAATATATAATTTATGTGATAATAATGTTGCCAGCACTAATAATTCTTGGTGATATATGATTTATAAAATATATATATATATATATGTATACATATATGTGTGTATATGTACACACACATACATACACACACACACACACACACACACACACACATATATATATATATATATATATATATATATATATATATATATATTCCATCATTTATCCCCAGGGATGAGACATCAGGAATCACAGTTCTGAACTGACTCTATGATTCATATGCATCTTAACTTGCTTGATACAATCTCTTGTTTAGGATCACTTAATCAAGACTAAGAATACCCACCTCCCCCCCAAAAAAAACCCTCCATTTTTTTTTCATTTGAAAACATCACTGCTTTATTTTAAAGAAAAAAAAAAGACCCTCCCAACCCAGTAACAACCACTGCCCAAAACAAACAGAAAAAAAAATCAACCAAACAAAAATATTCCAATAATAATAAAAAATCTTATTAGAAATTCTAAGTAAGCACAGAGTTTGAGCCACTAAACAGATGCAAAAACCTGACCAGACCCAACATCTGCCCTGCTTGGGCTTCTTTCCTCATCTAGATTAACTTTACTGTGAAGTCCCACCACATTCCAGGTTGGAATTTTAGAGTCAGGGTAGATTTTCCCTGCTATGGAAGAATACAGGCATTTTCCAGGCTTGCTCACATTAACCCTGAAGTATGATCAGTTCTGAACCTGTGCCTTCCTTAACTCTGCCAGGTTCAGAAGCAAGAGCATCAAGCCCACAGGATGACTGTGCAGTCCTGTACAGTATTGTGAACTAGCTAGCCCTTAATCCTAACTTTAAGCAAAATCTATGGCTGCACTTTTAAGGGTTTTTTTAAATATATATAGTTACCAATTTAAAAACAAACCTCCATTTTTAACAGGACTGAGCTTTTATCAAAATTGGAAGAGGACGGATGAGGCTTCCCTGGCTCTTACCAAGGTGAGGTAGTAGAGAATTGGGATTTGCCATATCAGAAGTTCTACCTTTGAAAATTCCTTTGGACAGGAGATGAAGATGCTACCTAAACTGTGGTAGGGCGATATTGAATGTTACTAGCTAGAAATATACTCTATTTTCCTTTCTGGCAGCCAATTTAGAAGCAGATTTTCTGAGTGTATATCTGTCCTACTTTATATAGGCTTTGAAAAACTGTATTTACAATGTATCTTTCATTGGTTGTAACAGGGTAATTTTTTTCATAGCAAATAGTAAAAGAAAATGTCTTCAAACTGATTTTAGAATTGTCCTACAATGACCTTTTTATTTTTTTTCTTTTTAAGGAAGGGGCCAACTATTTAACTAAGCTCCCTTTGAAAAAAAATCAGAATTCTACCATCAAGGAACTCCTGTCTTGATTGAAGTAAAATGGGTAAGTCACAGTGAGAAACAAAAACAAAACAAAACAAACAAACAAACAAACAAACAAAAAACTCCCATGGGTTAAATGGTAACTCTGTTCCAAGCACTGTACAACACACTTAAGATAATTCTTTTCATTTTAATCATATTTGCCTATATTAGGAAGCATTATTCAAAGTCTGTTTTCAAGGGTAGAAAAAGACATCAACATGACTGTAACTTCTCATTTACTAGGATTTGCTTTGGCAATTTATTTTCGTTCTGTTTGTTTTAATGTGATAACTTTGTGAATACTGCTTCCAATCAACATTAAAAAAAAAAGCTACTAAGCTTTAAAATACACAAGTTCAGGGGCTGGAGAGATATGTCAGTGGGTAAGGGCCCACAGTTTTTATAGAGATGTAGAGGTCTGTTCCCAGAACCCATATCAAGTTCACAATCACCTGTAACATCAGCTCTAAGAGTATTTAAAGCTTCTGCATGAATCTGCACTCATGTGCCCATACAAACCCACATAAATACACAGAAGAATCCACATAATTTAAGAGGAAAACAAAATCTTAACAACACACCTAGTTAAGTTTCTATGAGACTAACTCTATATTTCTTAGATTTGAATTATAGAACATGTTGAGGATAATCTGACTTCAGTTAAGGCAACTTCATTGACTGATTCATATAGAAAGAGTATCAGGATTGTCTATAGTATCCACAATTACCAATTGTTGAGATTATCTTACTAGGGGAAAAGGAGAACAAATATAAGTTTGGGTTTATACTTCATATCCATGAATGGCAAAGAACATTATAAATTCATTTTAAAATCTCATCAGAGAAACTTAAAGATTGTCAAGATACCTAGACAGAAAGCAGGTGCTGAACATATTAACCTGATAGACCTCTTGAGGTATTTCCTGAAAGGAAAGCTACACCCTATGCTGATGGTCCTAGAGCCCTGTGGTACTCCCTAAAAGGGAAGATAAACCCTAAGCTGAAGGTCCTAGGGCCACTTGGTACTCCCTAAAGGGAAGATATACCCTTGTAAGACAAATTGCTAAACAGTATTATTAATAAAAAAAACCCAGAGCCAGATACTGTGGTTAAAATTGAGAAATCAGAGGAATAGGACAAGCCATAGCCAATCTCACCTCACCAACTCCTCAGCTTCCAAAGAGACCTACTTCCTGTAAACCCACACCTATATGCCTTTCTGTTCCAGCCTCTCACTTCCTCTCTCCATCCAGCTATACCACTTCCTTTTTCTGCCCAGCTCTATCACTTCCTGTCTGTCTGTACAGACCTCCAGACCTTTATGGTTAACTAGTGTTAGAATTTAAGACGTGTCACCATGACTGATTCCGTTCCCAGTGTGGCCTTGAACTCACAGAGATCTGTATAGATCTCTGCTTCCTGAATGCTGGGATTAACGGCATGTGCTACCATTGCCTAACTTCTATGTTTAATATAATGGCTGGCTTATTTCTCTGATCCTCAGATAAGCTTTATTGGAATACACAAAGAAAATATCACCACACACCCTAAGCCAAAGATCCTAGAGCTCTGTGGTACTCCCTAGAAGAGAAAATACACCCTAGACTGAAGGTCCTAGAAAAAAACTTGTCATTAAAAAAAAAAGTAGTTTTCAAACAAAATACGGGAACTCTTAAACTTTAAGCCAACAAACTTTATTTACAACTCTTTGGGAAACAGAATAAAATCATTGTTGAAACATCATAAACTGTTACAAAGAAGAATCATGTGCATGCCCCCCAACCACAAAGACAGAGACATCTAGCTGCTGAAACATAATTGGATGAAGTGATAGACTCCATTATGGATAGACTCCACTTGGTGTTTCTTAGAATATTAGTCAGTTTGTCAATACTGTGACAAAAATATAACAAATATATTACTTAAAAAAATATTTATTTGGATTGTAGTTTCCCCTGAGCCTGTGATGGGAAGGGTATAAGCAATTCTTGAGATGCTTTCAAAACGCCTTTATATCATCTAAGTATTTGGCTTCTGTTCCATGATATTTATTCATTCATACTACATAATAGTAAGCACAAAGCCCACCATGAGCATATTGGGAATAATGAAAGATGTTAATCCCAGAATGCTCATGGTGGTCTTCTGTTCACTATTATGTCCAACAATAGCAAAGCCTCAACAGTAAGCTGACTGG
This sequence comes from Peromyscus maniculatus bairdii, assembly GCF_049852395.1. Taxonomy (NCBI): domain Eukaryota; kingdom Metazoa; phylum Chordata; class Mammalia; order Rodentia; family Cricetidae; genus Peromyscus; species Peromyscus maniculatus. Next base: position 204,216,316 of record NC_134852.1, on the reverse strand, counting down.
AAAACAAACTCATGGGTTCATAACTCTGCTATACCTCTTTTTATGTGTACTTGGATAAATACTTCTACTTTCATTACCTTTGTTACTATAACGAAAATATGTTGTACATAGCGGTACCTCCCTTCATAGTGCTACTAAATTCAAGAAGTCACTACCACATAAGTTCAGGAAAGCAAGGTATTTATTACAAGCTTATTACAGTATTTTTCAAAGAGTTAGCACCCACAAAATATGAGTCATTGCCCCTCTTAGTGACCAGATTAGAGATGGCTCAGTTTGAATTTATCTTTTCTTCCTTCTCCTTTGCCTCCACCTAACCATCTCTGGCTTGACCTCTACACTATCCTCATAAACTCTTTCTGGTGTCTTCACACCTAGTTTCTCCAAGTCAGACCTTTGTTCCTTCTTTATGACCCACTAGACTAGCGTTTTATATTTTTTCTGCCAGTAATAGCTCTTTTTCAATCTAATGTCTAAGGCAAAGAAGTTGAATTTTTTCAAACCATAGCTCTGATCATGTTGGTCTCCCATATAAAGGACTCCTGTGTTTTTAATTGCTTACAGATATGATTTTAAATTGTGAGACCTGATGAGATGTGCTATTCAAACTCTCCCCTACTTAGAGTCCACTTTTTGTTTAAACATTATTCTTCCTCTGAAAACATTGCTGAAAGTAGTGGCCAAGTTAAACACTTGGTTTTCCACATTCTCAAGTTTGATGGTTGAAGGCTCCATCAGGACCATAGATTCTGACATTCTACACATCTACTCATGCCTACTTACCTCAGTCTCAAAATTTTGATACAAACACTATGTTAAATATAAGTGCCTTATATGCCTTCTGCTTGCCAAAAGAATTGGCATAGCCTTTTGGAACTTTTATTTTTAACTCTTCCCACTCACTGGGTCCCACATTTTCTACAATGTGCTAAATCTGATAGTTATTTTATCTTTATATGTGCAAACATCTGTAAGTACACACTATTTTTCCCTCTGTGTTCTGATTTTTATCAGTTTTCATTAGTACATTCTGGGAAAGAAGTTGGATATCTTGCTTTTAGCCTCATAGTGTATGAAATTAGGCAGCTTTGTGGAAGTCACTCCAAAAAACACAAAGGGCTTGATTTATGCTTCACCAGACATAAAACTGAAATGAAAAGTTAGATAATACAAAAAAAGAGAGATTCAATAATAACCTCTGAGCAATTTAGCTCAGTGCTCTAGCATTGTCAAGGACTGAGGCTTCTAAAGTAAGAGCCTCTACATTGCAATACAGTGGATAAAGCTCTGGCAGAGAATTGCAGTGGTACAGAGGCACTGCAAAAGACTCAGTGAGGCAAGGCTACTCAGGTATGAAAGAGTAAAGGGGAGCAATGTATATTTCTTCATTTGCCTGAAGGTAATGTTGGCTCTCTGTCCTGGAAAAGTTTAAGAGTACAAGTGTCCCACATTGACATATTTTCATGTTCTAATTTAGAATACTAATAAAATCAACTCTTTCTGAATATACTTTACAGGCAAACTAGAGGGATGCACACATTTTATTTTATCAAGAGTGAACCTAGGGCTTTGAATCTACCTCTTCATGCCACTTATCATTGAATGATCTTTGACATAGCTATAAATGCTGAACAATAATCTGAGAGTAAAGTCTCCCTTTCTCCAGTGCAAGCAGCATAATGTTGAGAAAGTGTCCCTTTTCTCTGAGCTTCTTCATGTTGATTGGACAATGAAACAGTGTTAATAATGTCTGCTACCTAATGAGAAGATCAACGTGTGCTGGACAATATTACCAAGTTTATTCTTTTTTTTTTTCTTTTTTTTTTTTTTGGTTTTTCGAGACAGGGTTTCTCTGTGTAGCTTTGCGCCTTTTCCTGGAACTCACTTGGTAGTCCAGGCTGGCCTCGAACTCACAGAGATCCGCCTGGCTCTGCCTCCCGAGTGCTGGGATTAAAGGCGTGCGCCACCACCGCCCGGCCCAAGTTTATTCTTAACATTCTGAAAATTAGTAGCCTAGTCTATAGAATGGGCAAGCTAATGGTTACTTGCTATAGAAGTTAAATGAATTTATAAGGCCATCATCCAAATTACAGGGCATAGCATGGACATACAATAAATGATGGAGAGATAACTGTTCTAAGACAATATGTGTCTAGAGATAAGCAGAAACATCAATCTCCATTCTATCAAATTAATGTGTAATTTTGTGTTCAATGTCTATCTTCCATGTTGCAATGAAATCCCAAAAGTTCAGAATTATGACTGCTTTATGTACCATTTGTTAAACAGTACTAAACATAATTCTTGTCACCTAGTATCAAGTAATATGTATAAAATGAAGATGGGCTAGGGAAAATAGTTTCTGTGGTAATTATGGGGACACACAGCTGGTAAATTGTAGATTTTTATGGACTAATGAATTGTGTGAAGTGTTTCCATGGTTGTTGAATGAGGCCATTTGCATTAAATATGCAAAGTATTAGTAATTTAGCTAGATATTCTAACTTTCTGTCTTTATTCTTCTGTTTTATTTCTACCTTACTTTCACACATTCAAGTTCTTTTCCTGCCCACACATTCTCTAATGTTTTCTATTAATTATCTGATATTTTCAAATTTAAAATATATTGTATATCTTGGCAATCAGTACAATTACTGGAAAGTGATAACCAGACTCTAGGTAGGGAGAATTTCCAAAGGTAAATTCCAAGAGAAAACAGAGGAGGAAACATGCTAATGAATGAGAGGTCAGACTTTAATTACAGCAAATTTACTGATTAGTTTTTTTTTTTTTTTAGATTTGCTGTAAACTTGCAGACATGAAAGTAGCTAATGATCTCAGTTGCAATATTTGCTAAAATACAACTGTCTGTGATTCTGACTGGCACTGGCCAAGGACAATAGGGATAGAAGAAAAGAATATTGCTCAGTATTTTCAAGAATTTTCTATATTAATCATTAAAGGAAAAGGAAATAAATCAAACTTGGGCAAGTCCCTAGGCGCTCTAATTTTAACCTAGACAAGTTAGGCTAGGACACTGAATGGATTTAGAAACCATTCATCTAAGGGATGACTAGAGAAACCTCAGAGGTATTGTTTTGGGAAGAATAAACAGGACCTGCCCTGAGCTTAAAAGAACAGTTAGCTCTTCTGTGGAGGTGTTTCACATTTTCTTCAAGTGACTCCAATGGGAAAGTTAAAAGTCAATTATTAATTGTCTCCCAGACAGTTATCTATACAACAAAGACTTACAGACGATCAATTAAATTCCTGGAATTTTTTGTATAAGTGAATGCTAAGGAAAGTAATTATATACAAATCTCTGCCTCAGTGAATAAGAGGGTCTTACAGGTGACAGTGTCACAATAGAATTTTCCAAAGAGAAGCTTCCTATGACAGAAGATACAATTCTTCCTCAGAGTTGTCTATTAACAACACAAAACCACCAATAGTCTTAAATTTGACAAACATTGTTACTTAATGAAAAGTTTGAGACATGTGAAACAGCATCAATTATTACATTTTATTTTTTCATTTATATGTGTGTGAGTCCTCATCTCTGAATGTGTGTCAGAGTACATGTATATTCATGAGTCCAAACGCGATTTTATGCCTGTTAAGTGTGTGGGTGCAATCATACATACATCCGAAAGTTGTCTTGAAGAAGGCAAGAAGATCTTGTCATTTCAAGACATATATCCACTGATGGGAGAAGGAATTGCCTTTTTAATAGTCTGTGCATTTCTCAGTTCAAGTAGAGCAATGCTTCTCCTTCATCTTTCCCAGGGAAAGAATGCTTTCTCATTTTATGTTTTATAGGGACATATATCCCCAGTCTATGGTTTATGAGCACCATTCTGTCAGCAAGCAGGAGTCATAGCACTCTGTAATTAATCCCCTCTCATCCCACACCCTGAGAGTGAGAAATGAAAGGGCGTTAGAGGAAGCTTAGTTACAACCCATGAAGGGACCACATAAAATGTGACGTTGGGCTCAGGATATTAGTTCTTTCATGAGTCCTGGTCCTAACTTTCCATCTCAATTAGGACCAATAGAGTGGACATGAGAGAGATTCCTTGGCTTCTAACTTGAATGAGATGGTGGCAGAGTCATTTAAAGCTCTGCTGTGGGATTGTCTGTATGTCAAATTGTTCTGATTGGTCAATAAATAAAACACTGATTGGCCAGTGGCCAGGCAGGAAGTAGGTGGGACAAGGAGAGAGGAGAATTCTGGCTAGCAGAAGGCTGAGGCAGAGAGTCACTGCCAACCACTGCCATGACCAGCAGCATGTGAAGACGCTGGTAAGCCACCATCCATGTGGCAAGGTATAGATTTATGGAAATGGATTAATTTAAGCTATAAGAACAGTTAGCAAGAAGCCTGCCACGGCCATACAGTTTGTATGCAATATAAGTCTCTATGTTTACTTAGTTGGATCTGAGTGGCTGTGGGACTGGCGGGTGACAAAGATTTGTCCTGACTATGGGCAAGGCAGGAAAACTCTAGCTACAAATGGTGCCCAACGAGTTGGCAAGAGTTTCCACCTAAAACCTGAGAAAAGATTCTAAAATGGAACTAAAAACAGCTTCCTAATTGTCTCTCTCAAATGAGCAGCAGCTGCCGGTTTGAGTTCCTGGTGGGTTCCTGGCCTGTGCACTTGACCTGCAGTATGGCGGGAATGAGGCCTCTGCAAGTGGCACATTAAGCTGCATGGTGGATTTAGCCTTTGCTAATACAAAACAAAAAGAGGTTTCTGGGCTACACGCTACTTTGATAAGAAGCATAGACCCACTATTTCTGAGAATTGATGGCTCCCAAAGCTAGCGGAAAACGTACCACCGCTATGTTGGGAAACTGAAGTGGGCGGAGTCAGCAGGCTTAAAAGCCTGCAGTTTAAAGCAATAGGCTCAAGGTAATATAAAAAATAAGTCATGTAAAGATGGCTACCACACAGAAAATCTGGATTATGTTCTCTTTGATATTCGTAACTGAAGAAAAACATTTGATTGCAAAAGCTGTTGAGTTATGCCAAAATGTGTATTTTAAAGGTACCTTGACTTCAAAATTTGGCTATAAGGATATGTTGCTTTGGAAAAGAGGCTCTGCTTTTGTTTTTACAGAAAGCCAGAGGCTATGGATTTGATCCAGATTAAGATACATCAGGTTTGACCAGCCAAGACTATCTGAAAGATCTCCGATGACACCATGGCCCATATGATCCAACATCCAGAATCATTTCAAGGCAACTGGCTCAGAAGATACAGCCTCATGGACTATTCCATGATTCTAAAATTTTCTTTTTGTCCCCATATATACAGCGCCCCCCTCCAGCAGGAAGTAGTAAGAGAAGCTACACCCAAATTCCCAAATATACCAAGCTGGCTTTGGAGATGTGTAAAAGTTAAAACCTTCCTTTTTAAAAAATGAAAAGGGGAAGTGCTGTGGGATGGTCTGTATGTCAAATTGTTCTGATTGGTCAATAAATAAAACACTGATTGGCCAGTGGCCAGGCAGGAAGTAGGTGGCCAGGCAGGAAGTAGGTGGGACAAGGAGAGAGGAGAATTCTGGGGAGCGGAAGGCTGAGGCAGAGAGACACTGCCAACCGCTGCCATGACCAGCAGCATGTGAAGACTCCGGTAAGCCACCAGCCACATGGAAAGGTATAGATTTATGGAAATGGATTAATTTAAGCTATAAGAACAGTTAGCAAGAAGCCTGCCATGGCCATGCAGTTTGTATGCAATATAAGTCTCTATGTTTACTTGGTTAGATCTGATCGGCTGTGGGACTGGTGGGTGACAAAGATTTGTCCTGACTGTGGGCAAGGCAGGAAAACCCTAGCTACAAGCTCCTAGAAGATAAGTAATTTCAGAAGGTTTTCCTCATTCAGTATATGTTATTTGAAAGACAAACAATGATAAACAAGTGAGAATGATTACTCTTGGAAGTTATAGTTAATTGTGAACATTCTTGTGCTAATGTAATTACATGGAATAGGTTTAAGTCAACTAACTTTTGGGAAAATAAATCCTCAATCTTTTCTGTAGCATAGGCATCCTAATATTTAAGATAACAATGGGGCTCTTACTAATGCACAGCAAATAATTGAGGATAGTCACTCAAATTGAACAAGATTAATCAGCTAGATCAAGGCAACTTTTAGAAGAGTTTAGTGATCTTACAGTTTCAGGTGGTTAGAATCCATGATCTTTATAGGAAGGAGAATGGCAGGAGGCAGATAAGCATGGTGCTTAAACAGTAGATGAAGCTCACATCTGGAAACATGACCTGGAAAGAGACAGAGATGGGTGAAATAAATAGTAAGAAAGACAGAAAAAGAGAGAGAGAGGGGGAGATGGAGATAGGAGGAGAGAGGTGAGGGAGAGAGAATGACATTAATGTTTTGAAATCCCTATCGAGTCCCCAGTGTCATACCTCCTTCAACAAGACCATACCCTCCAATCCTCAAACAGTTTCACCAATTAGCTATCAAATAATCAAATATAAGAAGCTATGGAGTTCATTATCATTCAAACCACCACATCTTATTTCATGATATTCAATCCTTCTTTTTTTTATATTATAACTGGTGCTTATAAAGATTACCTTTCAGCCCTGGAAACTGTTAAATGGTAATATAGGACATCATCAGAATACTGGTCATGTTATTCCAGTACAATGATGTAGGTGAACTTTAGGAACCAAAATGCTCACAAAAAAACTCCAAAAACTTCAAATTTGAGATAACTACAGTATTTCTGACCCCAGCTTCATTATTTTTTAATCAATACTAGATATCTCTCTCTATCTCTTTCCCTCTCTCCCACCAAGATAGAAAGCATTGTTTTCTCTGTACAATATGGAGTTAAAGTTTCTATATTTCTTCATTGTTCAACTCTCTTTACACAAGAATCAGGAAAATCTAATTTTACAAAGACATGTGCAACTCTATTACTTGGATTTTAATTTTTCTAGGAGGACACAGTCTAGAAATGACACATTATGAATTCATGTGCCCCCAAAATGAAAGGACCTTAAAGAATCAGATGATAGATGGTTCTGTGGTAAAACAAATATTCTTCCCTAGTCTTCCTGTATGTTTTTGCTAACACTTGGAAATAAAAGGAATGAAAGTGAACATTTTATTTTTTTTATGAAATGGAGGAGAAAGAAAAGCATAAATGGCAGAAGAGGGAACATGAGAAACTTACATTTTGAAGTGTGTATGTGTGTGTGTGTGTGTGTGTGTGTGTGTGTGTGTGTGTGTGTATGCAACCATGCATTTCACACAAACACACATTTACACACACACACAGAAACAGAGACAGAGACACAGAGACAGGGAGCTTTAGAGTCTTCAATATTGGAACTAAAATTTAAATGTTTGTAAAACTCAGAAAGTATGTGGTCTGATAATTTATTTATTTTTACATTTAATTATTTGTCCATGTTTGTGTTTCTACATGTGTGACAATATATAACTCTGGAGGTCAAAGAACAATTTGTGGGAATTGCTTATCTACCTCTATACCACGTGGGCTTTAAGGATCTAACTCAGGTTTTCAGACTTGGGACAAGTCTTTTCACAAAAGCCACAAAGAAAACATGTGTGTACAATAAGGCTGTTCACACAGGGAGCAAATTAGAAGAACATGGACAAATAATTCTTATAAAAGTGCTGGAATCTTTCAGTGGGATAGATAGAAAAATCTTACATGTAGAGGGGAAAGGCAATTTTATCTAAGTATTTGCATGAGCTAGTAGCAGGTGGATCACATACTTCCTAATTCTGATTGATGCTACTTTTCATAGCCAAGTAAAAAGATATTCCAAGAATGAAGACATTAGCTTGACACTCTACAATCTGAGTTTCAAATATCTCTTTCTTCTTAAACTAAATAGCTGGTGATAGCCTGATCCCTGGGTTATGGTTCATGAGCCAAGGTTAAGGAAACCCTAGGGCCTATATCCTTTCTCTATTGTAAGGCATTCCCCTTTACCAAGGATACTTCTCCAGATAGGCAAGCAGAGCCTGAGCAGTGATGTGGATCCAGTATTTAGCTCAGCTTTTCACTTCAGTCATACAAATGATCAATGTTTCTTATTTCCCTCCCGACTTGCCTCTCCTGCTGCTGAAGAAGGGATATTTATTCAACACTAGACAGGACAGATTTATGGCATAGACCACCTAAGGAGAAAAGTTTAGGAAAACTGGCCTGAGAATTATCTTTTTGAGGACCTTTGGACAAACCATAAGACTTGATATTTTCATTTGGGTCTTAAACATCTCAAGTTCATTAAACTAATGTGACTGAAGGACAAAATTAGGTTTTACTTTGCTTTTTAATTTTGGTTTTTCTGACATATTAACACTTAGCACCATTGAAGCAAATAGGAAGTGTTCAATATTACTCACTGATAAGTATCACAGTCTGAGAAGGCAGACAAGTTTTCAGAAATCCCCATGGAGGGCTGATGAATGAGGCAACTAGAGAGTACTAGTGAATCATATCACTAGCACCAAAGCCTTCTGAGTTTGGATTATACAGGTTCTCCATGGAGAAAGATTTTAAGTGTAATTTTAAAAAATAAACCCATAGTTTACACAGTTTTAAAAGTAAAGTAGAAAAATCATTATTCATACAAATAACTCAGTTATTTCTGTAATAAATACCTGCTATTCAGTCAGTAAGGAACTGAAGTCCTCAGTGTAACAGTTTGTGAGGAACTACATCTTAAAATCAATCATGCACAATGGCTTGGAAGAAGATCCTTGCTCACATGGTCCTAAGATGACTGTAATATCTGTTAGAAGCTGATTGCAGTGTTTGGGGAATCCTTAACTAGAGATTCCAGAAAATGTAGGTGGACTTTTCTGTGTTCTGTCAATCAGCTCTGTCCCTCCAGCCAGTTACCAAATAACCACAAAGAGATTTATTATTAATTATGAATGCTCAGCTTAGGCTTGTTACTAACTAGCCCTTATATTTTAAATTAATCCATATTCCTTATCTATGCTGTGCCACATGGCTGTAACTTTGTTCAACACAGCATGTCTCTATCCTGCTTCCTCTGTCTTTGGCTCATGACTCCTGTCACCCTCCCTTCTTCTTCCCAATATCCTCTTACTTTAGCCCTCCAACCTAATATTGTCCTGCATAGCTATTGGCCAGTCAGCCTTTTACTAAACCAATCAGAAGACAAGGACACATCTTCACAATGTATAAAACTATTATTACATAACTTTCCCCCCTTTTTGTCTAATTAAAGAGGGATGTTTTAACTTTAACATAGTGAAATTATATACAATGAAAACAGTTATCAAGTAAAAATTACAGTTACAATATCTAGTCAATTTGTATTTGGCAAAATTAGAGAAATGCTCTATTAACTATCTTATCTTTGTGAGTTCAAAGTTTTATACCTAGTTTACCTGTTATCATAACTAAAGAAAACCTTAAGTCTAAGTAGTTAGTCTTAAAATTCATCAAAGACCCCAGATGAGTGTCATATTACTATGTCAGGAACATCTGGCTTCCTGGATAGTTAACCAAAGTTTTTTTATAATGTGGGGCATCTAACATCGGCCAAAAGGTCTTGAGTATCTGACAGACTTTCTGAGAAGCAGAAAATTTTAAAGGGCTATCTTACCTTGTCATGACAAAGTTTAGCAGTTGCTTCTCCTTGTGTCCTGTGGGTCCAGTTTGGAATCATACTGTCAGCAGTCAAGCCAAGGCCAGTTTCTTGCCCAAATGACTAGTTTTTTTCCACATAGAAAATAAACTCCAATATGTAGATGTTTCAATGCCCATAATAGTGGATTGACTCAGCCCTAACAGGTTTGAGGGCCTCCTGGCCCAAACCAGTAATAAGATACTTTCTGAGAGCCAACCTTGGTCTGCCTAAGGGCCTTAGCAACAGCAGCTGAGACATGATCTGAGATGACCTGGACCAGTGAGAGGCAGCCATATCACAACAGAAGATGCATATTCATCAGACCTTCCCCCAGGGACAGGGTTGAGGGCATATAAGGCTTGCCCCTTCCTGAATAAACTGAGCTTGTTGTTTCAACATCCTTTCAGAGTCTGTGTCATTGACTCTGCACCTACTCATTCTGTACCCCAAAGGGAACAGCACAGGACCCTGCCACAAACAATCCTTTTAAGAAGTAGGTCAGTGCAGCCAGGAGAAGACATATCTCATCGTCAAGAAAAGCCTTATGTTACTAAAACATTTGAAATGATATATTTTGTAGGTCTTTGAATTGTTTGATGATCACCTGTCTAAAATATATATCTGTATGACCTTGAAAGCATTGATAACATGACTGTAAGTTTGATAGTTATGGATGACGATTAACCTGTATTTCTTTATTATCCAAATAGCTTTCAAGGACTAAAATTTTACATTATATATTTAAAGGAACTGCATAGGTACAGTACCTTATTATGTACAGAATAATAAAAAAGTGTTAAATTTATGTCAATTTACAAAAATATCTTAAACAAGAGTAGAAAAGAATATATATAGTATAACAAAAATAACTTTAAATTTGTATCAATATATAAAAATCTATGCCAATGTAAAATTTTTTAGATTTAATAGTTGCTTTTAAAATTAAAGTAAATTCAATAATATACCTATATTTTGATCATTACTATATCCACACTTTTTCTTTTCAGAAAGACATCTCTGAATCTAACCTCCTTTAAATCATATTTTCTTGATCAGCAACTTGTAACCAACCCCACTAAACAATGACAAAAACTGAATGACCAAAAACAGTCCACCCTACCTCTTATGAATGTGTGTGCCATGTTTTTTAGACTGTTTTCTGTTGACATGGGATCTTAGGGGACCTTGACAAAATTGAGATAATGATCAAGTACCAGGGAATCTAGCTGTTGTCCAGTCTTGGTGTGACGATAAAATACAAAGCTGTCTAAAGTCCTGGCTGGAGTATTTCATGAAGATTGACCATCTTAAATATCTTGAAATTGTCCTGAGCAGTTTTATTGTCCAAAGTTTATCTTTGGATGGTGTTTGTTAGCTTAGTGACATTACAGTTCAGGTGGAATCATTTTGTGGGGCCCCATTATATTTTGGAGACTTCAAAGGTCACTGTTAGAAATGTTCACCATTCACTGCAGAAAATTGAAACATTTTAAATGTCATATGCAACAGATCGTGGAGAGTTTAAAGGATCATAATCTATTCAACACACTTGGGACACACAGGCTTAATTCCCAAATAGCTACTCCAGACTCAAAGCTGAAATCAAGTACAGGAAGCTACATGAGCCCTAAGGTTAGAATTAATTAGGCCTTTATATGGCCATTAATATCAAAACAGAAAATTTAAATTTTGAGCTACTTATACCTTAAGAAAAATTTTAGAGTCAAAATAAATCTGAGAGCTATGAGATTAGTCACACTATAATAGTCCCTAGATTCCAGAGGCAGACTTTTCTTGTCAGTCAGCTCTGTCCCACCATCAAGTTCCCAAATAACCACACAGAGACATTATTGATTATAAATGCTTGGTAGATAGCTTAAACTTGTTACTAACTAGCCCTTACATCTTAAATTAACCCATATTTTGTTATAGATACTCTGCTACATAGTAGTAGCTTTTTCAGCACAGCATATTCATCTCCTGCTTCCTCTGCATCTGGCTTGAACCTCCCATCACCCCACCCCTCTTCTTCTCAGTGTCATTCTACTTTTGCTCTTCCACTTAACCTGTTCCTCCCTAACTTCTAGGGAGCAGACTTTTATTAAACCATTCAGAAGGTGCCTTGATAAAGACACACCTTCACAATGTACAAAAATATTATTCCATAAGAAGTAAAGCTCCCTTAGATGATTACTATTGTCTCACAGAAATGGTAAGAAAATAATTAGTGTTGCTGGTTTGGTTGTATGTGCTGTGAAGCAAAAGATAAAATATGTTCATCACATATTTACCCACCAAGATTACTTTATGTTCACATGAATTTTGAATGGATTATCCTTCATGTTATGTCAATTTAAAGTTTTCTAATTAAATTTGCCTAATCAGTTTTCCAAGAAAGTTCCATATTGTGCCAACCACAAATTGTAACTTCAGGTTTCTTGGCTTTTTTTGTGGTCATAGAGGTTGAAATTTATGATTGATTTTCAGGGAAGCATCTATTTATTCAATGCCTCATATGGCAAGGTCTTTGGTATTTGCCAGCCAGTGGTCCACTTTGGGCTAAAGAAGATGAGTGATGGTTGGAAAACAGTTCTAGAAGAAGAAGCCAGTCTGTTGCCATTTACTGTTTTCACACAGTCTTCTCAACTTCTGTAGCTCCTGATGGGCTCCTCAGATATTCCATTGTTTTTAAAGAGATGTTGTATTGTTTTCCCTTTTCTCGGGGGTTGAAAAAGTGCACAGGTGTGATCTCAAGTTTCCTAGCATCTTGTGCATAGTTCATTAGGCCATTCTCTAAGTAGTTCAAACTCATTTGTCTGGTTTGTCACTCACACTTGCCTAAGAGTAAACATTACTAACAAATATATTAGAGTTCATATATATATATATATATATATATATATATATATATATAAAATTTAAGAATAAAATTGTGCTGTTTTTAGGGAGAAATGCCAAAAATTTGTATGTAGATAAAAGCAAAATTTTACGAGTTTTTCTACTCATAATTCTAGGAATTGATATCCTAAAAGTTCTCTTTTCTTTTCAATTCTAACATTTTTCATTTCAACTATTTTAACTCAACACATCCCATAATAGGTTCATGTAATTAACTTGTAAATACCCTCATTTGTTCTCATCAAGTCCCTGGTGCATTTACATTATATCTGTATGCTTCACTCAATTGAACCTAAAGCACAAAGCATACTCTTTTTGGTGCATTTTCTAGGTTAATTGGCGTTACACTGTGTGAGGGCATGTGTACTACCCAACAACATTGCCTGCTCACAATATAAGGGGAACATGGGGTAATATGCTGATATTAAGACGCTTTGATCTTCAGTTCCTTAATTATTATTTTGTTGAAGACCTAAAAGATATCATTTAATCCTGAATTATAAATGTAGAAATTATTCTGATGAATGAAGGTCAGTTGATCAAAGTCTTGGTAAGTGGCTAATCCGCAATTGTGAAATAGGTCTATCAGAAAAGGAACTAAATCACATTGATCAATAGTAATACTATTGTTGGGTTTTTATAAAATAGGTTTGTGGCTTGTTTTCCTACCACAGAAAATCATGAAATTCCTCATCACTCATTTTTTAAACTTACTGAAGAAATAGGATAAGGAAATGTCCAAGAGTTAGGCATTATGCATGCTGATAGTACTTCATGATCTAGGCACATTGGTAAGTTCAGAATCTCCAACAAGAAAGTGTGGAATACAAGAGGAGAGAGAATTTTTCAAATCAGAATTAGATATGATGGATTAATGTTTGCCAACTGAAATTTGCTTACATTTCGTTTCTAAGCCCCTCATGTAGTACAAAAAGAAACTGAAAGTGAAAACGAAATGCTATTAAAATAAATGACCCCATAGTGTTATTTAAGCAACTATCAGCACTCTGACACAAAGGAAAACTACACCCCTCTTTTATTTTGAATTCTGTAAGTTTAAACTCATATATCATTCTTGGGCATTCACCACTAAGTGAGGATAATGACCAAGACTTTGAAATTACTGTTTGGAATAAAGTAGACTTTAATATAAGGATCTTCATTGTTTTCCCTGCATGAGAGTTTTGTTTCAACCACGCTCTTGCTAGATTGAGCGTAAAATTTTAAAAAATGAGGTTCAGAAAGACCCACATATTAGGTAAATATTGCACTATTTATTTTTTAATTGTTTGTTTGATTGATGATTGATTGTTTATTGTTTTTACATCCTGACCAATGTTTCTCCTTCTTTCTCTCCTTCTAGTTCTTCCACCCACCCACATATACTCTTCTTCCTCTGTTTCTCTTCAGAAAAGGATGGGCCTCCCATAGATATCAGTCATGGTACATCAAGTTGCAGTGAGTCTAGGCACTTACTCTTCTATTAAGGCTAGACAAGACAATTTGGTAGGAGGAAAATATCCAAAAATCAGGCAACAGAGTTAAAGACAGCCCCTGTTTCCATTATTAGGAGTCCCAGAAGAAGACCAAATTACACAACTGTAATACATATGCAGGGGGCCTAGGTCAGTCCCATGCAGGCTATCTGGTTGTCAGTTCAGTTTCTGTGAGCCCTTATGAGGCAGGTTCACTGATCCTGTGGGTTTTCTCATGGTACCCTTAACCCCACTGCCTCCTAAAATCCCCCCTTGCACATTATCCCTGAGCTCTACCTAATGTTTTGCAGTGGGTCTCTGCATCTGTTTCTATCAGTTGTTGGATGAAACCTCTCAGATAATAATTGGGCTAGGCACTAATCTTAGTGTATAGCAGAATATCATCACAAATCATTTCACTTACTTTTTTTTTGCCAGTCCTCTTTAGTCCTATCGTAGGTCTCTGGGCTATCTTGTCTATGGTTCTTGGTGCTCAGGGTTGTCTCTCTCATGGTATGAATCTCAAGCTACATCAGTTATTGGTTTGCCACTCCCACAATTTCTGCTCCACCTTTTCCCCAGCACATCTTGTAGGCAGAACAAATGTAGGTCAAATGTTTTATGCCTGGGTTGGTATCCCAATTCCTCCACTGAAAAACTTGCCTGGCTACAGGAGATGGTTGGTTAAGGCTCTGTATCCCCCTTTTCTAGGAGTCTTAGCAAGAGCTACCCTTGTAAATTACTGGGAGTTTCCATCACACTAGGTTTCTAGCTCATTCTAGAGATGCTCCCAGATACCAGCTGTCTCTTCCGGTACTCCCTCCCTCCATCTTCTCCCAATCTGATCCCTCCTGTTCGAATCCCCACACCTCCATCCAAACCCCTCCTCAATCACACAGCAATGTCTATTCTCTTTCTTCTTCACAGTGAGATTCATGTGTCACTGTCCTCTTGAGCCCTTCTTTTTACTTAGTTTCTCTGGGTTTCTAGATTGTAGCATGGCTATCCTTTACTTTATGGCTAATATCTACTTATAAGTGAGTATGTAGCATCTTTGTTTGTTTTTCTAGGTCTTGGTTAAACTAGTCAGGATGATCTTTTCTAGCTCCATCCATTTGCCAGCAAATTTTCCAATGTCATTATTTTTAACAGCTAAGCAATATTCCATTGTGTAAGTGTGCCACATTTTCTTTATCCATTCCTCATTTGAGGTACAGCTAGGTTGTTTCCAGCTTCTGGATACTACTAATAAAACTTCTATGAACATAGTTGGGCAAGTGTCCTTGTGGTAGGATGGAGCTTTTTTTGGGTATATTCCCAAGAGTGTATAGCTGGGTCTTGAAGTAGATCGATTCCCAATTTTCTGAGGAACTGCCATATTGATTTTTCTAGTGGCTGTAGAAGATTGCACTCCCACCAGAAACAGGGGAGTGTTCCCCTTGCTTCCATCATTGCTAACATGAGATGTCACTTGTGGTTTTGATTTTAGGCATTCTGACAAGTGTAAGGTGGAATCTCAGTGTCATTTTTTTATTTTCATTTTCATGATTGTTAAGGATGTTGAATATTTCTTTAGGTGATTCTCAGTCATTTGAGATTCTTATGTTGAGAATTCTCTGTTTAGATCTGTATCCTGAATGTCTAGCTTCTTGATATCTTTATATATTTTGGAGATTGCTAAATAGAAAGGATTAATTTTGTTTCTTTTGGCAATTCCCCCATGAAGATTAAAGAGAGCTTTCTCTGCTTTTTCTAATCATTTTTATTCTCTCATTTGCCAAAGAAGCCTCTGAGGAAACAAGAAGGAGAGGAAGAAATTGGGGAAGAGCAGCTACTGTTTTCCCCATTTATTTATTTCATAGAATATTATTTTTATGTAGAATTTTGACTGTGTAATCTAGTGGGAAAAGAGGCTTTTTAAAGTAGTTTTCAGAGTGCATAGAAGTAATTACTGTTATTTGTTTAGAAGAAATATGTGAAGAGACCCAAATCATTTTATAATTATTTTTTTCTGAGTGTTCAGTATGTGGTTTTGATGATTGTATTCTAGTGGACCATGACTATGTGTCACAAGTTTTATAAGCACTGAAGATCTTTCTCAACTTTTGGTTTTGAGGAACTTAACCAAGTTTTTTGTTTGTTTGTTTGTGCATGTGTATTTTCCTATTAAGCTATCTTATCATTTCAAACTTGCATCTTCCCAAAAGGTCACAATTGATACTTTTCCTGAAAAATGATGTGATTTATCACTTGGAGAAGGTCATCCACTGAAAAGGATTTATTCAAATAGTTACTGGATTAATAGTATAGGCCTTAACATCCATACTTTTTTGACTGAGTTGCTAGGAACTTGAGAATTAGTTTTGAAAAAAATGGTTATAACTCAGGAAGTAGGCAGAGTCTGCTTCTTTCTGTACACTAGCAATCCTTTTAGTTTTGACTGGCACATAAAAAGGTTTGCATATCAATAGAGTATAATATGATGTTTAGATTCATAAATTCGTTGCATAATGACAAAATTCAGATAATTAGCATATTCATCATCTTATTCGTTTAATGTTTCTTCACACAGAGAATATGTAGAAGATTTTTTCCTTTTTTTAAATGTCTGGATTTCTTCCTTTAATATGAAATCTTCCAAATATCTCCATGTTGTCAAAAATAATGAAATTTCTTTTTTTCCCTCTGGCTGAACATACTTCTATCACATATTTATGTCACATTTTCTTATCCATTTATCTGTTCATGTAATGTTTTGGTTATTGTGAATAACACTATAGCTGTGCTTCAAAATACCAGCTCATTCCTTAACTGGGAACAAAATTGTTATCTGCTTAAGGTATTTTGACAAATTCATCTGCCAGTTCACCTTTATTAATATGTGAGAATACAAACATGTGCTTGCTGTTCCAGTCAGAATATAATTTTCATTGTGAATCACACATCAATATCTGCTATGTTGTAGCTTACACAGTTAAGCACCATTTCCCAATTCTTACGTATTTAATATGCTCCTCCTATCCAGAACCTTCATCCAAACATTGATCATTCTCTTATCACAGAAGCAACACATGTGTATATTATATTTATTATATTATTTACTGTGGGTTTGTGCCACAGCTTGCAATTGGAGATCACTTGACTATGTTTTGGAGTCTATTCTGTGTTCCCATATTTAGATGGGTGCCAGGTATTAAACTCAGGTTGGTAGCTTGCAGGGCAAGTGCTTTTTGCCCATTGACCCATCACATTGACTCCTCTTATGCTATATGCTACTGCAAACTTTGTTATGTACAAGGATGAACAAAATTAATAACTCTCTAACAATTAAAACAAAAATTCTACCAGTCATGGGGTCATATCAGAATTCAAAAATAATATATTACATTTGAAATTATTTCCAAGAAAGTTCCAATTCTCTAAATCAATATTCTCTAAATTGGTGTTTGTAGGTTTGTTTCTTTGTTTAGGATATAAACATGCTATTAAATAGTTGTTGTATGACATTATATAAAGCAGAGTGTTGGGTAAAAGAATACTAGGTCACCTAGAGCTCTTCACCAAACATTTCATAGTTTGAAAACCAAATGGCTCACCTCTTCCCTAATGCTGTTAATCTGTAACAGAATCTGGAGATTATAAATTTGCTGGAAAAATAGATTTCTTTATGCTGGCTGTGGAAATGATTATCATTATAATTACCATATCTCTAATGTTAGTACAGTGCTAGTTGCAGGAAGCCAATGCTGATATCCCAAGTCCAGATTTTCAGTACATCATCCCTACATTGTTCTAATGTGTGTGCGTGTGACAGAGAAGCAGAAAGAAAGACAGAGAGACAGAGACAGAGACAGAAACACACAGATGGTGGGGAGGAGGGAGAGAGATATAGAGACACAGAGATGCAGGTATGGAGAGAGGATGTCATGATTTATCAACTGCACATAAATGGTAAACAGGTAGTGGTCTTAATTATATGGCAGGAATTGCAACTTCTCATAAAATGATAACAGTTATGTTGTGACAATACCCCTCAATTCAAAGATGAGAAACTTGAGTTTTGAAGAGCCTCTGGCAATTACCTGGTGTCTCAGGTGTACAAGGAATGAAAGCTTAGTCTAAAGCAGTCGTTCTCAACCTGTGGATAGTGACACTTTTGGGGTTCAAAACACCCTTTCAAGAGGGTCTCTTGGGAAACACAGATATTTACATTATGATTCACAACAGTAGCAAAATTACAGTTATGAAGTAGCAACAAAAACAATTTTATGCTTTGGAATAACCACAAGGTGAGGAATGTATTAATGGGTCACAGCATTAGGAAGGTTGAGAACAACTGGTCTAAGGCATCAGTTACTAAAGCTTATATTTTTGTTTCTCTAATTTTCTGCTAAGACTGCTTGGGTGATGTTTAACCACTTAAATGATGATAGCTATCCAAGTACTAGGTTTTAGAAACACATTATCATCTTATAAGACTACATGGAATTACCGGTGGCACCTTCTTTCTCAATATAGTAGAGTCCCCCAAACTGCATAAATTCCAAACATGTTCATAAAAACTTCAGTTTATGAGATTGAGCATGTCTAAAGCAAGATTCCTTACAAACAGTACAGGATGGCAGCAGACAGGATTTAGAGGAAGAAGGGGTTCTTCCAGGAAGGTGGAAGAGTATATAAAAAACAGTCTCTAAAGAGTGAGTGGAGAGGAAGACTGGCGTAAATGAGAAAGAAACAGTGCAATTATAACATTGAGCTAAAATCTACCACTGAGACAGTTGATTTGATTCATATTTTAATTGAAAACTATCCTTAGAGCACTTTAATCTTCTAAAGGTTAATTAATAAATGCAATGAATGCTACCTTAAGGATTAATAGTGGTGGCGGTGGAGGAATGGGGCAGAATTGAAAGTATGATGTGAATTTTCTTTAAGGTCACTTTCCCATGAGAAAGCTGGATTTGGTGGTGGCCAGTTTACCATATTTCTAAAGGTGATGCTAAGTATACTGCTGAAATCCTTATTCCTCTTATTTGTTAATATGAAGATAAAATGACTAGTGTCCCTAGAAAGTTAACTGACATAATAGATGCTAGAAATTTTAATTCCAGGTGTGCTTTGACCCCAGTTCGGGGTGAGAAAAGTGCTTATCCTAAGCATAAAGAAATTACAATTTCTCTTGAAGAAGAATTTTCCAATTGCAGGCATCTTCCAGAAAATAACTGGCACTTGTTACAAAGCTCACTGTTGCCAGGAATAAATGTAAGCTGTGTTATTTTCTTGATGCTTTCTTCACACAGGCTTGTCACAGTGAAGTCAACATGTAGCTGCCTCATCAATTTGATCAGACTTTGAATCTCGCTTTACAGAATCGCTTGCTTTGGGGCCTGTCCAAAATGTTGCTTTGAAACTGCCAATAAAGCTGCTACTTGGACATCTATGGAGACATTACTGTGAGTACCCAGACTACTTTCCTCGGAAACTTTCCTCCCTGAATGCCAACACTTTGATAGTTCTAGTTTGAATTGTGGAGGGGTGTGAAAATCAGTAGAAGTCAGTAGCCAACTCAGAAAAACTCCAGCACTTTATTTTCAGATCATAAAATTGATTCATTTAGGCCATGGAGTTTACACTACACTGCCTGGTTTAGAATTTGCATCTATATCACCTATTGCCCTTGAGTCGAAGTTATTAATATTTGAATGAGCTAGGGCCATGGATGGACTTAGGAATCAGTGTGAAAAATTAGCCCTATACTTTTAATAACTAGTCGTCCTTGAATTAGTCTCTAAACTTCTGTATAGCTCTGGTCAGGAAGACCAGTGCAGGTTTCAGGAAGAAGTATCTGTGGAAGATTGGAAATATTGAGATGAATGGGAATCTCAAAAGTCCATTGTACGTCTAGCCTTTAATATTATAGGATCAGGTAAGTACGGTTGAATGGTAATGCTTTATTTTGTCTTGTTTTCAAGGTCTTATGCTGTATCCAGACTGGCCTGAAACTTGTTATATAGCCCATGCTGGCCTTAAACTGAAGGTAATTGTCTTGACTCAGTCTATCATACCCTGTGATGATAACACTCAGAAAGAAGAATTTCAATGCTTTTTGAGATAGGATGATAGAAGTCCATTGGTACTACGAGAAACAACAACCACAAAACAAACCTACTTCCAGCTAGGAATTACATTAAATTTCCTGCAGTATTTACTCTAAAGTGTTTACCAGACTTCCTCTATACCTGCACTGGCTCTTCATTTTACCTATAGCTTTCAGTGTGAGGATAAAGATGACATTCTATCAGAGGAAAAAGTCAGCAAACCATATCTGTTTGTGTGTCTACTTTCAGGTGTATTTGTTAAAGAAATATGAACTCGATGGGTGGTGGGGGTGCATGCCTTAATCCCAGCACTTGGGCGGCAGAAGTAGGAGGATCTCCATGAGTTCAAGGACAGCCTGGCCTACAGAGTGAGTTCCAGGACAGCCAAGGCTAAACAGAGAAACCATATATCAAACAAAACAAATCAGAACAGAACAGAGCAAAGTAAAACAAAACAAAAACAAAAACAAAAGCCTCTGAAACAGAAATACCCCAAATTTTAAGCACAGAATCTACTAATCCACTAGCAAATGCTAGTATATTTTAAAATGACTTTCATGAGAGACTGTGGATTTGAGTTCAGTGTTTATAAGGAAGTTACTAAGCATACAATAGATTTGCTATAGTGCTAGGAGCCTATCAGCCACACTATACTGCAGATACTAAAGCTTGTCTCTTATGTTCTTTGAAAAGTGATATTTTTGAGTCAATTCTGTTGAATTCTTAATGATTACTCATCATCTTTTCATTTTTTTTGTTTATGCAGTTATTCACTGGAGCAAAGTTCTCATAATGTACCTCAGAATGGTCCTCAACTCAAGATTTCCTGCCTAAATAATCAAAATGCTGACATTACAAATGTATACCACCATGCTTGTGTATTTTCTCATTATCATTGACTAACCAAGTCTTTGACTGACTGTTCTAATTGGTTAAGATAGAACCTATTTGTCAACTACATATCACATTGCCCCTCTGCTAGCATTTGAACATGAAGTCATTCCTGAAATGGAGAGAACACATTTCATTACATGGCTGTTGGCACCAACATTTCTGAGTCCCAAAGTTTGACATTTTCTTGAGGTTTTGAATCTGGATTTAGGAGGAGTTGGACTATTCTAGGACACTGGGCAATAAGAAAGAAAGGAAGTGTAGCTGAATTTCTAAAATGGTCTTATTAAATAGAAAACACAGATCCAAATATAGGGGTGAAAGCCTTAGATCAGGGAAATAGGAAAAGCCACCAGCCAACCTTACCTCACCAATTCTGCAGCTTCCAAATGCGAGTTGCTTCCTGTCTACCTATGCCTTCATTGCCTTGCTGTTCTGCCCTGTCATTGGCTCTCTTAGCCCTGCTGCCTCACTTCCTCTTTCTACACAGCTCTGTCACTTTTTCTCTGTCTATACAAACCTCCAGACCTCTATGGTTGGTACTGGGATTAAGGGTATGTGTCACCATGCTTGGCTCTGTTCCCTAGTGTGATCTTGAACATACAGAGACCCTGTCTACTAAGTAATAGAATTAAGAATGCATGCTACTGCTGCCTAAATTCTTTGTTTACATAAAATGGCTTGCTATTTCCTCTGATCTCCAGGCACACTTAATTAAAACACAAATAAAATATCATCATATTTCAGCACAAATAAAATATTACCACATTTCCCCTTTTGTCTAATAAAAATAAAAAAGTTATAACTAATGTAAGAAAAACAATATACAATAAGTACAATAATTATATACAATATATACAAGCAATAAATACATCAACAATGTTGAGTCTATTAGCATTGACAAACTCACAGAAAATATTTCATTATCTATCCTATTTTGGTGAGTCCAAAATGTACCTGATTCACTTTCTATCCTATCTTGTAGTACCAACAGAAAACTATCTTATGGCTTTCAAACTTATGCACTTTACACCTCCTTAGTGAGTTTCATTTCTGAATTTATTAACAAGGAAAATTGTTACTACAACTATCTAATCTTCAACTCCCTCAGAGACCCAGGAAGAAAATAATATTACCTAGTAAAATAGGAAGTGTAAACAAGTGACTTCCAAAAAATGTGAGTTGACAGAAACAGCCAGCTTCCTGGACAGTCACTAGAGGTTTCTCTGAAACATGGGACATCATCTTCAGCCTATAGGCTTAGCATATATGACAGACTAATTTGTGAAGTAGGATGTACACAAGGCCTACAGCTTAACCTCACATTCCATGCAAGTAGTCCATGTGCCAAATAAACTAGAATTCTGCCAGTGTCCTGTCATGAATCAGGATTTTAATTTTTGGAAATTGCTGGTGTTTTTGGAATTCAGCTGCTTATTCTCCTTGTCTTGTGGGTGGTTTCATCTCCTTAATTAAATGCCAGTCTACCATTGAGAGGTTAGATTCCATTAGCCTAGTTATTCTTTCAAGAATAACTATTTCTGTGACTGTCCCACTGCATACCAGAAGCCATCGGTCTACTGCCTGTTCAGCTGCCTTCAAAGAAATGGGCTCTGTACCTTTTATGGATTGCAAACCCACTTCAGTGATGGTTTTATACACTGGTTTAATAAAATGCTGACTGGCCAGTAGCCAGGCAGGAAGTATAGGTGGGGCAAGGAGATAAGGAGAATTCTGGGAAGAGAAAGAGCTGAATCAGGAGTCACCAGCAAGACACAGAGGAAGCAAGATGTAAATGCAGAACTGAGCAAAGGTACCAAACAACATGGCTAAACATAAATAAGAATTATGGGTTAATTTAAAAGTAAGAGCTAGCTAACAAGAAGCCTGAGCCACTGGCCATGCAATTTGTAATTGATATAAGCCTCTATGTGTTTGCTTATGTCTGAGCAGCTGAAGGACCAGGCAGGACACAGGAAAACCTCTGACTGCATTTGGCACCCAACTGCATAGGGCATTGAGCCATCTAGACCTAAGGAAGTTTAAAGATTCTGAATGTACAGAAACAGAGCCACACTGGGCTTCCTAGTCTCACAATCTCATGCCAGCAGCAGTGCAAACTCATCTCCTGACAGCTGCCTGTGTGATGGAGCTGGCCACCATCACCATGAGCTAAGCAGCATGGCTGAGCTGCACAGTGTGGTGTGTGGTGGATTTAGCCTTTGCTAGTACAGACAGAAAAAGAAAGAAAGAAAAGTTTTTTGGGCTACATGCTACTAGATGGAAGCATAGACCCACTTCTTCACAGACTCAGTGATGATCATGGTTCCCCCAGAGCTGGTGATAAATGTAGTTTTAGAAAGCTGAGGTGGGTGGAGCCAGCAGCCAAAGCTGCCATTTCAGTTCTAGTAATGCTGCAGTTTAGAGCAATAAATTCACAATATGGCAGATTCAGATGGAACAAGACTTTAAATGGTTTATAGTGTGTGTAAAAATGTACATAGGCTTGGAAGAGAAAAGAAAATGAATATAGACAGTTATATAAAGAAATAATTTTAAACAATAAAGTGTTTAAAGAGACAGTAAAAGTAATATAAAAATAAACCACATAAAGTCACACAGAGAGTCTGGATTATATTGTCTTTGAGATTTTTAACAGCAGAAACCCATTTGATTTTAAAGTTAAACCAATATGTATATTTTAAAGATATCTTGATTTCAAAATTTAGATCTAAGTATATGTTGCTTTGGAAATGAGGCTCTATTTTGGTTTCCATAGAATGCAAGAGGCTATGGATTTGTTCCAGGTTAAGGTGGATAAGATTTGATCAAGCCAGAACTCCTGAACCTTAACCTATGATGCCTATCAACAAAGGTTATAGACTGTCATCCCAAGATTGACCATTATCTCAAATTTTCTCAGGATCCCTATAAGACTACCAGCTCTCTCTATCAGCAGGAAGTAGTGTAGAACACTATGTTCACATTGCCCCCCAAAATGGATTATGGATATTTGTCTTTGTTAGAGATTGGTTACAAATTGTTACTGGTCACAGTCAATATATTTCTAAAAGAAAAAAAGGGGGATAGGATACAGATATGATAGGATGAAAGGGTAGATTATTGAATCTACTTTTAAAGAGCAACAACTTGCTTAAAATATTTTACATTGCTATGGAGTTCAGTTTATTGATACAAATTTAAAGTTAATTTTTGTTATAATGTATGTATATTTCTACTCTTGTTTAAGATATTATGCCTGTGCAGCTCATTGAAATTGTAATGTATAATTAAGAAATACAGATTAATAATTATTCATCTATGATAGACTTATAGTCATGTTAGTTAAGTTTTCTAGGTATACATAGCTATAATTCAGTTAGGTAGATCATCTTCAAACACTTCAAAGACCTACAGAATATGGCATTTGAAATGTTTGAAGAATGTAGACTTTTCTGGACAATGAGATACATCTGCTCCTGGCAGCACCAAATATATCACAGAAGATGATGGGCATTGAAGAAACTCATTATTCAGTTTGCTTTCTTTGTGGCAAAAGTTAGCCACTGGGCAATAAAAGTGTTCTTGCCTTAACTGCTTGACAGTATGTTTTATCAACTGAACATGCAGGACTCATAGGCAGGAGACTAAACTTTGCAAGGTGAAATGGTCTTTCAGGTTGATGCTTCACAGAAGAAACTGCAAGACATTTTACAGGACACAGAGAGAAGCGACTGAGAGACTCTAGGCCTATAGGCTGAAGAATGAATGCCCCAAGATTGCAGACCTTTGAGTGACTGTCCAGGTAGCCAGCTGTCTCTGTCATTCTAGAGTTTTGGAAGTTACTTACAATGCTCTTCCTGTTTATTCAGATAATATTATTTCCTTCTGAGATCTTTGATGTAGTTGAAGACTAGATAGTTGTAATTATAATTTTCCTTAGTTATGATAAAAGATAAATTAGATATGAAACTTTAGACTCACAAATATAGGATAGATAGAATATTTTCTTTAATTTTGCCAAATACAAATAGACTAGATATTATAACTGTAATTTTTGCTTGATAACTGTTCTATTATATGTAATTTTACTATGTTAAAGTTAAAACCTTTTTTGTTTAGACAGAAAAGGGGAAATGCTGTGAGATTATGCTTTTGTACATTGGTTTTATAAAATGCTGATTGGCCAGTAGCCAGGCAGGAAGTATAGGTGAGGCAAGCAGATAGGGAGAATTCTGGGGAGAGAAAGGGCTGAGTCAGGAGTTACCAGCCAGACACAGAGGAAGCAAGATGTGAAGGCAGGACCGAGAAAAGTTACCAAGCCACATGGCTAAACACAAATAAGCCTCTGTGTGTTTACTTGGGTCTGAATGGCTGCAGGACTGGGTGGGACACAGGAGAACCTCTGACTGCTAGGAAGGAGGACCATGACTTAAAAACTAACTCTATATCCATAAATTCTTTTCTTAAAAAATAAAGCAGCTGGGCGGTGGTGGTGCACACCTTTAATCCCAGCACTCGGGAGGCAGAGGCAGGCGGATCTTTGTGAGTTCGAGGCCAGCCTGGGCTACCAAGTGAGTTCCAGGAAAGGCGCAAAGCTACACAGAGAAACCCTGTCTCGAAAAAAAACAAAAACAAAAAAAAAAAAATAAAAATAAAAAAAAATAAAGCAATTAAGATTTTAACATATTTTCTCTACTACTGTGTGGGGGTGGGTGGGTATGGCTGGGTATATGTATATAAATATGTGGGTATGTGGAGATCAGAAGAGAACACAGAATCTCATTTAGCTGGAGTTAACAGACATGTGTAAGCTGCCTGACATGGGTATGTAAAACTGAACTTGAGTCTTATAGAAATGCAGAGATGCCAAACTGTCTTTTAAGTCCCCAGTTCCTTTATTTTTTGAAATTATCTGGAATATCTTTTAATAGCACATAGTGAAAACCACTCAAATGATGTTTTAATCTGGATAATCATAGTGAACAGTCTTAAAATTGAGTCTGCTCTAACTTTTATCACATAGCATTCATTGTTTAGATTCCTGTTTATTTGGTGAAAGGTATTGTTTCCTGTAAAACTGGCAAATAAAGGAAATTAATTTTTCTTATTTATTGCATCTTTATCTAATTGCTTAAACACTACAAACATCATTAAATCACAGTATTAAGGATCATGCCTATTAACAATGAATTAAACTATCATTGAATTTAACAGAAAAAAATTTAAAAATCAAAATTATTCTTTAAAAATCTTTTTATATAACATAATATCTAATAGAATGGTCTTTATCATTCAGTAAATAAACAATATTGGTGAGGATATAGAGAAGAAAAACAACTATATTGCTGATCTCAATGGGATTGGTGCAGTCATCATGGAAAAATCATGGTAGTTCCTAAATTCAATGCATTAATGAAAATAGAACAAACTATGGCCCAACTACCCCAATCCTTCTCTGTATCTAAAGAAAACAATACATAAAAGAGATCTCTACACATTCATGTTCTTTGTAGCTTTATTCACAGTTACCAAGATCAAGAATTCTCTTTAATGATGAACAAATGGTTAAAATAATACGCACAGATATTATTATAATATTATATTACTAATAGATTATTTAGTCAAAAATGTACTAAACATGACCATTTGTTAAAATACGGGTAAAAATGGAAGACTTTGTATAGTGGGGAAGATAATCAAAACATGAAATCTAGAAATGCAAAATTCACAAAAACAAATTGGAATGGGGACCCAGGGGAAATTAAGAAAGGGAAAGTGGGGAATTGTGGATTGTGAGTTCAAAGTGATACATATAAGTTATTTTTCAAGATCTATAAAGAGTCGGATGACTATAGTCAGTGATGATGTGCAGTATGTTGGAATGCTGAGAAGATCTTAAATTTAAACACTAGTAGAAATACAAATGGCAGAAAGGGTGATGCATGTGACTGACATGCTAATTAGCTTTGGTGTAATAATTATTTTATATGTGATATGAATAGCAAGTCCATGCATTATATATCTTAAATTCATAGTGTTCATCTGCCAATCATACCTGAGTAAAACTTGAATAAATAAATGAAGGAAAAGTACACAGTCTACATCATATTAAAGGCATAACAAATTTGCAAGGAGCATTTACTTTTAAGAAACTACATTTCGAGTTAAAGTTTGAAATTTTCTTGAAATATCTTCAAATAAATTGTTAATGGTATTTGAAAGAACATTTTATGTCATCTTTCATCCTCCCTTCCCCCTTTTTCTTTCTCTCTCTCCCTATCTCCTTTTTTTGTTTAACCCTCCATTTTTCTTCCCTTCCTCCTTCCCTTTCTTCCCTCCTATCCTCCATCAATCCCTCCATTGCTTAATTCTTCAATTCTCTTTCCTTTCTATTCGAACTCTTCTCAAAGGGTTACAATAGCTAACATCATCAGTAGCAGGGAAGAGAGGAGAGTGGTTATGGAAGAGAATGGAAAGGGAGTGAATTGATATGAGCAAAATACACTGTATGGAATCCTCAAATAATAAATATTGTTTTTAAAAGAGCATCTATTACCTCTGAGACATAGCCATTCTTTCCTATTTTAAAGACTGCCAAGCAAGTAATCTTTGCTTTTTCAGAAAGCTATTTCCAAACATATAGCAGCTCCATGTGCTTTGTGTTCTAATGTATATTAGGGTAAGGTATTCAATTCATGGGGATGATGTACTTTTCAAACAGTTCTCACCCAAATTTCTCCACTATATTCTTTTATTGTTCTATCCATCAGTGTTTCAAATCTTGTGAAGTGATTGGTGCCTGATACAACTGTTATGGAGAAAAGTGAAATTATTGGTCACATGAATTGTATCCTCAGTTGTCTTAACATTAATTATTCAATTCCATCTCATTAGTCATGTGACCACGGGCAAATAGTTTCTGGAGTTTTAGTTCTTCTCACCTGTAAAATTGTGGCTTTAATAAATTAGCCTACCTAGGTATTTGATAATGTGAAACAAGGCTCCTCATGCAAACCACAATGACAGTGTGTGAAAGAAATCCAAATTTTTACTGCTTTTTGAGCTTATCCTTTCCCTTTCAACTAAATTGCTTTTAGAAGCTACACAGCATGGCTGATGTTATGGAGTTCAGTGGTTAGGTGGTGCTCACACTACTATCTATCTGTAAGTGTATTCATCATTGAACCCAGCTATTATGCACTCACCCATATATTTTTTATACATACTTCTGTCTTTTTTAGGGGTTTGATTTTTAAGGAATATTTTCTTTCACATAGTCCCTTTGTGAGAAATGTAGAGACTCATGAGAATTGTCCTGTTAGTCTTTTGGCTCTAGTTTTACTGAAGAGGGCCATCTACACAGTCTGACATATCTACCAACTTGTTCAAACCACACCTGCCACTCATTTATTCCTTGCATATTTGTTGCCATCTTTTATCATCTTAGTGTACAGTAAAAATTTTAGGGAATCTAATGTATCCTTTATTCCAGCCAGGGAAAGCCTGAGCTAGTTTCTATTATCATTATTGCCAGAGTTTAAATCCTCCGGGAGCTCATAAAGGTGCAAGTTTGGTAAATGTTGTCACTTACTCTCTCACTCCAAAGAAGCCTCTCAGCCATTTTAGGACCCTATTGTATTGTCATTTTCAAAGGCCCTCTATATAGTTCATGCATGTTTCATTTTCTCAAGGGTTAAACACATAAGGTTTTTGTCTTTTCTTCATTTTTGTGTTCTTTTCTTCCTCTTTAATTTTATAACAGTGCTACATTCTGTTTCTTTAAATTTAATTTTTACTAACTTTTTATTAATTTATTATTTCTCGACACAATGTGACAACTCACCTAATGATGATCAAAATGAAAGTAACATACTTGAGTCTATCCACACTGTGCACTAGATTTTGCAGTTTGTTAATACTAAAACCAAAATTCTGTTTTTCTTACCTCTCAGACATGGCAAACATCTTTTTACTCATAACCTCCATTACTTCAAAAATTTTCATATTTCAATTATAATTGAGATCATTTTCTTTGTTTGACACTCTACCTGGAAAAAAAATCTGTAAAACATGCATTTTATAAAAATAAAACACTTTGTTTATTATTCTAATAAATCCTCTTTAGGTTTGCCAGGCACCCACAGAGCTCTGAAGTATTTATATTGAGATTAAAGCAGCACTACATCTGCTTAATTAGACAGATGTACTCATAAAAAGAGAAAAGTGTCTCCTGCAATGGAAGGAGGTTTAGGCTGAGAGCCGAAATTCTCTTTGGCTGTTTTTTATTGGTTAATTTTGGGATTGGCATCTTTTGCCTTCAATTTCTTAGGATACTCCTTCCTTGCTCCCTAGAAAGGGGAAAATAATTTTTCCACACCCAATGAAGTATTCCTTTCCCTACATTATAATTAATGCCAGATTTAAAGAAAGCAGATTGCAGATTTCCATAATCGTTGCAACGAGCTAATGCTTTTACGGGTACAAATCCCCAGAGACTGCACTACATTTCTCCTCATGACCAGTCACTGCTAATGAGATTGCCTCTCAAAACCAAGTTAAGGAATAAGATATGTAGTTCAGTTTGAAAATAAATAATTTATAATCTCCATCATGTGTTGTCCATTGGCCTGTTTATACTATCGGGTACATAGATGCCCAAATTAAAGTTGTTCTTCCTATACTTAAAATATGATAATATAGGTCGATGTGGATAAAACCATATACCTCAGAATGAGTATGAGATAAGCAATAACATCCCTTTAACTTGGCATCATCCAGAAATCAATATATTTTAAGAACACAGACTCATCATAGAACTTCATGGGTAAGCTTGTCACACACACTCATATGTCAGAGGAAAGAGGTTCAGATTCAAGTCCACAGGGGGCTTCAGTGTTGGTACAAAGAGAAACGATCAAAAACATATATATCTGAATGTATTCTTGAGGGCATTTGGATAAACTTAGCCTGTGTATGCAGAAAGACTGTGAATGACACAAAATTGAGGCAGAGAGATTGAGAAGGAACTTTAGTTTTTATAAATCATATCTATATAAAGCTGCTGAAACATACAAAAGGAAAGAATCACTGAGATGGATACCCAACATATATAGAGATTAATTATACAGGATTTCTCCTTTTGTAACTTATGAGTCTTTTCTGTGTGTTGGTCACTAGAGTGACCCTTAGTGTTATCTATGGTCAATTTGAGTCTGACAAAGCATCTAGAGCTAATCAACTTGATTCTGACAAAGGCATTGTTGGTACTGTAATCTCCAAAGAAGAATCATTCACATTTTACTGGGAAGAGTGATTTCTGTCAACACTTTTCTCTCATGGGTGGCTTGAAATTAAGTAGCATGTAAACAGTATTTCACAGTATTTGAATATTTACAGAGATTTAGGCAGTGTAGCAAAGCAACCCATAATAATGATAATTGACAAGCAATTTATCTTTGGCCTTTTATAATATAGGAAATTTTCTTGTAACCACTAATTAAATTAATCATATCACAGCATAATTCAGCATGATCTCATCTAATCTTCTGAAGAATCAAGTGAATACAAATTACTATTGCCCAGAGAGGTCATAGCATGTTGAAGATTCAGATTATTCATCCACACTGTTGCAGATTTGGAAGTAAAATATTTGTTGGATGGATTCAAAGCACACACTTTCTACAACTTGTGAGGCTGACCTTTGAGTTGATGTCATGGGTAATCTTACTTTACATTTCAGAAATCTGAACATCAGAAAAGCAAGCTCTGAGGAGTAAAACTTTATCATTTCTACTCTAGATCAAGTAGTGAGGCCTTGTCCATTCTAAGGCCTGTACAGGAGCAAGATTAGGTAAAGACTGAAGCCCAGTAAACACTAAAATAAACCTACAATGGTGACACCTTGACAATCATACAGGTAGACTAGGCTCTTCAAGCAGCCAGAAGGCACCTCTACAGGTTTCAATTACTTTTGTTACTTCTCCTGGGACTGAAAAACCATTATCATTGCCGTTTTGGCTGGGGATACAACTTGAAAAGAATCCATCATACCCCCAGCACAGTGGTTCAGCTTTGACTTCAGCAAGAGTTTCTGACTGACATTCCTTAGACTGGGGAACTTCGGTGGCATGATAAAGGCTCAGAAATTACATGATATGATTGTACAGAACTTGGGTGTAATTGTGGTGTTTCCCATTGTTAGTCAATTACTGGACATGTGTCATGACCTTGACTGTGATCAGAGTAAGAATCCTGTGATTAAAGAACTCTTGGTATAACTGAGAAGAAAAATAAAAAAATAAATAATATATACCAATAATTAAAATCTATTACAACATTTTTACCCAATAGAGCAAGAAGTGCAACCAGATACATGTCTTGTGATAGCTAGTCTTCATTATCTACTTGCTTAGACTTAGAATCACATGAAACCACATCTCCAGTTATATCTACAAATGTGCTTCCAAAGAGGTTTAACTGAGCTGGGAATTACAGCATAATGAAAGCAGCACCATCCAATGTACTGATTGAAAAGGAGAGAATGAGATGGGTACCAGGAATATTAAACTGAATGAAAGGGAGGTTGTGTGTTGAGCACTACTACTCATCTTTCTCTCCTTCACTAGAGATACAGGGAACCAGTTCATGATTGTGTTGACACAGCTGAGGACACTTTTGCTACCATGTCTTTCCCACTATAATGAAGTATGTGCTTAAATTGTGCATATGCTTCCTTATATTGCTTTCATAAAGTTATTAACAAAAATATAACTAATACCATAGGAGAATTTAGTGGATAGAACTAAGATTTGTGGTCAGCTCTAAAAATAATCAGTATCTGACAAAATTGACTTCATTTTCACTTAATTCTTTGAAAAAACTATTAGTTAAGTGATATCCCTTGGAGAGGTAGTAATGTGAAAATAGTTGGTAAACACTGTTGTAGTCTATATATCAAATTTCCACTTGTGGATTTTAAAATGTTGCAAACTTTAAAAGTCAAGTGATTTCATATTAAAACCCAAATTCCTGCTTTATTTACAAATAAAACTCAGAAGATGTGGCATCCTTGTTGTGGTGGTTTGAAATAAAAAGGCTCCCAAAAGAAGTGGTATTATTGGGAAGTGTAGCATTGTTGGAGTGGGTATGGCATTGTTAAAGAAGTGTGTCACTGTGGAGGCTGGCTTTGAGGTTCATATATGTTCAAGCTACACCCAGTGTCTTAGGCTACTTCCTGTTCCCTGTCGGTCAAGATGTATGAATCTCAACTCCTTCTCCAGTGCCACATCTGTCTTCTCACTACCATGTCACGCCATGATAATGGACTAAAGCTTTGAAAATGCAAGCCACTTTTTCCTCTATAAGAGTTTCCATGGTTATGGCATTTCTTCACAGCAATAGGGACCCTAACTAAGACACCTGAGATACTATTTATCATGTCAATAATGGTCAATTGTGTGTAGCTGCCTCACCTTTTATATGGTTCACATGTTCTGTTTCCTAAGAGAGCGATTCTCAATGCTCCATGTCCTTTGTGCCTCTTTTCAGCAATTTAACTACTGAAAACTATATAAAATATTAAATTATATTTACCTTCTCAGTGTTCACAAATAAAATAATAATTAGATATTCAATGACAGATATTTGGGGAAGGAAGCCAGCCAGAGCTTGATATCTTAGAGATCATGTCACACAGTGAGAATTAAGCATTGTCAAAGCAGTCATGATTGAATGAGGACATGAAAGAGAAGGATCCATCAGAATAGGAAAATTTTACTTACAATACTAAGTTTTGGAGCACAATATGCCAATTGTGCAAAGTAAAACTTTTAAGTGCTAATGTTAAAATGCAACTCATCTTTACAATCTCATGTTTTAAGAGGTCTCTTTATGAAAGGAAACAGGAGAGGACACACAGTCAAAAGAAAAGTGAATGTGAATTCATTTAATTTAAAACATCTGTTACCCAAAGATATCATAAACAAGCTAAAAAGACAAACAACAGACTTGGAGAAGTTATGTGCAGTGCATAAAACTGACAAAAGATAAGTATCCAGAATTTATAGAGAAATTCTGAAAATCAAAATGAAGGAGACAAACAACATGGTGAGGAAAAAGGAAAAATGTATGGAAGTAGCATTCACAAAAGTTAAAAGACCAGAAGAAAGAACAGTGTATAACAATGGGTGTAAGAAAGGAATATACACTAGTACAAAATTAAAATATAATCTTTAATCAATTATACATACATAAATTGAAAATCAAATGGCTTTAGGAATGGGCAATGGCATGAACAGGTTTATACCTTTCATACAGTGGAAGAGTGGCGGCACCTTTTTTGAGGATTACAGGTGATATAGAAGTAATTGTATTAGTTACATAACTTTTAGTTCAGCAAAGCCAAATATAGTTGAATAAACATCTAAATAAGGATGGCAAAGAAAGCCCTCCCTGAGAATTTATCAGTCACAACAACTGGGAATTGGTGGGCTCTTACTGAATGTCCATAGAGTAAATAAACCAGAGGGTGAAAAAATAAGCAAATAAATAAACTAGCCAACAAACCAGCCAATTAAGTGAATGCAAAGAAAGCACATTATGCAAGATATAATATTATCAACTATATTATAACAACTAGAAAGTTGGAAGAAATGACCTTAGGATGGTGAGATATGTACCAGGAGGAAGAAGCCACAGAGCAATAAAAGGACAACATTGATTAATCTTTCACAACACACATGGATATCTCTTTTGTGTTCTATTTGGAAAAGCAGAGTACTAATTATTATGTCAACAAAGTTGGTATTAATTTTGTAACACTATCAAAGGAAAGAGCAGTTAGTAATTGGAAACAGTAATTCACTCTATATGGAAAATGTAGGTATTTGCTTCAAGCTCTGTAATGATTGGAGTGACTTCCAAAACAGTAGCTACACCCAATTTGGATTTAATTAGCATTACAAAGTTGTAAATTAGAGCACATAAAGAGACACAGTATACAAACAGAGTAAATGACCAACATTTCTGTAGTCTGAAAACAATAGGATACATCATCTCATGAAGTTTGTCTATTCCCTACCACAAAACAATATGTTGAATTAAGAGTATCCTTTAATTATTCTAATATAGGATGATTTACTCACTATATTCTTGGTTCTGATGGGCTATGGAATATATCTCAACCATAGTAAAGTCATTGCATTAGATCATTCCCTTGTACAAAAGCAAAACAGCATCTCATTAGTTAAGACAGTATTTATCCATGCCTTTATTCAGGACTTTACTGAGGTTTTTTTTTTTTTTTTTTTTTTTGTTTGTTTTTTGTTTTTTTTGTTTTTGTTTTTTCTTTAATGGTTTTTCGAGACAGGGTTTCTCTGTGTAGCTTTGCGCCTTTCCTGGAACTCACTTGGTAGCCCAGGCTGGCCTCGAACTTACAGAGATCCGCCTGCCTCTGCCTCCCGAGTGCTGGGATTAAAGGCGTGCGCCACCACCGCCCGGCCTTGTTTTTTTTTTTTTTTTAATCCAGTTAAATATTGTTGCTATCAAATCTTTTCCAAGAAGTTTATCAGTATGAAATTCTCCACATAAAATGCAAACTCTCAATAATTTTGGTAAAATATTCCTGTTAAAACAGAATTTAATTTAGTATGTTTTATTATAATTAAGGTAAATATTATACAGTAAAATCATATCTATTCTGGCTAAAAAAAATGTTTGTGGAGGAAATTAGTTTTACCCATAAAATTTGACCTACTTGCCC
Source organism: Peromyscus maniculatus bairdii (assembly GCF_049852395.1). Lineage (NCBI taxonomy): Eukaryota > Metazoa > Chordata > Mammalia > Rodentia > Cricetidae > Peromyscus > Peromyscus maniculatus. Next base: position 204,181,516 of record NC_134852.1, on the reverse strand, counting down.
TGGCCTCTGTTCATCAAATTTCCCAAACTCTGTTAATTTTTTTCTTTATTTGATGCAAATGAGGATTACACTGGATTTTCAAATAACAGTAAATTAATCAAATTTAATGTCATATAAAACTCATTTAAAAATAATAGTATCTCCATAAATTAATATTTCCTGTAGTTTGCTGGTGGCCATGCCAGATGAGGAGCAAGTGGCAACTGAACTTCAGGAGTTCAGTCCACCATGAAGCAAAACACTACTGGGTAAACCCCAGATAGGAAGGTCCTAAGGGCTTTTACTCCAGGATGTCTCTTGCTACTGTTGTGTGCCTTTTCATGTTTGCAACTGCCATTTTTCTTTGATATCTGGCATAGTGTGAAGGGGTGTGGGGAGATCCCCATTGCCTCTAGTGTATTGTGATTATCTTATGGAAATATTCCATTCTACTGGGCATTTTTACCTGTAGATTATTGTGAAGATTATTTCCTCTTAAGATATACTGATTAATTGACTGTCTCACCCATTCAGGGGGCCTGATCTGTTTGGGAGGCAGCTGTGCGTTGGTTTCCGGGTCCTGGGCTCGTTGCATGTGTTGGCTGTTTGAATCCTGGGACTTATGCAGGGACGCTTGGCTCGGTCTGGGAGGGGGGGACTGGACCTGCCTGGACTGCGTCTACCAGGTCAATCCCGGTCCTTGGGGGAGACCTTGATCTGGAGGAGGTGGGAATGGGGGGGGGCTGGGGGGGAGGGGGAGGGGGGCGAGGAGGGAGAACAGGGGAATCTGTGGCAATTATGTTGAACTGAATGGTGTTGTAAAATTAAAAAAAAGATATACTGATTAATTGAAATAATGATTTTATACTATTAGTTTAAATAGAATTTTGATGATTATGTATTTTTAACAAATATAGTAAGGGATTATGATAGAGGTTAGTTTAGTGGGAAAATTAACATAGGTAAAGGTAGGATATAGTATTCCCACCCCGGATAAAGTGAGGTTTGCAGAGGGTAGAAAATAGGACCAAGGAGGTGTCACACAGCTAGGACTTATGAGTTTCTTTTAAGGAGCCATATAGACTATGGTTTAGGTTAATGATTAAGGAAAACAATCAGGTCCCATGATTTAGCTCAAGTTCTTTTTGGTACTGGAAAATGTGTTCACAGATTTCGACATGAGTCACAGCTAAAACAAAGCTTTAAACAATTGACTTCTTGTAACCAGAAAACAAAGAATTAGATGCTTAGTTAAGTTAGGACTTCAAAATATAAAATGTAAAGCTAGGAACCTGTTTTTCTGGCAATTATAAAAACTACTGCCTATGTAAATAGTTATGACTAAAAGGCTTCTAGTCTATGAGATGTCTAAAAGATAAATGTTTAATTGTATGGGGGTTTTGGAGGATAATTTATTTTTCACCTGTAATATGTAAAATGTTTAGTTATATAAAGGAAATGGGAAAAATGTTGTTTTTTTCTTACTTATGTTCATTCTAATCAGTCACTTAAAAAAATAGAATGTAATCCCAATGTAATTTTTATATTTCTTGAAAGGTTCTGCTGGGGTATATAAGCTGTAAGGGAAAAAATAAAGAAGTTTCAAGGAAGACATCAGGAAGCAATGTAGAAGGAAGTCATCAAGAAAGAGAAAGAAGGGAATCATCTAGGTAAAAGAACAGAACAGAAAAAGAATAGAGTAGGATAAGCAACAGAAAGAATAATAAAATGTAGAAGAGAAGCATTTATCCCTCAGAAAAGAAGTCTCTGTGTGTGTGTGTGTGTGTGTGTGTGTGTGTGTGTGTGTGTGTGTGTGTGTATGTATGTATGTATGTGTGTGTGTGTGGTTTTTTTTTTTTTTTCATCAACTCTGTGTAGCTGGAGTTTTTTCTGTGTCCTACCTGGTCCACAGTCACTCAGACACAAGTAAACACACAGAGGCTTATATTAATTAGAACTGCTTGACCATTAGCTCAGGCCTACCACTGACTATCTCTTACACTTAAACTCAGCCCATTTCTTTTAATCTTCATGTCTCCACATGTTCTGTGGCTTTACCTGTGTACCATTACATGCTGTTCTCTGGACAACTGGCTGGCGTCTCCTGAATCAGCCTTTCTTTTCCCAGAATTCTCTTTGTCTGCTTATCCCACCTATACTTCCTCCCTGGCTACTGGCCAATCAGCATTTTATTTATCACCCAATCAGAGCAACACATTCTCACAGCACACAGAAAGACATTCCTCCATCAACTGGGCAACTTGTTCCCAGTCTCTCTGACATGTAAAAGGCTGGACACTCTGCAGTAATTATTTCAGAGTTTAGCCTTAAAGACTAAACAGGTCAAAGCATCATAATATAATGATTTCAAAATATTGTAGATTACTCTAAACACATATATGTTTTCATATGTTACTGTAACTTTGCAATGTATGCATTGATATAGAGCATTAGCTAGGAAAACATTCTATCATGCAAGTTTTGAGAATAAAGGCAAGTTAATATGTACACATTTCTTTGTCTACAGCATTCCATAAAATTGTTCAGATTATTTTAATATAAGTGAAAATATAATTACAAAAATTAATTATATATGCTACATTTCTTCTCCAAGTCTGAGCCCATTCAAACTGGCATAAAGGTTAGATTTTCACTTTTAGGATGTGGTGTTATGATTTTCTCACATAAGGACCTTGTCAACTTAAGTGCTTTGGTTAGGGACACAGAGAGTTTCTTGACTTTCTTATTACTTCAAAGTACTCATTCTGGACTCCTACCTTCTCTGTATAATTCTTTCCTAATCTCATCTGTTTCCCTCATCCATTGGGAAGCTGTGGGCACAGGACCCTGATGTATAACTGGGATGGGCTTTATCCACAGGGCATTTCTTTTTCGACTAACTCTGGACTTGGCTATCCACAGCAACCATGGTTTTTGTAGTACTCTTCTTACTTGACCTTGTTTGAACTGGCTGGCCTCAGGAGATGCTACCCCAGACTGACATACACTTAACATTTATTTTTTAAGAATTCAACTTTAGAAGATTGCAGTCACATGAATGACTAACAAATCTCAAGCTAAAGTGAATTTTCACCAATTTATTTTCATGAAAAAAAGGAGCATTCAGCTACTGAATTTCTATTAAAGACTTGATTGTAAAGTGTTAACAGATTTAAAACCAGACAGTTTTCTGTTACTTTAATTAACAAGTGAGGATAAAAATACTCTTCTCTTTGGGCTACCTCAGGCTTTAAATCCTTTGTTCATTCATTTCTAAAAATCAATGTATCTCCTTGGGTCTCCATCAGCCAAGGGCTATGGTATAGAGTGATCTCAATGCTCCTGTCTCCCTGGGACAGGTTCTTACCTTCATCAGCCCTTCACTCATTTATGTGCATCATTTTAAAGAGTAACTTTGTTAGTACCACTTTCATTGCCAACTATTATTCAGGAGACTTTTTTGCATTCACATTTCACCACCTTTGTAGAAAAATTTCTGGACATAGAAATACCATTCTTAACCCATACCATATTTTATTCATGGGACTATTAGCAGTTTGTAATGATATCAAGGAAAGAAATTTCCTTATGAAAAGAATTGTACTGGCATTATTTTCCTTTGGATGAGAGTGCTTACATGTGTTGAATATCCTAAGACACCACAACAAACCTGTATCTTTCATGGCTCATTCTTCGTATTTATTTATATTATTTCTGTTGCACCATCATCTCTTTCTTATGTATTTCAACATTTTCAGTCTTGTGATATTTTGAGTTGTGCTGAACAGATATCATCTCCAACTTGTACACCAGGAGGACACTGTGTTTAGAGAACCTATATAACTTCCTAGCCTTTGGTCTTTTATCCCATTCCTAAATGATTACTAGGGCTAATGCTGCCTTCCAAGGGTTAATGTAATAAAGTACAATCTAGGTGGATTAATGAGCAGAAATTCATTGCACAGATTTGGAGGGAATAGCTTGTGATGTTTATGGCAGTCAAGGATCCTTGTGATGACTAAGAAGCAACGATCTGTTCTAAACTTCTCCTTCCTTCCTTGCTGCTCCCTGGACAGCTGGCTGGTGTCTCCTGACCCTCTGAGGAGGGTCCCGCCTATACTTCCTGTCTGGCTACTGGCCATCAGCAATTTATTTATCACACATAAAGTTACCTCCAGCCTTAAACAAAGAAGTTTCTCATTGAAATGAATGTAGACAAATTTAAAGAGTCACATCTGTACAATATTCTGAGAATGAAGGATAACTGAGGGTTGAGCTATAAAAACGACACTCCTAACAATACTTAAGTACACAGGGAAAATTGTAGAAGGAGCAGAAAGAATTTAAGAGTCAGAAAAGAATGACTACAAAATGACATCTAAGCATGATATAGCCATGGCAACCACCAATTCATAGCAGCAGTGCATGTACTGCATGGAAGTGATGTCCTATTAACAATCATCTAGGAAAGGGAACAGATGTACTGGGCCTTACAACATACTGATGATCTGTTGTCAACCAACAGATTCTGGGAGAGAGGGAGGCATGGTATTCAGTTGTGTACCCACTTGTGAGTCAACTAGCCTATAACTGATATTTCCAAACCCAAGATTACATAGATAGCCACAGCCTGGTCTCTGACCACTGCCCAGCAGAAACACTAACTGCAATGAACACATTGGTAACAGCTAATTTTTGTAAGTGAAGGATGCATTATGCTAAGTGCTACCCATGTGTAGACAATGCAAGCTTAATATATAGAGTGACTTAGTAGAATGTGGCCATAGACTCTGTTTTTCATTCGGTCATCAAATTATTAATTATCAGAAAACTTTTAAATGTGCCACATTGCAAAATTGTGTTAAGTTGTTAAGGGTAGAGTGTTCTTGTCAACAAGGTATGAAAATATCTACATCCTCACAAAATTATTTTCAAATAGGAAAAACATAATAATAAATTAAACAATTATATACTGAATAATTTATAAATTTTAAATAAATTTTAAAAAGTAAATAGTAGTGTTATGACAAAGGAATAAAGTGTTAGAGAATAAAGGTATGACATAAAAATTAAATAAAAATTTAAAAGTACAGAAAAGAGTATATGAAATTTTAAATTATGTATAAGCTAAAAAATAGTTTGTATCACATAAATGCTCTTGTGAGATAAAGTCAGGCTTATAAAAAACATATAGAGCCGGGCGGTGGTGGCGCACGCCTTTAATCCCAGCACTCAGGAGGCAGAGCCAGGCGGATCTCTGTGAGTTCGAGGCCAGCCTGGTCTACCAAGTGAGTTCCAGGAAAGGCGCAAAGCTACACAGAGAAACCCTGTCTCAACAAACAAACAAACATATAGAAAGAATGCAAATGGAGCTTGTATACCTCATTCCATTCTCTAAAACCTCGGGGATCATTGTGCAAGAGAGGGCAGAAAGAGTATAAGAGCCATAAGCAGCGGATGACTGGAAGGAAGCTATCTTGTCAACACAGCAGGACAAATGCACATGTGAACTCACAGTGATTAGGACAGCATGCACAAGACCTGTGCAAGCCCAAGCTGACAAAATCCCTGGCCTGCAGAAGGGAATTGGGCATAAGACTCCACCTCTAGCTGAGGAGCTATTGGCAAGTCTTTGCTGCTGGGAGAAGAGAAGTGAGTTTTCTCTAAATGTATAGACCCTGATAAGTCCACTCCACTCCAGTGGAAGGGCACACAACCACAAAGGATAAGACAGAATGAACTGGCCTTGATAGTGCTGGTGAAACGATACACAGTTGGGTGAGAAGTGAAGGAGAGTGGATGTGGGGAGAGTTGGGGGAGGGAGAGTGAATAAGATAAAAACACATACAAAATTCCCTAAAAACTTAAAAGGGGGGGCATTTATGCCCTTCATTCAGAGTTCCCAACTGTTCATTTGCTGACATTTGCCAATTTCTCCTCTTTTTTTATCTTTCCCCTTTCCAAGCTTCTCTTCTCCCTTCATTTCTCTCCCTCTCCCCACTCTCTCTTCCTCTTTCCCCTTATGCTCAAAGAATTTCTAGTGATTATCCCAGATTTCTTTTTATAACTTTCCCTTGTTTTAGACAGATAACTTCCACCTGATCTATCTGATCCTACTGTCCACTTCTGCAGACATGTCAGGACATGGCCTTGACACCACAGCCTCTGCATTCAATGCCCTCTATCTCATTACTCCATAGGGTGCAGCCACCAAAGGAAGGGGAATCAAAAGAGAGGGAGAATATTAAAGAGTGTTTGGATTTTAAGGGCCGCTATGGTCATTGAAATGAGGGATTAATTTCTGCATCGCTTATCTAGTGAGTTGTGGAACTTCATTTCCAATGTGAGAAACACAAGTAGATCTGGATTATTGTTCAGGTCCTTCTCATCTAGTCATGGAGAGACTGAGGACTGGAAATAAGAAATTCTGCTTTTTTTGTTCTGTCCCAGAAAATACCGTCTCCAAAGTTCATAACAGCCATTACTCTTGTAGAAAATGTTTCTGATAGTTCCTGGAATGGGTCAGATTGCACATCAAACCTTTCTCCTTTGGTCTGCTTTTGAATTTCAGCCCCATCAACTAATATATTTCATGATCTTCACTAATGTGCTGCAGCTCAAGTCCACCCTCCTTGTACCTGGTCCTAAAGAGCAGTGAGAGAGTTTGCCACAATCATCTGTTCATTCAGAGTCTGCCCTAGAGAAGTTCCGAAGAAATGGTTACGTGATAAATAAAATAATTTAAAAGCCTTTCAATTTCCTTTCCACAGAATAGTTTTTCATACTTAATATTAAATAGTATGTAGTATTTATGGACTTTTTAATATGAAATTTTTGCACTGGTAACTTCCTTTGGAGCACTTAAAATTAAATTTTAAGTTTTTAAGCAAAACTTGTTGATGTTTTAAGCACAGGGGTGTACAAATTAATGTGCAAAGAAGATAAATGTTTAAAATACTCTCACACTTTGGAAATAAGGAACAGGGGAAGGACCATTGCCATGCTTAGCAACACAACATACCAGGTGGCCTGGGAAGCAGTGATGCACACCCCCCATAAAAACGCCAGCTTCAAAGTCTGCCCTTCATGTAGGGAGAGGGCATAGGACCACAGCCTGGGCCTTAGACCACATGTGTCCATGCCTGCTTCTAAAGAATAACTCCTGCCTTATTTTAGTCTCCATGTGAGCCTTTTTAGGCAATAGTATTACATTTACAACCTTCACTAACATTATCCAAATATTACAGAAAGCACATTGATATTTATTTCATACACAAATGACTATGAACATTCCTTATATCCACATTCTGCATATGAGAACCCCCCAGGGACATGTTAGCTGCACCTTATCAATAATGGTGGTTTGAATCCAAATCTGCCACTTTACAGGTCTTTCATATATGGTACTTGAGGTCATCCTAGAAATTTCAAAGTCTCATCTGTAGTCTATGAATGTAGAAACAGACTTGGCAATGTTGCAGGTTGAATCCATTAGTCTCTGCCATTTGGCCATGCTAAATTGCTGGCTGAGGCCCTTGTTTGTAGCTTAGAACCTTTACCCTTTGTCATATAATTTTTGTGTCATTTTCCTGATGCTGAACCATAATTCTGATAGGCTAGTGTTTCATAATGAGCATAGATGAAATTAATGTGCCTCCGCTAGAATCATATCTCAGGAAAATTTACTATAATAAAGGATGGTATAAGTGGGCTATTATGAAAAATATAAGTGGTTATTATGAATACCTCAAAATGACTTCCCCACATTTTATCATTGTATTATAATGGATGTTCAATTCCTATTCCTGATATTCCTGTAGTCTTCCTTAAATGCCACATTAATGTAGTATTAAATGTAATAATGTTAAACTTAATATAAATAACTAAACTTACAATATATATTGTTGGGAACTTCATTTCTATCAGCATTTCCTCTATAACCTTATTCCCTTTGTCTTAGTCTTTTTCCTATTAATATAGCAATATACCTAATTCTGGGTATATTATAATGAAACAAGTTTAATACAGCTTAAAGTCTTGCAGCTGAGGGTCCAAGGTCAGGTGGCCATATGCTTTTAGTCTCTGGTAAAATCCTTATCATTAATGACATCATCTAAGAGGAAGCAAATATAGAAGACATCACACAGTAGTAAGGGCACCCAAAGGGTTCAGAGGTCAGCTATTCTCATTTTTAATGATGTCCTGTTTTTAGAGGATGAACTGAAATCTTGCAACAATTAACTGTATTAATACCATCTGAGGGCAATGCTTCAAATGACCTAATCACTTTTCTTTTTTTGACATTTTATTTTATTAAGAAAAAAATTTATTCATTTTACAAACCAATCAAAGATCCCCCTCTTCCCTCCTCCCATGCCTTCAGCCTCCCCCTCCCAAACCACCCCTCACATTCCCTCCTACAATAAAGTAAGGCCTCCCATGGAGAGGTACATTTAGTTGAGGGAGGTCCAAGCCCGTCCCCCTGCCACAAGGCTATGCTAGGTGTCCCATCATAGGTAGTGGGCTCCCAAATCCCTGCTCATGCACCAGGAGTGGATTCTGATCTTACTGCCAGGGGGCCCCTTAAGCAGATCAAGCTACACAACTGTCTCACTATGCAGAGGGCCTGAACTCATGAAATTTAAATCGACAGCTGTGGATCCTGCATGGGACTGAGAAATCACTTTTCTTGAGTTGCCAACTCTGAATGATTCCATCACTCTTCAACATTTCCAGTTGAGGATCCAGTTTCCTGCACATGGACCTCTGATGCATAGTAAAACCATTGTATTATCTTTACACACACACACACACACACACACACACACACACACACACACACACACACACACACGATACCTCAACAGCTTTCCCTACAATTGAGTTAGAAATAAGAGCCGTCTACAACCTGTTACTTCAGTAAATCACTATTTCTACATGATTTTATTTGTATCATATTGACTTAACCTTAACAATAATCTGACTACTTATCACCTTAGACATCACTGTAAAAGTTAAATTTAACTTTTGAAGTATTAGGCAATGAACTCATCTATCATTGATTTGACTTTAATTAACACTATTTGACTTGTTCAGTTATTTAGGATATTCTTTTTTGTACCCTGTCAGAGGCTTTGAAAGAGTGTAAAATGCATTAATTGTTTTTACTCATTCATTATAGCGGTTGCAGAACACAGTAGTAAATTTGAAAATTATAGGCTTCTAACACCTATATTTGAAAAAGATGGGATAATCTTACGAATATTGATACCTATATGATAATTAAAAACTGCAGGGAGAGTGTACCATAATGAAACATGTAATGATTTCTTTTAATAAATTTTGGAAATGAGATAAACAAATTCTTTAAAGGAAATATTTAATCTTGAGATCACATTAAATTTTAGCTAGTGGAAGAATGTAAGTAAGGTGTTATGGATAGTAGAAAGAACTATAGAAATGGTAGAAAGAGGTGAGAGAAATAAAGGACACAGCAAACCTGGAGTGGAGAAGGAGAGGAAATGGTTTGAACTGAAGTTCATGTTGTACTCAGGGAACTTTCAGGAGATTTAGGAACTATTCAGCCATCTCATACACTTTCCCTATTTCCCCATCAGTCTTCACTCTAGATAGAGAATGGTTTGGAAGGGATGATTAGCACATAACAGGAAAGACTCATGTAAAACTTCTTCACTAAGATAAGAGAACTGAGTCTTTGAGAAACTGTAGGTAAGAGTGGTGTGGCTCACTTACCAGTGTCAGAAAATGCTGGCAATAAAAAAAAGTAACATGTGAGAGAAATGTGCAAGTTTTCAGATTGTTTTAACTGTATGGAAGGATCACTGTTTTTGCTGGTTGTAGACAGACACAAACTATTGGGCAATGATTTTGTTCTACACCAGGAAGAGTTGCATTATGAATTCTTAAGTTTTATCTTATTTTATTAACATTTTTCATTTATTTTATATACTGACCAGTTTCCTTTCCCTCCTCTCCTTCCATTTCCTCCCCCTGACTGCAATCTACCCCCATCTACTCCTTCTCTGTCTCCATTCAGAAAGGGGCAGTCATTATCATTTAAAAGAAAGCATTTTAAATGTACAGACGTGGAGTTTTGAGTAAATTTCTATACTTAGGAAATTAACTTTCAGAAAAGAACACAAAGAGCAATTTCAATTATCAGAGTTCAGAGTTTCTCAAAATGTTCCTTGGGATTGTTATATCAGAGAATCTGCATTGCTCCCAAGTCATCACATGACAGTTTTCAGGCTTTGCAACCTCTACAATCATCTGGGTGATGTGTAGTGAGGAAGTGCTCATTGTATGTTTTGTTTTAACTTGAATTAGCTCTTACACTTTCTAGAATAAACTTATACAAGTCAGTGACTTTGGGTCCCTGTGTTTTCCTGCTATTTTGTAAAATGGGAATAAAAATACCTGACAAATAGAAGGCAATAGGAGTGTATACCAAGCAAGCTAGTTTAAATAAAGCTTTGAGAAATCTCAGTAGCATTTAGTAAATACCCCTGTCTCTCAGAAAAAGTTATTGTAGTCATTATAATCTATAATAAGTTATTTAAAATATAGATCCATGGACTTTTCTTAAAATTTTTATGATATGAATGCAAACATCAATCTACAAAACAACATATATGTGGGTTTGGTTGTGTTTTGGATTATAGGTAGATAATTTATTAGAAATGAGTATATCTGCACATGATAATCCTGGACTTTAGCAAACTATTAAATCAAAATCATTTGGAGATTTATTTATTTAAATAAAATTTCCAGATTCTGGTGATACCATACTACCACCAGGCTTGAAAATGACTTCATTATGCAAAGTCTTACGCATGGTGTTCTGAGAGATGTAGTTGCCAGCAAAATGTGTAGTCTTACTCATGTAGAAAAAATATTTTTGAATGGCAGTTGACCAGTCAGTGGGTACAATAGGTACAAAGTGAACACATGTATGTTTTTCATCAATATGTGAATGAGATGCTTGTCAGTTCAAGGAAAATGCCTAGAAAAATAAGTCAAACCTGCCCATGGTTTCCATCAACAGACAAACACAAGTACTCCACAATTAATCACCCATTAAATAAAAAGAATCTGATCACTAGATGTCTCTAGTTCCGTTTTTTTGTTTTTATGTGACCCAGCAAAAGCTTACAAAAATGAGAAAAAGTTTCTAACATGTTTCATTAAAGAAATATTGAAAATTGCTTATAGCAGAGTTATTTTTAAAATAGCTTTTATGAATACGACTTTCCAGGGAAATATTTATCAGCTATCCACGGATTCATTGAAATCAATGTGCTAGATGGTTACAATGCAAAGACTCAAAGAGTCCTTTTTCCTTGAATTTTGGTACAAAACTGTATGTCTGGACATTACTCATAATTCATTTGTTAATGATCAATTCTATTTTGTGCTTCTGTTTATTCATTTCTTTATTTTCTCCATACTTTACAAAAGTAAACATTTGGGAAAATGTGTTAAATTTTGTAAAATACAAGTAGTATAGAGTAGCTAAATTTGATAGCATGGTTCTCTAAACACTGTTCTTTAGGTAAATTTGATAGCATGGTTCTCTAAACACTGTTCTTTAGTAGGCTAACAAAGCTTTTAGTGGCTCTGCATGTCCAAAAATAGATTGATATCTGTTCTGTATCTCTTCACAAAGCTAAGTACCTGTTTTTGTAAAATACAAGACTATGGTTTGTATTTCGATCATTACTTAAAGTAAAGAAAACATTGCCAGGCGGTGTAAACATCAATACTCCTGAAATATTGTTCCTTAAAAAATGTTAGCTAAATTTACATATAGATTAAACTTAAAATTTATGGAATGTGATTTTCTTTCTTTCTGATGGCTTAATGCCACCATATTTTATGAGTGAGGTTTCCATACAAATTTCTCTATATTTTACCATGCAACCAAAGCCATGGAAGATACTATATTTGGCAGACACCATGGTGTTCAATTGAAAATTGAATTTCAGATGGCAGAAAAGGGTGCGGTGAAGTGTGACTCAGGTCTGCAAACCAGAACAAGATGGAGCTAATGCATGTGGGCTGTGTTTCATGTCAGTTTTACATCAGCACCAACTTTGCTAGTTATCTGCAGGGAGAAAACTAATCTGTCACACACACACACACACACACACACACACACACACACACACACACACACTCACACACACACACCATTTGATCTGATTGTGAATCAAAAAGAAACCACAGCTTTTCTTTTCAACTGACTTCTCCACGTTTTATATCCAATGGTTCTGCAATTGAAACTTTGAATGTAACATGAATGTTAAAAGGTCTTATTAATAAAAAACCTTCAGTTAGATATTGGGGTAAGTGCTGAAAGATCAAAGAGACAAAGGAGCAAGCCACTTCCACCTCTAACCTCGCCAACTCCATGAATTCTCTGATTGAATGTCTCTGAAGCTCTCCAGCTGAAAAGCCTCTAGTTCCTGTCTCCTCATGCCTTATATACCTTTCTCCACCCAGCCATTACTTCCTGGGATTAAAGACATGTGTTCTTCCTAAGCAAAGGCATGAAATCTCAAGTGCTGGGAATAAGGTGTAATAAGCCATTGCCTGGCTCTGTCTCTCCTAGACTGAGTCAATCTCATTCCAGGGTGGCTTTGAACTCACAGAAACCCAGACAGAACTCTACCTCTCTAGTGCTAGGATTAAAGGTGTGTGCCACCACTGCCTAGCTTCTGTGTTTAATCTAGTGGCTTGTTCTACCTTCTGATCTTCAGACAACTTTTATTAGGGTACACAATATATCACCACTTCATTTTTTAATAACTGTACCCTTTTTATCTAAGACCATGTGATTTAATATGACTAGTTTAATGATCATGAACACTTCAAGAAGTAAGTATATGTAACAAAACGTTCACAGAAACCTTCTTACAGTCTATTCACTCTTTGGCATTGGCCTATCTGCTGAACTCAACATATGATAATCTCATCTGTTGAAGAAAGCTTAAAATAGAATGTAAAATGGACATTTTCAAATGATATGATGGTTAAAGGAGATCAGAAGACCTCTTTCTGCACGTGTGTCTTTTTATTTGTATAGTGATCTCATAGTGAGAGAAAGGAGCAGGCAAAGATGACTTTAATATGGCTAAAAATCTTCAGTAGCAAAACCGGTCAAATAGTCTAAAAGCAAAATTCTCCTAATGGTCAATGGAAGAAAATAAGAATGAGAATAAGTGGGTAGAAAAAAGAATTCCAATTGACTGGCATGCTATGAACTGAATATGTATAAATTCACTATAATTTTGATTGATATTTCTCAAAATAAAAAATAGGTAGTCCACTAAAGTAGATTTATGTTTGCAAGTGATTTCAGACTTTCTAGGAAAAAATCTCTGAATACTGAATGGAATCAGTAAGGTATGTGAGTATATAGAAGTACACACACGTATACACACACACACACACACACACACACACACACACACACACACACAAGTACCAATAATAATTAAAGAAGTGGTCATGAATTTGAAATAGAGTCAGGGGTCCACAAAAGAATTTGGAGGGGAGAGAATGTGTGATAAAAATGATTGAATATGATGGTCATGTATGACATTCCTAAAAAAAAAAATCAATAAATAGAACAAAAAATATATGAAAATAAAAAATCATGGCAGAGGTTGGGCTTATTACCTCAATGGGTAAAGGGTTCTGACAATTTGAATCCTGTTGCTAAAATCCACATGGTGGGAGAGAGAACTAACATGTTTTTCTCAGACCTCCACATGTGAGCTGTCGTGTGAACACGGACACATACAGAAGCATGTACGCGAGCACGCTCGCGCGCGCATACACACACACACACACACACACACACACACACACACACACACACACACACATTCTCTTTCTCTTTTCTGGAATTAGAGCACTCAAACTTGCTCTCTGATTGGGAACCCTAGGTGCACACACATGAATGTAAGAACCACTGGCTCCCATTGTACCGACTGCAGTGAGAGGTACAAATAGGATTTAAGTATTAAAGCTACTCAGTCATGACTTTCCATTTTGATATATTAACATATCAAAGGATATAAATCCAAAGGTTTTTTTTTTTTTTTTTTTTTTTGCTACATCTAAACACAACTGCTTGAACTTTTCCCCTGGAGCCCAGACAGTGATGAAACACAGCTATGACCAGCAAAAAAGTAACTGTATTTTAAACCATAGTAAATTCCTCTTGTTAATAGAAAAGTAAAACTTAGGAATAAATAGATTAGAAAGTCAACACCAACTCAGGGAACTCTGCAAAGTGCCTCAGGCTTCACAGCAGCAAAAAGCACTCACAGAGCCAGTCACAGTCTTTGCAACCTGACACGGGGGATCACGAATCACACAAAATAAGTATGAAATGACAATGGCAAGGGTGACTATTATGCCTTACTCATTCCAAGCCAAAAGCCACAGCCCAAACATCGTATTATTACCTTCAGGTCCACATGTATTTTCAAAACTGTCTGATATGACTCTCAGGTCAGTGCTAAGTACAAATGCAGTTTGTGCATTTTTTCACTCATCAAAACCAGAAAATTAAATTTACTTTGTAGACATTTTTTTCACCCATGCAGAAGGATGATTCTTATTTAGAAAGCGAAGTATGTTACTCTACATCATAAATCTCACTTGCTGATTGGTTCATTCTTTCAATGACATCATTTCAAGTCAACTACCATAGGCTACTGTAGTGACTTCAAGGATGAAGCAGTTAATTCGCTAGACACACTCAATCCCATGCAAAGGAATATTTGAAAATGAACTATGATGCTATGGAAGAAAGCAAAACATGTTGGGGACTTTAAATAAAGATTGCTAGTTTATACAGTGTTATTTCAGTTTAGGTGATCAGAGAAAATGACTGCAACATGAATGAGGAGCTGAATTGTGGGGATAAATGGATCATGTTTGTATTTGGAGACTATTGGGAAAATTAAGGTAACTTATGAATACTTATACATTCATTTCTTCCTCTGTATCAGATGTTTATTTGACTACTCTCCACTCTGACTCCTTGTCCCTTGTGAACTATGGTTTCATAGTTTAGAATCTTTACTATGCCACTCATTTTATTTCTCTGTTATAATTATTTCTGTACTTGTTCTCTGTGGCTATTTTCTTCTTCTAAATCACAGGGAACATGTGTCCTAGTAGTAGTACCAATTCCACATGTTGATACTTTTCTTCTCCATATTTTCTATTAAATGCCAAGACCCAAGAAAGGAGTTATATATCCAAAATAATTGAAAATAGGATCTCAATTAAATGCTTCCACACCAATAATTGCAGTAACATTTTCACAGTGGCTAAAAGATGAATGTATGGAGCAATGTAGGATGTGCAGACAGTATAAGAGTATGTGGCCATAAAAAGACAAGTTGTTTTAATATGTGCTCCACTATGGGTAAACCCTGAAAATACTATGAGAGAAATTCACTTTGAAAGTAAAACAAACCAGATTCAAAAGGCCAGACATTTTTGTGATTTCACTTATATAAAGCAAAATTTACAGAGGCAGAAAATTGTGTTAAGATTGCCAGGGTCCTGAAAAGAAGGCAAGGAGGTGAGTTTAATGAGTACATGGTTTGTGAATGGGAAGATGGAACCATCTTGCAAATTGGCACGACTGGTAATTGCACTACTGTCACTGCACTTCTCACCACAGAATTATGTTCACAAAATGGTCCTAGTGGTAGCATATTTGAAACACAGAATGCATTTTACTAAAGGAAAAAGTACTCAAAATGAAGGTTTCTTTGTCCTTTTTGTCCCCAGAACTTTGCACTGTGGTGGTACAAAAAGAAAGTGCTTAACATGCAGTGTTTTTAATGACTGAGTCAGTTTTAAATCCAACGCCGTGTCTATATAGTTCATCCCTGTTGTTAACCACTGCATGACCACTACATAAGTGCACAATGTAGGCTCTTACACAGTTTCAGGGGGCATTGGAAACAGCTGTACATAACTCAGAGCCATAACCCCATCAGATTACAGCTCAGTACTCTTTATATATAGAGAGAGTTTGCTTCTACTTATTCTACTTATTACTGCTTCAAACATTTCTGAAATTTATATTGAGAGCCTCATTCTGTTATATCTTCAACACTCTGGTAATATATACTAATTACTAGGTCATCCACACATAGGTGGGAAGGGAAGAAAAACAATAATTTTATATGAGACTAGCTTATGAGAGGAGATTATTGCTGTGATAGATCCCTCACTAGAAATTCACCACTACTGCCGGGCGGTGGTGGCGCATGCCTTTAATCCCAGCACTCGGGAGGCAGAGCCAGGCAGATTTCTGTGAGTTCGAGGCCAGCCTGGACTACCAAGTGAGTCCCAGGAAAGATGCAAAGCTACACAGAGAAACCTTGTCTCAAAAAAACCAAAAAAAAAAAAAAAAAAAAAAAGGAAAAAGAAATTCACCACTACTTTCTGTAGTTAGCACCTCTTGCTTTTACCAAACCCCCCCAAGTTTTTTTGTTAGTTTTCTTAAATTTTTAGGGTCTGTTCCAATTAGTGATGCTAAGAGTATTTATTAAAACACAAGGAGGTGACAATTTGTGTCTGAGGATACTGGTTGCTCAAAATGCATTTCCTAGCTTCAATCCCTCTATTTGTTCCCTAACCTCAAGAGGCCTGTGTGGAGAAATTACAGCTTTTGAAATCTTATACTAGTTTTCTCTGATCCTGCCTACATACTTTCCAAAACTATACATGGACTGTTACCACTTTATATACAATTTTGTACACACAATTTTGTTTAGATGTTAGAAAGTAATTATCCATAGTTGTTTTTTTTTTTATGAAATATGACATAGAAGTAGAAACAGAGAAACATGGTTTTGCAGAAAAAGAAAAAGAAAGAAAAGGAGAAAAGGTAACACAGAGACACATTCTGAATTGATCTCCAAGGAAAAGGCATTTGGTCATCACTAAAGACACCTACAAGAAACTTTATATCTCAAGGAAATCAAAACATCCAGAAGAGCTTCAGAAGAAGCAAGTGCCCTTCTCTCTGCTTCTTCTTTCTAGGAGCTGAGATGAATGATGGTATAGTGGTCCAGACTGCCAGGTTCCATTCCTGCTGTTTATCTATAAACATCATTTCCCCTGTCAGCATCATCCTTACTCTTTACATCAGACCTCCCTTTACTGAGACAAAAAAACAAAATCAGCATCATACACTGAACCTAGTTTACAGTTTACTAATCACAGTGTTCTGTTTATTTTAGCAAAAATAAACATAATGTTTATCATTCTTACCATGTTAGAGTCATGCCCTAGTGCTACCTAATGCAGCTTAAAAGTCATGATTGACAGCTCACTTCTATAGGATTTACAAAAATTTTGAATTATTTTCTCTTTTGAACCTGCTTCAAATTTTTCAACAGTATCTTCATAGTAAAAAGTCTCTTCTCATTGTTTCATTTGCCTTAAAATTATGTAGCCCTTTAGTAGTTCTGAGTAATCTCAGAGAAATGACTAAATCTTTGAATCTCACTATTTTCATTTGATAACTATAAAACAATAAATATTGACCTCCCCATAGTATTGCTATTATGCCGTCCCTTTTAGGAGACACGTGTTGAAATAGATATTAATCCATAATGAATACTTTTTATAATTTTTTTAATTGTAGCCTTATTTTATTTATTAACTGCTTGTATCAAATTTCTGCCTGGCATAGTTAAAACTGATTTATGCAGCTACAGTGGAAAACATCAATTGCTCACTCCATTCCTGTTTATCTACAAAACTCAGTCTCCTAGCTATTATTTTAATAGCTGATTTATAATTTTGCTAATTTCTGTTTCACAATATTTTATTGGTTTACTCATAAGTCTTAATGTTCTTAAAATAGTGCATCATAACTTTGAATAGATACTTACATTAATGTTTTAGCTATAGTTGCAAACCCATCTTCTCAAGATATTCTAATGGTTTCTTACGCTAAATTTATACCTTAAAGAGAAAACTAGAGAAAGAAAAAAGAGGTCTTTTGCTGTGGGATGTTCTGCATGGCAAAAATGTTGCTCTGATTGGTCAATAAATAAAACACTGATTGGTCCGTGGCTAGACAGGAGGTATAGGCGGGACTAACAGAGAGGAGAAAAGAAAGATCAGGAAGGCAGAAGGAGTCACTGCCAGCCGCCGCCAAGACAAGCAGCATGTGAAGATACCGGTAAGCCACGAGCCATGTGGCAAGGTATAGATTTATGGAAATGGATTAATTTAAGCTATAAGAACAGTTATCAAGAAGCCTGCCATGGCCATACAGTTTGTAAGCAATATAAGTCTCTGTGTTTACTTGGTTGGGTCTCAGCAGCTGTGGGACTGGCGAGTGACAAAGATTTGTCCTGACTCTGGGCAAGGCAGGAAAACTCTAGCTACAATCTTCCTGCATTCTCCTTCTGCAACCAAGGCCTTACTAGGTGGCTTGCCGCTGCTCAGAGCTTGAGCTGCCTCAGAACAAAACTTGCAGACAACACCCTAGGAAAAGGATTGCAGTACAAATGTCTGGTTTTGTGAGACAGTGCATAGGGGGATTTCAGTTACTCAATGGCCATATGGGATCCTGAAAATTATTTAGAAACCTCTTTGTTACTAAATTTTGCCAAGATTAGGGAAGGTAACTTGGTGACTTTCTAATCACTTCTGCTACAACGAGGACTGCTTTGACAGTAACATGTCTTTTCTTTGTTTGCAGGCTGTGCCTATGGCTTTAATAGTGATGTGATTGGACTTGGATTCCTGCAACTGTCAAAGTGAATGAAATGAAGCGTGAATCCCATTGTTTTATTCTGCTGCATTTGGGTTTGTTTTCTAAAGTAATTACTTGCAGGAGTAGTGCTTGTTTTGTTTTTCTGAAGCAAAGAATGGAAGGCTAGCAATGAATCAATGCTCTGTTCTTATTTAGAATTCCAAAGAAAGCAGCTCTGAAGATGACTGGAGACATTCAAGAATAAGAGGGGATTTCTTACAAAGAAAAATGGACAGGACTCTTTAGCTACTGTAGAAAATGATCAAGAGAAAGAGGGCAGGGATATAAAGTGAGAATCAATATGGACAAAGCCAATGTTGTGGACATTTACTGAAGACTAATACTTTAAATTTTACATTTATGATTTAATGTCAATGAAAGTAAATCTTTTTGTTTGGTTCAATACTTTGCCAGTTTCTTCATTACAAGTGTGGATGCTGTGAGACTGAGATTGTATGCACTCACATGGCACAAAGTTAGGGCTTGCCTTGTTGCATGTTTTCTAGGGACATTAATGTTAATCAATTCCCACTTTATTCTTGCTTTCTACGCATTGTAAACTGCTACTGTTTAGTTGCTGAAAACTTTCCCTTGGAATTTTGTTTGGTGTGATTATTATTTTTAATCTAAATCATTCTCAGAAAACACTCAGAATGTCATTTAAACCCAACTCCACATTTCAGCCAGTTCTATGGGCTTGTTACTCACTGCCTTCTCTTCATCATTTCATGTTAACAAGAAACCCTCCCAGGTAGAATATAATACAGGAAGAGTTAAAGGCCTTCCCTCCCAGTCAGATCAATCAGAGGCTTCCTTAGGAGATTAATTTAAATGCTATCTGAGATGACCCAGCTACACCCACACTCTCACTCATTAACACACACTACCACCATCTCACAATGCTTTCCTATACATGCAAAAAAGCCACAAAATTACACACTTATACTCACTCACATCACAAACACATCAAACATATGCACACAAAAACACATGCACACTCAATAACACTTGATCACATGTACAACCACACTAACCCAGTCATAGATATTCATCATACTCATGCTCACACACATATACATATTTACATGCTATCATACAAACAAAATGTGCTCACTTTCCTACTCACATTTACATACCCATTCAATATACAGTCATACACATCTGGGTACACAGTGACACAAACCCAAACTCTCACGTGCACTCAAATTCACCCTCAAACACCAACACACATTCAGACTTAAAACCCACAAAATCACACTGTTGTATATGCTCACACACCTGCACTATAGTAATGATAGTCTCATACAATCATCTTCAAACCCAGTCAAACTGGATCTTTACTTCACTCTCAAAGTCACACTGATTCACATAACACAATCATACACTCATGCTCATGCACACTACTGTGGTGATATTGTGTCCAACAATATATTGTGCAATCTAATTAACTTATCTGGTGTCAGAGAACAGAACAGCCACTAGACAGACATAGAGGCCAGAAAATGGTGGCACACACACCTTTAATCCTAGCATTCTGGAGCCAGAGATCTATCTGGATCTCTGTGAGTTTAAAGCCACACTGGAAACAGCCAGGCATGGTGACACACACCTTTAATCCCAGGAAGTGATGGCAGGAGCAGAAAGGTATATAAGGTGTGAAAACCAGGAACTAGAGTCTGTTAAGCTTTTGGCTTTTAGCAGCAGTTCAGCTGAGATCCATTCAGGTGAGGACTCAGAGGCTTCAAGTTTGAGGAAACAAGATCAGCTGAGAAGTTGAAAGGTGAGGTTGGATGTGGCTTGTTCTGTTTCTCTGATTTTTCAGCGTTCACCCCAATACTTGGCTCTGGGTTTGTTTTTTATTAATAAAATCCTTTAAGAGCCATGCCACATACTACTCACATGCTTTTATGCTCAACACTTTATCACTCACATCCTCTCACACAGCTCTTCAGTCATATAATATTATACTTATATAATACTATATGCACATGCCCACATACTCGACCCCTTACACACATGACAACACACCCTCAGTCATATAGTTATATAAAGACACATATACATTCACACATACATGTTCTCTCTCATGAATCAAATTTATCCACTCATACTAACACAATCTCACGGACTCACATTGACATGCTTTTAAACAGTCATAATCACATACCCGTACACCATCATACTCAAAAAACCCTTCAAGCACTCTTAAAATCACATACACATTCACACACACACACACACACACACACACACACACACACACATGCTTGTAAGCATGCTTATCAACATTCACATATTCATGCTTATACCCATACCTCCACACACATAAACTACACTTTCATACACATTTACAAACGAACACTTGTGAATAAGTTTACTCACATTCACACACACATACACAAGTACATGTCTTTTTATTTTAATCTTTTGTATTCATCTATTTATTTTATATCCCAGCCTCAGCCTACCCCCCAGTCCTCCCCTCCTAGACCCTCTCTCCATTCCCTGTTTCCATCTTCCAATCCCCTCCTTTTCTGTCTCCATCCTGGAAAGGGCAAGTCTCCTGTGAGTATCAATAAAACATGGCATATCAAGTTGCGGTAAGACTAATCACCTTCCCATATATTAAGGCTGAACAAGGTGACCCAGTACAAGAAGTAGGGTCCAAGAAGCCAGTAAAAGAGTTGGAGACAGCCCCTGTTCCTACTGTTAGGAGTCCCACGAGAAGAGCAAGCTACACAACTGTAACATATTTTCAGAGTATCTATGTCAGTCCCATGCAGACTCTTTGGTTTTTGGTTCAGTCTCTGTGAGCCCCTATGAGCCCAGGTTAGTTGATTATGTGAGCCTTCCCATGGTGTCATTGATCCCTCTGACTCCTACAATCCTCTGCAGGATTCCCAAACTCTGCCAAATGTTTGGCTGTGGGTCTCTGCATCTGCCTCCATCAGTTGCTGGATGAAGCTTCTCTGATAACAGTTGGGCCAGGTACCAATATGGTCACAGGAAGTGGCCAGTTCAGGCTACTTATCCACTATTGGTAGGAGTCGAATCTGGGGTCCTCCCCATAGACTCCTGGGAGATTCCCCTGAACTGGGCTTCCACCCAGCCCCCCAAAACACCCCACAACAGTTCACCTTAGCACTCTCTTGCTCCATGCCCCCCACAACCTGATCACTCATGTTCACATCCCTACTTGCCCTCAGTCCACTCAGGAAATCCCTTCTATTTCCTCTTCTCAAGGAGATCTGGGTGTCTCCCTATTATCTAGTCTTTCTGGGCCTGTAGATGGTAGCATAGTTATCATTTATTTTACAGCTGATATTCACTCATGAGTGAGTAAATATGTGTTTGTCTTTATTTGTAGTGGGTAGCCATTCCAGCTTGGATCTGGAAGCTCCAACCCCCATTGAGACTCTGGCAACTGTCACACCTACGAGGCGGGGCGAGGGGAGGTGCTGGAAACCTAGGAGCTGGATGGGCAAGCGCTCGCTCTGGGCGCGCTCTCTGCGCCTGGACCCTGGATGGTGGAGATTGATTGTGCAGAGCTCCAGAGAACACCGCTGGATTGCTATACGCCTTCCCCAGACCCCCGCGACCTATCCATTCTTTCATTTGTAAGTCATCCACTAAATAAATCTTCCTTTTAACTACGTGGAGTGGCCTTTATAATTTTCCCCAATATCTGGCGCCCACGTGGGTCAAATTCCAAAGGTCCGGGCGGCTCCTGCCCTCAGCCTGTTCCCCGGCTGGCGGGTACCTAAACCCGCCTGCAAAGTTCCATATAACCAGTCCATTCCCGAAAAGGGGAGCAGCTAGTCCGGTCTCAGCTCCCTAGCTTAGCCCCGAGACCAGTGAAAAACCGCTGCGAGTGAGGTATCCGCACCCGGCTCCCGGCCATCCCGCCATCTGCCTCCAGCTGCCGCCAGCCAAGGTCACCAGCAGGCCCTGCTTTGGAGCTGTACCAGCACCGCCTGCTGGTTGAAAAGCGCTACTACACACCCCATACCACAGAAAGGTAAGATAAGCAAACCAGCATTTTATTTCAAGTAAAAGTACTTGATAATTTTACATCTTAAAATTGACTAACAAATTTTGAGTAATTCTTGTAATATGGCGGACAACATTACCTCACAAGAATTTAAAAACCTTTTTGCCTGTATGATGAATGACATCCTCCTGGAAATATATGACCTTCCTCAGGCATATTTGGCCTGTACCATTTTGGCATTCATCGTAATAATTCACACAGTGTTCAAACACTGCTTTAATAATAAGAACAAAGATGAGTCATTATTGGGACTGATACAGGCTTTAAAAGATAGCAATGAAGACTTACAGAAAAAGAATCTCTTTCTGGAATCTGCTTTCAAAGATAGCAATGAAGGCTTACAGAAAAGGATTCTCTTTCTGGAATCTGCTTTAAAAGATAGCAATGAAGACTTACAGAAAAAGAATCTCTTTCTGGAATCTGCTTTAAAAGATAGCAATGAAGGCTTACAGAAAAAGAATCTCTTTCTGGAATCTGCCTTCAAAGATAGCAATGAGGGCTTACAGAAAAAGACTCTCTTCCTGGAATCTGCCTTCAAAGATAGCAATGAAGGCTTACAGAAAGAGATTCTCCTTTTGGAATCTGCTTTAAAAGATAGCAATGAAGACTTACAGAGAAAGAGTCTCTTTCTGGAATCTGCCTTCAAAGATAGCAGTGAGGGCTTACAGAAGAAGATTCTCTTTCTGGAATCTGCTTTAAGAGATGGCAATGAAGACTTACAGAAGAAGAATCTCTTTCTGGAATCTGCCTTCAAAGATAGCAGTGAGGGCTTACAGAGAAAGATTCTCTTTCTGGAATCTGCTTTAAGAGATGGCAAGGAAGACTTACAGAAGGAGACTCTCTTTCTGGAATCTGCTTTCAAAGATAGCAATGAAGGCTTACAGAAAAAGATTCTCTTTCTGGAATCTGCTTTAAGAGATAGCAATGAAGACTTACAGAGAAAGAATCTCTTTCTAGAATCTGCTTTCAAAGATAGCAATGAAGGCTTACAGAAAAAGATTCTCTTTCTGGAATCTGCTTTAAAAGATAGTAATGAAGGCTTACAGGAAAAGATTCTTTCTCGAGAATCTGCTAATCAGGATTTACAAAACAGGCTTGTACCCAAAATTGATTTTATTGATAATAAATATGAATATCTAATGGATAGAACACTAACTCTCCAGAGTGAAGTTATGGCTACTCAGACATTGCATAAGGAAGAAAGATTATCATTAATTGATAAGATAAGGTCCATGGAATCATGTGCTTCTGAGGAAAATAAAAATGTCTATGATTCCATGAGAAATCTGGAGTCCCTTGCAAGAGAGGAGGTTCACTCCCTAGAACAGACCCTAGGTGCTCGTTTGCAAGCCCTAGAAGAAACTCTCAGTAAACATGACAAGGGAACTAATAAGCAGAAGGTCAAGACCATAGAGGTTGTAACATCTCCAAACAGCTCTCATACAATGGCTTATCCTGTTATCGTCCATGAGAAGCCAGCAGATGACACACACCCCGAGCCATATATGACATATACATTACAACCAATTTCAACAAGGGACTTTAAAAATATAAAGGAAGCAGTAGTTACGTATGGGATACAATCCACATACGTAAAACAGATGTTAAATTCATGGTCTACCTCACATAGAATCATCCCAGATGACTGGCATCAGTTAATTTCAGCTGTTCTAGAATACAGCCAGCAGCTACAGTGGAAGAGCTGGTTGAGAGAAGAGGCAAAAAATTTAGAACAACAAGGTAAACTCAGAGGTTTTGTGATCTCCCAAGATCAAATACTTGGTGAGGGATGTTTTGCTGACAGGAATGTACAAGCCACTTATGATGAGCATACAATATCCCTATGCCGTACAGCAGCTCTAAATGCTTGGGAAAAAATTCCAGAACCTGGAAAACCAACTGAGGTATACACAAAGATATTTCAGGGACCACATGAATCTTTCACTGATTTTTTTACAAAGGCTGAACACAGCTATAACAAAAGCTATATCAGATAAAGAATTAAGAAAAGTATTAACTGAGTCCTTGGCATTCGACAATGCTAATGCAGAATGCAGAAGAATACTTACACCACTAAAGATCAGATCAGCTCCTTTGGAAGAATGGATTCAGTACACTAATGGTGTTCAGTCTCTTAACTACAGTAATGAGGCTTGGATAGGAGAGACAAATCCCAGAGGTGAAAGAAGGCCCCGTGTTACCAAATGTTTTAAGTGTGGTACACCAGGGCATATAAGTAAAAACTGTACGTGGGGTACTCCTAGAAGTAATACTCCTTCTAGGAATAGCCTAAACAGGAGACCCCAACCACCTCCTGGATTATGTAGAAGGTGTGGCAAAGGCCAACATTGGACTAATGAGTGCAGATCAAAAATAAATATACGAGGCAACCCTTTACTGGCGGGAAACGCCTCAGGGGGCCTCTTGCAGGCCCCCAAATCAAATGTAGTACAAACATTCCCAGCCACTGTGGAAGAAATTCCTCTCCAGGACAACTGAATAAACCAATGCTTAATGTAAAAACCGATATTGCAATGGATGATAAAACAGCTTTGATAGATGGATCACAGTTTACAAAGAACACTGTAAAACAAATATTTTGGCAGACTTCCATAAATGAACAAAGACCAAAGCTTAGAATTCGAATTAATGGCCTGGTTCTGGAGGGCCTGGTAGACACAGGTGCAGATGTGACTATAATTACACCACAATCATGGCATCTGAATTGGCCTCTTCAAGAGGTAGATGTCCAACTGTTAGGGATTGGCACCCTATCTCAGATAAAACAGAGTTCGAGATGGGTTGAATGCATAGGGCCAGAAGGACAGAGAGGAAGGCTGAAGCCATATGTAGCAAATGTAGCAGTAAATCTTTGGGGCCGAGATCTGTTACAACAGTGGAATACCCAGATTAAAATTCCTACACTTTCAGAAAAGGAATACAAACCAATGCATGTTTCTAGGAATCATATCATAACATGCTATAAAAATCAGTCACCAACCATTCAGGCTGTTCACAAACAGAGCACGACTGTTGTTGAACTCTCAGAAGTACCAACAGCCTTACCTTTAAAATGGCTAACTAATAAACCTGTCTGGGTTGGACAATGGCCTTTGACAAAAGAGAAGCTACAAGCTTTAGAACAGCTGGTTCAAGAGCAGTTAAATGCTCAACACATTGAAGAATCTACCAGCCCTTGGAATTCTCCTGTATTTGTTATTAAAAAAAAATCTGGTAATTGGAGAATGCTGACAGATCTGAGAGCTATTAATAAAGTAATTCAGCCAATGGGCTCCCTACAGACTGGGATCCCCTTGCCCTCTATGCTACCAAAAGAATGGCCTATAATAGTTATTGACTTAAAAGACTGTTTCTTTACCATACCCTTACAGGAAAATGATAGAGAAAAGTTTGCCTTCACAGTACCTAATTATAATAATTCTCAGCCAGTCAAGAGATATCAATGGAAGGTCCTCCCACAGGGAATGTTAAACAGCCCTACTTTGTGTCAATACTTTGTGCAGAAACCATTAGAGATAATTCGTGTAAAGTTTCCACAATCCATAATTTATCACTATATGGATGATATCCTATTACCTGATCCAAAGTTAGATACATTAGAAAGCATGTTTGAAGAAGTAAAAAAAGTTTTGCCTCACTGGGGACTGCAAATTGCTCCTGAAAAAATACAAAGAGGAGATTCTATTAATTACTTAGGATATAAGATAGAGCTACAAAAAATTAGACCCCAAAAGGTACAACTAAGAAGAGATAGATTGAAGACTCTTAATGATTTTCAAAAGTTATTAGGCAGCATTTCCAACTTACTGGGTATCATGGGAATACCCAAAGATGGACTAAAAAATTTGGCTAATACTCTAGAAGGGGACAAAGAATTAAATAGTCCAAGAGAATTATCAGCCGAAGCTGAGAAGGAATTGGCTCTAGTAGAAAAGACAATTCGAGAAGCACATGTGGATCGTGTGGATCCAGAACTTAAATGCATTCTTGTCATATTCCCTTCCAGACATTCCCCAACAGGTATTTTGATGCAGAGGGAAGATATTATATTGGAATGGATATTCCTACCACGTAAACCAAATAAGAAATTAAAGACTTATATAGAAAAGATCTCTGATTTGATTCAAAAGGGTAAATTAAGACTTCGTCAGTTGACAGGAATGGACCCAGCAGAAATTGTAGTACCATTAACTAATGAGGAAATTTCATCACTATGGAAAGATAATGAATACTGGCAGAGAGCCTGCAGTAACTATTTGGGAGAGATTAACAACCACTATCCCAAAAGCAAGAGAATAGAATTCATAAAGAAGACTGAATGGGTCCTTCCTCACATTGTACGACAAAAGCCAATTTCTGGAGTCCTCACATTCTACACTGATGCAAATAAATCAGGGAAAGCAGGATATAAATCAGGAGACTTAAGTAAAGTGGTGCAAAGTCCATATAGCTCTGTACAAAAGGCAGAACTGTATGCCATTCTTATGGTACTGATGGACTTCACAGAACCCCTCAATATAGTCACTGACTCTCAATATGCAGAGAGAGTTGTTTTACATATTGAAACTGCTGAATTTATTCCTGATAATACAGAATTAACTTCATTATTCATACAATTACAGGAAATCATCAGAAAAAGGGAACATCCTATATATATATAACACATATCAGATCCCATACAGGTCTACCAGGACCTTTAGCACAAGGTAATGATGAGATTGATCAGTTACTAATAGGTAATGTGCTAGAAGCTTCAGAATGTCATAAGAAACACCATGTAAATAGCAAAGGTTTGAAGAAGGATTTCTCCATCACTTGGCAACAGGCTAAGGATATTGTGAAAAAATGTCCTACTTGTTCCATCTATAACCAAACTCCATTACCTGCAGGGAGTAATCCAAAAGGTATACAAAGAAATGAAATTTGGCAGATGGATGTGTTTCATTTTGCAGAATTTGGAAGATTAAAGTATGTACATCATACCATTGACACCTATTCAGGATTTCAATGGGCAACTCCTATGAGTTCTGAAAAGGCTGATTCTGTGATTACACACCTATTAGAAGTTATGGCCATCATGGGAATACCTGTACAAATTAAGACAGACAATGCCCCAGCATATGTCTCCAATAAAATAAGACAGTTCTTTGCTTATTACAATATAAAGCATGTTACAGGTATACCACATAATCCCACAGGCCAAGCAGTCATAGAGAGATCCAATCGAACTTTAAAGGATATGCTAAATAAACAGCAACAGGTAACAATGACTCCTAGAAATAGACTGCATAGTGCTTTATTAACCTTGAATTTTCTCAATGCTAATGAGAAAGGAACAACAGCTGCGGAGAGACATTGGACGATAGACAAAACTCCTGAGCTAAACCAACCAGTTTATTTCAAGGATGTGCTGACCTCAGAATGGAAACCTGGATATGTTCTACGTTGGGGAAGGGGTTTTGCCTTTGTTTCTGCAGGAGAAGAAAAGCTATGGATACCAACAAAATTAATAAAAATCCGATTCGAACAGGAAAAACCCCTTGATGAAGAGAAGTAAAAGATCATCCACCAATGTGACATCTCTACAAGTTGTAAGAAAAATTTAACAATCAAAGGGTGGGGTAGGGTTCTGTTTTTGTCTTTCCAGGATGATGGAAATACCCATCTTCCAAAACTCATACGGCCTTGGATATCCGGATGTTTACAGCAGAAAGGAAGAATCTATTGGTACCAATCTACACATGGTAAAATCTCACTGTCTAACATCTTTCTCTCTATCAATCTAGAAAAGTTGTGGTTCCAATTCAATTATAGCCAAGCTGGCTTTGGAGATGGAATTGGCTCACTCCTTCTCTAAACCCAAGCATATTGCTAAAAGAAAAGTTTAAGAGATTCTTCAGTCCCATATCAGAAGAGCCCTCTGGTGTGAGACAGAAGGAAACCAATAAAAAGGGACCATTGTCTTCTAAATTCTAATTCTCTCCATGCTTACTCTTGATTTCTCAGAATCCTTTCTTACATGCTATGTCCTCTTTAAATCCAAACCTCCCATTTTTGATAACAAATAAGTTTTTCCAATAGCAATCTCAGAAGTCACCAGAAGGAAGATGGGGCCCCAACAACAACAACTCTACCCAATCCAGAATGATGCCATGGTAATCATCATCATACTACACTTCTTGCCAGAATTTCAGACAATCTTACCCATTACTCTAAAACTTGCTGCAGAACCTACAGTTAGTCTAACTGAGATTTAACTATCTGAGCTTTCTCACAGTACCCAACAGAGATAACATCACCCCCTAAATGGCAGGAAGCAATTCTAAGAAAACGACGCCCCTTCTCCCTTAGGTTTCATAATTCTCAGGGTTATGGATGACGGTTGTAGGGTTGGGGGTGGAAGAAAATATTAACTCAGTATTGTAAAAAAAAAAAAGGGGGGGGCAGAAGAAATGGAACGGATACGTATAAGATATGATGGTAAATCATTGTATATACTAGTAAACAAACTTGGTAAAATAGCAACCTTAGACAATTTGCACTGTAATTTGTACTGTTATAGATTCTTATATGTTGATACAAATGTAAACTATTTTTATACTCCTGTTTAAGATAATTTGTATATTGATACAAATACAGAACTATATTTGTTATAATGTACATATATTTCTACTCTTATTTGAAACATTTTTATATTGATACAAATGTAAATTTATATCTGTCATACTTTATATATGTTCTACTTCTGTTAGGATATTTGGTATATTGATATATATTTAAGATTATTGTCATATTGCATATCGCACTATATATTCCTACCTCTGTTATAAATATCTTGTGTATTGTCACAATTTTGAAGTCATCGTTCTTCACCATACATTCGCTTATAGACTGTTTACCTTATTTACGTGAAGCCTTAGTCCTTAGGTTATTTCGGTAGATAAGATTTATAGATTTATGGTCGCCTATGCCTGTCATCTCTATAGTTACGTTAGTTAGGTTATCCAGATTTACAGATACATAGGTAAGATGGACAGGTAATCTTCAAACACTTCATAGACCTAGAGAATATGGCATTTAAATAACTTAGAATTCTGTTGACGTGAGGCACAATTGCTCCTGGCTGCACCAATTGATCCCAAGAGAATGTTGGGCTTCTAAGACATTTCCATTTGGAAGTTTGTCTTTTTGGCACAAAATGGCCTATGGGGCAAAGAACTGCCCTTGCCTTGATGGCTGACAGTACAAATGCAATGCTGTCCTTTCTGGACAAGCGGGACACAAGGAAAGCGACCACTGTACTCTGCCAAGACAGGGTAAGATGGTCTTTCAGAAATCCTGCTTCTGAAAATGGTCTGTCAGATACTCTAGGCCTGTAGCCAATTTGAATGCACCAACAATGCTGAGAAACATTAGGTGACTGTCCAGGCTGCCAGCTGTCTTGGTCTACTCTTGCAAGATTCCCGAAGTTGCTTGCATCCGTCTACCATTTCTCAGGTACCATTATGTTCCTTCTCAGGTCTTTGATGGGATTGAAGACTAGCAGTTATAGTTACAACTTAGTATATATAATATCTTAGATAGAACATATTAAGTATTAGATTCAGGTTCTTTAGGATAGGACACCTTTGAATGATCTTTATAACATGCCATTTACCTATGCTCTATACTTCTCTGGATTTTAGATGTGTTTCTTGCTTGATATTGTTTGCATTGGTTGTAGTTACATCTTATCTAGGTCATTATCCCTCATTATTTCTGGACAATATTTGATAACCATTCCTTTGTATATAGTCTTGTATTAGTTTAGAACCTTCTTATTTAGACAAAAAGGGGGAGATGTAGTGGGTAGCCATTCCAGCTTGGATCTGGAAGCTCCAACCCCCATTGAGACTCTGGCAACTGTCACGCCTACGAGGCGGGGCGAGGGGAGGTGCTGGAAACCTAGGAGCTGGATGGGCAAGCGCTCGCTCTGGGCGCGCTCTCTGCGCCTGGACCCTGGATGGTGGAGATTGATTGTGCAGAGCTCCAGAGAACACCGCTGGATTGCTATACGCCTTCCCCAGACCCCCGCGACCTATCCATTCTTTCATTTGTAAGTCATCCACTAAATAAATCTTCCTTTTAACTACGTGGAGTGGCCTTTATAATTTTCCCCAATATTTATTGGTCTGGGTTACCTAACACAGGATGTTTTTTTTTTCTAGTTCCATTCATTTGCTTTCAAATTTTCTGGTGTTTTGTTTTTAACAGCTGAGTAATACTCCATTGTGTAAATGTACTACATTTTCTTTATCCACTCCTTGATAGAGGGATATCTAGGTCATTTCAGGTTCTAACTATTACAAATAAAGTTGCTGTGAGCATAGTTGAGCAAGCATCCTTGTAGTATGATTGAGCATCCTTTGGGCATATGCCCAAGAGTGGTATAGCTGAGTCTTATAGTAGGTTGACTCCCAGTTTTCTGAGGAGCCAACACATTGATTTCCAAAGTGGCTCTACAAGTTTGTACTCCCACCAACAATGGAGGAGTGTTCTCCTTGCTCCACATCATTTCTAGCATCAGCTGTCGAAAATATGTGTCTTTAGCAATATGATTAAACTACATTTTATTCTTCAACAACCTTGATATTAGGTTTCCAGTTCTAAATGGAAAATGTTGTGTCATTAAAATACAAATATCAACATTTATGGCATATTTTGACATTTAAATTCTCCTGTATATAATAATATTTAAACTCTATTATTATTAAAGTTTTTCTAAATATGAAAATATGAATACCATTTATTTGAAAATACATCAAGAATTTCCCTTTAACATCAGAAATTACTTTGATAGATGCATACATGTTTCATCATAGTCTGCCCTAACACAGGTGGAGTTTTTCTGGCCCACCCACCTTCTTCCAATTAATTGCTCAGAAAATCTTATGATTAATTATAAATGATCAGGCAATAGCTCAAGCTTGTTACTAGCTAACTCTTACATTTATATTAACTCATATTTCTTATCTATGCTTTGCCACATACCTTGGTATCTTTTCTCAGTATGACATGCACATCTTGCTTTTCTTTGCATCTTCTGGCAACTCTTCTGACTCTGCCCTTCTTCTTCCCAGGATTCTCTGTTTTGCTCTCCCCCAACCTTATCTCTTAAAGCTATTGTCCAGTCAACTTTTTTATTAAACCGATCACAGCAACATATATTTACACAGTGTAAAGGAATATTCCACAGCCATGTGTTGTCATTTAATGTGACAGTGTTAAATGCAATGATTTCCTTGCATGTTTATATCTGTATGCAATGTGTATGTTTACCTATGTGCTCTGAAGTAGTGACAGAAAATGTTCTATAGGACCTGTATAATTTTTTTCTATAATTTCACAGCTATATTGCTAGAAGACTTCAGAAAAATAACTTTTTCTCTACCAATAAAATAAAATGGCTAACCTTAACTCATAATGCTATAAAGATAGGCAAACAGAAAACTTCCATCAAAATTGCATAACTTTGAAGAAACTATGAAAGGAACTAATTTTTTAAGTGCTACCTCATGAACACTGAATGGTTCCATATCTTCATCAATTTGTGAGACGAACACTAGGTTAAAATGTATGGATGACATACTATGAGTCAATGAATAAGATTACTTTAGGGTAAGTGACTAGAGAGTGTTTGCATACACATATAAAAATATATGAGTTTGCAGAGTCTCTGACGTTTAAATGTGTGTACACATCCATATGATCATATATACATATAAATGGTCACACAGGAGAAGTTAATGTACACACTCCTATGATACATGTACAGAACCATTTTAAGGAGACCCCAAGAAATCCAATCTGCTTGAATCCATATTCCATGAGAAGTCAGAGAAAATATTTGAAGTCTGAGTGCAATGAAAGAGGAGCATCTGGAAAGCCATCAATGAGCACCTCATCTTTTATGATGTATAGTAAATATATTTGCAAGACATTCTTGGGAAATGTTTAGTATATGCCAAGAAGTAGGACTCCTGAATTAAACAATAAATATATGTAATATTTTATTTACCACATTGCAAGTTTTTTTTTCATTTTTCTTAAGGAATTTTCTATTCATTTTATATACCAACCACAGATACCCCTCTCTTCCCTACTCCTGTCTCTCCATCCTTCTTCACCCAACCCATCCCCCATTTCCTTCTCCAACAAGGTATGGCCTCTATGATGGGACACTTTGCACAGCTTTGATGCAGGGAGAAGGGCTTGGAACTGCCTCTACTGAATGTACCAGGCTCTGCTGACTCCTCCTGGGAGGCATGTTCTTTTCCTATGGCTGTTTCAGAAATAAGGTAAGTCCAAGAGCTATAATGTAGATAAACCTGCTTCATTCATTCATTCATTACAACAGTCAGACCTACCAGTATATTTGCTTCTTGCAAGTGTGAATGACTTCAAATATCTTTAAGCACACAAGAACACAGGAAAATCAAGATTTATACCTGGCCAAACAGATAAAGTGTGAGGAAGGCAAGTGCAAGCGGCATAGATGTAAAAAACAGAATTTGAAAGCCATTGTCTCCACAAAGGATTATAAATCAATGATACAGCACTTGCCCTGCATTCCCAAGACCCTGGGTTTGATTCCTGGCACTTCAGAAAGCCAACATTCCCATTATTCTTATATCATAAGTGAGTTTAAAGCAAATGCTAACTGATCTCTGATAGACTACAGCATTATTATTTCTTTTTTTTTTTTTAAAGAATTATTTATTTATTATGTATACATTGTTCTGTCTATACATATCCCCACAGGCCAGAAGAAGGCACCAGATCTCATTACAGATGGTTGTGAGCCACCATGTGGTTGCTGGGAATTGAACTCAGGACCTTTGGAAGAGCAAGCAGTGCTCTTAACCTCTGAGCCATCTCTCCAGCCCCAGCATTATTATTTCTTATTACATCATGTTTTAGTCTATTTCTGGGAGGATCTTTCCACCTTCAAATATACCTTTATCTCTGTAGGGGTTATAGCGAAAGAAAATAGTATCAAAAAATCTGTTTAACTGTTTTCAACGGGCTTCTGATTCAGGGGAAACACAGAGCAGCAGCCTTGCCCCTAATTCATGCCAAAGCAGCCATTTTGCTTGCTCAACAAAATATTTAAAGCTTTTAAAATAGTTTATCTAAAATTATAGTACAAGCTATTTAGTTTAATTTAAAATATAACTTCCATCACAATTGAGAAGACCTGGCATGCTTGAAATTGAATTTCTGATCACCCTTAGGTGACCATATATTCTCTAGCATTCCACAATCTTCTTTGATTATACATAAGCTGCTAGATTTGATTCTTTATCATTAGCTCTAGACCCTTGATACTGCATTGACCAGAAGAAAGGAATTGATAGGAGCCCCATCAAATGATGTATCAAATCAAAATCACATTAATAACTTTTTCAAATTTGTTTTTTTTTACCATTTTCCACTGTATAGAAATGATAGGTTTTCAAAAATACAAGCCTTCACAATAGGACAAATAAGATAAAATGTTCCTTAAATACATTGTAAAAATGGTTCATTCTTTGCTAACTTATCTGTAGCCTTCTTGTTTGCTTAATCTTGTATTTCCCATAGTATCTGTTATTGAAATGATATAAATGTTCACGGAGTGGGAGAATGAAAGATTTCTCCAAAGGCATATGACAGAGGTAATGAAAATTAACATCAGGTTTTCACCTGCAACCTGAGATTTCCACTTTGAAAAAATGTGTGACAAGTACAGAAATGTGCATTATCAGTCTTTTCTTCCCCTGTGTTGAGATAAATAAAGCTGTTTTATGATCTGAAGGAGAGTATCAATATGCTTCTGGCATCTTATATCACCTGCTGTCTTCTGTTTCTGCCTCATGGGGGAGAAGGTACTGTTTGTTATATAGTTCTTCATATCTTACAGAGAACAGAAAATGTTCTTTACACTAATGATAGCTAAGCACAAGAACAACCAGAAACAGTAGAGGTATTAAAAAAAAACATGCCCCCAAGAGTCCTGAGTATTTAACAAGTTTCTTAGTAGAAATACAAAGTAATAGGAGGCTCGCTGATCACAAGCTAATGTACATAATTAATTCAAGGGATGTTGCTGTTCTTTCTGTCTTACTTTTAATCAAAAACTCACTGTGGATTCTATTTTAAGGTTTTCCAATCCAAACTACAGCATCGGTACCTCCTTAAGAATGTATGTATTGAGTTTTTCAGTTGGAGATTTGTGATTTTGTATGAGGAAAATAATGGTTAATCAGGATGTCTTTGTGTTTCAGTCACATTCAGGACTAAAAATCTGCAAAGAAAGCAGGACAGAAATATCGAGTAGATTCCTAAAGGACCACTATTACTGATACAAAACCAGTCAGTTATAGGAAGAAAAGCTATGTTTCTATGCTCAAAATATGGGCAGGATTCTTTACCTTTAGAAGACCTACTAAAACTTATTTGCCAAGATAAAAGCTTAGGTACCTAAGCTCTACCTATAGGGAGACTTCTCAACTTGCAGTAGACCCGTTGTTTTTGGATGTGTGGTTCCATGTCACACACATCCATAAAACAACATTTATCTCCATACATTTAAATTAATCAAAAGTTCAGAGAATATTTTTGCCCCTAATGAACATGACAATGACCTTCAAAAGTAACCAAAATAATTGTAGACTTCCAGAATATGCTCACATGTCATCATGTTCTAAGGTCCTTAAAAGTGTTCCTGGTTTTTAAAGACTTACTGAATAGTGAATTCCATATTATTTCGTAGTTCTCTTTTCAATTTGTTTGTTTTTTGTTTTTGCTTTTTTTTTTGTTACTTACATTTGTTTTTTGGTTACATGTTTTCACAACAAACAACCTTAATTATGCCATGCTACATCTTTTTCAATATTTGGTGAGAATTTGAATCCAGATATGTCTTCTTTGCAAGATATGAATTTCCTTCTCATTCTCAATACAGTGATAAAGTCCTTTAGTCAATGTCAGTGTTCTGTAGATTATTGATTTGAAGAATAATATCGACTTAAGATATATTTATTTCTTTATTTTCTGCTTAATAAAACAACATGTTCAGTTCGTTTTGTATTTTAAGTGTGAAAAAAATGTCAATCATTTTGACTGTTTTCTCATTATTTGTAATATCAGCAGCTCTCAAAGTGTTTGTTGAAAGCTTGAAAACAGATTTCTTCTTTCTGGGGTTATCTATGGAAGATAAGTGATCCAAACAGCACAAGTAAGTTCAAGATACGATTCTTCCCTCTCAAGTCATGAGAATAGAGCTGGCTTTCACACCCAATTAGTTATGCAATATGCAGGGATTCCGTCAGGGTGGCTAATAACACTGGGTTCATTTTCTTCCCAAAGATTATATTCCTCCTAGAATTAAAATCACTGACACCAGTTCACCATCAAATACCTGCTCTTTATTGGTAACACCTTAAGATTCTCACCCTGTCTCCTTCCTCTGCTGTAAGAGCAGCTGTCAGGGTACATTTTGTTTCAGATTATGTTTACTCTTTAACAACATGCTTGAAGGACAGACCCGATTGTATAGGTCTGCTGAAAACAGCAAACCAGTTTTCCATTTCTCTGTATTTGAATGAACTCTTCTGATGACTTTACCTGTTTGTAGCCAAAGTATATTTGTTTACTACGTAAGATGTATATTGCTGTGTTTACTGAGCTGTGTAGAAAAAAATGTGGTTATCACTCTTTTTATTTGAGGTATATGGACATGTAATAGCTAATCTGAATAATTTATTTGGAGGAATAGTCAGACAAGGTGGGTTAGGTTAAGACTGTCACTGGACCTTTGGTAGTCTTCCAAAGAGTATTTTTCATACATCTATAAATTCTGACTGATTCAATTAGAACCTCCCTGAATTATTGATCAGACCCTTAAAATCTCTGAAGTGACTTGATGCCTCAGCCATGTAGAAAGAGCTTAATTAGAGTGGTGTAATCAAAATAACACTGGCTAGATAATTAACTAGGTAATGACCTTCAGTGAGTCATTTGATCAAACTAAGCCTTGATGTTTTAGTCACAAATAAAATACCTTTCCCATCCTACCTCTTGGTTATTGTGATGCTTAATTGAGATTATATATATATATCAATTTTTCTAATGGGCTACATGTATAACTATTACTCACTGTATCTACCTTTTATTTTTACCATAACTTGTGGAAATACAGTGAGATACTATAAACTTAGAACATATTGATTATGTAACTATGACATTTGTTTTGTAAATGAATTGTCTCATTTCACTCCATCTTAGCGAATTACCATGTAAAAACAAATATATCATTTAAAAGAAAAAGTCTTTATAATTTGAGTTTCATGAATCCCAAAGGGTTTTGTGGATAGAGCAGTTACTTCAGGAGGATTGATAGTGAGTCCTTTATGAACCTAAAACATGCTGTCTTTTCCTCCTTCATGGCAAGAAAAGAAATGGAATCTTTTCAATTTGTGCATAATAAATATTTAGATTATGTGAGAGAAAAATTACAACTTTAATATGGTCTTCATTTTGATTGAATATCTTTAAAACTGCTGAGTTGCAGTGATAGTACACACTGAGCTTATAGGTGGTTCTAAGGACACCATTCATTTCTAAGACAAAAAGCTTTTTATATGATGACTCATCATGAAGTCAAAATACTCACCTATCTCATTAAAACATATTTCAACAGAGTCATTTCATTGGGTTCAACCATGAGTATAGTTATCATAGAAATGTGTGATGTATAGTGTCTGCCAATGAATGTTCTGACAGAGGAGCCCAGGCCTACAAACTATTCTTCATTAGAATGTGGTGGAAATAATATAACTTAAAAACTTTGAGGACAGGACTTTTATTTATGTTATTTTTTTAAATGAGAAGTCACAGAGGAGTAGCCTAAAACCCTGAGTTCATTCACTTCAACACCAAAGATGTTACTGATGGTTGAGACTGAGGAGAAAAGATATTCAAACTTAAACACTGGGACCCAAAGCCCTTTCCTGCTCCAAGAGAAATGACTTAATGTAATTCAAATTCATTAAAATAAGTAAAGATGAACAGGAAAAGGTAGATCTATTTTAATGATTTTCCATCTACCTCTATTTATATATAAAAACCCAGGCACAGCTGATCTCCAGGGAGTGGAAGGTCTAAAGGCAAGGAAAGCAAGGTGAAGGGGGTGAAACTATTGACTGAATGAGCAGGACGGAGGTATGTGTTCTGAAAAAGTTGGCAGGAGCAATTTAAACAGATTAAAGTAGTAATGACCAGATGAAGCCAAGACAGAGCTCTGTACCAAGCTTTCTTGTCAGTCTGTCTTTGGACCACTAGCCTGCAAATAATGACCCAGAGACTTACTATTAATTATGACAGCGTTGCCTTAGCTTAGGCTTTTCCCCAGCTAGCTCTTATACCTTAGTTAACTTGTATTTTTTTTTAAATCTATGTTCTGCCATGTGGCTTGGTTACCTCTTCTTAGCATGGCACATCTGACTTGCTTTAACTCTGCTGCCAAAATCACACACCTAGTTTCCTCCTACCAGTTTTTCTCTCTCTTCCTGAAAGTCCCATCTACTCTTTCCTGCCTAGCTGGAGAATCACCTGGGCTACATGTCTTCATTGATGTCTGCTCTTTTTTTTCTGAAAACACACAAAATTTTAAAGGTAACATACATATCTGTATTAACACAAGTATGGAATATATAGTACGCACAGGTCAGCTAAAGACAATTTTTGTTTTATGTTTAAGGATGTAAAAGGCATCAGTAAACTTTACAAGTCTTTTTGGACTGCAAAACTAAACTGTAATGAAGACTCGAGCCAGCAAAAGTTATCATGTCTCATCCAGTCTCAGAACTGTTCTCATATAGAGGAATCAGTTTATACATCACCTACTTTGTAGTTTTTCTTATTTTTTTTAATTCATGTCTGTAGCCGGGATTTTTAGGGTGTCTCCCTCAATCAAATATGGTCCTCATTAATTTTGAAGAAATCCATAGCAATGTAGTGGTGGTATTTGCTCTGCCCATGACCTTGGCTTTTTGGGCCCAAAGGAGACAGTACTTCCTGCTATTGTAAGTGACCTCTTAAAAGGAGAGGCAGAAGGGTCATGTAACTCTTCTCCTTGCTTCTGCCTGAGTGGTGGATTCACCCTATGAGACCCCAAATTGAACGTGCTCTAAACATTTCCTGTCACTGTAGAGAAAATTCCTTCCTAGGACAATTAAATAACCCAGTATGTAATATAAAGAATGATACTGCATTAGATGATAGAACAACTTTGATAGATGGATCAAAAATTCCCCCCAAAAGCATAAAATAAATTTTTTTGGAGAATCCCATAAATGAACAAAGACCAAAGCTTAAAGTGTAAATTAATAACATTGTCCTTTAAGGGTTAATGGACACAGATATGGATGTGACTATAATCACACCAAAATTATGGCATCCAAATCGGCCTCTTCAAAAAGTAAATGTCCAGGCCGGGCGGTGGTGGCGCACGCCTTTAATCCCAGCACTCGGGAGGCAGAGCCAGGCGGATCTCTGTGAGTTCGAGGCCAGCCTGGGCTACCGAGTGAGCCCCAGGAAAGGCGCAAAGCTACACAGAGAAACCCTGTCTCAAAAAAAAAAAAAAAAAAAAAAAAGTAAATGTCCAATTTCTAGGGATTGGAACCCTATTTCAGGTAAAACAAAGTTTGAGATAGGTTGAATGCATAGGGCCAGAAGGACAAAGAGGAAGGCTGAAGCCATATGTGGTAAATGTAGCAGTGACTCTTTAGGGCTGAGATCTGTTATAGTAATAGAATACCCAGTTTAAAATTTCTTCCATCTCAAGGAGTGGAACATAGATCAATATTTCTTTGGTCCATATTCTGTTACCAATATTATAAGATACTGGTAATAATATAAGAGACTACAAAATATCTGTGAATAATATTATATAAGATACCACAAAAAAAGTCACCAAACATTCAGGCTGTATATAAACAGAGCAAAACTGCTGTTGAATTCTCAGAAATACCAACAGCCTTACCTTTAAAATGGCTAATGGATAAACTTGTCTGGATTAGACAATGGCTTATGGCACAAGAGAAACTACAAGCTTTAGAACAGCTGGTTCAGGAGCAGTTGAGTGCTCAACACATTGAATAATCTATCAGCCACTGGAATTCTCCTGTATTTGTTATTAAAAAGAAATCTGGTAAATGGAGAATGCTGACAGATCTGAGAGCCATAAATGAAGTAATTCAGCCTCTGGGCTCCTTACAGAATTAGATGCCCTTGCACTCTCTGTTACCTAAAGAATGGCCTATTATAGGTATTGACTCACAAGACCATTCCTTTACCATATCTCTACAAGAAAAGGATAGAGAAGAATTTGTATTCACAGTACCTAATTGTAATAATTCTCAGCCAGTCAAGAGATATCAATGGAAGATGCTCCATCAGGGAATGTTAAATATCCCTCCCTGTGCCAATGCTTTGTGCAAAAAAAATGTTGGAAATAATTCATGCAAAATTTCCACAATCTATAATCTACCATTATATGGATGATAACTTATTAGCTGATCCACAGTTAGATACCTTGGAAAACATGTCTGAAGAAGTAAAGAAAGTTTTGTCTCACTGGGGATTAAAATTGCTCCTGAAAGAATTCAAAGAGGAAATTCTATTAATTACTTAGGATATAAGATAAATTTCCCTTAGAGCCCAAAATGTACAACTCCTAATTATTTTCAAAAATTGTTAGGAATCATTTCCAAATTACAGACCCTCATTGGAATATCTAAATATGGACTAGTAAATTTGGCCAATACCCTAAAAGGGACAAGGACTTAAATAGTCCAAGAGAATTATCAGCTGGAACTGAGAAGGAATTGGTTCTAATAGAAAAGAAAATATGAGAGGCACATGTGGATCATGTGAATCCAGAACTTACCTGCATTCTGGTCATACTCTCTACATACACTCCCCTGTGGTTGCATTGTGTTCCCCAAACTATTGTGCACCCTAATAAACTTATCTGGAATCAAAGAACAAAACAGCCACTAGATACAGAGGCTAGAAAATAGTGGCACTCACACCTTTAATCCTAGCATTCCAGAGGCAGAAATTGCTCTGTATCTCTGAGTTCAAGGCCACACTAGAAACAGCCAAACATGGTGACATATGCCTTTAATCGCAGAAAGTGAGCCTTTAATCCCAGGGAGTGATGGTAGAAAGTAGAAAGGTATATAAGGTGTGAAGACCAGAAACTAGAAGCTTTTAGTTGCTTAAGCATTCAGGCTTTTGAGCAGCACAGTTCAGCTGAGATTCATTCTGAATGAGGACCCAGAAGCTTCCAGTGAGGAAACAGGATCAGCTGAGGAACTGGTGAGGTGAGATAGCTGTGGCTTGTTCTGCTTCTCTGATCTTCCAGCATTCACCACAATAACTGGCCCTGGGTTTGCTTTTATTAAGACCCTTTAAGATTCATGCTACACTCTACAACAATACTCAACATAAACTTTGCCTAAACAGGGTGAGTTGGTCCTTCAGGTTCCTGCCTCACAGAGGAGACTGCCAGATATTCTTCAGGATATAGGAAGAAGTGACTGATGAACTTTGCTAATATGTGAGACAGTCCTTCAAATTTCCTGCTTCAATACAAAGTCTGTCAGAGACTCTAGGCCTTTATGTGAAGATGGATGCCCCAATGTTGCAGAAGAACTTGAAAGACTGTCCAGGCAGCCAGATGTCTCCGTCATTTCTAGAACTTTGGGATTTGCTTACAATGTACTTCCTATTTACTTAGGTAATATTATATCTTCCTGGAGTCTTCGATGGAATTGAAGACTAGATCATTAAAATTATACCTTTCCTTAGTCATGATAAGAGATAAATTAGATATGAAACTTTAGACTTACAAGAATAAGACAGATAGTAGAATATTTTCTAATTTTGCCAAATATAAATAGACTAGATATTGTAACTGTACTCCTTGTTTGATAACTGTTTTGTTATATGTAATTTTACTATGTTAAACTTAAAATTTTCCTTTTTGATTAGACAGAAAAGGGTAAGTGCTGTAGGATGTCTTTCTGTACACTGTGAATATATGTTGCTCTGATTGGTTGTTAAATAAAGCTGTTTTCCAATGGTGAGGTAGAATAAGGTTAGGTAGTACATTCCAACTGGAGAGAGAGGAGAAGAAAGGAGAGTGGGAAGATACCAGCCCACTGCCCAAGGAGGAACAAGATGCCAGACAGATAAAATCACATGGCATATAGATTAATAGAAATGAGTTGAATTGTTATAAGAGCTAGCTAACAAGAATCCTGACCATAGGCCATACAGTTTGTAAATAATAAAGCCTCTTTGTGTTTTCTTGGGACCAAGTGGCCACAAAATGTGAATGGGAGTGATTCGTCCCAACTGCAGGGCTGCACAGGATCAGAGAAACTTTTGGCTACATAGCTTCTTGATTCCAGTGGATACCAAAGGCAAACCTCCCCCCCCCCACACCCCAATGCAACACATTGCCCAACTTCCATTTTGAAGCCAAGACATCCCTAAAGTATATAGACTGGTTTAATTCAGCAGTCCTTTCCACAATCCAATGTCTTTCAACAACTGCTGTTGCCTCATCAGCATTTAAAAAATTCAAAGTTAAAAAAGCACCATACAGGATCCAGGCACCCTGTGCATTTCCCTTCCCTTTGTGGCTCATTGCTTATTTATATATAAAAATTTACTCTTCCTTTTAAAGAGTTTAGTTATTATTTTTAAACTGCATATTTATTTTTCTATGACTGTCTATATTCATTTTTTTCTTTCTTCAGAATCTAAGCACATTTTTAAGCATACTGCAACCTATTCAGAGGGTTTTTTTTTTCCAGCCAGGATCTGACTTTTTTCATGTCTGCTAAACTTTGGGTAGTTCCTTCACCACAGGTCTCCACTTAGCACATGGTCTGGTGGCTGGCTCTGCCCTTTTCTGGTTGGTGAGAGCAGAGATTCGTGCCTGCAACCCTGGCCTGGATCCAGTCTATCTTCCTCAGCTCTGGTACAAGCTTCTACCTATTCTCCTATCACTGAGTAGTATGCTGTCTTTTGCTGATAAATCTCATTCAAATTCTTGGTAGCAGGGCCTCTTGGGGCCAAACACAGGATCAGCAGAGAGGAGGCCATGCACTGGTTCCAGCAGAAGTATGATGGGATCATCCTTCCTGGCAAATAAATTTTATCCAGAAGGCCAATAAATTTTTTTTCAGAAATGCAAAATAAAAAAAGGCCTCTGTATACTACAAGCACTGAGTATACTGCAAGTATTTTCTTTTCTGCTTTCTCAGGCCCTAAGTGAATTTGTATGCTGACATTGGGCACCAAATGTAGCAAGCTGTCTTGTCAGACTATCTTTGGATCATCAGTTCACAAATAATAACCCAGAGACTTATTAATTATTATAGCTTTGCTTTAGTGTAGGCTTTTCCCCAACTAGCTATTATAACATAATTAATCCATATTTTGTAAATCTACATTCTGCCACATGGCTCAGTTACCTCTTCTTAGTACAGTACATCTGACTTGCTCTGAGTCTGCTAGTGAAATTTGTACACCTAGATTCTTCCTCCAAGTTACTCTATCTTGGCCTGGAAGTCCCACCTATTCTCTCCTGCCTAATGATGGGCCATTGTGCTCTTTATTAAACCAATCAGAAGGTGCCTTAGGCAGAGACACATCTTTACAGTATAAACATATATTCCACAATAGAGTTAATATTTCTAAGATAGCTCTTTATCTGATCCTTAAAATGCATGGAAGATAAAGCCACACTGAATCAGGGACAAAGGCAGCATTGTGATGCCCTGAAGGTCACTGTCCTACAGTTCCACTAGCAGCTTGGAAAACAAGACAACATTAGTACAAACAGAGAGATGCTGCTATGTGAGTCTGAAAAAAAGACCAGAGGTTAGGAAGTGTTAGAAGACATTGGTGTTATAGCTAAACCAAAACAAACATGTAGTAGTATTTGCTCCACCCATGATTTTGGGCTATAAGGACCAAAGGAGGGGGTGCTTCTTGCCCCACATATGTAACCTCTTAAAAGGAAAGGGAGAGGGGTCAGGAGGCCCCTTTTCCCTGGTTCCTGGTTCCTGGAAGGAGCAGACTACCAGGTGGATTCATTCCAGGTCAAAAGAGAGAACAACTTCATCTCTTTACTTGGTTCTGTACCCATGAGTGTATCTCCTCAATTTGTATTCTAACAAATTCCCTAATACTTCTTAAGCAAACTCCTGTGGATTTCTCACTTTATCTGGTGCCCAAAGTTTTCATTTCCACAGGATTATGCTTAAGTTGTTATAAAGTTGGGGATGAAACAATAAAACTTAGACTCAGAATTCTTTTTTGGAAAAGAAAAAAGGGGGATGGATGTGTATAGTATATTAAGGTAGATTATTATATATACTAGTAAACTATTTAGCAAACTGTCAGCCTTAGATAATTTGCACTGATATAGATTCTCGTATATTGATATAAATGTAAACTATTTTTCTA
Source organism: Peromyscus maniculatus bairdii (assembly GCF_049852395.1). Lineage (NCBI taxonomy): Eukaryota > Metazoa > Chordata > Mammalia > Rodentia > Cricetidae > Peromyscus > Peromyscus maniculatus. The sequence goes on along the minus strand of NC_134852.1, from coordinate 204,137,066 downwards.
CTCCTATTTAAGATAATTTGTGTGTTGATACAAATTCAAAACGTAATTCAAAATATATTGTACACATATTCTTACTCTTATTTGAAATATTTAATATATTGATACAAATATAAAATTATATTTGTCATACTATATAAATATTCTACCTCTGTTTGTGTTATTCTGTATATTGATAGATATTAAGGATATTGTTATCGTACTGCACTTTACATTTCTACCTCTATTTAAGATATTTTGTGTATTGTCACAATTTTGAAGTCATTGTCCTTATACTGTACATCTGTTTATAGACTGTCTACCTTGACCTTTGTGAAACCTTAGTCCTTAGGTTATTTAGGTAGATAAGACTTACAGATTAATAGTCACCCATGCTTGCCATATTTATCGTTATGTTAGTTAGGTTTTTCAGATTTACAGAAACACATGTCAGATAAATAGATAACCTTCAAACATTTTATAGGCCTAGATAATATGGCAGTTAAATGTTTTGATAACTTAGAATTCTAATGATGTGAGACACAATTGCTCCTGGCAGCAGCCATCTACTCCGGAGAGAATGTTGGGATTCAAAGACACTCAGTATGGAAGTTTGTCATCTTCTTGGCACAAAATGGCCTTCTGGGCAAAGAACTGCCCTTGCCTTGACTACCGATAGCATGAATGCTGTCTTTTCTAGATAAGCAGAACCGAAGGAAAAGTGACTACTGAACCTTGTCAAGACAGGGTTAGATGGTCTTTCAAAATTCCTGCTTCTGAAAATGGTCTGTCAGATATCATGGTGATATTGTGTTCCCCAATATATTGAGAACACTAATAAACTTGTCTGTGATAATAGAACTGAACAGCCACTAGATATAAAATTCTTGACTGCAACCTTTTATTATTTTAGGCAAACGAGGGCCAGGGCCAAGCTACAAACAGTGGCTATTCTAATCTCTGATCCCAGATAAGTTTATTACTGTTTATAATATATTGGGAAACACAACATCACCACAAGACATTCTAGGCCTGTAGCCAAAATGGATGCCTCAAGAGTGCTACAGATCTTTAGTTGATTGTCCAGGCTGCCAGCTGTCTCTGTCTACTCTCACAATTTTTTCGAAATTGCTTGTGTGCTCTTCCTGTTTTCTCAGGTAATATCATTTTCCTTCTTAGGTCTTTGGAGTTGTTGAAGACTAGATAGTTACAACCCTCTTGTATCTTAGCTAAGAACATAGTAGGTACTAGAGTTAGATTCTTCACGATAGGACAGCTATTGGAGTAATCTCAGTAATTTGTCATTTACCTATGTTTTAGACATTCTGGACATTTAGCACGTGTTTCTTGTTTGATGTTCTTGTTGGTTGTAGTTCCATTTTTGTTTATTAGCATTTTTTTCTCCTGGACAATACTTAATAATCATTCTTATTGTATATAGTTCATATATTAGGTTTAGAACCTCCTCATTTAGACAAAAAGGGGGAAATACAGTGGTATTTGCTCTGCCTATGACCTTGGGTTATAGGGCACAAAGGAGGCAGTGCTTTCTGCCATCATATGTGACCTCTTAAAAGGAAAAGGAGTGGGGTTAGAGGGCCCCTTCTCCCTAGTTCCTGGTTCCTGGCCTGAGCTGGCGGCCAGGTGGATTCACTCCAGGTCAGAACAGAGGACAACTTCAGTGGTTGACTCAGTTCTGTATTCATGAGTATATTTCTTCAATTTATATCCTAGTAAGTTACCTAATACTCCTTAAGCAGACTCCCATGGATTTCTTACTTTACAAACGTACTTCTCTAATTACCACATTTAGTTAACACTCCGTGAAGTCCAGTAGATAGGCTAAGACTGTGTGTAGAATAAGGAGAAAATACAGAATTTGTACCTAAAGAAGAATTACCATCATAAGCATAACAAAGAAGAAAAGAAAAAACATAAACAGCTATAAAGAACTGCAATAGCTTTTATTAATTAAACACTGGCCAAATTGTGTTTAAAGCTTGATAGAAGATAATCAATTTCAGATAACATAGCGTATTGTATATAAAATGAATGCAATGCAATAAAAACTGCTACAGCTGGGAAGATGCAAGAGTATAATTGTTTCCTGATGTAAATAATACAATTGATTAAAAAAAAAAAAATAAGTTTCATTATAAACAAATGACCAGATCTTTGAAGCATCTGTTGAAATAATTTTGAGGCTTTAAAGAAAATATTATAACAATAAACTAATACACAGGGGATCTCAGGGAAAAAAACAAAGTCAATTAATTGAATTATTGAACCCCCCCAAAATGTATAATTTCTTATACAAAAGGAACAAAAGAATTAACAACACTGGTGAATAATAAAAGATGTAGAACAATAAAATAAGAGAAAACTCAAGCTAAGCAATAATACAAAGCAACAATACCAAAGAGACAAACAAACAAAAAACAAAGGATCACCTAGATCAGTAGTAAAGGAACTTGGAAGCAGGCCTGACAAACTGCATTAATCCCAAAGATCTACATTGCTGTAGAAGAGACTCAGCATGGGCAAGTTGTCTTCTGACCTCCTGTAAGTGTGTCAATACTCACAGACACACTGATATACAATGATTAATCAATATAATTGAAAATGTGCCAGATTGCCATAGAATCGATCAGTTCATACTGTTAAAGATAATAGACAGACATTTTATAATTTATGGTGTAATATTATGTAATATAATGTGTAAAATAACTGGGAACTCAGGATGTTGGGGAGAAATAATAGATTAGAAAAAGTTTTGGAATGGTTGGCTAAAATTGCCTCAAATTGGTGAGAACTTAAAGTGAATATTGTACATCCATTTAGTCAAAAGGATTAGAACAAATACAAACAAAATTTATATAGGTACATTGTAAAATTGCTAATGAAATTAATGATTGTAGATGAATTTCTAAATGGTCTTATTAAATAAAAAACACAAAGCTGAATATAGGGGTGAAAGCCTTAGGAAGATCAGGGAAATAGGGAAGGCCAGCAGCCAACATTACCTCACCAACTCTCCAGCTTCCAAATTCGAGTTACTTCCTGTCTACCCACGTCTATATGCCTTGCTGTTCTGCCATCTGATTGTCTTTCTCCATCCATCTACATCACTTCCTCTTCCTACAAATCTCTATCATTTCCTGTCTGTCTGTACAGACCTCCAGACCTCTATGGTTAACTAGTTTTTGGAATTTAAGGCATGTGCCACCACACTAGGCTCTGTTTCCAGTGTGGCCTTGAACCCACAGAGATGCTGCCTCCCAAGTGACAGGATTAAGGGCTTGTGCTACCATTGCCTGACTTCTTTGTTTACTTAAAATGGATTGCTGTTCCCTCTGATCTCCAGGCAAACTTAATTTATTAAAGCACAAATAAAGTAGTACCACAAATAATAGAGTAAAAAATAGAAATAACAAGAAAAATATAAATATAAATAAATGCTTTTTGACCTCTCAGGGAAAAAATAAACAAAAAATTAACACAAACAAAAAATACACCATAAATGTGCAAAGGTGACATCTACCAAATAATTTAATAGTAACACTTACATTACACCAAACTTTTTTGAAAATAAAGGAGAAATATCTTCCCACTTGCCTAATGAAGACAGCATAGTCCACCAACAAATCCTGAGAGAAAATGTTCATAAAAAGGAAATTTATTGTCAAATATCTTTTATGATTTTAGTTATAATTTTAAAAAATAATTCTAACAGCATTTGAAAAAGTATAAATCAGTTTCTTTTTATAAAAAAAGAATTTTCATCATTTGAACAAAATTAAAATTGTACAATAACTTGACTATATGTATCAAAGAGTAAAGTTAATATAAGGTTGGAGAAAGGAGATGTTCATGGGCAGATTATGAACAAATGTAGCAAAGTATTAAAGGTGTGATCTATTTAGGAGTTCCATGGCTTCCCACTCAATAATTGTTTCAAGTTCTGCTGTTTTAGGTTATTTTTGCAATAAGTTGCCAGGAAAAGAGCACTGTAAGAATTTGGGGATATGCTATTTTTAGAACTGCTTTCTAAGTACAAATGTAAATGAATTGTATTACTAAGTCAAAAGGTCAAATAATAAATAAGAATTTGTAAGCTTATAGACTTTTTCCCATAAACATTTGTTTTAGATATTACTGGTGCCTCATGGACTGGGTTACATACTATTTCTATTTTTTATAATTATAGAAAACTGGTTCCTAAGAGACATTAACATTAATAAACATATGTATTAAGATGAACCTATAGCAAAAATCTTCTGATATCTGGAATTTTATGTGTATCACAAAATAAAAAGGGAAAATGTCTTTTCCATTTGTTTTAAATTCACAATGGCTATACTCCATTATTATAACATTTTTATGTTCATTACAAGATATGAGGGAATATGTCAATAAAAAAGTGAGAAAATTTTTACTCACTGTCTTAGATGTATGTTGTTTAATTTTAATAAGAATGAAATATTATAGCATAAGACTATACTTTTTAGAGAATTAATGCTCAGACTTCTAAGTACTTTTATATATTGTATCATTTAATTCTAACTAAAATCATATAATGTTTTCAGTAAAAGTTCTACAGAAAAAGAGTTCTAGAAAAGTCATATAACCTCCTACCTCATCTAGCATCCACTGAGTCTGTTGTGTAATTAGAATTTAAAACTGTTTGTTAACAGTTTAAAATGCAATCAAAACATAACATCCTGGAGGAAGCTCTTCAAGCAGGAAGGTAAACACAGCTCAAAATAGCTTCAGGAAGTCCCTAAAACTGAACAGATTTACCAGGCCCTTCTTTGCCACAGAAAGCAATTAATGACTAGAGTTTGCCTCCGATGCATCAGAGTCAAACTGCAAAGACTCTCAGACCAGACCAGATCCCTGAAAGAAGTAGAAACCAGGTGAGCTCTTGGAAGAGGTTTAGACCAACTGAGGTACCTGGAAATGACTCTTTCCCACTTCCTATAGACTGTGCCATGTGTTCCAAGTTCCCACCTTTGTGACCCATCATCCATTCTGGGATGGACTTTAGTGATGCAGCTCTTTTGAGTCATTTCTTCTCCTATTAGTAACTTCTATCTCATATTCCTGTAAGTAATCCTAATAAAAGTCACTGGTTCACAAAGTTGGGCTTTGATGGTATTGATACTTTCTTATGTCATGTGTTCCTTATTTGTTGTGAGTAGATGCGTGGGTTTTGTCCCCCAGAAAAGGTTTTTCTTTTTTTCAAACAACAAATTTGTATGGTTTTACTTAACATGACATCAGATTTCAATCTACCTGTGACTAAAAACAATGTAGGAGGATTAGAATATTCTAGAATTATTAGGACCACATTCTGCATTTGGATTTTAGTTTTCCTTTGTTTTGTTATCTCCCATAGTAACAAACTCAGCCATGTAATCAACTTTCCAGTAATCCAAATGAATTATCAGCATGTCAGTTCAGTGTCCTAAAGGTATGAAAAAATTGCCTAGGTCATTAATTATGTCCTTATCCATGCAAATGTTTCAGCTGGATGTTTCCTAAGATAAATGAGATCAGGACTCCAAGGTTGTGACTCAGGTCAGCAGTGTGGACGGATACTCAGGCTGCTTTAGGGATGAATTTCTGTGAGGCCACCAAGATTGAGATCTAGTAATCAGTAACACTCTGTATAGAACTGTCCATCTCCATAATAGTAGCATGGTTTGTCATGTCTTGTGACATACTACCTATTGAATTATCAGTTATTCAAGAGATAGTAATTTGTTTTCAGTTTTGTGCTTCATTTTACATTCTAAATCCAGATGGATTCTGTAATAGGTTTATTGCCTTTACAGATGTTTGAGACAAATTTTAGGGCCCAAGCCAATTATGGATTGCAGTAGCTAATAAAAGCAAACTTTGGAATTTGATTTCTCACTGTGAGATAACAAGTATCTCACATATGTTAACTGTATTTTTTATGGACTAAAACCCAATGACTGTCGGTTAGTTTAAGGAATGTGTTGGTTACTAAGATATCAAAATTGAACTGATAGTCTCTTTAATGACTGATTTATAAAAATTGAATTTACTAATCAATAATCATAAATTTGCTTTTGTTTCTCAAAAGTTTGTGAATGACAGTTCCTTGAATTTTTAGACCATTTCTCCATTACAGGTGTTTTCTCAACTTTCTTCAATGGAAATATAGACATGAAATATTGCCCTCTTGTTTCTAATAAATAGGAAAATGGTTTGAGAATTGATATAAAAACTTCAGTTCACATAACTTTCCAATTAGGGAAGAATTCAGGTCTCACAGCTGAATTCTAGGCTCATTTAGCTCAATTATTCTAGGTCATACTTCACCTCTTATATATAGAACCCTGACTTGATATAAGTAAGTTGCTATCCTTTTCAAAACACATTCCTTCCACCATAAGTCATTAACAGTAAAGCATATGATTTCTTTGAAAGACTACTTCTCATATATTTTGACATAACTTCCTTTCATGATGAAAGGCAGTGGAAATTCTGCCTTGATGTGTTCCCAGAATCATAATTGTTACAAGTTCTAGAGATTTCCTGTAGTATGGATATAGATTGAATGAATTCTTCCAAATTCATTGTACCAGAGATCTGGACCTCTGAATTTAAGTGATAGAAACTTTAAGAGGTTTGGAACACTAGAAGTCAACCAGATTAGTGGTGGGTATAACCCATAGGTGGGATTAATACTGATCTCAATGGTCAAGGTAGTTCTTCCGTGAATAAGTTTTAATGCTAGTGCAGTTGCTCCTGCTATGTTTGTTTCCTGTCTCCATGAGACTTTTTTCCCCCAAGACCTCCCTACCACTGGAGAGCCATCTATCATGAAGGCTTTCCCAGAGCTGAGCATATGCATATGCCTGTGTCATGCTCTTGAACCTCCTGGTCTGTGAGCTAAATAAATTTATTTGTCATTTACAGAACACAGCACAACATCACACCACAGACTAAAGCTAGGTCAGTCCTCATTCCTATTAGTGTTAGACTGATTCATAGAGTAGCCTAAGCATTCTTAGTTAACAGTACATTAGGTAATAGTTATATTAACAGTGTAAATGTCTGATTCACTTTTAATAGTGACCTGGAGTAAATGAAGCTTCATAGCATGTATGTTCTGTGAAGGCCTCTTCACTGTCTTCCCTTGACTGGTAGGACACTAGAAAGTCTGGATCAGAGGCTGTATGGATATTTGTGTTATGTATCTATGAGAAAAAGAACAACATGATTTGAATAACTACAAATTACTGCATACACATACATGTGCATGCACACATACACAGAGACAGAGACAGAGACAGAGAATATAGTCTCTTTCATCAACACCAAAGACCATACAAAATTCTGGGCATAATTTGGAATGAGTATGGCTATGACCATCTACACTATAGTCTCCATTTGTATGTTTTCAACTTGCCTTTTATTTAACTTGGTTTAGATTTCAGGTTAAGGTTCATTTTGAGTTAATTTTTATAGAATAAGACATTGTGGGTTAATTTAAGTGTAAGAGTTTGTCAGTAATAAGCCTGAGTTAATGGCCAAGCAGTTATAATTAATATAAGCCTCTGTGAGTTTGCTTGGGTCTGAGCAGCTGCAGTACTGGGCAGGACACAGAAAAACTTCCAACTATATACCTTTAATCCCATGACTTGGGAGTCACACGCCTTTTATCCCAGGAAGTAATGGCTGGGTGGAGAAAGATATATAAGGTATGAAGAGACAAGAGCTAAAGACTTTTTGGCAGAAGCATTTCTTTCAGCTAAAGGCTTTTTTTTTGCTGGAGCCTTAGCAGCTGAGAAAGTTCATTTGGCTAGAGTCTTTCAAGTGCGGACGCAGATGCAAATTTTTTAAAAGATTTTCATACTAAAGAACGTAATTAAAAAATAGAAAATGTACTGCAAAGAGTTGCCATAATTATTTCTGAAACTTAAAATTTTATACTTCACATTTTCCAAAAAAATTAGTAATGGGAAAAAATACACTAAATATTTTGTACACTCACATTTCTTCCTATTGCATGATAATATCATTGTTTCATGGAAGGGTAGTATGTGCAGCAGTGTTTTACTGATTTCAGCCCTATTCAGGACAGATATCTGTGAAACCTATTTCTTTCTTCTTTATTTTCTTTCTTTCATTTTAATTATAAATTGCTGATTGGTATTACAGCTTGAGTAATTGGTGTTTCATAATCAGTTTAGCTGCACCTTCCATACTGCATTCCTTTGGGCCTTTTCAAAATAAAGTTGACAAATATAAATTTTGAATAGTTTAAAAATGTATGTAGAATATCTGAAATCTGATCTGCTTTTTTCATTTAACTGTTTTTGACTATATTCTTGCAATTAGTCATTCCTCCACAGTTTAATTTTTTACTTGATGAAGTGTTATTTAACATTCTTATATTCTGACATATAATGTATATTTATAGTAATAAAATAGTTCCTTATTGTGATTTGAACTTCTGCTTGTGAATGTATCTCTTTATTCATATTTGTTCAAATTTTTGAATACATTCAAAATCTTTTTTTTTTCAAAGCAAATTTTAAAGAAGAAAACATCAACACACTTATAATTATCAGGCTAATTTATAAACAATTTTGTCATGTGAAAAATTGTTTAATCTTATTCTTGTACTTTTTTATAGGCTTGTGGATTAAATTGTTAAGAGGCTACAGGTTAGGCACTCACAAAAGGTTCACTTCCCTTACACATGCTGTTAATGTGATTTATTGTAAGGAAACACATACATATACCTACTTATATTCTAGTAATCAGGGAAAGAAAATTGGCAACTTATCCATTTGATATTTTTTTATGACTACTAGAAAAACTAGTGAGATTTTTCCTCTTAATATTCCTTTTGGTAATTTAGGTAATTTAAAAATATTTTATTTATTCCTTGAAAATTTCAATATTTATTATAAAACCCATTCCAAATTCCTTCTATTTCTGCCTGGAACCTCAACCCACCAAGTGTCATTTTCAATTTTTGTAATCATAGACATTACTCTGTTTTTCTGTGTTTAATTCCATTAATGGTTTATATAATTGATTATTCTATGTTGAACTATCCTTGCGTTTCAAGAAAAGATCTGCTAAGATCTTTCAATCATTCAATCACAACACTTTTCTTTGAATGACAATAAACAAAGACTAACAGCATCTAAGAATAATTGACTGTTCTACAAAGACTAACAAATTCTTTTTAATTTACTTTTTATTTTTTTGACACTTGACCAATGCTGTGACCCATTAACAGGACAACAGATGTTCTAAGTATTTAAAAACTCTCTGAAATATGTCAATGTGCTTTATCTTAAATTAATTATATTTTGATTTCAAATTCTACTTACTCCTCTCTATAGGAATTGACTTGAAAATCCACTTATTCCTCTCTATAGGACTAATGGATATATTATATAAAGCTTAAGAACATAAGACAGTGTCTGTGCTAGCAGAAAAATCTAATTATAGTCAGAATGAATAGAGATAATTACTCTTGTTTTAAGTCTCTTTTTTTTGGTTAAATCTTTTCCTGGAATATATTGGTACACCTTGCTTTCTTTAAATGTTTTTTAGAACTTTGGGTTCAGAGAAGTTTGATAAAAAGAAAGATAATTCCTTGACTCTGTAATTTATTTCCAAACAAAATCATGCTTGAGAAATCAAAGGAATCCCAGTTCATCAGGATATTGGGGTAACTGGCTGCTAATAGAAGGTATTGTGGAGTGGGATAGAAGATTGTATTTTATTTGCCTCTTTAATCTAAGGCATGATGAATAAATCTGCATCAACCTATTTAAGTTGTATTTGGAACAAGATAGTTGTTCATTCTCCTCCAGCTTATTATTTGTTTAAAATTTATGTAAACAGAAGTTTGCTAAGAAAGGGAAAATCAATTTGTTTAAATGGGAGAAAAATTAATCTTGAAATTATATGTTTTATTTCAATATAAAAATATATTCAATGAATGTATTGCAAGTCATGACTACTTTTGCAGAAGGCAGAATATTTTTCTCATAAAAAAGTATTCTAAAATATTTGTGTTTATTAAGATCTATGAAGTATGCAGTAACACTATACTCTTACACCCTAACTGCACCTGGGATATGAAAATTATTCACCTGTGCCAAACACACATATATACTCCAAAATACTTTGTTTGTTGGCTAAGAGACTGGTTTAAGACTATCCTCTCATTTTTTTTCTAGATGTGGTCTTGAATATATTGCTTCTTCTTCTTGGATATCTATACCAAAAATATCTTAAACAAATTGTATCATAATTCTATAAAACAATATGTCTGTAAATAATCTGAAAATTTTTAGGGAAAATGCTCCTCTTAATCATAGTTTGACTTTTCCTCAAACCAGCAAAAGGCCTGGTACATGTTAGCCATTACCATATATATTATTGTGGTTCTGAATGAATGAAGTCAAAACAAAGAACATTAAACAATTTAGAGAATTTGAACTGCCTAAGATACCTAACACCACATAGTTTTGTAGGGAAATATATCCATTTTATTTTTAATGACCTCTAAATATCTTGTAAGCTCTTAAGAACTTAGCTAAAATTTACAAAACCATCTTGTCTGGGACTCTGATGGGTAGGTCAATCTATTTCCAAGTGACCACAGAAGAACTCTCATAACAATTCTTATGACTACATTTTATTTTACTGTGTAGTACCCTGATTGTGCCATCACAGACCATCCATCTATAATAAAGACAAACAGCCCACAAACAATGTCAGAAGTTACTAGAATTCTGATGCTTGTAGGAGTTCTAATATCTAGTTGATATGAGCTGATAGAAATCAGCTGAACACTTTCAGGTTGTGTTATAACACAATAGACATTTGCCAAAATTGCAACTTTCTTGAAATCTGTCTTAGTTAGGGTTATTATTGCTGCAATGTAGCACCATGACCAAAAGCAACTTGGGTAGGAAGAGTTTATTTGACTTAAACTTCTACATTATGTTCATCATCAAAGGAAGTCAGACAAACTCAAGCAGGGCAGGAACCTGGAGTCAAAAATTGATGCAGAGGTCACAGAAGATTACTGCTTACTGGCTTGCTCCTACTGGCTTGCTTCTTATGGCTTGCTCAGCCTGCTTTTATGTAGAACCCAGAACCACTGGACCAGGGGTGACATGATCTTCAGTGGGCTGGGCCCTCCAAGATCAATCGCTGGTTATGAAAATGCCATATAGGCTAGCACACAGAATGATCTTATGGAGGTGTTTTCTCAACTGAGGTTACCTTCTCTCAGATGATTACAGCTTGTCCCAAGTTGACATAAACCTATCACAGCAGCAACCTGAAGCTTTTAATAGTCAGCGACTAGCAAGGAGATGCTAAAGAAATAGCTAAGAATAAAAGGTGCTATTAATTATCATCAGTAGAGTTTGAGATGAACAAACTGAGACATAGCACATAAGTATGAAGAATTAGTTCCATCTCTATTAGCAGTTCCCAGTTAGATATCCATAGAACATAAAAAGTGTTTTCCAAGCAAATGCTAAGGACATCTACTACCAGCGTTTATATAGCATTAATGGATACGAAGTTGCATTTTGGCGCTGGAGATATTTATTGCTTAGTGGTTCTAAGTGTTCATTGCTATTCCAGAAGACCCAAATTCAGTTAATAGCACCCACATCAGGAGGCTCACAACCTATATTTTAGCTCTTTGATATTTTCTGCCTTCTTTTGGCCTCCACAAGTACCCACACATATATAGCAAACATACACACACACACACACACACACACACACACACATACATAGGTTGGGGGGGAGAGAGAGAGACAGACAGAGGCAGAGAGACAGAGAGAGAGAGAGAAACAGAGAGACTATTTTAAATTCAAAAACTAATTTTCTTTGTTTTGTTTTGTTTTGTTTTGTTTTTCGAGACAGGGTTTCTCTGTGTAGCTTTGTGCCTTTCCTGGAACTCTCTCTCTAGACCAGTCTGGCCTCGAACTCACAAAGATCCGCCTGCCTCTGCCTCCCAAGTGCTGGGATTAAAGGCGTGCGCCACTACCGCCCAGCAAAAACTAATTTTCATTAGCATTACAGTACTATGAAGAGAAAACAGAAGTTGCATTCTGATATTAACATCTCAATGTTAACTACGGCTTAAGTGTTCAAACTTGTCTGAAACAGGTGAATAAATTAGATACTGCACATGTTACACTACTCTGCATCATCAGATTTCCTTGCAAATACAAATACTTTTCTGTACAAAGAGAGCTTTCTTTTGACTACAACAAAAAATTTAATAGTAAGGGTGAACAATATGATAGATTGCACCACCTAGCATTAGATTAAATTATTATCCAGATGCATAAAATTTACTGAAGCAGAATAGTCTTCTAGCAACAAATATAAAGCTTGTCTGTGCTTTCACCCTTTAAGTATGTATAGTATTGATTACCAAAATATAATGGGTTCCATATGAAAAATAAGCCTCCTTATATACTATTTTAATAGCTCTAAGTTTAAATGAGCATGTATAAGATGAATATACAAATTTATTCAGAGTTCAGTCAAGTATATATCCAATGGGCAAAGAAAGTCAAGTACTCAAGTATCTAATTCAAAAAATAATTATGGTCACACTTTATATGTCTCATTTTTTAAAATGTACAGATTAAAACAGTATATGAAAAATAAAGCAAAATGCTTACAGAAAGGCAAATACAAGAAGTTCAGAATGTTGATAGCAAATCTCCAAAATAATGAATTAAAACAAGAAATATTTTTCTAGAAGACAGGTTGGAAGGAAATGCACAGGAGAAAATGGAGAGGAAAAGAATGAAGCATCCTATAACACCACGGTCCAGAAACAGTGCCTATGACTTTAAATTGCTGCTGATAAGACCTACAGTGTTTTTGTTTTTGCACTTTGATCACACAGAAGCCCTCCCTGACTGCTGAGTTCAGAGCCCATCAGTTCTGTTCACCACATAACTCAGGATTATACTTGGCAAATCTACAACTAGCCAAAGATTTTTGCTAGTAAGGGTGTACCATGCCTGCGATTGTGTCTATATTTGCATGCTGGGTTCTTCTAAGTCTGAGTCTTAGCTCTATTACTTTCTAAGTCTGTGTCATTGGACAGGTCTAATACTCAGTCTAGTAGGAATGTAAAGAAATTCAACGGAACTGAAGCAAGGGTGGCCTGGAAGAGTTCTGCACATTATAAATTTTATTTGTTACTGAGCAAAGCAGCTGATATTAATTCAGGATGGTTAAGTAGAGCATGTATAATTCAAGAGTTTTCCAGATGATTCTACTCCCAACACTGTTAGATCTTTAGCTCTAAAGCAAGCTGCATATTACAGAGAGAATGCTGCCTTGCAGTGTGACTTTGGTCAAGTCATCGGCATCTCTAAACTTCTTTAGTTCTGCTACTAAAGCTTGACTTCAGGGATATTTGGGAATAAATTCATAAGACAACTGAAAAGCTATAAACGTATACATCCAATGCATCAAAAATCTTTCAGTACAATGATTCAAATCCTTATATGAAGCTAGGCATGTTAAAGTATGAGATAAATTCACAAGAACTTAGCAAATATTCTTAGTCTTATGTGAGTTTTTGAAGCAGAAATCAGACATATGGTGAAAAAGAGTCTAGAAATTCTATGAAAAATAAGATTTAATGACTTAAATCTCAACAACGTCCTCATATTGCCAAAGATTTAAGCATGTGCAATTTTTGTTCTATAAGAATTTTGTCAGTGGTGATTCCTTATTCACTGACTGAAAAAGTATTTATTCAAACTATCCATGAGATCACAAGCTTATTTCTTCTCCTGTCATTTGTATATGAAGCACCCTCCCAAAAAAACTTTGAACATAGTGAAGGCTTGTGTAGCACTATTTAAAGGTGGTTTATCACAATTCTGCCAGACTCACAGGTAGCTTAATGGACTGATGAGTTTGCATCTGAATGGGCTGTAAGTAAATGGAGACTGCCTGGAGGAAATGAATCTCTGCAGAGTAACTTTGTGGAATCATTCTCACTTTCTCTCTCAATCTCTGTCAACCTCTCCTGTACTTCCTCAACCAGCCTCCTCTGTATCCCCACATACGCTCACACACATATTCACCTCCAAATTCACTTCTACTTGCGACTCCATTTCTATCTCTATATCCTGGCTCTGCTTAATCCGTGTGAGTAGAGCTGTTTTCCCATACATGTAGATTATATCATTTCTTCTACCTTACCACAAGCCCACAATGGTGGATCAAAGAGACCATAAACCGAAAACCATGAAACCAGAAATCATAAAACCATAAACTGACAACTTTCAAACCATGAGGCAAAAATCAATCTTTCTTTGATATTGCTTTTCTCTGGTATTTTGCCCTGAGGACAGAAATCTGACTAGCATGCTTCAGAAGCATTCCTGTTTGTACTTGGTTATCTCCTGGTTCATATCCTAGCCTATATGTCAGTATTGACCTATCATTTCCTCTACTAAATTAATCTATTCTAATGCCCTCCCTATACAGCATACAGTGAGAAAGTCTAAGTGTATCCAAACTAAGATATAATAACTTAAATCTCAAGACCATTTTCATATTGCCAAATATTTAAGTATGTGACAATTTTTGTTCTGTTGTCAGTGGCAATTCCTTATTCACTGATTGAAAAAGTATTTAGCCAAGCTATCTGATTTTTTTCCTGTAACACTTTCTTGGTTCCTATTATTTCTGTGAAATGTGTTATTCTCTGAAAAGTACTAAATTTTGTTAGATTAATATTCTAAACTCTACTTTCTTTGAAATATTTTTGGATAAAATGTGTCCCAAAGTTGTATGTGCAAAATGTATGATATCTTCAAGGACAGGGTCTTGCCATGTGGTTACACTGGGTAACCTAACCAAGGGCAATGGCAACAGGGTGTACTGTTTTAGAGACATCTCAATTCCATGAACTTCCGGGACTTTCTTTTTCATTCAGCCCCTGGGATCTCTTTGAATATTCATAGTGTATCTAAAAGTATAGCCAGATAAGTTTCCAAAAGGAATTAATGTAGCTATTTGGGTCTTGGCCCCACCTTGGCTACCTTACATCTAGGACTCACCATCTAAGACTCTGCAGTGTGAAAAGCCATGAGATCTCTCTCCTGACACTAACACAAGCATTACGGATGCTTTCACTATCTATTGCATGTAGGGTGGTCAATGAGGATACCAAACTTGAGAATCTAGCGTTTTTTTTCAGTGTTTCTTTCTAAGGTTAATTGCTATGCAGTTTATATCTACTTTTGATTATTGTTCACAAATTCCTTTTCCTTGAATTTTATCATAGCTTGTGTACAAGAAACATACTCTCTTCCAGCTATTTCCAGCTATTACATTGTTACTCAAAACCAAAACTCCCTGAAATAGCTCCCTAAGATGTAGAAGTAACTTTTTCTACTGCATCTAGCAGAATGTATAGTAATTATTAGAGAGAGGACTATCTTTGGAGCCTAAAAGGGAAGAGAGAAATAACACTGTGAATGACAGGCATAGTGGATGAAAGGGAGGCAGGGGAACACACACAACGCCCAGCATCCCTCACTCCCTGCTTTCAGACAGGCCAGTCCTGGATGTGACATTGATCTCTGGTGTGCCTGAGAAATCTTAACAATCTCATGCTGAGTAACTAAAGAAATCTTTTCCAATTAAAATGTGTCTTGGTTTTACCCCATGCTATATGAAGAACCTTATTCTTTTCTCCCTTTAGATTAATTTTTTTTACCAATATTCATATTTTCTATGGAAGCCTCTGGCAGATTTTTAAAAAGATATTTTCATTTGTGAACAATGATGGAAAAATGAATTTCAACTGCAACATAAGAAAAAATCAAATTAGAGAATAGTCTTTCTATATACAGAACCAAGTTATAGTTTACTAAGAGGTGAATTTACCAGAGATTTATGTATTTTAATCATGAGTACTAAGGAAGAAAGACACACACTTGAGCAAAAATTAACATCAAAACATTGTGTGAGATGTGAGGGGCAGGGAGAGCGAGCGAGCGAGCGAGCGAGCGAGAGAGAGAGAGAGAGACAGAGAGACACAGAGAGAGACAGAGACACAGAGAGAGACAGAGACACAGAGAGAGACAGAGACACAGAGAGAGACAGAGACACAGAGAGAGACAGAGACACAGAGAGAGGAAGGGAGGGAGAAAGGGAGGCAGGGAAAAGGAAGGTAGAGAGGGAAAGAAGGATTTGGTAGAAGACACTTTCAGTTTAAAAAAATGAAAGTAAGAATTTGCTCTTTGGGGGTAGATCACAAAGACATCCCCCCATAACTATCAAAATTCAAATTCCTAACACATTAAAGGCCTTTGTTTCAAATTAAAATAAAAAAGAATGTAAGCAGAGTATACAATAAACATAAAGAAAGTGGTAATAGATTGCGCATATTCTGATCACACATGCATGAATGCTGTTAAGACCAGGAAGACTATTTCAGACATTTCTTTTCACCTAAATGTTCAAGGGAATATTCAGCTGATGCTTTCATGGATGAAATTAGAGATCTCCATTGGCAGCAATATTTCAATAGTTGCATATCAGAGACTAAACTTTTGAATTTGAGCTGCTTGAAGGTGGAGGATCTCTTCATATGTAAACCATGGTGATTATTCTGAGTTCTTTTGCTGTACTGGGTACAAGGGAAGTGTGTCCTTCATTCTTTTGCACGTAGATGCACATCATTTCTAATGTCATTTGTGAATGAGTCTGTCATTTGCTACTTAGTGGGCCCAAAACTTTTGAACACCATTCCATTATGTATGTCTCTAATAATCTAGCAAGGTAATTTAATTATTAATAATAGTGTGATATACCTGAATATAGATTGATTAATTATATTATGATATATTATGAAGTAAATTAATGTGATATTAACCCACATGCTATTTTTAAATTGTTTGGGTGTGTAGAATTTTATCAGATGACATATGGATGTTAGAGTAGGTTTTTCCAATCAAGGATGGGCATTCATTGGTGAAGAAGAGCTATCTGGAAATTTTCAGCCTGCAGTTCACTCATTATTCCTTTTTCAACATTTTTAATCAGTGATATACTATTTTTCTGTTCAAATGTTCCAATTTTGGGGCTATCTTTATCCTTTACTGCTCTTCATCTGGATGTTATTGTAAAGTAGACTTTGTTTTCCAGTTTAATGTTTCAGACTTATAATTTAATGCACAGGAATTAAAGTAATTTTGGGGTTGATTTTATAACCTGAAGCTTTGATATATCTTGTAATTAGAGATAAAATTATTTTTTAAAAATATTTTACAAAACTTATAGGATTTGGTTCATTTAACCTTTATTTCCTGATAAACAGGCCAAGTTTTATTCACTTCCTTCTGATTCAAATACTTATTATTCTTATTTAATGTAGTTGTGGTAGCTGAGACTTTAAAGTCATGTGACTGCACAAATGATTAAGAGCACTTGTTGCTGTTTCAAAGGACCTTGGTTTGGGTCTCAGAAACCATATGATGGCTCACAACAATCCATGATACCAATTCCAGGGGACCTGATACCTACCCTCTTTTGATCTGTGTGACACTAGGGCTACATGTGATGCATATACACATGCAGGGAAAATAATCATACATGTAAAATAAAATTTAAGATTTTAAACAGAACTTTGAAGATTTGGGTATTGTTTTTAATAAAACTAGTAAGATAAGATAGGCTGTATTTTTATCACATCTTATAGGAAAATCAGTTCATCTCTCAGTATTGAATATGTTGATACCTGTGATATGTGTACAACAGCATTAATTATTTGAGATAGTTTAGTTATATTGATAGTGTGTGCATTTAAAAGTGATAACAGAGAATTTTTGGAGGATCAGAATTTAAAAGCAACAAGACAATATAACTTTTTACTACCTCATCCAGTTCATGAGTTGTTTTTTCATTTTTCTTTCTGACTCATTGAGTTTAATCAAGAGTAACTGTGTGCCCATCATTTTGGAACTATTTGTTGGAGCCTGATGGGCTTATCATTGGGTATACTACTGAAGAAATGATTGTCCTGCCTACAGAATCCAAAAGCAATGAATAATTCAATAAGGAGAAGGAGGAGCCCTCAAGTTCCCTATCTAATCCTTAATTGACTGTTGCTAAGCCCAGTTTTATGTAGCCCCAGAGCTGAGAGTGACAGCTATTCTACTATCATTATTACAATGGTTTTCATACCTGATAAATATCATTTAATAGTTTTTCTCCCTGTATTCAAGCTCTAACAATCATCATTCTGACCTTACTTTCATGATATTCTTTGGCCATTATAGGATGTGTTAGAAAGACACTCTTCAGATTTTAGGTGATACACACCTAAAATTCAGGAGATAGAGGCAGGAGGACCAATAGTTCAAAGTTGTCATTGGTCACACCAAGTTCATAGACAAGATTGAATCTATGAGACTGTCTTTAAAAATTAGAAAGTAAATATGAGAAAGGGAGGAGAATGTTTATATATGAAAGCATAAACATTGAGAGAAATGTATGTTTTTAGGTTGGCAAGCAGTAAGTTTGGGGCAGTCACTTTTATTGTAATAAGAAAAACAAGCTTATTTTTCACAGATAATTGAAAGTTTAGAATCTCTTTTCTTCATAAAGTCTGGTAGAATTCTTTTTCAATGTTCAGGAACATTAGTGTTTGTGTTATAAAAAGATTAAATTTGCAATACATGCAAAGGTGTGAACCTGTGCATAGAAGTGGGTATGATATCCAAGAAAATATCACTCCATGTCTTTCATCATAATATTGAATGATATCACAAATTAGAAAGTTATTTAAGCGTGGTATTATTGGATTGTGATATAATCAACACCACTCTTATCTCCCTCCCTACAAATAGGACATTTCACAGTGCAAAGGATACTGGTCTATAATGGGACTAAGAAAACAAAGTCTTGTGAAAGAAATCTTTCTTTAATCCAGTGGGTGCCATTGCACTCAGGAAATTGCAGCAACAATCAGAGTGCAACCCAACCAGAGAAAATACTCCAGGGTCTGAGCAGGTAAAGTCAAATAAGAGGCTTTATTGGATTGGCCTTTGAGGCAGATAAATGTATAAATGCAAAGCTGATAAAAAGAAGTTTGCTACAGCTATTAAATGGATCAATATCAATCCACTAGCTCTAGTCTTTGTATGATAAGTTCTCATTATAAATCATGACCTCTACTTTTTACCAATATGTCATCAGAAGTCCAGATTTAAGTGAACTTGTAGTGTTTATTCTTATATGTTGCTAATGTACTTGCCACTGAATGTTTAAGCAAATTTGTTATTTTACACAAGGGTGTTTCAGCTTCATAGAGTTTGAAGATGTTTGTATTTGAAGAATCCTGTTCAGCTTAAATCCATTGATTGCTTTTTTTTTCTTACTTGGAGAAAACCATATCAGAGATCCATAAACACCTTACAATGAACTTGCATGTGTTTCTTCATGGAAAAAAGCTTTTAAAACTAATTTTCACATTTATGTCAATATTTCATTCATAACCACCTACTGGGCATCTTGTAGAAAAGGATCAATAAATATACAGCTTTAAAAGTCTCTCATGGAGATAGAAATGATTTAAAAATATTTTATTCTAATGAACTTTGAAAAAACATAAAACAATAGAAATGGAGATTTCTGCAAAAAGTAATTAGATTCATTCATTCCTTTCTCAGAAGTTATTTTGTCTTCTGGTCTCTTTCATCTGTATAGGGAGCAATTTTCTAATTTATTTGTTGAGAGAAGAAAATATTTTTGTGTAAATAAAATATGGCTGGGAGAGCCAATTACTTTGATAAATTTCAAACAACAGTTTTGAAGCCATGGTTGTTTTTCTTTCCCTAAGCTTTGAAGAAGTTTAGGGTGAATATCTTTTTAACAGGAAGGAATACACGATTAAGCCCTAACATTGGGAAGCTTGAAGAAAAGAACTAAAATCCTAAACATATTAAGTATACACAATAGAGACAAAGGGAAAGATGGATGATCATAAAGTAACATCAGAGACTGTCAAGGCTCCATTTTCAAAAATGGACATATCATCTAGACACAGAGGATAAAGGAACAAAACAAAACAAACAAAAAAATCAAAAAATGAAAAGTCAGGGCCACACGAACTTAACAGATAAATAGATGCATCAAAACTATAAGCAAGTAAAAACAATTCATTGTATAGTGATAAAGTAGTCAAGTTACCAAAAGCAAAAAAGAAATGTGAATGTATGTGAGCCCAATAACAGATCCTTTGACACATATTTTTAAACCCAGGAGAATGTTCCATAAGTGGTTGAGAAAACAAAACAAATAAACAAACAGACAAGTTCATCAAACTTATTTTCTCTCCCCGTACTCAGCCCTGAATTATCTGTAGCTTTCATCTATGGATGATGCGCTGTACAATTATTCCCATCCATGTTGACATGTCAGCTGAGGGTGTTGTTGGCCATTCTTGTTTAGGCAGCCATACTCTAGCATCCCTGCCATGTCTAGAAGATAGTCTCTTGACTGGTCCTCTGGTCCTCTGGCTCTTACAGTCTTTATACCTCTTCCGTGGCTTTAGGTGAAGAGGTTGAATTATAGATGAGAGGAGATGTCTATAGTGCAGAGTTGGTTTCTTTCAGATATATTTCTATGAGTGGCATAGTAGGTATACTTCAAGGTATTTTTCTTTTCTTTTTTTTTTTTTGAAATTCCACATTTATTTCCATAGTAGTTGTGTAAGAATTTCCTTTTATCTTAATCTTTGTTGGCATTTGATGTTGTTTCCCTTTTTAATAGTCATTTCAACCAGAGAAAATTTTGAATCTCAAGGATTTTTAATTAACATTTTATAATTTCAAACATGTATATCATCAAATATGGTCAGTTCTGCACTACATCATCTCCTTCCAACTCTCCCAGAAGCATCTCAAGTACATCATTCTTCCAACATCATGTCCTCTGTATCATTTTTTTAGCCCATCTGCCCTCCCCATCTTCACCTGATCTGCCATCACCCTCCAGCCCCCTGGCTGCTCTAGTCTACCAAAAAATATATTCTATGTCCCCCTCTCAGGGAGATACATGTGTCCCCCTTCCCCAGATGTCTATCTACTTCTTTAAAGTATTTGATAATAGTGAAAGATAGATAATCTAGTTTCTATACCCTTATTCTATACCTAACCTTTCTGGATCTACAGATTGTAGCTTGATTATTATTTATTTAACAGATAATATCGACACATAAGCAAATACATCTTTTAAAATATAGTTTTGATTTAAATTTTCCTGATTGCTAAGAAGTTAAACATTTTCTCATAGATTTATTGACTATCTATACACCATCTTTTGAGAAATGACATTTAATTCATTTGCATATTTATTATGTTGCTTAATTATGTGCTGTTACATGTTTTAGATATTTATGTATTCTAGACAGCAGTGCTCCCTGAGATATTTAGTTAGTATAGACTTTGACCTTTAGTACAGCCTGACTTTTTACATGATCAATTGTTTCCTGTGCAGTAGCTTTTTAATTTTATACAACCCCAGTATCAGTTCTCTATTTTATTTTCCAAGCTATTTGAGTTGTTTTCAGAAGATCTTATATATTTAAGTTCATTTATTTTCCTTTAAAGTTCTCAGAATTCAGAGCTTCATTAAAATATTTGATCCATTTTGAATTGAGCTTTGTACAGAATGAAAGATAGATATCTAGTTTCATTCTTCTATAAGTCTGGAATTAGATTTACCAGCTCAAATTATTGAAAGCGATGCCTTGCTCAGCCTTGATGCACGGGGGAGGGGCTTGGACCTGCCTCATCTGAATCTATGAGGCTTTCCTGATTCCCCAAGGGAGGCCTTACCCTTTTGGAGGAGAGGATGGGGATAGGTTGGGCAGTGGAGGAAGGGAGGCTGGGGCGAGCAGGGAGGAGGGATGAGAGGGGGATGTGTGGTTAGTATGCAAAATGAATAAAATCTTTTTAAATAAAAAAATTACAAATTATATACATGTATATGTGTGTATTACTTGCATGTTTGTACACCATGTGAGCAGTCCAGAAGAGGGCAGCAGATGCCCTGGAACTGGTGTTACAGAACGCACAGTTAGCCTCCATATGAATGCAGGAATCAAATATGAGGCCCTGGAAGGGCAGCCAGTGATGTTAATCACTGAGGCATCTTTCTAGCCCCTAAGTATATTTTTTAAGATATGTCTTTGCCCTCTTAGTAAAAAAAGAACAAAACAAAAACCAAAAAAAAACAAAAACAAAAACAAACAAACAAGTTAGCTATAGTGTAATAAATTGGGTTCACATCTGAGTCTTCTATTCTACCAGACCACTCATCTGTCTTTGTATCACTAAGAATACTGTCCTCATTAATATGGCTTTGTTTTCTAATGTGAAGTCTGAAATTATGACACTTCTAGTATCATTAGATTTTCTCAGAATTGCTTTAGCTTTTGGCTTTTTATATGAATTTTAATAGTTTTCCATTTAGGATTAGAATTACAATGAATCTTTAATTATCTTTTGGTAATAATACCCGTTTCATCTTTATTCTGCCAATCAACAAATATGGAAGATCTTTGAGTATTCTAATATTTTCTTCAATTTATTCTTTATTTTCTTAAAGTTTTCATTGTAGAGGTCTTTCTTCATGTAGGTTGGATTTGTTCCTAGGTATACCTTATTTGAAGCTATTGTGAATAAGATCTATTATGTAATTTCTCTACTACAAATGTGTTTTGTTTAAACATTCTACTCATTTATCTTTTCCCTCCCTTCCCCCTTGAGATCCTGTAATTTGTACTTGATTTCTTTATTATGCTCCATAAGCCCTGTATGGTTTTTCTTTTTTCTGTCTCCTTTATTGTTAATAATTTCAAATGACCTATTTTGTAGTTTGTTGATGTTTTCTTTGCTATTTTTTTCCAGTTTGATCAACTTTTTTTTGGAAATTTTTGTTTTATCTTTAATATTTTTCATTTTATTCTTTAACTATTGATTTTTTTATTATGATTTCCTTCTTTAGTAAATTTTCTTTATGCATTTTTCTTGATTTCATTGAGTTATATTCTCCTATAGCTTGATCAATTTCTTTAAGGACTTTAAATTCTTTTTTGCAGAATGTTCAGACATTCATTTGCTTATTTATTGTTACCAGTCATTTGGATATTACTTTGCTTTCTTTTTTCTTAACTTTCTGTTTCTATGGATCCTGATTATCATCTGCACAATTGTATTACCACTGTGACTTGCCACATTGCAATACGTGAGTTCAGCAGCTTGTCAGTGTAGTTGTTGTGGAGTGTTGTTCCTGAGTCTGCTCAGATCCAGGAAGCAGAAACTGTTGCTGATTCCAGGGACTGTGTTCATGTAATGGTTCTCAAGCTGAAAATTTATTCATAATTCTACCTTCCAGGTGTGCTGTGGCGATCCAGATTTCGAGAAAGATATAGTGGTATAGATTCTCCCTCAGCTGAGTGTCATGTTATCAAAACTGAGGTAATCCTCAGTGACAAAGGCCCCGGAGGTCATGGTGGTTTGGATAGGGTACCCCGTGATTACAGCTACTTATAGTCTATCATGAAAGCATGGATGTCAGGAGGGAAACCTGGAGGCAGAAACTGAAGCAAATCCATAGACTCTGCTCACTGACTTGCTTAGCTCACTTTGTTATACAACCTAGGACCATCGGCCCAGGAGCAGAAGCACTGTCCACTGCTGCAATCATTAATAAAGTGCTACAGATTTGCCTACAGGCCACTCTGATGGAGGCTTCTTTTTCAGTTGAGATTCCCTCTTCCCATATGAATCTGGCCTATGTGAAGTTGTCAAAAATCTAACCAGCACATAGTTCTATTTTACTTTGGAGCTCTCCAGAGCTATATTCAGCTGTGGATAATTGTTTAAGCACTGTTTCTGAGATGTTAACAAGGAGAGGATGATTCATTTTCCTTTCTGCCATCTTGATGACATCACTCTCTTCTTGGAATTTTTTCAACATAGTTACTTTGAATTCCTTGCCAGGCAAATTTCAGATCTCTGTTTCTCTAACTGCTGTTTACTAGAAATTTGCATGTTACTGTATCTACTGTTTTCCTGATTTTTTCTCATAAATATTCAACATATGTGACAAATATTTCTGCATTCCCAAATCTAGTTTCCAGTGAGTTATCATAAGGCTCAGAGACTTAGATATGCATTCCAAAGTCTTTATCTCAAAAATTAAAAATGTAAATAATCTACTTTTCGTAGCTATTGCCTGAACTGCTTATCACACATGATCGGTGCTTGCTTGTCTTCATATTTCTTCTCTTTTTACATTGCTCCCGCTTGGATCATTAAAAACATGATAGACAGATATCTAGAATGATTTTGTGGTTCTTATACAAGTTGTGCTTAATGTGTTCTCTTTTAGAGTTACCATGAGTTAACATCAAGTAAAGTTAAAAAAGAGTTAACAATGGGTCCATTACTCATTGTCAGCATTTAAAAATAATTGCAGGAAAACACTGAACTAAGTATTGGTATTCTTCCATATTCCCTCTTCAGGCTGATTTTCCTAATGACTGAATTTCTAATGTAAACTAGTTGTGAACTGACCTGTGAGGATGAGTCAAATGTTCTCATCATATTCAGAAGCAAAAATCGGGGAACATGGCACATTTAATTTTACTTCCTCCACAATGCAACTGGCCTTTCCCACACAGATAGCTCATTAACAGGTGAATATCTTTATAAGTCCAATGCTTCTTCACAGGATCAAAGGAATGCAGTGTTCTTTCACATAGACATTGCAAGCCATTTTTCAACTTCCTTGGATTTCTGTTTTTTGTTTCAAAAACTTTGTTAAATAATTCTCACCTCAAAAACCAGTGTATTTTGGAGGCAAAAGACTTTCCTTCCTTCCTTCCTTCCTTCCTTCCTTCCTTCCTTCCTTCCTTCCTTCCTTCCTTCCTTCCTTCTTTCTTTCATTCTCTCTTTCTCTCTCTCTCTCTCTCTCTTTCTTTCTTTCTTTCTCCTTTCTTTCTTTTTTTTCCCTCCCTCCCTTCCTTCCTTCCTTTTTTTTTTCTTTTTTTTTTTCAGATTCAGGCTTTGTACAGCTTTAGCAAGGACTCATATGCTAATATTCTTTCATATTTAGTTTCTTAAAATACTACTTTCTTTTTACTTATTAAGGGGAGAGAAAGGACCCAGTAGAATTAGCATCAACTGGTATGAGGAAACTGATTTCTGAGCTAAAGATAATGAGGCCATGAGACCTGAGTATCTTCCAGACTGGATGAAAACTTACAGATATTACTGTTGAGAACAATCCCACATTGTGTCATGGGCTGAATCAGCCTTCTTTCCCTTGCATTCACTTCTTAGATCCTATTATGATGGAAATAGACTTTGAATGAGCTCCATCTGGGTCCAAGCCTGAAAAGCTATTTTATTAATACTTTTAATCTGACTATTTAAAGGTATAACCTCAAGATAAGTTTCTCAATCAATCTCCTATATAGAAATAGAAATTATTTAAAAGAAAAGAACAGTTATTTCCATATTCCTCTTGCCACATAGAATCAGGAAATCATGCTTCTTTCTCTTGGATATTTAATAAAGAGCATGTGTGCCACTATAATTAGGGATATGCTCTTACCTTTTTAGTCTGACTAAAAAGTTATCCAAAAGTTACACATTCATGACTAACAATCAAATGTTCAAATAATATGCTTAACAGAATGTTAAAATAGCTTTAATGCAGTTGCAATTCATTTCCATTTTAATATATATTAAAAGAAACTTTAATGGTGGCTACATTTTATGTATGTACCATGAAAAATGAAAGTGCACAGTAATACAATTCAAAAATCTAATGTTTCCTGCTAGTTTGATAGGATAGCTTAAAAGAGCAAAAACTTACATAGCAGAGACAATGAGAAGTTCTTTTTCTGAGTATACTGACTGTATCGTTGGCCTCTATTAAAACACTTTTTTTTCTTTTCCTACCAGTAACTTATGCTTCTCTGTTTATATGAATGTAAATTATCATTGTGGAATCAGTTATGTTTGTTTACATTCATGTGTTAGTTGCAAACCAGCAAAGACCATGAGCACTTTGCTTAATTCTGTTATTGTCTCACAATTGTATTGACCTAGTGATAATGATGATGGTGATTGTTATTTAGTAATGAAAGATATGAATCCTCCTAGACCTCAGGTTTACCTCTGAAGCATCCACAATGCAACTCTTTCATTTCCAAGTCACAGACTTTTCTCTCACTGGGCATGAGTGAATAATTAATGCACCAAAGAACAGTAAAAATAGATAAATTGATAAAAAAAATATTTGCCAATTCCATTTGTCCACTTATCTAGTTGCTTTTTACTAGAATTTTGTGTGTTACTATGTCTAGTTTATCTACATAATATAAATACATTATAAACATCACTTGAACATCTTCATCTCTGCAGCTTATTTATAGATTCTTACTGCACTGTGAAACATTGTGGTTAATGAGCTTTTAAATGAAGGCAAAAACTAAATGAAGATATTATCTTACCTTTCATTAAGAAATCACTATTTCTTATCATGCACTGATAATTAAAACCTAGTACAGAATATTCATGATAGTTATCATTTCCCCATTACCTTTCCCTCTGGACCTGTGAAAGCCTATTGATATCCAAAGCTTAATTATTGAAATATTTCCATTAACAGTGCATTTCTTTAATTCCAAATGCATGAGCTCTGTAACTATTCATGAATCATTTCCCCTATGCCTGAGATACACCCCAAGAAAAACCACCCTGCTTCATTCTGTCAGACTTCATTTTAGTAATTACCCACTGCGCAGACAAAATAAGAGGAGCAGAAGCTTTCTCTGTGGATAAAAGCTGCAAGAGTTTTGATAACAGTTATTTTTGTCTAGTCTCCTTGAAGGAGTCTGTAATTCTGAATGAAATGTCTAGCATGTGGCAGAATAAAGCTCCAAAGGCTGCTTGTGGGAGTAAATAACAGTACACTGATATATTTAAATCACAGCCCCATGTTTTAAGTTGTTTATAGGGGTTTTGGGTGGACCTTCTGTTACTTGATGAAAATTGTTTCCAGAATGAAGAAAGGTGAGCACCTTCCAAACAGGAAATTGGGGCATGTGAACAGATAATATGAAATGAGATAGAGAGGGGATTTCTAAATGTAGCAAGAAAGGATAGTGCTTATTAACTGGTAGATTAGATAGAAATGAAACATTAGGATTCAGAAGAGCATCCAGAACCAAGTAAATATTGGTATGGAAATCTGCATAAACACAAAAGAGCACATTTGATCTCTCTGCAGCCCTGAGTAAAAAAAAAATCTGTTTAAATTCAAGTGATGCATGGGTTAGCTCAGTTTGGTTTGCTGCCAGATGTACAGAAAGCCATGATATTCCTGGTAAGGATAATTGAAGGGGTTTACTAGGTAGATAATGAGAAGCTGGTCACTGGGAACACTGGAGTTTTTTTCTAGTATAAGGAGGAATTATTTTCCCTTTTTTTAAAACAGGAGAAATAATATTTCATAGCAAATTGACAATTATTCTAATAATGGTACAAAGTTATTCAGGGGCCAAGCTTGCTTTCACTATGCATCACAGATAAAGTGATGTTCTAAAGATTTCATTCTTTGCTATTTTCTGTTTCACTAATATTTTTATGACACCTGAAATCATGACAAGAATTGCCTGTTTTGACTGGTGACATGATATACATATATCTATTGTCTGACAGGACCATTAGAATAACATAAAGGGGAAGATAGAGACAGATTTTCAGATTATACAAGAATATAGCATCTTCTGTAGTTTCTTCCTTAAAAAGGAATTAAGTTTTCCTAATGATAAAAAAAATTACTGTTGAGAGCAGAGGGAATGCTGATGTCTTTGTTGGTCTGTCTGACTGTCTATATCATGCCTGAACCAGGCAATTAGTGCAGGAGACATGGAGAACATGAAAGGCTACACTAATTACTAAGGCCCAATGTACATATATGTAGCTCTGGGACACAGTGTGGGGAGAGTGCTTTTGGAGGTTGTTCCCACCTCTGCCTGCTAATCATTCCAAGATTTGTCTGTTGAGATACACCAAGGCTCTGCATTCAAAAACAGATAGGATACAAGGAGAAAGAAGTTAGGAGGGTCAAGGCTGTTGCTACTGTGGAGGACCAATTTTAAAGAAATATAGACTAAGTAAAAAATCCCCAGCCAGGAGCAATCAGTCATTCCTTATAGCCATGTGACTGGATATACTTGCTTTCTCTGCATTGCTCTGTTTACATAGCTGATTTTGAAACAATAATAACAATTATATTCCCAAGAGTTATTTTAGATTTTAAGATTAGAGAAGAACAGCCAATCAGTGGTCAGACAAGCCTCTTCACTTACTCAACCACTAGCTCCTCCTGGGAGTTGGTATATATTATTATCCTTCTCTCTCTCATTTTGCTTAAATAAATGAAAACAGAAATATATTTATATATTCTATGTTAAGTAATTGAAATAAAATACATTGTAAAGCATAATCAATACTTAATTTTGGCAAAAATTAAAATAGTTTTAATAGATATAAACATATGTTAGACAACAGATTAATCTCTAGTCTATAAAACTGGATTATATTCTTTTTATACAATTATTTGGGATATATTTTACAGTAAAAACTACTCTACAGTATAATTTTCCATACTGTACAATTGGTTGTACCTGTAGGATTTCCTCTGAAAAAGGGCATCCAAGTTGAAAGAGGTCCATTGGTGGTAATTTTATTTGGTATCTTGACCAAGGGATACTCTTGCCTACTATCTGGGTATTTTCTTTTAATTTTATTTTATTTTACAATACTATTCAGTTCTACATAACAGCCACAGATTCCCCTATCTGGGTATTTTCAACTTATCTGTGTTCATGTAAAGCCTCATCTACTAACCCAGTGAAGGATCTTGCCCTTATCAAGGAGTTAAGTTGGTCAGACTATGGGGAGAGCAGGATTACATTCATCATGTGCCTTTCCTTTTCTCAAAGATGTGGCATCAAATACTAAGAACTTTAAAGTGGAGAACATACACAGGCATAGAACTCAGAAGAAAAAAGGACAATGGAAAAAAAGAAGGTAGAGCTAAGCAAAAGAATTAGGGAACATGAAATTATTCTTTTTTATGAGCCAGTGGTGAATGAGTTCAGAAGCAGAGTTTCTAAGTACTGCTAAGTTATCAACTCCTTGCTTTACTGTTTATACATTTTAATTGGAATTTTTAAGACAGTTTACAAAGCAATAGGTTTCTGTGTGTTTCCATCTCATTTCTCCATTTTCATGTTTCTCCCTTCTCTACTGTGCCCTGTTGCATCAAATAATCTCCTTGTATTTGCCCTGTCATTTTCTCTACCATCCTTGCTTAAAGTCTCATTTTGTTCCTGTCATGCATGCTCCTCTCTAGTTTCTTGGCCTTTACACATATTTACTCCCATCCAGATATGCATAATTAAAAGTCGGAGGCGTGGATATACATGTGAGAAAAAAAATGTAATTCTGAGACCTGATTACTTTGCTTCATATAATATTGTTTTCGATTCTTATCCATTTTCCTGCAAACTTCACGACTGCATTGTTTCTCTGTGGCTGAATGTAATTCAGTTTTATGTATGTGCCATCTTTTCATATCCATTAACTTGTTGATTGACATCTACCGTAATTTGTTTGAATGTGTTATTGGTCATATGTTGTGGGATATTTTGATGGCATTGTGATGCTCCCAAAGCTGACTATAAAGT
Source organism: Peromyscus maniculatus bairdii (assembly GCF_049852395.1). Taxonomy (NCBI): domain Eukaryota; kingdom Metazoa; phylum Chordata; class Mammalia; order Rodentia; family Cricetidae; genus Peromyscus; species Peromyscus maniculatus. Next base: position 204,107,233 of record NC_134852.1, on the reverse strand, counting down.
TTGCTTTGAATCAGAGGTTGGAGCTAGCAACTAGCTGACCAAAATTAGCCATGGAGGTTTTGGGGGACCCAGGACAGATAGAGAGATACAGAAAGTAGTAGGGCAGGACTTGGAGAGAGTCTTGACCTCTTTTTGTTTGAGGAACAAGAGAGAGAGAGAGGTCATTGCTTGCTTCTTTGCCACTTCTGTTTTTCAATTTGTTACCCCGACATCTGGCTCCCAAGTTTTTATTGATAAAGAATAATTAGATAAATGCTTCAATTATACGTAATTTTCTTTTAAGAACTACTTGTAAAGAACATTGACCAGCAGTGTGTTTGTGCATGTGTGTATGTGTATGTGTTCATTTTTTGCTGTTCTTTATACATTCTACAGATCAATTAATTGTCTTAGACATTGCTTGTATAGATTTTCTCTCATGATTTAGCTTTGGGTTTAGTTTTGGATAGTTTATTTTGAAATTTAGAAATTTCTTAATTTCATGTAATTCCATTTGTCAATTCTTGGGTCTACTTTTTGTACTCTTAGAGTACTATTTAAAAAGTTATGGCCTATACATAAGTCTTGAAATGTTTTCCGTTATCAATAATGATGCTCCTGGTTTTAAAATAGGGTCTTGGTTTAGTATTATTTTTCCCTCGGGGAGAATGACTGTAAGTAGATATCCAGTTTTTCCTACATCGTTGTGCTGTGAGATGTTCTGTATGTCCTGTGGGAGCCCGTTCTCGGGTTCCTCGTGGCTTTACCCAGCAGGTCCGAATAGAGGATGATTAGGACCACGGGCCTGAGTGCAGGTGTCTGAGGTGGTCTGCACTTGGCTGTGCTGGGGGATGGTGTGTATGTCAAGTTGCTCTGATTGGTCAATAAATAAAACCTGATTGGCCATGGCTAGGCAGGAAGTATAGGTGGGACTAACAGAGAGGAGAAAAGAACAGGAAGGCAGAAGGAGTCATTGCCTGGAGCTGCTGCCAGGACAAGGAAGATGTAAAGTACCGGTAAGCCACGATCCGTGTGGCAGGGTATAGATTTGTAGAAATGGATTAATTTAAGACATAAGAAAAGTTAGTAAGAAGCCTGCCACGGCCATACAGTTTGAAGCAAAATAAGTCTCTGTGTTTACTTGTTTGGGTCTGAGGAGCTGTGGGACTGGCGGGTGACAAAGATTTGTCCTGACTGTGGGCAAGGCAGGAAAACTCTAGCTACATCATTAGATTAAAAGCTTTACTTTTCCAAGAGCATGTTTTTGTCCTCTTTGCTCATGAAATATATAACTTTGTGCCTGTCATTTCCCCTGTATCATAGCTGTGGTTGGGTAGTATGGTACCTCTAGCTCTCTTCATTCTATTAATGGTAGTATGAATGTTCATGGTCTTTTGTGTTTCCATTATAAAAACAAAACTATTTTTTAATTCTGAATGTTTTTCATTTGAAATTTGAAAAAGATTGCATTCAATCTACTGATGATGGTTTTTAGTAATACAACCTCTTTAACAATATTAATTTTCTTAATCAGTAGCATTGAAGTATGTTCAGTGTCTACTGTCTTCTTCCATTTCCTTTCCCAATGTCTTGAAGTTTCATAATTGAAGTCTTCCACTTCCTTCATTAGATTTTATCCTAAATATTTTAAAAATAATGTGAATTTAATATTTTCCTGATATATTTCTCAAAAGTTGACTGTTAATATTAACAATGGCTACTGATTTTTGTATTTCCATTGGGTAACCTGCTACTTTACTGATAGATTTCATCATATCCAGAAGTCAACAAAAGCCAGATCATCATGAAATACTTGGAAAAGATATCTTACAACAAACTGGGAAATACAGAAGAAATTAGCAAGTACACATAACCTGTCAAAAGTAAAGCTAGAAGACATAAGCAACTTAAAATTATTCAAAACAAGAAAATGACTGAAGTAGTAATTAAGTCTCCCTACAAATATCAAAGTTCAATGCTAGATAAATTTGCTGATGAGTTCTACCATACTCTTAAGGAACATCTTATAACATCACTGATACGGAAAAGTCTGGAAAACTTGAGACCATTTCTCTAATATCTGGCATGAGACAATGGTGTTCGTTTTCTTCATTTTTATTAAATATAGCTCTTGAAGTCTTAGCTAGAGTAACAATGGGGGTAATATGCCAAAGCAGCATATAATGAATAAAATTAATAGAAAAGGAAGACCTTAAACTATTTGCAGATGACCTGACTCCATGCATATATGCAGATTAAGTGTTCTTAACATCAGATTCCATCAAAGGATAATGGAATAGTCACCCCACCACTCCAAACAAGGTGTACTTCACTTCATATCTGTCACAGTGCTTGACATACAACAAGCTCCAAGGGAATGAAACAAATTAAAACCATCTGATGTCTTTAGGTGTCTTCATTTCCACATTTTTGTAGGCTAATTCTCACTAAGTATTCTGATTTTTAGATGCCTTTCTATTTTAGACTTCAGGACACATCTAACTCCACCAGAGGTTGTGAACTTCAATTTGTTTTTCTTTCCCTTTCTTCCGTGTGTGTGTGTGTGTGTGTGTGTGTGTGTGTGTGTGTATGTGTAGAGCGAGAGTTCTGTGTATGTGTGTATGTAGATATATGAAGTCTGAGGATGATGCCAAGTGTCCTGGCCCTAACTCCTTTTGCCTTTTTCCCTACATCGATTTTTCTCACTGAACCTGCAACTGAACTAGCAACCAAGAAGTCCTCGTGAACTTTCCTTAATGTGCTAAGCTTAAAGGTGTGAGCAAGGCCAAAACCAGTATTTTATAAGGGTTCTAGGTATTCAAACTCATGTGCGTTCAGTAATTCATTTTGCCAATTCCATTTTTAATCTTACTATGAACAAACTTCAGAGATAAGTCAATGGATTTTACCATTACTCTCATGCATAATGCTACTTTAAGTGAAGTAAATTTCAATGGATATTGGCTAGATAGATATGAATTTCACTATTAACTCCCACATGCTTTATGTAATTTTCATCCATATGAGAATATGGTAGAAAAGTTAATGGAATAAGAAATAGAAGAAAAACTATCCTGTAATTATGCTAATCAATGAGACTCTAATACTACAGTTATCATTTTTAAAGTTTTTCTTTTTGCTTAAAAAATAAATGAAAAATTTCTGTTCCTGAACAGAAAAATCCTCCTTAGCTGCCAGAGTGTTAAACTCTTTCATGCATTATGAAATGCCCGATTTGTGATACAGGAGCCAGGGGCACAACAATCTAATTATGTCCTTGGTTTCTATCCAAGATTGACTTATTTTTACAACATATTATTGAGTTTATTGAACTGCTAAATTGAGAATTTATTAAGACAAACTATATTTCTTTTGTTTTCCACAGAATCACAGTTATAGAGACGAGTACTTAAGGCTATAAAACATTGAATAATAGTCATAGCTTGAGTTTCTACTTAAAACAAATGTAATTTTATTTAAAATTAGGAAAACTACTCAAATTAACAAAATAAATCATCTTATGTGGAAAGATCTCATTTTAATAAGAAAATTCTGTCTTAATGTGAAAATGTGGGGAATGCTGGAAAATAGACTGTTACCATTATGACATGATGGCTTTCTTCCCTAGCCCACCTTTTAAACACTAAGGTATTTTAACATTGTTTGCTTTGTGTATCAGTCACGATTCTGTTGTGGTGGTATAATCTCAAGACAAGGAAAACACACACACAACAACAGCAACAAAACACTATGGTGGTATTTTATTTGTACTAAAATGTGATTTTAATTGTATGTTAATAAATAAAGTTGCCCGGGGATCAGAGCTATTAGAGCCGTAGAAAGAGCATGGCGGTGGTGGCACATGCCTTTAATCCCATAGATCTCTGTGTGTTCCGGGATACAGTCAGCATTGGAGACATACACCTTTAAGACCTGGAGGACTGTACTTACAGGCAGTGACGAGGCAGTCATATGTTTGGGTTTATAACCAATGAGAAGGCAGAACAGAAAGATTATATTAAAGACAAACACACAGGAAGTAGCTCTCTTTCAGAGAGGTAGGAGCACCGCAGGAGCAAGGGTAAGGTTTTAGCTCTGAGCTCTGACCTCTTGGCTTTCTCTTTTACATTGGTTCTGTGTTTCTTATTTAATAAGATGGTTGGTTACATCTACAAAACACTTCATCAATAGTTTATTTTATTCTGTGGTTCCAGAGGAGTAGAGTCCTCATGGAGAGGAAGCCATGGCATGGCAACATGAACAAGAAGTTAGTCACATATCATCCACTCACAGCTGTCAGAGAAAGACAGAGAACAGAAAGTGGAATGAGGCTGTAAACCCTCGAACCCCATTCCAGTCATGCACTTCCTCTACCAAGGCTACACCTCCTAAAAGTTCCAGAAACTTAGCAAACAGCACCGCCTATAAATGAGTCTACATAAGTCATGTCTTTATCTAACCACCACCTTCAGAGGAAGCAATGATTTCTTAGCCTCCATTGGATTCTAATTTTAGATTGTTATTTAAATTATATGAAACTCATCACTGGTGATATGGACACACATTCATGACTCAAATCAGTAACAGTAATTTAAAATTTGATAGTAACATTTTCTTACATGAATGTCCATCCTTCTGATGAATGTCCATTCATACTTTCATTTTCATTTTTTGGCTGTTATTTCTCAGTATAAATCCCTTCAATGCTAGACATATTTCAACAAATTAATCCCTTAATGATATCATACTCATATTTTTAGTTAGAATCTTGTAGTTCTCAACTTAGCCTCAATTTAACACTGCTACATAGCAGAGACAGTGAGGTCATGTGTCAACTAAATTAGGGTAAGGAGAGACCAGCCATCCATCAAAATAACTATAGGACTCACCAGGGACCCAGAGATATTTATAAATTACATAGAACAACAAAAGTTGGGACCAAAAGAAATCCGGCTTATTTGTTAATGCACTTTATCTATCTGGAAAATAATCACTGATGCTTTTGATTTAGAAGCAAAAAGAGCTTTCTGGAACATTGAAAAACAAAGTAAATGAGAATTTTTAAATGATATATATATATATATATATATGTATATATATATATACACACACATATATATATATCATGCTATGTATAATTATCTCTATATATTGCTATGTATACGTAATGCTAAATATGTGTTTTATATCTTAATATATAGCTCTATAATTATATAAATACCATACATGTATCACCATCAATTAAAGCATCAATAATATTGAATCTTAGTGTTAAGTTTCAGGGAAATTCTTCAGACTATACAAAAAGTAATAGTATATATAAAAATCTTCCATATAATAGAGATTTTGTGTGGTTTTTGAGTGTGAAACCAGCAAAATTAACTTGGTTCAGAATGTAGGAATGAGAACTAACGATCTTTCCATAAAACAGAAATTATGACTCTTTCTTTGTATAGTTATTTCAAGCACTGGGGGTATTCATGTGATAATTATGAATAGAGAATGACTGTTTCTTTTTTATATTTTTATTATCAAGAAATTTTCCAATCATGGTCTTGATATCTGTTGCTCACAGAATTCCTCATCTCTCTCATCAACTGGACTCCTGTGGGAGGAGGGAGGACAAGGGAATCTGTGGTTGATATATAAAATGAATAAAAAATATCTTAATAAAAAAATAAAGCAAAAAAAAAAAGAAATTTTCTATGCCTTTTACATACCAACCACAGATCACCCTCTCCTCCCTCCTTTTGCCCCTCAGCCTTCCCCCATACCTATGCCCCATTCTCATCTCCTCCAAGGCAAGTTCTCCCATGGGTAGTCAGCAGAGCCTGGTACATTCATTTTTAGGCAGTTCCAAGCCCCTCTCCCCCGCAGCAATGCTGCACAAAGTGTCCCACCATAGGCCCTGGGCTCTAAAACCCCCCCTCATGCTCCAGTGATGGATTCTGATGCCACTGCCTCGGAACCCCCTAACCAATTCAAGCTGAACAACTGTTTCACCTATCCAGAGGGTCTAGTCTAGTCCCATGAGGGCCACAGCAATTGGTCCACAGTTCGTGAATTTCCACTAATTTGGCTGGCTGTGTCTGTACATTTTCCCATCATGATTTCGATGTCCCTTGCTCATAGAATGCCTCCTCTCTCTTATCAGTTGGACTTCTGTAGCTAGGCCTGGCACCCAGCCGATCCTGAGTGATTTAACCCAGACTCAGAAGGACAAACATGGTATGTACTCACTCATAAGTGGATACTAGATGTAAAGCAAAGGATAATGAGACTACAACCCACAGCTCCTGAGAAGCTAGCTAACAAGGAGGACCCTAAGAGGGACGCATAGATTGCCCAGCAAATAAGAAATAGATAAGATCTACATGAGCAAACTGGGGGTGAGGAGGGATAATGGAGGACAAGGGGTGGGGTTGAGAATATAAGGGAACAGACAGTGGGAAAACAAAGAACGAGAAACCATGATAAATGAAGACACTATGGGAATAGGGCGAAACAGGGTGCTAGGGAAGTTCTCAGGAATACTCAAGGATGACCCCACCTTAGACTACAAACAATAGTCGAGAAGGTGCCTGAACTGGCCTACACTGGTAATCATATTAGTGAGTACCCTAACTGTCATCATAGAGCCTTCATCGAGTAACTGTGGAAGCAGATGCAGAGATCCACGATTTAATTTTTCTTACATTTATTAAAAAGAATTTTGTTGGTGAGAAAGAAAATCATATGCCCTGTATTAAATACTTTTATTTCTTAGATGTGATGCTTCCTACCAGGAATAGAGTCATGTCAGGAAATTTTCATTAATCTTGATAACTAACTCTTTACATTTTTAATAGGAACAGAATTCTTGAATTAAATTTAATAACTGAAATGGGGAGAACAGAGAACTGAATTAGTTCACTGTTATAGGAAATCAAAATTCAAAAATGAATTAGAATTCAAAAATGAAATGTTTCCTTCTAGAAATACACATAGGCAGACACCACAGATATGAGACGTGGAAGTCTGTCTCTTCTTTAGCCAATCACTTTTGTACCATCATTTTTGGTGTCTTCATCTTCATGATAATTTAATTGAGTGCTTAGTATATATCATATACCATGTTAAATGACATACTCATTCATTTATCTAACCATTAAAATAACTCAATGAATGAAGTAGTTTTAATTCTAGTTCATCAAGAAAATAATTAACAGGTTGAAGCTCATTGAAATATAACAGAGCTAGGATCTGAACAGTAGTAGCTTGCCCCCATACCCAGCTATATTCATAAGTGATTTACCTATTACCTAACAGCTTCTGGTCTTCTCCACTCAAGTTTAGAGGAATAACACACACAGCATATAAGTTTTGTTTAATATTGTCTCTCAGAAGAAGTTTTAGCCAAGTATCTTTTATGAAGTTGCTCTTCAGAGAGAAATAGTAAGTAGCCAACCAAAACGCTATGTCTCCATTTTCAAATGATTGTGCATGGATACTAAAACATGCCTCATAGGTTAACAACCTTCTGCTCTTTTAGAGGACCCACATCAAGTCACTCAAAAATACCTCAAACTACAGTTATAGGGCCTCTGATGCCCTTTTCTGACCTTTTTGACATCTGCATGCACATGGTGCCTACCCTACATACACTCATAAACAGACACATTACATATAACATGAATAAGCTTTTAAAATGAGAGAATGCATGCTTCTACACTACATGATACTGGCTATTGACTGACCATTCATAGGTGGTAGAGGAAGCTGGCATGTAAGAGTTGATATTTTATCAGAAACTATAGAATCAGGTCCACTCTGTCTATATATTTTTATCAATTTTGTTAATTTTTTTATTATGATGCCCTTTATCATGTGGATTTCTATCTATTAACAAGAGAATAGTATCACCATTTCCCTTCCCAACTCTCTGATTTCCATCTTGTTTGCTCATGTCCGCAAATATTTTTCATCTGAAGTGAAACCCCATGGTCTTCCAATTCAGCTATGAACTTGTATTTCTATAACTGGATTTCTCTCTCTGGGTCCCGCCAAGCCCCAGCAGTCTGACAGCCCACTTATAAAATAAACAAACAGACACTTATATTGCTTACAAACTGTATGGCTGTGGCAGGCTTCTTGCTAACTGTTCTTATATCTTAAATTAACCCATTTCTATAAATCTATACCTTTCCACATGGCTCATGGCTTACAGGCATCTTCACATGCTGCTTGTCATGGCAGTGGCTGGCAGTGTCTCCCTCCGCCTTCCTGTTCTGTCAATTCTCCTCTTTGTTAGTCCCGCCTATACTTCCTGCCTGGCCACTGGCCAATCAGTGATTTATTTGTTGACCAATCAGAGCAACACATTTGACATACAGACCATCCCACAGCATATTTCTTTGTTTTATTTTTGTTATTTTGCCTCATGCCATCTCAGGTTCTTCTATTCTGTGTCAACCAATATCTATGTCCCTTCTCTCTTAAAACAAACTTATTTCCAGATTTTGGCATTAAAAAATGCTAAAGCCAGTCATCATAAACCGGTGGTTTGCCGGGAGGTGGTAGTTCATGTGTTTAATTCTAGCACTCGTGAGGCAGAGCCAGGCGAATCTCTGTGAGCTCAAGGCCAGCCTGGGCTACCAAGTGAGTTCCAAGAAAGGCGCAAAGCTACTTAGAGAAACCCTGTCTCGAAAAAACAAAAACAAACAAACAAAAACAACAACAAAAAAATAGTGGCTTAAAGTCTAAGAATTAAATTCTTACAATTCTTAAAGCTTGGAAGACTAGGGAAAAGGTGCCAAAATATTAAGTTCTGCTGAGGCTTTCTTCTTGGTTATCAGAATCAGAGGGAGGACTATAAAATTTAATGTTTATAGGGTGTCAATCTCTTCCTTGGGGCTCCAAACTCATGATTTAGCTATCTTACAAAGGCCATAGTAGATAATTATAGCACAAATTGTTAGAAGGTCATATTAATAAAAACAAACCTGGAGCCAGGTACTGGGGTCAACGCTGGAAGATCAGAGAAGCAAAACAAGCCACAGCTTCCTCACCTCGCCAGTTCCTCAGCTGATCCTGTTTCCTCAGACTGGATGCTTCTGAGTCCTCATCCAAGTAAATCTCAGCTGAACTGCTGCTCAAAAGCCTAAAAGCTTAACCAGCCTAGTTCTTGGTCCTCACACCTTATATACCTTTCTGCTTTCTGCCATCACTTCCTGGGATTAAAGGCTCATGTCCTGGGATTAAAGGAGTGAATAACCATGCCTGGCTGTTTCCAGTATGGCTTTAAACACACAGAAATCCAGATGGATCTCTGCCTCCCAAGTGATAGTATTAAAGGTGTGTGTGCTACCATTTTCTGGCCTCTATATCTAGTGAATGTTCTCTTCTCTGACCCCAGATAAGTTTATTAGGGTGTACAATATTTTGGGGAAACACAATATCACCACATTAATGGATAGCGAATAGTCTATCATATAGGTTAAATTCCACAAACAGGTTTTGAAGAGGCACAAACAAACATTGGACCACAACACTGCAAACTGCCAATTAATCCAATTACTCCTTTGCTACTATGGTATCCCTTTGGTCTTTCTGCCTTCATTCTGCTCTTTATAACTCAATATCACTTTCATAGACTCCTAATTAATCCTGACACTTATGTTTTCCATGTCCTTTCCTCTGCTCTAACTTTTTCTGCTGCAGTATGTTCACTTAGAACTTTCTGCTAACAATGACACATTATTTGTTTTTTCCCACATTCCTTCCATTCTTTCATAAAAGAATATTTTTTTCAGAGTTTCCTTTTCAAAAAAGAAAAATCTGAGATGTGTTTTTGCCTTGTTTAAGGTTTTTTATAGTACTTTCTTGAGAAATGATGTGATTTTCAATGTGTAAAATCTTTCATGAGTTCACAAAAATATTTGTGCCCAGCATGGTTTATGTAACATTCCTTCAGAAAGAGAGCCTTTATTGTTTCACAACCTAGAAAACATATCTTTTCCTCTTATCTATCTATGTTTTTTCAGCTTAAATTGTATATATCCATAAAAATTTGGGAGTTAAGCCTTGCTTTCCCTGGATGTACCAAAATATCTCATTTAAAACTCTAAAGATATTTTTCTGTTGGTAAACACAATTTTTTCCCCAATGTCTCCTTAAAAATTATTTTTTGCATTTGTGTTTTTATATACTTATATCTCTTCTTCATCCATACATGATATATAAATATATGACAGTTTAATAGAAAGAGAATAATAAGCATATATTACTTAACTGAACATATATATGTTTATATGTAGAAGACACATATATGTATATGTATTTATCCATAGATATATCTTCATAGAAATATAAATAGGATAAACATATATACATAGATAGTTTGTGAATATACATGTGCATACATGGGCATATATATTGTTCTCAATCATGCAATTACAAGCAAGAATGTTTAAACTGTTAAATTGCTTCCTAAAATGATAAATCTACTTTTTACTACTAATTATGAATTCATATTGTTTCTTCCAGGTTCCTATTTCCTCTCCTTGCTATTTAGCTGTCATTTGTTCTGTTCTGAGGTTTCTGATTCCTTTGTAATTGGTGGTATGTCATCTATTGCATAATATTCTTCAGTTTTCTTTTCTAATTTTAAACACTTTTTTCTTATAAAATAAGCTCAGTTTATTCACATCTGGAATCAAGATCAAACAATATGAAGCGCTCTCTCTCTCTCTCTCTCTCTCTCTCTCTCTCTCTCTCTCTCTCTCTCTCTCTCTGTGTGTGTGTGTGTGTGTGTGTGTGTGTGTGTGTGTGTGTGTGTGTGTGTGTGTGTTTCCAGATGCTCCTGGGTCTTTAATCACCTACTAAACTTTTCATGTGTTCTCCTTGTTGTATCTCTGCCTTTCCTAAAGCCTGGCTCTAGCATTGTCAACATTCCCTTTATCTCCATATTCATTAGTTATTTTCCCACACCCGAATCAGTCTTGACTTTTCACTTCTACAACTTCTATGTGTTTAGCCATTTGAATTTACTCTTCAGAAATTTTGTTTTGGCAATATGTATTGTTGAAGGGTTTTAAAAATTTGTTTCTTCATCCTTTTTACATTTAACATTATTTTCTATCCAATTTTAATCCTATTCCTCTATGATCAGTTATTTCTGGAAAGTCATACTATGTGCTTAAAGTCAAGCTCTGGAGATTCATGAACCCAGGCAATGACAGGTATCTATCTCTTTACAAACTTGTTTGTGCTACCATTTTGATATTCTTACTGGTTCTCTCTCTTTGCAGCTTCTTTCCAATCCTAACACCACAAACATTTGCCACCCTTCTTGTCTGGGTTTCTTAGGACATAAATTTTAGGTAAGATATTTGGATGATCATTTTTTTATTTTCTTTTAGAACATTTGTTGTTAAAATTTTAGTATTAGTCAATGTGTTAACAGTGTATAAAATATCATTAGTTTTAATTTGCATTACATTTATGAGTAACCACAATATATACATATCCTTACATGCATTTACTAATTTTTATGTAAATATGCAAATGTTTCTCTTTTAAATGTATGTTAAAATCAATTGCCTATCTTTTATTGGGATCTTTGTAAAAGAATTTTATGTTCTAAAAGATTCTATTTTGACAGATTTGTAGATATTCTTACCCAAATTGCTCTATTCATTTTTCAATGGTGTATTTTGAAATGTTGATATTTTATTTTTGAGGCAATCCAAACTTTTCAGGACCCTAGTAAGTAAGCATATTCTCATTGCAAACTTTAAAAGCTAGTTTCCTATGATTTAGTTTACTTGTGGAGTGTGAAGATGTTAGCAGATAAAGTTTGTCTATGATCTATCACATATTAGTTACTGTGGTCAATATAAAGCAGTTGCTCTTTGTTTTCATCCAGATGTTAGGACAAACTTTTCTTGATAAGTTTTGGATTTCAAAAGTCACCAGCCATCCCACATATTGATTGAAGACATGCACACTAGATCTCAGTACATTTGAGAGGCAGTGGAAACTTTGGGAATTAGGGACTAGTTAGTTACAGGATGTGTTCCCTTAAAGCCTTCCCTCTATCTCTTTACTACCTGGCTGGCCTCAGAAAGGTGAGTGACCATCTCTGCCATGTACTTCTAGCACCTTGCTGTTTTACATTATAATAACATACACAGGAGTTGCATACATGACTATTGTAAACTCTGAAATAGTTGCAAATAAATCTCTATTTCTGACAATTACTTGCTGCACATATTGTGCAATAGATAGAAAAATGAGCATTAAACTCAATAATTCAATATCTTCATAAAACCAACTGACATGACACCTGTGCTCATTTCTCACCTTTCTGTTCTGTAATACTGATACAAGTTTCTGTTCTTATAATATTAACTGAATACTTTGATAACTGTAGAAGTTTAGAAACTTTGAAATCAAGTAGTGTAAGTCTTCCAACATGTGTCTCTTTCAAGCCTTTTTTTTTTTTTAATTCTAGGTTCTTTACACTTTCATATAGACTTTGAAATACTTGTCACTCTCTGGAAAAAGAACACAGTGAGGATTTGTGAGATTGAGTTGAATTTGAGATCAAATAGAGAGACTTGACATGTAATCACTGGAATTCTTAAGTTGCGTTAACTTAGATTACCTTTCAACTAATGCTTCTCTGTCTACTTCAGGTTCTTTCCACATGTTTTTCTTTTTACATGGTGTATAGTCCTGCACATCTCTTACAATAAATATTCCTGACTATTTTATGTTTGATAAATCAATGCAACATCCCAATTCCTTTTGTTTGTCTATAGGAATAAGTTCATATTGATAGATAACATTATTCTCTTTGACTTTACTAAATTTTCTTATACTGTATTTTATATCTTCATTTTGTCTCTATTCATAAACAAATGAAAATTCAACTTTTGCTGCTAAGTATTTTGTCATTTGTAGCCACTTTCATATGCCTACTAAGAGTTTGAAGAAATTTATTTCTGTATCAAATTTGTATTTTTTTTAAAAAAATAGGAGTTTATGCTTATTGTCAAATGCCATTTTACTTATCTTTCCTATTACTGTCAAATTCCATTTTACTTATTTTTCTATTAAAATTATTTTCTTATTTCTCTCTCTCTCTCTCTCTCTCTCTCTCTCTCTGTGTGTGTGTGTGTGTGTGTGTGTGTGTGTGTGTGTGTGTGTGTATGCACGTGTGTTCGTGTCACAGTGCATGTGATTCAGTTAATAGTTAATAATAACGTCTTTTACTGACACTGATGATCTGAGTTAGGTCCTAAGAACTCACACAGTGAAATAAAAGAATAACTCCTAAGTTTTCCTTTGACCTTCAAATGTGAGTTGTGACTTATGCCCTTGACAATAAAGAAATGACTGTTAAAATTATATATTTTAAAGCATATTTTATTTGGCAGATCTTTATTACTTATTCATTTTTTGATATTATAATATAATTACATAATATACCCTTCCTTTTCTTCCTTTCAAACCCTCCCAGATTGTTCTCCTTGCTTTCTTTCAAATTCATGGCTTACTTTTTTAAAAAAATTAATTGTTGTTACATACATATATGCATATTATATTAATAAATATTCCTAATTACAACCTGCTCAGTATATATACAGTAACTTTTATGTATGTTTTAAGGGCTAACCATTTGGTATTGGGTAACCAATTGGTGTACTCCTGTAGCTGGAGGGCTTCTCTCCAGGTTCCCCAAGCCCCGCAGTCCCACAATCCATGTATAAAATAATCACTCAGACGCTTATATCACTTATAAACTGTATGGCCGTGGCAGGCTTTCTGCTAACTGTTCTTTTACCTTAAATTAACCCATTTCTATAAATCTATACCTTGCCACGTGGCTGGTGGCTTACCGGCATCTTTACAGGTTGCCTCTCCTGGCCGTGGCTGTAGTGTCTCTCCCTCAGCCTTCCGCTTCCCAGAATTCTCCTCTCTCCTTGTCCCACCTACTTCTTGCCTCGTCACTGGCCACCAGTGTTTTATTTATATAGAACAATATCCACAGCACTTGCCCTTTTTTCTTTTTTTTTTTTTTTTTTTAAAAGGAAGGTTTTAACTTTAACATGGTAAAATTATATCTAACAAAACAATTACCGAGGAAGAATTATAGTTACAATATTAAAGAAGATGTCCTATCTATCTTATATTTGTGAGTTTAAGGTTTTATATCTAACTTATCTTTTATCATAACTGAGGAAATTACAACTATCTAGTTTTCAACCACATCAAAGACCTGAGAAGGAACATAATGGTACCTGAGAAATGGTAGATGGATGCAAGCAACTTTCGGGAATCTTGCAAGAGTAGACCAAGACAGCTGGCAGCCTGGACAGTCACCTAATGTTTCTCAGCATTGTTGGTGCATTCAGATTGGCTACAGGCCTAGAATATCTGACAGACCATTTTCAGAAGCAGGAATTTTGAGAGACCATCTTACCCTGTCTTGGCAGAGTACAGTGGTCACTTTCCTTGTGTCCCGCTTGTCCAGAAAGGACAGCATTGTATTTGTACTGTCAGCCATCAAGGCAAGGGCAGTTCTTTGCCCAGTAGGCCATTTTGTGCCAAAAAGACAAACTTCCAAATGGAAATGTCTTAGAAGCCCAACATTCTCTCGGGATCAATTGGTGCAGCCAGGAGCAATTGTGTCTCACATCAACAGAATTCTAAGTTATTTAAATGCCATATTCTCCAGGTCTATGAAGTGTTGAAGATTACCTATCTATCTGAAATATATCTATGTATACCTAGAAAACTTAACTAACATGGCTACAGATATGATTATCATAGATGACTAATTATTAATCTATTTTTAATTATCCATTACAATTTTAAATGAGTTACATAAACATAATACCTCAAACAAGAATAGAAATATATATATACACAGTATAACAATATTAACTTCAAGTTTGTATCAATAAACTAAAATCCATACCAATGTAAAACATTTTAAACAAGTTGTTCTTTAAAAGTAGGTTAATTAATCTATTCTTTTATCTTATCATCTCTATATCCTCCTATATATCTATATTATATCCCCTTTTCTTTTTTAGAAAGAGATCACATTTATAATCAATCTGTTTTAAATAAAAATATTGGTTTTCTCTGTCCCACACCAGAGGGCTCTTCTGATTTGGGACACAAGAATTGCCTAACCATTTTTTTTTTTAAAGCAATATGTCTGGGTTTAGAGGGGGAGTGAGCCAATTCCACCTCTAAAGCCAGCTTGGTATATTTGGGAATTTGGGCGTAGCATCTCTTACTACTTCCTGCTGGAGGGGGGCGCTGTATCTTATGGGGATGCAAAGAAAATTTTAGACCTATGGGGTAGTCCGTGAGGCTGTATTGTTTGAACCAGTTGCCTTGAAACCGTTCTGGATGTTGGATCATCTGGGCCATGGTGTCATCGGATATCTTTCAGGGGGTCTTGGCTGTTGAAACCTGATGTATCTTAATCTGGAACAAATCCACAGCCTCTGGCTTTCTGTGGAAACAAAAGCAGAACTTCTTTTCCAAAGCAACATATCCTTAAATCCAAATTTTGAAGTCAAGTTACCTTTAAAATATGAATATTGGTTTAATTCAATATCTTTTTTGATCAAATGTTTTTTTGCAGTTAAAAATCCCAAAGACAACACAATCCAGATTGTCTGTGTAATATTCATCTTTACGTGGCTTTTTACATTAATTTTTTTGTCTCTTTCAAACCTACGTATATTTTACACACATTGTAAACGATGTTATCTGAATCAGTCTTTTTGTGAGCCTATTGCTTTAAACTGCATCCTTCTGAGCCTGAAACAGCGCTGTGGCGGCTGGCTCCGCCCACTTCAGCTTCCCAACGTGGCAGTGGTACGTTTTCCGCCAGCTCTGGGAGTCATCAAGTCTCAGAAATAGTGGGTCTAAGCTTTTATCAAAGCAGCATGTAGCCCAGAAACCTTTTTTTTTTTTTTTTAATACTAGTAAAGACTAAATCTACTACACAGTATAATGTGCCTCTGGCAGACCCCTCATTCCCGCCATACTGCTGGTCAAACGCACACACCAGGAACCCGCCGGTGTTCAAACCTGCGTTTTGCGGCGTCTAGCTGCTCATAGGAGACAAGAAGCAGGAACCTGGTTTTGGCTCTGTTTAGAATTGGTTATTAAATATTCTCAGGTTTAAGGTGGAAGCTCGAGCCGTTGGGCGCCATTTGTAGCTGGAGGGCTTCTCTCCAGGTTCCCCAAGCCCCGCAGTCCCACAATCCATGTATAAAATAATCACTCAGACGCTTATATCACTTATAAACTGTATGGCCGTGGCAGGCTTTCTGCTAACTGTTCTTTTACCTTAAATTAACCCATTTCTATAAATCTATACCTTGCCACGTGGCTGGTGGCTTACCGGCATCTTTACAGGTTGCCTCTCCTGGCCGTGGCTGTAGTGTCTCTCCCTCAGCCTTCCGCTTCCCAGAATTCTCCTCTCTCCTTGTCCCACCTACTTCTTGCCTCGTCACTGGCCACCAGTGTTTTATTTATATAGAACAATATCCACAGCATACTCCTCCCTGGAGAAGGCTATTTCTCCAACTCTCAGCATTCCTTAGCTGACCGTGGTTCTTTGTGTAGAGTTTAGGCCTCATGTGCCCTACCTGATCATTCAAGCATGTTTATTGGTGTCATCCTTGCTCAGCTAATGTTAGGTAGTCCTGTTAATGAGAGTTCAGGGGTGTGGCCTCTGACACTTCCAGTAGACACAGTCTCACAGCAAAGAACCTGTTCCTCTGTCTCTTATAGTCCTACCTAAGCCCTGTCCTGCAATGTTCCCTGAGCCATAGTTCAGAGATTGTTTTGTAGATGTATCAATGGGTCTGGCTCCGCACCCCTATAGTTTTATTGGTTGCGGCTTTCTATAGTGGTCTTTGTCTTTTACAAATAGAAGGTTCCTTTTGAGCAGTGATGACTACACTTATCTGTAGGTGTAAATTGTGATGGTTAAGTAAAGTGGTGATTGTAGGTCCTCTCCTAAGATCCCATGGCTTCACTAGCCCTCTGTGGTTGGCAAAGCTTACAGCATCAAGCATGATCAATTATCTCTTGTTGAGTGGTTACTAAATCCAATGAGAGAGCTCCTGGTTTAGTAGTGTGGTTGTAGGTACTCCTCCAGCGTCCATGCCGCACTAGTCCTAGGTAGCTGGCTGAGTTGCTAGTATCACACATGATTTTCAGTTTGTTGAGCCAGTATTAAGTCCAATTAGAGATCTGCTGGCTACTGCCAAGTTATGTCTGACACTCCTGCACTCTTTGGTTTACCATGCTATACTGCCTGATCCTGTGGTTCATAGGTATGGTCGCTGGATAATGTTCTTGGTTGCTTTCCTTTTGGTACCATGAAAGATGCTCCTTAGGGAGAAGGCATTCATGTTAGTTCTGTCTCAGTGGTCCCTGTTTCTTAAGCATATGGTGTCTTGAGCAATAGGGACTTACCTTCTACCTCTGGAGGATATGAACAATCAAGGGCAATAACAATTGTCTGTAATGTCCTGGGAATCTCTTAGACAACCCTGACTAACTCAAATAATGGCCTTTAATTCTTCTCTTTATGGATTTTTATAATTCCTGGTTGTATATAATATGTTAAGATAATGACATCAGTATTTGTCAGTAAAACATCGGTACATAACTTTAGTTTGTTTATACTTCTGATTTATTCTTGTAGAGGATATTCTCTCTGTCCATGACCTTGGGCTACCTAACCCAATAGAGGCAGTGCTTTTTGCCTGCCTATGTGACCTTTTAAGGGAAGAGAGAGGGTGTCAAAAGCTATCTCTTGGACATGGAAGACTTCTTGGCACACAGCTTGGCCACCTAGTCTGGAGCTTTCCCCGTCTTTCCCTGGGAGACGTAGAGGCAACAGCATTGCTTCATTTTGTATTGATGAGTCTGTTTTTCCCTTGGAATCCCTTAATAAATTTATAGATATATAATTTATAAACACACACACACACACACACACAAACATATATATATATATAGAGAGAGAGACCATTGAGGCTCTTGTTACATATCTTTGTTCTAACATGGAAATGGTTTTTCTGCAGAGATGAATATGTAGAACTATTTATATTTTAGTCCACTCTAAACCAACACTACTGAGAAATAAGAGCCCAAATAAATGTATAAACTTTATTGTAACTCACATTTCAGAGAAAAACAGAAATACACTTTTTAGGTGATTGGAAAAAGATACAGGAAGAATATTGTATGATCTAAATAATTCCATTTTAATGTTTTCCTATATGTCCAGAGTGCTGTTTATTAGGGCAGGGACCTTGATATGAACAGTTATATTTTCAATGATTCTTATATGAGAGATGGACATTTAACAGTGCCATTACAGAGACATGTAACCTTCAGACGGCTTGTTAGCTGGAAAGTATATAAGGAGAAGAACAAAGCAGTAAATAGAAAAGTGTGTATACTAGCTATTTTCTGTTTCTATTGGTCTTAAAGTTTCATAATATATTCTATTCATGCATAGCTATGCAAAATTAAAGGCAGTTCCTACCTAATGGACTTGTTAGCAGCACTAATCTTACTGCTCTCTAAAAAGAGCTTGTGACTATGTTTATTTCTTATTCCTCTTTAATAAATATAAAGCCATGTTGTTAAGTTAGAGAGGTTCTTTGAATGGAAAGACCAAAGGGAGGTTTTCTGGGGTTGAGCACCTAAATGTTTTCATGACTGTTACTAACAACAACAATTATAACTTTTAATCAAGTACACAATGCTTATATTAGCTATAGTAACCCTTCATTTTGTTTAACAGATCTTATATTAGCTACAGCAACCCTTCATTTTGTTTACCAGATCTTATATTAGATACAGCAACCCTTCATTTTGTTTACCAGATCTTATATTAGATACAGCAACCCTTCATTTTGTTTACCAGATCATACTTGTATTCTTCAAATAGGAATAATAATAATAATAATAATAATAATAATAATCTTTTAACTTGTCATGTTTGGACACAAATATGTTTTAATTTACTTCAAGTATGTATCTGTATAATAAGACTTCTCTAGAGCATTTTGATTCTAATTGAGATAATCTTCTTAAAATCTTAAAAATTATGGTAATGTTTATATTATAGGCAAAACACAGTATGCTGGTCATCTCTTCTTTCCTCTCATTATACTACAGTATTTTATAACAGTGTTCACATGTAGTATGAGGAAAGACACATTTTTGGGTAATGAGGTAAACAACGTCTTTAAAAAAATGGGCAATTTTGTAGCATGGCAATACCTAATCTTTACATTTGCACATCTATATCATTGTGGAGTTTTCTAAAATTTTAAAATTTAAAAAGTCATAGTTTTAAAGACGTAGTTGTGCTTTACAACTGACAGTACAATGAAGTACTAAATTTCTGTGCTCACTTTAATTCTTACAGTTCTGCCTCCTTCTTAAATTTAAAGTTATATTCTGTAATAAAAACTGGCCCTATAATAGTATTAATGTGGATGAAATGCCCTCAAAAACAATACCAATCATAATCCCTTCTATTTAATTTTACCTTTCCATGGGATTTGGTTGGAAAGAAATTTAATTTTTCCTGAAGACAGATGTATTAATATTTAATAAAAATGAAGTCCAATGACAGTGTTAGTAAAAATAAGATATGTACATAAAGCCTTTTCATATTTGAATAAGATGACTGAATCAGGTGGCTAGACCTGAAATATGATATGTGAAAAAAGAAAAATCCCAGCAGAAGAAAATGTCTGCTTATTGAGCAAAAAACACTGAATTGATATGTGTTATAAAAACAGCCTTCGTATGTATTTTCAGAAAGAACTTTCTTTCAGATGTAGGTAGAATACTGATGCCTATTACCAATGATTTATGATATCAAGAGCTGGGAGACTAGGAGTTAACTACCTATTTGGTATATGCTCCTTTTCTTTATTCTGTTGCTTTCTAAATTTTTCAATAAGCTATTTACCTCATTTTTTATTCTGAATTGCACATACCTAATCATATTGTTCCAAATTCTTAGCCATAACCTTTACACCCAACTGATGTGCATATGTGTATGTGTGCTCTGTGTTGTGTATGTGCTGTGTGTTTGTGTTGTGTATATTTGCTCTGTGTGTGCTATGAGTAAGTGTGTGCTGTGTGTATGTGCTTTGTGTGTGCTGTGTGTGTGTGTGTGTGTGTGTGTGTGTGCACTCTTGTGCTGTGTGCTGTATGTGTGTCTCTATGCCACTCTTGCTTGAGGCCAAAGGATAACTACGTAGTCATTTGTCTTCTCCCATCTTTACTTGCGTTCCAAGTATCTCAGGTTGCAAGGATGGTTGTGCAAGTACCTTGTCAAATGAGCCATCTTGTAAACCTTTTTCCTTTTTCAAAAGTAGAGCATAAGCTGTTTCTCATTCTTAGAGCCTAGGATTACTGCCCACTTATTGCTTTTAGATTAACTAGCCTAATTTTAATTCATTGATACAAAAGTGTACTTTTGATATCACTGGTTAGCTATGCCCTGCTGGGTAGAACCTCAGAGAGTGCTAATTTGGGGCTTTTGTCCTGGTGTCACACATCATTAGTGGGGTCTTCTAAAGTGAATCTTAAGAAAAGAAACAAAGCATATTTAAACAGAACTTTGCTTTCTTGTATAATTATTATCATGGCTATAAATGTTAAATGTGTATGAAAATGCTTTCATGACAATAATATTGGACCAAACTTGATACATGATTGTATCTTTAACATTCTAGAGCACTTGATAAATTTTTACTTCCTCCTCACATTTTGTTTCAGTGACAATGCTCAGTAAAGCACCTGCTTCACATTCTTTGCATAGCCCCATCAGTTCATAGACTTCTGTGGACACCATGGTATGAAAAACAAACACATAGGCACTGAAGTTAGAATCATCCAGGTGCCATTCTGTAGCTTCCAGTTGCCAGCTTCATAGAATTCTGTGCTGTATGTAATCTCTTTGTCCTTCATATTCCACAAATGAAAAATGAGGATAATGTTATAGGATGCACAAAAATTTAGGATAATACCAAGACTTTATGTGAAGAGTTAATATATAAAAGTGTCTAGAAGAGTAACATTTTGAGTCTTTGCAAATACCATAGATTTTACTAATACTGTTTTTATGTTTATTAGACTTTAAAGTTTCAAAAACAAAGGTGATTGCTATGTTACTGAATTTTTGTTAATTGCCCAAGTATCCTTGGTACACAGAATTCTCATTAAAACTTAGTCAAATGGATAATATATCTAGTAGTAATAATGTAAGTATTCATATCTAAAACAACAACCAATATCATTAAAAGGCTACTATGTGACAACTCCAGCTTCACTGCATGAATGAAATTGAATAACACCCAAATTAAGTAATGTCTCCTATTCATACAAAAATGCTAAACAGTCTTTTATTAGTTTCTCATATTTCAAAATTCACTTATCAATGACACAAAATGTACTTTTGATATCATTGGTTGGCTATGATCCCTGGGTAGAACCCCAGAAAGTGCTAATTTGGGGCTTTGGGCTTCTGTCCTTGTGAGGTACATCCTTAGCCGGGTCTTCTAAAATGAGTCTTATTAGAAGAAATAAAGAGTATTTAAACAGAATTTTGCCTTATTGTATAATGAGTATCATGACTATAAACGTGAAATGTATATGTAAAAACTTTTATGACAATAATATTTTACCAAACTTGACAAATGATTGTATTAAAAGAAAAACAGGCATCAAACAGGCTACCTCCGTGATCCTAAAGTCTCACTACCTAGGAAGCAGGGAATCTAAATAAGCTCTTTCAGACAAGTAGAATTGAAACACAAAACAGATTATCACTGCAAGCTTCTTTGGTTGAAGACCTCCACTGATAATAAAATTGACTGTGGTCCTATAAAGTAGGGAAATATTCATTAGTTGCAAGAATTTGTAGGAAGACATTCTGAGTGATGTGAATAGAGTGACTAAAGCCATGCAGGGACAGCTAAGCAGAGCTTTCCTATGAGAGTTAAAGGCTGTAAGAATCTCAGACCAAATACTTACAGTAGAGTTAATAGCACTGGACCACCACAACCATGTTCAATGAAGACATGCATCTTTATTCCTAGAGAGCTTTCTTGCCACAGTGTTTCTAATTATTCCCTTCATTATCATGGAACATAACTGATAAAAGTAACTTAAAGAAGTGTAGGAAGCCAACTCTACCTTTTTTTAAATTTTATTTTATTTTACAACATAATTTAATTCTACATATCAGACATGGATTCCCTTGTTCTCTCCCCTCCCGCCTCTTTCCCCTTCTCCCCAGTCCACCCCCCATTCCCATCTCCTCCAGGGAAAAGACTCCCCTAAGGATTGAGATCAACCTGGTAGACTCAGTCCAGGCAGCTCTACCTTTTAAAGGGTTACTATGAGGAGGAGAAAGGGATAAGAAACTTTTAGATAGAAATATAGTAGAGAGGAGAAAGACAGAGACACAGAATAACTTTGGGAGGGTCTGGATAAAAACTCAATGGCACCTTCTGCCTCTTCAAAAGGGCTTTTTATAACAATGGTAAGGGGTGGGACAAAAGACCGCCCCCTTGCTAGATCAAAGCATACTGCACAGTCAAGTTTACCTTCTAAACACCTGGTAACCATGCCCATGGTCATCATCCCCTTATGCAGCCCTGCTGTGTAAAACAAGCTCAGATTTTTGGACTCTGAATAAGTTTTCACTAGGAAACCTCTGCGGGTCTCTACAACAAAGATAAAATATATCTGGACTAATAGTTCTCAGAGATATGGTCTATCATGTCAGGGAAGATGTGGAAGCATGTTACACAGACTCCACATCCAGAAAGCAAAGAATGATGAGTGAACATTATTAGCTCAAATTTTTCCTTTTTGTTCAGTCTGAACATTATGATGGCTCTTCCGACCACAATTACCCTAATAGTGAAATACTTCACAGACATGCTCAGAGATTTGTCCACAGGGCAATTCTACATTCTGTCATGTTGTAATAGGCATCAACAATCACAGATGCGTCTAAATAGATTGCTTGCAGGAGAACCTCATATTCAGACTCTGTATCTGCTCCTTTTGCAGATGCCTACTTTTAACATAAGAGTGTCTCCTTATCCATTTTAGGGTGATGTTTTTTAACAAAGAATCTGATGTTTTCACCCTATTGTCAGAGATTCTGAAACCTGATTGCCTTGTTTCTAGTCTTACCTGGCCGCCTACACTACATCTTTGAAGATAGAGACAACAATCTTTCAGAATCCTCAGTGTCAATTAAATAGGCATCATAGGTATCAAAACTGTATTAATCTATGTCTAGATTTACTGGGAATTTCTGAAGACATGTGGCATTGAAAGTTTTCTCTCTCTTGTTCATGGAATACCTGTTCTCTCTCATCCATTAGACTCCTGGAGCTCCACCTGGGACCCAGCTGTGGATCTCTGCAATGCTTCCATCAGTCACTGAATGAGAGTTCGATGATGACAGTTAGGGTATTGAGGTGTCTGATCACCAGAGTAGGTCAGCTCAGGCACCCTCTTGACCACTGCCAGTCTATGGTGGAGTCATCTTTGTGGATTCCTGGAGTTCTCCCTAGCACTCTGCTTCTCCCTATTCCCATGGTGTCTTCATTTATCATGGTATCTCTTTCCTTGTTCTCCCACTCTTCCTGGTCCAGCTCCAGCCTCCCACTCCCCTAAGCTCTCTTTTCTCCATCCCTTTCCTCCATTACTCCCCATCACCCCCAGTTTGCTCATGTAGATCTCATCCATTTCTCCATCGCTGGGCAATCCCTGTGTCTTTCCTAGGGTCCTCCTTAGTAGCTAGCCTCCCTGAAGCTGGTGAGCAAGGGATATCAAGACTATGACTGGAAAAAGTACAGAGACAACTAGCCAAACTAGTGGAAACACATGAACTGTGGAACAATAGCTGAGGAGCCCTCATGGTACTGGACTAGGCCCTCTGGATAAGTGAGACAGTTGTTTAGCTTGAACTGTTTAGGGGGCTTCCAGGCAGTGGGACTGGGATCTGTCCCTAGTGCATGAGCTGGCTTTTTGGAACCTAGTGCCTATGGATGGTGAGACACTTTGCACAGCCTTGGTGCAGGAAGAAGGGGCTTGTACCTGCCTCAACTGAATGTACCAGGCTCTGCTGACTTGACATAGGAGACCCTGCCTTGGAGGAGGTGGGAATGGGGGTAGGTTGGGGGGTAATACTGGGGGGTGGTAGGAGGGAGGACAGGGAATCTGTGGTTGATATGTAAAATGAATAGAAAATCTCTTAATTAAAAAAAAAGATGTCAGTGTTTAGCTACAGAACTCACCAGATAATGCATATTAAAAAGCTAATATCCTTGTGTGGTTTGTATGCAAAGAGGAAGAATAAAAGAATTAGAGTTCCAAAAAAAAAAAGAAAGAAAATTTTCTCTCTCTGTAAGATTCTATATAGGAGCAAGAGCAAAATCCCCAAATCCTCTTTTCCTATCTGTTACTCTCCAGAGAAGAAACAGAGTTAACCTGTGACATTTCAAGCCATAGACCTGTGCACTTCTCTACAATCCATCATGTGAGTTATAGCGGAGAGGTGACCATTAGTAAATGATTAATTCTTCCCATATTTTCCATATCATAAAATCACCAGTGACCCACTTTCAGTTGAATATGCTGTATCCAGATTTATAATTCTTTCTCTCTTCTGACACATTTTCAGGTTGAGTGTAGTGTTAGCTTGTGAGGGTATCAAAGTTTGGATTAAACCTCAAGAACCTTCTATTTTCCTTAACATAAGATGCATAGGATGGGGTGTAGGTCTTTCATACAGTTTATCTGCTGAATTCAGAAGTCAAATAAACAAAAAGAAATTAAAGGTAAGTATCAGATATACCAAATTTATAGCAATTTGGATATCTCCAAAACAATCACATTCTTTTAAATATGAATTTCTAGTCAATGTTAAATTTGTATCCTAAAGAGATGTGGAAATTAATGGATTTCTATATTTTAGAAGAGAAATTCATGGACTAAACTTCACTCCTAACTGGAAAATTTTCTTCTGTGATGTTCAAAATAGGTTTGTTACAAGAGTTTAATCTTTAGAGAAGTTGGTCTTTGAGCTTCTTGTTCATATAAAAATTCAACCTTTATCTGTACTCTGCTGATTCAATGAGCTAACTAAGTGCTGGCATTTAAATTTGATTTAAGGTAACATGCAACTAAAACATGAACTATAGGCTAAAAAGGGTGCTACCTTTACTGTTGCACAACTAAAAAATTTCCCAAGAAGGAACTGCCAAAGTGGCCAGTGAGACAGTTGTGTTATTCATAGAAACAAATTTTATTTCCAACTTATGCAGGTTGGAACAATGATAAACCTATGTACTCAGTGACACTGGTGAAAGAGAGACAGGGGAGACTTCAAAAATTGTTTCCATTGCTTCAATGATGATGGCTACAGAGTTAGGCTAATGGAGAAGTCAGCTACTGAGTGAAGAAAACATAGATGCAGGGTTCCTACAGAAAAAAGACCTTATGTGAGATGACACTACATGGAAAAAAGCTGTTCAATTTGGCTCATGTTTGGGGGAGGTGAATTATTTAATTTTGATGATCATATCTGTCCAAGGCCCAGTGCTACATCACATGTCAATGACATTACATGCATAGAGTGGAAACAGAAGATGTGCAAAAGCCTAGGTGCAAGAGAATCCAAGGGGAGTTGTCAGCTTGCTTAATAACAACCCATTCATGTGAGAACCAGTTTACTTCACATAAGCAAATATTATCGAGACATTGGGAATCAATTTTCAATACATTTTTCATGGGAAAAGAATCTTATTCAAACCACAGCACAGAAATTCACAAAAACTTAATGTTTTATAAACTATGGACATTCTATATTACTCTAAAAGCACAGGAGAAAGAGTGCCCAAAATGCTGTGGGATGGTCTGTATGTCAAATTGCTCTGATTGGTCAATAAATAAAACACCGATTGGCCAGTGGCCAGGAAGGAGAATTCTGGGAAGTGGAAGGCTGAGGCAGAGAGACACTGCTAGCCGCTGCCATGACAAGCAGCATGTGAAGCCATAAGCCACGTGGTAAGGTATAGATTTATAGAAATGGATTAATTTAAGATATAAGAACAGTTAGCAAGAAGCCTGCCACGGCCATACAGTTTGTAAGCAATATAAGTCTCTGTGTTTACTTGGTTGGGTCTGAGCAGCTGTGGGACTGGCGGGTGACAGAGATTTGTCCTGACTGTGGGCAAAGCAGGAAAACTCTAGCTACACCAAAATATCAAATCTCATGTTCTTTAGTCTTCCAAATGATGTTTCCAAAGCAATACATAAATCAACATATCAGTACTCTCAACCTGTCTTTCCTGTGTGTGTGTGTGTGTGTGTGTGTGTGTGTGTGTGTGTGTGTGTGTGTATGATGTGTATATGTATATTTCCTGTATGTGTATGATGGACTCATGTATATATTTCATGTGTGTACAGGAATGCTGATGTGTATTTGTGTACATGCATGCGTGTGTGTGTGTGTGTGTGTGTGTGTGTGTTTAGGCATGAGGTTGATATCTGAAATCTTCCTTTATTTCCACTCTGCCTTCTTCATCAAGGCTAGAATTTGCTCTGAGCTTCTCCACCTTATGAGGCTGGAGTTACAGCTGAGCTACCACTAATCCTCAGCATTTATATGTTTCTGGGGATCTGAACTCTGGTTCTTTTGCTTATACAGCAAGTGATTTAACCACTGAGCCACCTTTCTATCTCCCTGTTATTTCTTTTTGTTGTTCCTAATGATTGGTATGTTAGAAGTAAGACTTATAAATATAAGTGCTATTTTGACACTAATACAGATTACATATTAGTATGATTTCTGGAAAATGACACTGTCCAATAAATCTGATGAG
Organism: Peromyscus maniculatus bairdii; assembly: GCF_049852395.1. Lineage (NCBI taxonomy): Eukaryota > Metazoa > Chordata > Mammalia > Rodentia > Cricetidae > Peromyscus > Peromyscus maniculatus. Next base: position 204,080,288 of record NC_134852.1, on the reverse strand, counting down.
AAGACAAGTTATTCTTTCAATATCCTAGCCCTGAAAATTAAGCTTGATTGAAAAATGAGCTGTTCTTATATGCATTAGAGGTATCAAATCTCAAGAATTCATACATCAATAAATAGCTAATAACAGGCATTGTAGATGCCATTAAATAATCATAACAGTTATTCTTCCTTAATAGGACTAGAGTACTTTACGTACTACCACTGAGTAAATCATTGCACTTGATGGTTTCTTGTTTCACTCTAAAAAGCAGTGACTGTAAATAATGTAAGCTGTTAGCTGTCAAACAACTCATATAATTAGTAGAAGAAATATTTATAGAGCAGAGGCCTAAGCAAACCTAATATGGCATAAAAAGATAGGGAGAAGACAGCTAAAGCATGAGTGGAAATATTAGCTGAGAAAGGTCAACTAATACAATAGGTAGAATATAATTATCTTGATCTTGTATAAGCAGTTTTCCCAAAGAACTAAACAGAATTCTGGTTCATTGATATTTGCTTGGAAACCCTGGTCAGAAGATATGCCCTGTGCTTCAGTATTATAAATGCTAGTTCGGTTATTTGGCTCATATATGTCTGTTTATGCCCAAATAAGAATAATTTATTTTGCCCTATTAATACAGCTATTTAATAAAAACAGCATTGACACAAAAACAAACATGTTGATCAATGAAACTGAATTTGAAGATCCAGACATAAGTCCACATATCTATGGACATCTGATTTTTGATAAAGAGTCCAGAAATACACACTGAAACAAAAGACAGCATCTTCAACAAACACAGCTGGTCAAAGTCTCAAAGTTTTATTAGAATCCACATAGATCCATGCCTATCAAAGTGCAGGAAACTCAACTCCAAGTGGATCAAAGTCTCAACACAAGGCCAGATACACTGAATCTAATAGAAGAGAAAGTACTGAAGAGTCTTGAACTCATTGATATGGGAGAAAAAAAGTACTGAACAGAACACAAATTGCATGGGCACTAGTAACAATTAACAAATAACATGTAACTGAAAAGCTTCTACATGGCAAAGGATACCATTATAAGAAAAAACAACAGCCAAAAAATGAGAAAAGATGTACTTTATACCAACTATACTTCTCATAGAGGGTTAATACCAAAATATATACATAAAAGACATCAAGAAAACAAATAACCCAATTACAAATTGAGTGCAGATCAAAATTGACAATTCTCAAAAGAGGAAACTCAAATGGCTGAGAAACATTTAAAGAAATCTTTGATATTAGGGAAATGCAACTCAAAACTACTTTGAGATTTCATCTTATACCCCTCAAAAGGGCCAAGATCAATCTTTCAAATGACAGCTGAACCTGGCACAGATTTGGATCTAAGAACATTCATCCATTAATGTTGGGAGTGGAAACTCATAGCCCAAAATGGAAATTAGTGTGGCGGTTCCTCAGGAAGCTGTCAATCCATCTACCTCAAGATCCAGCTGTACAACCTTTGGGCATATACACAAATAATGTTTCCCTCAACTACAGAGACACTTGCTCAACAATTTTTATTGCTGCTATATTCATAACATCTACAAATTATAAATAGACTAGATCCTGTCAACACGAGTGGATAAATAAAATGTATTGTATTTACAGCTAAGTAATTAGTATTATTACTTAGCTATAGATAAATGGATGGATAAATTCACCCTGAGTGAGAAAACCCAAACCCAGAAAGACTTAAATGTGTATTCACTTATATGTGGATGCTAGTTTTTAAGTTATTGAAAAGCAAGATGTGATTTATATAACCACAGAGATTAGCTATAAAGTAAAGGAGTAGGAAGCACAGATAGATCTCCCTAGGAAGGGGAAATGAAATAAATACTTAAAAATATACAAGGGTTGGGGAACAGTAATAGGAAGAGCAAATGTGGACAGGAATGTAAGAGGGAAGTAAAAGAAGGAATATTTGGACAGACAGCTAGAACTAAGGGACAACTGAAGTATCCTATGTGAACCTAATACAGTAGCGTCTTCCTAAAATAAATATATACATTAAGACAATCTAAGTGAAATAGCTAAATAATGGGGGATACTGAGCCCTAACTAGATATTTCAAGTCGCTGAAGGAAGATTCTAGTGCTGGGATGGGTTACATATAATCTAGTTATTGGCCAAAGATTCCCAATGGAAACAGTCAAACAATCCAGGCTATTGCCAAGGCTAATGGATGCCCTCTACAAATTGATAGCAAGGCTCTATTGCTGAAGATAACAGCTACATAGATCATTGATCATGAAGAAGAGCTGCTGCCTACCTAGAGCTTTCAAGGGTATGAACTGGTATTTGTGGTACTAGTAAACATTGCACAATATCAAAGGAGAAATGTAAGCACCAGCCTAGCTACAAAGTCTTTGATCTACAATGATGACATGTCTGCAGGTATGCTAGTTCAATAGTGACACAAACTTATGGGTGTAACCAACCAATATCTGATTTGGTTTACAGCCCATTCAGTGAGATAGAACCTATCACTGCCACTGCTCAAGTTACCAGGAGTATGAAACCAGATAGGTCAGAGTCCTAGGGAAAAATCAAACACTACTATTCTGCTAAAAGAACATAGCCATAAAATACCTTCAACTGATATTGTAATAGCTCATAGATAAGTGTCTTGTTCAACCATCAACAGGAAAGCTTCTTACCGAAGTATATGGAAGCAAATACAATGAATGACCCAATTCTAGGCAAGGTGCAAAAACTGAGAGATTTGGAAAACTCAGTCCTAAATGGGAAATCTCAGTACTCCCTTCAAAGCTCAGAGAACTCTGCAGAAGTGAAGGTGGAAAGACTGAAAGAGCCAGTAGAGATGGCCAACACCAAAGAAACGAGGATTTTTAAATATGGCAGGACTAGTGTACATATGAACTCTCACAGAGACTCTGGCAGCATGTATAGGGCCTGCATATGTCTGTGCCAGATGGGACTCAAGTACTGGGAGAAGAAGTCCACACAAGGCCTTATCCCTAGTCCAGAAGCTATCTCCAACTGATAGGTGCTCACAAATGGAAAATGTGTTTAGATTATGGCTTCCAGTTTTGTGTTTTACGAGATTCCTGTGCATATGAACATGAAACTATGTCTATATGTGTTTCTAGTAGTCTTTCTTTGATTTTCTTCTGTTTATTTGTTTGTTTTGTCCTACTACAGTTTCTTTGTTTTTGTTTTATTGTATAATTATTATTTAGATGCCAGTTTGCCTTCCAAGGAGAGACAGGGTCTGGATTTGGATGGGACGGGCATAGGAAGGATCTCACAGGAGTATGAGGAGGGAAAACAGTAATGAGTGTGTTATATAACATTTTCCATTTTTAGTAAAAGAAATAAACATAACAAAAATGGTCAGGTTTATTGAATATTGAGTCTAATATAACAGTGGTCACTAATAAGAATGGACTGAGATGGCTGCAGAAAGGCTATGAATCAAGAGCAATAGCTGGACTCCATCCACATATTCCACTTCTGGAGGTTCCCTTCCATGCCTACTGGATTTTCTAATCTACTATGAATTGTCTTTTGCTCATTGATCTTCTTAAGTAACAGATTAATTTTCAAATGTTGTCTTCTGTTGTCATATTTTTAGTACTTTTGTAAAATGTAAAATAGTCTCACATAAAGAAATCTGAGTGGTACTAATATAATTTCCATATCTTAATGTTTACTTTAGGAAAAGTTTTTGTTCATGGAGTAGTTACTTTAAACAATGCCAGCTTATAAGAAAGAAAATAGGCCGGGCGGTGGTGGCGCACGCCTTTAATCCCAGCACTCGGGAGGCAGAGCCAGGCGGATCTCTGTGAGTTCGAGGCCAGCCTGGGCTACCAAGTGAGCTCCAGGAAAGGCGCAAAGCTACACAGAGAAACCCTGTCTCGAAAAACCAAAAAAAAAAAAAAAGAAAATAAAGTTTATTATGAATTTAAAATTCCAGTTATTCTAGATACAGGATCAGTATTTGAAGTGATGATTGGGGATGGAAGCTCTTGGGAGATTTGATGCTCCAAACCCTGTTACTCATATTCCAAGGCTTAGCATATTGGCTATAGCCAACCATGAACATGGGGCCAAAATGCTCTCTCTGCAAACTTGAGTAAATTTTCCCTGGCAAGGGATTTCTGTTTGTATCCTGAGAACCAAGAAGAACATGTGATGGATTTTTCCCCATCATGATGGTTAAAGGATATCACAGATGACACTTGTTTCTAATGATAACTCAGGTGCTAATGGTGTGGCAGATAGGGATGACTCTGTCATGCCACACAAATCAATCATTTGCTCTTAATTAGTTTAGGGCAATCATTTTTTCTTATGAAAATAATTTTGGTAGAGAACACTTCTTTATTGTTAAGCATAGAAGAAGCTAAAAATCCAGAGCTATTCTGTTTACAGCCAAAAGTAATATAAAAGACAGTGAAAAATCTCTTAGCTATAAAAGTAATTATCTAAAATCAGAGCCATAAAAGTGGACGCTGGCATTTACAGATGTGTGCAAGTCATGTAAATCATGGTAAAAGTTGCAATTAGAAACATATCCTTCATACCAGTGTTCTCTCTCTCTCTCTCTCTCTCTCTCTCTCTCTCTCTCTCTCTCTCTCTCTCTCTTGATCTCTAAGCAACTATTTCTATAAATTGCAATGCATTCTCTTTTATTATATGTACGAATAGTTGATGAGACCAAAGTCTTTGTGATATAAATCATTGTCTCGCCTTATGTATAATTCTGATAGTAATATTAGTCTAAAATAGTTTAATAGTACATATCATGAAACTAATCCTGTGCTTCATTTCTATTGGCAGAAAATTGGTATGTCTTCCATTGAAACTTATTTTCTAAGATAATTTTTCTCCAGTCCTGCTGTAGAGCTTTTAAAATTATTTGCAGAAGCAGCCTACTGTTCCATTCTTCATGAGATGTGAAAGGATGAAGTTTTAACATTTTTGTCTGAGTTCTTGGCCACTTTTTAATGTAAGCCTTTGGGTTACATTTTATTTCTAAAGTAAACTCCACAGCAGCTTTTAACAACTTCTGAGATGCATTCAGATTTAGGGTAGTGCAAAACCTTTTATAGGCTTCTGAGGTATTTTCCTTCAGAATGAATGATAGTGATTTGATAACACACCTTCACCATTATTAATAATGCTGAATTCATCTGACTCTCAGGAACAGTATTAGCATCTATGCATATAATAAGAAAGGGTTCTGTCTTACAAGGATTCCCATTTGTAGAAGCAAAGGCATTCTTCAAAGCTCCCTCCCTCTGCTGAGCTCCTGATGGGATGAACAGGAAATGCCAGGCTCTATTTGGATAGTAAAAATCTAGTATTTCCTCTGTCACACTTGATTTTAGATCTGTTTTCAATGCTATCATGGTAAAATTGAAATAGTTTTAATGTTTTCTAATAATATTGTCTATGGATTTGATTTTGAGTCCTTGCTGAATTGGACACATTATTGGTAATGTGAGGGTGCATACACTTTCATGTGTTTGTCCAATGTTCCTTGTGAACTGGAGGTTTCACTGAATGAGAGGTTACTATGACCAGTTACTATGAATGAGCTAAGTCTGAGGAGATAACATGCCCCTGGATGAACAAATAGTGATAGGATCTGGACATAAATCTATGGTGGTATTTTATTTGTACTGAGATGTGATTTTAATTGTATGTTAATAAATAAAGTTGCCCGGGGGTCAGAGCTATTAGAGCCATAGCAAGAGCGTGGTGGTGGTGGTGGGGGCAATGGCAGCGCATGCCTTTTTCCCAGCACTTGGTAGAAGAGCTAGGTAGATCTCTGTGTGTTCAGGGATACAGCCAGCATTGGAGACATATGCCTTTAAGACCTGGAGGGCGGTACTTACAGGCAGTGACGAGGCAGTCATGTGCTTTGGTTTACAACCAATGAGAAGGCAGAACAGAAAGACTATTTAAAGACAGACACACAGGAAGTAGCTCTCTTTCGGGAAGCTAGGAGCACTGCAGGAGGTAAGATTTTAACTCTGAGCTCTGACCTCTCTGTTTTCTCTTTTACATTGGTTCTGTGTTTTTTATTTTAATAGAGATGGTTGGTTACATCTATACAACACTGACCTTTGTGCTTCATTTATTCATACTGTCCCCTAGAAGCCATCCATCATTTTGCCACACCCCTCATGACTTGGGTCCTAGATCTCTGGCTAAGGGCAATAAGAGAATGAAAGAAATGATAGATACAGCCACAGGCAATGAGATTGGAATCAGGTGGAATCATGAATTACTACACTACCACTGCAGCCTGGAACATGAGCATGTATTTTAGGCACAGCACAAGAGAAGGTATGAGATAGTCTTGGGAGGAAGTCTCAGTAGGTGAGCAATCTCAGTCTGTAAACATCCAAGGGGAGAAAGCTGAAGTTGCTAGTCTTTGCACACACTGAACATATTTTTCATAAACACTCATAATCCAACTTGTGAGGAAAGCTTTGCCATCCCTCTTGAGCCTGGCCCATGTGATCGGAGAGGGTAGATACTGGAGGAGTGCAGGGGTGAATGGGATCAAAATATAGTATAGGAAATTCTCAAAGGCTTAATACAAACATTTTTAAAATATTCTAGTAAGCTATTAAAATATTGTATTATAGAAAAATCTACATGACCTTGAACTTATCACTGTAATGGAAGATAGGACTTTAAACAAACAATTTCAATCCAATGAAGTTATACTAGTGATCATCTATTACCACAGGCACAATGTCCTTGTAGGGAGAGACCAGAGAGAATTGAAAACATGTATGAAAGACTAGATAAGCATGGAAATTAAGGCTGAATATAGGCAAAGCAGAGTGAGACCACATAAAAACCCAGACTCACAGACACCCCTTAGAGTCTTTGTTTCCAAAATTATGATTAAATAGGTAGAGAGAGGAAAGAAGGAAGTAAATGACAGGAAAAGAGATGCTATTCATTGGAATGATGTTTAGAAACACAGTAGTTTTAAAAACACAAGATAAGTGGACAACTAGGGATGATAAAATATCTCAGAAAGGAGCACCATAACTTCATGGTGACTAATTCTAATACAACTCTCTTGCAGTCATCACTACTGTTCTGATGTTCTCTGATTCATTCAGAGCCAAATTTCTTTGTGTAGTTCAAATTCCAGATGTGGCATTCAGAGTCATCTTTTTCCTTCCCCAAGTGATGTACAAGAGATTTCCATACTCAAGATATTTGACTCATTCTTGCTCCACCAATGATGTGAATGAACCTGTGTTGGGATCTCAGAAACTGAAGTGCCAAATGTCTACCCTCTCTGTGTTGAGCATGGAGAATTTGTGAGGTTATCTCCTTGTATGCCCTGTCTTCTGTCCAGAGAGACACTACTACATAAGACATATTCTTCTTCTGTCTAAGAATCATTAGAATTCTTGGTTCTACTTTGTAAGGCCCTCAGATACTTCTGTCTTTTGTCCGTCCTACCCGAGAAGCCATGGGGTAAGTAGCTAAACATTGTACTTCTGCAATAGAGTGAGTGACAGGAAAGTCATCTATCACCTAGCTTTTTAGAAATATTTGCTTGTGGGTCACCTCACACATCAGCCCTAGCCAAAACAATTTTGAAGACTCAGGTCTGCTCACTGACAGTAACTTTAAGTTTATTTTCATGGTACTTTTCATCATCTGTTCTAGTGCATTAATTATACTGACTTATTTAATATACAAAATGTGGATATTAAATCATTGAGTCAGATACCTAAGGAACCCCATAGCTCCCACTTTCCTGAGCTCCTTTTTATTTTCACTGTGAAATTTGGACAATAGGAGGTACTTCTCAGGATGGTTGTAAGAACTTTGTGAGCCAATTGGCCAAAGTACACACATCATCAAATAGACACTGTTTGATTCAGCAGATATCCAACATGTCTCTTGAGAAACTAACCATGTACTCTGCAACTGTGTGACAGAGAACATGTGCCCTGATGATGGGGACATTTTTGAATTTACAGGGCAGTTAAAGCTTCTATGAACAAGAATGTCTTGTCTGCTTTAGAGTATGGACAACACCAACCAGTATTATCATGAAAAAACAAAACAAAACAAAACAAAAAATCCTTTGCTTCTTGTTCCATACTAAAATCATTGCTCTGTAACTAAGAGCTGGAACCTCAAATGCAACAATATTGTTTTATTCACAATTTAAGTTGTATATTGGCTATCTGAACAATACTTTCTTTAATGCAGTGAAGACCTGACCATGGTTTCAAATTACAAGTGGAGGTTATAGACACACTGCACCCTGACACACACACACACACACACACACACACACACACACACACACACACACACATTCACACACATTCACAGAGTCATGTGTAGAAAGATTTTGAGTACATAAAATGCAACCTAGAGGAAAACCCACTCTTTTTTTTAAAAAGAAGAACTCTTTCCTCACTTTCTTTCCCTAGGGACACAGTGAATAATGTGTGAGTGTTCAGGAGTAATTGAAAATAATGGCAGTGTCAACCTTAGGACAAGCAATAAATCTTAGTTTATTTATGACTTAGAAGTTTTATTAATGTTTGATCAAAAGAATGCTTCTGACTTATAACTAAAATATGCTAAAGCAATTCTTTAGCTCCACAAATGGAGAAAAGTGTGTAAAATAGCTTCAATAATTTCTACCCAGGAGGCACAAAATAACCTTTCATAAGATGCAGACAAACTGCATATTGCTCAAAACCATGTGGGTTTCCCATGGTTTTCTGTAGAACTTCTTTTATTTTTAAGTATTTATATATCCTGGATGCCTAATACCTGAGGTAGTGGCACCTATTTTCTTCAGTAGGTAAATTATGTAAACATACAATTCCATTTATTAACAAAAAAAAAATAGACAAATGATGTTCTCTGCTAAGTTCAGAGGAAGCACAAAACCTTTTGTGCTAGAATATGATGCACTGGAAAGAAAAGAGTTGGCATCAGTTGCCAAGATTTCTATTTAATTATACTGCTCTGGGACTCACTTAAGCATTTGCCTTAAAGTGACACTGATAACTTCTGTGAACATACAAGACTGAGACCAACCTTTTCAAATTACCAGCACTGATGAGCATTCAAATTCTTGGCAGCTAACAGATTTATAACATCTCTTGTGCTAAGAAGGAAAAGAACATTTCTCATATTTACATGTCAGGATCTCATCAGACAGAACATTAGACAGCATCTTGGGAGCCCTGCATCTGCATGCAGTTGCCTGATTAACAGGAGTAATGAGAGAACCAAAAATAGCCATATATATGCAAAGACCAGGGTTTGATCTCTATGAATCACACATTCTCCCTGCAAGAAGAAAGAATTAGGTATGGCTGAACTGCTACAAAAATAACAAGTCAGAAAATGATGAAGAGAAATGAAAATAGTTCTCAAATATGTGAGTACCAAGCCAGCTGGGCAGATTGTTACAGTAAAAATTCCTAGGACCCATTCTCTAAGAATTTTGATTCAGGATGCCTCAGTTACACCAGCATAGAAATGAAGGCTTTTAATTACCCATTTTTTCTAATTATTTCCCCCAATAATAAATGAACACAATTAGAAAACTGACACATCTGCTTGAGGAACCAGGGAGTGTCCACCAAGGGGGAGAATCTTGAATTTTAGATAAAGAAACTTTTATTAATTTTAAGTTGCATATAATGATATAAGAACTGAAGACGAGCAGATACAAACATACTATGAAAAAAAATACAATGCCCAAGTACATTGGGGTGTATATTGATTTTATGTTGGAGGATACTTCCAAGACTGTTGAAGTATCAGATGTTTAATTTTACTCCACAGTCAAAACTATGTGCCTATATCAAGCATCTTTTTATTATATGAATCTTGGTTCCTATACAGCCAAAGTAATGAAAATCTAGGCAACAAAATCCCACTCATTAACATTCTTTGTTTAATACATTTTAAATATCAACTGTGGTAGTACTTTTATACGTGATGTATAAGGAAGGTTGAAAATACTCTTAAGCACCAGAGGAAATTAATAAATAGAAATGGGAATCCTGTTTCTTCTCCAGGTCTCTATTGTGAAAAAGATATTTGGGAGGAAGAGTGGAAAATCTGGGTTAAGTGGTCTAAAGTATATAAGAGAGAAAACCATTGAAACATTATTTTTCCTCTGTGGAATGCTGTATGTTGTTCCACCCACTAAGGTGAGTGGTAGTGGAATAGGACTGAGTTGTGGACTGAGGACAAGGGAGCTCAGCAATCTTTTTCCCACGGTATGTCTGTCATCATATAAGCTGACCACGATCAGTAAGGCATGGTCAGGTACACATCTCTGCATAAGCATGAAGGGTGACCAATCCATTTAAGACACACTCTTCTAATCTGTCTCATACATTTGTTCCTCCTATATATCACCTAATGTTTCAGTTGAAGCTTCAAGGCAACTTCTACCATAGCTATCCCTCCTGCATATGTTTGGACATCACAGACTCATCAAGTTTAATACAGTGTCTCATGTTGTGACCTCAAACCATAATAATATTTCATTGCTCCATAACTGAAATTCTAGTACTGTTACAAAACACAATGTAAATATTTGTGTTTTCCAATGGTCTTAGGTAACCCCTGTAAATGGGTGGTTCAACCCCCACCAGCTGGGAATCATTGACTTAGTGCCACAGAGCTTAGCATCATCCTTCATTATTAGTGCCTTTCTTCATGCAAATACTTGAGTGTTTACTACAATGGAGTAAAGACCCCAGCTTGAAAAATGGGTGCCTACTCACAGATCTGCTTTCACTGCCCTTTCCCTGTGCCTCACCAGCTTTCTCTGGCACCAGGAGAAAGAAGCACATTTGACACATGTCCATTGAAGTCATAATAACCAGCATGACCAGGGCTCCTGCTCCAGCTGTGATGTAGCAGATTTTACTGCAGTGTCTTCCTTCAAAAGAAAAGCAAACAGTTATTGAGTCTGAAGGAATAAAAAGAATATGGAAGATGCCGGGCGGTGGTGGTGCACGCCTTTAATCCCAGCACTCGGGAGGCAGAGGCAGGCAGATCTCTGTGAGTTTGAGGCCAGCCTGGTCTACAGAGCGAGATCCAGGAAAGGCGCAAAGCTACACAGAGAAACCCTGTCTCGAAAAACCAAAAAGAAAAAAAAAAGAATATGGAAGAAGGTTGATGCATAAAAAGATAAATTGTAAGAAAGGGATCTGTGGTTGGTATATAAAATGAATAGAAAAATTCTTAATAAGAAAAATAAAATCAAAATCAAAAATAAAAATAAAAGTAATAAAAGTAATAGTGGAGAAAAGATACACAAAATAGGAAGTTTTATTTAAAAAATAATTTATTTATTTTTATTTTATGTGCATTGGTGTTTTGCCTACATGTATGTCTGATGTGAGTGTGCCAGGTCCCCTGGAACTGGAGTTAGAGACAGTTGTGAGCTGCCATGTGGGTGCCAGGAATTGAACCTGGGTCCTCTGGAAGAACAGCTCTCTTCCATATTTTTTTTCCAGATGAACCAGTTTTCTTCAAAGTATCTATCCACTTAGTTATTTTCAAAGAGGTTAAAAAAATTGATGAATTTAGTAATAGAATTAAGTGAAAATACATTTGTGTGTGTGTATGTGTGTGTGTGTGTGTGTGTGTGTGTGTGTGTGTGTGTGCGCGCGCGCGCATGGAGGCAGAATACAGTATAAACCTAAACCTATATATGTGTTTCCCTCTTTTAGGCCCTTAGGCCCATTTCTATGTAACTGAATTTTTTTCATTTAAAATTATCACTGAAAACCATACAAATTATTTTGTTTTCACAGCTATAGAGCATTGCATTTTAAAGACATAATGTGCTACGTTTGGAACCCATGACTTTTAATTACACAATAAATACTCAACTGTATATGTCTATCTGATTATCAGCATTGTGCTTCTTTATAATAAAGCCCATATTCAGAACTGCTCGATCAAAGATTGTTCAATTTTAAATATGAAAGCTATCACCAATTTTCCTCCATAAAGATTATCCTGGTTGGGAAGTCCACTGACTGATTTGACCTTATAGAAGGTTTCAGCAGTGTTGTGGATGAATACTGTAGATCAGGCACAAAAGAAGAACCTCGAGGTTTTTACAAAGGGAAAGTTGCTGCACTGGCTGAATTCAGCTGGTGACTGACCACATCCCTGACTCAGCTCCAGGAACAGAGGGGTTTGCAACTGCACTGGCATCATCTTGCAGTGAAAATAAAGTAAATGAAACAACTGGTCATCTCTGAAACTGACCAGCCTCAATAATATAAAAATTACAGAACCTCACTTGATGAAAATTCAGTGAAGGAAGCATTAACAATAACAAAGCAAAACAAAAGTTTAGGAATTTTTTAAAAGCATCTAAAGAAAGTGCTATTTAATTTGACAGTGGATGGTATCGCAAAGAAAACAGAATGATGGAAAAGGACAGAAGCAGTGGGTTTGTCTCTATGTTAAGCATTTAAAAATAGTGTTTGTCCCAGTTTCCACAAGAGTGTGTTTCTTCTGCTAATTCACAGGTTAGCAGGTTAGTGGAAAGTGCCATAAATAACAGGAACCATCTGGATGGATGGGATACAAATGTAATTTTCTCTACAACATACAAAATATATAAATGCCTTCAAACCTTTCTCTCTCTCTCAATTCTTCTTTTCCCCTTTCTTTTCAGAAGTTACTGTCCTGGATCAGTCACTCCCATTGCTTTGGAACTGAGGTAAGGCAAAACTTTATGGTGGAAAAATAAAGTCAGAAAAAGTTGTTCAGCTGCTGATGGCCAGGAATAGAGAGTCAGGAGGAGCCTACCGGCAAGATGCCACTCAAAGGCATGCTTTGAGGGAACTGTTTCCTCCAGTGAGGCATCACCTCCTATAATTCCCAAAGTCTTCCAAATATCACTGCCAGCTGAGAACAACGCAGTCCCTGTCCACTGGGTATATTTTGTGTTTAAACCATAATATAAGGACATTAACTTACATCTTTCTGCATAATAATGTTACCTGGAATATTAGACAGCTTTCTGAATCTCAGAATAGTCTCTTCCATGAAAGTCTTACTAAAGTCTCTTTCTCAGCATAAGTTGTTTTACCAAACTATTTAGAATTCATTTATAGGAGTGCTTTCTGTGTTCAAATTGCTATCTTTTCTTTTATATACATGTAAGTGCTATTAATATGTATAGTGCTTTCTTAGTTTATAGCTTACACCCTTACATTTATAATGGCTTATATTTTGAATGGAAATTTTTATTTTAGTGAACTATATTTTGATTTTCATTATCAGAGCTCAAATTAAATCTTAAAATAGTAAAAAAAAACAAAAATTTAAATTTTACCTACCCAACTAGTCATGAATTCATCTTTTTATAGGTTTATCAATTTTACTCTTAACAATTATGTCCATTTTTAATACTAACCTTTCTCACAATTAATTTCCAAGCACCTTTTTATTGAGTCATGGGACAATTTCTGTTTATCATTATCAGTTTCTGAAACCGGCCTTGTGTTTCAGAACCGGCCTTTAACTTAGCATCTTATTCATTTATTAATTTCCATACATTTTAAATAATCTTTATGCAAGCACTTTGAAAAGATGGCCTGGGCTATCAGAGTTGCTATCCCTCTTTGTTTGTGTTTTATTCACTTTCAATCAAGCTGGAACAAAACAAACACTGGCTAAAATTCTGACCCATATGATATTAAATCAATGATGTATATTCACTAGCCTTACTTCTTCCTAGCATAGAGATCCAATAAACAACACTTGTCCACAATGCATTTGTGTGCTGTTCTACTTTTCCTTTGTACTGTTTTCACTTTTGCCTGTAGAGATCTTACATGTCTTAGTTTAAAAATGTTTTAATTAAAATAGAATTATATCACTTCCCTTTCCCTTTACTCACTCCAGTCCTCACAACTACCTTCCTTCAAACCCCTCCCATGCTTCCTCAACTCAAGTGGTTAGTCTCTTCTTTGATTACTATTGCTATACATATGTGATAATATATACATATGTATAACAATAGTAATATTACATGAATGTATATGCACAAATATGTATAACTACATATTTAATTGTTAAATCCACATGTTTGTGGTGGTATTGTGTTCCCCAAAATATTGTGCATGCTAATAAACTTATCTGGGGTCAGAAAACAGGACAGCCACAATACCACAATATTAAACATAGAGAATAGGCAGTGGTAGCACATGCCTTTAATCCTAACATTCCAGAGGCAGAAATCCCTCTGGATCTCTTTGAGTTCAAGGCCACATTGGAAACAGCCAGGCATGGTGATTCACACCTTTAATCCCAGAAAGTGAGCCTTTAATCCCAGGGAGTGATGGCAGAAAGCAGAAAGATATATAAGGCATGAGGACCTGAAACTAGAAGCATTTGGCTGGTTAAGCTTCTAGGCTTTTGAGCAGCAGTTCAGCTGAGATCCATTTGGATGAGGACTCAGAAGCTTCCAGTCTGAGGAAACAAGATCAGCTGAGGAACTGGCAAGGTGAGGTAGCTGTGGCTTGTTCTGCTTCCCTGATCTTCCAGCATTCACCCAATAACTGGCCTGAGTTTCATTTTATTTATAAAGCCTTTTAAGATTCCTGCTACATTTGATTCTTTTGCTATTATGATATTGCCATCTTTTTATGCTCTGAAAGAATATGAAAGCACAATGGAGTTTGCAGTTCTGATCCTTCACCCAAGGACCTTCACAAGCCTCTATAAAGCTATTGGTTACCAGAAGTGCAATGCCATTTCACTTTGGGTGACCTAATTTGTTCCTCAAATTTTCATTGATTTGTTTCTCCTTGCTTATATAATGTTATTTTGTCTTTAAAATATGATTTTTAAAATTAATACAGCTCCGCTTGGTTTTGATGTGGTATAAGATGTGGCTGCTCTGACCTACTGTACTTTAGAAACAAAAGTCCATTCTTTGGGGCTTAAACATTGGTGTACCGTGCTGATGATCTCTTTGCTTCTGTATCTTCCATAGATAATCTAGGTTTGTGAAAATAAGTAGCCTCATACCCATATGCAGGCAAATGCCTCCTATTAAACGCAATCACACACACACACACACACACACACACACACACACACACACACACACACACACACAAAGACATGAAGTTGAGAGGGGATTTGTTGAGAGAATCCAGCAAATCTAGCAGGAGACTGAGAGTGAGAGGCATGCGAGAGGTAAGTGGGATGTGTGAAAATGAATAAAATTCACTATATAAATGTACGAAAGTTTCAAAGAATTAGAAATTTCCTATATTTATGTCCTGGCCAGTTTTATGTCAAATTGACACATGCTAGCATTATCAGAAAGGAGGGAACCTCAACTGAGAAAACGCCTCCATAAGACCTAACTGTGAGACATTATCCTCCTTAGTGATCCAAGGGTGAGGGCCAAGCCCATTTTAGGTGCTGCCATCCCTGGGCAGATGGTTCTGAGATCTGTGAGAGAAGCTAAACAAGCCATAGTGGGCAAGCCAGTAAGTAGCACCACTCCATGGCCTCTGCATCAGCTCCTGCCTCTAGATTTCCACCCTATTTGAGTTCATGTCCTGACTTCCTTTGATGATGAAAAATGTGTAAGTGTAAGCCAAATAAACCCTTTCTTGTCCATCATGCTTTTGGTCATGGTGTTTCATCACAGTAAGAGTAACTCTCACTAAGACTTTTCTTAGATCAAATCAATCTTCTGAGATCAATATTATAGAAGCAAATATCTATACAATGCTTGTGTTGATGGTGCAAAGTAATTCATAGTTTAGAAGATGAGAAATAAACTTTATTACTCTCAATTGACTGATGCTCATTTTTACTTGATGAATGTCAATACTGTCAAGCTATAGTTTTTCCATTCACTGTATAAATTTAATAGTATCCTTGTCTTTTCTTTGTCTGTCTTAGGTCTCCTGTCCAGGACAATAACATGTCCCCATGCAATAGTACTGATCATTCCAACACCCAAGTCCATGCACTTCCTTAGGTGTATACAACTTCATTATAGTTTCTGGCACAGTCTTGGCTCAGTTCAGTCTTTTAGGAGCCATATAATCTCACCTCTATCTTCCGTTTTCTTCTTCAGTTCATCATTTAAGGGAAGTACAATGTTTTTCCAACAACATGTAAATCAAACATATTTAACTCTGGTTTCCATTGCTAAAACGTATTTTTCTTATGAATGTCCACAATATATAGTTAAATAATTAATAATCCTATATAATTCCACCGTAATTGTATTTCTACTTTAATAATTTATTCTGCCTCACAATGTTTTAGCTAAAGTAGTATAGCTTTTTATTGTTCAATGTGTTTAATTCCTCCCTACTTCAAGGTCTTCTGCATATGTTGTTGGCCTTTCATGAGTAATTTTCTCAAATTTCTATCACATGGTTAATTACTACTTATCTAAACATTTTAACCCTCAATGTGAGAATCTCCTTCTTGGGAGACTTGTGATTCTCAATTCTAAATATTCTTCATTCATTCAAACTATATCCTCTCTCAAGACATCAAGGGAACAAGGAGAAACCAGGTGCTAGGGAAGTTCCCAGGAACCCACAAGGATAACTTCACCTTAGACTACCAGCTATAGTGGAGAAGGTGCCTGAATTGGCCTACTCCAGTAATCAGATTGGTGAATACCCTGTCATCACAGAGACTCCATGCATTAACTGATGGAAGTAGATGCAGAGATCCACAGCCAAGCACCAGGCAGAGCTTCAGGAGTCCAGTCAAAGAAAGAGAAGAGGGATTCTATGAGTAAGAGCCATCAAGATCATGATGGGAAAACATACAGAGACAACCACCCAAACTAGTGGGAACTAAGGAACTGTGGACCAATAGCTGTGGAGCCTCCATGGGACTGGACTAGGCCCTCTGCATGGGCGAGACAGTTGTTTAGCTTCACCTGCTTAAGGGAGCCCTGGCAGTAAAATCAGAATCTATCCCTGCTGCATGAGCAGGATTTTTGGAGCCCAGTGCCTATGGTGGGACACCTTGGACAGCCTTGGTTAAGGGGGAGGGGATTAGACCTACCTCAACTGATTGTACCAGGCTCTGCTGACTCCCCATGGGAGTCCTTGCCTTGGAGGAGGTGGTGATAGAGGGTGGGTTGAAGGGGAAAGGTGGTGGGTGGGAGGAGAGAGGAAAGAGGCACCTGTGGTTGGTATGTAAAATTAACAGAAAATTTCTTAATAAGAACAAACAAACTATATGCTCTCTCACTTTCCTAATACAAAATTTAGAAATAGTAGTTCTGTTTCTGTATAGTTGTCTTCCTATTCTACAAAAAAATTAATATGTATTAGAGTAGTCAGACAATTCCCATATATACTCATCTCTCAGCTTCAGAAGATGCCAGTTTGTGACAAAATTTATCATTTCTATGTCTCTACCCATCTTTCATTCATTTGGATTATTTTTAAAGCATTATAGACATTTAAATATGAATCCTTAAATGATGAGATTATTTCTGTTTTAAATGATCATTTTCATGCCTAAAAAGTATAGTATTTCATATTTTATATACTAGTATTTTATTTTGCCACACAATACCTATTGCTTATTTCTGTTTGTCTTACCATGCTCTCATAAAATAAGTATGCATTGCAAATAATTAATGTGAATCTTAAATCCAATTTATTTATTTATTTGACTTATCATTTGTCTATTGAAAAATTCCAAGGTAATTGAACTTGTTTGTTTGTTTTAAAATTCAGCTTGCCATTGTTTGTACTGTACAGTTGTGACATTTAACATAGTCCTCCTTCTTTGTGGCTTTTAAGTTTCTGCAGTGACCAATCCTTTCTTATAATATCCTGTACTGGACTGAATTATTTTTCCGCATACTATGTGACTATGAAATTTGGAGAAGCTTCTTTTTAATCAATGACATTATTTTCTGTAAGGAAAGTTTCTATTAATTGATAAACCATGGTAAACATGCCAACATTTACAATAGTCACCCTTAAATTTTAAAGTGTTGGTCAACTGTGATGTTTTGAACCATGTACTCTGATCACTTAGCTAACACACAGCAGTGTGGTGACCTGTAAATTTAAAGAGAGTACAACCCATCCATAGGAATTTATGAGGTGAGAAATCAGCATGTGGTTTATAGTTTAATACACTCAGTTAACTCTAATGGGGATTTTTTTTCTTTCCTTGGCAAGCACAAACAATCTTCATGATTGAGATAAGAGTAAGCTTTATGAGTCTTTATTGCTTTTTCTTTATTTTCTCTTGTTTGATCTATATGCTGTCAACTAGACACAAATATCATATTTATCCACCCTCTACTTAAATATAAGAAGATTATTAATTCTGTCTTATTTCTGTCTTTCTCCTCTCAGTATGCAAAGACAGGACCAAGTACAAAAATATGCTCATGCCTGTCTGCTCTGCTGCTGTAGGTCCATTCCATAATAATTTGATGAATAGTGTAAGCAGAAGTCATTTGTCAAAAATACATTTATTGGAATCAGAATTGCTTTATGTGCTTGGGTTGCTGGGTTGGTTTGCAGGCTCTCACTAAATAATTCATCAAATCCTGATTTGCTAGAAATATAACACAAAAGAAACCCATAATAAAATTAAATAAAAGTCTTCTATCTTGTAAAAGTACTTCAAAGGATATATAATTATATATCATTGTCATACTGTAAATACAATTATGCTGAATTCAGTACTTGAATATGTACAGATGTGTTTCAAAATACACACCATAAATAGTGATTATATGTTGTTGCAACTATGTTTCAAAATAGTGCATATTTCCTTTCTGTTACCCACATTACTTTCTGGTTCCTCCCCTGCCAATGAAGAGAACAAACAGCATCAAATTACTTTCCATAAAAATGAAAACTTTATTCCTCTTCTGAGCTCCTAACAGAAGCTGAGCACCCAGGCCCCTTAGCTACTGGGGCTAAGATGCTTCTTTATCTGCATTTTATTTGTAGATAAGTAAAATCTACTGAAATGTGCCTCTGGTTGACTTTTAAGATGAAAATTCTACTCTACCTGGAAATTATGAAAGGAAGACGAAAAGTTCTTTTAAAAGTTGACCCAGTGTATGCTACCAAAACAGGATGGCAAAGCTCCTTGTTAGCAAATGTGTTCCATGGACAACAAGAGTGATAGGGGGCACATCCCATCATAAAATCTCCTTGGGAGTCTCCTTCCAGCCACCTTTATGAGAACTGTCTTTGACTTACTAAAATGATCTAACTTTGTATTTTCAAACCTGGAATTTATATAAGTATTATATATTATCTTTGCTTTTGACTATTTAGTGACTAATCAGTTATGTCTGGTATTAACATCTAAGCAGAGGGTTTATTTATGATTTCTAAGACTTATTTACTATGTGTGTTGCTGTATCTGTGTGTCTATGCAAATGTGCAAGCAGAAATGTGTACAGAGATACCAGGAAGTACATGCCACAGAACTGAAGTCTTGTTCCTGTGTGGCAACCCCAAGTTGTCATGTGAGTGCTGGGATTTGAACCAAATACTCATGATTTTGACCATTCAGCCACTTCAGCTCTGTGAGTCACATCTCTCATCTGGGGTGTGGTTGTCTACATCCCTGCCTTGTATTTCTGTTAATGTACTTTCGGGTAATGAATTCTATGCAATTCACACAACTAGAAATATGAATCTGAGGTGTCTTATTTTGTTTATTAAAATCACTGGTATTTTTTATGTAATGATCACCATCATTTAGTTTGTTGTGATAGCACTATGCATTTTTCTGTATTCTATTTATATTTATTCTCTTCAGTGTTTACCTTCAAAATATCATTTCAGTGTTTATTGAGTTAAGCTGACTTTGATCAGGATTTACATCTCTTCACTGCTTAGGAAATTTAACAGTTCCTGATGAGTTTGTTTGCTTATCTTTCAATTAGTTTCTAATTAATTTTCTGCATATTTCATTTAGATGTCTTTCCTGTGGATGTGATGTTTATTTCTTAGATTCTCACCTCCAGGTCAACTTAGAGACACATTGTCTTTATCTTTCTGTAGTATTCAGTATTGTTTCAATATCTTTTGTTGCCAATTTTACTAAGGCATTGACAGAAAATAACTGTCCATTCTTGGAAACAGCGGACTGAACGTACCTAGAGTCACAGCACTTGAGAAGTAGCAACAGGGGCATTACAAATTCAAGGCCTGTCCTAGATATAGAATAAGACCATGTCTCAGTGACAGAGAAAACTATAACAACCACAAAAAATAAAAATACAAAAGCACAAAAAACTTAGGGTTTCCAGTGTAATGTTTAGAAAGATCTGTATCTGTTTTACAAACTGTACCTCTATCTAAAAAAATAGAGCTTATTGATTTATTGTTTTTTATAAAGACAGTATAGATTTGAAAACTTATTTTACAAAGATTCCAAACATGAAATGTTTTAAGGTTTTCTTTATAGACGTTTCTAACATGCCTGGTTGGGTTTATTGTGAAGTATTTCATTTTTAAGCGACTGTCAGTGGTATTATTTCCTCAGTGTCTTGGCATGTTTGTCATTGGTTTATAAGAAGATAATTAATTTTCATGTTACTTTTCTATCCTGCTACTTTATTGAAAATATTAATCAGCACTACCAGTTCCCAAGTGGACTATTGAAGATGTCATGCATAGAATCAAATTATTTGTAAATAAAGAAATTATGATTTCTCTTTTCCTAATTACATCATTCCCCTCTCATTTTATTGCTTTAGCTAAGACTGCAAGAACTATATAGGATATAAAGGAGAAAATGAATATCTTTGCTTTGTTCTGAGCTTAGTGGAAATGCTTTGCTTTTTGTTGTTGTTGTTGTTGTTAATTTGGGAGGATTATGATGCCTACAGTTTTAATATCTATAGTACTGATTATGTTCAGATATGTTTTCACCACTACCAGTTTCTTCAAAGCTTTTATCATGACAGGATATTGAATTTTGTCAAAGGCCTGTTAAGATGATTTCATGATTTCTGTCCTTGACTACCTACATATGATGTATGACATTTATTGATTCCTGTGTGTTGAAGCATTATGGCATCTTTATAGTGAAGCCAAATTTGGCCATAAGGAATGAACTTTCTGAAAGAAATCATATTTTTATTAATTCATTTAGAATTCCATATATTATATATTGATCACATTCATTCTTTTCCCCCAATTTCTCCTAGATCCTCCCCAACCACATTTTTTATCCACCCAACCTTGTGGCCTCATTTCTTTCCTAAATCCATATAGTCCTATTAGTGTGTGACTATATACTCACCCGTATGTGGCCATCTACTGGAGTATACTATACTTACCAGGAACCATATCTTTAAAGAAAACTAACTCTCTTTCTATCTCTCTCTCTCTGGTTTACCTCACTCAGGATGATTTTCTTCTAGTTCCATCTCTTGGCCTGGAAATTTCATGATGACTTATTTTTTAATATCCAAGTAATACACCATTGTGTCAATGTACAACATTTTCTTTATGTGTTCTTCTGCTGAGGGACAGTTAGGTTGTTTCCAGTTTCTGACTACTATGAATACAGTTGTGACAAACTTGAGCAATTCTCCTGTGGTAAGATAGATTGAGATTTAGGTATATGTCCAAGAGTGGTATAGTTGGATCTTGGGGTAGATTGATCCCCACCTTTCTGAGCACCAAGCATATTGATTTCCATTTTGGCTGTACAAATTTGCACTCCAATCAGCAATGGAGGCATGTTCCCCTTGTTCCAAAGCCTTGCCAGCATGAGCTGTCACTTGTCTCTCTGATCTTAGCCATTCTGACATGTGCAAAATGGAATCTCAAAGTAGTTTTGATTTGCATTTTCCTGATGGCTAAGGATATTGAACATTTCTTTAAGTATTTCTCAGCCATTTGACATTCCTCTATTGAGATTTCTGTCTTTAGAGCTGCACTGTAATACAAATCTTAAAAGTTTTTATTAGAAAAAAAATCCAGATCCAGATATTGGGGTAAAAGCTGAAAGAGCAGAGAAACAGAACAAGCCACAGCCAACTTCATCTTGCCAACTCCTCAGCTGATCCTGTTCTCATGAATCCTCAGACTGAAAGCCTCTGAGTCCTCACTCCTGAGGGTCCCAGTTGAATGGATGTCTCTTCACATCTTATACACCATTTTTCACCCAGCCATGTCACTTCCTGAGATTAAAGGTGTGTGTGCTTTCCAAGCAAAGGCATAAGATCTCAAGTGCTGGGATTAATGGTGTGTGTCACCACTGTCTGACTCTCTTCCCAGTGTGGCCTTGAAATCACAGAGATCCAGAGGGGTCTTTGCCTCCCAAGTGATAGGATTAAGAGTGTATGCCACCACCACTCTCTGGCCTCTATGTCTAATCTAGTGGCTGGCTCTGCCCTCTGACCCCCAGACAAGTTTTATTGGGTGCACAATATATCACCACATTTAGGGTACCCAATGTATCACCACACTGTATCCTATTTTTAATTAGATTATTTGGGGTTTTGATATCTAGTTTCTTGAGTTCTTTATATATTTTATATATTAGTCCTCTAATGGATGTGGAGTTGGTAAAAATCTTTCCCATTCTGTAGGCTGCCTCTATGTCCAATTGACAATGTCATTTCATGAGGTCCTATTTGTTAATTGGTGGTTTTAGGGCCTGTGATATTTGTGTTCCATTCAGTTGTCTTCTGTGCAAATGTGCCCAAAGCTATGTTCTCCTCTACTAGGTTCAGTGTATCTTGTTTTATGTTGAAGTCTTTTGCTAAGACCAAGAGTTACTCTCTGCAAACCGACAGTGTAACTCCATTGCTGAGGACAGGACCTACACAACTCATTGAACATGGAGAAGTCAAGCTGGTGCCTACAAGGAGCCTTCACTGCTACATTCTAGTCTTTTTGGTACAGGACGATAATCTGGAGGCTACCAAAGGAGAAATGTGTACACTAATCCAGCAACAAAACCTTGGACATACAATCTATCCTGCTTGTACAATATGCTAGTGTAATGGTGGTATAGAACCTGTGGTGGTAGGCAACCAATGTCTGATTTGACTTAAGGCCACTCAGTAAGAAGGAACCAGTACCTGACACTACTTGGATAACCAAGAACAAGAGAGTAGATAGTTGAGAGGCCTAGTGTAAAACCAAACACTACTGGTCTTAAACAACAACAACAAAAACAAACAAAATATCAACAAAATGGTTCTTAATGACATTCAGCTATATTCATAGATCAGTGCCTTATCCAGTTATCACCAGAAAGGCATTCTCCAGCAGCAGATGGGAACATATACAGAGATCCATAGCCAGCCATTACATGGAGAGAAATTCTAAATGGGAGATTGCCATCAAACCCCTCCCCTAGAGCTCTATGTTCCTATGGAAGAAGAGGTGGAAAGATTTTAAAAGCCAGAGGGGATGAAGGACACAAGAAAGATAAGGCCATGAATCTCAACTAAGAATGGCAGATATAAGATCACAGAGACTGAAGCAGCAAGCACAGATGCTATGTAAGTCTACACCAGGTCTTACTCATATATATGAAAGCTATTCACTTAGAATATTTGGGACTCCTGACTGTTAAGACCATTGTCCTCTGACTCTTGTGCCCATTCTTGGGACTCTTTTTCTCATGCTTGGTTGCCTTGTCCAACTTCATTGTGATGGTATTTGTTTTATATTATTATATTTTATTTTGTCATGTTTGGTTGTTAATTTTAGAGGTATGTTCTTTTGTAATGAAAGACAAAAGAAAGAAGAGGATCAGGGGTAGGGAAGAACTGGGAGGAGTAGAGGTAGGGGAAATTATAATCTTAATATACTGCATGAGAAAGTAATCTATTTTCACTAGAAGAAAATAATAATAATAATAATAATAATAATAATAATAATAATAATAATAAACCTAACCCTCTTTATCAAGGCAACTATTGATTACCAACAATTCCATCATACGGGTAGGACTTCATGACCACCTCCCATTTCCATGATAGAATTCTGTCTGTCTGTGCTCATCCAGGTTTTTCCCATGCTGCCACAACCACTGTTGAATTCATATGTAGAACTACTTCATGTGTGTATAAAACACTGTTTCATTGTAATAGTCTACTGCCTCTGTCTCTTATAATCTCAGTCCCCTATTCTACAATGATCCCTGAGCTTTGGGAGGGTGGATGTGATATCAATGTCCCATTTAGAGCAGATAACTCTGCAATCTCTTACTGTCTGCACCTTGACCAGTTGTGGGTCTTTGAGTTAATTACCATGAACTTCAAATAGGGTCTCAAATGAGAGTTGAGAGATGAATGATCTTTTCAATGTGTTCTTAAAATTAGTTTTGCCAGTACTTTAATAAGACTTTTGTATTTAAATTCATAAAGAAGATTTTCACATCTTAAATATGACTTTAATTCTTCTTGTGGGCTAATTGTAGTTCAGTATTTAATAGATCTTCATTGTGCATTTGTCATTTTTTCCTGTTGGTTTGTGGAGTATTTTCACCATGATAGGGAATTTGGCCATTTAATTATAATATGAACTTCAAATTTGTTTTCATTGTTACCATTGTGATTTTCATTTATTTGTAGTAATTTAATACTCAGTATTAATTAAATATTAGGACTGCATAGTTTTCTAAATATGTGACAAAGCTCAAAGTCTAAGCAACTTTGATAAATCTGAAAATAACAAGAATTAAAAATGTTCCTTATGGTTGCTTTACAATTCTATATTTAAAAATTGAACTTTCGTGGATATACACACACACAAACACACACATATATACATATATATATACATATATATGTATAGTGTATTGTGTGTGATATATACTATATAACATTATATATATATGTATATATATATATATATATTATTTTAATATTCAAAAACTTTCATTCTTACATCCTGGCCAATGTCATTCACTAGTTTTTATTAGATAAAAAAGGTAATGGCTAACTGTGGGAGAGTTAGGAGATGGAAGAGAAAAGAGGCAAAGAACAAACTGGTAACCATTTTTAGAAACTTAGGAAGTGATAACTGATTGTCAAACTGTTCATGCAAACAACTGAAACTGTACAAATAAAGATGGCTTAAGATAAAAAAACACAAAACATAAAATATATTCATAACTTTTCTGAACATCTCCATCTCAAATGTGTACTAGTGATTTTAATCTTTCATTTAATAATATGAAGAAATTCCATATCCACTGAAACATTGAATTCACAATGAGCTGATAAATTTCACAATTAACTAAGTTCTAATGATAATGTAGCTTTTAGTTTTTAAACACAGACTAATTTTATTATATATGTATAAATATATACATATATATATTTACTACAAGGAGTGAATTCTGCCTGGGACAAATCATAAAAAGTTATTTAACACTTTCTCCTCTTCAAGATACTTTTCTATCAGCATAAGTTTAAAAAAACACAGTCAAAAGTTATGATCAAATCAAAAGGCAAATATAAATCTCAAGAAGATAAAGTATGCATACCAGGGATGATGGTATACCCCTAAAAATCTCAGCATTCTGGTAGTAGAGGCAGAACATCACTTCAAGTTTGCAGCCAGGTGGTCTACACAGTGAGTTCCAGGACAACCAGGTCTACATACATAGGGAGAACCTGTCTACACACACACATATATACATACACACAAATAAGCATCTCAACATCTAATAATACAGGAATACAAAAATCAGAAACCATTGTATAATTCTGAAGAAGATAGGCTAGGAAGGAGTCAGAGAGAAGGAAGTGGTTCTCAGTGGTTGAAATTGGTGTAGATAGGTAATTCTTTGTTTATATGTTTGTTAATTTTTTGAGACTGTATTTTAATTACATCATTCTCCATTCTTTTTCCTCCATTCAAACCTTCCCATGTACCCCTCCCTGCTCTCTTTGAAGTTCGTGGCCTTTTTATCCATTAATCATTGTTGAATGAATATATGTTTGAACATACATATATATTCTTAAATATAATCTGTAGCTAGAGAGTTTTTCTCTCCGGGTCCCACCAAGCCCCGCCAGTCAAGGAGCCCATTTATAAAATAAACATACAGACGCTTATATTATTTAAACTGTCTGGCCATTAGCTCAGGCCTACCATTGTCTAGCTCTTACTCTTCTACTCAGCCCATTTCTATTCATCTATACTTTGTCACATGGCTCGTGGCTTACCAGCACCTTACATCTTCCTTGACCTGGAGGCAGCTCACAGTGTTCCCCCCCTATCTTCCTGTTATCTCTATTTTCTTCTCTGTTAGTCCCGCCTATACTTCCTGCCTGGCTACTGGCCAATCAGTGTTTTATTTATCAATTAATAATCCACAGCAATAATCCATTGGAGCTGGTTATGGAAGCACATACCTTTAAACCCAAAACTCAGGAGGCAGAGGCAGAAGGATCTCTGTGAGTTGATGACCAGCCTGGTCAACAAAGTGAGTTCTATTACAGCCAGATCTCTGTTACACAGAGAAGCCCTGTCTCAAAAATCCAATTAAATATATTAATATCATACATATGTATATGTGATATATACATATGTATTCACATTGAATTCATATAATTCTTTGGATGGAATTTACTTATATGTATGCTTTCGGGGCTGATTGTTTGACACTGGACAAGCAATTCTTGTGATTTTATTTGTATGTTAATAAATAAAGTTGCCTGGGGGTCAGAGCAAATAGCAAGCCATAACAGAGCTGAGCATTCATGGTGCACGACTTTAATCCCAGCACTTGGTAGGCAGAGCTAGGTAGATCTCTGTGTGTTCAAGGATACAGCCAGCATTGGAGACACACACCTTTAATCTCAATACCATAGAAGACCTGGAGGGCTGTACAACAGACAGTGACAAGGCAGTCATGTGGTTGGTTTTACAACCAAAGAGAAGGCAGAACAGAAAGTCTATATAAAGACAAACAGACAGGAAGTAGGTCTCTTTTGGAGAGGTTTCTTGGCTTAAGAGGCTAGCTGCAGCAGGTGGGTAAGGCTTTTAGCTCTCATCTCTTGGCTTTCTTCTTTGCATTGGTTCTGTGTTTCTTATTTAATAAGATGGTTGGTTACATCTACACCCATGAGCTTGTTCTGTTGTCTGGAAGTATTGTCTTCAGGAGAGCAAAAGGAGGACTATGCTGTGCACATTTTGTTTGCTGAGCATTTTTATGAACCTTCCTGGAAGACATTTAGCCACTCATGCATTAAAATAAATCTATAATGTAAATTTAATTTGCTAAAAAGCTTATGTATAAATAACCAAACCGCATTATAATCAGTATTTTAAGCTACTATAATTATGTGATGCTAGCCTGATGACGAGGGCAGAGATTTGAAACCAAATGCCTGTGACTTTCTACCCTGCTCCTAACCACACATCTTCCATCTGAGTATGCAGTTTATTTTTTAATGTTTTCTTTGCCTATAAGGGGAAAGAGGCAATTTATTATTGATGTCTTGAAGACTCTGACTTTCAAAGTTCAGAGTTGACATTTTAATTTAGCACCTGAACATCCATATTCATTTATTTCCACTTGCTATGACTAGAGTGACCTCTTGGGGAAACAGGATTTTCAGGAGATATGCTTTTTGATTGACAGATGACAACAGGAGATCTTGTAGAATAAATAAGCTAGAGATTTCACCTCTGTCTCTGCTAGTGAAGGGGGAAGACATATTTTCGATGCTCTCATGTTCACAGATAGTATAAATGAATAAGACTGGGAAAGTGTTTATGTTCATAGGGAGATAATATTTATTATTTAAAAGTGACCTGATAAGAAATACCAATTATACATTTTTGATAGAGTAGGAGGGCCAACATTCTAATTTATTGTTCATATAAAAATCACATAGGCATTATCATTCTAACATCACTATCCTGCTTCTCTTGGGTCTTTTGGAGACAGGAAAAAAATAAGAGAAAAATTTGGATAATACATTTTTCTTAAGTACCAATAGCATCATCTGTTATATAAGGAGCTTGTATCCACCCTTCCCTGATACTTGGCATAAAGCAAATGTGCAGTGCAGAAACAATTTATCAGTAGCTTATGGAAGGAAGGGTAGGCAATGAGGACACTGTAGTCTTGTTCTGATGATGACTTCTTGCTTCTGAATATAAAGTCTTAAATTCAGAGTTTGACGGCCAGGATAGTGGTTCTCATTAAGGTTGCAAGTTCTTGCCACTCTGAAGGAATGTGCCAGTACATCATTTTTCATATACCTTTCTCTTTTCTCTTTTTTTGTTTTGAAATGTACATACCATAAAACAAGACATTCAAAAGCAACTGCACATATTGGAGAATCAGAACACTCCCACACATAACTAAGTGAAATTCTATCCTTGGAAAGGTGCTGAAAATGCATAAAATGTTTCAGGAAAACTCTTGGAATAGAGATAGCCACAGCAATAAGACCAAATGATAATAACAAAAAAAAGCAAGAGTGGTGGTGAGGGAAATGAATGCCAAGGAAAGGGAGAGATTAGCAGCAAGACTTTATACTTCAACATATTAAAATGCCCAGTTTTCAATTTAAAACATTGCAAGGGACACAAAAACACGTGGACACAGAAGATAGTCAGAGGAAAGTAGGATATAAACCAATACTGAAAAAGACACAGGAAACTTTAATAATGTTCATAGATTTTGGAAGTTTGCTTGCTTGATTTTTTGCTTGCATGATTGAGACAGGCTCTCACTATGTACTTTAACTCACTATGTACACCAGACTAGCCTAGACTTTAGAGATCTGCTTCCCTCTGTCTTCTAAGTGCTAGGGTTAAATGCATACACTACTATGCCTAGGTTTGGAAATGTTCAAAGTTTTTAAAAGTAAAAAAAAAGGAAATATTAATGAAATAGAAATATCATTAATTTAACATATATACATAAAACAATAATAAATGTATGCACAGTTAATATGGATATGGAAATCATATACATATATATGAATGCTTATATAAGCATACAAGTGCATATACCATCATATATATATATATATGTGTGTGTGTGTGTTGTAAAAAGCATAAAGTATGGAAAATTCAAATGTAACAACTAAAATTCATCTCTAATCAGTCAGGAGAAAATCTAATGAACATTAATGCAAAGTGAACCTCTGTGAATTCAATGCCAACTTGGTCTATACAGCAGGTAACAGTCCAATCAGGGCTACCTAATTAGATGTGGTAATATTTTATTTGTGCTTTGACAAATAAAGCTTGCCTGGGGATTAGAGGACAAAACCAGCCACTATATTAAACATAGAGGTCAGGCAGTGGTAGCTCATGCCTTTAATCCGAGCATTTGGGAGGCAGAGATTCATATGGATCTCTATAAGTTCAAGGCCACACTGGGAACAGAGCCAGGCATGGTGGAACAGGCCTTTAATCCCAGCACTAGTTAACCAGAGATTCCTGGAAGCCTGTACAGACAGAAAGGAAGTGATGGAGCAGTGTTGAGAGAGGAAATAAGATGAGAGGGCACAGAAAGGTATATGAAGCATGAACATACAGGAAGTAGCTCTCTTGGGCTGAGGATTTCCCAGGGGTAAGAACTTGTGGCTGGCTTTTTCTATTCCTCTGATCTTTCAGCTTTCACACCAATATCTGGCTCTGGGGTTTTTATTAATAAGACCTTTTAAGATTTGTGTTAAATCTAGTGACCCAACATTTGTGGCACAAATTCAGGAAAAAGCCACTTGCCTGGTGCTCAGGCCCAAGCTACAAGTGGCTGGAGTCTCCACCCCGCGTGGGCCAGAGTCTCTTTGGTTTGTTCTCTCCTGGTGGGTTGTGGATTCTCTCTGGATCCCCATCTCAGACTGCTACCACACTAGGCAGCTAACTTGAAACTCCATCAGGCTTCTACTGTTCTATGCAGTTGGCAGATTTAGTGAGTCAATTAAGATTTCTTAAAGGGAGAAATTATTTAAAAGAAAGTTTTTTCCCACATTAAAAAGTGAGAAACATTTTTTAAATGGAGGGAATTTGTAGGTGGTCAGAAAGTGAAACAATTAAAGGAGAGGATAACTAATGTTGATGGGATTTATGTAATATTAATTATGAATATTATTTGTTTGGTCATTTTTGTTTTATAATTAAAAAGTTTGGTCAATATGAGTGCCAAGATAAAAGTTTTAGAAAAACTTGTTAAAAACAGATCATAGAGACATTCAGACCAAGACAGAAGAATTTAAAGGTGAACCTATCTCAGCATTGCATTATAAGGTTACAGGGAAACCGCCTAATGCTTTCAAACAGCCCATCTTAATCTACCCAGTAACCTTACAGAAACTACCAAATGCTCAAGGCTGTATTTGAGCTGATTGAACTCCTGTGCAAATGTTAGATTTCAGGAGATTCAAAAAGGCATAGTCTCATATGGTATAAATTCTCTGTTTCTAAAGCCCATGCTAAGCTCATAGTCAACTTGTAATAGAATTATCTCTCAAGACTGGAAATATTTGATTACAGCAGTCTTAGAGGCTGGTCCCCAACTACAATAGAGGACCTGATAGAAAGATGAGGCTAAGACCATTGAACAATGGAGTAGGGCTAGAGGTATTGAAATTTACCAAGATCAATTTCTTGGAGAAGGCAATTATGCTAATATACAAAGACAATCTTTATATGATGACCACATCATAATTTTATGCCACATGGAAACCTTGAGTGCTTGGGATAGAACTGAAGGAGTAGGAAAGAAAACTGAGTCATTTACAAAAGTTATACAGAGCCCAAAAGAAATCTTCACAGATTTCTTACAAAGGTTGTCTTCAGCAGTAAATAGAATGATGCCACATTCAGAAGGTAGACAAATAATAATTGAATCTTTGGCTTTTGAAAATGCTAATGCACATCACAAAAGGACAATTAGGTCATTAAAGGCAAGATCATCACTTTTGGAGAAATGAATCCCAGATACAATTAATACTGAATTTCATGACTGTGATTATACTTGGATAGGAAAGGTGATTTCCAGAGGTTTGAAGAAAAATAGTAATTCAGATGCTTTAATTGCAGTAAACGAAGTCATATAAATAGGGACTGTAAACAGGGTGTTCCTAGAAACAATGTTTTTTCAAGGAACAATGGCAACAGGATGCCCCTCCGTTCTGGATTATGTATAAGGTGTGATAAAGGCAAACAATGGACTAACAAATGTAGATCAACAAGGGACAGACAAAATAATCCTTTGCCCTTGCCATTGGGAAACTCCCTGAGGGTCCTCCTACAAGCCCCCATGAAAAATTCAGTTGTCCTTTGTTGCTATCATAGAAGAAACCCCTTCTCAGAACAATTAAATAACCAAATGCCTATTGTAAAAAACCATACTGCTTGGGATGATAGAACAGATATAGGAGAGAGAACAAAATCTTAGGAGAAATAATAAAACTAATTTTTTGGCCAACTTCTATAAATGAACAAAGACCAAACTTAATTACAAATAAATGATGTTCTCATTGAAGGTCTTGTAGACACGGGTATAGATATGATCATAATTGCACCAGAATCAAGACATCCATATTGGCCTTTTCATGAGGTAAATATTAAGCTGTTGGGGATTGGAACATTATCTCAAATGAAACAGAGCCAAGATGGATCAAATGCATAGGGCCAGAAGTACAGAGAGGAAAATTAAAACCATATGTGTATAATATAGCTATAAATTTATGGGGCTGTGATTTATTACAACAATGGAATACCCAGATTAACATTCCTCCAACCTCAGAAACAAACCATAAACTAATATATGTTTTTGAGAAAAAATATTAGAAGGTATTATAACGAATAGTCACCGGTCATCCACATTGTACAAGAATAGGGCATAACAGCTACTGATCTTTCAAAGGCACCAACAGCTCTACCTTTAAAATGGTTAACAGACAATCTTATATGGGTTCAGCCATGGTCTTTAACAACAGAGAATCTACAGACCTTAAAATGGCTGATAGAAGAGCAGTTAAATGCTCAGCATTTTGAAGAATCAACCAGCCCTTGGAATTCTCCTATATTTGTTATTAAAAAGGAATGTGGTAAGTGGAGAATGGTAACTGATCTAAGAGATATTAAGAAGGTAATTCATTCAATGTGCTCTCTACAATCTGGAATTCTTTTGCCTACTCTGTTACCTAAAGGATGAATTCTTATAGTTATTGATTTAAAAGACTGTTTCTTCTCAATACCCTACCAAAAAATATAGAGGAAAATTTGCCTTCATGGTACCTATTTATAATAATTCCAACCAGTCAAGAGATACCAATGGAAGATTCTCCCAGAAGGAATGTTATATTTAACATTTAGCTCAACCCTGTGCCAATATTTTGTATGACAGCCTTTGGAAGTAATACATAAACAATTTTCTGAATCTATAATTTATCATTACATGGACTATATTTTACTAGCTGGTTTAAATGTAGATACTTCAGAAAGACTATTTGGAGAATTAAAGAAAATTTTGCCTCATTGGGGATTACAAATTGCTCCTGAAAATATACAAAGAAGAGATTCTATCAATTATTAAGGATATAAAAATATGTCTATAAAAATTAGACCCCAAAAGGTGCAAATTTGGAGAGATCAATTACAGACTCTTAATGACTTTCAAAGATTATTTGGAGATATTTCCTATCTATAGACCACTATTGGAGTAAAAAATGGTGACCTAAGTAATTTGTTCAAAACTTTAGAGTGTAACAAGGACTTAAATAGTCCAAGAGAATTATCAGCTGAAGCTGAGAGGGAATTGGCTTTGGTGGAAAAGAAAATACACATGTGGATCATGTGGCTCAACACTTGATTGCATTTTGATTATTTTACACTCTTAGCATGCTCCTACAGGAATTTTAATGCAGAGGGAAGATATTATATTAGAATGGGTATTTCTACCAAATAAACAGAATAAAAAATTAAAATTTATGGGGAAAAGATCTCCTAGTTAATTTTAAAAGGAAAATGTAGACTTTGCCAATTAGCAGAAATAGACCCAACACAAATTGGAGTACCTTTAACTAAGGATGAAATTGACAAATTTTGGGCAGAAAGTGATCCTTGGCAAAGAGCTTGAGGTAATTTTTTTGGTAGAGATTAACAACAAATATCCCCAAAACAATAGAATAAGCTTATAAAGAGAGCTAACTGTTTCCTCCCTCACATTGTACAGGAAACACCAATATATGGAGCCCCTACATTTTGCACAGACACAAACATTCAAGGAAAGGCAGGTTACAAATCAGAAAATTTAAGAAAAGTGGTAAAAGTCCTTAGAATTCAGTTAAAAATCAGAATTATGTGCTATTCTAATGGTATTAATAGATTTTTTGGAACTTCTCAACATAGTTACTGACTCTCAGTATGCTGAAAGAGTGGTCTTATATACTGAAAGTGAAGAATTTATCCCTGATGAGTCAAAACCAACTTCATTATTTATTCAGTTGCAAGAAATAATCAAGAATAGGAATCATCCCTTATATATAACTGACATCAAATCCCATATGGGTGTTTTAGGACCTCTAGCACAAAATAATGATTAGATTGATAAACTATTGATAGGAAAAATGCCGGAGGCCTCAGAATTTCATAAAAAATTCATGTCAATATTAAAGGTTTAAAAAATAATTTTTCCATAACCTGGCAACAAGTCAAGGAAATTATAAGGAAATGTTCTACTTGTTCCTTTTACAATCAAACTCCACTACCAGCAGGATGTAACCTAAGGGGTACTCAGAGGAATGAAATCTGGCAGATAGATGTGTTTCATTTTGTAGAATTTGGAAAAGAAACTGAAATATGTACAACACACCACTGATACCTATTCAAGATTTCAGTGGGCATCTGCTCTGAATCCTGAAAAAACTTATTCTGTAATCATGCATTTGCTAGAAGTTATGGCCACCATGGGTGTACCTGTACAAATTAAAACTGACAATTCTCCAAGATATGTCTCTGGTAAAGTGAAACAGTTTTTTGCTTATTATAATTTAAAGCATAATATAGGTATAGAACACAATCCTACGGGCGAAGAAGTCATAGGAAGATCAAATTGAACTCTAAAGGATATGCTAAATAAACAGAAAGTGGTAACAACCCCCCCCAGAAATAGATTTATAATGCTCTATTAATTTTCAATTTTCTCAATGCTAATGAGAAAGGAAAAAAGCTGCAAAGAGAGATTGGATAATAGGAAAAAACTACAGAATTAAATCAACCTATATACTTTAAAGATGCACTGACCTCAGAATGGAAACCAGGATATGTGTTATGTTGAGGATGAGGTTTTGCTTTTGTTTCTACAGAAGAAGAAAAGGTATGGATACCATCAAAATTGATAAACGTTGTTTCTACAGGAGAAGAAAAGCTATGGATACCATCAAAATTGATAAAGATTAGCTTTGGACTACCAATTGAACAAGAGAGACCTCTTGATTAGATGAGGTGATAGTTCATCAACCAGCATGACCATCCAATTTAAATAACTTACACCAATAACAAATGCTTTTCCAAATGGGAACCTCCCTGAAGTTAGGCTTGGGGAAGGGTTTTTGTTTTTTTCTTTGAGGAGAATGAAGGCTAAGGAATCTGAAAAACACTGGAAAAATGAGACATCTGAAGAAAAAGAACAAATCATCCAGAAAAAATTTTCCAAGAAAAAGAGTAAATTGCTCTCTTGGCATATCACATAAAAAATTTCATAAATCTTTCTAAATATTTGTTTCTGCTGTTCTCTACAGATACATAAGGCAATTGGTCTTTATGTAGTCACAGTTCAATTAAAAATTAAAGCTGCCTTTGAAGTTGGAGCATGGCTCCCTCCTCCTCTACACCCAAGCATGCTTGTTAAAAGAAAATGCAAAATCTCTGTATCATGTCAGAAAAACCACCTGATATGAGACAAAATAAAAACCAAAATTAAGGAACTATTCTGTTGCCACTAATCTCATAATTCATTGGTTTTATTTTGACTCTTTAAAACTTTTCTTAATGTATTAATTTTATATCAAAATTAATAAGATTTATATATATGTTAAACTTTCTGATACTAATGGTCATATAGAGTATTAACTAATTCTAGAAAAAAGGCTTCATCTAGCTGCCTGTCCATGTTTTCCTGTTTGAGTCTCTATGAGTTTTCTGCAGGGAACCATGACCATGCCTAACAGTGACTTTGAAATCTCCAAAAAGGTGATTGGGCCCCACAATGATGATTCCATCAAGACAATGATAATACCACTAGCTGACAAATACCACCCAAAGATTAGCTTTGGACTACAAACTGCTGAAGACAATTTTGAAATGGCTAGCTGAGATGATCCAGCCTCACAGACAACTTGAGCAAGGACTTAAGACAAGCCCTGCATTTTCCCATTAGAGACTGGACAACAAATGATATAGCTAACTCTCCCAGGACTTGACAATTACCCCCATTTTTTTTCTTTTCAGGATCTCCTAAAGATACCTTTGCCCCTAATTGGCAGGAAATAATTTTAAGAACCCAGTGCTCACATTCCCAAAAGGTGGGATGGGTGGATTTTTGGTCCATCAGAGGGTTATGGATAATTGTCATTGATTTGGGTTTTTAACTACAAAGAAGATTAGATTCAGGGTTCTTATTTTACAAAAAAGAAAAAGAAAAAAGGAGGATCTAGATAAGAGGTATTATTGAATCTACTCTGAAAAAAAAGAGATATAGAAATGATAGGATAAAAGGGTAGAGAATTGAATCTACCCTGAAAAGGAAAAAGGGGAGGATATAGATATGGTAAGATAAAAAAGTAGATTATTGAATCTACATTTAAAAGGCAACTACTAGTTTTAAATGTTTTACATTGGATTGGATTTTTGAATATTGTATAGAAATTATGTAAATTGATACAAATTTGTAATTAATTTTACTAAAAAATACTGTACACACATTCTAATCTTGTTTAAGGTATTGTACCTATACAGTTCATTTAACAATGTAATGCAAATTACTAGTCCTTGAAAGTTACCAACAAATTAGGATATAAAGAAATGAAAGTTAGTAGTTAGTCATTACAATCAAAATTTTTGTTATGTTAGGTATGTTTTTTTAAGATCAAACAGATATATATCTTAGATATACATGTCATCTTAAATACATTAGAGATCTACAGAATATGGCATTTAAGATATTTTAATAACAAATTTTTCTCTTTTATGACAATGATACATGACTGCTCCTAGCAGCAGCAATCTATTTCAGATAAGATGGTGGGCATCAAAGAAACTCCTTAAAGGGTATACTTTCTTTGTGGCAAGTTAGCCACTGGGCAAGAAACTGCCCTTACCTGAACTGCTAACAGTATGCTGTCCAAACTGGACAAGCAAGACATAAAAGAAGGGACTGCCAAACTTTGCCAAGACCAGGTAGGAAGGCCCTTTAGAAAATTCTGCATCACATATGAGTCTGTCAGATATGCTAGGCCTGTAGGCCAAAAATGGATGCCCCAACATTGCTGAGGAACATCGAGTGACTGCCTTGGCAGACAGCTGCTTCTGTAATTTCTTACATTATATGGAAGTTGCTTGTTTGCACTTCCTCCTTACTCAGTTAATATTATTTCCATCTCATGTCTCTGAGGGAGTTGAAGATTAGATAGTTATAGTTTTCCTTGTTAAAAAATTGAGAAGAGAAACTCACTAACGATGTGTAAAGTGTATAAGTTTAAAAGACATCAAAAGATTGTTTTTGGTTGGTAATACAAGTTAAGATAGAAAGTGAATTCAGTACAACATTTTAGACTCGCCACAATAGGATAAATAATGGAGTTTTTGTCTGAATTTGTCAAATGTTTATAGACTGGACATTGTTAATGTAATTATTGACTGTATATATTACATAAACTTATTGTATATAGTTTTTCTTATATTAGTTATAATTTTCTTTTATTATTTTAGACAAAAAAGGGGAAGTGTTGTGTTGGTATTCTAATTGTACTGAAATGTGATTTTGATTGTATGTTAATAAATAAAGTTTCCTGGGGGTCAGAGCTATTAGAGCCATAGGAAAAGGAGTCATCCTTTATATATAACTCACATTCGATCCCATACTGGTCTGTCAGGCCCTCTAGCACAAGGCAATGATGAGATTGATAAATTATTGATAGGAAATGTGTTGGAGGCCTCAGAATTTCATAAAAAACATCATGTCAATAATAAAGGTTTAAAAAAGGATTTTTCCATAACCTGGCAACAAGCAAAAGAAATAGTAAAGAAATGTCCTACTTGTTCCTTCTACAATCAAACACCATTACCAGCAGGATGTAACCCAAAGGGTACTCAGAGGAATGAAATCTGGCAGATGGATGTGTTTCACTTTGCAGAATTTGGAAAATTGAAATATGTATACCACACCATCGATACTTATTCAGGATTTCAATGGGCAACTGCTTTGAGTTCTGAAAAAGCTGATTCTGTAATCACTCATTTGCTAGAAGTTATGGCCATCATGGGTATACCTGCACAAATCAAAACTGACAATGCTCCATCATATATCTCTGTTAGAATGAAACAGTTTTTGCTTATTATAATATAAAGCATATTACAGGTATACCACATAATCCTACAGGTCAAGCAGTTATAGAAAGATCAAACAGAACTCTAAAGGATATGCTAAATAAACAGAAAGGGGTAACAAAAAACCCCAGAAATAGACTGCATAATGCTCTATTAACTTTGAATTTCCTCAATGCCAATGAGAAAGGAAAAATAGCTGCAGAGAGACACTGGATCATAGAAA
Source organism: Peromyscus maniculatus bairdii (assembly GCF_049852395.1). Taxonomy (NCBI): domain Eukaryota; kingdom Metazoa; phylum Chordata; class Mammalia; order Rodentia; family Cricetidae; genus Peromyscus; species Peromyscus maniculatus. The sequence continues at coordinate 204,042,480 of NC_134852.1, read as the reverse complement.
AAACTACAAAATTAAATCATCCTATATACTTTAAGGATGTGCTGACCTCAGAATTAAAACCAGGGTATGTATTACATTGGGGACGAGGTTTTGATTTTGTTTCTACAGGAGAAGATAAGCTGTGGGTACCATCAAAATTGATAAAGGTTTGATTTGAACAAGAGAAACCTCTTATTTAGAGGAGGTGATAGTTCATCAACCAGCATGAGCATCCAATTTAAACTAACTTGTATCAGTAACACATGCCTTTTCATTTAATCAGATAATAACTTGCCAAAAAGGAACATCCCCAAAATTAGTCTTGGGGAAAGGTTTTGTTTTTGTCTTTTAGGAGAATGATGGTTAAGGAATCTGAAGAACACTGGACAAATGAGACAACTGAAGAAAAGGGACAAATCATCTATCCTAAGAAACGAAACAGAGTGAAATGGCGTATGGGTATATATTATCTAAAAAAAAAAAATATGTCTTCCTAAATGTTTGTTTCTGCTTTTCTCTAAAGATTTAACACTATTGGTCTTCTAATAGTCCCAGTTCAATTAAAATTTAAAGCTGACTTTGGAGTTGGAAAATGGCTCTCTCCCTCTTTAAACTCAAGCATGTTGTTAAAAGGAAAATGCAAACTCCCTGTATCATGCCAGAATAAAAGAGCCATCTTCTGCTATGGTACAGGACAAAAGCCAAATTAATTAAGGGACTATTCTATTACTAATCTCAACTCTTTGATTCTATTCTGATTCTTTAAACTTTTCTTAAAGTATGAATTTTATATCAAAATTTACAAGATTAACATATATAGATATATAATACATTTTAAACTTTGTTAAGATATGAATGGTCATATAGAGTACTAACTAATTCTAGAAAAAAAGGCTTTGTGTTCGAGTCTCTTATCAGTTTTCTGCAGGAAATCACGACCAGGCCTAACATCAACTGAAGTCTCCAGAAAGAAGATGGGGCCCCACAACAACAACAATTCCACATGGACAATAATAATATCACTAAGCTGACAAACATCATCTACAGATCAGCTTTGAACTACAAGGTGCTCAGAGCAATTTTGAGATGACTAGCTGAGATGATCCAGTCTCAAAGACTACTTGAATAAGGACTTGAGATAAACCCTGAACTTTGGCATTATACACAGACTGGATAATGAAGGATATAGTTACCTTCCCTAGAATTTGACAACTAACCTAAAATTTTCTTTCATGGTAAAGAAAACTTTGCCCATACCCAGCAGGAAGCAATTTTAAGAATAGGACACCCACATTCCCAAAGAGGTGGTGTGGGGCGGGTGGTTTTTTGGTCTTTTTAATGGGTTTTTTGTCTTTTTTAATGGGTTTCATTGTTTAGGGGGGGGTTGGTTACAAGTTGTTGTCAAGGGTTAGGAAAAAGTCTAAGCAAAGGAGATTAGATTTAAGGTTCCTGTTGAAAGAAAGAAAGAAAGAAAGAAAGAAAGAAAGAAAGAAAGAAAGAAAGAAAGAAAGAAAGAAAGAAAGAAAGAAAATAAGAAAGAAAGAAAGAAAGAAAGAAAGAAAGAAAGAAAGAAAGAAAGAAAGAAAGAAAGAAAGAAAATAAAGAAAGAAAAAAGAAAGAAAGAAAGAAAGAAAGAAAGAAAGAAAATAAGAAAGAAAGGAAGAAAGAAAGAAAGAAAGAAAATAAGAAAGAAAGGAAGAAAGAAAGAAAGAAAGAGAGAAAGAGAGAAAGAAAGAAAAGAGAAAGACAATTACTAGTTTTAAATACTTTACATTGGATTGGATTGTTTTATATTGTATACAAATTTGAAATTGAAATTTTTAGAAAATGCTATATGTATATTTCTAATTGTATTTATACCATTCATTTAACAATGTAATGCAATTTTCTGATCCTTGAATGTTATTATTACCAACTATTAGGATATAAAGAAATGAAAGTTAGTAGTTAGACATTACAATAGAACTTGTAGTCATATTAGATATGTGTTAAAAATTGAGCAGAGATGTTTTAGACAGGTCATCTTCAAACCCTTCAGAGATCTACAGAATATGGTATTTAAAATGTTTTAATAACTTAGAAATTTTTTTCTTTTTTGAGACATGTTGGCTCCTGGCAGTACTAATCTACTTCAGAGAAAATATGGGCATTGAAGAAACTGCATATGGAGTCAACTTTCGTTGTGGCAAAAGTTAGCCATTGGACAACAAAGTATCCTCAAATCAATAGGACAAAATGGACAGACAGAACACGAAACAAAGGACTACTGATTCTTGCCAAAACAAGTGTGGTTATGGCTTTATCAAAAGGCATCTTCTGAGGCCAGGACAATATGGCCCCATCCCTGAAGTGGCCTTCGCAATCCAGAAAAGGTACAGTGCCCTTTTCTTCGAAGGTAGCTTAATAGGCAGAGGGCCGATGGCTTCTGTTGTGCAATGGAACAGCAGCTGAAAGCTCACGCCTCTCAATAGTAAACTGGCATTTAATAAAGGGATGTGGAGAAGGGGATGTTGAGATGAAGCCATATATACACAGCCAAGAAGAATGGACAGCTGAATTCAAAAACTGTCAACAATTTCCAGAATTTAAAATCCTGAATCATGACAGGACACTAGTGGAATTTAGGTGTTTCTGGTACATGGACTGCTCTCACCCAATGTGAGGTTGAACTGTTGACCTTGTGTACATCCTACTTCACAAATGAGTCTGTCAGATACACTAAGCCTATCGGCTGAAGATAATGCCCCAACACTGCGGAAACCTCAGGTGACTGTCCAGGCAGCTGGTTGTTTCTGTCAACTCACAAATTTTTTGGAAGTTGTTTGTATGCACTTCCTGTTTTTATTTTTGTTAGCTAATATTATTTCCTTCTTGGGTCTCTGAGGGAGTTGAAGATTAGTTAGTTATGGTTGAAGATTAGTTAGTTATAGTTGAAAATTAGTTAGGATAGAAAGTGCATTAGATACATCTTGGATTTACCAAAATAGGATAGATAATGGAATTATTTTCTCTGATTTGTCAAATATCTGTTTAGGTATTTATTACTTGTATATATTGTATATAGTTATTGTACTTTTGTATATAGTTTTTCTTATGTTAGTTATAACCTTTTGCTTTTTTTCTTTTTATTAAAATAGAAAAGGGGAAATGTAGCAGTATTCTAATTGTACTGAAATGTGATTTTGATTGTATGTTAATAAATAAAGTTGCTGGGGGTCAGAGCTATTAGAGCCATAGAAAGAGTGTGGCAGTGGTGGCGCACACCTTTAATCCCATAGATCTCTGTGTGTTTAGGGATACAGCCAGCATTGGAGACATATGCCTTTAAGACCTGTGGGGCTGTACATACAGACAGTGACGAGGCAGTCACATGTTTGGGTTTACAACCAATGAGAAGGCAGAACAAAAGACTATGAAACTACTTACACACAGGGAAATAGCTCTCTTTCGGGAAGCTAGGACCACTGCAGGAGGAAGGGTGAGATTTTAGCTCTGAGCTCTGACCTCTTGGCTTTCTCTTTTACATTGGTTCTGTGTTTCTTATTTAATAAGATGGTTGGTTACATCAACAAAGTGTACCCTAATAAACTTATCTGAGGATCAAAGGACAGAGCCAGCCACTAGATTAGACATAGAGGCCAGACAATGGTGGCACACACACTTAATCCTATCACTTGGGAGTCAGAAATCTGTCTGGATCTCTGTGATTTCAAGAGATTGAAATTGGAAACAGAGCCAAGCAGTGGTGGCACACACCTTTAATCCCAGTACTTGGAAGCACACACGCCTTTAATCCCAGGAATTGATGTCAGGGCAGAGAAAGGTGTATAAGGAGTAAGGAAACAGGAACTCACTCTCTTGAGGCTGTGGATTCCATAGAGGTAAGAATGTGGCTGGCTTGTTCTCTCTCTCTGATCTTTCAGTTTTCACCCCAATATCTATCTTTGGGTTTTTATTAATAAGACTGTTTTGAAATTCATGTTACAGGTCTCTTTTGAACATAAAGCATGCTGTTAACAGATGGGAGTGATGACTGTCCAACAGACCATGTAGGTGTAGATATTACTGAACTTCAAACTTTAAAACTACCATTAATCTGTAGAAAAAAAATAGAGGCAGAGGCAAATGTCTTCCTACTAATGGAAAAGCCTATATAATTTATCTGTTGATATACAAGTCTGTTCAGTTCATTTTTAATTTAAGTTTAAATACTATGTTCCCTGTAAAAAATACATTATATAGATGATATTAAAAATTGAACTTGTGAAAAAAAATAAAGTAACTTGCATGCAATATGTTTTTTATTACACTAACAGAAAAATGAAAAAGAAATTCATGGCTATTGAAATCAGGTATGCTGATATAGATGTAAACTTCTTTGTAAAAATGGGCATTCTACATTAAAAAGTGAAGGAATTAGGATTAGAATATGCCTCTGTGAGATATTCACCAGAGAGGTGGCCATGGATTCACTTTGGAGCTATCATATGTGAAGAGAGCCATTATGTTAGTTGACATGTCAATACTCCCAAATTGCTATATTCTTACTCTGGACTTTGATCTACTCTCCTGTTCTGGATCTTGATCTCAGCTTTGGTTGCTGAGCATAATATAATACAATTTTAGGGAAAAATAATGCCTTGAGGTAATATCATCAGGTTTTTGTTTACTAAGTTACAGAATGATCAGCTGCACTTTTTAATCCAAAAAAAAATGCTATGGACTACCTTCAGAGTTTCTATAACTCCTGTGGAAAACAACACAGGAAAATATGAGAAGATATTGTACAAAGTCTGTTTTGTTTTGTTTTGTTTTTAATGAATCCTGACCCTGGAAAAATTGGGTTGGACAAGTCACTAAGTATATTCAGGAAGGGTAATTAGTATTCAAATATATTCCTCAGATATTATATGAAACAACAAAAGTATATCAGAGTGGATCATAAATCAGATTGATCAGAATGAAAATTGTTCAAGATAGTCAGGGGGGCCTATCTCCTACCTACTCAAAGGCTTCCTTGTTTTCCCTGGGTACTGTCCTCATCTCAGTCAAGAATAGACTTTACCCTATTTTCCTCAGCTATGAGTAGTAACTATGAGAGAAGAACACACAGATTTACTGTCTTTGATAGCCAAGTGACTACTCAGTTTGTTTCAAGATCTATATAAATATTTTTTTCATGCACCTATTTTATCCCTCCCTATAAATTTGCCAGATTGTTACAATTATCAACCAAACTAAAACAATGAGAAGTGTGTTGGATGCAGGAAATTTTTAATCAAGCTAAGAGTTTACCACTAATGCCTACTAATATTGGTCTTTGAACTTACCTGTATATCAATAATAATCAGAAACACCTTAACTTAGGACCTCTGTAAGTAAGATTTTGTTATTACTGAGTCCTTTTTAAATAATTCAAACCAAAATATTTTTGCATACTTAAGGTGTTTGAGGGGAGAGAACAAATAGACATTCCTGAACTATTATTTATCCTGTCAAGGAATACCTTCCATTTACCACTAACTGTGATTACTCATACAATTAACCAAGCATTATTGAAGTGAAACATGTTTTGAAATAAAACTATGCTTTTGAAGCAACCAGAGAAGAAGTCAGGATTTAAAAAGTCAGCAGTTTGGGAGCAGAAAGAAAAAGAGTTTATAAAGAAAAGTTTATTAAAGCCATCAACTTCCCCTTGCTTAAGGTCAAAAACTTGCCGCATTCTAGAATATTATTATATTGAAAATGGGTTCCAAGAGTCATCACTTTTCTCGCTCTTGTCAGGTTTATGCCCATAGTCTTTCTGTTTGATCATTGTTGTGTTAATGGCTGTGAACCAATGAATAATCTGACACCCTCGGTTCTAAAGTAATAAAGAGAGAAGGGGATAAGGGATGAACATGTGTTCAAAAGAGACTTTTTGTATATTTTTACATTAGGGAAGTCAATCTGATATAATACTATTGATTTGTAGTTGGAGGCAAGAAAATGTATCAGGAAAGTGTAGCTAGAGTTTTCCTGCCTGGCCCACAGTCAGGACAAATCACTCTCACCTGCCAGTTCCACAGCCGCTCAGACCCAACTAAGTAAACACAGAGACTTATATTGCTTACAAACTGTATGGCCATGGCAGGCTTCTTGCTAACTGTTCTTATATCTTAAATTAACCCATTTCTATAAATCTATACCTTGCCACGTGGCTCATGGCTTACTGGCATCTTCACATGCAGCTTGTCATGGTGGTGGCTGGCAGTGTCTCTGACCCAGCCTTCCACTTCCCAGAATTCTCTTCCTTGTCCCACCTATACTTCCTCCTGCCTGACTACTGGCCAATCAGTGTTTTATTTACTAACCAATCAGAGCAATACATTTGCCATACAGAACATCCCACAGCAGGAAAGTAAACACAGGAATGTGAAACACTTCCTGAAAGTCGAAAGACTCAGAGGGAAAGAAACACAGGAGCAAGTTCCTCTAACAACGTTTTTGTCACCCTCCTTGAAGTCAAAGTCTATTCCTAGAAGCATATGTTTCAAGGAAAATTAGCCTCTGCTATCTACATAATACATCAAGGTGAGAAAAGAACTGTTTTTAATCACTTAATGAAAGAACTTGCATGGTTCTAATTTGAATCCTGTGAAAGAGAAAGGATTTTATCAAAGTGCAAATGTCTAAATCAAGAGAAGATATAAAATATTTGTAAACTGCTATAAGTCAAGTAATACAGAATAAACATCCAGTAACTATAGACCACTTGAATAAACACAAAGGAAAGACAAGAAAGAAAGGCAGAATTAAGAGTACTGAGCATGAGTTATAAACATGTTCTGCAACTCTAAAGCAATAAAATATATTTCCCAATTTTGATGTAGTGAAATCATTATAAGTGTGTGGGTGTGGGAAGTATCCTTCAGTCTATGAAAGTAGTTAATAACAGATGTCAATAATCAATCACTGTGTCTCTTACATCAATAGTCACAAAGTTGTTAGTCAAGGACATTTTAAAATTTTCTAAATTTATAAATCTACATAATAACAAAGCTAGGGTAAAAAAATTTAAAAAAAATTATGTTTTTTTTAAATCTAATCTAAAGTGAGTATTAATTACTTCACATGCTGCTGGAACAAAGTACTTGACAAAAGCAGCATAGTGAAGAAGAGTTTATTCTGGCTTACAGTTTGAGGGGATCCAGACCATCTTGGTAGGGAAGGCATGGCAACAGGACTATGAGACTGCCCAACACTATGTCAGGAAACAGAAATCAATGCTCAGCCCACTTTCTCCTTTAATACAGGCTAGGACAATAGTCCACGATATGCTGTTTCACACTTTTAAATGCAAATTCCCGGCTCAATTAAACTGATCAAGATAATCCAATCCTAGCAAACTCAGAGGCTTGTATCCTAGGTGGTCTCTAGACACTGTGAAGTTCACAATCAGTGTTAGATATCACAATGAGCATTTGAAGTTTCCAGAAAATTTAGCCTACAGACAATGTTGTTGAAATTTCAGTACCATATTTATTTCCTATTGGTCTAGTAATACAATACAATATCTGATTTTGTTCACTTCTAACTCAAGTGTCTCTTGAACACCCTTTCAGTGGAAAATGTTCTCCAGGGCCCTTGGAGATTAACAATGACCACAGCAAATATATCAGTCTTCATTAGCTTTATAGTATAAAATAAATTGCCTATTAAAGGAGCGCTTATAAAGCTGGGGCTTTTAAAACATATGCAAGGATCTACCGACTCCAACAGGCTATGTTGGACCACCTGTCTGATAGGCCAGTTAGAGTCAAATGACATAAATTTGGGGGTTAAACAGAGGAATAATCAGGTAAGGAGTTGGAGGCATGTGTAATTGAACAGTCCTTGTCAAGCTGTGGTCACTCCTATCATTGCCATGCTTTTGGTGTTGCAAGGAAGCCAAGAGAAGTCTTTAGTACTTTCATCATTTGAAAGGCGGTTTTATTTATTTATTTTTTCTGCCTGGATCTGTCTTTATTGAGCATCTATAGCAATCTTTGATTGCATGAGACAATTTTAAACTGCTATGTTAAAATTCACCACGGGCATGGTGAAGCTTAGTGCATGGCACTGGTGCCTAACTCTAGCCCATAGGCAGTCTCTGTATGCCTAGTCTACCCAAGAGACATTGGTCACCAGGAAGCTGCACTACAAAGTGGGGTTTAAGTCTGTGTTTTGAAATTTTTTCTTTTTAATTTTTTAGCTTTCTCAGGCTTTATGTGTCTATATGTGGCAGGACTTAGGGTGCCATATGTAAATGAATTTTTCTTTGGGTCACCAGCTCACAAAAAAAGTGACATGGAGACTTATTACTAATTATGGATGCTTGGTCCCACTGGCTCTTATAACTTAAATTGACCCATACCTTTTAATCTATGTTCTTTTATGTGGCTCGGTTACCTTAACTCTGTACTTTCTATCCAGCTTACTCTCTATCTGGATGTCCAATCTCCCTTTCTTCTTCCCAAAGCTCTTTCTTTCCAGAAATCCCATCCATACCTCCTGCCTATCATTTATCATTTAGCTTTTATTAAATCAATCATAGTGATACATCTTCACACAGTGTAAAGGAATATTCCACAACAGCATTCAGCAGCTATAATTCTATTTCCCAGATCACTTTTTCTGTGCACTCTGATCATGTTCTTGGGGTTGGAGACACGGGTCAAACACTTACTTTTTCTCTATGGATTGGTGACATGCTTTACCCATGAAGTTGCAATTCAAGAACATAGTAATAAAGTGTGATAAATTAAGACTGGGTTATTCGGAGAATCAAGCAGAAAAATCCTACCTGACTGTGAAGCCAGTCCTCAACACAGCAGACAGAATTAAAACACACCCTGAGTACTTTGGGTCACCTACCTCAGCCGCAGAACACTTGTCTAAAATGCATTCCCCGTATTTATTCATGCTAGTAGCAAGCACCTTGGTTTGTGTGTTCATGTGCTTGCCTGTTTGTCTTTAAGCAAAACTGGATGCATTTCTTAGGTTTACTTAAAACTACTTGGGTTCTTGTAATTGTTGCCCTTAGGAACTCAAGGAGTTGTTTAATATATCTAGTGATTCCAGACCAGAAATACCTGGTACATACAGATTATGGAATCAGCTGCTCTGCATGCATTTAACCTAGTTTAGGGTTAAATTTTATTCAGGAATAATCCTTTTAGATAGATACTTGAACAGATAGAGGATAAAAGGATAAAGTCTATTTCTTGAGTAAAACAGACTATTATATCAATGGATCTTAAGTTTTAAATCTCTGTAGTAATTTTGGCATGGATTTTCTGGTACCACACAAAGGTAATACTATGATAAGATCTATTTTTATGATTAAATATCACATCGCTTGTAGCATAGAAGACACATCTAAAATTTAGTTGGCCTATTTAATTGGCAACCTCTGTGCTCAACAGAGTAAGATTTAAATCTTGCTTTCCAAAGTTATCCCACATCAAGATGTGTGAAGAGAAATCTGAAATTATCCCTCAGTTTGCCATCTGAATTTGGGAACTGTATATGTTGAGATTACTGTTTAATCTCAAATATGAGTACAAAGATGTCTGCTTGGCAAGACTGATTACTCTACGCCAGCATGATGTCATGGAAATCATTGGAGGTACAGTACAAATGTCAAAAATAACACAAAATGAAACAATACTTTTAAAGGAGAATTATAGGATGTCCATTACCACAGGTCATGTTAAGACACTAATTCTTGATATAAATTTTGGAAGGAAAAATAAATAGATTAAATAAAGCACATTTGGTTTCATAGAAAGTTGAAGGCAACTTGAAGATATTACAAGAAGAAAAAATAAAAAGAAAAAAAGAGAAATAAATGAAGCAACAACCACGAGGTGCTTCAGGAGCTGTGGCTGCAACAGTCACTGTGAACCGTGATGAAGAGAGAAGGGTCAGAACCTAGAAGAACAAAGTTCATTCATGTATGGCACTCAGTGCTGCTTACTTTTAGAGATATGTGATAAATAATTGCAAAAAAGATAACAGGTGGCATTTACTCTAGAACATCTTCCATTCAAGAGGAAGGGGTTGGGTGTAGTAATTAAAAACCACACAGCCAATTTTAGTATAAAAATTATAGAAAAAAGTAAATTAGTATACAGCAGGTGATAAGAAGCATGTGGTTTGGAGATAGAAACTGTTTACATTATGACAAAAATTGCATTAAAGTGTAGAAAATAGATATGAAATTATTAAAAAAATAATATAATTGAAAGAATGAATATAGAGATTAGTCTACTTGGTAGGGAAAGGGCAGTCATTTAGAAATACACAAATAATATAAAATGATTAACAAGACTAATGTCTGTTGGCATATAAGTACTTGAAGTGTCAATAATTATCTGATAGTGAATGGCCTTGGATTGCAGTGAAGGGACTTTCACTGATAACTAAATGTGGAGGTATGCTAATCATAGATGATGGAGCCTGTGAAAATAAAATGTTTAAGAAGATACTTAACTTCCTAACTTTTATATCTAAATGACTGCTATTCTTTAATTCAGAGTGTAAGCAAGTATATGCCCAAAAGATTTCATCTTATTGCTTGACTGTTTGCTATGTTATTAATTTTTTTTGCAAACAAAGGGGTTTTATTTCACATTGTATTTTCAACACCCTTAAGATTTTACTCCTCTCTTTGAAAATATTAATGAAAATGTAGATCTTAATAGCTTTGAAAAATAAACATTAAGTTAATGTGTCTCAGCTATTCAGCTGTTAAATTTAATATTTAAATTTTTTATCATGGAAGTCAAATTACCTTCTGTTCTTTTTTTCCATTTTTCTTTCTCATTGTCTGAATGATGCCTAGCCTTGGTCTCTGCATTTCTTGCCATAGGCTTCAGTAGAAAACTTCTCTGATGGTGGCTGAGCAAGGCACTGATATATATATCAGAATGTTATAAAAGATTCATTTTACTGCTATGATCCTTTATCAGAACAGTAGTATCTTGTTTTACCCTAGGTCCCTCTAGTTTCTGGGCTTAGGATCTTGGTCATCTCAGAAGTGTCAGGTACAGGTTCTATCTCAGTGAGTATGCCTTAAGTCAAATCAGATACAGGTGTGTTACTCCCACAAACTTTGGGCCACTATTCACTAGTATATCTTTTAGTACACCATTATAGATCAAAAAGTTTGTGGCTGGGTTGCTGGTTATGTTTCTATTTCGGTAATGTGTATAGCATCTTCCAGTATGAAAGATGCTAGAACTTAGAGGTGAAGACTCTATGTAAGCATCAGCTTTGTTTCTCCATGTTTGATGGGTTGTGTAGGTGTTTTCTCATTCAATGAGACCTTGCTCTCAATTTGTGAAGAGCAACCTAAGGTTTTGACAATAGCCTGGTTTGTGAATTCCCATGGGACTCCTTGTCCAACAATTCAGTTAGATATAAACCAATCCCAGTACTGGAAACTTAATATGGTGACAAGAGATAGCCAGTTGTGATTCTGTCTCCCTTATTATTTAGTGGCTTCATTTAGATATCCCTCATATATGTATGTATTTCGGAAGCTTCTACTGTATTAGGTTTCCATTGTACCCCTGAAATTACCCCTAGTTTTGGCTGTGTCTCCCTATATTCCATCCTTTATCCCCTCTTTCCTCACCTTCTCCACTTGATCTTCAAATTCCATTCCCCCTCACTCATGCAAAGCTTTCCATTCTATTTCCCTTTCCTAGGGAGATCTGGATGCCCCATCCTAACTCCCTTAATCTATATTTAATATCTGTGGTTTAATTGACTGTGATTTATTATCATTGACAGTAATCATCCACATATAAACAAATACATACAATATTTGCCTTTCTGAGTTAAAGTTACTTCACTCAGAATATTTTCTAATTCTAGTCATTTACCTTTGAATTTCATTTTTAACACCTGAGTATTACTCCATTGTGTAATTACACCACATTTTCTTTATTCATTCTTCTTTTCAAGCACATATAGAATGTTTCTAATTGTATTGAATACAATAATAATGAACATGATTAATGAGCAGTTTCTGTTGTAGGATAAATCATCCTTTGATTATATGCCCAAAATGGTATAGCTAGATTTTAAGATAGAACTTTTCTCATTTTCCTGAGGAACTGCCATACTGATATCCTTAGTGGCTATACAAGTTTTCATCCTACCAGCAATATATAAGTGTTCCCCTTACTCCATATCCTCACCAGCATGAGCTGTCACTTGTTTTATTGAAGATCCTTAATTTCTAAAAAAAAAAAAAAAAACAATTTAAAAAATGGCCATTTTCATACTTAGAGTTGAGAAAAAGCGTTACAAAATTTTTTTGTGTTATTTTGTTTTGCTATCTAGAATGATGAAAATATATTTCACTTAATGCATGTTATTTCTGCCACTTTACATGGATGGGTGTTACTTGTCTCAGGATGCTGATAATGTCAATATTTTTCATAAATCATAAATATATTGTAGAAACCTGTATCTGTGAGATGACCATAATCACAACACTTATAGCAAGTTTTTAGCTGTAAAAATTTTCATAAGAAGAAAATAACTGATTCAATATTAATAGGAAATTATGTGAACAAATTATGATTCATATATGAAATATACAGTATAAATCTGTTTCATGTAAATGGACATTTCCAGGCATGACTACCTGGTCTCAAATAACTTACTCAGAGGCTGAATATGAATTATAAATGCTCAACTCATAGTTTAGGCTTATTACTATCTCTTACATTTTAAGTTAATCTACATTCCTTATTTACACTCTGCCACATGATTGGTACCTTTATTGGCACGGCATGTTCATCTCCTGCTCCCTTTGCATCTGGCTGGTGACTCCTGACTCCATGATTCTCCTTCCCATCATTCTTAGTTTCAATGCCCTACCTATACTTCTTGCTTGGGTACTGGCCAATCAGCATTTTATTAAACCAATTCCAATGACAAATCTTTACAGTGTACTAAAGGATTATTCCATAGCATTTCTCCCTTTCTGTCTAAGTTAAAAGGAAAATTTTATCTTTAAAATATTAAGATTACATACAACAAAAAAAAAACAGTTATCAAGTAAGAAATAAAGTTACAATATTCAGTCTATTTTTATTTGACGTCAGAGAAAACATTTGATTATCCATCCTATCTCGGTGAGTCCAAAGTTTTATAACTAATTTACCCTTTTACATAACTAACATAAATTATAGCTATGACTATCTAATCTTGAAGTCTATCAAAGACTCCAGAGGATGAAATGTTACCTAATGACAGGTACATCAGACTGTCTGGACAGTCCCAAAAGTTCCTCTGCAACATTAGGGCATCCATCTTTGGCCTACATACCTAGAATATCTGACAGAATTTCTTGTGAAGCAGGGAATTTTGAAGGACTCCCTACCTTGTCTTGGAAAAATTTGGCAGTTGCTTTTCTTGTACTTTGCTGGTTCAGTTTGGACAGTAAATTTCAGCAACTGAGGCAAGGCCAGTTTCTTTGCCCACATGGCTAGCTTTTGCCATAAACAGTACAAAATCCATATGGAGTTTTTTTGATGCCTATCATTCTCTTTGAAGTACTTGGTGCTGCCAGGAGCAGATGTTTCTCACTGTTGAGAAATGTCTAATTTCTTAAAACATTCTTTATGCCATATTCTGTATGTCTTTGAAGTGTTTGGAGATTGCCAATCTATCTGAAATACATACATACATATATATATATATATATGACATTAAAAACATACTTAATATCACTATAAGTTCGCTATTATTGATGATTATTAATCTATATTTCAATTATATATTACATTTTAAGTGAGCTGAGTAAACATAATGCCCCAACAAGAGTAGAAATATACATACAGCATAACAAAATTAACTTTAAATTTGTATCAATAAGCCAAAATTCATACCAATGTAATATATATAAGATTAATAGTTGTTATTTTTGGATTCAAGTAGATTCAATAATCTACCATTTTATCTTACCATCTTTATATCCTCCCTTTTTATTTTCAGAAAAAGATCCCTGAGTCTAATCTACTTTGTTATCTTTTTCTTGAGGATTATCCATGACAACTTGTAACCAACCCCCCTAAATGATGACAAACATTTCATAATTTATTTTTGGGAATGTAAGTAAATTTCTCTAGACTACTTTCCATTGATTGGGGATGCTGGTAATCTTTGCGGAACCCTGAAAAAATTTAGGATCATAGTCAAGTCCTGACTGGAGTATTCTGGGAGGCTGGATCATCTCAGCCAGTATCCCTGAAGCTGTTCTAGATGTATAACTCAGAAGAAACTGCAACAGAAGAACTTGGGATCATCTGGGCCCTCTGTTCTTATTGGAGATTTTTTAGGTTGTCTTCCTTGAGAAAACCTGATTTTCCTTAACCCAGCATGAATTCATAGCTTCTCATTTCCTATGAAAATAAAAATAGATTCTCTTTCACAAAGTAACATATCTTTTGACTTAAATTTTGAAGTTAAGATATTTTAAAAGTATATAGGTTGGTTTAATCTACCAGCTTTCATAATGAAATGTCTCTTGGCAGTTATCATTTGTTCATTTGCAGTTAAAAAATTTAAAGACAGCACAATAATATGCAGTATCCAGATTCTGTATTTTTCATGTTTATGTGGCTTATTATATACATTTTTATTACTGTATTTTAAGGACATTTCTATCCTTTTTCCTTCCTCTCCCAAGCTTATATATATTTTTAAACACACTGCTACACCTTTAAAGTTTTTTTTCTATCTAATCTGTCTTTACTGTGTATCTGTAACCTCTTCTGTCTGCATCAGAAAAAAAAAAACTGCTATGTAACTTAGATCATGGCTTGCTGGTGTTGGCTCCTCCCCCTTGGTTCCCTAAGTGTCAGGTCTCATGGTGGAGGCACATTTATCTCCAGCTCTGGGAGCCATGTTTACTTCCCCATTTCTCGGAAGTTTCTATGGCCATGCTGCCACATAGTAGCATGCCACTGACTGCTCATAAACACCATAAAAACATTTGGCAGCATGGCTTCTTAAATGTGCCACCCATTTTTGCTACTAGCTCTGAGCCCGAAAACTGTCTGTTAAAAGAGACATGCCTCTGCTCAAAGTCAGAAAACAGAATTCACCCAATAAAAGACAGCTATGAAGAAGCCAAGTTTGACTCAACTTTTGTGTGTCTAGAACACCTTCTTAAGCTTTGTCAGGTTTTATGTGGAAATTTCAGCCCCATATTGGAATGTCATATGTAAACAGACTTTCTGTCTGGACCACCTGTTCCCAAACACCCAGCAGCTGCTTCCCAAATTATCTCATAGAGACTTATTTATTAATGCTCAGCCAATAGCTCATGCTTATTACTAATGAGCTCTTACATTTTAAGTTAACCCATCTCCCTTATTTATACTCTGTCATGTGGCAGTATATTTACTAGCAGGGCATGTTCATTTCCTGCTTCCTCTGCATCTGGCTGGTGTCCCCTGACTCCATCCTTCTCCTTCCCATCCTTCTTAGTTTGATTTCACCACCTAGACCTCCTGTCTGAGTACGGACCAATCAGCATTTTATTAAACCAATTCCAGTGACAAATCTTTACAGTGTACAAAAGGATTATTCCACAACAGTTTTATAAATGACAAGCAAATGTCAGTGGGATGGCTCAGTGTATAAAATTATTTGCTGCCAAGTCTGAAAACCCACATTCAGTAGTGATTACCAGAACCCGTTTGATGGGAAGAAGGGAACAATTCTCACAACCTATCTTTCCATCCATATTAGATAGAGATGTGCTGTGAGCCAAGAAGCAAACACACATACACACATGCAAACACATACACACACACACACACACACACACACACACACACACACACACACACACACACAATATGGGAATGAGTTCCCATTGAATAAAACTGAAACAATGGGGCCGAGAGTAAATGTTGATTACAATCCACTAATCAAATGCAATGCAATATCCATACTAACGTGAATGTAGGATTGAGCACACATATTGGGAAGATACATATTTTCCAAGCAGGAGCTTTCCATATATTTTGTATGACCACCCTCTAAAGGGAAGGCATATTTCCTTCATCTAAGAGACTGAGTATAAGGCAAATGTCTTCCAAATAGTATAAGACAGAGGACAGATGAGTAATTTTTACTGCCTCAGTTGGGTGATTACAATCAACATCTGCAGGGAGAAATCATGGGATGAAAGTGCATGTTACATTTGTATTACCACTCCCTTAAACTCATACCACTCAGAAAAAGGAAAAAAAAGCAAATACCACTTACAGATGTTTTAGAAAAATGTTTGGACAATATTATATAATAGTATCTTCAAAGTGTTCCAAAAAATTAAAGAGAAACAAATTAAACAGTAGCCTAAAAAACCATATCAACTACTTGTGATGTGGAGACCTTGTTGAGAGCTCAAGGCAAGGAAAAAAGCATTGGGAAAACTAAGTGGAAATATACTGTGGAAATTAGTTAATCATGATGTATCGACCTCAGTTCATTAATGGCAACAAACACACCACACTAAGAGAGGATATTAATAATGTAGTATCCTGGATATGTGCTATGTGACAGGTCACTATATCTCACACATTTTTCTCAAATTCTAAAACAGTCCTTACTAACAGATTTTTTTTCTAAATAGGCAAATATAAAAACAAAACAGTGGTAGAGTCAATGTGAACAATATTTTAGCTTTTGTGAAAAACAGAAGAAAATACTAAATTTGTATTAATATATGGTTATATTTACATAAGTTCCAGAAGGAGGCATGAAAGGTATACAAAAGCAATTAACTTAATGGAGATTGATAGAAACTTTTTAGATGGAGAGCTAGGAGAAAAATCAGTGTTTACTTAATCTTTAATATTTTCTGAACTGCTAAAGGATATCAGAGTCAGCATAGTAAATATTGTATGTAAATGCCTATACTTATTTATCAGACCAAGGTCACCTGAAATGGCCTTGATGAATTAAATTAGGTCAGTTGGAGGATCCACAGCAAAACTGAAACTGCAGCAATTTTATTGAGAGCAATCAGACTTTTTGTAGCTTTGTCAGAAAGAGAACATAATGGCAATTGCCAGGATCAATATAGTTGTAGTTTCCAGGATACAATGAAGTTTGCAAGCTATACAGGGTACACAAAATTAATGTCTAAGACCAATTGTCCTGTTCAGCTTCCATATTTCCTTGACTTCTGAGGGAACATACACAGAAGCACAAAACAGTTTTAAAGCTTCACTACCTAAGGAAGTGCGTTGATCTATTGGGAACTGGAAGGCATATTTTACTTCAGGAACCACGGACTCTAACCTGTAAAACCTATGATGCAAGCTTCTCAAAGCAGCTAAGCCAGGCTAGCTACATGGTTCCACATACTTGTACAAACCCTTTGTTGAACAAAGGACAACTATCAAGGCATTGAAATATGTCCATGATCTTAAACACAGCTTGTCATGAAAGAAGGAAATAGGTTGAGGACAAGAAGTCCAGGATATATCTAGATATGAATCTTCCTTTCAAATTCTCAGAAAAAATCTCATTCTTTTTTGCTTTGTGTTCATAGCCACAGCAGACAATCATACCTTGGCATACTCAGGCATACAATAAGAATTTAGCTGGGCAGGCAATGGTGGCTCACGCTTTTAATCCCAGCACTCAGGAGGCAGAGCCAGGCAGATATCTGTGAGTTCGAGGTCAACCTGGTCTACAGAGCTAAATCCAGGACATGCACCAAAACTACACAGAAAAACACTGTCTCAAAAAAAAAAAAGAAAGAAAGAAAGAAAAAAAAGAATTTAGCATGGTTACTAGGATATGCTCATACTAATGTCTTCACCATGGTATCTTTGATGCTAAGGAAGATATCAATATTAGGAAAAATGAGTTGATATTTAAGTAATTTCTTCATAATCATCCAAGAATATAAGTGTCATCCTGTATCTTAGCAGAACTAATTATAGTGCAAAGATGGAATAAGTCATTACAGCATGAAAATATACAAAGAAAACTCAAAGAATGCTGAGCTGGAGAGTCTCCACTCTCCTCTTCAGCCCTGATCTCTAAATAATGAGTCCTTAAAACTCAACAGAAGAAGTCAAAACATAGTTACAAATCCAATAACAACACCTTCCACACAGGAGATGTACTGATATTGGAAATTCCTGATGCACATCCATGTAGACTATTGAAATCTGAAGTCCATGCATTGTCTACAAATTCTTAGGACTACATTTATCTAGAGAGTGATAGAGTGAACACCTGGAACTGGGGTAGACCAGAACCTGAGAATGAGGGTAACTCCTGTGCCACAGTCCCATACAGAGCTACCATATCTGTGTTGCAAATGCAGAACGGACTGATATCCACTTCTCTTCCACATGGGCATAATAGCATGTTAGGGCTGCCCTACTCCTTTGGGTTTAACCTTGCAAAAAAAAAAGAATAGAGTGAAGTTTCAGACTTCCTCTAATCATGAGATCTTGTCACCTAAGTTCCTTTCATTCTACCAGCTGATGCATATTAACATATCTGATTTAGGAAATGTATTCTTTCTTAGAGCATGTCTATAACAGCTAATTTAATTTAATAATAACATAATATGATATAGCCTGTAGTATTATCTTTATTTCAAATATATGGAAACTGAGGCTAGTGTAATGAAAATATCTTGATCAATAACAGAAAAATATGTTATCTACAACTGTGTCCTGTTCTTTCTTGTTTTTCTTATCTGATTTGGGAAAAATTCCCAGATACAAATAATGCCCTAATAACAGAGAGGAGAGAGGAGAGAGGAGAGAGGAGAGAGGAGAGAGGAGAGAGGCGCTGTGGAGATATCTTCCACAAGTCCTGAGTTCCATCTCCAGAACAACAAATATTTTTTAAAAACATTGAATACCATTATGTTTGCTTATAATCTAAGATCTCAAAAAGCAAGAATAGTTGGCTCACTGAGGCTTACTGACCAACTGATCTGCTTTACTCTGAGTTCTAAGCCAGTGAAATATGCTATCTTTTTTATCTTTTGTCAAACTATATTTTATTAAAGATTTTTTACTCATTTTACATACTACCACAGATCCCCCCTCCTCCCTCCTCCCATCCCTCCAGCCTCTCCCCCCTCCAGCCCACCCCTCCATCAAGGTGTGGCCTCCCATGAAGAGTAAGCAGAGCCTGGTACACTCAGTAGATGCATGTCCGATATCTTTAAACATAGGATGAACAATCTGAGAAATGACTGCCAATATTGTCTTCAGAGTCTCTTTTTAATCTTCAAATCAACCATCTAAGAAAAGAAATAAAACTCATTTAAAACGCAACGATAGGTAGACTTGGATAAGGCAAAATGAGGGCCTGTTCTCATGACCTGAGCCCAGTGTTCTATGTCTCAGACCCTCTCTTCAAGTACCATATTTAGGGTAGTTTTCTCCAAAATCTGACTGGGGTGGAGGTAGGAAGGGAAGAATTGCTGGAATATTTTACTGTTAGCACCAGTATCATCATTTATCATATCCCAAGCAATGATAGACACATTTGTTGAAATAAAACTCTGTCTGATATTTTCCCCAGTTGTGAATGCTAGCTCAGTTACCTTTCACTTTAGTTCACGTGGTTCATCACTTAAAATTTCAAAATGGAAATGTTTACTTTGTTTTTTTTTTTAGTTTTTGAAATGAAACTATAATTGTATCATTTCCCTTTTATCCTTTCTCCCTAACTATACAAATAAAGCTGTTCAATTTATATAATGTTACTTGTATGTATATGATTTCAAGGCTGATTACTTTGTATTAGATAACCAATTATGCTATACGCTGGGGGTGATAAATTCTCCCACTCTCAGCATTCCTTTCTTGCCCTCTCTCCTTTGTTTGTGGCTGGGGTCCTGTGAAAATATTCCCTTCCATGTTAATATCTGTTGGAATTATCCTTGTTCAGTTCTTCAGGGCTATAACTAGGAAGTCTCAACAACATGGCTACCTATACATGTTCACATTTAAAAGATGAAAAAAAATTACAAATAAAGGGATTTAGGTTGTTTTCAAAGACAAAAGGTTCATTACATTCTGGGTAGGCATGTTAGAAATGTAACCTTAACTATTTTTTTCCTACTTTGGATATGGTAACTTAAGCTTACCATGTGTTCCTTTCTTCTACAAACAGGAGTAATTTAAGTTTGCTTTTCTAGAAACATAAAGAGCACACTAAAATATCCCTGTTTTGAAAGAAAATATCTGGTTACAATAGCAAGTTGGATTTTCCAAGAGACAAACAGATGATGGATTTGTATTTGGGGAATTGGCTTGATAGTAGTCTTTTAATCGTCTCCTATGGGAAAGAAATGAAAAACAAGACTAAGAAAAATGATTATTTATATAGACCTAAATAAGACCTTATTAGACACCCCAGAGTGCCTGAGATTCAGTGGTCCTTCATTGTTGTAGATTGGCTGACCTGGTATCAGTTAGACCCTCAATATAGGTCATGTATAGCCAATGATTTAAAATGTGGCAGCTTTTTCCTGCTGAGAGACTTCTGGTGATTCTATCCATTCATTTATTGGTTACAGTAGACCAAGAAGATCCTCATGAAAAGGGAATATGGTGAGGTAATGTTGCTATACTCTTACTGAATCATAGTTACCTGAGCCTTAACATCTCTGTTGACTAAACTGTCATTTCATCACAGTGGTTCCAGGAGCTGCCTCTAAGAGTAAATATCAATGCTGAGACAGGATGACAACAGAACTTAGGTAAAGTGAGGAGTGCTCCTAGGGGCCTGATGATGTATGTGGTCATAGTGGTTAAACATTTATTTACATTGCATGAGAGTCCTTTGTTGTAACTCCCCCCAGTACTTGTAATTATGTCTCTTAATTGTACAAAATGAGAAAAGCTCTGTGATGTCCTCCCAGCAGAGACATGGCCTACAAACACATGATCTACAGTCCATTTCTTTCTATGGGAAGAAGAAAGTATGGGTTTGGTTGTTTTAAACCCACACATACACACACACACACACACATACCCCTTAAAATACCGATAACACACATAAAATTGGTTTATTGCTAAACTGATATTCTGTGGACTGAGTTCTAGAAGGGAGTCTCACTCTCTTTTAATCAACTTCTTCCTGTCAGAGGACATCTCAGTTCACCTCAGACTCTCAGATGAAAGGGGAGAGTCTATACTCTCAGACATATCACTGATAAGGATATAGTCAGACTTTTTTCCTTTTATTCTCTTTTATTCTTCCCTTCTCACCCTGAATTTAATCATTTTAAACAATAATAAATGTATTTGTATCACTAGATCCAAAAGTAGGTCACCCTATTATAATTTTTTATTTATTTATTTTTTTCCGGGGATGGTATATAAGATGGCCGACTTGCTGCCATCAGAGATTGGAAAAAAGGGGACCCGAGATTGTGGACCGTCAACCCTCTGTGCGTTCCTCTCCAGATCTTTTGCTTAGCATGCCTCTAGGGGGCCAAGGCAGAAATGCCTACATGTCTAAAGGTCATGCTTTATGGCATGCACATGTCATATTCTCCTCCATATAATTACTTCTTGTAATACTAGTCCTTTTTTTTCTCTCTGATCTTCAAGTTCTGTGTTCCTAGAAAAATGGTGATTTCTGTGATACAGGAAAGGTGTAGCAGGAATCTTAAAAGTTCTTATTAATAAAATCAAACCTGAGGCGAGTTATTGGGGTCCATGCTGGTAGATCAGAGACACAGATCTCACCTCGCCGGATCCTCAGCTGGTCTTGTCTCCTCAGACTGGAGGCCTCTGAGTCCTCATCCGGAAGGGGTCTCAGCTGAATTACTGCTCAAAAGCCTGAAGCTTAACCAGGCCAAATGCTTAACCAGCCAAATGCTTAACCAGCCACATGCTTAACCAGCCACATGCTTAACCAGCCAAATGCTTCTAGTTTCTGGTCCTCACGCCTTATATATCTTTCTGCTTTCTACCACCACTCTCTGGGATTAAAGGCTGGCTTTCTGGGATTAAAGGCATGTGTCACCATGCTTGGCTTTTTCCAATGTGGCCTTGAACTCACAGAGACCCAGAGGGATTTCTATCTCTGGAATGCTAGGATTAAATGTGTGTGCTATCACTGCCTAACTAGTGGCTTTTCTGTTCTCTGACCCCAGATAAGTTTATTAAGGTACACGATATTTTGGGGAACACAATACCACCACAGGAAAGGAGTGAAGTAAATTTCATAGGAAATAATACAGAGATGATCACCCAGGCTGGGGTTAAGGCAGTTATGCAGTTCATGGGAAAGAACCTGAATCCTGGGGAAGTTTTTCAGGCTTGAATAAACTGTACCATATGTGTGGTCAACTATATCACATGGTATGATGCGTATCAACACACTAGACTCAAATTGACCATGATGAATAATTCAGTTTCTGAGGCTATTCCAAGGGCATTGTATAAAACTTGAGACCCTAAGGGGTATTGGCTGAAGATTGTGGATGGAATAACATATAGATGGGATGACAGACTAGAAGTGTGGGAACCTAGAATAGGAGCAAAATAGTGGCCTCCACCAAGAAAGGGAGATGGCAACTTTAATCCAGATATTTTTATTCCTTCTGAAGGAGTGTGGAGACAATGTGGCAATTGATGGAGTGATTGCTACAAGTTTTATTGGGTTCCTAGATTAAAAAGAGCTGTCAGAAAAGGTTTGCTTCCTTTCATGGAAGCTCTGAAAATTGGATCAGGTCTTCCTTGGAATTGTTGGGATATAGAAGGAAAGAAGTTGCTGACTTGCAGGGACAGATTTCTTGTCTGAGGTCATTGTGACCCACCATTCACAGGGCATGGTGTTTGCAGTGGGCTGAGGAGGAACTTAGGCAGCTACAGTGGTCTTGAGGTCAGAGCAGGCTGTGTGGGAAGGAAATGACTGGTACATTGACCACTGTTCTTATTTTTACCTATTTTTTTTTGTGAAATTGCATGTTGCTAGCCTCTAGGTCAAGTGCTCAGAAGATTGTATAATCATTAATAATAAAAATAGATTATGCTTGCTTTGGTGTTAAGTCTGGGATAGTTCCTGTGTTTAGTTGAAGATGAAGAATATATTGATGATTTTCTAAGAATAACCTTTGGAATCATGAGAACATTTTGTGTTGGATGCTTCTCCCCTTTTTTCTGTTCTCCCTTACTTATGATAATAAAAGACTTTGGTTACCAAGACAAAAGCAGAAGCTAGAGAAGCTGTAGCAGAAGCTACTTAGCAACTGCAGAAGCCCGAAGTGGCCTGTCAGTTTGCACAAGCACTGTCTCTGAGTTGTTACTGCGCCTTCCAGGTATCCCATCCTTTGGACCTCCGAAACTACAGAAGCTGGTCGCCGGCGGTTTTCCTATGGGATTTTTGAAGCAAGGTAACCTCATGTATCTAAAGCTTGCCTACAACCCACTAAATAGTTCAAGCTGGCCTCAAACTCATGATCAGTCAACTGCCTTGGACTCCTGAATACTAGAATAAATGGCTAGCCCCACAGGGCACAACTTTTGTAGTACTTACATGTAAAGATTAAGATACCCAGTCTCAAAAATTGTATGTAATTTACCCAAAGATTGTTCAGCTTGTAGTGGAACAGGCATTCAAATCAATTCTTCTGATCCCACGTGCATAGGAACCATGGTCTCCCATTTGTAGAGAAGAGGGCATTTTAAAATAGGCAGTCTTGCAGAGTCTAACTTATCCCACTCTCATGGGGAAAAGCTGACTCAGCCTGCCAGGCTTGACAGCAGCTTGAATACTTAAGGGAGACTTCTAAAAGACTCCAGTTCACTCTAGGTCATGAGGATGTACAAATAGTCCAACATCATTGATGTGGTGGATAATCAGTTCTTTTCAGAGTGGATGACAGTGTTTAAAGCAGGGTTCAGGACAAAGTGTGC
The DNA here is from genome assembly GCF_049852395.1 of Peromyscus maniculatus bairdii. Taxonomy (NCBI): domain Eukaryota; kingdom Metazoa; phylum Chordata; class Mammalia; order Rodentia; family Cricetidae; genus Peromyscus; species Peromyscus maniculatus. Next base: position 204,018,532 of record NC_134852.1, on the reverse strand, counting down.
CATTTGGCAGAGAATCATTACAGCTTTAGAGAAAAATGACCCATCATTTATCTTTAACTCTAGTTCCCCCACCCACCTCTGATCCCTAATTTAGAACCAGGGTTTTCCTTTTAATTTTATAAAGGGGATTAATGACTTCATAGCAGCATAGAACATAACGTACTTAAGAACTTCAGCCATATGACACATTATTGTAGCAATGAATGAAGTATTTAGCATTTATATGGTGCTTTATTTGCAGTGTGCCTATTCTGATGGCACATTCACACACACATTATAATCTTAATGATCACTTTGTGCTTTTCTATTTGTCATGCTTGTATTTGCAGCATTTAAAATTTGTAATATTAAGTAAAATTAATGCTCATGAAAGCTTGCAGCTGCTTAGTGTTTTGTACTTTATTTTTTATTTTTTTTTCACATACAGTTTCAGCTTTCTTTCCTGGGGACCTAAATCCAAGTCTCTCGCCACCAAAGTCTTGGGAAGCAGTATAGGATCAGAGATTCTGGGTAGTCACCCATGGATGGTGGATACACAAATGATGGTCTGGTATTGATTGGTTGAGAGTTGGGGCCTGCATTGAAGTCAACTCCTTTTTTAAAAGGTCCATTTCTGCTTACAAATCTCAGACTTTAAATCCCTTTGAATCAGATTTTGTTCAGTGTTTCAGATCTGGTGATTGTTTGAAAAACTTTGGAGCAGTCTGGTCCTTTCTTTCATATTTTTCTTTGATGTATGATCACTTATAAATTTTCTAGTTTCTTTGTTTTAAGTAAAGAAGATGATGATGATAATGGTGATGGTAGAAATAACGATGTTGGTGATGTTGCTGATGATGGTAGTGATTTAGATTATGATAATGATTATGGCAATGATCGTGGCAGTGGTGATTGCAGTGGTGGTGGTAATAATGACAATGAGAACTGTGATAGTGATTGACTTAGGGTTTCCATTGCTGCGAAGAGACACCATGACCACAGTAACTCCTTTAAAGGAAAACATTCAATTGGGACTGGATTATAGTTCAGAGATTTAGTCCATTATTACCATGGTGAGACATGGTGGCATGCAGGCAGACATGGTGCAGGAGAGAGAGTTGACAGTTCTACATCTGGATTGGCAGGCAACAGGAAGAAAACGTGAGACTGGGCATGGTTTGAGCATTGGAAACCTCAAAGCCTACTCCTTGTGACACACTTCCTCTAATAAGGCCACACTTAGTGATTTTGTTGATGATGATTGTGATTAGACAATGGCTTTTGTGGTGGTAGATATTAAATTTATTATTTCATTATTATGTATATAATAAGAAAGCAAATATACATAATATATTGCCATACATAGACATATATGTATGTATATTTATAGACACTATAATATATGTAAAATCTTATTACTCCTCATAAAACCATAGAAATTCACTATTAATTTTGTTCTTATTTTAGGGAAAATCAGCTAAACTTTGGAAGGTTTAAGTTACTAATCCATGGTTCTGTCTGTCAGATGTCCTTTTCAGAACCAGATAAGTGTACAAGAAAGCAACTGTGAACCTCAAATTTTACTTGAAATCACTTGAATCTAGCAATCAAAGAGTGGGAGGATTTCATGCTGGTCATTGAAAACAGCAAGTGATAGTTTAGTATCATCTATGGTCTGCTTCTAGCACTCAACTTGTTCTGATGCTGAGTTAAAAGCCAAGGAATTACTTGAAAATAGTTTCTTATCTGTCTTCCAATTTTTTCTCTTCCTCAGATTTTTCCTTGTAAGAATGATTGCCGTTCTCTCAATAACATGTCTTTTCCTGTATCATTTAGAATTCTTAGTTTCCTTTCTTCCTGCTTTTCTTCCTTCCTTCCTTTCTTCCTTCCTTCCTTCCTTCCTTTCTTCCTCCTTCCTTCCTTCCTTCCTTCCTTCCTTCCTTCCTTCCTTTCTTTCTTTCTTTCTTTCTTTCTTTCTTTCTTTCTTTCTTGTTGCTTTCTTTTTTCTTTATTTTTCTTTTATTTTCCTTCTTTTTTTCTTCTTGTTATTATTCTTCTTTTAAATTTGGGACTTATACTCTATATCCTAATAGAACTGAATTGATCTTTCAAGGACTACACTTTAATGGCACATTTCTTATACTGAGATAATGTACTCTAAGTGGTATCTTATTATTATATAAGGAGTGCGAGTTTTATTCACAGTTAAGACCATGAAGCTTCTTAGTTATTTGATCCTGTGGCTGTTGCAACTTCACTAAATTACTCTCTAGGACAACGAACTATGAGTTCATTAGATTCGTATTTCATATTGGTAATTTAATGAGGTATCTTTTTCAGGGAAAATGACATTAAGAAGACCATACATGTTGTTATTGTGATATCAAAGATGATGTTTCAGTTAAAAGTATGCTTATTTAATGATATAATTGTAAGCAAAAAATGTGACTTGCTTTTAATTGGCATAGGATAAACCATATAAGATATTAAACTTTTACCACACACAGGTCTGTTCACTTTCTATTTAAAACTAGTATTTATCACCCAACTAATAAAATCCATCTGAGTGGAAGGCATACATAAATTAGATTGTCCTTAGCCAGTGATGCTATCTACTGTGCTTAAAACCATACTCATGACACCTAGGATAATAACATTCCTTTCTCATTCAACTCATCCATGCAGGCATTTATCTGTCTCCATTAGCTGGCAGAGAATGAGGGGGATTCATCAACTCTGAATTTTTCAGAGGGTTGCTATTTCTGTAACAGACTCAGAGAATCTGCCAGGGCAGAATCTCTGGGTACACAATACTTCCCTTTTTCAGTGAGAGTAGAAAAGAGGCAAGATGTTCTTTGTGAGGAGGGAGACCACTTTTTGAGAACCTATTATTTGCTAGAAATATTCAGATACATCTCATGGAAAAGATCCATTATCTTTAGTGCCTTAAGTTTGTCACATACATAGCTCATTATTGACCATCACAGGCAAAGGAAACTTATCCTAGCTCCAGTACATGTATAATGTGTCGTTGCAGTGATCTGTACCCTTTTCAGTACTGCCACAATTCAGGACCTCATACCGATTTTAGTAAGTTAGACTAAGTTCTGAATCTAACAGATAAAAATCTGAAATTGGAAGACAACAAGGGAACAAGGTCTTCTGAACACAAGAATACTGATACACGTTTGAACTCACAAAGGCTGAGGCAGCATACATAGGGACATATGGGGTACCAGATCTGAGAGAAGTGGACACAAGTTTCCATCTCTAACCTAGAAGTTATATCAAATTGATAACTACTTGCAAGGGGAAAAAATAGTTTTGTCCCCCATACCACCAATGGAGTCTCACTGGTATACTAACAACACTTAAAGGCAAACCCGATGTCCAGCAGTAGAGGGCCAAGAAAAAAAAAAAAAAAAACCTCAGTGGTATTTGTGAAGATTTTTACCTCACTATGCTTTGGCTAGATTTGTTTCTTTGTTTGTTTGTTTACTTTGTAGGTCTTTTGTTTATGAAAAAAAGAAATCCATGGAGACCAGGGAAAGCAGATTCAAAGTACTGAAAGTTATCAGAACTTTTCTCATTGAAAGTGAATTTAGAAAGTGGAGAGTGTCAGCATGGCCAATATCATTAACTTGTCAATCACCTTAGCTATCTGTATACATGAAATTAAGCAAGTCATACTTCTCTCCAATGTTAAATTGGACTATGAACTATGCATTGCAAAAACATTAACTAGTTCCCAGCTCATAACCAAATATCTGCAAGACACAGTACAGTTTTGTTTAATTTTAACCTACATTGATTTACTGTTTACAGAAATAAGCAGCCTAGCAACAGATTAATAAAGGGGCATGCAATAACAGGGTGAAAACCACTTTCAGTTGTACCCAATGAAACATAATTGGTGATATTGATAATGCCTTGAATTGCATTGATTTTCCCATCTAACTAAAAGCTTTGATGATCCTCTTGCTTCCATACTTATCTCTTATTTTTAATAAAAATCTGTGCATTGAAAGAACTACCAGCTACAAATGCCTTAAATGAATCACTACTATTTTCCTGAATGGAATCAACATGGGTATATGTGAATTGCAGTCATGACATAATAATGACTAGATAATGAATGTCAACTAGACAGTGTCTCCGTGTATTATTTTGTCAACTGTATGGCAAAATGTGCAGCTGTAGAGGGAGAATAGAACCTGGAATCTGGTCTTATCTCCACATGTTAACTCAGCCACTCAGATGAAAGAGGTTCCCAACTTATATGAAATAAATAAGCAGTCAGTAGGCCAGCTATCATGTACCAGAATAGGACCAAAGCCTTGCAGATGGTGTTGTATGCAATCTGTATAAAATGTCTACAAACTGCTTCAGTGCTTACCTGCTCTAAAGGTCAGAGAACTGGATCTCAGAGAGGTGAAACAAACAGCCTAGTTTTCCCATAGAGAATCTGTGAACATATTAGGTCTCACACCCTCCTGCATGACATGATACAACACTGGTTATTTCTACACATCTATCAAAACTCTCTTTCATCTCAACAATATTTTCCTATGAAGGAGTTTGAGTCACTACTTATATGATGTGTAAAAAAGGTAGCTTGGGGTTCACTGGAACACAGAAAAGCTGAATGTCATACCTAAGGAAACTAGAGATCTCAACTTCTCTTAGTTTATTCTATTTTTCTCATAACTTCTTTGGAATTTGTTCCTCTTCAGCCTCATTCTCTTTTTTGTATCTGCTTCAACTGTAATCCTAGTATGTGTGTGTGTGTGTGTGTGTGTGTGTGTGTGTGTGTGTGTGTGTGTGTGTACAAAGACTTTCTGAAAGGAAAAGTATCAGCTCAGGACACCCCAAGACCAAGTTCTTAGCACAAAGGAAATTTATTGTGACAAAGGGCACAGAATAAGAAAGAAAGACAGGATATAGAGGATGAAGGAGAAGGGGAAGGGAACAAGAGAGAAAGGAAAAGGGTATTTGCCTAGAGTAGAGCAAAGTACTGCCTCTGGGTAGAGAGAAGATAGACATAGCCCGTAGGAAAACAATGGTTTATAAAGGTAAATTGGTAAACCCCATGTTAGGATGAGGTGTTTAATTTTAATAGGGCATGTTAATGAGTTGAACCAGAGGTGGCTTTGGATTATTAGCCTTCAATACTTTGATAGGTGGCCTTTGGTTGTCAGCCCCATAAGCAGGAAATGGCCAAATAAAGGAATAGACGTTGGAGGCTAACTTTAGGAATGTAAATAACAGTTTTTGCAGGGGAGGGAGAACCCAAGAGAAGGGCACGCCCTGCCAAATCCGTGTTTCCCAGTCCTGGGATGGCCAGAGTCTCTTCACTTTCAATGTCAACTTCAACTCCAACGTACAGCATCTGCCTTTAGCTCCTTGTCTCCTCATTCAAATTCTGTACTTCGTGGAGCTTATTAACTTCTCTTTCCAAGGCTGTCTATTCAAGACTTTTCCTGGACGTATTCACCTGGATCTTCTCGGCAGCTCTGTCAGGTGCTCTTGTGTAGCACTTTCTTCTGAAACCAAAACTTGTTAATATACAGGGATATAAAAGAAAAGTAAAACAACAGATTGTTTTAGGATGAGATGTTTATAAAGAGGTGAAACAAAAGAATGTTTCTAGTGGGGAGGGATGAAATACTCCATCATACAAGGAAGCACCATTAAGATGTGAATCAAACAGCTCAAAATAGATTCAAGATGTCTCTGAAACTGGTAAGATTCACTAGGACTCTCCTACTCCAGGAGCATACTGGCAGGAAAGACTGTGGAAGTCACTTTTAGATGAGACAAACTTCAAAGACATCTAGTCAAACCCTGCTTGAAGAAGCAGAGGCAAGCTATGAAGCCTGGGAGAAGCAATGATCAGCTGGACTGCCTAGAAAAAGCTCTACCAACCAAGCTACTTGGAGATGACACTCTCCAACCTAAGCTGCCTGCAGACTGTGCAGTGTGCTCCAGGCTTCCAGCCCTGCTAAACTGTCACCTATGCTGGGGTGAGCTTTAGGGATTCAGTTGTCTTTGAGTCATTTCCTTTCTGGTAAATGACTTCTCAGCCATATTCCTTATATAACCCCAGTAAAACTCATTTGGTTCACCAAGTTGGACTTTGGTGGTACCCATATGTGGTGGTATTATGTTCCCCAAAATATTGTGCACCCTAATAAATTTATCTAGGTTCAGAGAACACAACAGCCACTAGAGATAGAGGCCAGAAAATGGTGGCACATATGCCTTTAATTCTAGCATTCCAGAGGCAGAGATTCACCTGGATCTCTGTGAGTTCAAGGCCACACTGGAAACAAACAGGCATGGGAACAAGAGTCTTTAATCCTAGGAAGTGATGGCAAAGAGGTATATAAGGTGTGAGGACCAGTAATTAAAGCTGGTTAAGCTTTCAGGCTTTCGAGAAGCAGTTCAGCTGAGACCCGTTAGGATATGAGGACACAGAGGCTTCCAGTCTAAGGAAACAGGACCAGCTGAGGAATTGTCAAGGAGAGGTGGCTGTGGCTTGTTCTGCTTCTCTGATCTTCCAGCACTCACCCCAATACCTGGCTCCAGGTTTGTTTTTAAGACCTTTTAAGATTCTTGCTACACCCATACTTTGATCTTATTGAGGGTGGGTAGAAGTATGTGTGTGCTGTGTCTCCCAAGGAAAATTGTGTCACACAACAGGTGCTGATGTTTGATTGGAGTAGCCTGCACTCTAAACCTTTGAGAGCAAACAGCACACACTAATGAACACAGAATGTCAGTTTCCTCAAATGCAGTTAACGTACTCTCTAGACTTTCTGAGTGAGGGTACATTTAAGAGGAAGGACTGCTAATAGTTGTAATACACACCAAGAATTCTGCAGCCAACTTCCTATTTCAGGGAAGATATTTTATAAGATTTTTTTTAAAAAAAAAGAGTGAACAAGTCTTAAAGACTGAAGACTTCTATTGGATGGATAGGGAAAACAATATGAAGAATGCCAGTCTACTTTCTTCATATTCACACTATGATTTCCCTATAAATGCCTCTACTGTTACTTGTTTCAGTGGTCAGGAGTAATGAAATGCAGTCAACGTGTGTGTGTGTGTGTGTGTGTGTGCTTTGAGATACCAAAACTAAAATTAACTAAAGTGATATTAAGCATAGACCATATTTTTGATTGTATAATGTGGTGATATTTTATTTGTGATGAAATGTAATATTTAAAAGTTGCCTGGAGATCAGAGGTCAAATAACCATTAAGCAGAAGTCTGGCGGCAGTGGTAGCACACGCCCTTAATCTGATCACATAGCAAGCAGAGTCTCTGTGTGGTCAAGGACGCAGCCTTTAATCCCAGTACCAACCATAGAGACCTGGAGATCTGTATAGTCAGGCAGTGACGGAGGAAGTCATGTGGCTGGGCTTACAGCCAATGAAGAAACAGAACAAAAAGGCAATAAAAACATAAGTCAGACAGGAAGAAGGTCTGTCTGGGGAAGCAATGGCAGCAAGGTAGTAAGATAAAGTAGTCATGGCTATTGCTCTGATCTCTTTGGCTATTACCTCTGTATTTGGCTCTGTGTTTCTTATTTACTAAAACTGTTTAGAATTTCATCTACAATATAATATAGTTCAATCATACACTTTGTTTCCTGTAATTCATTTGGGCTATGTTAGAGCTTAGTGGTCAGTGTACTGACAGATCATCTGGTTAGAAAATATATGGCTTCAAATCTCACCAACTAATTAAAACTTCACCTGTAATAGATCTCTGTTTCAGAAACCTCTAGCCTCATGCCTCCTTGGAGTACCCTTAGAAGATTAGAAATCCAATTTCATCTGAACTTTGTTGTTCTTGTCTTGCATGATTATAAGACGTGACCCTCATATGGACCCTTGAGCATGGCTTGATCATATGTCAGGCAAATGTCCCTGCCATTTACCTTCCTTTGCCTAACATGTGTGGGCATTTATGTGAATCAGACACTATGAGATGTTCCCCTGAAGTCATTTAATCTTAACAAGAACACTTTACAACAGCTGTTTTTATCTCACTGTAGAGTGAGATAAAGTTTTAAAGAGACAATATTGTATCTAGGTTAACCTAAGAAGTTAAGTAAAAAGAAAAAAAAGACTTAAATAAGGTTGTCATTTATAGTGAATAGGCCTAGGATAACTGGTATTGAGGCTGTTTTTCCAACTGTTAAATTCCTCCTGGGATGAGACAATATTCTATATCAAGTTTTCAAACACATTTGTCTAATGAGACATACAATATTTATCAGTTTTCATCAATATTACAAAAACATAAGTTAATAATGTGTGTATGTGTATGTGTGGAAGTAGCTGGGTGCAGTAGTACAAATATATGAATATATGTATGTGTAGCTGTCTGTTCTGCTCAGGTACAGGCTGCTTTTCCTAATAAAAAGAGACTCGGAGTTCTTTCTCGAAGCTTTAAACTGTTAGGCAATGATTGGCTGTCATTGAATTCCAGGTTTTGCCTGGAGCAATTTCCAATTCTACAAGCAGACAGCATGATTGAATAACTTATCAGTTCCTTCTGATCATTTATTTTGGATATTTGACACAATATGGCCACTGTTGATGTGAATAGTCAATAATATATGTCATTGTCATCACTGACTCTGCCAAGAAAAAAAATCCCTAAAATATTGTTTCTCCTTAACTGATGGTCTAAGCTACAATGAATATGCCATTTTCTACTTTTAAAAATTCAATCCTTTTGTTTTGTTTCAACTGAAGACCTAAGGGCATGCCCTCTATTGCCCATTGTTAATTATTTTTAAATTTTTATTTGGTTTTATTACGACATTTTTATACATACACATCATTATATTTTGTTTGTATTTACTCCAAGCATCTCTTGCTGGCTTCCTCTGCCATGAATATTCCTCATTTCTGCTTTCATGTTGCATCTATTTTATAAAAGAACATGAACGTTTTTACCAAAAAAATTCTAAATTTTTCATAAAATAATAAACTTCTATGTCTTTGACAAACCCCAAATTTTCTCAATCACATGATCTATAAATACTCAGTTCTCCAATCTATAACATGGCCACAATGATGAGAAGAAAGCAAGTATAAGTCTTAGATACATCCTATAATCTATGCATGGTCTATACTTGCTATAATTTTAGCTTATCTGAGTATGGGCCACATTAGAATTTTTATGTCCTGATATTCCAAAGCATGCACTAACACAGAATCACACACATAGCACAGCCATATACGAGAGGAATGTCAAAAGTCATAAAGACAGTGCAGCTGCTTGACAAAGATCCAGCAAAGCTGAGCCATGTGATGGCTGCCATGCTACTTTCGGTTTTCATCTCCACCTGTTGCATACTTGAGGGACTTTTAATATTTGTGCCATTTTTCGATATTGGATTAATGTAAATTTTCTATGAATCATTTATGCTTTCTCCCAGAGATACTGCTTCTAAGCTTCCCCCAGACAGTACTCCTTCTCCTGCTTTTAGGGAGATATCCTAATCTACTTGAAGGCCTTCCTTATGCCTTGGAGGTTATGACACACATAAAGAAGCCAGGGGTCTCTTTTTGAGGCTATGAGGCATTCTTGAAATATCTGTCCCTGTACTTATGCAGTAACAAGATATTCAAAACCGAGTAAACTGAAAAAGGTCAACAAGATTCAGTGGGCTAGAGAAGTTGGCCGAAAATCAGATTGCAAGACTCTTCTCACTATATACTCAGACAATTATGTTGAAGTTACCTCTGCCCTATACAGAGACTTAAATTGATGAGCAAAGTGTGGAGTGAAAAGATGATAAAAGAATGAGATGTCAGGACCTCCCTTTCTTAGAAAAATTAGGACATGCAGAGCCACTCTGGTGTCATATGAGCAAGGAACAACAAAATGCCAGGATTAGACATATAGACAAATTCTATAGAGTTATAAAATATAAACATTGTGTTTATATTTTGAGTATTAACTGCAGCAGCTTCAGCCTGAGGATTTGTCTTGGGCACTCTGACTATTAAGAGTTAATAATATACTACTTGAGGCATGACAATATGCCCAGGCTTGAAGATTTTGTTTTGTTCTAATGTTCTTGTACCCACAAAAGCTACTAGCCTGAGAACAGGCTGGCATATGCCTCTGGATTCTTAAAAATTGGGTTATAGGGTTAATGAGTAAGTGTGATAACTCTGTTTATTAATGATGTCAAAACTTGAGGGGAAATGATTAGAAATCATAACTCTGTTCTGTCATGATTTATCAATGATAACTAAAAGATGAGCAAAAGGAAGTGAAACACATGTCCAAAAACAAAATCATCTATGTCTTGGAACATCATGAATGTATTCCTAGTTACTAAATTATGTATAGAAAAAGAAGCACTCTGGTTGCTAGTCAGTCAGGCTCCAAGATTCTCCTGACCACCATGGCCTGGCTCACTTTCTTCCCCTGCCGACTTCTTACATCCTCTCCTGGGACCTATCCCACAGGGGATGTCTCCCATCAGAGTAGGACAAGCCATACAAAGATATGCTTCCTCTCTGTACAGCTCTCCTAAAATGAAACTAAGAAGAGTCCCATCTATGATTCCTCCCGCTACCACTCTTGCATCCACCCATCTTCATATCCTGCTCTCATCTGGAGCTAGACTCTGGCACACACACACACACACACACACACACACACACACACACACACACACACATACACACACACACAATATATAGTCAAGTACATACAGACCTATCCATACATGCAAACACAGATACAGATACACAGAAAGACTATTCTGTCTGTTTTTGCTGCTGGGAAACTAAGTGGCTTCAACTTTCTTCTAAGTCAGATTTTTTAAGACCATGAATACAGATAGTTTTCCCTTGAGTTCTATATGACAGTGTATGTAACCTCTGCTGTGGGATGGTCTGTATGTCAAATTGCTCTGATTGGTCAATAAATAAAACACTGATTGGCCAGTAGCCAGGCAGGAAGCAGGTGGGACAAGGAGAGAGGAGAATTCCGGGAAGCAGAAGGCTGAGGCAGAGAGACACTGCCAGCCACTGCCATGACCAACAGCATGTAAAGATGCTGGTAAGCCACCAGCCACGTGGCAAGGTATAGATTTATGGAAATGGATTAATTTAAGTTATAAGAACAGCTAGCAAGAAGCCTGCCACGGCCATACAGTTTGTATGCAATATAAGTCTCTGTGTTTACTTGGTTGGGTCTGAGTGGCTGTGGGACTGGTGGGTGACAAAGATTTGTCCTAACTGTGGGCAAGGCAGCAAAACTCTAGCTACAAACCTCCTCTTGTATAAAGCTGGCTGGTGTATTGCTGAGTGCTTCACTCATGTCTGGCCTTTACTTATGTGTCTATTTCCCAATGCTCAACTGAGAATATAGACAAGAGCTTCCAGTCACCTTTACATGATGGCAGCATCAGGTGTCAGTGATGAATGTTGTTTGTTTGCTTTGTTTTGTTTTGTTTTGTTTTATGGCTTATGGTTCTATGAGTGAGACTGGCAGTGTCCAAGAAGGTATTTTAGGGTTTTCCATGACCTCCACTTGGAAGCCACATAATGCTACTTCAGCTTTATCAAACATGCTGGAGCAGTTACTAATCCAAATAGATTTTAGAGCATATAACTTACTCTTTAATCATAGTAGTATCAAGGAATAAAATAAACTATGTTCTGTAGGAGGAATCTTAGAAGATCTTATTAATAAAATCAAACCCGGGCAGGTATTGGGGTGAACGCTGGAAAATCAGAGAGCCAGAACATGCCACAGATAACCTCACCTGGCCAACTTCTCAGTTGGTCTTGATTCCACAGACTGGAAGCCTCTGTGTCCTCATATCCGAATGGCTCTCAGCTGAACTGTGCTTCTTGAAAGCCTGGAAGCTTAACCAGCCAAATGCTTAACCAGCCAAAATGCTTCTAGTTTCTTGTCCTCACACCTTTCTGCTTTCTACCATCACTCCCTGGGATTAAAGGCTGGCTTTCTGAGATTAAAGGCGTGAGTCACCATGCTTGGCTGTATCCTTGAACTCATAGATTTCTACCTCAGGAATGCTGGGATTAAAGGCGTGTGCTACTATTGCCTATTTTCATGTTTAATATTGTGGCTGTTCTGTCTCTGACCCCAGATAAGTTTATTAGGGTGCATAATATTTTGGGAAACACAATACCACCTCAATGTTCTCAAGTTTTAACAATTATATATACACATCTATTTGTCCAGGTTCTTAAAATCCAGCTATCTCCAGAAAAAAATATACCATGTAGAAAGTAGTTTGCCTTCCAAAATGACATCTCTCTAGCCATCTCAGATTTTCAATGAATGACATGAAAACTATTTATAGGAAAGGACCTAACCTGTATTTGATATGGCTGATTTCAAATTTCATAACCTCTGATAAAGCACTTTTAATTATAGACTTAATGACCTTGGCTTCAGAATAGAGATGAAAGCAATTACCCTTCGCTTCTCACAAGTTTAGCTATAAACAAAACATGTTGATATATGACAAAACATTCTACATAAGTTATGAAGCTAACTATTGCATGTATTTGATAAACATTTATGTTATATAAACTCTATACCTACACTTCAATGGTAACTGAAATACGCAGCAGGAAATCTGCCCTCTTAAGCAATTGAGTCAACTTTGGATGCTTGAGAAATCAAAGTAACAGACTCACCACTCTCACAGTTACATTTCATTTAGTGAAGTGATATCTTCACTTCTATCTAAGTTAGGGATTATATTACTGTGAGAAAAACACCATGACCAAAAGCAACATGTGAAGGCTGCTGTGGGGTTTAATAAAATGCTGATTGGCCAATAGCCAGGCAGGATGTATAGGTAAGGCTGAGTCAGGAGATACCAGCCTGCTGTCCAGGAAGGATCATGTAATGGCACACAGGTAAAGCCATGGAATATGTGGCAACATATAGTTTAACAGAAATGGGCTGATTTTAAATATGAGCTAGTTAGTCGTTAGCCTGAGCTAATGGCAGAGCAGTTTTAATTAATATAAGCCTCTGTGTGTTTACTTGGGTCTGAGAGCTGCAGACCAGGCAGGACACAGAAAAACTTCAGCTACAGAAGGAAATCATTTATTTCATTTTACACTTCCACATCATAGGGCATCATCAAATGAAGTCTGAGCAGGAACATGTAGGAAGGGATTGAAGCAGAACATATGGAGGGTTGCTGATTACTGATTTGGTCCCTTTGGATTATTCAGCCTACTTTCTTATACAATCTAGGACCATTTCCTGAAGGGTGGAAACACCTTCAGTGAGTTGGGCTCTCCTACATCAATGATACCTCAAGAAAATACCCAGTGGGGTCATTTTCTCTCTCAATTGTGGTTTCCCTCTTTTTAAATGTCTACCAGGTTCAATTTCACAAAACACTTAACCAGACCATTGACTTTTTGCCAATCTGATACAAAAATATATTACTATTAAAATATAAACTTTCCTTTCTTGTTTGTTCCCAATATCACATATTAATATCAACTTCCCAATAGAAAACTTATTACATTTAAAAGTTCTACAGTCTTTAAAACTGTAAATAATTTAAAAGTTTAGTCTTTAATACATCTTCAATTATTTTCAAAGTTCCAAGCCTCTCTAAAACATTCAAAGATTCTCTAAAATTCCAAAACCTATCTAAAATCCCAAAATCTCTTCACTGTAGGCTCTTGTAAAATCAAAAGATGCATTAAATATTTTCTTATTCCAGGAGGGGAAAACTAGCACATGGTATATTCCAATCAAAGCTAAAACAAAAGCCAAATTTATAAAGTCCATTATAAAATAATCTGTATTCATTATCTTCCAGACTCTAGAGGAGAGCCCAGGCATCTTCATTTCCCTGGGTCTGCCATTAACAGGAAACACAGATTGTCTTTTTTACTCATGGCAGCACCATTCCACACCTGCTACTGTCCTTGGAGGCCATCCATTGTACTAGTCTCTCATAAATCCCAAGTTTTTGCTGTACCTGCACTCTGATGCAGCTCAACCAATAGCTTTTTCTGGGTGCTCTTTAGAGATTCTGGCCCTGCAACATTATGTCTAGCCTCAACTTCTCTCCATGACCACTTCAATTTTAGGAATTCTACAGCAACTGAGCCTCCACCTTCACCAATGGTCTCTCCTGTCTTCTCATGATGCCAAGTCTCAGATTCTCTCCATGACCCATGCATGCGTTTCAAACCAGAACCAACTGGGAAACTCTTACACAACAGCTGCCATAATGAGTTACAGCCTTAGTACTATCTGAATCACAGCTTCTGTGTGCTTAATCCAAGGAAACACTTTCAGAAGGTTTCTCCTAAGTTATACTGATCTGTTCTTAATCACTGCTGATGCGAAAGCTCAGCTTATCTGTATTGATTGTCCCAGCATAGCAAAGATTTCACTTTAATGGTCTGGCCTCTTATTAGTCACAGCTGATTTTTTAGCCCTAGTTGACCAGAACCATTGATTTTTCAATTCAACATATCTAAAGGCCCCAATAGTCTTTAAGGACCCTCAAATTTCCCACTTAAACTTCAGCATCCCTACCTCCATCTTATGCACTGCCTTCAGCATTATCTTCTAAGTTCTCATATAGTTCATTGATCTCTGAATACTCAATGGCATTCTGGGACCAACATTCTGAAGTCCTTCAGCAGTTGTTCCAAAAATATGATCAGGTCTATCACAATAATACCTCACTCCTGGTACCAATTTCTGTCACAGTTAGGGTTTCTATTACTGTGATAAAACACCATGACCAAAAACAAGTTAGAGGAAGAAATATTTTACTTCTTATATTCCCATGCCAAAGTCCAAAATTAAAGAAAGTCAGGGAAGCAACCTGAAGGCAGAAATTGAAGCAGAAGCCATGAAGGAATGGTACTTATTGACTTGCTCCTCATGACTTGCTCAGTTTGTTTACTTAGCCCATCCAAAACCACTTGCCCAGAAGTGGTCTTGTGACCACTAGTGAGGTGAGCCCTCCAACATCAATCATTAATCAGGAAAATGTCCAAAACCTTGCCCACAGACCAATCTGATGGGGCCATTTTTTTTTTTCAATTCAAGTTGCCCCTTCTCAAATGTCTTTTGCTCAGGTCATATTGACAAAGAATTAACCAAGACAACGTCCCTTTCCTTCTTACTCTATTTCTTCCAAACTACTTTAACTCAGTTTATGATGAAGGTACTTTTACTTATCTGGTTATTACTCTGCAGTCCTTTAGAGATCTCAAACTGATATATGAAAAGACTCTTCTCTGATAACTCAAAATGAATTTGACCCAATAAAATACACATGTGCTATACTTTACACCAAAGAAAAATTTAATATTCTCCTATATCTTCTGATTTTTATAGAAAATCAAAATCCAGTGCTACTTTACTCCTATCTGGTCTAGGTTCAAGGATATTTCAATAATATGGGATGAAACATTCAGGAATTAGTGTGCTTTCATACCTTATTAAGATCATGTAATTTCCACATTTAATATGACTCCATCAATTGCTAGCGATATGTCTAGGTTCATTTTCAAAAATATGTATTTTCAAACTAAACAAATGTTGATGGTGAAAGTATCCGAGGCATGATGTTATTACAGGATTAAATTAAATATATCACTCAATATAATGTCTAATTCAATGACATTATGTGTCATTGATACCAGTGTTGATAATGATTAGAAAACTTTGTATAGAATCACTCATATAACTCACATTTTTTAATAGTCCCCAAAGGCTTTTTTTCCCTTCTTTTTCTCTTTATATTTTATTCTGTAACTGGGAGTTTCATGATGGTTGCAGGCATGGAGAAATTCTCTGTGAGCCAGGCTGTGCACAGTGGATTGTGATTACATTAGTTTGGTGCCTGGATCAGCAAGACAAAAATCAGATCATTTGCTAAATCAGAAAAGCAGTCCCTGCAGAGAAACAGCTATATACAGCTCCTTCAAGAAAGGGCCCACTTTGTTTTCTTTGAAGGGTTCTTCATAAATGACAGTAAGCAAGGGCATCTCGATCATCCAGCACCCTTATTTAATGAAGTATTTTGTTCACTAAAATGGGAGTTTCCACAATGACTATTAATTCCACTTTTAATTCAGGCACAAAGTAGTTTCCTCTGAATGTGAATTTCTTTTTTTTTATTATTTTATTTTACAATACTATTCAGTTCTATATAAACTATATTATTTAGAAATATAGAGTTCAAAGTCTCTTCTGAACTTCATATAATCTCTTAACTATAATCCCCTATAAAATAAAAAAGCAGATTATATATATATATATATATATATATATATATATATATATATATATATATATATATATATATATATATAATTCCAACATATAATGACACAGGATATACAAAATTGCTCCAAAATGTAGGTAAGGAAGCACAATACTGGACCAAACCAAGACCACAAACCAGCTGGGAAAACTCCAAACTCTGCATCTCAATGTCTGATATCAAAATGATCTTTAGATCTCCAACTCCTTTAAGCGTTGTTGATTGCAACACATTTCCTTTTCTTGGGCTGTTTCTGCTCCCTGTTAGCAGCTTTTCTCATCAGGTATTATGAGAGTCAAAGTTATATTTAAGTTTTAATTACTATGCTTAAGAGATCCATGAAACAAATTGCATCTGACTTGCAAGCCCCTTGCCCAAGGACAGATAGTTCCTGAAATGCTGGAAGCTATTGTTTATGGGAGATAACAAGTCACATGTATTCATTCCCCTAAACAAGCTTGTTTGACCCATCTGCACTGGATATGTTTGATCACATGTGGGTGGGAGGTTCACAGGCAGAAAATATGTCAGGATGTACACTTGCCATTGATTGAATGTAGGCTAGAGATAAATTAGGATATATGCTTGCCATGATTGGACCTGATGGGAAATGCAATGAATCATGGGTTTTCCTTCTTAAATCACACAACCTGTGATTATGGGCCATTTCCTGGGAACCTGGGTATGGACCTGGCCAGAGTCCATCCACCTGGCCAGCATTTAATTAAAGCTTGCTTCAAATTTGTCTTTAAAATGTGGTAATGGTATTATTCTCGATCAGTGGAATTAACAGTATCCCATGGCTCTGGAATCTACACTGTCTTGAGGTCCTGTAGCTGTAAGTTTTCTCTAGTACCTGCAGGCTTCCAGGGCCCTGTGGTACCACAGCCACTGGGACCCAAATAAACACACACAGATTTATATTATTTTTAAACTGTGGCCATGGCAAGCTTCTTGCTAGCTAGCTCTTATATCTTAAATTAACCTATTTCTATAAATCTACACTTTGCCATGTGGTCATGGCTTACTAGTCTGCTGGCATATTTTTCCTTCAGTGGTGGCTAGTGTCTCCTGACTCCGCAATTCCTGTTCCCAGAATTCTCCTCATCTTTTTTTTTTTTTTCCTCAAAAGAGAACCTTAAATCTAATCTCCTTGGCTTAGCCCCTTTCTTAATAATTTACCCTCTTTTCTTTTCCTTCAGGCCAGAAGAGGGCGCCAGATCTCATTACAGATGGTTGTGAGCCA
This sequence comes from Peromyscus maniculatus bairdii, assembly GCF_049852395.1. Taxonomy (NCBI): domain Eukaryota; kingdom Metazoa; phylum Chordata; class Mammalia; order Rodentia; family Cricetidae; genus Peromyscus; species Peromyscus maniculatus. The sequence goes on along the minus strand of NC_134852.1, from coordinate 204,000,974 downwards.
CCATGTGGTTGCTGGGAATTGAACTCAGGACCTCTGGAAGAGCAGTCAGTGCTCTTAACCACTGAGCCATCTCTCCAGCCCAATTTACCCTCTTTTCTATCAGGGTCCAAAAGCAATTGCAGGCTTCAACTTCATAGCTTCACAAAATGGCCTCTCTAAGCCTTCATTCAGGAACATCCCTGACATGCCTGGCCCAGAAGCTTTCCTAAGATGTGGAGGCAAATTCCATAGCTGTTTACTTCTATCCTTAACTCCAGAACCATGTGCCTGAAGCTGCCTAGTTCTGCTGCTTGTTGGAGCCAGAACATGGCCCCTTCATTTAGTTACATCTTCACCAGCTTTCTACTTTTCATGGTTTCTTTTACTTTTACTACTTAAACTTGGCTATTCTGGAACTAGACCTGCAGACCAGGCTGGCCTTAGATATAGAGATCTGCCAGCCTCTGCCTCTGGAATGCTGGGAGTAAAGGAGTGCACCACCAAACCTAGTTCTAAGATTTTCTTTATTTCCTTTTCATAAGATAGAAACTTAGCTGGGTGGGATCTTGCCCTGAGATTTCCACTCTTTTTACTTCATTTCATAATCTGTTTATACCCTTGAATACAGGACTTAGCTCCATTCCACTTTCTGATGCTCCTTTTCTCCTCAAACATTTTTCCTTGATCATCTTTCTCCATATATATATATATATATATATATATATATATATATATATATATATTAGCATTAACACTAGCAACCATACACAACAGACTCTATATCTCTATATTAGGCTATTTTGAGATTTCCTCTACCAAAGTAATTAATCTAAAACTCTTTAGCCTCAGGCAAATTTTTCAGACAAGGGCAAAAAGTAGCCACATTCTTCACCAAAATATCACAAGAATGATCTCTAGGCAATATACTAAAATTCTTCTCTTCTGAAACCTCTTGAGCCAGTCCCCAACAATTTAAATCATTCTCATCGCCATTGTATTCCATGCTCTTACTAGTATGGTCCATTAAGTAGTGCTTAATGTATTCCACTGCTTTTCTAACCGAAAGTATCAAAGTCCAAATTCCTCCAAACAAAAACATTGTCAGGCCCCACAGGTCCTCACAGAAATACTCAAGTCCCTGGTACCAACTTCTGTCTTAGTTAGGGTTTCTATTATTGTGAAGAGATGCCATGATCAGGGCAACAATAGCAAAAAAAAAAAAAAAAAACATTTAATTGGGGTGGGAACTTATATTTTCAGAGGTTTAATATATTATCATCATGGCAGGACATGGTGGTGTGCAGGCAGACATAGTACTGACTACTTGATCAGAAGGCAACAGGAAATGAACAGAGATACTGGGTAGTATCTTGAGCATATATAAGATCTCAAAGTTCACCTCCACAGTGACACATTTTCTCCAAAAACACTACACCTACTCCAACAAGGCTATACCTCCTAATATTGCCATTCCCGTTCGGAGCCATTTTCTTTTAAAACCACCACACTCACACATAGTCATTTCTTTTTGCAAAGCTAGCAGGGAGGGTTTCTTGTTTGAAATCCTTCCCATACTTCTGGTCTGTGACTACTTTTGCCTCTGGTCTATCGACAGAATAAAAGGGATAATAATGTTTCATAAGACTGCTCCACATAATTTCATCATCTTCATATCAAATGACCGAGAACCAAAATTAAATAAGCTGATTCTCCTTATGTATTCAGATTTATTAGTATTTGTCTATGTAGTTAATGAATATGTGTGCATGAATAGAAAAAATTCTAAACTCACTTGAGTAGTCTTGATGCATGAAGTATATTAAACGCATGACTTAGTCATCAACTAAATTAAGGGAACAAATTATCTTCAACACATATCTGCTTTGTGGAAAAGAAATAAACAGTATTAAAATTAGATGAATATTAAGTAAATACTAGTTACAATAAAAAATTATGGGTTAGTATGGGGTGGAGAGTATCTAAGTGTAGTTGGGGGAAAAGAAATAATGCGATCAAAATTTATTAGTAGGATTTTTTAATACAGAAAATAAAATTATGTAGTTAATTCTGTTTCCCTTATGCAATCTTATTGGACTTTGAATTCTTTTAAAGGCTATATGATATGCCTTATGGGTGCACAGAAGTATGCTCCAAAGGCCAATACTAACATATAGCTAAAATTTGGGATGGATCAAGGAAAATGTTAACACTCTAGTCTATGAGCTTCTTGACTTAGAAACTATTGAGTGAGCATCTGTGATTTTTGACTAGAAAATACATATTTTGCATGCTTTTCAAAAATGATTTATCTGTATTGAAACTGCTGATATTTCTTTTTTTCTGGTATAATCAATTCATATAATTTATTTTTTATGAATACAAAGAATAAAAAATAGTATGTTTTTTACCACTTTGCAAAGGAAAGTTTTGACATGCTTGATTACCTCACTTTCTTATTTTGAGGACGACTTTTTATAGAGCAGGGTGTTCTCTGATCTCCTAGGGCAGACTTTCCTTCCCTGTTATACCAAAACATGAGGAGGTCAACCTGATTTCATGAATCTGAAGTATAAATTGTAGGATAGGATAATAAGGTAGATTATTGTATCTACTTATAAACTAAAATGGCTACTATCAGTTTTAGATAATTTGCATTGGTATAGATTCTTGTATATTGATACAAGTGTAAAGTTATTTTTCTATTGCGAAGATAATTTGTATATTGATATAAATTCAAATTTTTATTTGTCATATTGTATATATGTTTTACTTCTGTTTACAATATTTTTGCATACTGATACAAATGTAAAGTTATTTTTGTCATTCTGTATGTTCTACTTCTGTTTAGGACATCTTGTATATTTAAGCAAATTAAGGATATTTTTATTGTATTGCACTATACATTTCTACCTCTAATTAAGATATTTCTGTACATTGTCACAACTTCAAGGTCCTTGTCCTTAAGCTGTACTTCTGCTTAGAGATTGTTTATTTTAAAATATGAAGCTTTAGTCTTTAAGCTATATAGTTTGATAAGAATTACAGGTTAGTAGTCACCCACACTTGTCATACTTATAGTCATGTTCTTTAGGTTTTCTAGATACACAGAGAAGCATTTCAGTAGATAGGTAAACTTCAAACTCTTCAAAGACCCAGAGAATATGAAATTTAAATGTTTTAATAACTTAGAATTCTGTTGGCCTGAGACACGATTTCTCTTGGCAGCACCAGTCTACTCCCAAGAAGATGATGGGCATCAAAGACACTCCATATGGTGTTTGTCTTCTTTTTGGCAAAACTGATCTTTGGCAAAGAACTGTCCTTGCCTTGACTACTGACAGTAAGTATGCTGTCCAATCTGGACGAGCAGGACAAGAGGAAGTGCGACTACTGAACCTTCTCAAGACAGGGTAGGACAGTCTTTTAAATTTTCCTGCTTTTGCAAATGGTCTGTCAGATATTCTAGGCCTGTAGCCCAAAATGGATGACCCAACATTGCAAAAAAGCATTAGGTGACTGTCCAGGCAGCTAGGTGTTTCTGTCATCTAACATTTTTAGAAATTGCTTGTACTTCCTGTCACTCGGGTATTATTATTTTCCTTCTCAGGTCTTTGGTGTGGTTGAAGACTAGATAGTTAAAGTTACAGTCCTCTCATATTTTAGCTAAGAGGATATCAGGTACAAGATTCAGATTGTTCATGAAAGGACAGCTATTGGAGTAATCTCTATAATTTGCCAATTACCTATGGTCTGTACAATTAGTATGTTTCTTGCTTGATGTTGTTCTTGTTGGTTGTAGTTCCTGTTTTTATGTTAGTACCTTTTCTTTCTTCTGGACAATACTTGATAATTTTTCTTATTGTATACAGCTTTATGTTAGGATTAGAACCCTTTTATTTAGACATAAAAGGGGAAGTGTTGTGAAAATTAGTTCCATTCAGCCAGTGGCTTTGAAGTAAAAAGTCCTAGAGTGAGGCCTTGACTATGGACATGACCACTTAAGAGCAGAGGAATAGGGGTCTTATGCTCTCTTGGGTGGCCGGGACCAGATAAAGCAGTGTGGAATAGCTTGTGATTAGTCCCCATCTTCCTTGGACAGGACAGCAACAGCTGGACTAGGAGGATCAGCACTGGTGTCTTCCCTGTTCTGTATCAGTGAGTGTGTATTTCCTCTGAACCCCTCAATAAGTCATTAAATAGATTTTTTTGGGCTCATACTTCACCTAATTCTTCTGCTTCTGGTCATTTGTCAGAATCATGGGTGTCTTGGTCACTATTCTATTACTGTGAAAAAATACCACAATCAAGGAAACTCTTATAAAAAGAAAGCATTTTTAAGGGGCCTTGCTTTTAGAGGGTTATTCCATTATCGTCATGGTAGGGAGCAGGCATTGCACTAGAGAAGTTGTTGAGAGCTACATCCTGATCCACATGGAGAGAGGGAGAGAGAGAGAAAGACAGACAGATACAGATAGAGGCACAGAGACAAACAGACTGAGACATAGACAGACAGACTGAGACAGAGACAGAAACAGAGATTATTAGTTACTGGTTTTGGGGACAGACTTTTGAAACCTTAAAGTCGATCCCCAATGACATACTTCCTAATCATTTCAAACAGTTTCACTCCCTGGTAACTAAGCATTCAAATATATAAATCTATGGGGCCATGTTTTTTTAAGAATCATTTTTTTTTATTATTTTACAACACCATTCAGTTCAACATAATAGCCACAGATTCCCCTGTTCTTGCTCCCCTCCCCCCAGCCCACTCCCCATTCCCACCTCCTCCAGATCAAGGTCTCCCCCAAGGACCGGTGTCAACCTGGTAGACTCAGTCCAGGCAGGTCCATCCCCCCCCTCCCAGACCGAGCCAAGTGTCCCTGCATAAGTTCCAGGATTCAAACAGCCAACTCATGCAACGAGCCCAGGACCCGGCACCAATGCACAGCTGCCTCCCAAACAGATCAAGCCAAATGACTGTCTCACGCATTCAGGGGGCCTGATCCAGTTGGGGGCCTATGGGGCCATTCTTTTTTTTTTTTTTTTTTTTTTGGTTTTTCAAGACAGGGTTTCTCTGTGTAGCTTTGCGCCTTTCCTGGAACTCACTTGGTAGACCAGGCTGGCCTCGAACTCACAAAGATCCGTCTGGCTCTGCCTCCCGAGTGCTGGGATTAAAGGCATGTGCCACCACCGCCTGGCTAAGGGCCATTCTTATTCAAAGCAACACAACTGCAGTTGTATATCATGCTATGTCCTTCAAAATATCCACTTTGCATGAAGGCTATATGTTGACCACCTATCGGTATCCCTCTTTTATTGAATTTATCTCTTTACTGTGAGCTCAGTAAGGCAGCAAGTTATTACTTACTGGAACACTAAAAACCTCCAGTAGTTTACACTGTTATTCTTTACATTTGTTATTCTTCTAGTTCACTCATCCTAAAGTAAGACCCCAAATGCTGTTCCATTTAACGTGACTACCTCCAAGCATTCTCTCTAGTTAGAAAAGCATAAAGCCTACCCTTAAGAGTAGTTTGTTTCTCCAATGAGACTCCCTGTGAGAAAACTAAATTTCCATTCGCAAGTGCTTATTAATTGGGCGTAGCTTCTGCATTAGGCATGAGAGCATGCATTTACTTTTCAGCTCTAGAACCCCATCTGGTACAGACCTGTGCATGCCTGTGTATACTGCCCCATTCTCTGAGTTCATATGTATGTGAATCCTGATGATTTTGAGGGCTTTGTTTATTTGGCATCTGCTAACCCCTCTGCTCTTACATTCTTTCCCTCTCCTCTTTCTCTAGGCTCCCTGATCCCTGATGGGAAGGATTTGATGGAGACATACCATTTAGGGCTGAGTGTTCCAAGGTCTCTCACTCTCTGAATAATGTCTAGCTATGGGTCTCTGTGTGTGTTCCATATGCTGCAGAAGGAACTTCTCTGATAATGGCTGAGCAAGGTACTGATATATAGCAGAATGTCATTATGAGTCATTTTTATTGCTGTGTTATTTTTGTAGAACAGCGGGATTTGTTTTTTTTCCCCTTTTATTTTATTTTACAATACCATTTAGTTCTACATATCAGCCATGGATTCCCTTGTTCTCCCCCCCCTGCCCCCCTTCCCTTCCACCCAGCCCACCCCCCCCCCATTCCCACCTCCTCTACGGCAAAGCCCCCCCCACCCCAGGACTGAGATCAACCTGGTAGACTCAGTCCAGGCAGGTCCAGTCCCCTCCTCCCAGACTGAGCCAAGTGACCCTGCATAAGCCCCAGGTTTCAAACAGCCAACTTATGCAATGAGCACAGGACTCGGTACCACTGCCTGGATGCCTCCCAAACAGATCAAGCCAATCAACTGTCTCACCTATTCAGAGGGCCTGATCCAGTTGGGGGCCCCTCAGCCTTCGGTTCATAGTTCATGTGTTTCCATTCATTTGGCTATTTGTCCCTGTGCTTTATCCAACCTTGGTTTCAACAATTCTCACTCATATAAACCCTCCTCTTTCTCGCTAATTAGACTCCCAGTGCTCCACCCGGCGCCTAGCCGTGGATCTCTGCATCCAGATCCCTCAGCCGTTGGGTGGGGTTTCTAGCATGACTATTAGGGTGTTTGGCCATCCCATCACCAGAGTAGGTCAGTTCGGGCTGTCTCTTGACCATTGTCAGTAGCATTCTATTGTGGGGGTATTTTTGTGGATGGTAGAGGGGTTTGGTTTTATATTAGGTCCCTGAGCTATTTAGGCTGAGGTGCTTGGTAGTATCCGAAATGGGTTCCATCTGGTAGAGTGAGCCTTAAGTCCAATCAGATATCTGTTATTTATATCCATAAGCTTTGCACTACCATTGCCCTAGCATATACTGCAGGGTTTGTAGCTGGGTTTGTGTTTACATTTTTCCTTTGGTAGCATACAGAGTACCTTCCTGTACCAAAGACCTTGGCAGTTTACATGTTCCCCAGTTTTCATTCCCAGCTTTGCCCCCATGTTAGTATATCTGAGGCCCTCATTTCTACCTGTCATGTCTACTGTATTCTTTTGTTTGATTTATTTTACTCTTATATCCTTATTTACTTATCTTTGAAATTTTTCTGGTTTTTCAAAATTTAGATCACCTGATACCTAGATTGGAGGAGGCATTATTCCAATGTCTTGCGTTTCTGTTTTCAAGATTAAAATATAATAAATATGTTTTATGTAACAAAGAGATATAACTACCCTGGAAGGCAAAGATTATATGTATAATTAAAGAACAATGTTTCTCAAAGCCTGTTATAAGATATTTGTATTCCCTAGGTTAGGGAGCATCCCCTGTATTGCACTTATGAACATCAGGTACTAAGAACTTGTGCACAGAGAAACACCTTAGACACTTCACATGTCATAACGATTCTATGAAGCCTTCCATGATTCTTAATTATCAATGAATCTTTCACAGTTTGATCATTTTATGTTTATGTTTGTGATAGATGTATAATGTAGCACTGATTGTGTGGAAACTGTTTCACATTAGTTAAAAAGTAGATTCGGTCATTTGTACTTGGAGAGGCATGGTGGATATTTCTAGGACATTTGTGTCCCAGATTATTCTTCTCTAAAATGTTGATGTCTACAGTAACTCTTGCCTACGCTTATGGTGAGAAGAAACTAGTAGGTGCTTTATCATTGAAGAATTTTGTATTTGTTAGTATTTTGTTTGTTTCATGTATCTAGTTTTTCATTTTATTAAACAAGTTCTTACATGACTAAGTTCTTTCTTACATGAGTGTTTCCTTGTATCTCCAAGTTCCATCCCTCAGTCTCTTTTAACATGTTTTGTCTAACTCTGTTTCTTTCTCTCAGGTAAGTTTCTAATCATAAACATGTTCAGTATTTTTCTTTTTTTTTTTTTTTTTTTTTTTTTTTTTTTTTTTTTTTTGGTTTTTCGAGAAAGGGTTTCTCTGTGTAGCTTTGCGCCTTTCCTGGAACTCACTTGGTAGCCCAGGCTGGCCTCGAACTCACAGAGATCCGCCTGCCTCTGCCTCCCGAGTGCTGGGATTAAAGGCGTGCGCCACCACCGCCCGGCCTTCAGTATTTTTCTTAGTGAATAATAATATAACTGAACAAACATTAATGAGACTGAATAAGCCTGCCTGTCTTCCCTCCCTCCCTTCTTCCTTCAGTTCCTCACTACATACTCCCTTTCTTCCTGCCTTCCCTTCTTCCTTCTTTTCTTCTTTTTCCTTTCCTTCTGTACATTGACTTTTATTGAGGAACTATTGTATTCTAATGTATGAACATACAAAAAAAAGTTGAAAATTTTACAGAAATCTCCATGAGCAGCCACAGCCTCATGATCATGGCTGGGTGAGATGAGGACTATTATATTTGTACACACACAGGAAGCTCTGAGTGCATAGTTCAACAAATGACCTAATGAGGACAGAGATATTTACACATATGGAATAAGGATGAAGCTGTATAGCCTTCCTAATTAGAGTGGCCCTTACATGGTACAAATAATAAATGACATGGGATAAATCTCCATCCTGGGAGAGGACTATGTCATCAATAACAGTTTTTTCCTCATACAAATGGTTCAGATTTTCCCATTTACTGTGATGTTTTCCCCATATGGATGCACATCCTAAAAAGAAAATTAAAGAGAGCAAAATGATCCTTTCACATACAATTAATATTCCATCAACATCTACTCTCTTGAGAAAACAAGTTTGAAGATATATTCACAAACATTTTAGCTGAGTCAAATGCTTTTATTTGGTGCCTGTTCAGGCAAATCCAGGCAGCAAGCCACTTGTGGCTTAATTACTAGATTGTATTAAAACAAGGCAATTTAATTGCAATTAGTGTTACAATCATTTATTCATAAAATGCCAGTATATGTATTTATTTCCAATAATCCATTACTTCTAGCCTGGAACTATGTGTGTTCAATTAAATTATAAAGTACAAGGTCATTAACCTACAATTGTACTTTGGATCATTTTTAAGACTACATTCTGTTTGCTCTTTGGTTCAGTTTAAATTGCTAAGCCCTCTTAGGTCATTTATCTTTAGCTATTTAATTTCCCTATGATTGTCTAAAGGCTCTTATCATTGCTAATTAAGCAGGTGTGACCTGCTCTGAAAACAGTTGGCTTTCCTGGAACATCTGGTAGGAATCCAAAATTGAGTTAGTTCTCTTATTTCTTGTGGCTAACTCCAGTCATTAGTAGGTCTGAAATTGCAATGTATAACATCCTCTTATAGATTATTAATGTTTGGGGGCCCATACAGTGAATATTTGGCATATGAGAAAGTGTTCATACACAGTCTTTATTTTTTTTTGTCCTGAGTCTAGAAAAAGACCATTTTTTTTTTGTTGTCACAGATCATGACTAGAACATATAGATAATGAGACTTCAAAGGCAAGTAGTTTTACATGGAGAAAAATTATTGTTCATCAGCAAACTGGTCTCCTCATGTCAAAATCAGGTGTCAGTGTTTCCCTTCTCATTTTATTATACATGTGTTATGTTATTCCCCCCCCCCCACTTACTTTGTTTCTTATAATTGGCTTGTGAGATAGTAAGTTTCCATCTGGCATTTTATATTCTTTAGATCTCACACTCCCATGTCATACCCGGCTTACACTTCCCTGCTCCCCATGTTCTATCTCACTACTTTCCTTTAACCTGTAATATTCTATCTCCATCTCTTAACTTGCTCGGCACAAAAGGCCAATTCAGAGCTTCTTGACTTCCATTTATGCTCCAAGTTAAAAACACAACATAAATGTTTTGAAGAGAAAACATGTGAAAGAGCACAAGGCAGTTGTCTGACATATTTCATTCACTGTAAGTTTTCCAATTCCATTCATTTTTCTGCAAATTTCACTTTTCTTAGAGCTGAGTAATATTAGATTGTGTGTATATGGCACGTTTTTCATATTATTTTTCCTGCTGATGGATAGCTAGTTTGACTCTGTTCTCTAGCTATTTTGACTTAAGCAGCAACAAAAATAGGTGTCCAAGTATCTCTGTAGTAAGAGATAAAGTCTGTTGTGTATATGTCCAGGTGTGGTATAACAGTCAAATGGCAGCTTTATTTCTTTTCTTTTTTTTTTTTTTGAGGAACATTGCTCAGATTGATTTAAAAGGTATTTGCTCTAATTCATACCTCCACCAGGAGTATAGAAGAGTTTCTTTTTGCCACGTGTATACCAGTACTTGTTGGGTATATCCCCTAAATTACAACCAGATATTGTTATTTTGCTAAATGATGATGCTGGTGAGTGACTTTTTACATATTTATGCTTATAACTATGCACAAATAGGATGTTCATTTTTCAGTAGATGGTCTCAACTAAAGAGATGAATAACTTGTCTAAACAGTGTAAGAGACTGAGAGCTTGGCATTTAATAAGAAAATGAGCTGGTTAGAATTTGTCAGTTTGACATAACCTTGGGTTATCTGAGAAAACAGTACCTCAGTGGAGAAAATACTTCCATCAGATTGAACCACAGGCATGTATTTTGGGGTCATATTCTTGATTAATAATTAATGTAGAAACAACAATACTTTAAAGGGAATGTATGTTAACAAGCTGACTTCATGAGGACAACTTGCAGTGATTATAGATCCAGGGATCCAAGATGACAATGGTAATTTTTCAGGCAGGAGGACACAGCTGTACAACATTGACATATAAGCAATACAGCTGGGTGTTAGAATTAACCTTAGACCAAGGGCCAGGAGAAAGTATTAATGTACTACTAGAACAGTTCTTGCAAATGTTGAGAATATGATGCCCATTGTAACTGAACTGGAAATATCAGGGTTACTGCAAAAGGTAATGGAAAAAAAAAGAATTTAGAAATTAAGAGAGAGTCAGCCACATGTCTCAGTGGGTAAAAGAGCTTGCCAGTCAAGCCTGGTGGCCAGAGTTTAATATCAGAACCCATGTGAAGGTATAAGGCAAGAAGAACGAACTCCAGAAATTTATTATCTGGCCTTCACACATACACTATGGTGCTTGCATGGATGGACGGACACACACACACACACACACACACACACACACACACACACACACACACACACCTGAATAATAAATATGATAAAATAAGTTTTAATTAAAATAAAATTACAACACTTCCTCCCTTCCTTTCATCCCTCCTTCTCCTCCCTCCCTTTCCTCCCTCCCTTTTCTCCCAAATATTCTGCCTCAACATCATCCTATGCCTCCACTCTCAAGTTGATAACCTCTTTTTCTTTTATTACTATTACATACATATGTATGCACAAATATGTAAATACAATCTATTGACTCCACATTTGTTGTTTGTGTGTGTAAAGAACTTCAAAACTGACCACTCTGCATTGGACAACCAGCACTAATTCTCCTACTAAGCTATTTCTCCTAATTTCAGAAGTCATTAGTTGCCTGTAGGTTTTATATAGAGATGGAAGCCCTATGAAATTTTCCCTTTTGTACAAAAATACATCGACTGATATTGTCATTGCTTCAGTGTTGTCTGTGAAGCCATTTCTAGGAGACACTGGAACAGAATACCAGCGAGTCTGTGGTTAAACAATCTCTCTTAAATAAAATAAAAAAGTCAAAATAAAAGGTTCAGAGAACTGGAAATCCTACCACACACATATAATAAAAGACAAGCTAGATTTATTTTGTAACATGATCAGAAGACTCCATTCCAAATGAATAATGGATAAGCTGGTGGTATAAACCCAAGAATCACTAAGAATTCTGTATTGACTGTCCTCCAAGTTAATCCTGATGGAAAACAACAGTGTTACAGGGCTGAGGTACCTGGTAGTAGAGGAATGCAAGCACATCAAGATCAGAAGGACCAGATAGTAATGCTGACATGTCAGTCAGTGAAGAAAAGGACTACAGGAAGTTCTAAAATTTCAAATGACAGAGAAGTCTGAATCAGGAACTATGGGACAGTTAAAGGTGTACAGTATTTCTCAAAGCAAGAGGGTGAACAGGAAAAAAAGGAACCTCATTAAACCTATAAAAACAAAAGAATAAAGTGCCTCCCAAGTGCTAGGATTAAAGGTGTGTGCCACCACCACCTAGCCTTATGTTTAATCTAGTTGCTTCTTCTATTCTCTGATCTTCAGACAAATTTTATTAGGGTACACAATATATCATGACATTTTATCTTTTTGTCTAAAATAATAAAAGAAGGTTATAGCTAATATAAGAAAAGCTATATACAATAAGTACAATAACTATATACAATATATACAGTCAAGAATTACATTAACAATGTCCAGTCCATAAACATTTGATAAATTCAGAGAAAATAGTCTATTATTTATACTATTTTGTTGAGTCCAAAATGTACCTAATTCACTTTTTATCCTAACTTGTATTACCAACAGAAAACTACCTTTTGATGTCTTTCAAACTTGTATACTTTATACATCTTTAATTAGTTTCTTTTCTGAATTTGTTAACAAGGAAAATTATAACTATCTAGTCTTCAACTACCTCAGAGATACAAGAAGTAAGCAAGAAGTGCAAGCAAGAGACTTCCAAAAAATGTGAGAAATGACAGAAACAGCTCTCTGCCTGGACAGTCACCTGAGGTTCCTCTGCAATGTTGGGCATCTATCTTTGGCCTATAGGCTTAGCATATCTGACAGACTTTTCTGTGAAGTGGGATATTCTGAAAGGTCTTCTTACTTTGTTTGGCAATGCTTGGCAGTCTTTTCTTTTATGCCCTGCTTGTCCATTTTGGACAGCATATTGTCAGCAGTCAAGGCAAATGCATTTTCTTGCCCAGTGGCTAACTTTTGCTATAAAGAAAGTAAACTACATACAGAATTTCTTCAATGCCTATCATCTTCTCTGAGGTAGATTGGTGCTGTCAAGAGCAGACATGTCTCATTGTCATAAAAAGAAAAAAATCTCTATTATTAATATATCTTCAATCCCATATTCTGTAGATCTCTGAAGTGTTTGAAGATGACCTATCTAAAATATATCTTTTTGACTTTGAAAACATACATAATATGACATGTTTAATTTTAATGACTATTATATTTCTTATATCCTAATTAGTTGGTAATAATAACTTCCAAGGACTAGCAATTGCATTACATGGTTAAATAAACTGTGTAGGTACAATACCTTGAACAAGATTAGAAATGTATATATCATATGTTCTAATAAAAATAATCTCAAATATATATCAGTATACAAAATTTGTATACAATATACAAAAATCCAATCCAATTTAAAATATTTAAAACTAATAGTTGCTTTCTAAAAGTAGATTTGATAATCTTTTATCCTATCATACCTATATTCTCTATTTTTTCTCTTCAGAGTAGATTCAATAATCTACCTTCATCTTATCATTTCTATATTTTTACAGTATATTCAATAATCTACCCTTTTTATCCTATCATTTTCTATATAATACATTTTATATCATATCCCCCTTTCTTCTTTTAGAAAGAGATTGACTATGACCAATAACAATTTTTAACAAACCCCTAAACAAAGACAAACATCCATAATCCATTTTTATGTGAATATGGGTGCAGTTTTCTAGGCTACTTCTTGCTGACTGGGTATGCTGGTAGTCTTATGGAGACACAAAGAAAATTTAGAATTAAATTAAATCCTTACTGGATTAGTCTATGAAGCTGTATCATCTCAACTAGCCATCTCAATATTGTCCTGAGCAGTTTGTAGTCCAAAGCCAATCTTTGGGTGATGTTTGTCAGCTTAATGGCATTATCATTTTCCATGTGTAATCATCATTGTGGGGTCCCATCATCATTTCAAAGTCTTCAAATTTTTCTGTTAGATGTGGTCATGGTTCATTGCAGAAAATCATTTTTGTGGGATACTGTTTTCTGGATGATTTGTCCTTTCTCTTCTGATATCTTATTTGTCCAGTGTTCTTCAGATTCTTTAGCTGGATGCCTTCATTCTCCTGAAAGACAAACACAAAATCCTTCCCCAACCCTAACTTTGGGGAGTTTCCCTTTATCTAATCTTTATCAATTTTCATTTAATGGTTTCTCCTTAAATTTTTATTTTATTTTCTAAAGCTGTTCTATCATCCAGAGCAGTATGGTTTCTTACAATACAGATTAGGTTCTTTAATTACTCTGTGAAGGAGTTTCTTCCACAATGACAGGAAACAACTGAATGGAATTTGACATGGGGGCCTATGAGAGGTCCCTGAGGGGGCATTTCCCAATGGCAAAGGCAAGGGATTACCTTGTCTGTCCCTTGTTGATCTACATTCATTAGTCCAATGTTTGCCTTTGCCACATCATCTGCATAATCCAGAAGGGGGGAATTCTGTTGCCATTGTTGCTTGAAAAAACATTGTTTCTGGGAACACCCTGTTTACAGTCCCTTTTTAGGTGACCTTGTTTACCACAATTGAAACATCTCAGATTATATAAAGATTGTCTTTGTAAGTTAGCATAATTGCCTTCTCCAAGAAGTTGACCTTGGGAAATTTCCATACCACTAACCCTACTTCATTGCTCAATGGCTTTAGCCACATCCTTCCACCAAGTCCTCCACTGTAATTGGGGATCAACTTCTAAAATGGCTGTAACCAAATCTCTCCAGTCTTGAGGGATAGCTCTCTTACAAGTTGACCACAAGTTTAACATCTCCTTCATGAAAGACGATTGGATGTCATATGAGTCTATGGTTTCTTTGAATCTCCTCAAATCTGTTTCATAGGATTCCAATCAGCTACACAGTCTTGAGGATATATCTATCATTTTACAATTCCTGTCAAGTTATTGGATAGATTAAGGTTGACTGGTTGAAAGCCAAAGGCTGTTTCTCTGTAACATTATAATGCAATGTTGAGATTTGTTTTCCTTTAAAGTCTTCTGTCTAGGTCTAAATGAACAAGTTTTCCTAAAACATTTATCTTAGCAATCATATTAACCAATTTCTTTTAAATGATAAAACAGAAATGATCAAACAGATAATATTTATAATTGACATTACATACCCATCAACACTAATTATTCTCTCATTTAATTGTTCCATTTTCAGACTGTCAATCATATTACCAAACAGAGACCAAGTTCCCTCCATTGTAAAAATGTTTCTAATTTTTTAACATTTTTTAACTAATTCCTCCCTTTAAGAAATCCCAATTGACTCACCAAATCTGCTGACTATGACGATTCAGATGATGCAACAGCAGCCCAAGGAGAGGGCCCAGAGAAAGCCAAAACACAATGGAAGAGGAAAGAAGTGAAAGATCCAGATGTGTGCATGAGGAAACACACAAAACTGGATAACTGCTGTGGTTTTTGGAGTTTGCTGAAGAGAGGCTTCAACAAAAACATAGCCAGTAGGGTAGGAAAACTGGCAAGTGTTTTTTTGTTTTTGTTTTTGTTTTTGTTTTTTTTTTCATGAATTCATGTCCCATGTTGGATACCAGATGTACACAATTTCTAATATGGTCTTGTAATAAAAAAAAAAAAACAAACAGGATACCTTTCCTTCCAGGGCTGAGCTATCTCCTTGAAGATCCAGCTGTCAGAGCTGTCCTAGCAGCTCAAGGTATCTGGGATGCCTTTGCCTCCAGAACTGAACTGCCCATTGCTGCTCCAGCTGTCAGAGATGTCTTAGCAGCTCAAGGTGTCACCTGACTTCCCAAACAGTCAGAACACCTTTCTCTCCAGAGTTGCAACACTCACCTACAATCACTTCATTCTTAGTGCTGGGATTAAAGGCATGTGACTTCCAAGTACTGGGATTAAATGTATGTGACACCACTGTCTAGTTCTGTTTCTCTTCTAGACTGAGTCAATCTCATGTAGTCCAGAGTGGTTTTGAGCTCACAGAGATCCAGACAAATCTCTGCCTCCCAAGTACTAGGATCAATGGTGTGTGCCACAACTACCTGACCATATGTTTAATCTATTGGCCGGTTCTGTTCTCTGATCTTCAGGCAAATGTTATTAGGTTACACAATATATCACCACAACAATCAATGGATAAATGGCACTACTTTAATAGAATTGCCCAGTTTAAAGAAAAAAGAGCTAACATTTGGTTACATTATATTTTGTCAAGTGATTGTGTCTAAGAAGAAAAAGACCTTGTATCATCACAGTAAGAATATTACATAGTGGTTTCTCTTGTTCCAAAAGATACTTACAAACTTGGGTGGTGATATTATGTCTCCCAATATATTGTGCACCCTCATAAACTTATCTAGGGTCAGAGAACAGAACAGTCACTAGAAGGACATAGAGGTCAGAAAATGGTGGCACATACACTTTCAATCCTAGCATTCCAGAGGCAGAGATTCATCTGGATCTCTGTGAGTTCAAAGCCACACTGGAAACAGCCAGGCATGGTGACACATGCTGTTAATCCCAGGAAGTGATGACAGGAAGCAGAAAGGTATATAAGTCATAAGGACCAGGAACTAGAGGATCTTTTAATATTTTAGGCTTTTAGCAGCAGTACAGCTGAGATCCACTTCGATGAGGACTCAGGGGCTTCCAGTCTGAGGAAACAAGATCAGCTGAGGAATTGGCAAGGTGAGGTTGGATGTAGCTTGTTCTGTTTTTCTGATCTTTCAGCATTCACCCAAGTACCTGGCTCCAGGTTTGTTTTTATTAATAAGACCTTTTAAGATTCCTGTTACAAACTTGGATGTTTCTTTCAGAAAGGAGAACACCAAAGCATGTTGATGTATGTCAGAACCAGAATCAAACATGACACCAAAACACAGAGATCAGAAACATCATTATGCTGACACTATTAAAGTAGTAAGACCATGAATGTTGTTGGGGCTAGATCTAACAAAGAGCCCAATGTTCAGAGAGTGCCAATTATTCATTTTCAACTGTAAAGCTTCAATGAGCATGCATGATTGTTACAGGGCCTTCCAACAGTTTCAGCCTGTGGGCTCACAGTGAAGAAACCCAAGTAGTCCATGATTTTACATTACAAACAGTATTAAAATGTATAAACATCCGGGACTATGAAGAAGCCAGGAATGAGCCTAAAATGTACCTTTTAAGAAAAGAATCATGAACTCTACTCATAGTCATGAGCATGATACAAAGAGCAGATAAGAGGCATACTGAAAGATGCAATGAAGTTGCTCCAACTGTATACATAATTAAATGTCTCTAATAAGCTGATTGATATGGGAAGTAAATGATAGTAAATTATTTCTATTCCTCTCCTCTCCTCTCCTTTTATCCATATTTTCTTTCTTATTTTACACACATACTTTCTTTCACCAGAAGATAGATATTGGCTAGGTTATGAGGTGGTCATCATATAGGAAATATATTTTAGCAAGGGAAAACTCTTTCACAATATACATTTATGATCCATGACAATGTTTTCCTGTTCACTGAGCCTTAAATTATTGTCAAGAATTTCTGCATATTATCATATTGTTTCACTATTCAGCATAATTATGTTAATTAGAACAAATGAGTAATACGTAGCAAATATATTGGAAGGCTTAGGTAATCTCATGAGTCCCATTCAAAGTGGTAAGATCTTCCAAATCTTTCAGAGTAGAAACAAAAGTAGAGTTTTTAGAGGTTTAAATGTCTGAATATGACAGGATACTTGCTCCTAATAAAATACAAATCAACTTTTACCCATCTCAGTGTGAGTATCTGCTTCTAGACTGTATATTTTACTATTAACAAATTCACTTCATGGATAAGAGTGTACCTTAGTTCATTTCCTAGCATGAACAATGTTCTGGGTCTGATTCCCAGTAAAATACAAACATCATGATGGTGAATGTCTGAAAATGGAGGCATGAGGATTAGGAGTCTAGGGTAATCAATTGGTACATAGAATACTTGAGGCCAGCACCAACTGCATTACAATTTGACATAATTAATCAATCACTACAATTATTTCAACCTATTATGAAGTCACCCAAAATGCTACTTGCCCGAGTAAGCCTTAGAGAATACCAAGAATGTGAAATAAATTATTTGGCTCATTTTACCTATATGTCCTATAATTTATATTTACCTTTGAAAAATGAGAATACTTTGTTTTCATGATTAGTTTAATCAAAACACTAAGAATTTAGTCTATATTCCTTATATATTTCTTAGGCTAGGTCATGACTCCATGCCTAGTCCTAATTACTCCTGAGTTGATTTCTCAGTTCACAAACTTGAACATCAGGACGTAGAAATGAAAATCTAGGACTGAGTAAGAACAGGGTAAATGCTAGGTGATAGCCTATCCAGCTACCTTTTCATTTGCCACTTTTGCTATAGTGTCTCTTCTCTGATAATCCTACCACAATCTGTTACAGAGAAAAGTAATGAATTTGATTCATAGGTACATTAGTATAATTAGTCGGTGAATGCTGAGGATAAACAGTAGATATATTATAGACCCATAGTTATTACCCTTCAAGATAGAAGCAAGCAGAAAATCCTCCCAGTTGGAAAATTCTCAAATGAAATAATTTATAATCTACTGTTGATGAAGATATAAGCCTATAGACATGGATTATAGACTCACAGAATGCTTATTTTGACCAGTTATTCAGGTACTTTGAAGGCTAGAAAATGGGAAATCAAGGATAATAATATGGAGAAAAGGCCTAAAATACAGCTTCTGGAATAGGCAAGAAATAAGATAATGATTTTGGCATATGCTAATGTGCATTGGAATGCATTTAATATAGAAAGACCACTAATAAAGTAGGAAATTTAATTTTGTAGCCTTTTCACATTAATGCTGGTATAAAGCACATGTAGATGGAGTAGTTGAAATGTCAAGAACATAAACTTGGCAAAGGCCTAACAATATCTTAGCCAGTATTCATCAATCCTTATGTAGTTATTGCTATAATTCCCAGTCTGCAACAGAAACAAATAATGAACATTTGTTTCTGATGACATCCCTCAGGGAGAAAGGCCATTCCATTGATGGTAAATTTATTAATAATGGATTCCTTCCATCCTGGAAAAATGTGCATTTATCTTGTTCATCTTGATTAGATTTAGCACAAATCTATATATGGTTTGTGGTCCCTGACCTTGGAGTTTTGCAAGGAGAGTTATGCGAAAAATTCATGGAACAAAGACCATATTATCATGTAAGTTCCCCTAAATTCTAAATATAAAAAGGTAGAAATCAAGATCTGTCACTCTTTGCATAATGTCATAATGTCTAGCTGTGGGTCTCTGTATTTTCTGTATTTGTTCTCATCTGCTGCAGGAGGAATCTTTCTCTGCTGATGGCTGAGCAAGACATTGATCTATGTTCATAGCAAGAATGTCACAAGAAGCCATTTTATTGCTATAATTTTTTTGTTTTGTTTTGTTTTTATTTTTGTTAGAATAATAGTATCTGGTCTAATGCTAGAACCCTGTGCTATTTATAATCTGCTTCTTGGTCACCCAAGCAGCATTGGGTATGTGATCCACTTCATGGAGTAGGGCTTGAGTAAAATCATATATTCATTGGTTACTCCCACAACCTTTGTGCCACCATTGCAGTGGCTGATCTTGTAGACAAGCCACCACTTCAGATCAAAAAAAAAAAAAAAAAAAAAAAAGGAGGGTGTTTAGATGCTGTTTATGTTTCTTCTATGAAATGTAATAATAATTTAGTTTTCTCTAAGGGATTTTCACTGGGAAAACAAACTACTTTTATTTTCATTCCATTGAAAATATTTTTTTCACATAATATGTCCTTATTAAGGTTTAACTTCGCACTACTCCTCCCAGCTCCTCTCCACCGCCCCTTTCATTCAGATCCACTCCCTGTCTCTTATTAGAAAACAAACAGGCTTCTAGGATATAATAATAATGTATTTATTATTATTATGATGATGATGATGTAATATATAATAAAAATAAGTTAAAACAAAAACTTACACACCTAAATAGGACAAAACAAACAGAAAGAAAAGATCCAACATAAAGGCACAAAAAAACAGATATGTGTGCAGAGACCCATTCATTCACACACTCAGGAATTTCATAAAAGCACTCAAGTAGAACTTATAATATATACTGAAAGGACTTGAAGATAAAAGAGAGATGTAAAGAAATCTATTTTTGCTTGGATCTTATTATATATAATATATACATAATATATAAATTTATGCTATATATATATATATATTAGTTAAGATAAATTTGAAAAAAAGGAAAAGCCCTGAAATGTCATTATGAGATGAAGAACCTCCAAAAATGTCACTGAGTTAGTTTTCTGTTGACCATTTATTAATAGGTATGTGACCTACTCTTAAGGGTAGTTTGTTTCTCAAGTGAGATTCCACTGGAGAAAACTAAATTTTCATTTGCAAGTGGTTATTAGTTGGAGATTTCTTCTGGGTTAGAGATGGGGCATGTGTCTGCTTCTCCTTTCAGTTCTAGGACACAATCTGGTGCAGACCATGCAGACCCTGTACATGATGCCTCAGTCTTTCTGAATTCATATGTGTGTCAATCCTGTTGAGTTAGAGGGTGTTGTTTTCTTGGTGTCCTCCAATCTGTTTAGCTCTTAGATTGCTTTCACTGGGAATATGGAAGGAGACAGTAAAAATTAAGGGACTTTGAGGGGTAATATGGAAATGTAATATAGCAGAAGCTTCCTAAAATGAATACACATGTGAAACAAATTACTCTTAAGGGTATGCAGCATGCCCAGCAGCAGATGGTAACAACAAATGAACTCAATGGTGTCTTTGAGGTTCCTTTTTGTTTAAATCTCTTCCACAGATTCAGTCCTCCTCATTCCTCCATTTCGCTTCAGAAAAGAACATGCCTCCCAGGGACATCCACTGAACACAGCATGACAAGTTACAATAAGACTAAACATAAACTCTCCTACCAAGGCTGAATGAAGCAATGCAGTAGGAGGAAAAGTGTCCCAAAAGCTGGCCAAAGTGTCAGAAACAACCTCCAATGTTAGGAGTCCCACAAAAAACACCAAGCTACACAATCATAACATATAGACAGAAGACCTAGCTTAGATTCATAAAGGCTTCATGATTGTTGCTTCTGTCTCTGTGAGTCCCTATGAGACCTGGTTTTCTGTGAGCCCTGTTATTGTGGTGTCTTCAACCACTCCAGCTCCCTCCCCCTTCTCACTCAGCAAATTCTGCCTAGAGTATGGTTGGGGGTCTCCGTATCTGCTCCCATCAGTTGATGGATGAAGCCTCTTCAATGACGACTATGCTAGGTTCTGATCTATGAGTATAGCAGAATATTATTAAGAATAATTTATAGGAGACCATGGTAAATGAAGACCACACGAGAAAAGGAAGAAACAAAGTGCTAGAGAGGCCCACAGAAATCCACAAAGATACCCCCACAATAGACTGCTGGCAATGGTCGAGAGACAGCCCGAACTGACCTACTTTGGTGATGGGATGGCCAAACACGCTAATAGTCGTGCTAGAAACCCCATCCAACGACTGAGGGGTCTGGATGCAGAGATCCACAGCTAGGCCCCAGGTGGAGCTCCGGGAGTCCAGTTAGCGAGAAAGAGGAGGGTTTATATGAGCGAGAATTGTTGAAACCAAGGTTGGATAAAGCACAGGGACAAATAGCCAAATGAATGGAAACACATGAACTATGAACCAAAGGCTGAGGGGCCACCAACTGGATCAGGCCCTCTGAATGGGTGAGACAGTTGATTGGCTTGTTCTGTTTGGGAGGCATCTAGGCAGTGGTACCAGGTCCTGGGCTCGCTACATGGGATGGCTGTTTGAAACCTGGGGATTATGCAGCGTTGCTTGGCTCAGTCTGGGAGGAGGGGACTGGACCTGCCTGGACTGAGTCTACCAGGTTGATCTCAGTCCTTGCGGGAGGCTTTGCCCTGGAGGAGGTGGGAATGGGGTTGGGCTGGGGGAAGGGGAGGGGAGCAGGAAGGGGGAGAACAAGGGAATCCGTGGCTGATATGTAGAACAGAATGGTATTGTAAAATAAAATAAAAGGAAAAAAAAAAGAAAAGAAAAAAAAAGAATAATTTCACTGATTTTTTTTTTTCTAGCCAGTTGTGTTTGGTTCTATGCTAGGTCTCTGGGCTATCTGGATTCTTGTTCCTGGTCATCCAGGCAGTGTTAGGTGTGGACTCCTTCTTGTGGCATGGGCCTCAGCTTGGACCAGCCATTCGTTGGCCACTCCACAAGGTCTATGCCACCATTATCTCAACACAGCTTCAAGGCAGGTCAAACTGTTGGTCGAAAATTTGGTGGCTGGATTGATATATCAGTCTCATCACTGGAAGCCTTGGCTGGTTACAGAAGATGACTAGTTCAGCCTTTATGTCTCCCATTACTAGGAGTTTGTGCTAGGGTCACCCTCCCTCATAGATTACAGGGAATTTCCATTGCACTTGGTTTCCAGATTGCCCCCTAATCCCCCCCCCCATTTCCATTTGTCTCTCTCAGTACTATCTCCCTCCATTCCTCCATTTCTCCCCCACTTCCAGGCTGATCTTTCCTATTCTCATCTCCACCCTCTGCCTCTAATGGTAAATCTATTTCCCCTTCACAGGGAGATCTCTGCATCCTCCCTTGAGACCCTCTTGTTACTTAGCCTTTCCAGGTCTGTGGATTGTAGCATGATTATCCTTTACTGAACAGCTAATATCTACTTGCCTGCTTGTTTTCTAATGAGAGACCAAAAGGGGTGGATCAGTAAAGGAGGGGAGGTGGGGAGGACCTGGTAGGAGTAGAGAGAGGGAAAAGCTTAATCAAGATATATAGTGTGAGGGAAAAACATCTATTTTTAATAAAAGAGCAAAAAGAAAAAATAAGCATTATTTAAATCTTAAAACTTACTCTTTCCTTTAAAAAATGTAGAAGTCAGGATATTGATTGAAGGATGGTCCTACTTACAGTGTTAGTAATCTACAAGGGGATTTGTTTCCTGTTTTCACACCCTATTTATATAGACAGAGAAGCTTCCAATAAATCTGATTATTTTACATGCTTACTGTGGTCATAAAATCAAATGAAGTAATTCCCGAAAAGTAATTCTGTGAAGAGTCTAACCTACAGAGAATACTTACCTTAATTTTAACACTTGAGTTGTCTATTAAGTTAACATTAAATTTGTTTCTTCACAATGTGAAGTCTAACTTGACATGAAAATTATTCTTTCAAAAGTATGCCAGCTCATTCACTTACATTTTTATTCAAGAAGATAAATGTAGTGAACTAAAACCTACATCAAGAGACAAGCCATTAAAAGCAGCATTCGCTGGTATTCTTATAATGGGATTTGTTGCTATTGTTTAAAAAAAAAGACAGAATATGTCAACTCAACTCATGTTGAGGTTGTTTATCTTAAGCATCTCAAAATGTAGCAATATTTATAAATAAGATATTTATGGACCTAATTAAGTGAAGATGAGGTGACTAAGAATAGCCCCTAAAACACTTGTTATTGTCTTTATAACAGAAAAGGTGGGCAAAGATGTGTCCACAGGCAAAAAAAAAAAGATATGAAGACAAGGACAGGACAGCTGTCTACTAGTGACAAAGTAATCTGGTATAAGTTCTTCCGTATGTTGCCTGAAGGAGCTGACCCTGGCCACAGATGGGTGTTGGCCTCAAAACAAAGAAAAATGAATTTCTATCCACACCATTTTAGCTGTGAAAGCGTGCATGATAGCCCCAGGGAATGCAGAGAACGATGGAGATAGTCCATCTCTTTGTGTGGTTGGCTGTTTTGTTTTTTATGATTTTGGCTGTTTGGGCTCTTTTCGGGGCCCAACACCCAACTCCCAAATGTATCACGAGGAATTCATATTCTTATGAATGTCCAGTCACAGTTTGGCATGTTTCTAGTCAGCTTTTCTTAACTTAAATTATCCCATCCATCTTTTGCTTCTGGGCTTTTTCCTTTATCCTATATACCTTTCTTTAGTTCTTACTCTGTGGATTGCTATGTAACTGGGTGGCTGGTCCCTGGAGTCCTAGTTTCCTCTCACTCTTAGATCTTCTAATATTCTTCTCCTTCTATTTATTCTTTCTGTGTACCAGTCCCACCTACTACTCTCTCTTGCCTCACTATTGGATGTTCATCTCTTTATTAGATCAATCAGGTGTTTTAGACAGGCAAAATAACCCAGCTTCACAGAGTTAAACAAATGCAACATAAAAGAATGCAACATATCTTTGCATCATTAAACTAATATTCCATAGCATAAACAAATGTAACACATCTTAAAATAATATTCCACATCTTTGCTTTGCATTTCCTTGGATTTTTAATGAAAATGACAGCTTCCTTTTCATTTTTATCCTTTGAAGTAAATTGGAAATATTTTATTTGTGTCATATTCTTTTATAATTGAAAGCCCAAATTCAAGGCATTATACTCTTTTATTTTTTCTTGAAACAAAGATCATTTTTGATATGAACCCTAGCGTTAAACATTGAGCCAAGGAAATTAATATCCAAGATAGAAAAATAAACAAATTTCCTCATCAGAGGGAAAAAAAATCTTACCAAATAACTAGAAGATACATTCATAATATTGATATGTTTATTAAGTTTAATACAGCATTAATATGAATTTTTGGTATAAAGTTCAGGATTTAACAATGTTCATAATCACTAATGTTCAATTTATCAATGTATCCAATTAAGCAGCAGCAGCATGGGACATAAAAGAGCCAGTCATAGATTTTTGTTTCATATTTAGTTTTGTTTTAATTTCTTTTACATTGGCTTTGCTCTCCTCCACCTAGGAGAAAGAATAGGATGAGATTTATATATACCATGTGGTAACTGAATATGGTCATTTCATTTATAGTTTAGACAAATGAACACAGGTGTTGTAATTAATATTTCAGAGTTGAGAAAACATGACTTCAGAGATGTTACATGTTTTCCAAAATTTGCAGCTAGTAGAAGAAATTCAGCCACCATATTCCTCCCTGTCTTCCCCCAGTGGTAGGTAAGCATCAGTGTACATTCACTAAACCAACTAAACCTTATTCAAAGACAAATTCTCTTTTGTGTGGCAATGGAATCATTTTTTACTACAAATACCATCTGTTCTTGAAAGAAAAAAGGGACAAGAGTAGCTCTGAAAAAAGTTCAGTTTGTGCATAACACTATTTAATTGTCTTTATCAGTAGGTGTGCACCATTTTCTCATAGATGCCAGTGATTTAATTTTGTAATTTTGCTTTATCATTAAATATTATTGATTCAATGTTTCTTCATTCACTCTTTCTCTCAGTCCTTTAGAGGACTGATTACAGGCCTGTTTTATACTTGTTACTGATTAGATAGAGGAACATCAAATACATATTTTGCATTTTCAAGTCTTATCCCATGGATTAAACAGAAATGAGAGAAAATGACAGCTGAGGGCAGTTGATGTTATCTGTGTTGTGGTTAAAAGTAAAAGAAAACAATAGAAAAATTCATGAACTGAGAAGAAAAAAATATGAAACAACAATTTTTTGTTTCTATATTCTCTTTGTCAGGGTGGAGATGGAATCACAACTGGAAAAAATAATGGTAATGTCATGAAAACTGAACAGTATAATGTTCTGCTTTAAGCAACAAGTCATGGAGAAGTTTGGAAAACTGTGGCCACTATTATTCCCTTGATAATTTCTACAAGTAGCATTCAATAAAAATAGTAATGTTTCTACCATGTACCATCTTGGATGATAGAAAAGTCATACTGATGCAATGGGGCAGTATGGTAATTTATTAGGGATATTGAAATTTAACTTTCATGATCCTGAACCATTTTGGAGTAATTGCTGATGAAGGGCTATCATTTATAAATTAAAATGATAGGAGACAATTGAAGACAATTTAGCTAGTTTATAGTGCTTACTTGGCATGTAAATGCTTTGGATTATTCTTTCCTCTTCCTGTGACAGAATACCTGAGAGAAACAGCTTTCAAGAAGTGTAAGTTTGTTTAGGCTACTTGATTCATAGTTTTTAATCCATGATTAGTTTACTCCATTTCATTGAAGCATGAACTAAGGTAGAAAATTATATTAGAATGCATGACATAAAATTATGTGCTTCATCTTATGTCACCTAGGAGGCAGAAATAGATAGGGTGAGTGCTGGGAGATGTCTTTCTGTATGCTGTGAATATATGTTGTTCTCATTGTTTAATAAATAAGCTGCTTTGGCCTATGGCAAGGGAGTTTAAAGACAGGCAGGGAATCCAAGTAGAGAGACAGGAAAGAGAAAGGTGGAGTCTCGGAGATGCCAGCCTGCCGCCCAAGGGGCAACATGCTAGCAGATCAGTAAAGCCACACAACATGTGGCAAAACATAGATTAATAGAAATGGGTTAATTCACCTCGCATTTGTTGTGCACGCCTTTAATCCCAACACTCAGGAAGTAGAGGCAGGTGGATCTCTGTGAGTTCAAGGATAGCCTGGTCTACAGAGTGAGATCCAGGAAAGGCACCAAAGCTACACAGAGAAACCCTGTCTTGAAAAAACAAAACAAACAAACAAAAAAAATGGGTTAGTTAAGATTTAAGAGCTAGCTAGCAAGAGGCCTGTTATAGGCCATACAGTTTATAAATAATATTAAATCTCTGAATGATCATTTTATAAACAGCGGTGGGGCTGGGTCCACAGGGCCAGGTGGGACTGAAGAAAACTTACGGCTACATACAGTAACAAGAATTTCCACCAAAAGCCTGAAAAAGCTTCTTAAAAAAAGTTTTTAAAAAATGGAGCTAAAAACAGCTTCCTAGTTGTGTCTCTCTGACAAGCCATTAGCTAGAGTATGGCAGGTTTGAAGCATGTGGGATTGATCTACAGCATGGCAGATTCCTGCTGTAGTACACAGAAGTGTCTCCAGGCATGTAGTGCACTGCATGGTGGATTTAGTTTATACTAGTACACTCCAATAAAATAAAATAAAATAAAAATAAATAAAAAAAATTTTAAAAAAAGGTTTCTGTGTCAGCAGCAGTATGTTTGCTGCCTTAATTTTAAATGTCCTTTTTTTGTCCTGTCCCAGTTAAGTTGTTTGTGTGAAAAATGTGCAGTTGGGTTCCTGAGGGTGCTGGGGATCAGTTCTCCTGTGGTTTTTCCTGTTTGGAAAACAGTGTCCCGCTTGCCACTGGATACAGAGTAACCATTCCTTGACCCCTGCTGTTAGAGGGGCATATAAGCCCATGTTGGTACGAATAAAGAGAGCTGCTTCCCTGAGGAACTGAAACTGGGTGTCTAGAGTGCTGTTTAACCTCAGCGTCCCTCGCCAGATTTCATGCTCCAGCTGCACGGGTCGCCGCATTTCTGGGCTACATGCTGCTGGATAGAGGCAAGGACCCACTGCTTCCCAGAATTGATGGTGAGCATGGATCCCACACCTCCGCCAAAGCTGTCACTTCAATCTTACCCACTCTGCAGTTTGCAATGATCAGAAAAGGATTATACATAGACAAAAGACAGGTCCATTTGTCTTGTTGACTGTGTTCTTTGCCCTACAAAAACTTCTCAGTTTTAAGAGGTCCCATTTATTACTTGTTTTTCTCAGTGTCTCTGCTATTGGTGTTATATTTAGGAAGATCTCCAGTGTCAATGCGTTCAAAACTACTTCCTACTTTCTCTTCTGTCAGGTTCAGAGTAACTGGATTTATATTGAGGTCTTTAATCCACTTGGACTTAAGTTTTGTGCACAGTGACAGATATGGATCTATTAGCAGCCTTCTATACGTTGATATCCAGTTATCCCAGCACCATTTGTTGAAGATGCTTTCTTTTGTCCATTGTATAGTTTTGGCTTCTTTGTCAAAAATCATATGTTCATAGGTGTGCAGGATTAATGTCAGGGTCTTCAGTTCAGTTCTACTGGTCCACATGTCGGCTTTTATGCCAGTACCAAGCTGTTTTTATTACTATAGCTCTATAATAGAGCTTGAAGTCAGGGATCGTGATGCCTCCAGAGGTTGTTTTATTGTACAGGAATTTTTGGCTATCCTGGGTTTTTTTGTTTTTCTGTGTGAAGTTGAGTATTGTGCTTTCCAGGTCTGTGAAGAACTGTGTTGGTATTTTGATGGGGATTGCATTGGATCTGTAGATTGCTTTTGGTAAAATTGCCAATTTTACTATGTTAATCCTACCTATCCAGGAGCATGGGAGAGCTTTCACAATGACAGCCTTCAGAATGGGAAAAGATCTTCACCAACCCTACATCTGATAGAGGGGTGGTATCCAGAGCACATAAAGAACTCAAGAAATTAGACATCAAAATACCCAACAGTCCAATTAAAAAATGGGCTATAGAAGCAAACAGAGAATTCTCAACAAAAGAAGCTCAAATGGCTGAAATGCATTTAAGGAATTGCTCAACATCCTTGGTCATCAGGGAAATGCAAATCAAAACCACTCTGAGATACCACCTTACACCTGTCAGAATGGCTAAGATCAAAAACACTGAAGACAGCTTATATTGGAGAGGATGTGGAGCAAGGGTAACACTCCTACACTGTTGGTGGGAAGGCAAGCTTGTACAGCCACTTTGGAAATCAATATGGCACTTTCTTAGAAAATTGGGAAACAACCTCCCTTAAGACCCAGCTATACCACTTTTGGGTATATACTCAAGGAATACTCAATCAAACCACAAGGACACATGCTCAACTATGTTCATAGCAGCATTATTTGTAATAGCCCGAACCTGGAAACAACCTAGATGCCCCTCAACTGAAGAATGAATAAATAAAATGTGGTACATATACACAATGGAGTACTACTCAGCAGAGAAAAACAATGACATCATGAGGTTTGCAGGCAAATGGATGGAACTAGAAAATATCATCCTGAGTGAGGTAACCCAGACTCAGAAAGACAAACATGGTATGTACTCACTCATAAGTGGATACTAGATGTAAAGCAAAGGATAAGTAGACTGCAACTCACAACTCTAGGGAGGCTACCTAGTAAAGAGGACCCTAAGAAAGACACAGGCATTGCCCAATGACAGATAAATTGATGAGATCTACATGAGCAAACTGGGGGTGAGGGGGGTAATGGAGGGCAAGGGTCAGGGAAAATAGAGCTTAGGGGAGTGGGAGGTCCCAGCTGGATCAGGAACAGAGTTTGACAACAAAAGAGAAATACCATGGAAAATGAAGACCCCCTGGAAATAGGAAGAAGCAGAGTGCTAGAGCGGTGCCTAGACATCTACAAAGATACCTCCACAATAGACTACTGGCTATGGTCAAGAGAAAGCCTGAACTGACCTACTCAGGTGATCAGATGGCTGAACACCCTAACTGTCATGATAAAACTCTCATCCAATTACTGGTGGAAGCAGATGCAGAGATCCACGACCAAGCCCCAGGTGGAGCTCCAGGAGTTCAATCGTCATCGAGAGAGAGGAAGGATTATATGAGCAAGAGATATTGAGACCATGATTGGAAAAAGCACAGGGACACATAGCCAAACTAGTGGAAACACATGAACTACGAACCAATAGCTGAGGAGTCCCCATGGAACTGGACAAGGCCCTCTGGATAAGTGAGACAGTTGATTAGTGTGAACTGTTTAGGAGGCCCCCAGGCAGTGGGACCAGGACCTGTCCTTGGTACATGAGCTGTCTTTTTGGAACCTATTGCCTATGCTGAGACACTTTGCTCAGGCTTGGTACAGGGAGGAGGGGACTGGACCTGCCTCAACTGAATCTACCCGGATGGGCTGACTTCCCAGTGGAGACCTTGCCTTGGATGAGTTGGGAATGGTGGGTGGATTTAGGGGGGGAAGGGTAAGGCTGAGGGATGGGAGGAGGGAGGACAAGGTAATTTGTGGCTGATATGTAAAATTAAATTGATTATAAAATAAAAATATTAAAAAAAAACAAAAGAAATTCAGATGGAATAAACCTCTAAATGGTTTACATTTTGTGTAAAAATATACATAGGCAGCCAGGCGTTGGTGGCGCACGCCTTTAATCCCAGCACTCGGGAGGCAGAGCCAGGTGGATCTCTGTGAGTTCGAGGCCAGCCTGGGCTACCAAGTGAGCTCCAGGAAAGGCGCAAAGCTACACAGAGAAACCCTGTCTCAAAAAACCAAAAAAAAAAAAAAAAAAAAAAAAAAAAAAAAAAAAAAAAGAGAGAGAGAGAGAGAGAGGAAAAGGGCTCAATCATACCACAAGAGCACAACAATGACATCATATGGTTTGCAGACAAATGGATCGATCTACAAAAAATCATCCTGAGTGAGGTGACCCAGACTCAGAAAGACAAATAAGGTATGTACTCACTCATAGGAAGATGCTAGATGTGGAACAAGGATGACTGGACTGCTACTCACATCACCAGTGAGGCTACCTGGAAAACGAGGCCCCCAAAAAAAGACACGGAGAAATGGATGAGATCTACATGAACAGCCTGGTCATGAGTGGGAACAATGAAGGGCAACGGTCGAGGGAAAGAGAGTGGGAGATCCTAGCTGGATCAAGAAAAGAGAGGGAGAACAAGGAATAGGAGATTGTTATATAAATAGACAATTTGAAAAATAAAGTCTTTGAAGAGACAGTAAAAGTAATATAGAAAATAAGCCATGAAAAGATGGAAATCACAGAGTCTGGATTCTATTGTCTTTGGGTTCTTAAGTGCAGAAAGACATTTGGTTGTGAAGGCCACTAAGTTAAATCAATATGTATATTTTAAAGGTATCTTGACTTCAAAATTTGTGTCTAAGGATACATTTCTTTGGAAAAATGTTCTGCTTCTGTTTCCACAGAAGGTGAGAACCTGTGGATTATTTCCTAATAGGGTTTGATCAGCCAAGACCTTCTGAAAGATCTCCAATGACACCTTGGCCCAGATGATCTAACATCCAAAATCAACTTCAAAGCAACTGGCTTAAAAGATCCATTTTACAGACTGTTACAGCTAACATTTAACTATAATTCTTAATTTTCTCAGATACCCATAAAATTACCAGCACTCCAAATCAGCAGGAAGTAGTAGGAAAAGCTATGCCCAAATTCCCAAAATATTGCTTATGTTTATTTTTGTTTAAAGGTGGTTGATTATAAATGTAATATCTTTCTAAAAAAGGGGGGGATATGATATAGATATGATAGAATAAATGGGTAGATTATTGATTCTACTTTTAAAGAGCAACAACTTGTTTAAAGTGTTTTTACATTGCTATGGATTTTAGTTTATTGATACAAATTTAAAGTAAATTTTGCTATACTATATATACTACTATATATATATATTTCTACTTCTGTTTAAGATAGTATATTTATGCAACTCATTTAAAACTGTAGTGTATAATTAAGAAATACAGATTAATAATTGGTCATCTATGATAATCACACTTATAATCATGTTAGTTAAGTTTTCTAGGTATACATAGTTATATTTCAATTAAGTAGGCAATCTTCAAACACTTCAAAGACCTACAGAATATGGCATTTAAAATGTTTTAAAAACTTAGACTTGCTAGACAATGACACACATATGCTCCTGGCAGCACCAATTTACTTCAAAGCAGATAATGGGCATCAGAGAAACTCCACATGGAGTTTGCATTCCTTATGGCAAAACTTAGCCATTTCTGCAAGAAACTGTTTTTGCCTGGACTGCTTGAAAAATGTTGTAGAGATCCATGTCCAGGCCCCAGGTGGAGCTCCAGGAGTCCAATTGGAGAGAAAGAGGAGGGATTGTATGAGCAAGAATTGTTGAAACCATGATTGGAAAAAGCACAGGGACAAATAGCCAAACTAGTGGAAACATATGAACTATGAACCAATAGCTGAGGAGCCCCCAACTAGATCAGGCCCTCTGGATAAGTGAGACAGCTGATTAACTTGAATTGTTTGGGAGGCCCCCAGGCAGTGGGACCAGGACCTGTCCTTAGTGCATGAGCTGACTGTTTGGAGCTTGGGGCCTATGCAGGGACACTTTGCTCAGCCTGGGCAAAGGGAGGAGGGGACTGGACCTGCTTCCACTGAATCTGCCAGGCTGAGCTGAATCCCCAGGGGAGTCCTTGCCCTGAGGAGATGGGAATGGGGGATGGCCTGGGGGTAGGACAGGGGGTGGGCAGGAGGAGGGAGGACAGGGGAATCTGTGGCTGATATGTAAAATTAAATTAAATTATAAAATAAAAAAAGAAAAAAAATTTAAAAAAAGAAATATTGTATTGAATGGACATGCAGGACTTATGGAAAAATGATTACTAAATTTTGGGAAAACAAGGTGAGATAGTCCTTCAGGTTCCTGCTTCACAGAGGAGACTGCCAAATATTCTGCAGGACACAGGGATAAGTCACTAAGAGGCTTTAGACCTATAGGCTGAAGATGGATGCCCCAATGTTGCAGAGGAACTTTGGATGACTGTCCAGGCAGCCAACTGTCTCTATCATTATAGATGTTTGCAAGTTGCTTACAATATTCTTTCTGTTTACTTAAGTAATATTATATACTTCCAGAGTCTTTGATGTAATTGAAGACTAGATTGTTATAGTTTTCCATGTTTATGATAAAAAATAAATTAGAAACTTTAGACTCACAAATATAGGATAGATGATAAAATATTTTCTTTAATTTTGCCAAATACAAATAGACTAGATATTGTTAACTGTAATTCTTGCTTGATAACTGTTTTGTTATATATAATTTTATTATATTAAAGCTAAAACTTTCCTTTTTGATTTGATCGAACAGAGGAAGTGCTAGGGGATGACTTTCTGTATGCTGTGAATATATGTTGTTCCCATTGGTTAATAAATAAGCTGCTTTGGCCTATGGCAAGGCAGCTTAGAGGCAGGCAGAAAATCGATGGAGAAAGGCAGAAAAGAGAAAGGTGGAGTCTGGGAGATACCAACCTGCTGCCCAAGGAGCAACATGTCAGCAGATCAGTAAAGCCACAGAACATGTGGCAAAATATAGATTAATAGAAATGAATTAATTTTAGATTTAACAGCTAGCTAGCAAGATGCCTGCAATAGGCCATACAGTTTGTAAATAGTATTAAGCCTCTGAATGATTATTTTGTATGCAGCTGTGTGACCATGGGACCAGGCAGAAATGGAGAAACCTTCTGGCTACAGATGAGTAATAAGACATTTTCTTGTAGTGCATACCCTCATTGATCTTTTTTTTTTTTTTAACTGAAGCCAGTCTCCTAAATATCACCATGGAAATACCCATTAATGGCTTGATCCAATAATGAGGTCAAAGCCCCATGATCCACTCACCTTCCCAAAGCCACACAAGAAAAACACTATGACATAGAACAATGACCAATAAGCATTTGTGGACATTTGACAATCCAACCAGAAAAAATGTTACTTTGGCCAACAGGTTTTTTACCTATTCATCTTATTTGAATCAATAGCTGTCATTTCTTAATAATGTGGTACAATTCTGATAAGCTTGTCTTCTTTAAGATTATCAGTCATGAAGAGCTCTTTCAGTTTACTATTCACATACTAGTTGTTGTGTTTGCTATGTACAAACTTATTAATATATGAGGTTTATTTGCACTCAGGATTTTAGAAATCTCACCCTGAGGTAACAAAGCACAATTTCTTAGATTCTAGAAAGATTTGTTCACCATCATACTGGCAACACAAAATAAATCTATCTATTTATTCATGATACAAGAGATAAAGTACATATTGGGCTCACATGATACTATTTCTTTGGTTGGTCTTTGCCAACTTGATACCAAACTAGACAAACCTGAGAAGAGGGAATTTTAATTGAGAAAATGTCTCTATAATATTGGCCTATAGGTAAGTCTACAGGGTATAGTTTTTATTAATGATTGATTGGTTGGGCCCATCCCACAGGGGTGGTGCAGCTGCTGGGCAATGAATGACTCTAAACTGCAAATTAAAATTGGCTGGGTAAGTCATGGAGAACATGCCAGTAGGCAGTATCCTATGGTCTCTCTTTCCTTTCCACCTTTCTTGCCCTGACTTCCCTCATTAGTAAAGTGTGGCCTGAGATTTATATGTTGAAATCAATTCTTTTCTCCACAAATTGCTTTTGATCATCGTATTTTATCATAGCAATAGAAACCCTAAGACATCCTTCAAAGACACCTTCCAAGTTTCTCATAAACATCCATATTTATAGACCTCATATTCTAAAGGTTACATCACCTGAAGATCAAGCCTTTTAACACTTGGATATTTGGAAGACATTCAACATCCAAATTATAACATGTAGTTAAGTTATAAATCAAATAATTGCTATTGTAAGTTTCTGCATCCATTTACATGGAAAGTAAACTCCATATGAGTATATTTGTCCACATTTAGATTTGTCCAGAGATAGTCAAGTCTGTTTCATTGCACATTGGAGAAATTACAGAATGTAACCAAGAAAAGGTAGGCAATAAATATAAACTTGTGGAGGAAATGATCAGGAGAAAAAGAGGTAGATGTCTTTCCTTAGTAAGTTTTTAGAGTCATGATGATTATAGACAACAAGAACACAAGAAGAAGAAGCAGTCTGCAGAAAGAGTATTTAGAAACCTAAACCAAGTATATCAGGTATAACACTTCAGAAGCTTATCTCCTGTGACTATCTAAGTCACAGGAGAGGTAAAAGTTCATCAAATATTTTTGTAAAGATTTTCCCTCATGTAGAGGAAGATATTGTGGAGGTGAGACAGATAAAGAGTGAGAAGGGGGGGGAGATTTTGCCTAGTTTTCCCTATGTCAGCATGAAGCTGCATCAATAACTTCCTTGCTTTTCAGCTATGCTCAGCTATGTTCAAACAGCCTTGTGCTCAATCAGCCCCAGTTTTTTTCTCCTCCATTTTACTCTCTTGTTCTTTTAGGGTTGTCTTTCTTCATCTTTAAAATGATCTTTTATTTTATTTTACAATACAATTCAGTTCTACATATCAGCCACGGATTCCCTTGTTCTCCCCCTCCCCTCTGTCTTCCCCCCAGCCCACCCCCCATTCCCACCTCCTCCAGGACAAAGCCTCCCCCAGGACTGAGATCAACCTGGTAGACTCAGTCCAGGCAGGTCCAGTCCCCTCCTCCCAGGCCGAGCCAAGCGACCCTGCATAAGTCCCAGGTTTCAAACAGCCAACTCATGCAATGAGCACAGGACCCGGTACCACTGCCTGGATGCCTCCCAAACAGAACAAGCCAATCAACTGTCTCACCTATTCAGAGGGCCTGATCCAGTTGGGGGCCCCTCAGTCATTGGTTCATAGTTCCTGTGTTTCCCTTCATTTGGCTATTTGTCCCTGTGCTTTATCCAACCTTGGTCTCAACTATTCTCATTCATATAAACCCTCCTCTTTCTCGCTAATTGGACTCCACCCAGGGCCTAGCCTTGGATCTCTAAAATGATCTTTTAAACTTTACATTAGCAGGGAGGCTCAACATCTACCAGGCCAGTTTACCTCCATGAAGTGGCAGTCTTGAATCATGACTTTACTCCTGGAATTGGCTGATGTTAATGGCAACCCAAAACTTATATAGAGTTAATCTCTAGTATCACTTTATTTCATAGATTCCTAGCATGGCTTAAGGTTACTATAACTTTAAGTTATGTCTATGTCCCCTTGTTTCTGCAGGGATTAAATTACTACTTTTTTTAAGGCAGCCATTAGAATCACATCTATTTTCAGAGCAATAAAAATTCATCTTGCACAAAAGAAAAGGCTGCTTTGTTTTCTACTTTGATTTTGTCCCCTTTGCCTGCAATAACTGCTTTGTGATGAGGCTTCCAGGTCCTCGGTTGCCCACATCCTTTTCTTCACTGTTTTGGAATACTTTCAGTCATTAGACAACTAAGACTTTTAGTTGATTTTTAAATATTTAAATTATCAACCCAAGAATAATGTAATTTGCTGAGAGATTTTAGCTTTACTTCTGACAACAAAATGGCTATATTTTTAAATATAATATCATCACTATGTACTTTAAATAAAGTTGGTGGACCACAAAGAGGCTAAGAAGAGGGAGGCAAGTAAGGAGCCATTGTCTAGAGATGACACTATTTCAAGGTCAATACCTTCTAATATAAAAATAAATATTACCAATATAAGAAGATAATCAATTGAATTTAACATTATTAAATGAATTGATTCCATATTCATGCTTTTTTTATGGCATGCCACTTAGTAATCTAATTCCTGATATGTTGAGTTTGGGGATCTAGCTATCTTGTGTTCTGAACAAACATCTACATGGAGTTGTCAATTAAATTATAAAGTTAATCTTGCTACAAAATGCATCTCTCTACAAAACCTATGAGTTACATTTTATCTAATGTGAAACAGCCAATATATATTGAATCCAGAGCATCTGAGGTATATTTATATATACAATCAATTTTTCTACAAACTTTTTTAAGTTCATGAAAATGTGGTCAAGGCCAATTTGTGGACTTGTATTTTCAAAGAAAATAAATTAATCAACTTCAACATAAACTATTTCTATCAAATAAGTGACAATAGAGGCCTTTGTACCAGCTAGACAGAATGGCAGAGAAGAATTACTATGTTTCATTTTCTTCTTAACAACTACAAAGTGTTAATATATGTCAATAGATAGATTGATGGTGATAGGTAGGTGGTTGATAAATAGATAGATGATACATAGATTGGGAGCAGTTTCTAAGGAGAGAGATTAAGGTAAAAGGGCCAGCCAAAATCAAAAACAGAAACAAAAAAACCAAAAAACCCCACCATCTCCTGGCCCTGAAACCAGAACCTTAAAACGGGTCAGTAAAAGAAACACACTTCAGCCCTGAAACCAGAGCCAAAGAAATACACCCTGACCCTGAAACCAGATCCAAAGAAACATACTCTGCCAACACAGCACAAAACCAAACCAACCCTTGAACAGGAAAAACCAACCAGTCCCTGAGCATGAAATCTTGCCAATCCATGGAAATCCGACCAATTCCCACCCTGAAAATCTTCTCCCTAGGAAAATTCCACCCCTAAGAAGCCCTATATAAACCCTGTACCTGTTCAATTCGGAGCTGCCTTTTTCCACCCTGGAAGAGGCAGCTACCCGCCTAGATTCTTCCCTCTCAATATTCTCTTTAATGAGGTTTGGTAGAGACCATCTTTCACTGGAATGGAGTGGAGCAGAGAAATAACTGTTTTCGAGGGAGTTGGAGCAGAGCGGAGCAGAACTGTAACACTTTGCGGGGAAACCTTCCCCTAGTGGAGCAAAGTTGTTAAACTCTATTGGACCCTAGCAGAACTGTAATGACTTCGCTGGGAAAACCATTCCCTGACAGAGTTATTACATTGGGGAAATGTTTCCCTGGAGCAGGGCTATAAGCTGCTACACTTATGGTGACTTTGTGGTATTCCTTGGCTCTTGGCTGCCAGGATCCTTTCCATCCAAGCTGCAATGCTTACAAAGAGTAAGTTTCCAGACACTGTCTCAGTTAACAAGATAGTTGAACATTTTCAGAGCCTTTTGTCACTATATGAAAATAAAAAATAAAGGTGAATTATATTTCTAGCAATCTCATTTAAAGAATTATACACACTCTTCCAAGATGTAAGTATCACATTTTTAATTACAAAAAAATATCATGTTAAGCCCATAGATGTTTTAATCTTCATACATTGTATTGAAAATGACAATATAATTTCATGTGACAAAAATGTCTTGAACAACTGTTATTTTTTCTTCCTGTCTTTCCAGCTAATAATCTTCTTTTCCATACCACATTTGAATCATTGAGTACATCTAGTAATTGAATATTCATTAATTAGGAGAAAGCTATGTAAGCCATAATATCTTCATAGTTGGAATACAATGTAGCACTAAACAAGTTTCAGATTTAACTCTGGTAAATATGGAAAGATACAAAGTATATGCAGTTGACTCTCCTGTTCATTTAAGTATGAAGATTAGTGGGAGGATATTCTCTCCCTAGTCTATAGTTATACAATGAGCAACTAAATTTAAAAATCAGAATAAATCATAGTTATCTCTGTATACTAGAACCATTTCATCTTGTTCTTTACACAAAATATACATATTACTTGCCATTGTCACTTCCAAAATAGTTACTCATCATGATCCTGCATTCCCACAGTGACAATTTGTGATGGGTTCTTCAAGCTGAAATGAACCTTTTCCTTTCTAGGTTGCTTTTTGTTTTTGTTTGTTTTTGTTTTTGTTTTTCGAGACAGGGTTTCTCTGTGTAGCTTTGTGCCTTTCCTGGAACTCGCTTTGTAGACCAGGCTGGCCTCGAACTCACAGACATCTACCTGCGTCTGCCTCCCAAGTGCTGGGATTAAAGGCGTGTGCCACCACCACCCGGCCTCTAGGTTGCTTTTGATCGTGTGGTTTTATCACAGCAACAGAAACCCAAGCTAATGAACCTAGGGTAATACCAATTTTGTACTCAACTTGAAAGTTTAATAAAAGAAGTTATCAAATGCTCTTTGATAAGATACTGTGTTAAATATTTTATATACTTTTATGTTCCCACTTGTTTCCCTTCATAGTCTCACAGGTAGGTTTGATTGTTATCCCCATGCTTTGGTGAGGTGTTGCAGTTTTAACTACATCATTGGCAATTATACCCAAAGAAGTGTCAGAGTTAATATTACAAATTCCAGTTGTGCTATTCTCACCTCCAATCCCTTGATCCAGTGATCTTTCTGGTACTTATAAGTAAACCTTGATACTTTAATCTTAAAGATGAATCACAGCTCTTTTGATTTGACAAAAATGGTTCCTGATCTGCAGACTAGAGGGAAAATTATCAGTCTTTTTCAATTATGTTTTATATTAATTTGTGGTGGTATTGTGTTCCCCAAAATATTGTGTACCCTAATAAATTTATCTGGGGTCAGAGAACAGACAGCCACTAGATACAAAGGCTAGAAAATGGTGGCACTCACACCTTTAATCCTAGCGTTCCAGAGATAGAAATCCTCTGGATCTCTGTGAGTTCAAGGCCACATTGGAAACAGCCAAGCATGGTGACACACGCCTTTAATCCCAGAAAGCCAGCCTTTAATCCCAGAGAGTGGTGGTAGAAAGCAGAAAGATATATAAGGCGTGAGGACCAGAAACTAGAAGCATGTGGCTGGTTAAGCATTCAGGCTTTTAAGCAACAGTTCAACTGAGAGCCATTGGGATGAGGACACAGAAGCTTCCAGTCTGAGGAAACAGGACCAGCTGAGGAATTGGCAAGGTGAGATAGCTGTGGCTTGTTCTGTCTCTCTGATCTACCAGCATTGACCCCAATAACTGGCCTCAGGTTTGATTTTATTAGTAAGAACCTTTAAGATTCATGCAACATTAATTGATATAATTGTCTTATGTTTTTGTTTATATTTTTGTTATTATAACTGCATCATCTTTCCTTTCCCTTTGCTCCCTGCAATCCCTCCAATATACCCCTATTTTCTCTATATCAAATCCATGATCTTTGTTGAATGCACATATATACATTTATAATATATTCATAAATATCACCTGCTAAGCCTATATAATGTTAATTACATGTATGTTTTCAGGGCTGACCATTTAGTATTGTACAATCAATTGGTGCTATTTTCCCCTAGGAAGATAATTCTGCTTTCAACATTCCTTAGTTGCCTGTAGTTCTCTTTGTAGGATTGAGGCCTTGTAGGCTTTCCCCTATTCCTTTTTGGCAAGTCTACTGATGCTTCCAGCTATTTTCTTATTTTTATCTTATTTATTTGTATTATATTTAAGAGCAGGGACACTGTGATCATAACAAGAAACTGTCCATAGACATGTTACATTCTATTCCTGTGTCAAGCACAGAGATGACTGAGCCTTCTAAATATCAGAGTTATATTCAAAGTCATTTAAAGCTGGACTTCAATATAATGCATCCCAATTTCCAGGTTGTTTTCTTAACACTTGTGTTCAGTGATCAGACCTGTGATAGCTTACTGTGTGATAGCTTATTGTTGTTGTTTTCTTTTCTTCTATTTTTTTCCAATGATTATAATGTGCCATGACTACGGCAATCATGCCAGTCTACTTAGGAATAACAATGTATCATTTGACAAACAACTCTTGTCTTTGCATAAATGGTACAGGAAATACACTCTCATCTTCCTATATTCTCGGACTCATCTTCCCTGATTTAGATTGTTCATAAGTGTATTTGTGTTTGCTGTTGGCAAACTATGAGGAATGAGAGTCAGTGCACAATGGATTGACCATAGGAAAGCCTTAGGGGTGCCTCCAGACTCTTGCTTTGTGGTGGCTATGTGGCTGCTGAACTACATTTTCACAATTTAGTCTATGCATCCATAAATATCTAGAACAACCCCCCCTTTCATTATTCAAAATAGTTTTTTTTTTTTTACCTTTTTTCCAAGCACAGATTTAAGTAGTGCTTATTTTAACTCTCTATTTGGATGATAAATTGTACAGTCACCCAAATATTCAGAGGAATAATAGAAATGATATTCATCAAGTATATTAATTTGGCAATAGACATTTTCATAACAGACTTTATCAAGACTACCAGTGTTTGAATAATGACTTTTATATTTGTATTAGTTGCTTGTCTCATTAAGAAACTTAAAGGAAGAAAAGTTTATTTTGCCTCTATCTTGGTCAGAAAAGCATTTTGTTAGGAGCATCCCAAAGCTGTAGAAATAGGAGCATAAGACAGCTATAGTATCTTAGCATGCAGTAAGCAACCTGCCTAGGGGAAGAGCAAGACCTTGTTATAAATAGCAAGGCCTGTACCATAGAGACCTACTTATGAAGACTAGAGCTCACTCTTCAAAGGTTCCCAAAACTAGCAATAGGCACTGACAGAAAGATACTGTGTATCCGAACATATGAGCCAGTAGGGGTCAGTTCTCATCCAGACCTTAACTCCTAGGATCAAGTACCTAACTATGGGCACATCACATGGGTAAATCAGACTGCCCTGAGAAGCTATGGGCTGAAGAGGATGTGGCAAGCATAGAAAGAACAACATGCATCAAATGGTATTTTTCTGAACATTCA
This sequence comes from Peromyscus maniculatus bairdii, assembly GCF_049852395.1. NCBI lineage: Eukaryota > Metazoa > Chordata > Mammalia > Rodentia > Cricetidae > Peromyscus > Peromyscus maniculatus. The sequence goes on along the minus strand of NC_134852.1, from coordinate 203,960,044 downwards.
ACATGAGCTTAAGAAAGCCAAAAAATAAAGAATCATGATGCTAAACATTCACCCTCTTGTGATTGTTATCAAGTGGCTCTTTTCAATGACCATGTAACTAACATTACTCTTAATGGTGAATAAATAACTAGTTAAAACTAATCCTAGGGAAAAGACATAGTATTATTTTCTATTTAAAACAGATACTATACCAATGAATTTGCTGAGGCTGCCTAAAGAATCATGTGTAACTTTCATACAGCTTCATGACCAAAATCCCACCTCAGTCTGGGTGATGACTCATCAAGGAAATAACCTTGGAGTATCCTGCCCAAATTGCAGTTAGCACCTCTAAAGGGTGTCTTCTCTCCCTCTCCCATAGCAATTGCTTACTTTCTATAAACATTTAGGGAGGAGCTTTGTGAATCTTGTTTGTTTTTTCCTTTAAAACCAAAATTCCCCTACCCTCAACCTCTTTCTGTTCCCAGTCCCCAAATCTACTCCCCCTCCATTTCTGTTCAGTAAAGGGCAGGTCTCCTGTGAGTATCAAGAAAACATGGCGTATCAAGTTGAAGTTGTATATATTGTATTAAGGTTGGGCAAGGCTACCAATATGAGGAGTAGAGTCCCAAAAGCCAGTAAAATAGTTGGAGACAGTCAGTCTCCACTGTTAGGAGTCCCATAAGTGGACCAAGCTACACAACTGTAACATACATGCAAAGTCCATAGGTCAGCCCCATGCAGGCTTTCTGATTGTCAGTTAAATCTCTGTGAGGCCTGATGAGTGCAGGTGAGTTGATTCTGTGAGTTTTCTTGTGGAGTCACTGACCCTTCTGGCTACTAAAATCCTTTCTGCTCCTCTTCTATAGGATTGCCCAATTCCTCCTAAGTTCTGACTGAGGGTCTGCATCTGTTTCCATCAGCTGCTGGATGAATCGTGTATGTTTTATGAATTTTCTTTAGCCTTATGAGCCTTCCTTCTCCTCTGGGAGACAAAGTCTCAATTCAGAGGAAATAGCTATGGCATACCTACCAAACAGTCAGATAATTTTGAATGTTTGATAATTGTCAGATAAACTTCAATGTTGCATTTCAGAAGAAATGGGTATACAACACCTACCAATTTGTCAGATCATTTTGACTGGGTTTGTTCTCAAGACTAATCCCATCAGCAGATGTTTTCCTAAGAATTTAGACAAAGGGAAAAGTCACACCACCTCAGGTATAAACTTGTTCCTTCTGTCTTGTCTATTCCTTTTTGCAGAAATAAAACTAGATGTGACATGGTCATGATGATAGTGTCACTGCATATTCTATAGTATAGGCTAGTATTTGCACTTTACTCTGTGGGAATTAATCAAATTCTCTCTCTCAGTTTGTGTGTGTGTGTGTGTGTGTGTGTGTGTGTGTGTGTGTGTGTGTGAATTTATTGCTCAGAATTAACTCCAGATCTAGATATTAACCAAACGATGGCTCAAGAATGTGAGACTCAGGAACTTTGGTGTTTCAATCTCTCTATCTGCTAAAGAGGGAAAACAATAAGGAGAAAAGAGGCAACACCATAAATATCAGAGTGAAGACCAACCATGGAACCTAAGGTGCAAGACTAAACTTTGGAATGATTGACAGCCTTTGTCCTTCTTCTATGTAATCTGCTGATTGAAGAGATTTTAAGACAAAGCTTTAAGATACTAATCCACTATCTTCTCAGACTGCTGTGATCTGAATAAAATATAGCTTACAAATTCAATTCTTGGATTTTGCTTGCATGATGATGGCTATGGGTCTTCTTACAATGGATCCTATCTGTTCTCCCTGCTCCCTCACCTTCCTGACTTTCCCTGATCATTCTCTCAGCGTAACAAGTATGATAACTCCATTTGAAAAAGTTGAGAAACAAAGTAACTTTTTAATGATAATTATCTCCGGACCTGTTGACTTACCTCCAACAGAATACTAATGAAATTTGCATTGTGAAGTCTGTCTGGGCATCTAGACTTTCTCATCTCCTTAGTCTTTAGCACTGACTTTGCCATTTTACAGCAACACATCTGATTTTAGTGATATTCCCAGTCTAATATCATGGACCTCTCCAAGGCTTTTAGAAAACTTATTCATGCTCAAAGCACTTTTACAAGAAGGAAAAAAAATAAACTAACAACAATTTCTTCACACTTCCCCAAGGATAAGTTGACATAGAAATACATTATTTGCAATGTAATTAAAATAACTGCAGAAGGAGTAACTATTACTCAATAATAAATATTTCCTAACTCCTAAACAGTAGCAGGGCTTTTGCTTCTGACATGTCTATTCTATCATTCAATTGTTGTGTTAACAGTCTTCTCATTTCCACTGTCTAGATGAAGGGCAGTGAGTTCAGAGAGCCTGTGGTTCAGGGTGGCTGGAAACTGAATCCACTGGCCTCAAACTGTGTTTCTTCCTTTCATGATGAGACAGAGACAATAAGAATAATGATGATAATGAGACGTCTCCAAAACATTTTTTGTCTGACATTTTTATTTTCATTTCTGAAAAAAGGAACCTTTCTTTTATGCCTAAACATAAATAAGAGGTCATGTTTCATGATCTAGAGAAAATAAATTGCTCTTCCAATTTTCTCCAGGCTTTTTTTGTTCCACACTATGAAATATTTTCCGATGAAGTTTTCTTAACTGTAAATAAGGTTAGAAGAAGAGGTAGTCAACCAAAACAATTATAATTGGCTACAAACCTAATCCAATAACCCCAGTTCACCCATATTGTTAAGGGAGTTAATTGGACTCGCACAGCCAACAGCTAAATATGTTGCTGTGTGCAAACAGTGAATCCAATTTCCTTCATCAGGGTGCCTCTGCCATAGCACTGTGCAGACAGGGTGAGGGCAGGAAGAGGAGACATCATCCTGAGGTGAAAGTCCAAAGCAGCATCTATCTGCTCCTAATGATCTGTTTCTGTCAGTTCCCGAAGGAAAGGGGCAGAACAAGAGTGGGGGGGATTCACCACCATCTCTGTTCCTTTTTCATTGAAAGAGGTGTACAAAATCTCTTTTATTGCAATGAGGCTCAACCCTCATCAGCACAGAGCTCCTTCTCTGCTTGGACAGCAAGTACCGATTGGCTCTAAGTTCTGCTCACCATAATCTGCTGGCCTCAATAGGCTTCTTTTGTTTTTCCACATAATCGTTTTGTCTGGGTATATGAACATGTTTGTTTTCTTTAAAATTCAGAACATAATAAAGTCTTATTCTTTCCTTCCTTTGCAGGCCTGATTAGGATGGGGTCATCACATCAGAGTGCAAGGGTTTATGAGTAAGTGAGACTGCAGGCCCCAAGGCACTTATCATTCACACTGAAGCTACATAGGTCAGGGTATATTTACAAGCTATCTTTGCTTATTTTATTTTATTTTATTTTATTTTACAATATAATTCAGTTCTTCATATCAGCCACGGATTCCCTTGTTCTCCCCACTTCTGCCCCCCTCCCCTTCCCCCCAGCCTACCCCCCATTCCCACCTTCTCCAGGGCAAAGCCTCCCCCAAGGACTGAGATCAACCTGGTAGACTCAGTCCAGGCAGGTCCAGTCCCCTCCTCCCAGGCCGAGCCAAGCGACCCTGCATAAGCCCCAGGTTTCAAACAGCCAACTCATGCAATGAGCACAGGACCCGGTCCCACTGTCTGGATGCCTCCCAAACAGATCAAGCCAGTCAACTGTCTCACCCATTCAGAGGGCCTGATCCAGTTGGGGGCCCCCAGCCATTGGTTCATAGTTCATGTGTTTCCATTCATTTGGCTATTTGTACCTGTGCTTTATCCAACCTTGGTCTCAGCAATTCTCATTCATATAAACCCTCCTTTTGCTCGCTAATTGGACTCCGGGAGCTCCACCTGGGGCCTAGCTGTGGATCTCTGCATCCAGATCCTTCAGTCATTGGATGGGGTTTCTAGCACAACAATTAGGGTATTTGGCCATCCCATCACCAGAGTAGGTCAGTTCGGGCTGTCTCTCGACCATTGCCAGCAGTCTATTGAGGGGTATCTTTGTGGATTTCTGTGGGCATCTCTAGCACTTTGCTTCTTCCTATTCTCATGTGGTTTTCATTTTCCATAGCCTCCTATTCCTTGTTCTCCATCTCTGTTCTTGATCCAGCTGGGATCTCCAGCTCCCCCAAGTTCTCTTTCCCTTGACCCTCGCCCTTCTAGACCAGATAAACTGTTTAAATAATCCAATAACCCCTAAGGAAATAGAAACAGTCATTAAAAGTCTCCCAAGCGGGAAAAAAAAAAAAAAAAGCCCAGGACCAGATGGTTTCAGCGCAGAATTCTACCAGATCTTCAAAGAACAGTTAATACCAATACTCTCTAAATTGTTACACACAATAGAAACAGAAGGAACATTACCAAACTCCTTCTATGAGGCTACAATTACCTTGATTCCTAAACCTATCTTTGCTTCTTAATGGAAGATATAATTATGTCTTTATTTTACTTCTGATATCTTGGAAGATTGTGAATGGATCTGTAGCATATGCAGTACATACAGATGTGAAAAAACCTTCAACCAATGAACTCCATAACAATAATGCAAATAACCTTGAAAAATATCTCATTTTCAAAATAGAAGTTTTTTCATTCAATCTTAGGACTCAGGTTATAATGTAATAATAAATTAGCAAATGGAAAATGGTCATGAGTGGTTCCCTAAGAAGGGTCTCCTCTGTACCTGTTTTCTGGTAATGTGTTGTTCATTAAGATCACAGTTATTAGCCGGGCAGTGGTGGCACACACCTTTAAAACCAGCACTCGGGAGGCAGAGCCAGGCAGATCTCTGTGAGTTCGAGGCCAGCCTGGGCTACCAAATGAGTCCCAGGAAAGGCGCAAAGCTCCACAGAGAAACCCTGTCTCAAAAAAACAAAAAAAACAAATAAACAAAAAAATAGATCACAGTTATTATGGCTTCTGATACTTGGAACTTCTGATAAACCTAACTAAAGATTATTCAGCTATTACAAATTGTGTATTAGTCATTTTCATGGGCTCAGTTGACAAGCCTTAGAAACAAATATGTGTATTAAAAATACAAACTATTTTCTTTCTGGAAAAAAAAAACCTGTTTCTCTATGTAAATTATATTAACTACATCTGTTTCCAAAATATTCATTAAATAAGAGCTAAAAAAGGACTTGTCTTGCAGAGTGGTGTTGGTCCATATGCTGTGGGATGTTAATGTATGTCCTGTGGGAGCCCTTCTTGGGTTCCTTGTGGCGTTACCCAGCAGGTTTGCATAGAGGATGATTAGGACCATGGGCCTGAGTGCAGGTGTCTGAGATGGTCTGCACTTGGCTGTACTGGGGGATGGTCTGTATGTCAAGTTGCTCTGATTGGTCAATAAATAAAACCTGATTGGTCGTGGCTAGGCAGGAAGTATAGGCGGGACTAACAGAGAGGAGAAATAAAAGAACAGGAAGGCAGGGAGAGACGCTGCAGCTGCCGCCATGACCAGCAGCATGTGAAGATGCCAGTAAGCCACTAGCCACGTGGCAAGGTATAAATTTATGGAAATGGTTAATTTAAGATAAAAGAACAGTTAGCAAGAAGCCTGCCACGGCCATACAGTTTGTAAGCAATATAAGTCTCTGTGTTTACTTGGTTGGGTCTGAGCGGCTGTGGGACTGGTGGGTGACAGAGATTTGTCCTGACTGTGGGTAAGGCAGGAAAACTCTAGCTACACCCATACCTTTAATCCCAGCCCTTGGGAGGCAGAGGCAGGTGGATCTCTGAGTTCTAGGCTAGCCTGGTCTATAGAGCAAGTTCCAGGACAGCCAGAGCTCCACAGAGAAAATTTGTCTCAATAAACATTAAAAAAAGTACTGGCCTTACTCTATGTAGCTTATCCTCCAAAATTGTTATTCAGTAGTTAATTATTTATTTATGCTTTAGGACAAAGATCATGTTTCTGCTTGTTTTAGGGATCTTTGTGTGTGTGTGTGTGTGTGTGTGTGTGTGTGTGTGTGTGTGTGTGATGTATGGCTATATATGCACATGTGTGCAAGTGTGTGTACCTATGGACATACATGTCAGGAGCTTTCTTCTATCACTCTATATGTTATTTGTTAAAAACCTGAAGCTGACTGATTCCAGTAAAGTGGCTAGACAGTGACCTGCCTAGCTTCACTCCATCCCTCCCTCCCAGTGCTGGAGTTACAGGTCCAGCCTCCATACCAAGCTCTGTAAGTGGGTACTGGAGATCAAAACGAGGCTCTGAATACTGTGGAGCAATTACTTCATCCACTAAGTCATCTCCCAACCTGGTATCCTATGACTTTCAATATTCCTTATACAAATTAGAATTGATCCCCATCTTCCTAAACTCACCTTTTATTCCTTTATCAGAAGTACAGTTACCATTGTGAAATGCCTCTGGAGTCATAATGTATGTATTTCAGTTGTGCATATGCTAAGCATGGTTATTATTAAAGATTAATGGAGGTTTTATGAGATGGTTCAGCGGGTGAATGTACTTCTTGCCAAGTCTGGTGGAAGAAGAGAAACTGACTTTTTTCTGTTGTCATCTGACCACTGCAAACACACTGTGGTGTGCGTCTGCGCGCGCGCGTGCGCGCGCGCACACACACACACACACACACATACAAATAAATATTTTCATGAAAATTTATATTGCATATGAAAGATTTATGGAGCTTAACATCCTATAGGAAGACACCCTGAATAAGAAAATCAGTCTGGCCAGGTGGTGGTGGCGGCGGCGCACGCCTATAATCCCAGCACTTGGGAGGCAGAGGCAGGCAGATCTCTGTGAGTTCGAGGCCAGCCTAAGCTACCAAGTGAGTTCCAGGAAAGGCGCAAAGCTACATGGACAAACCCTGCCTCAAAAAACCAAAAAAAAAAAAATCAGTCTGTAAGCATCTTTGTTCATGGATGGACACAAGAAAAAAGAAGACAAGATTTATTAATTTTTTTATTCATCTTACTAATGGTCTTGTCCAGGTTATTAATTGATGTCCTTACTTTATTTAGTAGATTTGGATTGTCTTTGAAGTCACTGGCTGCTTGAAATTGGACTTTTTGAAGCTGGAGAGATTGGTCAGTGTTAAGAGCACTCACTGCTTTGCAGAGGAAATAAGTTCAGTTTCCAGCACCCACATGGTGGTGGCTTACAACCACCCATAGCTCCAGATTCAGGTGACATGATACCTTGTAAACACACACACACACACACACACACACACACACACACACACACACACACACACACAGAATGCACCTGCATACATGTAGGCAAGCACTCATATACATAAAATAAATAATTCTAAACAAAATTAACCTTTGTTTAGTATTTTAACCATTTCACTAACTGCATCGTGAGCCATTTTTTGAGAAGTTAATGTAACCAGCTTGGCAGAAATGTATATTCTAAAGAGACAGTTTAGCTATAAGACTATTAAGATGGTGGACCTCAAGAAACTGCTATTCCCATAAGAATCTCATACTGGGAAAAGAAAAGCCTATGCCAGGCAAAATAGAAACTCAACTCAAATGCTTTATTCCTGGAAAGGAATTTACAGTTTTAATGAGATAATAATAGGTTAATTGTAGATGAGTCTACATTTTTCCTGCATTGCTTAAATATCCATATCTCCAGTTTTCTATTTAAAATTTAACTTCACATATTGCACAACAAAGATGGGCTAGAGGGATTGATGGGTCTGTTTGCTCCTCCACCCCATGTGGCCATATGAATACATTTCTACTGTCTATTTACCATCAGTTTGGCTCTTCTGCTTGGTTTATGATGGGTTATGGTGATTTGCATAAAAATGACTCCCATAGGTTCATAGGGAGTGGCAATATTAGGAGGTATAGCCTTGTAAGAGTAAGTGTGGCCTTGTTGGAAGAAGTGTGTCACCGGGGGTCAGCTTTGAGGTTTCTAATGATCAAGCTAGGCCATGTGATTCTCTTTTCCTGCTGCCTATAGATTGAAATGTAGAAGTCTCAGTTATCTCTGCAGTACCACATCTGCCTGCATGTTGCCATACTTCTGACCATGAAGGTAATAGACCAAAGCTCTGAACTATAAGCCAGACCCAATTAAATGTTTGCTTTATAAGAGTTACCATGGTCTTTTTCCAGCAACACAAACCCTATTTAAGATATGAGTAGGTGCTTGAACCTAACTTAGTGCACTACAGACTATAATCCCATGTTTGACAATAACATGAGATTTGAAAGGAATAATATTGCTTTGCTTTTTCATACTTCTTGCATTTCTGTGTTTCTACTTGTGCATTAAGGAATGAATGTTTCAATATTTCATTTCTGTTGTTCTTTCAATTTGTTTTATTGTATGTTGGTCTTTTAGGTGGCTATTCCTCTCTTGAGTTTATGATCCCCATACCTACTCAGAATGGAAAAAGCAAAGCATAGCAAAAAATACAACAACAAAAGAAAATGTTTAAACAAAGCATATATTAAAATACTGTAAAAAGCAGTTGGAAACTTTGAGAATACCATAGATAAACTTAGATAACAATTGAGCTAAGATGCTAATAGGAGATACTAAGAATTTAAACATTATAAAACTGGTGTTAAGCAATGAAAAGTTATAGCAGTAAGAAAGAGAAAAGGAGAGAGTGAGCAAGACAAGAATGAAAATAAAATTAAATAGCATAAGTTCATAAGAAATAATAATGAGGGCAAATACAGTGAAGTAAAATCAAGAAAGTCAAACCAACATAAAACCAAACAAAACTAAATACAGCAATGGATAATAAACCCATCTACCAATCATTCTTCACTGCTGAATGGGTCTCTCATATCCTAGGCTTGTTGTTTGCACCTTTCTCTGTGGGTGAGGGAGCATTATTATTGTTTTTCTTTCTGGACTCCAAATAAATTATAATATGAAGCCTCCTGGATAGCCCTGTCTATTTCCTTCTTCCCTGCTGAGTTTACTCCCTGGGTCTGGATAGCCAGGTCTATATTCTGTCTCCCCTGCTGTGTTGACTCCCTAGGCAGGATCCACACTCATGCTGCTCCCACCAATTTGGCATTGATCTCCCCAGCTCCGTGAGTTTGGGCTTTCATTCTGCACAGTTCCTATGTATGGGATGCCTTCGTGTGCAACTCAGGGTGCAAAGCTTTCTCCGAGTACGTTGGTGCCCTGAAGTCTGATTCTACTTCATGTCCAGTGTCTTGATAGTCCATACTTATTCTCAGAACAATGACTCTCTTAGCCATTGGTAACAGGGAGGCCTTTTGGGATCCTCTGGTCTCCCTGTCTAGACCATTTTACTCTAATACCATCATAGAAATAGTGAATACCACTTCTTCTGAATTATTTGTATGATATATGATCAGAATTTATTCTTATGACAGAGAAGGAAACATAAAGGCAAAAAGAGTAAGAAGAAAAGGGCTGGAAGGGGAGAAGAAATGATTTCAAAAATTAGTGATTCTTGTTAGAATTATTGTATGAAGCTCTGAACAGGTCCCTTAAAAGTTCATTTTAAATAAATAGAAGTATTTTATTTGTACAACACATAACAGTTTCCCTCACTTATATGTATGTGCATCCTGTATGTGCCCTGCCTGTGAAAGTCAGAAAAGTGTGTCAGATTCACTGGGACTGGAGTTATGGATTGCCATAAGCCATATGGTTGCTGGAAACTGAATATGGGTCCTCTACAAGAGCAATAACTGCTCTTAACTGCTAAGCCATCTCTCTTTCCCCTTTGAAAAGTTAATTTTTACCTCTGCACTGGAAGAGACATTTAATCAGCCTATTGATGTCGATAGGTGAGCCATATAACTTTACTTTTCTACCAGAGGAGAATTAGATCTGTCACTTGTTAATTCCTTTAGTTCAATACCGTGAAAGGCAGTGGAGTAATTCACTGGGGACAGAGCTCCTGCTCCATTCTGACACCTTCATATGGGTGCAGTTAGTGATTGCCTCATTACAAATTTAATCATATGTAACTATATGTATTTACTCTTGTCTTTCTGAGGTGTCAACAAAAATTAAATCCCAAAGAAATAACAAGACAAAGAATAAAAGAGATAAATATTATCAGCGCCTAGTTTGAAAATGCTTAATCTTCACAGAAGACAGTAGGAAAGGTTTCCAGTGCACACTGCTTATTATGATAAATATCAGCTTTAGGTACACTAGAGGCTTCCTTTTAACTTCCTTTGCATTTATTCATGTTTTATGTATTTTTTCATTTCCCCTTTGTGGCGTCTTGTTTAGGACCATAAACCAAGATGCAGATACATTTACTATCAAATACCAGGCATTGCAAAGAAATGATGGGTGGCCACCAACTGGGGAACAGAAAAGTCCTCTTTGCCATCACATAGTTCTTCTATTGGCTAAAACTATAAACCTGGTCTGTACAAGTGTCAATTAGCAAAATAAACAAATAAACATCTTAATTTATTCATTAATTATTATTTGTCCTAATAGAATATTGTTAGAAAAAACACCCAAGACATATACTTTTAGACAAAGAAAATTGTTTCCTTAACATGTGTGAAGGACTGTCAGGACAAATTATGGAGAGCCCACTGGAGATGACCACTCCAACAGTTTATAGCCAATTGAAAGTCTTTATTTCAGCTGACTGGAACTGCATTCAGGTATCCATGACCCAAGTGTAGAGCTGAGTGTTGAGGGTAAGAATTTTCTAAAGGCAAAAACCACATCCTGTTAGCCTGCTCTGCAGCTGCAGGTGGAGGTTTTGTGCAAGCAACCAATTTATCAAAAGCTAAAATAAGTTAGCTAGGGCATCTTGACCCTGGGATTTTAGATTAGAGTTGGGAAATTTCCCATGCGATTCACCATCAAGGAGATCAAATTCTAATTACACTAAAATGGCCTCAGCAAGATTACAAGATGGAGGAACCTCTGAACTGTCTTACAAAATGGCTATCTAGACTAAGTAACTGTAGCTATATTTCCACAAGACATATATGAAGCAACAAAGCTAGTGTGGATAGGTTACTTAAGAATTTGTTGCTTTTCACTACCCTCCCAGTTTACCAGTCTTTGGTAATCAAGAATGTTTTACAGTTTTGGTAAGAACAAAGCATCCATCCCATTGAAACTTTGCTATGGAATAATCTTTTTGTACACTGTAAAGATGTGTCTTTGCTAAGGTGCCATCTGGTTAGTTTAATAAAATGCTGACTGGCCAATAGCTAGGCAGGAAGAGGTTAGGCAGCAGAACCAAACTAAGACGACACTAGGAAGAAGAATAGGGGAGTCCTGGAGTGTGGTCAGCAGTTGCAGAGAAAACAGAAAATGAATATGCCATGCTGAACAAAGGCACTGCCATGTAGTAGGGCATAGATAAGAAATAAGGCTTAATTTAAGCTGAAAGAGCTAGCTAGTAACAAGCCATAGCTGTTGGCAGAGCATTTATAGATAATAATAATTTTCTATGTAGCTATTTGGGAGCCAGCAGCCCTGTCAGAAAGCTCCACCTACAAAAAACTTCACGGCTTGCTGTGTATAAGGAAAGTTGGGAATAATAGCCAATTCTAAAGTTATCATTCACCAAGTGATTTTATTAAAAAAAAAAAAACAGTTACTACATCACATCTGCATATTTTAACTCTTTCTCTCACATTCCAACTTGTAGGTAAATCACATCCATAGGAAGTTAAAAGGCTGTAATGTTTTCTCCCTGATAATTTCCAGATGATTTTAAAGCCTCTCAGTATGAATAACCAGACACAGGCTCGTTCATGATCCCATAGGCATATTTGCTCCTAGTATCAATCTGGTGATCAAATGAAAATGTTTCTGCTCTGAATACATATTTTTTTTAATAGTAAGCATTGTGAATGTAAGTCAAGCTCTCACCTCAACTCACTACCATGGGAATAAGAGATTGTTTTCCCTAAGCAAAATATGAGTAGCTATGACTTGGAAACATTGATTTAGGCTGCCTTGAATGGGATTCTATATTTTAGAACTGGTTGTATGATTTTTTTCCTTCTTTGGTACAAAGCTTGAATGGAGAGCATATGTCTATCTATGTGTGCATACAGATGTATGTAGTACATGTTTGTGCATTTAAACATCAAGGACTTCCTTGCATCTTAATCCTTTCTGTTGTTTGAGACAAATTCACCTATGTATAGGTCAGCCTAGCAGGCCTACAAGTTTGAAGGGGTCCCCTCTCCTCCTTTATCTCTAATAGTAGTAATGTTGGAGACATGTGCTTCCATGCCCAGCCTTACATGGCTTTTGATACTTAAATTCAAAGTCATCAGGCATAAACTTTACACATTGAGCAAACTCTCCTGCTGTGGGACGGTCTGTATGTCAAATTGCTGTGATTGGTCAATAAATAAAACACTGATTGGCCAGTGGCCAGGCAGGAAGTAGGTGGGACAAGGAGAGAGGAGAATTGTGGGAAGCAGAAGGCTGAGGCAGAGAGACACTGCAGCCGCCACCATGACCAGCAGCATGTGAAGATGCCGGTAAGCCACCAGCCACGTGGCAAGGTATAGATTTATGGAAATGGTTAATATAAGATAAAAGAACAGTTAGCAAGAAGCCTGCCATGGCCATACAGTTTGTGTGCAATATAAGTCTCTGTGTTTACTTGGTTGGGTCTGAGCGGCTGTGGGACTGGCAGGTGACAAAGATTTGTCCTGACTGTGGGCAAGGCAGGAAAACTCTAGCGACAAATGGCGCCCAACGAGTTGGCAAGAGTTTCTACCTAAAACCTGAGAAAAGATTCTAAAACGGAGCTAAAAAGAGCTTCCTAATTGTCTCTCTCAAATGAGCGTCAGCCTGCCGGTTTGAGCTACTGGCGGGTTCCTAGCATGCAAGCTCGATCTGCAGTATGGCAGGAATGAGGCCTCTGCAAGTGGCACATTAAGCTGCATGGTGGATTTAGCCTTTACTAGTACAAAACAAAAAAAGGAGGTTTCTGGGCTACATGCTGCTTGGATAAAAGCATAGACCCACGATGGATCCCAGAGCTGGCAGAAAACGTACCACCGCCATGTTGGGAAGCTGAAGTGGGCGGAGCCAGCAGCCACAGTGCCATTTCAGGCTTAGAAGGCTGCAGTTTAAAGCAATAGGCTCAAGGTAATATAAAACATAAGCCACATAAAGATGGCTGCCACACAGAGAATCTGGATTATGTTCTCTTTGATATTCGTAACTGAAGAGAAACATTTGATTGCAAAAGCTGTTGAGTTATGCCAAAATGTGTGTTTTAAAGGTACCTTAACTTCAAAATTTGGATGTAAGGATATGTTGCTTTGGAAAGGAGGCTCTGCTTTTGTTTCCACAGAAAGCCAGAGGCTATGGATTTGTTCCAGATTAAGATACATCAGGTTTGACCAGCCAAGACCACCTGAAAGGTCTCCGATGACACCATGGCCCAGATGATCCAACATCCAGAATCATTTCAAGGCAACTGGCTCAGACGATAAGGTCTCACGGACTACTCCATGATCCTAAAATTTTCTTTGTGTCCCCATAAGATACAGCGTCCCCCTCCAGCAGGAAGTAGTAAGAGAAGCTACGCCCAAATTCCCAAATATACCAAGCTGACTTTGGAGATGTGTAAAAGTTAAAACCTTCCTTTTAAAAAAAAGAAAGGGGAAGTGCTGTAGGACGGTCTGTATGTCAAATTGCTGTGATTGGTCAATAAATAAAACACTGATTGGCCAGTCGCCAGGCAGGAAGTAGGTGGGACAAGGAGAGAGGAGAATTGTGGGAAGCAGAAGGCTGAGGCAGAGAGACACTGCAGCCGCCACCATGACCAGCAGCATGTGAAGATGCCGGTAAGCCACCAGCCACGTGGCAAGGTATAGATTTATGGAAATGGTTAATTTAAGATAAAAGAACAGTTAGCAAGAAGCCTGCCATGGCCATACAGTTTGTGTGCAATATAAGTCTCTGTGTTTACTTGGTTGGGTCTGAGCGACTGTGGGACTGGCGGGTGACAAAGATTTGTCCTGACTGTGGGCAAGGCAGGAAAACTCTAGCAACACTCTCCAACCTGCAATGAAATTTTACAGTCACAGAACAAAGATATTCATAAATCAATGTGTTTACCTAACACAGTTCTTAGAAGGGTTGAGACAAAATAGCAAAACCCTTACTATAGATTTCTTTTTTAAAATTTCATTTATTTTATTTTACAATACCATTCAGTTCTACATATCAGCCACAAGTTCCCCTATTCTCCCCCTCCCACCCCCTCCACTTACCCCCAGCCCATCCCCCATTCCCACCTCCTCCAGGGCAAATCCTCCCCCGAGGACTGCGATCAACCTGGTAGACTCAGTCCAGGGAGGTCCAGTCCCTTCCTTCCAGACTGAGCCAAGTGTCCCTGCATAAGCTCCAGGTTTCAAATAGCCAACTCATGCAATGAGCACAGAACTTGGTCCCACTGCCTAGTTGCTCCCAAACTGATTAAGCCAATCAACTGTCACACCTATTCAGAGGGCCTGATCCAGCTGGGGGCCCCTCAGCCTTTGGTTCATAGTTCATGTGTTTACATTCATTTGACTATTTTTTTCAATAATTGAGTAAAACCGAAATTTATTATAAGCCACAGTCGTCCTAGGGACCGCCATGCTATATATATATATATCTTCCATGGTTCTATGGGTTGTGGTCTGATTGTTATTTATTTCATATCTAGAATCCACTTATGAGTGAGTACATACCATGACTGTCTTTCTGGGTTTGGGTTACCTCACTCAGGATGATTTTTTCTAGTTCCATCCATTTGCCTGCAAATTTCATGCTTTCCTTGTTTTTCTCTGCTGAGTAGTACTCCATTGTGTATATGTACCACATTTTTTTTCATCCATTCTTCCGTTGACAGGCATCTAGGTTGTTTCCAGGTTCTGGCTATTACAAATAGTGCTGCTATGAACATAGCTGAGCATGTATCTTTATGGTATGAATCAGCATTCCTTGGGTATATGTCCAAGAGTGGGATGGCTGGGTCTTGAGGTAGTTCGATTCCTAATTTTCTGAGAAATCGCCATACTGATTTCCATGGTGGTTGTACAAGTTTACATTCCCACCAACAGGGGAGGAGTGTTCCCTTTGCTCCACATCCTCTTCAACATTGACTGTCATTGGTGTTTTTCATCGTAGCCATTCTGAAAGGTATAAGGTGGTATCTCAGAGTGGTTTTGATTTGCATTTCTCTGATGATTAAGGATGTTGAGCATTTCTTTAAATGTCTTTCAGCCATTTGTAGTTCTCATTTTGTGAATTCTCTGTTTAGCTCTTTAGCCCATTTTTTAATTGGACTGTTCAGTATTTTGATGTCTAGTTTCTTGAGTTCTTATATACTGTGGAGATCAATCCTCTGTCAGATGTGGGGTTGATGAAGATCTTTTCCCATTCTGTTGGCTGTCTTTTTGTCTTATTGACTGTGTCTTTTGTCCTGCAAAAGCTTCTCAATTTCAAGAGGTCTCATTTATTAATTGTTGTGCTCAGGGTCTGTGCTGTTGGTGTTTTATTTAGGAAATGGTCTCCGGTGCCAATGCATTCAAGAGTGCTTCCTACTTTCTTTTCTATTAAGTTTAGTGTAACTGGATTTATGTTCAGGTCTTTGATCCACTTGGACTTGAGTTTTGTGCATGGTGACAGATATGGATCTATTTGTAATCTTTTACATATTGAAATCCAGTTATGCCAGCACCATTTGTTGAAGATACTTTCTTTTTTCCATTGTATAGTTTTGGCTCCTTTGTCAAAACCAGGTGTTCATATGTGCATGGATTAATGTCAGGGTCTTCAATTCCATTGGTCCGTATGTCGGTTTTTATACCAGTACCAAGCTGTTTTTATTACTATAGCTCTATGGTAGAGTTTGAGGTCAGGGATGGTGATGCCTCCAAAGGTTGCTTTATTTATAGGATTCTTTTAGCTATCCTGAGTGTAGCTAGAGTTTTCCTGCCTTGCCCACAGTCAGGACAAATCTCTGTCACCCGCCAGTCCCACAGCCGCTCAGACCCAACCAAGCAAACACAGAGACTTATATTGCTTACAAACTGTATGGCCGTGGCAGGCCTCCTGTTAACTGTTCCTATATCTTAAAGTAACGCATTTCTACAAATCTATACCTTGCCACGCGGCTCGTGGCTTACCAGCATCTTCACATGCTGCTTGTCCTGGCAGTGGCTGGCAGTGTCTCCTTCTGCCTTCCTGTTCTTTTATTTCTCCTCTCTGTTAGTCCCGCCTATACTTCCTGCCTAGCCACGACCAATCAGGTTTTATTTATTGACCAATCAGAGCAACTTGACATACAGACCATCCCCCAGTACAGCCAAGTGCAGACCATCTCAGACACCTGCACTCAGGCCCATGGTCCTAATCATCCTCTATGCGGACCTGCTGGGTAACGCCACAAAGAACCCAAGAAGGGCTCCCACAGGACATACAGAACATCCCACAGCACCTGGGTCTTTTGTTTTTCCATATGCAATGAAATTTTACAGTCACAGAACAAAGATATTCATAAATCAATGTGTTTACCTAACACAGATAGTAGAAGGGTTAAGACAAAATAGCAAAACCCTTACTATAGATTTCTGATGAGATCTGTTGACATTCCTTGCTTTACATTTGATAGCATCCAGTGGTCAGCTCAAAGGATATTGCACAGGTATTTACCTATTAGTCAGAGATGGATGGCTAGGTACAGAGGTGAGTAGTAAATGGCTATTAAAAGAACTAAAGATAATTTAGTGCCTTCTGTGTATGATATTCCTACTCTATAAATCACACAGTACATATAAGCCATTGTTTACAGAATATTCAACAGAGGTATGTTTATTTCCAGGAAACTTTAGTTTACTATGTTTAAATAATATTATGCAAATAAATATCATAACTACATCTATTCTGTAAATTTGCTATCGCATTCCTGAGTAAATACCATGTGCTAGTCTTATGTTTTAGAATGAAAATATGTTTCTACAATTACCTGGATTAAATTTCACATAGGGAGTAGTCTAGTATAAATAAATAAAAAAATAAAGACACATAAAAATAATGTTGGAGTTTAATGTCCACTTCATTTCACTCATTTCTTAATTAGTGACATTAGACATTTGAGTTACACCTGTTAAATGTGGAGATAGTTACTTTGTGGAAATTTAGCATGCTAGTCAAGGGACCAATTTCACGCCAAATTTATTTACATTAGATTTTATATTCTAAATGCACATTATATAATACAGATAAAATATACAGAGTCCTAAAAGTGAAAATTTATACATATATAATAATATGTGACCCAGTGAATGTTCATCATTTTTATGCACAAAGTAAAATACAGCACCAACAAGAAAACAGAGAGGTCATTTTTGTTTGGATCTGATATTCGACTCCTCTTTATAATTCTTTGGTGCAATCATGATCACACAATGCAGTCTACATCATCACTGCCTCTGCCTCAAGTCCAGAAAGCTTTCATTTGTTTCCTAATAAATCTCCATTGTCAGAATTTTTCTCATCCATCTTATCACTACCAAAAGATATTTAAGAACAATTACATCCATAGCATATACCTTAGGGCACACAAAAATGTTGAATAAAACATGGAGAGTTTTATTCATGATTGTTTGCTGTAATTTGTATTTGCTCCTATAATAGCCATACATCATAGCTCATGCTCTAAATTAACAGAAGACACAAGTATGTTACCTAAGTAAACTTCTGAAATATTACAAAGCAAATGTTAATTCTATGTGTTCAAAGCCCCTCCATTCTTCAGTGTGTTAAGACAAAATAGGAAAGGGTACAGGTTGCTTATTGCATATATCAATATAAACTGACCTGGATAGCATTAAATGATGATTTTATACACACACACACACACACACACACACACACACACACACACACACAGCATCTCTACAAGGAAAGCAACTCAGAAGTTTAGTCTTAACTCCATTAAAAGAGGGAACAATGAAGTTTTAAGAACTGGGGTCTCTTTTTACTAATTGTTGTTAATAAAAGGAAATAGAAACTAACTTCTAAAGGTTGTTAGTTTACAAGTTACAGCAAGGTACAACTTAGAAACTGACCTCCTAGCTGCCTTCAGAAACTGAAAAGTAGGATATTAACCTCTTTGAGGATTATATTTCAAAGTGATAGTTCTCTAGTCCTTGACAAAGACACTTCTGGGAATAAAACTGGAAAGAGCCTTTTAAAAAGATCTATGTCCAAAAAGGCAAGAGAAAGACTATAATGGCATGTGTCCCAACGTGAAGGTCCTAGTGAAAATGCACAGCCAATAGACAGAAAGACCCTCATTCACAGTCAACCATGCTTCTATCCAGTCATCTTTTCCAATGAGTATTATCTGTACCTGGTTTTCTACCTTTTCTCCATTACCAGTCATGTCTTTCTCTAGCTCCTTACTTTCCACTTTGCAATCTCATCATTGGTAAAAGGACAGTAAAAAAAAAAAAAACATAAGAGACTTGTATGAACATAATCACTATTGGTAGCTCACTATTACAATAGATCTTGTCTCTTGGTAACATTCTTCATAACCACCAGGGCAATTTTTGTCTGTTTATGCTAAAATGATTTTCTTCAAGAATTCTGTTGTACCAATATCCATGGTTCGAAAAGGTACTGCCCAATATGTGTTATTGTTTACTTTTGTGTAGTGAGGATCTTTTACCTTCTTTTTCGTGTGTGTGTGTGTGTGTGTGTGTGTGTGTGTGTGTGTGTGTGTGTGTGTGTGTTTAAATGCTTATAGGCATTTAAATAGCTTTCTTATTTGGAGAGTTGAAATAACACTGAAGTAGGCATTGAGAAAATAATTCCCAGAGGCATTTCATTGTATCTGCGGAGCCTGTTTCTCCTCTTTCCCCTTTTCCTTCTCTCCTCTTTTATGGTGATATCCAGTCGTGTCTGCCTTGTTCCAGTTCTTCACCAGGTATCCTGTTAGAAAAAGCAAAGTTGAAGGAAAATAGCCTGATCTTGAAGCATTTCCCATTCCACAATATTCTCAAAGCAAATAATGTCTATGTGTATGTTATTAACATGCAAATGCATCTTAGAAGACAGATGTTTGAAGATTGGGCACCATTATATGAACATGATTAGTGAACTGAACTTTAAATTAAAAAAAAAAAAAAACTATATTAAAACAAATAGTGAGCACACCAGTAGCATGGAATTGGGAATTGAAGTTTTTGTACAGCAGGGGTAGAGAGAATCGACCTAACATATGCATGACTTTGGAAGCATAGAAATATTCATGAGAAGAAGGGGGAGACTGACTCAACCTAGAGGTATGGTATGAAGGCTCTGTAGCTAGGGTTTTCCTGCCTTGCCCACAGTCAGGACAAATCTTTGTCACCCTCCAGTCCCACAGCCGCTCAGACCCAACCAAGTAAACACAGAGACTTATTTTGCTTGTAAACTGTATGGCCGTGGCAGGCTTCTTGCTAACTGTTCTTATATCTTAAATTAGTCCACTTCTATAAATCTGTATCTTGTCACGTGGCTCGTGGCTTACCAGTACTTTACATCTTCCTTGTCTTGGTGGCTGCTGCAGGAAGTCTCCTTCTGCCTTCCTGTTCTTTTATTTCTCTTCTCTGTTTGTCCCGCCTATACTTCCTGCCTAGCCACAGCCAATCAAGTTTATTCATTGACCAATCAGAGCATCTTGACATACAGACCATCCCCCAGCACAGCCAAGTGCAGACCATCTCAGACACCTGCACTCAGGCCCTTGGTCCTAATCATCCTCTATGCGGACCTGCTGGGTAAAGCCACAAGGAACCCGAGAACGGTCTCCCACAGGGCATACAGAACATCCCACAGCAATGTTCTATGTTCCAAGAATCAGAAGCAGATGGAATAGGTGTGGACAAGACAAATGCCCACCTTCAAGTCTGTTTTGATTTTTGTTTTTGTTTGTTTGCTTACTTTTGATGTCAGTATTTACACTTATAAAATTAAACTGTCGGTATAAACACATATACTTTTGATAGTATATGAAAACTTTGTATACACAGTAAAGAAATAAACTATGGGCTGGGCGGTGGTGGCACATACTTTTAATCCCAGCACTCTGGAGGCAGAAGGAAGGCGGATCTTTGTGAGTTCGAGGCCAGCCTGGTCTACATAAAGAGATCCAGGAAAGGCGCAAAGCTGCACAGAGAAACCCTGTCTCAAACAAACAAACAAACAAACAAAAAAGACAGAAATAAGCTATGTATTAATGGGATTTTAGTCTCCCAAGAGTATTTAGATGGTACGCATTTTTGAAAATTCAGTGAGATTCTTATTGATATTAGACTCTGTGAAGAAGTGAGCAGCCTTGAGACTGACAGTAGAAGTTGACAGCCTCACTGTCCAAGGATCTCTGCCTTTCTACACATGAGAGACAATCATCACTGCCATGGTTTGATTTTATTTTCCCAACGAAATAAAAAAAAAAAAAAAAAAAAAAAAAAAAAAACAGGACCCAGTACTCTCATGTTTCAGTAAAAAAAGGAAAAGCTTCAAAGCCCAAGTATAATGACCTCAGGAATGAGTGTGACCCTTTGATTATTGTTCAGTTTAAGTGTGGTTAGGATGCTCTAAAATGTATGATGAAATTTAATTTTCATCATGTGTTGCTAAAATTTGGAACTTCAATGAATGACTAGACCTCTGCTCTCATTAATGGGTCATTGGAGAGTAGGTCTTCTGGACATGCTCTGGCATGACCACTGCTTCTCACCATGGGATGTTCTGAACTACCTCAGACTTTGACAGCAATGAGGCCATTATAAGATACGGCCCTTTGATCTTGACTCAGAAGCATGAGACAAAATAAATTTTTTCTTTATAATTTCTCAGGCTATAGCATTGCCTTATTCATTACAAGAAGTAAAACAATATATTTAAGATTTTAATGACTTTCTAAGGGTTTAGTATTATTAACACCCTGGGTTTTCCCCATTAGAATGAATTAATACAAAGTAAGCCAAAAATATAATGATTAAATAGTGATATTAAGTGTACTCATTAATCTTCAAAGAAAACAAGCCAATAATACAGTTGACTTCTTTATTATGATGATTTATGAAAAAGACAATAAGTTATGCTTGAAAATATGAATTGTATGCATTGTTAGTAATCCAAATTGAAATTTTTATTCACTAAGAGTATGGAAGATGTGCAAGCTATTTTTCAGTGGATGTGTTTGATTTTGTGCTCTGAAATAGCACAATTTAGACAATCTTCAGCAACTTGTTCAATGATATATAATCCAATTCATCTCTAATTCAAGTTTCCAAATGTTGAAGTTACTGGTATAACTGTCCAAACTTGGGACCAAGAAGAACATTTAAGCCAGGCATAGTGGCTCATGTATGTAATACCATTACTTAGGAAGCTATTTCATGAGAATTGGCATGATTTTGAAGTTACCCTGGACCACATAAGTTCCAGGTCAGTGTGGCCATAGATTGAAACAAACACAAAAGCTCATTCACTACATTGATGACTTAGGAAAAAGAGAAGCATTTAGAAATTAATTAAGAAGTCTAATTATATTTCTATTGTGAAAGAAAAATTTGTTTCCCATATGGCCAAAGTAGATTATAAAAAGAGAATATGAGGAACTTCTGCTTTTATAGGATAAAATATAACATTATAGCAGTATTCTGAGTTATGTTCACCCTGTTTTACAGAAGGGGACTTTATGCCCAGTACTGTAGTACTGGTCAAAAGCCCATGGCTAGGTAAGTAAGAGGCTTATGTGCAAAGCCTGCTATTGTTATTTTGCTAAGTGGTCACCCTCTCAAATTGTCTTCTAAATATTTATGTTTATACCTACAAAACAGGGCCATTCCTAGGTCACAGAAGTCTCTTTTTGCAGTGGACAACACTCAGTGGAGAGATACATGACTGGTCAAAATGCTGAGGCAGAATATTGGGGAGCGAGGGATGGACATACATTCACATTGCACTTTGTACATGTATGAAATTATAAAAGATTGTGGTGGTAGTCTAATTGTACTGAAATGTGATTTTGATTGTATGTTAATAAATAAAGTTGTCCGGGGGTCAGAGCTATTAGAGCCATAGCAAGAGTGTGGCAGTGGTGGCACACGCCTTTAATCCCATAGATCTCTGTGTGTTCAGGGATACAGCCAGCATTGGAGACATATACCTTTAAGACCTAGGGGGCTGTACATTCAGACAGTGACGAGGCAGTCACGTGTTTGGGTTTACAACCAATGAGAAGGCAGAACAAAATACTATAAATAGATGAACAGACAGGAAATAGGTCTCTTTCGGGAAGCTGGGACACCGCAGGCGGAAGGGTGAGATTTTAGCTCTGAGCTCTGACCTCTCGGCTTTCTCTTTTGCATTGTTTCTGTGTTTCTTATTTAATAAGACGGTTGGTTACATCAACAAAAGATAATGTAAAGTTTTTAAACACTGAAAGCGAAACTACAATTTTATTTTTATGTCCACTAATTCCTTAATTAGGATGAATTATGATGCATAGTGATAATGTGTCTGTCACTAATCTTTATTTAATTTAGTAGGCTAAGGGTTTTACCTATTTTTCCTGTTATTCTCCGATGTCATTTCTGTATCTATTGTCAGAAATGGTCTGTGTGCTGACTGCTACGTGGATTCCTGGTTGGTTTAATATACTTGCTCACACTAATCCATGTCTTTCAGCTTCATTAAATATGCTGCCTATTGCTATACTTTCATGTTTGTTTCCCGATTTGTTTCTGTCCTTTTATGGAAATCAAGATGCATGTAAAATATTCTTACTCTCTTTGACTATGTATTAGATGTTTGCTTCTATCTGGAAATTTCTTACAAGAAATTATAAAATTCAAACTTTTTCTCATTATACAAACTAAAAAAAATCAAATAAGTATAAGTGTTTCATTACGAGTTTCAAGCATATACAACTTTAGTTTAGAATCTTAGAATATTTTTTAATGTACAAAGGAAATTAAGAAGGAGAAGGAAATGATTATAGAATCAAAGAAAAGAGGAAGAGGAGGGAAAAGAGCTGCTGGTATTTTTTTCAATCTCTTTTGTCTTTTGGCTACTGTACAGTTCATAAGTCATATTCACCTCCTCCCCAGTCCTCTGCATTTCAACCTCACCAAATAGCCAAGAAGACTAAAGAGGTTAGCTATAACTGTTGTGACTTGTCTACTCTGAAGAAAGCTCTATTCTCAAGTTGAAATTAGATCATACATCATGTTAGTGGTTGACGAAAGGTAACCTGCCTGCTAGCCAACCTTCAGAGAAAATATGTAGGATGACTGATGTCCTGACCCTGGGTGTGTGGCAAGGAATCTGCCCCCCTTCATTCCACTCACCATATATAATCATTGCAACTTCCTTCAATCATTTCCCCCTGACTTTATGAGCTGCTAGATTTCCAGAAGGACATGCTTGATTCCTTCCAAGAACCTGGTGTTCTGGCATTGTTTGCTGGCCTTGCTCCAAATAACTCAACCAAACAGTGGGGAAAAGATTCAAGGTGGGAGGGTGGTGAATTATACTAAGACTGTTGGTTTGTAATTTTTGTGGAGCTTAAAACTAACCACTAAGAAGTTACATGATATTAAAGCAGGACTTCAGAGTGTTTTGTGCTGTTGTTCACTTCAGGTGGCACTTCGCTTAAGTTTTTACATTTTCACTCTCAATTATAGTTTTGTTCACTTATACACCATAACAAACAATAAACTCAGGCAGGCTTAAAACTAGAAATCAGTTTGATTTATATTCTCTTTCATGATTAATGTTTCCTTCTGCTTGCATTCTGTCCTTCCTCATAACCTGATGTTATCTTTTCATGGTCTCTGTACTAATAGCTTTGCTGTTAGAGTATTACAGCACCATGGCCAAGGAAACTTAGAGAAGAAAAGTTTGTTGAGTTATGGTTCCAGAAGAATGCAAGTACATCATGGTGAGAAAGCATGGAAGAAAGCAGGCAGGCATAGCAGCTGGATCAGAACGCTGAGAGTTCACATCTTAAACCACAAGCATAAAGTAGAGAAAGAAAGTGAGCACAGTGGTATAAATCTTTGAGACCACAAAGCTTGTTTCCAGTAATGTATTTTCTCTATCAAAGACACACATCTCCTAGACCTACTGAACCAGTACCAACAACTGGGAGCCAGGTGTTCAAATGCATGAACCTGTGCGGTCCTCCTCAATCTTTCCTTCATTCTTTCTATCTTTCTTTCTGTCCTGGTCTTATTCCTTGTATGGGAGATAGATGATGTCATCATCATAGTTAATTTTAATTGGCTTCATGACACAGCCTAGATTTATCTGAAAGTAAAGCCATGAGTGTCTAGGTCAGACAGGACTGTATGCATCCTACAAGGGATTGCTATCACTGTTAATCGATGCAGTAGTGCCTAGTCCGGGGTAGGGAGCACCAATCCTTTATAGGTGGGCCTGAACTATATAACAAAGCTAGCTAAGCATAAACCTGTGAGTAAGTCAAGAATAAACAAGCAAGCAATATTCCTCTATAGTATCTGCCTCTGAGCACTTGACTTGGGAGTCTTCCTTGACTTTATTCAGTGATGGGTTGTAACCTAGAAGTATAAGTGAAGTAAGCCCTTTCCTCCCCCAAGTTGTTTGCTATTGTCACAGCAACAGAATAGGTATAGAATATTTGGAGACATATATATATATATATATATATATATATATATATATATATATGACATTCATGTTCATGTCTGATGTATAAATATACTACATTCAAAACTGTGTATGCATATATATATATATATATATACTGATACATACATATATATGCACACACACATATATCTATGTATAACAAGATTTTTTTTCATTAAATTTTGTTGTAGAAATGCTGGACAAGTCTACATGTGTAATAACAACTTAAGAAAGTCCCACCATTAGCTCAGTATTTCTAATTGACTACTGTGATTCATAAAATATGAAATAAGTTGCTTTGAGAAAGATGGAAAAAAAGAAAATAAATAAATGTTTCAAGCAGATAGATTATATATATATATATATATATATATATATATATATATATATATATATATATATACCTCAATCTATTTTCCTTGTCAAAGAGTAAGCATTTAATTTTGTCAAGGTTATTTGGTTAAGTTTTATATTTCTAATAAAATGAGTTCAGGTCATTTAAAAATAAAATAAGGGCCAAGGGTGCCTCCTTGTACACAGCCCAGCAGAAAAACAACAGGGATTCTGTCTCAAGTATGATAATGATGGATAGTTGGGGGTATCCTTTGATTTCACTTACACACTGTGTGCCTGCAACACACACACACACACACACACACACACACACACACACACACACACACACATAAATTAATCAATCAATCAATCAATCAATCAGTGTTTGTATGCTTCTAGAAAGAGAGGTAACTTGCTATTTACTTTTCAGATCAAGCTCAAATTTGAGAGAAATATATAGAAGTACCTTCTGTTCTTTTGTTTTATCAGTAATATTTTTTCCACTTGTAGAAAAAAAAGGAAAAAAACAAATGAGAAACTTGAATGCATGTGATGTATATCCATCTGACTGTATTAAAACCAAAGCTTCAGTCTCTATTTCCTGCCCTGATTGGGAAGATTTAACGATAAACTTTAACTTTCTTTGTTCTGATTGTGGATTTGACCTATTGATTCACTCCCCTTAAATATAGTATGAAATTGGGTGTATAACTCGAGAGAAGTATGTATAATATTTTCAAACATCAATTGGATATCACCTCAATCAATAAATCAACATCAGAGCCCCGTGGTGGTGGCTCATGCCTTTAATCCTAACACTTGAGCAGCAGAGGCAAAAAGAACATTGTGAGTTTGAGGCTAGCCTGGTCTATAAAGCAAGTGCCATGACTTTTACAAAGAGAAACCTGTCTTGAAAACCAACAAACTTAAACAAAACAAACAAAGAAAGAAATCAACACTGGTAATGAAGTGGGTAGATAACCCAGTAGGATTCAGAAGTCATCCTGGAAGAATCCCAGTGACCAAAGTGAGAGCACCATTAGCAGGGAATTGACATGACTTTGTAGTTTTGTTTGTAATATATCATACAATTAGCTCATTTTATATTTTATGCATTTTTTAGTTTTTAAATAAATATTAAGAAACCCTGTCTAGACATGGGGTATCATTAGCTTAAACCTGCATTCAAGAATTGTTAGAAATTACCCAAACTGCTAAGGTCATGAAACATAAGGAAAACTTTAAAAAGCAACATAAATTGAAGATTATTATGTAACCATGATTATTAAATGCACCTTAACAACCTGGGTTCCACACCAGACTAGCAAAACAACATCAGTTAGGTATAATCAATGCACTATAGCTATATAAGATCTTAACAGAGGGAGCTGAGAAAAGATCTGCAGAATTTTACTGTGTGAAATTTTCCTTATATTATCTAAAATAATTTTTAAAGAGGTTCAGTGAAGAAAGTGACCCTCCAAAGACACCCTTTAAAACTGTATAATTAGTCCTTCATTAGTTTGTAAAGGAAAATTCAGGCATGACCTTGTTTGCAACCAGGCCACTTTGAACACTGCACATCTAAATAAGAAGCACAATACAACATACTTCTGAAGTAAGAACACGGAATTTTGCAGGAGTATGAGTAGTGGGTAGCTGGCTTTTGAACTACTCTACACTCTACACATCTCCCTTAATGTGCTCCTTCCACATAGAGATGAGCGCTCACTATCCAATCTGAGGTAACATGCTAACCACCACAGTCAATGTTTCCACTATATAAGTAGTTGGTCACATGCAATAAAGCAGACGCTCTGCCCTGAAACTGTCTCCAGAGTAGTCTACCTCAGCACTCTTTACCAACCCACAGACATTGCTGTTTTTCAGGGGACGCCCAGGTAATGAGGGCATTAGTGTTTATTTATTTTTTTTTGTCCATTTGTTTGCCAAAACCTTAATGTGAAGGAATTTTCTACTGTGTTGAAGACTTGTTTCTATGATGAAAAAGGACATGGCCTGCAGTTCCTCTTCTTGGAGTCATTTCCTGGCTGTTGTGTCAAGGTAATCCATTAGTCCATTATAAACATCTTGAAGGTATTCTCTCTAGTGCTAGTTTTTAAAAGAGTTTGGTAAAGAAATAATTCTTTCCTAAGTAGCAACTTGTGGCAAAGATAATCATTTGGTTCTGCATTTACAAAACAATCTTCTTAAAATAGAGCTTGTGTCATGTGTATTTCACGTAAGAAGTACTTCAAAGTGTCTCTCAACCATAGCACTTTTGATATAGAGGGATCTCAACCCACTATGCTCTGGAAGGTGACCCTTCAGTTCTAGATAGTTTTGTTTTGTTTTTTCCCTACAGTTTTGAGAATGTTAAAATGCCTGTGGACAGCTAAAAATCACATACGAAGTAAAAATTTATCTGTTGTTAAAGACCCCTAATCAAAAATAATGTGTAGCATATTGTTGATTTTCATTATTACAATAAAAAGATGAAGAGAGATTTGAGTAAGATGAAAAATATTTCTACATGGGAACTATCACAGGGTTCTTAGGAGAAACATGTCCCTTAGCAAGCTATATATAATCAATAAAACTTAAACTATAAAATGTCTTAAAATATTGGCTCAATTGGCATGCAAATGTCATGTTGTACCTGCATATTCTCTGCTTTATGGGCACCTTAACAATACTAACCAAAAGCAAGCAACGTGGTTGTCTTCAGGCTCTCTGGTTCTAGCAGCATCTTTTCTTCAGACAAAACCACCAGCTGATACTCCTTTTTATTTTTTCCTGGTGGAGATATTCTGCTCTGAAAGCAGTATCACTTGTGCCCACAGAAGAACCCCTTGATTTTAAAAATAGTACCTGATGAGGTTTTATTAATCTTCCTGGAAATGATTGTGTGTCATTTGGATATTGGTCTCTTCACTTAATCTTTCATGCACATATTGCTCTACAAAGCAGAATTCACTGTTTTTATTTTTTCCTTAATTTAAAAATATCAGTTTTTGAGAGGAAACAAAAACAACAATTAGTAGAAAATAATGGTTGCAGTTTTCTGGAAGATCTGCAACAGAGAGGCAATAGTCAACTGTAAAGAACAGTTTACAGTGCTTTTGATTAAAGGATGAGATTTACATTGAAGATAAAAAAGCCACACTGTTCTGGAGTGTTGACCTGTTTGTGGTACAGGTGACCTTCAGGTTTGTGATGTTTTATGGCTTTGTCTGTTGCTGCTTTTTAGATCCCAGTACCCTGTAAGTAGAATCTGAAACTGGTCTGTCCCTATATTAACAGAACTGACAACCTGACAAATGTCAGACTCAGAATAATTACTCAGACTAGGTAATCCAGGTGGGCAATAAGCCCAGCTGAGTTCAGATGGAGGAACTACTTTACTCACACATTTGCCTATGACAAGTTTGTTGTAAGGTGATAAGTGGAACATGATTTGTTACATAGAAAACATAAGTGGCCTTACCTTTTTGGAAGAGGGGATGAAGGGGTGGGTTGGGAGGGAAGGCTGGGGGGGCAGAGCAGGAGGAAGGATGGGGGGGTCTGTGGTTGGTATATAAAACGAATAAAAAATTTCTTAATAAAGAAAAAGAAATAAATAGATAAAAAGAAAATATAAGTAATACAGAAATGAAGTGCTACAGTGATTCACTTTATATGTGTTTATTTATTATGTGTGATGGGGACATGTGCCAGGGCACACAAATGGTGGTCAGAGGATAACTTGTTTGAGTTAGTTCTTTTCTTCTGCTATGTATGTTCTTGGGAATGAGCTTAACCCATTGAGCCATCTCATTAATTCTAGATTTATTACTAATAGAAATATGAAGGAAAAAATTCATGCTTCTCACTTCTGGCTATATCTCTCAATATTTAGAGTAGTGCATGAGAAAGAGTTTATTCAATTTAGTGACAAGCACTTTAAGCATGACACTACCCCTGCTTGACAAAATCCCACCCTCCTTTAGGAAAACTGTTCTGAGTGGCAGAAACTTGAATGTTGTTCTTGTTCTGAGAAAAACACTGTATATGACAACACGCAGCCCCCACTCTCTCTTCATTTTTCTGTGCTTCCTTTTCATTGTCTAAATTATCATTTAACATTCAATATGCATTGCTCCAACCAGTCCAAGACAAATTCAGATTGTCTTATCGTGACTGCTGCCAACTGTAATACTTCAAGGTATTTGGTTTTGAACAGGGGGAAAACTTTACTTAAGATGAAAATGAAAATAACACAGAACACAGCCCTTAGGTGTAGTTTTAAATAGCTATTTCTGAAAAAGAATTATCTTGTTCCCATCTCAGGGAATAAACTACTGATAAATGAGCTGATTTTTGTGGCAAGAGGAGAGTTGAGGTTATACATATGTTCTTAATTCAGAATGGAAAGCTATGAACTCCTGTTCTAACGCATTTGTAGAAGGCAGCAGCAACCTTGCAATTTTCTCTAAATTCGGACAACCCTGACAAGTCCCAGACTAACATCATGTGGGTAATGCCAATGAAAACTCAGGGAAAAGAAGACAAAACACAGCTGATATGCTGTCCAAATCAATAGAGAAATAGGTGAAATGTTTGAAGATACTAACAAAATACCAAATTTAATCAACAGTTGTTAATTGTGTCTCACAGGGCACCAATTCACATTATAAATATAATAATTACATAAAAGTGATAAAGCTACATGCTATTAGAAATAATTAATACACCACCATAAAGAAATTAGTTGAATGGGTCAATTGGTTAATTTATGCTATTTCCCTAGTGATGATATTAATTTTAAAATGCTACTGATATTTGCTAATATTCTGATGATAAACACTATCCTGATATCATTCTGTACTTGGATTCTTAGAGCAGCCAGCAATAGACAGCAAGGATTTTTAAATGAAACATTGTGAATTATCACAATAGAGTTAAAGTTGCTCTAGGTAATCTCACCTTCCTAATGCTGTGATCCTTTAATTCAGATCCTCATGTTGTGGTGACCCCAACCACAAAAATATTTTGTTGTTACTTCATAACTGTGTTTTTGCTATTGTGATGAATTGTAATGTAAATATCTGGGAAACAGGATATCTGATAGGTGACCCAATGGTGTTGTGACCCACACGTTGAGAACCACTACTCTAGGTCTTTATCTAGCCTGATAACTCATTGTATAAACAGACTGAAGTTTGATTACACATTCACCTACTAAAGTACATGTTTGTTTTCAAATTTTAGGAGTTATGAAGTAAGCTATTGAATAAAAAATAATTTTGTTCAAATAATTTTTCATGTCATTTGAATAAGTGTCAAAGCCAGACTTTCATGACACCCATGTCATCACTTCCATGACTCAGGAAACATTACAGAAAAGGAAAGAATGTAAGAGCCATAAGATGGGAAATGTTCAGAAAAAGGATATCTGCTGGACTGACTCAACATGACCTTTGTACTCATGAATTAACTTCACCTGTGGATATTTGCGTAAGACCCGTATGATGTTATGTTCTTCATTATTTCGTCAACGATGGGTGAGAGGCACATATGACCCACCCATCCCAGAGAAAGTAATGGCAAGTAATGTGTGCTAGAGGATAGCATGTCATTTTCTTCAGTGATGTAGCCATTGATATGTGGCCTTTGCTCAGATTTTAAAATTCTCCCATACATCTCCCTAAAATGCAAGCTTTGCCAAACTGTGTAATATGTTTAATTTTATATGAAACGATTTGTGGGATGAGTCATCCCTAATGGACTTGAGGGCCAGACGGTCCAAACAAGTAAAAAAGATACTTTCTGAGAGCCAGCCTGGGTCTGCCTGATGGTCTTAGCAACAACAGCTGAAACATGATCTGGAGATGACCTGGACTAATAAGAGGCAGCCATGTCACACCAGGTGATGCATATTCATCTGAACTCCCCCCCAGGGTGGGGTGGAGGGTATATAAGGCTTACCTCTTCCTGAATAAGCTTGTTGTTTCGACATTCTCCTGGAGTCTGTGTGGTTTGACTCTGCGCCTAATTGGCCTCCCCCAAAGGGAACAACAGCAAGGACCCTGCTACAACTATTGACTCATCACTCAAAGTGGCTGTGTGATTATGCATTCCCACCAACAAAGAATGCATATGTCTGTTACTATGTAGTCTGTATTCTCACCTGCACTGATGTCAATGCCTTGAGTCTTAGTGATTGTAAGTGATATTTAATGGTACATAATGGTTGTTTTAAATTGGATTCTCTAGTGAAAAGTAATGGTGGGAACCTTTTAACATAGTTGTCACCCATGTGTCTGCATTGAGGTATGTTTAGTGTTTGGGCCCAATTTCAATTGTCTTTTATTTGAATTCATTTTTTTTTAATTAAGAAAGTTTTTATTCATTTTATACACCAACCGTAGGTCCCCCTCTCTTCCCTCTTCCTGGCTCCCAGTCTTCCTGCCCCCAACTCACCCCCCATTCCCTTCTCAGACAAGGTAAGACCTCCCATGAGGAGTCAGCAGAGTCTTGTACATTCAATTGAGGCAGGTCCAAGCTCCTCTCCCTACATCAAAACTGTGCAAGGTGTCCTACCATAGGTAATGAGATCCAAAAAGCCAACTGATGCACCAGTGATGGATCCTGATCCTACTACTGCCAGTGGCCCCCTTAAGCAGATCAAGCTACTTATGCAGAGGGCCTAGTCCAGTCCCATGGAAGCTCCACAGCTGTTGGTCTAAAGTTCATGAGTTTCCACAATTCAGTTTGTGTCTGTAGGTTTCCGCATAATGATCTTGATGCCTCTTGCTCACAGAATCCCTCTTTTCTCTCTCTTCAACTGGACTCCTGGAGCTCAACCTGGTGCTTGCCTGTGGATCTCTGCATATGCTTCCATCAGTTACTGGATGAAGACTCTAGGATAACAGTTAGGGTATTCACTGATCTGATTACTGGGGTAAGCCAGTTCAGGCACACTCTCCACTACTGCTGGTAGTCTAAGCTGGGGTCATCCTTGTGGATTCCTGGGATCTTCTCTAGCACCAGGTTTCTCTTATTCCTATAGTGCTCCCTCTATCAATATATCTCTTTCATTGCTATACAACTCTGTCCCTGTTCGAGCTAGACCATCTAGATGTAAAGCAAAGGATTACAACCCACAGTTCCAGAGAAGCTAGATAACAAGAAGGACCCTAAAGGGGATGCATGGATTGCTCTAAGAAGGGGAAATAGATGCGATCTCCATGAGTAAACTGAGGGTGAGGGGAGGCAATAGAGGGTAGGGGACGGGGGATGAGAACATAAGGGAATGGGATGATTGAGCTGGAACAGGGACAGACTGGAAGAGCAATGAAAAAGATATTTTATTTGAATTCTTATTGATGAATTTCAAGCATTCTTTCTGTGTTTTGAACAACAATCTTTTATCAGATGTGCATTTGTAAGCATTTTTCTCACATTTTTTCTATTTCACTTGCCTTACTTAGTTGTTAGCATATCTTTCAAACACTCTTTTTCACTTTGTAAGGTGAATACTAAAGGCATCCTGCTTTTGTGATACAGATGCTCTGCTGTATCTTGATCAATCTACATGAGGTGTGTCAGTCAATGGGATAATGGCAAAGAATACCTTTTAGTTTCATTGATTTCCTATTTTCTTCCCCTCCCATGCCAAGCTTTATATTCTTTCTCCTGCTTGATTTGCCTTTAATCTGATTTTTCCAGTCTTTTAAGTAAAAGTTTGGTTATTGATTTTGACTTCTCTACTTCTTATGTAAACATTTAATGCCATGAATCCCCTTTTACTAATTGGACTCAAGGCTTGCTTAGCAGGGGAAAGTCATGCCTGGTGCTGAAAGCTTTCCCAAATTCCTGGGGCTAGTGAAGTCATTGGTCTTAAAGACCCTTCTAATACCATTTTACTAAACCAACATAATTTCTAACCTCATTCTAAATATTTTTTCCTTATGCCTACTGATAAGTTAAGCTTTCACTTCTTATGGAAGGAGCTTGATTCTCTTTATAGCACTTGGAGACCACTACATAAAAACACAACTTGTGCTAAAATGGATATACCAAAGGCCACATGATCATTCCTTACTTCTTTGCATAAGATAGGATGGGAAATGCTAAGGGGCATCATAGTATTCATATCCCATGGACACTGATCCATGTAATACTTGGAGAGTATAGAACCACAGAACCATTCTTCTCTATCACCCTACTGCCTCATCAACTGGTAACTTGTATTACATGATTTTTGCTAAATTAAGCAATAAATCTCAGATTATATTTAAGGAAGACTACCTCAAGAAGCTGAAATAGGATAAGGCAGACAAAAGCAAAAACACTAAAAACAATTGAAGTCTCAGGTATCTACAGCTATAGTTAACCATGGACACAGTATCAATGTAAGCCAGATAAAAGTAGGTCGTCATACTAATAGTCTATCTTCCTCAGTCTCTGTTATACAAAGATTCCACATAGATTAAAGTGATTGTTAAAGGACAGTTGAAATAACATAATCTTAAGAGACAAAGCAAGCAAAAGAAACAAACTGAAGTATGTGTATGCATGCTGAACTATTCAGACAGATATTGCTACAGTGAATTTGCTTGCACCTTGATAGATAACTGGGAATGGTGGAAGAATGGATGGTTAGTATACACAAGAGTCAAATATCTAAGAAAGAATGAATAGCTTTGTAATGGGCCGGAGAGATGGTAACATTGGTAAACAGTGAGCATGAGGATGTGTATTCCAAATAGTATGTGAGCTGGTGGGATAACTTAAAAAAAAAAAGAGCTGAGCTTAGAGGAAGGTCCTACTAATCCCAGAGCTTGAGAGGAAGAAACAATAGGATCCCAAAGAGTCTAACCAGTAGATGAGGTCTAGATTTAGTGAGAAACACTGCCTCAACAAGGAGGGAGGAAAAATCACATGACAACTTCTTGCCTCCACATGCACATACCCACAAACACCATAAATACCTACACACGAGAGAGAGAGAGAGAGAGAGAGAGAGAGAGAGAGAGAGAGAGAGAGAGAGAGAAAGAGAGCACTGTGGCAAAAATGATAATGTTTTGAGTAGCACTCTAGTAGACTTGGTGTAAATAAGGAAAGAACAAATGACTTTGACTTTAATGATATTTCAATAAAAAAATTCCAAATTATCTTAAGTATAATATGGATTTCCTGATTTCTTACTCTATTGTTTCATGGCAAGTTTTCTTTTTTTTTTTTCATCCCAAGACTCCAGTGAAAGATGGAAAATGCATGTTCACAATTGTTACACAACCACACAGATTTACACCTATATCATTAGAGAATGCCTTTCTTTTCTTAAGTGATAATGGTTCTTGGTGGGATCATAGCCCCTCTAGCTTTCTGTTGGCGTCTATATTAAATCATTTTCTGTTCCTTTACAACTAACTAATTTATTTTTTTGAGTTATACCTTGCTTAATAACAATACTTGCTCTAATAAAAATACTTTAAATCTTGTTTTTATGTAATTAATAGTGTGTGTTTTTGAGTGTTCTAGCTATTATATTAAAAGTAATTAATAAAAATTGGGATTTTACACTTTTCACATGTATATCTGTTCTCTATACTTTTTACATTGTTTGTTGGTACATTTTGTAGCTGAAAGTTTTCCTGTGCCCACCCAGCTCCCATATCCTCATGGTCCCATAGCCACTGAGACCTAAATGAACACACAGAGGTTTATATTAATTATGAACTGTATGCCCTGTTGGCTCAGGCTTCTCGCTACCTAGATCCTACATTTTAAATTAACTCATTTCTATAAATCTATACTTTGCCATGTGGCTCATGGCTTACTGGTAATTTTACATTTTACTTCTCATAACGGCAGCTGTCAGAATCCTCTCTATTCTGCCTTTCTCCCTCCTCCTCTCTAGTTAGAATGTCCCGCCTAACTGTATTCTGCCTCACCATTGGCCAAACAGCTTTATTTATTAACCAATCAGAGCAACATATTTTCACGGCATACAAAAAGACATTCCCCATCACTTCCCCTTTTCTTTCTAAACAAAAAGAATGATGAGTGATGTCATTCTGTCTGCTGTGAATGTGTGTTGATAAATAAAATGCTGATTGGCTACTAGCCAGGTAGAAAGTATAGGTGGAGCTAGCAGATAAGGTGAATTCTGGGAAGAGGAAGAAGAGAGTCAGGAGTTGACAGCCAGACACAGAGGAAAGAAGATGTGAAGGCAGAACTGAGAAAAGGTACCAAACCATGTGGCTAAACATAAGTAAGAATTATGGATTAATTTAAGTGTAAGAGCTAGTCAGTAATAAACTTGAGCTAATGGCCATACAACTTATAAATAATATGTCTCTATGTGTTTACTTGGGTCCGAGGAGCTGTGGGACTGGTGGGTGAAAAAGATTTGTCCTGACCATGGGCTTTGCAGAACCAGGGAATTTTTGACTACATTTCCCTTTCTTTTCTGTTTCTACCAAATGGAGATTGTTCAGCAAACCAATTGAATCTCTTGTTGTATATTCTAATATATGGTGATATTTTATCTGTGCTCTTAACAAGTACAGTTTGTCTTGGAGATCAGAGTGTAGCACTAGCAACTAAATGCCAAGCCATGGTAGCACACAGCTTTAATCTCAGGAACTTGAGATCTCATGCCTTTGATCCCAGCATTGGAAGACACAGGCCTTTAATCCCAGAATTTGTGATGAGGAAACAGGAAGTGATAAGGTAGGTGGGGTGGAGACCGGAGCTT
The DNA here is from genome assembly GCF_049852395.1 of Peromyscus maniculatus bairdii. Lineage (NCBI taxonomy): Eukaryota > Metazoa > Chordata > Mammalia > Rodentia > Cricetidae > Peromyscus > Peromyscus maniculatus. Next base: position 203,924,272 of record NC_134852.1, on the reverse strand, counting down.
GACCCTTTTTAATCTGAGGATTCCTAGAGGTAAGAAGTCTTTCTAATGGCTGGCTGCTCTGCTTCTCTGATCTTTCAGCTTTCATTGTGACATCGGATTAACTCTGGGTTTTTATTATTAAGACCAATTAGAATTCATGCTGCATCTGTCATCCAATTTTGGGCTCATGAATTTATGAAAAAACCACTTGGCCTGTTCCCTTGCAGCTATCAGCACAGGCCAGAGTTGCACATGGTTGAAGTCACTACCCCATAAGCTAGTTTTTCCTTTCTTTTAGAGTTTTTCTGTTCCAGTGTTCTGCATCAAACTCCACACACAGGAGTTTGGACTCCAAATGCCACAGGAGTTAGCCATTTTCACACATTCCTTGTACAGACACCTGGCTCTTTGGCTTCTTTTCTCCAGGTTCAGTTATTTCTTGTCACCATGAAGGAAGCTCCTTCCCAAAGCAATTAAAGAACTTAATGCCTATTGTAAAAAAGCATAATGGTCTGGATGATAGAATAGCTTTAGAAAATAAAACAAAATTTTTAAGAGAAACCATAAATCAAAATTGATAAAGACTAGATTTGAACAAGAGAGGCCTCTTGAAAAGAAGAGGTGATAGTTCATGAACCATGACCATTCAATCTAAACTAACTTATAAGACTAATAAATACTTTTCATTTGATCAGATATAACTTGCCAAAGGGGAAATTCCCCAAATCTAGGATTGGGAGGGTTTTTTGTTTGTTTGTTTTGTTTGTTTATTTGTTTGTTTTTGATTTTTAAATACAGGGTTTCTCTGTGTAGCTTTGAGCCTTTCCTGGAACTCACTTGGTAGCCCAGGCTGGCCTCGAACTCACAGAGATCCTCCTGGCTCTGCCTCATGAGTGCTGGGATTAAAGGTGTGTGTCACCACCACCCAGCTGAGGTTTTGTTTTTGTCTTTCAAGGAAAATAAAAACAATCATCTTGAAGAATTTAAAGACTTTGGACAAATAAGAATCCAAAGAAGAAGAGAGAAAAAATTACCAAGAAAAGGAATAATGTGACCTAATGCAATCTCTGAAGTCTCCAAAAGGATGATGGAGCCCCACAATTATGATTCCACATGGACCATAATAATGCCATTAAGTTGACAAACACCAACCAAAATCAGCTTTGTACTACAAACTTCTAAGCACAATTTCGAGATGACTAGCTGAGATGATCCAGCCTCACAGACTATTCTAGCAAGAACTTGAGAAAAGCCCAGCAACTTCCAATTACAGAGACTGGATTAAAAAAATGATACAGCTACCTCTTCCAGGACTTGACTATTAATCCAAATTTTTATTTTCACAGTCCCTTGAAGATGCCTTCACCCCTAGACAGCAGGAAGTAAATTTAAGAACATGACACTCACATTCGCAAGAGGTGGTGTGAGTGGTTTTTGGTCTTTCAATGGGTTATGGATAATTGTCATTGTTTAGGATACTACATTGTTTAGGGTGGTTGGTTACAAGTTGTTATTGGTAATGGTAAGGAAAAAAATTGAACAAAGGAGATTAGATTCATAGTTCTTGTTTTGAAAAGAAAAAAAGAGGCTGTAGATATGATAGGATAAGGGTAGATTATTGAATCTACTTTTAAACCAAAAAAGCAACTAGTAGTCTCAATTATTTTACATTGATATGAATCTTTGTATATTGATACAAATTTAAAATGATTTTGATTAGAACATACTGTACATATGTTTTTAATCTTGTCTGAGGTATTGTACCTATACAGCTCATTTAACAATGTAATGCAAATTTCTAGTACTTGAAAGTTATTATTGCCAACTATATAGGATAATACAGAAATTCAGGTTAGTAGTTACCTATTACAATCAAATTTGTAGTCATGTTAGGTATGTTATCAATGTCCAATAGATATAATTTAGATAGACAGGTCATCTTCAAATGATTCAGAGATCTACAGAATATGGCATTTAATATGTTATAACATAGGATCTTTTTTTCACAACAATGAGACATGTCTGCTCCTAGAAGGACCAATCTCTTTCAGAGATGATGTGCATTGAAGAAACTCCATATGGGGTTTACTTTCTTTGTTGCAAAAGTTAGTCACTGGGCAAGAAAGTTCCCTTGCCTTGACTGCTGACAGTATGTCCTGCTTCACAGAAATGCCTACTAGATATCATAGGCCTATAGCTGAAGATAGATGCCCCAACATTGCAAAGAAAATTTGGGTGACTGTCCGGGCAGCAAGCTGTTTCCATCATTTCTCACATTTTTGAAAGTCACTTGTTTGTACTTCCTTCTTACTCAAGTAATATTATTTCCTTCTTGGGGCTCTGATGGAATTGAAGACTTTATAGTTATTGTTTTCCTTGTTACCAGATTCATAAAAGAAATTCACTAAAGAGTTGTAAAGTTGATAAGGTTGAGAGACATTAATGGATAGTTTTGATAATGTAATTTAGAATAGAAAGTAAATTAGGTACAACCTTTTGGACTCACCAAATAGGATGTATAATGGAGTATTTTCTCTGAATTTGCCAAATGTTTATAGACTAGACACTGTTGATGTAATTATTGCCTGTATATATTGTATATAGTTATTATACTTATTGTATATAGTTTTTCTTATATTAGTTATAACCTTTTTTTATTTTAGACAAAAAAGGGGGAAATGTGGTGGTATTTTGTTTATGTTCTAACAAATAAAGCTTGCCTTGAGATCAGAGTGTGAAGCTAGCCACTAGAGGCCAGGCAGTGCTGGCATAAACCTTTTATCCCAGCACTTGAGATTTCATGCCTTTGATCCCAGTACTTGGGAGGCACATGCCTTTAATCCCAGCATTTCCAGCTTGTGAGAGGAGGAAACAGGAAATGATATGGCTCTGTGGAGAGAGGAAATGATAAGGCAGGCAGGGTTGAGACAGGAGCTCTGCCCTTTTCAGTCTGAGGATTCCTAGAGGTAAAAAGTCTTTCTAGTGGCTGGCTGCTCTGCTTCTCTGATCTTTCAGCTTTCACTTTGATATTTGACTCCAGGTTTATATTATTAAAGCAAATTAGAATCCATGCCACACTAATATATTCAGCCTTTACTTTTAGTCTTTGTCTTATATTTTCAATTAGTATATTCATTAAAATAATCTCATACGTATTTAAGCCAACTCAGTCCCAGTGGTTTTGATGAAATGTCATGTGATAGCTTCCTATGCAATCCCCTACTTTAATATAATATTCATAGAGTGCTTCAAAATTATAATCTTACTGATATTCTTTAATAATATATTTACAATTTAAAGACACGGTTTTATAACATAGGAAAATATTACAAAATACACTAATACTTTTTCCAGATCCATTTACATTCTTTCCTAGGATAGTGCTGTTTATTTGATGGTATCAATTTAAGTTATTAGTGAGTCTAATTTCACATCTACTTTAAAAAGAAATTTTTTTTACATCTTGTATAAGAGTTTTGTTATTGAAAAATGCTCTCAGTTCTTTTGTTTCTTGGAAGGTCTTGATATCTTTTCTGTTGAAAGCTAATTTTGCTGAATATAGAATCAATCATTGCTTAAATGGATTTGTCTTCTCAACATGTTGAATGTATTATCCCAAGCCCTCTGCCTTATTATGCAATTTATCAGAAGTTAGCCTTTGATCTTACTGAGAACTTTTGCATTTATACTTGACTCATTGATTTGGATAAGTTTAGTGGGTTTGTAGATGTGCTTTTCATCACATATTAAATGAACTGGCTATTACTAACTAAATTCTGTCTCTCTTCTTTCTCTCAATCTCCCTTTCCCCAGCTGTGTTGAATCTTCCAGCCAATGTGTACTTGTATGCTTGGTAGTGTACCATAAGATTTGAGTTTCTCTCCAGTTCTTTGTGCTTTCTCTTCATACTAGCTGATCTTCTGTGTTTTGTATTCAAGCTTTCTAACTTTTTTGTCATCACAAATTTGTCAAAGCTGTCTACTAAAATTTTCATCTCCAGTATGATCATTTTTTTAAGGTTCACCAAAGTCATTTAATCTGTCAGTTTCTCATTCATTTTTATGTCTTAATAATATTCTATTGTATGAATAAGCCACATTTTATTTCTCTCCAGTATTTGATAGCTATTTGAGTTGTTTTAACTTTTTTACTATTAGCAACACACTGCTGTAAACCTTCATGTACATGTTTCATAGGTGCACATTTTCAGTAGTTTGAGGATATATTCCTAAGGGTAGAATTGTTGAGTAACAGAGTAACAATGTTTTGCATTTTGACCAACCACCAAACTGTTTTGCCAAAGTGGCACACCATTTTACATTCTCACCAAATCCTTGTTTTTAAGGCTCTGATTTTTGTACAAAAGCATTCAATAATTCTGTCAGACCAAACCAGGAAAAGTAAGCTATAGTTCAGAGCTGTTCTATTCCATTTACTATGCAAAGCCATTCTTGGCGTTTGCAACTCTCAGCTCTTTTGAGTATTCTTGCAGTGTTCATCTTTTCCTCCACCACTGTTTTTTTCTCTTCTTTTTTTTTTCTGGTTTATTTCTATCTATTGCAAATGTATAAAAAATCCTCCATCAACGCTGCTAATAGCAGCAGAACCTTGAGAAACATACCTTTGGTTTGCCTCGGAAAAGGAACACATATTGCACTGTAAAGTTTATAAAATTGGCGCAAAACATTGTGATAATGTTACAATACCAGTTTTAAGAGTTCAGTGACTAATGGGGAGCCAATGGGATACATGCAGAACTGTGAAAGCGATCTCACTTAGCCAGCTGTATACGTAGACTGTAAATCTACATTCAGATCATTTCTGAACTAAGACTATCATCTCAGTTTATCTGTTGAGGTCAACCAGGAAACCCTAGAATATACCTTGATTTTTGCAAAAAAACAAAATAGGGGGAGGAGTTTCTTCAGCATTTCAGTCCACGAGTAACAGTATCCTAACAGGCAAAGTGTTCTCTCACTGTCAACATAGAATGAACTGCTGCTGGAGGTCAACTTGGGCTTTAATTTGCATTAGCACTTACATGCATAGTAGTCCAAGTTGTTGACCTCATGACTTTTAAAAGTAACTCTAAAAAAGCAAAATGGCCCTTCTTGGAAGACTAAAGAAAGACATCCAGCCACAGTTGTAAAAAGTCTCATCAAAACAATATACCTTTTATGAATTACGCCTCAATAAAAAAAAAGTAGCCCCAAATAAGAAGCAGCTCTGAAAAAGAAAATATAACTTAAGATATTTGAAAAAAAAAAAACAAGGTGAATACAGGTTCAAAAGTAATTAAGATACATTTTCTTGAGGCTATCTAGAATTAGGCTTTAAAGAATTCTACCATTTCAAGTTTACCACTAGTTACTAGATACCTATTTACAAACAAGATGTTCACCTTTTTTGTTCCTTTATCAAGAGAAAAATCTACCTTCAGACTATGAGGGTGGTGATCGGGAGGGACTAGAAAACAAGATTCAAACAATCCCATGCAAATATCACATTTTTCAAATGGAAGAACTCCAAACTGCACTAGAAGTTCCAATCACTAAGACACTTTCCATTGAAATGATTTAAGTACAACTACATGGCACCAAGGTTTAGGCCTAATATAGGCCTGACAACCAAGTCCTTGTTTTCTGGAAGAAAGGCCTCAAAAGTCCCACTCAATTCCACATAACAATACTTCAAAGATCAATTAGGTTTTCCTTTCCTTAATATTTTTGTTTTTGACTTCTAATCTTAAAGACTAGATTAAAACTTAGCTCATTTCCCAGAAGGCATTGCTTCCCTTTGCTCTATGAAAGAGTCCACCAAGACCTGTTCCTCAAAACCATCTAGCCCCCAGCCTCCAGCCTGTGCTTGTGATGCATCTTTCTCAACATCCTGAAAAGGTAATGTAGGTAAAATATGCTCATAAACATTAAAACTAGTTGTTAAAAAGACGTAACTAGCTTTATAATTTAAGTTTTAAAGCATATATACTTGCAGCTTAATCTGCACTGACAATGATTGTCGAAGCCTAGAATTCAGCATTTACAAATTCTCATTCACACACACAAAACACACTATTATCACACAACTTGTGTCCTGAGAGAATCTTCTGCTTTTTAAATCTTTGGCCTCCCAGTCAATCCCAAATTCTACCAACTTTTCCAAGTTCTGGTAGTTACCTGGACCACTGAGGCATTGCCACAAGACTTCTTCTCTTTTGAAACATCCTTTTTCTCTAGATATTAGGATAGCTACACCAGCTTGTTTCTTCTGTGGTGTATGTTGGTGTGGGATTATCTATTGCTTGATTTTTCATGGATGTGTTTAGCTTCTTTGGGTTGAATTTTCCCTTCTAGTGCTTTCTGTAGGGCTGGGTTTGTAGACAGGTATTGATTAAATCTGGTTTTATCCTGGAATATTTTGTTTACTCCGCCTATGGTGATTAAGAGTTTTGCTGGGTATAATAGTCTGGGTTGGCATCCGTAGCCTCTTAGTGTCTGCATGAGATTTGTCCATGATCTTCTAGCTTTCATAGTCTCTATTGAGTAGTCTGATGTTATTCTGATGGGTTTACCTTTATATGTTACTTGGTCTTTTTCCTTTGTGGCTCTTAATATTTTTTCTTTGTTCTGTGTGTTTAGTGTTTTGATTATTATGTGGCGAGGGGACTTTTTTTTTGGATCCAGCCTATTCGGTGTTCTGTAAGCTTCTTGTATCTTCATATGTATTCCTTTCTTTAGGTTAGGAAAGTTTTCTTCTATGATTTTGTTGAATATATTTTCTGTGCCTTTGAGTTGGTATTCTTCTCCTTCTTCTATCCCTATTATTCTTAGGTTTGGTCTTTTCATGGTGTCCCAAATTTCCTGGACGTTTTGTGTTACGACTTTTTTGTCTTTAGTGTTTTCTTTGACTGAAGAATCTATTTTCTCTATCGTGTCTTCAGTGTCAGAGATTCTCTGTTCCATCTCTTGCAATCGGTTGGTTATGCTTGTTTCTGTAGTTCCTGTTCGTTTTGTCAGGATTTCTATTTCCAGCATTCCCTCAGCATGTGTTTTCTTTATTGTCTCAAATTCATTTTTCAGATCTTGGAATGTTTCTTTCATCTGTTTAATTGCTTTTTCTTGGCTTGATTTGATTTCTTCCCATTTTTTGTTCATTTTTTCTTCCATTTCTTTAAGGGAGTTTTTCATTTCCTCTTTAATAGAGTTTTTCATTTCCTCTTTAAGGGAAGTTTTTATTTCCTCTTTAATAGAGTTTTTCATTTCCTCTTTAAGGAAAGTTTTTATTTCCTCTTTAAGGTAGTTTTTCATTTCCTCTTTAAGGAAAGTTTTTATTTCCTCATTGAGGGAATGTTTTATTTCTTCTTTAAGGGCCTCTATCATCTTCTTAAAGTCATTTTTAGGGTTGATCTCTTCTGTTTCTTCTGTCATGGTATGTTTAGGTCTTGCAGGTGTAGAATCACTAGGTTCTGATGTTGCCATATAGGTCTTTATGTTGTTGCCTGTATTTTTGCACTGTCGTCTACTCATCTTTTCCTCTGTGCGGTGCAGTTGGTGTCTGTGTCTGAGAGTGCCTCTCTTGTTCTAATTTTTAGTCTTGGTTTAGTAGGGGTTCTTGGTTAAATTGGTGCTATTGGCCTGTTTCTTCAGGGACAGCTGATTTCAGTCGGTGAATTATATACGTATGATTCTGGTGATCTGGTTTGGTGGCTGGGTAGTGCCTTCTGTGTTCCCAGGTCACGTTTTGTTCATTTGTCAACTCCTCAGCTGATCTTGTTTCTTCAGACTTCAAACTGTAGGCATCTGAATCCTCTCCCAGATGGGTTTCAGCTGAGCAGGGTAGTCTCACCAACACCTCCAAGTTGTTGGGTTTCACAGGATCAGCAGTTGGGCCCTGGGTTGTCCCCAGACAGAGTGCCCAGACTCGCCCTGGTTCCGACCCACAGAGATAGCCTCTTCCCCAGGTGTTGGGGCTAGGGGCGTCCCCGCTCCAAGCTGCGTCTGCCCCTCTCCATCCCTGGGCCTGTCCACCCCTGTGACCCGCCGCCGCCACAGGCCCACCTGCGTCCACTTGTCTCCACCGCTGGGCCTGTATGTCCCTGTCAACCGCCGCTGGGTCTGTCTGCCTCTGCTGGTGGCCAACGGGCCTGTATGTCTCTGCTGGCTGCTGCTGCGGGCCTACCTACCTCTGCTTGTCACTGCTGCCGGGCCCATCCACCTCTGCGGGCCGCCACCGGGCCTGTATGTCCCTGTCGGCCGCTAGGGCCACCTCCGCCAGTTGCCTTACTGCGTCCGCCTGTCTCTGCCGCGTGGCCTGTGTACTTCTGTGGGCCGCCGCCCGGTCTGAATGTCTCTGTCGGCCACCGCTGCCAGTCCTGTCCACCACTGTCTGCTTATCTCCGCCGCAGGGCCTGTCCACCTCTGTGGACCACCGCTGGGCCTGAATGTCTCCGCCAGCTGCCGCTGGGCCTAAATGTCCCTGTCGGCCACTGCCGCCAGGCCCGTCTACCTCCACAGGCCGCTGCCACAGGCCCACCTGCATCTGCTTGTCTCCGCCATCTTCCAGTATGATATTTTTAAACTTCAAGATTGTTTTGTATTTGTTTTTAAATGTAGTTTTAATCTCTATACTGTTTTTTTCTTCTTGTTAAGAAACTACTTTCAAAAAACAGACAAGATTAAAACTTTATGAAATGTTTCAAATTTCTGGTTATGTTCCATTAGGAATTGCTCTTCAAATTCACTTCCAGGTGTCTTTCCTCTTCTGATAACCAATAATATGAAGAATGTTGTGGTATTCTGTTTTTTTTTTAATTTCTATACATTTGATAATTTCTACTGTTTCATGTTTCTATTGTTGTCTTTCTTTTAGTTCTTATTGTATAAATTTAAATACTCTAATAAATACTATGAATATAATAGGGCCTTTTTCTTTTAGTTCTTTGAAAATGTGTCTGATATTTTCTACTCAATTTTGTAATGATTTACATAGCTAAAGATGATCAGAATATCACTTTGGGCTGAATTTTTCTCTCCAGTGTAGAGCCCATATCCTATATTGTTACTTTGTATGTCGTAGACTATTTTAATGCAGCTCTCTAAAGTCAGATATTATCCTCAGGATTTGTTGTTTGTATGTATTAGTTTAGTGAATATTCTAGACTAGTTTGCTAGAGTTTGCAATGCTTGTCATATGAAGTCATCAAAGTCTCCTTTGTAAGCTTGATGGTCAACCAGTCAATGAGCAGAAGGTTTCTTAAAGCAGCATATCCCTTCCTCTTTGCTGAGTCTGTGTGGTACATGCCAGGAGCAGTTTGCTTCTCTGCAAGGGTCTGAAATTCTTTTTTTGTGTAAAACTTCAAGATTAGCCAGAGGCAAAAATCTGTAAAAATAAAGTCCTTCCTGTGTTCTTCCTGGAAAAGAGCCAGACTCACTCTTCATCTGCTTCCTTGTCTTGGTCCACAGAACTTTGTCAAACTCCCTGTATATCTCTTTTCTTACACTTTCATTTCAAGTTTATTATTTCACTTCTGTGTGGCATAGCCTGGTCATCCACTTCCTGTAGCTGTGGTGTTAAGTAATTGCTTCTGGTTGTTTTCAGCAAGCACACTGTGCATAGGGATTTCTGCAATGATCTGTATCAGAACAAACAAGACATGTCAAATAAGACAAGCTGTGCAAATGGCATTTTTCCAGGGATTTCCCAGAAAAGCCAAGCAAAGCACTGACAGTTTCTAATGATGACACTTTTTTTGAGGATGAGATATGCTAGCCAAACCCATTCTATTGCTCTCATCTATGATAAATCTTTGCTTTGTTTTGCTTACAGCTATCAAGGTCCTGGGGTGGCTTCTTTTCTAAACTGTCTTCTGCCTGTAGACAGGAATGGGGATAACTCAAGTTAACATCACAAAATCCATGACAGTCACAGAGATCTTGTTGCTTTCCTGGACTATTTAGAATTTTAAGCTAAAATGTTTGATTTGACAAATCTCTCCAACGTTCTCATTATACTGTTGGAGGCAGTGGTTTTGTTGTTGTTGTTATCTTTAACTGTACTATTTTGAATGTGTTATTTGTCCATACTGGTAGGATTCAGTTTCAGAATCCAAAAGTACCTGACATTTTAACGTATGTTAAGATAAACTTGTGTATATATGGCATCATCCTCCACAAATTTATGTATAATGGTACTATCTATGTAATACCAGTATAGAAAAAAAATATTCAAAAATTAATGGACTATAAGGACCTCTTACTATCAAAGTGTTTGATTTATTTTTTTTTCCACTTTGTTTCAAGTGGGAATGTTCTATAATGTTCACAATGAGAAATGCTAGGGTAGGTAGAATTTGAATATTCCTAAATTGGCACCAACAGGTTGCTTATCAAAAGCCACAAATAAGTAAATACAAACTTCAGCCACACTCTCAAACAGGCTCCTCTATACACCAAGTAAAAGTGTTGCTCTTGCATAAGAGGTGGTCTCAAGATACAGTCTAAAGGCCTTTTCAGCTCATCCCTCCAGATTTGGAAGGTCTTTAAAGGTCAAATTTCACCATCATAAGAAAGGTTTCTATAATCACTCCTACTAATTGGAAAGATGATTAAGTCACTAAAAATCATTGAAATTGTAATAAATTACAAAGCTTTAATGGATATCTTAAATCTCATAAAGAGGATGGTGATAATGAACAGTCAAAGGTTTGCCTATATTGTCAAAGGGTAATTAACGCTTGCTAATTATGCCAATTATGACTTAGGCTAATATTTATAGAATACCTACTATGTTGTAGAGAATGCACTCTTGGTTTGACTACATAATTTGAAAGTTAACATTTTAAAGAATGCCCTTCTTGCCGGGCGGTGGTGGCGCACGCCTTTAATCCCAGCTCTCGGGAGGCAGAGCCAGGTGGATCTCTGCGAGTTCGAGGCCAGCCTGGACTACCAAGTGAGCTCCAGGAAAGGCGCAAAGCTACACAGAGAAACCCTGTCTCGAAAAACCAAAAAAAAAAAAAAAAAAAAAAAGAATGCCCTTCTTTGCTTAAAATAGTGAATATAACATAAAGTGAAGTCTTAGTGCCTTACAAGAAGGAAGAGCATGCCCACTGTTTTTGTAGATAAGACACAGGCATTGAATAAAGTGAACATTGTTACTCTTTTTTTATGATTCATTTAAACCTCAAAATAATGTCCAAAGTACAGGGCTTGAAACTGGTAGAGTTGGGGTGGAAATGCAGGTCTTTAGTTTCCAGTCTTCCCAGACTGCCACTCCAAACCTTAAGCATGTTTAATTTACCCTTAAAGAAGATTTAAAAAAGAAAAAAGCAGTATGTGACAAATTGTGTAAAATTAGAAAAAATAGACTTCTAAAAACATGTTTTAGGAAACATGATGCATCTGGGCATGGTGATTCAGGCCTTAATCCCAGCTTTTATGAATGTGAAGTATGAGGACTACAAACAAAAGTTTTGCTTATGCTACAAAGGTAGTTTAGCCCAGGCTAGCCTCGGATTCCTGATCCTCCTGCCTCTGCCTCTGCCTCCACTGGGTGGTGGTGGCACATGCCTTTAATCCCAGCACTCAGGAGGCAGGAGTGGGTGGATCTCTGTGAGTTTGAGGTCAGCCTGGGCTACAGAGTGAGTTCCAGGACAGACTCCAAAGCTACACAGAGAAACCCTGTCTTGAGGGAAAAAAAAAAGTTTAGGCTAAGTCTGGATGACTTAGCCTGACCTGTCTCAAGATGGAAAATAATATGTCTAGAGAGATAGCTGAGTGTGTAAAGTACTTGCCACACAAGCATGAAGGTGTGAGTTCAGATCCTGGAGACACATATAAAAATGGACGTGGTAGCATGCATCTGTATTCTCCATAATCTCTGTAGTGATATGGGAGGTAGAGATGGGAAAATCCCAAGACTCTCATAGACCAGCTAGTCTAGTCTACACAGTGGTATACAAAGAGACCCTGTTTCAGTCAAGGTAGAAGGTGAGGATCAACACTTGATTTTGACTCTGACCTCCATGTGTGCCATGGCACATGAATCTACATTCACACAGGGATGCTCATATGTACACATACACGTATAAACACATACTTCATAACAACATACAAAAATTTAAGTATATATGTTCGGAAAGCAATAAAGACCTGCAGAAATAGTATTGATGGTTTAACATTCCTATTATCACGTGGGGATCTGTAAGCACAACCATTCATACTGCCAGGAAAAAAGGACAAAAGAAAATACTATACATTAGTAAAGCATGGGGTTTGCTATAGTAATAACTGTATATGATACAATGATACAATATGGTGATATTTTATCCGTATACCCCAGAAAAGTTTATCTGAGGATCACAGGAAAAAGCCAGCCATTATAGTAATCATAGAGGTCAGTCAATGGCAGCACATGCCTTTAATCCTATCACTCAGAAGGCAAAAATCCATCTGAGTCAAGGCCACACTAGTAACAGAGCCAGGCATCGTGGTGCATACCTTTAATCCCAGCACTAACCATAAAGGTCTAGAGATCTGTACAGACAGGCATGAAGTGACAGAGCTGGGCAGGAAGAGGAAGTGATGTAGCTGGGTGAAGAGAGGAAATGAGATGGCAGAACAGAAAGGCATATAGGTGTGGGCATACAGGATGTAGGTCTCCTTTGCTGAGGATCTCCAAGTAGTGAGAATGTGGCTGGCTTCTTTCTGCTTTTCTGATCTCTCGGTTTTAACCCCAATATCTGGCTCTGTGTTTTTTATTAATAAGATTGTTTAACACTTCATCTTATAATACAAGGCAAATATTGGACATTATTTTGAAAATTATAGTACCATCTACTTCAGTCATACATCTATGATCAAGATGGTTTTACCATTGATCTCTATTTATAAATGAATTGGCTGAGACTCACAAAAAGAGAATTCTATGTATAAAACCACATTTAGAAATGAAATGCCCACATCCTATTTCAAAGGTCCTATCACTGAACCAGTCCATCATCTTCTCCTTGGTCAGTCTGAATGTTTGACCTCCCATTCTTTTTCTGCCAAAGACTCAAGATAGAGACTTTAGGATGATCACTTGATTGTGCTTCTCACTTCTCAACCCTTAGCAGGTTGTGTTTCTACAAATGTTACAAAAGTAGAATAGAAAAGCAAGATCTTAGAACATCTTTTTCATTTTTACTAATATGTGATATGTATACATACTTATGGGGTACAGTATTCAATGGAAACTTGTATTCAATATGCACTGCTTAAATGGAAGAAATGGTATATTTTTTCAGTATTAACCTCAGTTGAAAGGAAAATATTTTACAATCAATTTGTTTGTTTGTTTGTTTGTTTTTCAAGACAGGGTTTCTCTGTGTTGTTTTTGGTGCCTGTTCTGGATCTCACTGTGTAGACCAGGCTGGCCTCGAACTCACAGAGATCCGTCTGGCTCTGCCTCCCAAATGCTGGGATTAAAGGCGTGCGCCACCACCACCTGGCTACAATCAATTTTTAATACAGTGGTTTATGTTTAAGGTTTTTTTTGCCTTACCACCACAGTATTTTTGTTATGTAATTTCTTATCATATATGTTAAATCCTTAGGATATTAGGAGATACTGCTTATAAAAATATTTCCAATGTTAATCTTTTCCAGCTCCCCTGTAAATTGATATAGAGCAAACGTCTTCATATTGATCCCATCCTCTTTTATTGTGATTCTTCAATAGATAGTGTAGCATATGCATTTAAGCTAAAGTCCTTTAACCCACAAAGCCCATTTTAAAGCTTTTTGGGACTAGTCTTATTCAGAATTCACAGTTCTATTGACAACACTGAATTCGCATTATCAAAGATTACCAACTAGTGACATAAATTGCAGTGATCTTCTCCAGAAAGCCACAGCTATTCTCTATGTTGGGGAAAACAGGCCACCCCAGACAAGCTGTTTATGTGACTGGCAAGACTTGTTTTTTCTCTCAACTCCTATCCTTACTTAACAGGTTTGTAGGTTGTTCAATCCATACTTGATGGCAATCAGCACTCCTCCTCTGGCCATTCCAATTAAATAAAGAAGCAGTAAATCACGGAGATTTGCCATTATTGTTTATCAATCAGAGAAGCATTACCGTGATTTTTGCATTGCAAAAAAGTATAGGGAAAACAGATGCTATCATCATTCAAGGAGTCATATTAGTTTTCTGTACATATGACTATGTATCAGAGACAAAATGCTGTGTGGATACAATTATGGATAAGTATCTCAGTTATCTTATGGTTTGAAGTAAGATTTATTATTCTATTTCTAGTACCTTTTCATATTTAAATAATTTAAGAATTTCCTGTTTATGAAGCCAGTAAATGTTGTAACTGAGAGGGAGATACAGAGTTTCTTCAAAGACTAAAGGAACATTACAGAAAAAGAGGTGGAGATGATGTAAAAGCCAGAGAATGGTGGGTTTGTAGCAAAACAGTATCTCCTGGACATGACAAACTACTGCACTCACGACTCACTGTAGCTGTGGATTTCTGCACAAGATCTGCACAAGATTGGCCCCACTGACATTTCATCATATGCAAGCATGTAGCCACTGATAAGCTGCCCTTTATCCAGTAAATAACCTGACACCACAAAGGGGCTAGAAATTATAGTTAAGGAACTTGTTGAGAAAGATTCCAGCAGGAGTAGAAGAAGGATAAGGGATGGAAATGGGGCTGAAATAACTAAAATTCATTATATTAAATATATGAAAATATCAAACATTGATTTTTTTTTTAAAAAGTGCAGAAAAAAGTTTTCTAAGCCACAGTCTTGACTAACACACATGTCTCGAAAAAAATAACTTCTAAATAAAATAGAAAAATTAAGAATATGAACCTGCAATTGGAATGAGAAGTAGATGATCTTTTCAGACAGGACTAAGGCAAATGACTGATGATGGATGGCAGGACTGGAGGAAGCTATTACTAGAGTCTTGAAAGAAAGAAATTATTGTAATGAGGCTGCAAGTGACTTGCAAACTATTCAGCTGCAGTATAATGTAAATTATAAAGTATGCTCAGTGATGTTTTGATAAGAAGAATTTAGGTAAGACTGCTATCAGACCTTTTCTTGTAACAAATATGTATGATGTGACAGTACATACTCACTGAATAGACGTACACATTACATAGAGAGAATTGAATTATTCATCACATATGTATATGTGTAATATATATGGATATATAATATATATTTCACATGAATAAACTACTGAGATTTCAATTTTCTAAGCTAAATTTAAAGTACTCATGAAGTATAAATGAGACAGGATTTTGAATAAAATAATAGAACTTATTTCTGTATATAGATTCTTCCAGAAAGTAAATAAGTCAAAATCAAGACTCTGGAGAAGTGACATTTAAAATAGAGGGAATCTCACCTGGTCCCACAACTAGAGGAATACCCACAGGTGGTCAATGGCTACTTAATGAAGGAGAAACAGTCCTCTCCAGCAATGAGATCACATGTAAGTTTTCTAATTAGAAGGGATCAGTCCTGTACATGTGTACATATGAGCAAAACTAAATTAACCCAATGGGTTTTTATGTTTATATGTATACCCATATATATGCATATATTTTCACATGTAGACATACCTATGAATGCCCATGTTAATAAAGAAGAGCACATGCCTAAGGAAAGAGAGACACAAGGATACAGGAGACACTGGAAGGGGAGAAGGTGTGAGAATGATGCTGATGCAAGGCTTACATATAAAGTTCTCAAAAAATTATAACACCCCCCCAACAACTTTGACATTATGGTTTAACAAAGGTTATGATTTACCTTACCTTCTATATTCACATGGAAAGGGGCTTTAACTTCATTTTCCCTCAGTCAACGACAACACTCCTATTGAAGGCAATTTCTTTAAATCCTTCTCCAGCATAGGTAAATATACAACAACAGAAAGCTGTCAAAATCAAGTACCTAAGTAACCATTTTAGTCATTATATTCATCTATATCTACAGTAGAAAGAGGCACTATCCCGACCATTGAGGAAAATAAGTTACCAAAGCATCCATGACATTACAAGTTAAAAGTTGTAAACATATGTATAAATAAACCCTATTCCCATTTCTTTTTTCTTTCACAGTGAACATTAACTTAATTTGCTATTAAAGTTATGTCAGTAAATTGCCCTTATATCTCTAGGCCCACATCATAGCATTTGCTGCAAATAATTCACAGGACTGTCTTATATGATGCCTCTGGGTCTTTGAGAAAACAAACAAAAGGTTCAGTGCATGGAAGCATGGATGTGAAATTGTGTGGGAAAGCAAAGGCTGTCTTGCTGTTTCCTGCACTGGCATGTGGCTTGTCAATGAGATAATTAAAACAGTGAAAAACCAAAATGCAAAATAGAGTTATATTTAATTAGTGCCAGTTGTGGTTGGTTGCATTAACCCTCACCTCTGAATATGATTAGTGGTCAAATTGGCTCCTGCTGTAACCTGTGTAAGGCAGCCTTTGTTGCCTTGCTTACCCGGTGTTCAGCTCGTGATCATATTGTTTTCCTCAGCAAACACTAGCAGGGGAATAGATTAGGTCACAGTTAAGTCTTTTGTATGATGCATTATTTTAGTCATGCCTGTAAGACAGTAATAAAGAGATTCAATATTATTGGCATGACAGAGTGAAAACTATTAATAAGGAGAAAGAGCTCCTCGTAGTCATTAGATCTGAGTGCATTGAGTGCAGCGTCTGTCAGAGGTTGAGAAAATTGCATTACAAAGTCATTCAATTTCTACATGGATTTTTTTTTGCTAGTAATTAGTATAAATAATTCTGAGTGGTTCTAAAAACCATGGATACTGACAAACATAAAAGAGTAGATGATGAGAAGCAGATGGATCATTTAATTTATTTCTCAATTACTGTTGACACATTGGGCACAAAATTCTGCAAGTCTTCTATTTCTTTATGGTCTGTTTTACAGCTGTGTTTAGTATCACAATAAATACATTATCTCATTAATGAAACATTTTGTAAGTTTTATTTCAAAAAAATTTACCCATACAAATATCCTATTTCCCAGAGAACTCAAAAATGGAAGTATATTCACCCAACAAAGAGCAGCCAAGAATTGGTGTGCATGGGTTGTTCTAGAAAATGGGAGCTGGTCCATTGCAATGTGATCTGTTACAATCCAGATATGCTGTTTTTGTCAGGGCACTCTCAAACAGAACCATACTAGAAAATCCATGTGCATTTCCTAACTAACATGCATGTGTCTGAGATGCCAATGATAATGACATTTATTATTTTCTATTTTATATATTTTGCAACTACAAATTCCAGAAAGATTTGAAGAAATATCAAAGGCCATCATTTATGATATATTCAAAGTCATAAAATAACACGAATAGGGTTAAGAGTAGAGTGTTTCTTTATTCTGATGTGGACAATTGAATATTCATATTCTAAAAGTATCTTTGTTAAAGCAGAGCAGTTGGTGGGCAGAGATGTGGATGGAGTGGCTGCAAAAGTTTAAATCAAAAATTCACAAATCATGTAAGTATTGATACTGTCATTTTCAAGATAGATTAGGAATTCACCTGGTCTGTTTATTTCCATGGTTGACAAGAATTTTATAAAATGAATGGTATTCTACTTGGAAGTATGTACTGGCTTTGTTTGAAACTATATAATTCATATACTAACCCTATTTATTATTCACTGCTATGGCCTTCATGCCTGATCATTTGGAACATCTTCAGTCCATAGTTATATGCTTGAAAAAATCCATGCAAAATACATCTTAGAAATGTTACAGATAAGCTACAGATTCATAAAAAAAGAAATTAAATCCTGTTTTAGACATTTTAGCCTGATGAGTTTGGGCCTTTAACATATTTTCTCTGAGCCTTGGATCTCTCAACTGAAGCATGAGTATGATAAGTATGTGTATGGCAGTGCACTGTCAGACTTAAAGAAATAATCCTGTAATGATTTTAAAAGTTTCTGACATAAAATAGTTCCCAAAATTGTTTTTTTTTAATTATGAAACATGTGACCCCACTATTATATAGTCATATAAATTTGTATGATCTTTAACACACAATAAATATAGCAAAACAAACATCCTCAACCTTATATCTGAATATTAACTTAATGTGGAAGCATCTAGACAGGAACTTTGTGATGATCTGAGCTTTGTGAAGGTTTTGATGATCTGAACATGGTGAAGCCTTGGTCATCAAGGTGACAGACTTTGATGTCATCAAGAAGTGAAAGTCAATCTAAAAGATATGCTTAGATGTGGAAATATTCCAATGTCTGAAATCTTTTTGGTTGTGACTTCTAAACTCACATGCTATGATAAATGGAGAGATACTCATAGGGACATCTAAAACAGAAGAGAGCGGAGGAAGAAGGGACGGGCAGACAGAGAGACAGAGAGACTGAGGGACCTGGAATCTGTTCAGATCCAGAAATTGGTACTATGTGGTTGTAGCACATCTTGCTGAGAGTGTCTTGTGCTGACTACAAAGCACAGCTGAAAGCTCAACAGAAGGGAAGTGTATGCAATAGGTAAAGAATATTAGTTTATGAATTTGAAAGGGAGCAAGGTGTGTGGTGTGGAATGGGAGAGTGGAAGAGGTAAGCGGAGGGGGGAATAATGTAATTAAAATCTCAAAAAATATTTAAAAAAAGACAAGTGAGCAGAGCAGATATTTGGTCTGGACTCTTAGTAGTAAAATTGTTAAAGGGCTTCAAGAGGATAGATGTGTGATGTAGTTCAACACATTACTTATCAGATGGTTTTCTATGTGACTCTGTGTGTGTGTGTGTGTGTGTGTGTGTGTGTGTGTGTGTTTTGCCCCCACAATGAGTGAATGAAGTAAGAGGTTAAGGAATTGTTAAAGAAAGAGATGAAAACATGCTATTTTTGTCTGGTTCACAAATCAAGAGAGTCAAAGAAATTCTGAAGCACCATGGGAATTCAGAGTGCTCTGGGGAGGAGCTATGGACTCCCACAGGCCACAGTATGGTGAGTATCCAGCCCTTCAGGCAGTGTTTCTCCATATTTGAGGGTCAGAATCTCTAGCAACCATCTGAATTACACTGTAATATTCAAGGCATTTCCAGTTGATATTAGATGAGAGCACACATGTGAGCTCTCCGTATGGACGTGGAGTAGAGATTTTGCTGCCTTCTAAGCATCAGTGAGGAAGAGAGCCCTAGGCACCTGCTGCCTCTGCTAGGGCTCCTTCATCTAGGAAGCTTTACTCCTCAGCAGGTGGCTAGCAAGACTGTGCTGCTCCCTGCAAGTCTTCTCAGAAGGACAGACTGGAAACATCCTGTGCTTTCCATCCTGGAAACTCAGCTTCTTGAGCCTTCAGCTCAGCTTTCTGGTGAACAAGCTTGGGAGATCTGTGTCTTGATCTAGGCTCTGTGGGGGCGTTGTGCATATAAGGGTGACAGCTTCAGACAGGCAATTCTGGAGAACAATTGTGAGAAAGCAGGGGTGGCTAACAGTGGTTTTCAGAGTGTGAAGGGATGTGTGGGTTCCTTTAAGATGCATGCCAATTCCCAGGTCTTCGTAGGCTGGAGACAGAAGGGCAAGTGGGGATACATTTTTATTTCAGGCTTAGCTAGCAATTGAAATAAATGTCCATGTCAGGTGGTTATAATTTCAATACCAGGTCTTTAAACTCAAAATATTATATAATTGACCATTGGGCAGCATGTAGCTGGAAGTTTCCCTGTGTCCTGCAGCTACTTGGTTCCAAATAAATATATAGAGACTTATATTAATTATAAATTGTTTTGTCTATGGCTCAGGCTTATTGCTAACTAGCTCTTTCATCTTAAATTAATCCATTTCTATTAATCTATGTATCCCCACGTGTCTCTGTGATCCATTGCATCTTGTTGCCCTAGTGGCTCTGTTTGTGTCGACTGTCTTTCTTCTTCCTGTCTCACTCTTGGATTTCCCACCTGGCTATAACCTGCCTTAGCATAGGTCAAAGCAGCTTCTTTATTAACCAGTGGCAGCAACATATATTCATGGCATACAGAAAGACCATCCCATAGCAGGTGGCAAGAAAGGGATGTTGTGCTGGTTCAAGGCTGGTTATTAGATTCCATGCAAAAGAGGCCTCATTAGAATTCCCAGTCTGAATCTGAACTTATGTGGACAAAAAACTAGACTGCTTTTCCCTTGTTGGTATTTTAGCACAGGGTTTTCTTCTCTACTTTTAAGAAGGCTTCATCCATTCTTGTATCAATCAGCATTTCAGGCAGAAAAACAGTAGGAACTATAAGACAAATTGCTAAACGGTCTTATTAATAAAAAACCCAGAGCTAGATATTGGTGTGAAAACTGAGAGATCAGAGGAAGAGGACAAGCCACAAGCAACTTCACCTTACCAACCCTCAGCATCCAGAGAGAGCCACTTCCTTTATACTCACGCCTATATCCTTTCTGTCCCTGCCATCTCACTTCCTGTCTCTGGCCAGCTATATCACTTCCTCTTTCTGCCTAGCTCTATCACTTCCTGTCTGTCTGTATATACCTCCAGACCTCTATGGTTAGTGCTAGGATTAAAGGCATGTGTCACCACGCCTGCCTCTATTCCCAGTGTGGCCTTGAACTCTCAGAGATCTGGATGAATCTTTGCCTCCTGAATGCTAAGATTAAAGGCATGTGCTACCACTGCCTGATCTGTATGATTAAAATAGTGTCTGGCTTTTTCCTCTGATCCTCAGGTAAGCTTTATTGGGGTACACAAATAAAATATCACCACAAGGAACCAAGAAAAAAGTGGCAGTACTTGTATCACGAAAACAATTTACAGGAATCTTTAGCAGATATTAGCATGGGATATGACATTTTACTTCTTATCTCCAAGTACAACCAGAAAATTAATAATTTTTATTTGATGGGAAAATCACTAACAAGAAGAAGGTTATTTTTTTAAACAACAGTAGGAAGTAGATTATGAAGGAAACCAGCCATGTCTACCACACTGATGGGGGATTTCATTCAGATGAGGATATGCTATGGGAGGTTCAGACCACTAAACAGCTATGATAATTAATTCATATATGCATTTACTCAAAGAGAAAGTACATATTAAGAATGGAACAGTTATTGAAAAAATATTATCCTATCTCTCAATCATCTTTACAGATCAGCAACACATGGATGATAGCAGTTTGTGCTGCTAGTTTTATATGAACTTGATACTAGTTAGGGTCATCTGAGTTGTAGAGCCTCCATAATATCTGGCTATAGGCAAGTCTATAGGGCATTTTCTTAATTAGTCATCACTGGGGCAGGGGAGCAATCCATTGTGGGTGGTGATATCACCTAGTCTATAAGAAGGCAAATCAGTAAGTAGCACCCTTTTGCCTTCTGGTTTATGTTCTGACTTCATCCTTAAATGAGAACTGTGATACAGAAGAGTAAGAAAAATAAACCCTTTCTATCCTGAGTTGTTTTTGGCCATGGTGTTCATCACAACAATAGAAAACCTAAGACAAAGTGCAAATGATACTTGCTAGAAGAGAAGAGCCATGCTTCCTCAAGTTACACCTGAGAAAAGAGATAATAATGAAGACTTCTCAGATGAAGAATTATTTAAAAGAACATTTATACTTTTTTAAAAATTTTATACAGTGATAGGAAGTCTTAAATTACAGAGTTCACAAAACCTAGAATTAGAAAGTGCCATCACACAAAATTACAGATATAGGGGCAGGAGGTAGCCTGGTTCACTGTTGGGATAGCCAGATATTAAGGGGAAAATAGGGAGCAACAGAGTTAGCATAACTACATTTCATATCCATTTTTCTTTTCCTTTAATTTCTTCTTCTCTCATATAATACATCCTTACTGCAGCCTCACCACCTCTAAACCTTAAGCCTCCTGTCCCCTCTTCTCCAGATCTATCACTTCTCTGTTTCCCTTCAGAAAAGAGCAAGCCTCCTAGAGATATCAGCAAAACATAGCATAAAATGATGCAATAAGACTAGGTACAAACCTTCATATCCAGGCTGGACAAGGCAATGGAGTAGAAGGAAAAGGGTCTCAAGAGCACACAAAAGAGTCAGAGACACTCCATTTCCACTCTTAGGAGTTCCACAAATACCCGAAGCTAAACAACCACAAGATCTTCCAGAGGTATCACCATCCCTGATTTCAAGCTGTACTGCAGCACTGTAGTAATAAAAACTACATTGTATTTGCATAAAAATAGACGTGTTGATCAATGGATTCCCAGATCCAGACATAAATCCACACACCTATGGACACATGATTTTTGAAAATTAAGACAGAAATATACAATGGAAAACAGGCATCTTCAAAAAATGGTGCAGGTCTAACTGGATGCCTATGTGTAGAGGAGTACAAATAGATCCATATCTATCACCCTGCACAAAACTCAAGTCCAAGTGGATCAAAAACACCTCAACAGACACATTGAACCTGATAGAAAAGAAAGTATCCCTACTTACTTTTGCCTTGAATGCATCAGCACTGGAGACAACTTCCTAAACAAAACACCAATAGTGAAAACACTAAGATCAACAATTAATAAATGGAACCTTGTGAAACTGAAAAGCTTTTATAAGGCAAAGGGCACTTTTACAGGACAAAATTGCAGCCTATAGAATGGGAAAAGATTTTTTCACCAACTCCACACCTAATAAAGGACTAATATCCAAAATATATAAAGAACTTAGGAAACTAGATATCAAAAACCAACAATCCAATTAAAAAAAAGATGGTACATATCTAAACCAAGAATCCTTAATAGATAAATCTCAAATGATCTCTATTTTTCATTTAACAGTCTCCTGTTCTCTATAGCTTACCTATTCCTCCTATAACACTATTTCCAATCCATTTGGATAATAATGAATTACCATTTAGTGAGTACCTGATGTCTGTTTTTGCTCCTGTACCTTTCTTTTTCCTTTCACTTCACAGATTATTCATGCAGACCATTTTGACACTGGGGCCCAGTCTCTGTAAATTTCATTTGTGCTATAATGTTTGGGAGGCTCTTTTCCTGCCTTCAAGTTATAATGTCCTAAACAGAGCAAGAGTTCCTAATAACAGTGATATTCTTTCTCTGAGATATATATTTAAGGTTTATTTACAAGACACCTTCTTAAATGCAAATCAACAACACCAATGTCCTCTCATATGATCATAGAAAGTGTAGTCTCCAAAAGGCCCCAAAATAGTATTACTTCTATGGTTGATTAACAACTTGCTAGGGCTGACAAGATGCCCACACAAAATTGGCAAATTGGCATATAAAGTAGAGCTTTAGTAAATAAAGGGAGAAGTGTCCCAATTCTTCCATTGACTCGGCCAATGGTAACGATTCTTCAACCAGAGCACAGTGCTAGATCTTTAAACAGAAATAATGATCTAAAACATACAGGGCTTTTTGTCATCCTAAAACTGCTAGTATAAGAAGGCAGGAAAGAAATAAGCAAGCATACACTGCACTATCAAGTTCTTTACAAATAAATATTACTGCTAGTGTTGAAGATGTGATGACTATTCTTGGTTGTCAACTTGACGACATCTGGAATTAACTCAAATCCAAGCAGCTGGTTGCACCAGTGTGGGGTTTTTCTTAATTGAATCATTCAAGGTGAGAAGACCCATCATCAATCTGATTCTTTTGAGATGGGAAGTTCCATCTTAAACCTAGACAACATCTTCTGGCAGCAGTCTCTAGAGAAGAAGGGTAAAGCATTTGTTCTTTCTCTGCTTTCCTTCACTCTTGCTGGCAAGTTCATTCCTTCCTGGATACCACTGTCTATATCTTCAGGAATCCAGTATATACTGAAGACCAGGTGAGACATCTAAACTCTTGGACTAACAACTATTGGGTTCTTAGTTGGGAGATAGAAATTGTTGGAATAGTTGGACCACAACCTGTAACCCACTCTAATAAATCCCATATATGTATATTATATCCATATATATTCTATCATTTCTGTTTCTCTAGAGAATCCTGACTAATGTAGAAGTGAATAGTATGTGATCTTAATTTACATTGGAATTCAAGTAAATTATGACTGAATATATGAATTATTTCCCAAAGAATGAGAATAAATGAAATGGGGCTGACAGAAGGCAGTTCTGGAATGGAGAATCATTCAGTAAGATTTAGTTTGGGCCATTCAAGAAATACAGGAAGGACTGATAGGACTAACTAGTGTTCGAAAGATAGAAGAAGGAAGAAATAAGGGATGAAAAGACAGAACCAAGCCTTGACATATCTATGGTGATATTTTATTTGTACTGAAATGTGATTTTATTTGTATGTTAATAAATAAAGTTGCCTGCAGGTCAGAGTTAATAGCAAGCCATAGCAGAGCTGGGTAGTCGTGGCGCACACCTTTAATCCCAGCACTTGGTAGGCAGAGCTAGGTAGATCTCTGTGTCTTCAAAGATATAGCTAGCATTGGAGACACATGCTCCAATGTGTATCTGGAGGTCTGTACAGACAGGCAGTGACGAGGCAGTCGCATGATTGGGTTTACAACCAATGAGAAGGCAGAATAGAAAGTCTATATAAAGGCAAACAGACAGGAAGTAGCTCCTTTTCCAAGAGGTCTCTTGGCTTAAGAGGCTAGCTGCAGCAGGCGGAAAAGGCTATTAGCTCTGATCTCTTGGCTTTCTTCTTTGCGCATTGGTTCTGTGTTTCTTATTTAATAAGACAGTTGGTTACATCTAAACATATCTATGGAAGGAATTCTTGTAGTGTTGACTCACTTGGCTTCTTTTTCCCCGTTTTGTGAACCAACACAAAATCTAGCAATGATCTCCAATTCTGATTTACATAATAAATTATCTCAATCTCCTCTAAAGTGTTTTCAAAGTCCAAAGGAAAGGCAAAATATGAAAATATTATATTACAAAGTATCTTGCAGATGTACTTGAACATACAGAATTTTTCTTTCCCATAGATGATATTTTAACTTCTTTAATTTCTAAGCTCTTCTTCACTTCAATATTTGTGCTTGACTAAAAGAAAGACTCATGGGGTTTATAGAAGCTGACATTTGCAATATGTGTTTTTCAGTCTTTCTTGTAAATGTCATTAGGTTGATTGAGATTTATTTTTATGGGTACCTAGATTGGAAAATCTGCAACAGGTTTTCCATACAGTAACTTCCTGGAGAGATAAGCACAAATTATAGATATGGCATTCAGGTTGTTCTCCCTGGAGCTGTCTTTAAAAAAGAAAAGAAAAGGAAGGAAATAAAATCCTCACTATTTGTAAGAAATTGTTTTTTCAGGTTGCCTAGGAATGAAAGATTTTTGCAACTACCACATCAGTTAAAATGTCCTTTAAGATCCAATTTTAAATGGAACTTGCAAGCTTGACATTGGATGAAACTTTGCTTAAGAATGAACACGTATTAAGCTCGACAGTGGTAGTGCACACCTTTAATCCAGTACTCAGGAGGCAGAGACAGGCAGATATCTGTGAGCTCGAGGCCAGTCTGGTCTACAGAACTAGTTCCAGGACAGCCAAGGTTACACAGAGAAACCCTGTCTCAAAATGAAAAAAAAAACACAAAAACAAACAAACAGAATGAACATATTTATGCCATTCACCATATCCCTGAGTCAGCCTGGGTGGATTCTAAACTGAATCAAGAATGAGTAAAACTAAGATTCTCCCTTACTAACCAATGCTCATGCACTAGCATATACACAAAGAACACTAGTTGTAGCCAAAGATTGTGTGTGTGTGTGTGTGTGTGTGTGTGTGTGTGTGTTCCAAGAAGTGTGTGTTACAAGAAATACCACAAGACAAACATAGTTTCAGTTATGTTATCAAAGCTCCCACAGGAACTAGCACTCACAAATAATCACTCCCACCTGACAAACATGATTCTCATCATGAGAAAACTCTCCCACTCATGAAGACACTTCAGACTGTAAAAAACTACTTTGAGGTAGTCAAAGAATAGTCTTCAAAATAACGAGTAACTATAGTTATCATTTGCCTAAAATATATGTGGTATCATGTAATGAGTCAAGCACTTTTCTATCATTTAATATTTAAAGTCAACTTGCAACAAGTATATATATATATATATATATATATATATATATATATATATATATACCATAGCTTGTACAAGGACCCATATGTGCCATAAGATATAATTTGAGATTAATCTAGCACTACCATAAAGAAAATGCTTTTAAAAGATCTAAGAAATAGATTGTAATGGGTAGAGAAACAGCCATAGGTTTTGGAACCAGGAGAAATAATCTTAAATCCAAACTTCAAATTATCATGTTTATCATGTGTCTCTTTCTTAATCTATCCACACTGCTCACTTAAAAGCTTACTCTTTAAAGTAATTTACTTCTCTAAGGAAAAATAGACAGGATTTCTGATAAATACATATTGTGTTTCCCTATACTATAGCAAAATCTGCTCCTTAGCATAAAATTTTTAATTGCTCTGGAATAAAAGCCTTAATGTTTTCTCATGTGTCACTGCTTGGCCGTAGTACAGCACAGGTTCAGGTGTTAGTTCTACATCCACCTTGAAGCTATTGGAAAATCTGCCTTTGAAGATATTGGCTCCATTGCAACCAGAATATAATAAATGTATAAGAATAATTTTATATATGTATATATATATTCACATGAAATAATCACCTTTAATATTTTTACACATTAAAGTCCTTGGGTAACATTCTATTATTTTATCTAGGAGGGAGGTATTTGCAAAGTCATTAGACTGCTTGTTGTGAAATTTGCTATGAAACATTTATTACAGGCAAATAAATCTTCTCATTGCCTATGATTTACTTCATTATATTGTAGATTCCACTTCATTATATTGTGAATCACTGGAGTTCTCTCATTCCAGTTAGAAGCAGACATCCCACCTCCTGTGCTAGCCACCTTTCTTGGACGATAAAATTAAAAGTCATATTGGCTGATCACCAAACACTCTCATACATGGTTTAATGTCTCCAGGTGGAGCATGTGCCCACTCAGAACATGTGCTATATGAGCTGACTTGTATGGAATGAATTAATTGAAGAGACACTAAGACTAGAGGCTCTGAGTTTCACATCTATTTTAAGTATCAAGTGTCAAGTCAGTGCTCATCTCTAAACTTCAGACTCCATTTCTGGGAACATAAATGCTGCATTTAAATATGATTCTTTTTCCTGGATGATATTCAATGAGTCTATGAAAACTTATGTAAAAATACTCATGACTAATCTCCAAAAGTGAGTAACTTTCAAACTCTAAGATGATTCCCAAGTCTTCCTGAAAGAAAAGAAAGCTTAAAAATAAATTCATAGTAATCAGGATGAAACTACAAAACTTTGGAAACAAAATTTCTGACTTTAAAATATAAGCATTTTTTTTTATCAGAAAATAGGTATTTTCTAAAATAATCTACAACTTTATATGGCCAAATGTTCACCTCTACATTTGAATGCTCAAAGCCTCCTTCAGGGTATACCATATATGAAACCAACAATACAAAAACTTAGTAAACATCTACTGAGTAGACACACAGCTTTTCAATGCTTGTGAAAGCATTGTTCAATGCACAGCTTCATATATGGCTTGTCAAGCAAAGGAGATACTTGTATTTGGCCATGCTTCTTTTGTTCTGCTCATTGGAAAAACCATGTTGAAGAGAAAGCTTGTCTTAAAGGGACCTTTACATTCTCCCCACTGTACAATCATTCTCTTCCCATTCCTTCTTTTTTTTTTTAAAGATTTATTTATTTATTATGTATACAGTATTCTGCCTGCATGTGTCCCTGCAGGCCAGAAGAGGGCACCAGATCTCATTACAAGTGGTTCTGAGCCACCATGTGGTTACTGGGAATTGAACTCAGGACCTCTGGAAGAGCAGTCAGTGCTCTTAACCACTGAGCCATCTCTCCATTCCTTCTATCTCATCACATGCATGGGATCCTATACATAAAGTTCTGGAGTTTGAATGATTGGAAATCTGTTGTGTGATATTTTGATTGTTATCTGACAAATAAAGCTTGCTTGGAGTCAGAGGGTAGAGCTAGCCACTAGCTGACCAAAATTAACCATAGAGGTTAGGAGAACTGTAGACAGATAGGAGACAGGAAGTAGTAAGGCAGGGATGAGAGAGGATCTCAACCCTTTTGGAGGAAGGAATAGAACAGGTAGGAGGCGACAGGCGGCTGCTACCCTGCTTTTCTGATCTTTCAGGCTCTTACTCCAATATCTGACTCCCAATTTTTTATTGATAAAGAAAAATTAGTTAAAACTTCACAAATTGATGACTGTGTCATTTAAAATAAGGTACAACTTTGCTTTTTGCTTCATTTGCCCACTTTGTGGTTAACTAAAACCTGCTGTAGAAAACAGACCTAACAGGGAAAGTATGAAACAAAACAAGATGAATAAATTCTGAAAGACAGTAAGAGGGCAGAATTAGACTGGGATTTGAGAATACAGGAAAGAGAAGGCAATCTTTCCTGCCTTGAATATGGGAATGTAGTGGCAAGTTGTCTGTGGCGTTCAGCTCTGATCTGCAGAGAACACACCTGAAGAATGATGCTAACACAATGGCTAAGAAGAAGAATGGAAATATTTATTTCATTCATGATGCCATTGTGATGCTTCATGCGTAAACAGGACATTCTACACCATCCTTATTGAATAGGGCTGCACACTTACTCTAGGGCATTAAAATTGAGAAATTACATTGTTTTTCCCCACCTCTTTGTATACGTGTGTGTGTGTGTGTGTGTGTGTGTGTGTGTGTGTGTGTGTATTTGTGTATATGTGATCTTAGTATCTTGGCGTATGCTTGCTGAGGTTTTAATCCTTTGTCTTCTGTTCCATGTTTCAGTTCACAACCAAACTAGAAAGGACATAAAGTCTCCTTAATTTCTAAGCATTACAAGGAATTTTAGATGTGTTTAGTGAACTGCCCTGAGAAGATCATGGAGTATCTGCATTCTGAAAGATGAGCCAGAATTTGTTTATTCCTCAACAATATAAAACTGCACACAATTTGGTTAACATAGAAATAAAATCAAGGAAATGACCAGCCCTTGAAGAAGTTGTGCTGGAAAACACCATGTCCTGAAGCCAGAGAACATAAGCACACTATTACAAAGTAATGTGTTACAAGCCAGGCTAGTGAGAGAGCATCTCGTTGAACCCTGACATTTCACTTGAGTGGACTGGAAGCCTGCAGTTAGTCTGCTGAGTGGGTGGAGGTTAATGTAAATTCAGTTAGATCAGGAAGTGGGACTTGTCCTCCTCCTCCCATACAGAGCAGCAGCTCTGGGAGGCGCTGAGAACATCATTAACACAGTTACAGCCACATAGCTAAACGGTGGGCCCTGTCTCACTTTAGTTACCTGTCTGACCCAGTTGTTGTTGTTGTTGTCTCTTTGGGGGGGGCACCACCCAGCTCCCAAATAAACCACACATGGAGGCTTATTCTTAATTATGAATGTCTGGCCTTAGTTTGACTTAGTTTCTAGCCAGCTTTTCTTAACATATCTTATCCCAACTACCTCTTGCCTCTGGGCTTTTCCTTTGCTATTCCTATATACCTTTCTTTGTTTCCTACTCTGTGGCTGGCTGGGTGGTTGGCCCCTGGAATCCTCCTCCTTCTCTGGCTCCTTCTCCATCTGTTCTCTTTCCAGATTTCTCCCTCTATACGGTCTCTCTGCCTGCCAGCCCCACCTATGCTTTCTCCTGCCTTGCTATTGGCTGTTCAGCTCTTTATTAGACCACCGGCTGTTTTAGACAGGCACAGTAACACAGCTTCGCAGAGTTAAAAAAAATGCAACATAATCAAAAGTAACACACCTTGAAATATTCTACAACATGATCCCAATCTCACTCTGCAGATAATACACTAAGCAGCTGGAAATGGTAGCTTCTCCCCTAATTTCCTGAGATAAACATATCTCTTCCTTAGGGTAAGTGCCTAGATACCTTCAGTTATTCAAATGTTATGGTTTCTATGAGAAATCTTCCACAGAGTTTCTAAGTTTGAAAATGTAGATGCCAGCGGAGTATATGGTACTGTTTTTGGAAGAATGTGGAACTTTCAGTCATGGAGTCACACTGGCAGATACTAACCATTGCGTGGGTCCAGAGGGTGAGTGCTGACTTCCAGTCTAGTTCTCAGCTTCTGGATCCACCAACAAAACAAACCAGGGTGGGGTCTTCCAGCACAGGCAGATCTCCCCAATCACCATGCTTTCCTCTCAGTGACAGACTATACACCCTAAAGCCATGAGCCAAAATAAACCCCTCTGCTTCAAGTTTCTTCACTGGAGTATTTCAACACAGCAAGGAGGAAAGCAGCTGGTGCTGTGGGGATGGAGAAAATTAAAAGCTGCTTATCTGCTACCACTTCGATGGTATACTAACAACAGAAACTGTGTTGTTTATTTTGTCGAAGTGTTTGGAGTTATATTTTCCTCGTACTAGGCGACCTCTGGGAGCCCTGCTGTTCTACCTTTATTTGATCTGTGAAAGAAGGGGAAAGAAGATAGAGAGGCAGGTCTATTACTGGATTACCACTTTTAAGTATATTTTATTTCTGAGACTATGATCTGTTTCAGCAGAAATGATGGGAACTGTAGTTAGTGAATTGTTGGCCACAAATACACTATGTCCCCTGAGCTGGCTCCTTTCTGTGTGGTAAATATCATTGCTTAATTGCTTTCATCAGCACGTTGAGCTGAGGTGAAAAGCAAACAGTAAATTTCAAAGTGTCTTCTTTCAAATTAACGATGACAGACTAATTTGCTTCACTCCAAGGCCAAGTCAGAACTTGACAATCTTCTTTTTCTTAATATGTTAAAGGAATAAGATTACTAAGTCATGGAATGAAGATGTATGTCTTTGTACATTTTAATAAATAAGATCTTTACAATTTTGTGAGATAGTTAATAAAGATATGAACCTTTTTTTTTAAGTTGGCATGACCCATATGCTGCCATTAATGGATTATGCAAAGACCAGGAGCTGAAATCATCTTACAGCATTCAAATAAATTAACTATCTCTCAGGAAGAAGTGTGAAGTGTGAAGGGTCAGTGATGGGTGGAAATATATTCACACTTTTATCAGTTTGTGGAAAGTCAGTGGATTTATTTCTGATATTGGGTGTGTCCCAGATTCTATACTGGGGGTATATTGTGTGGGAACATTCAATTTAACAAAAATATATTACATCTTCCATTTTATTTGTGAGAACAATGCCTGCCATACCCAAACTGACCAGTTGCAAAACAGAGAATGCAGGTATCTTCACACTCAGGAGTGAAATACTTGCCATTAATTAAGGACTCTGGTTCCAATGCTGAAAGTCTTGTATGCTGCAAACTACTTTGTAAGCAACAGTAACTGCTTCTACTTCATTCCTTAAAGAATAAGGATCAACATGTGTGCTCTGAATTTAAGATTCAAAGATGATAACCCAGACTCAGAAGAACAAACATGGTATGTACTCACTCATAAGTAGATACTAGATATAAAGCAAAGGATAACCAGACTGCAACTCACAGCTCCAGGGAGGCTAGCTAGTAAGGAGGACCCTAGGAAGGACCTATGGATTGTCCAGTGATGGAGAAATGGATGAGATCTACATGAGCAAACTGGGGGTGAGGGGAGTAATGGAGGGCAAGAGACAGGGGAATGAGAGCTTAGGGGAGTGGGAGGTTTGAGCTGGAACAGGAAGAGTGGAAGAACAAGGAAAGAGGTACCACAATAAATGAAGACACCATGGGAATAGGGAGAAACAGAGTGCTAGGGAGGTTCCCAGGAATCCACAAGGATGACTCCACCATAGACTACTGGCAATGGTCAAGAGGGTGCCTGAGCTGGCATACTCTGGTGATCGAATGGCTGAATATCCTAACTGTCATCATAGAACCATCATCCAGTGACTGATGGAAGCAGATGCAGAGATCCACGGCTGGATCCCAGGCGGAGCTCCAGGAGTCCAATAGGTGAGAGGGAGGAGGTATTCTATGAGCAAGGGATATCGAGACCATGACTGGAAAAATACAGAGAAAACTAGCCAAACTAGTGGAAACACATGAACTGTGAACCAATAGCTGAGGAGCCCCCATGGTTCTGGACTAGGCTCTCTGGATAAGCGAGACAATTGTTCAGCTTTTACTATATGGGGGGAGGTGCAGGCAGTGGGATCGGGAACTGTTCCTAGTGCATGAGCCGAATTTTTGGAACCTAGTGCCTATGGTGAGACACTTTGCTCAGCCTTGGTGGAGGAAGAAGGGGCTTGGACCTGCCTCACCTGAGTGTACCAGGCTCTGCTGACTCCCCATAGGAGACCTTGCCTTGGAGGAGGTGGGAATGGGTGGTAGGTTAGAGGGAAGTCTGGGGAGTGGGAAGAGGGAGGGCAGGGGAATCTGTGGTTGGTGTGTAAAATGAATAGAAAATCTCTTAATAAAATTTTTTTTTTAAAAAAAGATGCGAAGATGAATTAGCCATTCTACAGCTATGGTCCTACCTACACAGAGCTCACACAAACACACACACACACACACACACACACACACACACACACACATGAGCGTACTTGCACAACAAAAGGAAATTCTTATATTGCTAATACAATCTACCATGAAGGAAAAAGTGTTCTCTTTTGTTTTGTTCTTTTCCTTTGACATGCTGGGGCTTGAATCTGGAACCTCAGACAGGATGGGTGTGTGCTTTACCACTAAGCTGTTCTTCCAACCATGAGAAAAACATTTTAGTTGGCAAACTTAATGAAGCCAAATGTCAAAAGCCAAACTATTAATTTCTCCATTAAGTTCTCAAAAGTTTTGGTGACTGTCACAAGGAGCAATCATAAAAAAAAATTGCAGGTTTCAAGTTCAAAAACAAAACAAACGTATGATATACTTAGTATGCTCTTTGGAGACATCTTAGAATTTCATTGAATGTATCCTGCACAGACAGAACCAATACCACAATCCTATAGTATTTGTTCAATAATAACCACATACTTTATAGACACATGATATCATTTTAAATACATGCTTTTTGTATACAAGATTTTTTTCCTAATTATTTTTAATTAATACAACCAAAACTAGAAACAAATTGTGTCTGTGATGGTTAGCATAATTGTTAAGTAGACACAGCCTAGAATCACCTGGGAAGAGAATCCCAGAGAGGTATTTAAATGTGCAAGTGTCTGTGAAGATTACCTTTAAATTCATGGATGTGAGAAGACTCATCCCACTGTTGGCAGCACCAATCCCTAGGCACAGGGTCCAATTGCATAAGACTGGAGGAATCTGAGTACAAACAGGAAGAGAGCACTAGGCATCCATTCCTCTGTACTCTTGACTATGCATGTGATGATTGGATGCTTGAAGTTCCTGCCTTGACTTCCTTCCAATAATGGATTATAACTTGGAGTTATAAACAGAAATAAGCCCTTTTCTATGACAATAATTTTTATCAGGGTATTTTATCACAGCAGTAAAACTTAAACTAGAACAATGTCCAAGCTTAAGAACTTAAAAAACCAAACTCAAACGTATAGTACAAATTATTACTTGGAGTCTCCTGTCTCCATCTCCTCTAATGAGTGCTGGGATTAGAGATACACTAGTATCTGGCTTATTATGTATGGAGGTACTAACAGAGATCAAACACAGGTCTTTGGGCTGTCATGTCTAGACTTTTCACGTACTGGCCTAGTCTTAAGGGCCTAAGGATTTTTCTTCAAGTGTACATGTAAAACTTATTTGACATGAATAAAAAAGAAATGCCTTATTTTATTTTGATATGTTTTATTATTACCTCTTAGAATCTTGATCTTTTCTAATGGGAGACAAAAAAGGGGATGTATCCAGATGGGAGGAGAAGGAACTAGGAGTAGTAGAGGGAGGGAAAATGTAATCAGGATATATATACATAATGAATATATATATTCATTATATACATATGTACACATTCTTTGCATTAAAGAAAGAAGTACTCTATGCATTTAGATAATTTAATTACATAATTGTTTTTTCAAGACAAGATTTCTCTCTGTAGTTGTCTGTCATGAAACTCTCTCTGTAAACCAGTCTGGCCTCGAACTCACAGAGATCCACCTTCCTCTGCCTCCCTAAGGGCTGTGATTAAAGGCATGCACCACCACAGCCTGGCTAGTTTTTAATATTTTTTAAAAATTAGAAAAGCTGTAACATACAATATATTTTATTATATTTGTCCTCCTCTGTATTAATCATAGCATGAAACTGGTTAGGGAAACAATATTAATAAAATTATATTAGTATATAAATTAAATTATATTTTATAAGATAGTGGTAGGAGTTAACAACACAGGATGATTAAGTAGCACCTGTACAATATTGAGGACATCATAGGTACCAGCTAAATATCTGTAAGATAATTAAAGCAGTAATGAGTAAATAATTTCTTTTATAGTGTATGAGTCTTTAGTTTGGTATAAAATTTCAGTCGGCACTGACAACAATCTTAGTACTTTTATCTTGAGATTTTTCTTTAAGATACTGAATCTAAAAGAACAATTTCATAAGAAAGAACACAGAGAAATGGAACATTTCTGCATTTAAATCTTATATTAAAATGATAGTTCTTGCCCTAAATGGGACACTTACATCAACCCACTCCCAGCAAGATTCAGGGAGTATTGTGAAAAAAGATTGTGGGAAGAACATTAAGAGCCAGAAGGTGGGGAGAAGCGCTGTGAAATGCGGTCCTTGGATCGGACACAGCTCTTACACCCATAGACCTGCAGCATCTAGAACAGCCTGCAAGAGAGCTACACAAGATCAAGCCAATCAAAATTCAACTGTTCATGAAATAGATGATGTCGAGGTCCCAGCCCTTGCTGAGGTGTTTTTGGCCGCTGTTGGGGAGGGGAAGGGAGACGCATTCTGGTTTAAGAATGTGACTATTGGTAGAATTATGATGCTCTAATAGATGTCCCACACCCATGTATGTATGAGCAGATGAAAAAGAGTGGGATATTAAGAAAACAAATGAAGATGTGACATTTTGAGGTGGATGTGTTGAGAGGTCCAAGGTGGGAGTTAGAGCAGAAGTGGGTATTTATGATGGTCCTTCACTAAAAGCATACATGCATAATTACTAACATACATACATACATATGAAAGTCTCAAGAACAAATAAAAATTGAAAAAATAATTTTTAAAAGTAATATAATGTATTTTCAGCAATTTCTCCTATTTTTGAACAAATAGTCATCTGGAGATCCTTCACGAGTAATGCCTACAGCCTGTTCCTTAAGGATGTTACTTATAATAGTAAAGAAATGCCTTTCTTGATTCAAAATGCTTGTTAAATTGTTCATTTTATAAAATTATTTTATAAAAAAATCATTTCTTACTTTTATGTCCCCAAAAAGAATAATTTTTATAAGAATCTAAAGTTCTCCAGGTGAAAAATAATCTTAAATTGAATGCTGCAAGACTCTGGTTTCATTAACACTGATTTTAGAATTTAAGAAAAAATGAAGGCAGCTTCCATGGGAGTGATTCAGAATCAATTTCATTTCAGTAATTCCTGCTCAGCGACTTGCATAAAAGAAATTAGTCTTGTTTGTGGCAACATGCAGTACATAACAGAAAACCTAGTTAAGATTGATTTTAAAGTAATTCAGTATGGTTGCTTACCTGGCAAAATAACAGAGGAAAATATTCAGCTCAGTTATTTATCTAGTTCATCTTCATACAATTGTTAAAGTCTGTGGCAGACATATGGGCAGGGATGTTATAACTTATTTTGGTCAGCAGGCTGACTGAATAATAAAATTATTCATGATTCAAATACATTGTATTTGTACTAGGTTGACTATAGTTCAAATAAAAGATACATTTCCCTTGGTTAATAATTATATAGAAATATTTAACAAATTTACTTAACATTTTTTTCTTCCCTTACTATTCTCAAATTCTTTTTCTAGAAAATAAGCTAGAAATGTGTCTCATGCACAGTGATGATGAAAATACATGCTTTCTGTGCTGAAAATTAAAGATGTAGCAACTCCGAGGTCAGGAGCTGCTGAGTTACTTAATAAAGAGTGAAATGGATGATTTGAGAAACAGGGACTGAGAAGATGGCTCAGTGGGTACCAGTGCTTATTCTTCAAGCTGAGAAGCTGAGGGTACAAGTCTGAATCCCCAGCACCTTTGTAAAAAGCTCGGCATATCTGCACATAGCACCTTCATTTGCGGGTAGGAGACAGCCAGATACTAGGCAGCCAGCTTACCTGTAGGGACAAACCTCTGGTTCAGTGGCAGACCCTGTCTGAAGATCATAAGGCAGAGAACAATAGGCTGTGCCTATTGTAGACTTTACAGTAGGGAGAAGTAGAGGAAAATGGGGTGAAATGGAGATCTTACCACCTAAGTGTGAGAGACAGGTAAGACCAGCCTCACAGTTTGTTAGTAAGAGCTGTCCTTAAAATCTCTGGGAAGTTCTACAGAAGTAGGAGATTTTGGTTTTTTAATAACTTTATTTATTATTCTCTCTCTCTCTCTCTCTCTCTCTCTCTCTCTCTCTCTCTCTGTCTCGTGTGTGTGTGTGTGTGTGTGTGTGTGTGTGTGTGTGTGTGTGTGTGAATGCATGCACACAGGCATGCCACAAAATGTAGTAGCCAGAGGACAACTTTCAGGAAATAGTTCTGTCCTTTGATCATGAGGTCCTATAGATAGAACTCATATCATTAGGCTTGATGACAAGTGCCTTTAACTGCTAAGCCATCACATTAGTCTTTCCTTTTGTCATCCAGAAATTATCTTATGTATGCACATATTAATGTTTTAATTTTTATGTAGATTTGCATTATTTCCTTCCACTTAAATTTAATTTCTCAAAATCTATTCATGTGACATGTATTGTACACTGAACATATCATTCCTGTACTATCATGCCTTTACCTTACCCCATGTACTCTTGCTTGCCACCTTTATTTCCCTAGAAATTTTTGCTTCTGCTATTTAATATATTTCCTCCCATGTAAGTATGAAAGATGCTATAATTAAAAAGTCTATACCTAATAACACTATCAAGTTGTCAAAATTTCTGCAAACATCTTCAGTTATGGCATCTTCCAAGTAGAGGTATTTGAAAGATTAGAATGTGTTTGCTTGTGTTCTAATTTGCTTATTTTATTTTGTTATTTTGGATCTACAGGTTGAATCTGTTGGTTTAGTAAAAGTCAGTGCAGTGGATGATATGATAGTATATATAAGTGACCCCAAAAATTCTACCAGGTAACTCCTACACCTGATAAACACCTTCAGTAATGTGGCAGGATACAAGATTAGTTCAAAAAAGTCAGTAGCCCTCCTATATACAAATGATAAATGGGCTGAGAAAGAAATCAAAGAAATATCACCCTTTGCAATAGCCACACATAATATAAAATACCATGGGGTGACTCTAACTAAGCAAGTAAAAGACCTATATGATAAGAACTTTAAGTGTCTGAAGAAAGAAATTGAAGAAGATATCAGAAAATGGAAAAAATCTCCCATGCTCATGGATAGGTAGGATTAACATAGTAAAAAAATGGCAATCTTACCAAAAGCAATCTATATATTTAATGCAACCCCCATAAAAATCTCAACACAGTTCTTCACAAACTTGAAAAGAACAATACTCAACTTCATATAGAAAAACAAACAAACAAACAAAAAAACAGAATAGCTAAACCAATCCAGAACAATAAAGCAACCTCTGAAGGCATCACCATTTCTGATCTCAAGTTCTACTATATAGCTATAGTAATAAAAACAGCTTGGTATTGCGATAAAAATCGACATGAGAACCAACAGGATCAGATTAAAGACCCTGACATTAATCCATAAACCTATGAACACCTGATTTTCGACAAAGAAGCCAAAACTGTACCATGGAAAAAAGAAAGTATCTTTAACAAATGATGCTGGCATAACTGGATGTCAACATATAGAATAGATTCATATCTATCACCATGCACAAAACTCTAGTCCAAGTGAATCAGAGACTTCAAAATAAATCCAGTTACACTGAATCGGAAAGACTAGAAAGCAGGAAACAGCCTTGAACACATTGGCACAAGAGACTACTTCCTAAATATAACACCAGTAGCACAGGCACAGAGAATAACAATTAATAAATGGGAGCCCCTGAAAACGAGAAGCTTCTGTAAGGCAAAGGACACAGTAAAATAAGACAAAACAACAGACTACAGAACGGGAAAAGATCTTCACCAACGCCACATCTGACAGAGGGTTGATCTCCAAAATATATAAAGAATTAAAGAAACCAGACACCAAAATACTGAACAATCCAGTTAAAAAATGGGATATAGAGCTAAACATAGAATTCTCAACAGAAGAATCTTAAATGGCTGAAAGACATTTAAGGAATTGCTCAACATCCTTAGTCATCAGGTAAATGCAAATCAAAACAACTCTGAGATACCATCTTACACACGTCAGAATGACTGAGATCAAAAACACTGAAGACAGTTTATGGTGGAGAAGATTCAGAGCAAGGGTAACACTCCTCCCCTGTTGGTAGGAGTGTAAACTTATACAGCCATTTTGGAAATCAATATGGCGGTTTCTCAGAAAATTGGGAATGATTCTTCTTCAAGACCCAGCTATACCACTCTTGGGCATATACCCAAGGCATGCTCAATCATACCACAAGGACACATGCTCAGCTATGTTCATAGCAGCATTATTTGCAATACTCAGAATCTGGAAACAATCTAGATGCCCCTCAATCAAAGAATGGATAGAGAATATGTGGTACATATACACAGTGGAGTGCTACTTTGAAGAAAGAAAAAAATGACATCATGTGCAGGCAAATGGATGGAACTAGAAAATATCATCCTGAGTGAAGTAACCCACACCCAGAAGGACAAACATGGTATGTACTCACTCATAAGTGGATACTAGATAGAAAGCAAAGGATATCCAGACTACAACCCACAGCTCCAAGGAGACTAGATAGTAAGGAGGACCCTAAGAGGGACACATGGATAGCCCTGGGAAGGGGAAATAGATGAGATCTCCATGAGTAAACTAGTATGGGGGGGCAATGGGGGGTAGGGGATGGGACATAAGTGAACGGGATGGTTGAGCTGGAACAGGGATGGAATTGGAGAACAATGAAAAAGATATCATGATAGAGGGAGACATTATGGGGTAAGGGAGAAACTGTGTGCTAGGTAAGTTCCCAGGAATCCACAAGGATGACCACAGATTAGAATACTAGCGGTAGTGGAGAGGGTGCCTGAACTGGCCTACCACAGTAATGAGATTGGTGAATACCCTAACTGTCATCATAAAGCCTTCATCCAGTAACTGATGGAAGCAGATTCAGAGATCTATAGCCAAGTACCAGACTAAGCTCATGGAGTCCAGTTGAAGAGAGAGAAGAGGGAATCTATGAGCAAGAAGCATCAAGATCATAATGGGGAAACCTGCAGAGACAACCAAATCTAACTAGTGGGAACTCATGAACTTTAGACTAATAGCCATGAAGCCTCTGCTGGACTGGACTAGGCCCTCTGCATAATGGAGACAGTTGTGTAGCTTGATCTGCTTAAAGGGGCCACTGGCAGTAGGATCAGGATCCATCCCTGGTGCATGAGCTGGCATTTTGGAGCCTACACCCTATTGTGGGACAGTTTGTATAGCCTTGATTTAGGGGGAGGACTTGGACCTGCCTCTACTGAATGGACCAGGCTCTGCTGGCTCACCATGCCTTGTCTGAGAAGGGAAATGTGGGGGATGGGTTGTGGGGGGAGGCTGGAGGGACAGGGAGAGGGAAGAGAGGGCGAGCTATGTAAAATGAATAGAAAATTTCTTTAAAAGTCACTGCAGTGAATTCTTTGAGCTGCCTCAATTTTAGCCTTCCTCTGACAGCCTGGTATATCCCTTCCTTCCTGATTTTATTCAGCAGAACCAAGTGTCCCACTCTGAACACAGGAAGCGTCTTTCTCTTGAGTTGATGCTCAGATTGCTATCAGTGAGGGAGTGGTATCTCTGTTGTTTACTGAAGTATCTGGACACAGCTCTGCCTCAACGTTAAAGATGTGTCCCATCCATAGTTACCACCGAGCCCTGCACTGGTGAAGCTTCAAGGAATGATTCCAGCCCTTGACACTCTGCAGCTGCCTGCTTCCCCACCTCCAGCTTCCCTTGACTTATACACTAGTGTGTAGGGACTTTTATTAAAGTGGCTTCCTCCTGCTCTGTCCTGACTAATGCAACTGTCAGCAAGCATCTGAGGGTACAGAGAAGGACAACTGCAGGGTTTCATCTGCCAGGTTTGCCCTCTGGCACTTGAGAGTTCGCTCATGTCAAAGACAAAAAGGGAACCACTGCTCACTCAGTAAAACAGCACGGATAACGTGAGAAAATGGTAATGAAGGGAAAATGAATGAACACTAAGTTCATTTAATCAAATTAAATAGTGAGTAAATTAAGCATGCTGAAACTGGCTTATTTTTAATGGATAAATCAGAAGTTAAGCATGGAGGCCAGACTGCTTCATGCCAAGTAAACCTGGAGATGATGAAGGAGCAAGTTCAGATAATCAAGGTGCTGGCAAAGTCAACTGGCCAGCAGACTTTTGAGCCCCAGTCAGTCTTCCTGTCCCTCCCTCTCAGAGCACCATTATAATATGCTTAATTTCCAAAGCTACAGTACAAAGAGCATGTGCAGAATGAATGTATCTCTGCATTTACATTCCTGGTATAAGAAACTGGACAGTGAGCCTCAATTTCTTTTTCCCCAAACTGGAGGCAGAACATCTACCCTGTAGAGTTCTTGTGAGGACTTAATGGGCTGAGATAATGTTTACAAAGGATGCACAGTAATAGTCAAGAAATTACAGCAATTATCAAAACACTCCAAACAGTGTCAATAGGAAGCTTTGCAACCTGTGGTGTTACATAATGCTTACATGACAACCTGTGTGATTTTAATTGTGTTCCTCATTTTCCACAAGGAATTCTCTGTGCTGACAGAAGAAGCATTTGCTATATACTTTCACACTGGGAACTCATCTTTCTCCCTGCAGTTAATGACAGTCATGTAGACATTTCTTAGGAGTTCATAGTTTTTTTGATAGTTTTTATTAATTATTCCACAAAGAATATTTTCATTACTGAATTTTGCCTCTTACCTTTCTTTACCATTCTTTTGATGTTCACTGTAGAGATTCAATTATAGTCACTTTATAATTATTGAATTACACCATCAGTTGTCATATCAAACCATGAAAAGTATTCCATATAAAACTCACCAAGCTTCACTGATAACCTGTGATGTCTAATCCTTCTTGGGCTCTTTTGATTTTATTCCACAGAGAAGGCTTTGAATTCAAAAATGGGCTGAAATTCTCCCCTGGGTGTAATCCTAAGCACCTGATAATATCTCACAGTGCCTTTTTCTCACACACAGCTTTGTCTGCAGAGGCAGGAAGACAAGAGCAAAATAATTATTTGCATGATAGTCAAAAAAACAAGTGACACTCTCAGAAACATGATGCTGTTTGGGGACCTCATCTGGATGGAGTTCCTACCCTTAATGTCAGACTCTATGCTAATTTCTTTTTCTCTATGGTAACTTTATTGCCTATATCCTTTTAGCTTCATGTATGCTGTATAAGAATGTTTCCCTTTAATTTTACATTTTCAAGTAAATTTCTATTTTATTTCCACCTAAATGATGTAATCTAAGTCACTTCATCATTATTGGACCCTAGCTTTGTCAATATGTAAAATCTTCAAATCCAGTGGAATAACAGTAAAATCCCTTTCTCTCTCTCTCTCTCTTTCTCTCTCTTTCCTCTAGCATACATACTTTCAATTCTATATATTATTCACATATTCACTTATACATATGCATATATATATATATGTGTGTGTGTGTGTGTGTGTGTGTGTGTGTGTGTGTGTGTGTATGTGTGATAACCAGATATAGTCATTTCATATATAATTGTATACCAATTGCTTTCAGGATAAAATAGCCCCATCAGTTACTTTTATGTTAATGAGAACATTATCACTTTTGCTAAAAATAAAACTTATGTGTGTCTATGAAGCTGTGTAATATAATGAACATTCCTCTGAAGTTATTGCCACACAACACAAACAGTAACTTAAGCTGGATCCATTTCAAAAGGAGGAAACAGTTATTTCCCCCCCCCCCCATTAAATGAGACAATTATAAATGAACCCATATAAACAAACAGAATGGACTTATTAACACTTGGCAGGGACTAACAGGACAGGATGGGTATCAATGTGATTAAACAAAAGTAAGAGAATTACAAGGACGTAAAAAAAAGTCACCAAGATACTAATAAAAACTGTGGCAAGTTGCCATTTTTCTATAGCAGAGAGGTAAGCAGACTTCACCTGTCCTGTTTCAAGAAGGACTTTGAAGTTTTATAGGGCACTCTACCCCACATTTAGGGCCTTTTTGAGAATGCAATAATGGGAAGAAGCAAGAATAAATGGAATTTACTCATCACACCTGTATGTAGGATAACTCACTATACTCTGCATTCAGTGGAGCAGAAGGGCCTTGTATATGAACACTTGGCTCCTTTTCAGAAGGTGCATGGGCCACATATGAGTCAACATATGGTCTTCCATCAAGAAACAT
Organism: Peromyscus maniculatus bairdii; assembly: GCF_049852395.1. NCBI lineage: Eukaryota > Metazoa > Chordata > Mammalia > Rodentia > Cricetidae > Peromyscus > Peromyscus maniculatus. The sequence continues at coordinate 203,881,568 of NC_134852.1, read as the reverse complement.
GAAGGACAAAGGAAACAAAGAAGACTGATTCAATCCAAAGTCCTTATGATTAATTTATCTTACCTTCTAATGTTTCTTATCCTCTTCTCACATTATAGTAGTTCTATAACACTATGAAATACAGCTGACCAATTTAGATCTTAAAACCATTGGTTTTTCTTGAGCTGCTTAAGAGAGAGCTGATAGTCTTATTTAGAAAATTTTAATCACAGGTTATCAGTTTTTATCACATGTACATTCTCTTAAAAATTTAATTCCACTCCTCTCTGAAGGGCAGGGTTTTTTTATTTACTCAAATATAGCCTTCTCTTTTCACCAAAGCTGCTTTTGAGTGAAACAATGTATAAGCCTAGAGCTATCCCTAATATAGTTGATGTAGGAAACACACTATCTGTAGCTTGAGTTTTCCTGCCTTGCCCACAGTCAGGACAAATCTTTGTCATCCACCAGTCCCACAGCCACTCAGACCCAACCAAGTAAACACAGAGATTTATATTGCTTACAAACTGTATGGCCGTGGCAGGCTTCTTACTAACTGTTCCCATAGCTTAAATTAATCCATTTCTATAAATCAATACCTTGCTACGTGGCTCATGGCTTACCGGCATCTTTTCATTCTGCTTGTCCTGACAGCGGCTGGCTGTCTCTCCTTCTGCCTTCCTGTTCTTTTATTTCTCCTCTCTGTTAGTCCCGCCTATACTTCCTGCCTAGTCACAGCCAATCAGGTTTTATTTATTGACCAATCTGAACAATTTGGCATACAGACCATCCCACAGCACAGCCAAGTGCAGACCATCTCAGACACCTGCACTCAGGCTCGTGGTCCTAATTATCCTCTATGCGGACCTGCTGGGTAAAGCCATGAGGAACCCAAGAAAGGGCTCCCACAGGACATACAGAACATCCCACAGCAACTATCTGTTTACTCGCTCTCTCTACTACAGTAGATCTGACTCTACAAAATGAGACTGTTCCTGTTTCTTGAGAGCACTTATTGCTCCAGCAGTGAATCCAGATTTGGTTCTATGAACACATATTTGGTAGCTCAAAACCATAAGTAACTTGAGTTTATTCTAGTGACTTCTGACCTTCCTGGACACCAGGAAAAGTGGTATAAAAAATACATTAAAAAGAGGAATCCATCAATGTTTTGAACAGAACACCAGATTAGAAATTGTATTTGATTTGTAGCAGCTTTATTTGTAATAGCCAAAAACTGGAAACAACCTAAATACCGCTTAACCGAAGAATGAATAAAGAAAATGTGGTACATTTACATAATGGGGTATTACTCCACTCTTAGAAACAATGACATCAGGAAATTTGAAATTTTTACTTCTAAATGGATAGAACTAGAAAAAAATCACCCTGAGATAACCCTGACTCATAAAGAAAAACGTGGTGTGTACTCATTTATAAGCAGATATTAGCTGTAAAGTGAAGATAACCATGCTATAATCCACAGAACCAGAGGGCTATGTAACAAGGAGAACTCAAGGATGGATGCATGGATCTCATTGGGAAGGGCAAATAGAAGTGATTTTGTGTGTGGACTGAAGGCAAGTGGGGATGGGAACATGAGGGTTCGGGTTGGGAGCTGGATAGAGGAGGAGAATACTTAAAGAGATGACTGAAATGGGGACCACTTCTGGGTCAGTTAGAAACCTGGTGCAAAGGAAATTCCCAGGAATCTACAAGGGTGACCCAGCTAAGATTCTTAGCAATAGCAGATATGTGGCCTGTACTGGCCATCTCCTGTGACCAGTCACCCAATGGAGAGATTGGGACATGAACCAGACATACAACGTTTGACTTATAGTCTGTCCTGCCTATGGGATGTGCTGGGATAAGGGTGATGCAGAGTGTAGGAGTGGGCAACCAATGACTCATGCCACAAGAGTACCCCACCCCTGACACCGAGTGGAGTGCCAGAACCCAGAGGCTGGATGTCCAAGAGATCTAGGATAGAACCAAACACGATCAGAGAAAAATAAAATATCAATGTAATCATGCCTAACAATGTTCTGCTATATTCATAGATTGGTGACTACCTCAATTATCATCAGAAAGCCTTCATCTGGTAACTGATGGAAACAGATGCGAAGACCACAACCAAACATTAAGCTTAGATCAGAGCTTGGGGAATCCTGCTGAAGATAGGGAAGTGTAGCTGGAGTTTTTTTTTTTTTTTTTTTCTGGGTCCTGCCAAGCCCCAGCAGTCCGACAGCCCACTTCTAAAATAAACACATAGACACTTATATTGCTTACAAACTGTATGGCCATAGCAGGCTTCTTGCTAACTGTTCTTATATCTTAAATTAACCCATTTCTATTAATCTGTAAGTTGCCATGTGGCTCGTGGCTTACCAGTACCTTACATCTTGCTTGTCATGGCGGCGACTGGCAGGTCTCTTCCTCTGTCTTTCTGTTCCCTCAATTCTCCTCTCTGTTAGTCCTGCCTATACTTCCTGTCTGGCTACTGGCCAATCAGTGTTTTATTTATATAGAGTGATAGGAGCCAGAGGGGTCAAAGATATCATAAGAAAACCCACAGAATCAACTAACCTGGGCTCATAAGAGCTCACAGAGACTGAACCAACAACCAGGGAGCCTGCATGGGACTAACCTAGGCCCTGTGCATATGTGTTACAGTTGTGTAGCTTGGTTCACTTGTGGAACTCCTAACAGTGGGAGCAGGGGCTATCCCTAATGTTTTGGCTGACATTTGGGAAACTATTCCTCTTACTGGCTGCCTTGCCCAGCCTTAATATGAGAGGAGGTACTTAGTCCTCCTACAACTTGATAGGCCATGCTTTGTTGATGCCCATGGGAGGATGTTGGAGGCTTTGCTGGTCAGATGTTGCAGTTTATCATGACCTGGTAGCTTTTGCCAAAGCTGGATAACATAGTGACCCCCTCCTCCCCCAACCCACCTCCCAGTGAGACTTCCTGCTCTCTACCTGCCTTTATCTGGAGAATGTTCCTGGACCCGAGGACTGACCTTGTCTGAATGCTGTTTGTCTCTAGGCCTGGATGCCTGATCAATCTCTAGGGTGACCCTTGGCATAGTTTCTTTCTAGAACCCTCCCATGCTAAACATATGATAAATAAGACTTATACTAGGAGCTTTGCTATGTATAGAACCCTGCTGCCACATAAGGAGCCTTGATAGGACTGTGCCACTTAATGCAAATTACGGTTTCTCCCCAGGCTCCCCAGTCCTATATATTTCCTGTACTCTGGAATGAAGCTTGAAGTGGTTTTCTCCTCTTATAACAGGACTGACCCTGACAGGACTAGTTTTTTGGTTTTTTTTTTTTTTTTTTTTTTTTTTTTTTTTTTTTTTTTTTTTTTTTGTTGTTCTTTTTCTCAGCAGCCAGTTTGCTAAGACCTTTGCCCCATACTACCCTGGGGGATCACAGCAGCACCATGGCTAGGTTTCACCTAGACCCAGCTCCCACTGGGCCTGAACTTTAATTTAGTTTCAGTTTCCATTTCTGCACTCTGTTGTGTTTCTGTTTCTGTTTCAGTTGAGGGTTCTGTACCCAGTTAAAGCAGAAAAGAAAGCCCCAGCCAATCATGTTCAGGATGACCTCTTCCCTTCCTGGAGAAGTGTCTTGGAGAAGTCACACAAAAGACCGTCCCACATATGTAATCAACAAGAGTGTTTATTATTCCAGCATGCTGGGCCTGTCAGCCCACACAAAGGCAAGATGGCAAAGACCCTGAGAGGGGTGTGTGGGCTCCTTCTAAGCACAGCCAAGGGGAGTTCCTAGAGCAGTTAGGTCATTTTTAGATATGATAGGCTTAAGCAAGTGGCAATCATACTAGTACATTGTAATTGGCCAGGGCTAGTCAGGGGGTTGGCCAGAGCTACAGCTTTTCCGTTTTTGATCAGGCCTGACCATGTTCCAGGCCTCCTCCTTGCTGTTGCGGGTACTTAAGATTGATTATCCTTTATTGGTGGCTTTTCCAGAAACTGATCATTCAGTCTCAGGAAACTGAAATTGAGGCCTGATCTCTGAGAGTGGACAGAGCAGCCTGTTATGGCATCTGCTGGGTCCTCTTCAGCAAGCTGGAGGGAGTTTAGGGTACGGAAGGAGAGAATGGCTTGCTGCTGCTTGCACAAACAGAATCACCACTGCTGCTTGCTCGACCAATTTGCAGGCAGTTTCACTGAAGAGACCCCTCTCCTTCAGCAGGTGACTGCTGGTCCTACAGCTGGAGAGACAAATCGTATGAGGTTTGTTGCTTTCTGAGCTTCTTCAGCTTTTAAGTGCCTGAGCCTGGAAAATGTCCTTAGAATCCCAAGTTATATGAGTCTCTTGTCACCCTCTAGGAAGGAATGTTTTAGTCCTGGGGAAATGGCTACATAGTAAGCTGCTCATTTACCTGGTATTTGTTAAATTTCCTAGAGTTGATACTGATCCCTCTCGCTTGTACTGTCTGGGATGCTGTTATAGTTTATTTCTCTTTATATTATCAGAATATTATTGCCTCTTGACAGAGCTAAACATTTCTGAGTTATAATTAAAGCATTTAAAACTTTTTATTCCATTAGTTTCACAAGAACCCTCCCATACAGAGCTTTCACTGTCCATGAATGAGCTGATCATTTTCCCTCTTTCAAACTCATTGCTTCCCAGATCTTGCCTCTTGCTTTCTTGAATTATCGATTCTTCTTCTTTTGTAGGCATTCATTCCCAGGAACAAGTGCAAAGAACATTTCCAGAGAAAAGACCAAACATGAGGCCATAGTAAGTTTCAAAATTCCTTTCTTCCACCTTTGAAGTTGTTTGGGATTTCGGTTGAATGTATAATTATATTTTCAATTATTTTATTTATACTGTTATCAGAAATATTAACTTTCCTTTTTATATCATCCTGAGATACTATTGAGAAATCTGAAAGCATTATGATCTCAAAGGATTTTTGTTTTGCTTTGTTTTGTTTTCTGTTTTTGTTTTTTTTGAGACAGGATTTCTCTGTGTAGTTTTGGTGCCTGTCCTGGACCTCACTCTATAGACCAGGCTGGCCTCGTACTCACAGCAAAAGTCCTGATTACCATTTGTGCTCATGGGGAGTAAATGTCTATGAATTCACACTGGTCTTTGCTTCTTTGAGCTTCTCACTATACTGGTTGATATAATTCCTGAATATGTTATGTCACTCCTCTTTACCACATATGGTGCTCAGTCCAAAATTAACACTTTTGTTTTCAAATTCTCTCTAATTTTGCTTATTCTCATTCAAATTCTATTAGTCATCATGGTTGAGCTCATAACATTCAGGACAGCTTCTTCACAGCTACTTCATGTCGTTATCACATGCAGGACTTTGTCCTCAGCACTATTAAATTTAGCAGCATAGTCATGAAGAGTTACAATTTTTCAGCATTTCTTCAGTTTCTGTGCTTACGTGTCATCTTCTATTGGTCTGTCTGTGCCTGTCTCTGACTTTCTCTCCTTTTCCAGTTCTGTCTCTCCCTCCCACTCCTTCCATTTTCACATTATGCTCAAAAGACTTTGTTTGAAGTATCATGAAACTAATAAGGCTAGTGTTGCTACTAATTATCATAATAGCTTTTAACTTTATAGATTATTTAGTATTTTTCAAACCCATTAAACTGAATGCTTCCTATGATGTCACATTTACAGTTTAAAATACACAAGTTTCCCTACATGATAAATCACAAACTTCTGTCAGCTACAAAAAAAAACAAATAAATAAATTTAGAAAACTAAACTTTGCTTTTTCATGATGATTGAAATAGGTATCACAAAGAACTGTGGTTCATTTTGTACTCGTTGAGTTGCAAACTCTGTTACTGACTCGCTAGCACAGTGTATGTGCTCTAAACCAAACTAAGCAGGCAGAAGCAATTATTTCTATTCAATGTTTTAAGTCAGATAAAACTTTTTAGGTTTCATTGTTCTATCTTATGAGTACATTTTAGTATAAATGTATTCTTACTCACACCTAAGAAATTTCATTTCTAAAATAATGATATGCTTTAAAACTTCAATCAAAATGCTCCTACTTGAAATATTTATTATATATATATATATATATATATATATATATATATATATAGTTTTTAATATATGTTGCCACATTATAATTGCATTTTAATAATGAAATGCTTGATGTAAGTACAAACTGCCCAGGTCCAGTTTTAAAGTACATTGTTAGAAGAATCCATGAAATGATTGGAGTTTGCAAATTGCAAAGGCCCTCATGGAGCTACAGATAAAGTACCGTAAGAAACAAATATATAAAGTAAATTTACACCAGGTAGATTAATAAAACCCAAGAGAATAAGAAAACAAATAGAAAACAGAATAAATTCTAATTGATCAACAATATGCTGTAAGATAGACGATCTACTACTTATTATCAATCTTCAGTCAATTTATCTATTATCTATCATCACCCATTGTATATCATATATATCAACATAGTCTATCATCTTTATGTCTATTACTCTATGTATTGCCTATCCTCTATCATGTGTCTACCTATCATCTATCTGTCTATCTATCTATATCTATCTATCTATCTATCTATCTATCTATCTACCTACCCATTATCTATTATTATCATCATCTATCATATATAATCACATAAAATCTATTGTCTGTCTTTATGTCGGTCACTCTATGTATTATCTATCTTATATCATGTGTCTACCTATCATCTATATATATATATATATATATATATATATATATAAATATGAATGTATCTTTCTATCATCTATCTCTATTACCCATCTGATGAATAGTAGGTAGGTGCATGATAAACATATGCAGATGATAGATAAATGATAGATTACAGACAGCTAAGTAGATAAATGACATGCAGATAAATTTAATAAATAAAATGATTAAATACATTCACATCAAGAGAAACTCATGTAAATATATTCTAAGCATGGATGCCTTTGAAGTGAACTTCTGTCATTTTTTCCTGTTACATGCCTAATATCTGCTATATAACTTCAGATTTAATAGGCCCTTATTAGCTCTTTTGATAATAAGAGAACAGGTGAATGAAAGGAGTGAATAACGGAGAAATGACTTCAGATATGAAGATGCCTAATTTCAGAACTCTTAACTACTTCATTCAGTTGAATATTTGAGGGCAGAAGAAAAGAAATATTAAATAGAAATAAGATGAAAACTTAGGACAAAACTTCATAGAAGTTTCTGCAGCAAAAGATAAAACCAGAGCAGCTTCAGGAGAAAGCCTGGGTCCTTCCATCATCAATAAGAATCTGAGCCTTAGGAAGAGGTACCACCTGCATCCCCCTTTGATCCGACACTGTGTCATGCTTTCAGGGACGATCATGAGATGAACCATATATATGGTATGCTATTTTAGTAGGATGTTTCTCTCAGGTAAATTTCATTGTTTTGAAGTATGATGATTTGTTGTTTTGTTTTTTAATTTGATGAAGCAGGATACAGTTTTTTAGTTGTGTTGTGTTTAATGATTTAAGGCATGTTAATGTGATTTGAACTGATTCATTTTTTGAAATCAAAGAACATTTGATACTTACTAAAGTCTTTCCTTGAATCACTGAACTTGACTTGGAGTGTGAGTTCTCATAATCTTAATACTGTTCTCATCATGGAACTTCCTTTGTTGTATTATAAACTGCCCACAGTGATGTTATCACTTCTAGACTTGGTGTTGCTGACTGCCTATGGTTTTGCCAGTCATGCCACTGACAGTCAATCATTAGATAACTATAAAGTTGCCATATGTTAATTATATTTAAATCGATATTTCAGTTCTAATCTTAGAGCAAGTTTAAATACATCTTAAACTCAGGCACAAAAGATAGGAAAGGTGGTATATGTGGAGACAGGCATCAATTATACTATTTAATGCTTCATGAAGCATTGCACTAGGCCTTATCCAGCATGGTAATAGATATGTACATACATGTATTGCTGTAGACTGAATGCTTCTGGCCCCTTCAAAATCAAATGGAATTGAGTGTTTAAGAAGTGACTAGGTCACAAGACTGGAATCCTGATAAATGAGATTGGTGGCTTTTATAGCAATGATTCAGGACACCTCCCTCATTCCATAGCTGTCCTTTAGATTTTCTCAATAGACAGTGTTCTGACCACAGTGAGAAGATGGCTAGCCCTGTATGAACTGGAATGTGGTTTCTCACCAGACAGATAAACTGCCAATGCAGTTTGTGTTTTCCAACTTTCTGATCTACAAAATTAAATCTGCTTTCCTTATATGGTACCCAGTTTAAAGTACACGCACGCGCGCGCGCACACACACACACACACACACACACACACACACACACACACACACACACGATGTTAAGAGAATTTTTTCATTCCAGAAAATACTTTTTTATTTTTCCCAGTTTCTTTACAAAATTGTGAGCAAGTCCCATGCCTCTGGTGCATGAGGCCTCTGTGGACAGCAGAGTGACCAAGGTATTTCCAGGAATAGAGTGCTTAGAGACTTTAGTATAACTGGATTAAGCCAAAAGGACTCCCTCTACAACTAGAAACGTTCATCAGCACTATCTCTCCACAACCCCCAGTCTCTCTCCACATTACTTTACTTCGCAAGCAGAGAAAGAAAGGTATCAAAATAGTATCCAGAAAGTCTAGACTTGATAATTTAAGACTAAATACTATTAAAGAAGAGTACAGAGAGTGAGAGAGAAGCAACACTTATCAACATGTGATCTCCTGGGTTTGGGGACTGCTGTCCATCACTGAGAACTAGGTGCCTCCCATTTGCCCAGTTTATAAATGGAGGATTCTCAAACAGACTTAGTACCTCAGCTTTTCCAGTATCTATTATGATGCAAAGATGAATAATTTATTCTTTATTATATGATGCTCAAATCTAAAGAAATGAGCAGAGATTCGCATGAAGGAAACCTTTGCTTTTTAAAACTTATGTGGCTAAAAGAACTGTAAGACATCTAATTACCAAGAATACACATTCTTTGAAGAAAAGCCACCACAAATTTAAGATTGGCAATAACAGATCTTTGAGTCATTTCATCCAAGTGCCACATACATAAATGAATTATCCCTTCAATAATTCTGGCTCTTGGTAGCTTACATCTCTTGAGACATAGACAATATGAAATGGAGATAGCATAACTCAAAGAGCAACAGAGCACATTTCTAAGGCAAAATCCATAGGCACAAGACAGTTGATTGGCTGAAGTGTAGCCCAATAGTCTTCAGAAAGACTTTATCCAGTAAGCAATGGGAGCAGATTCAGAGAACCACAGCAAAATTAGGCAGGCCTCAGAGAACTCCACAGAGTCCATATGTAGAAGAGTGAAATTAGAGCCTTTGGTGGTTTAAAAAAAATGGCCCACAAAGGAAACAGCACTATTAAGAGGTGTAGCTTTGTTGGAGTAGGTTTGGCCTTGTTGGAAGAAGCATGTAACTATGGATGAAGGCTTTGAGGTCCACTATACGCTCAAGCCAAACTCAGTATATCAGACCTCTTCTTGTTGCCTGTGCAAGATATAGAATTCTCAGTTATCTCTCCAGTACCATGTCTGCCTGCATGCCACCATGTCCCACCATGATGATAATGGACTGTATCTCTGAACTGTAAGCCACCCAATTAAATGTTTTGTTTTTTTTTAATAAGAGTTGTCGTGGTCATGCTATCTCTTCACAGCAATAGAAACCCTAAGACATAGACATATATGAAACCTTTCTCAGAGTCTACTTCAAGTGGTTTGAATACTTCAACTTGAAACCTGAAATGCTGAAACTACCAGAATAAAACATAGACAGTACCTTACAAGACAGAGGTGCAGGAAAAAGACTTTCTCTGTAGGACTCCATTTGCCCAGGAATTAATCCAAATAATTTAAAAAATTTATTGATTCTTTTCCTGTATATTACTTCCTGACTTCAGTTTCCTCTCCTTCCACTCCTCCCAGTCTCTCCTCCTCACCTACTTTCCCTCAGATCCACTCCTCCTTCATTTCCCTTCAGAAAAGAGTAGGCTTCCCAGTGATCTCCACTGAACATGACATAACAAGTTACAATAAGACTAAGCACATACCCCATATCAAGGCTGGACAAGGCAACCCAGTAAAAGAAAAAGAGTCCCAAGAGCATGCAAAAGAGTCAGAGACACCCCAAATACCACTGTTAGGAGTACCACAAGAACACCAAGCTGTACAAACATAACATATATGGAGAGGACCTAGCTCAAACCAATACAGGCTACCTGATTGTTGCTTCAGTCTCTGTGAGCCCCTATGAGCTCCACTTAGTTGATTCTGTGAGCCATTTTCTTTGGTGTCCTCAACCCCTTTGGCTTCTACAATCCTTCCTCACCTTTTTCTGTGGAGTTCTCTGAGGCCTGCCTAATTTTGCTGTGGTTCTCTGAATCTGCTCCCATTGCTTACTGGATAAAGTCTTTCTGATGACTATTGGGCTACACTTCAGTCTATGAGTGTAGCAGAGTAAAACTAGGATCATTTCATTGCCTTCTTTTTTTGACTAGGCTTGTTTTCTTCTTCCTTAGGTCTATGGGTTATCCAGTCTCTGTCTCCTGGCCTTCCAAGCAGTGCCAGGCATGAGATCCCTCTCCTGGTGTGGGCCTCAAGTTGGACTAGCAAGTGGGCCCTGTAAAACCAAAAAGCTTCTGTACAGTAAAGGAAACATTCATTCCAGTTAAGAGAAACTCTACAGAGTAAGAACAAATCTTTACAAGCTAAACATCTGACAGTGGAACAGTATCCAAGTATATAAAGACCTCAAAAATGGAAGAGTAAAGAAAACAAACAGCCCACTTAAAAATGGACTGAGGATATGACCAGAGAGTTCTTAGAAGATGAAAAATAAACAAAAAAAAAACTTAAAATGTGTACATCACTCTAGGGGATGTAAATTAAAACAACTCTGAGATCTAATCTCACCCAAGTTGGAAATTTAATACTAAACTCCAATAATTGACTCATAATAAATAAAACCCATGTTAAAAAGAAAATTATTTGTTACCTGTCAATCACAGTGAAAGAGAACCATCATTAAAAGTTAATAATTGTTATTCACATCACTTAATAAAATGTTTTTCTCTCCACTTCCATTAATTTTCTTCTTAAACTCATTTTCTTTACATTTAATTCCATTATATATATATATATATATATATATATATATATATATATATATATATATATATATATGTGTGTGTGTGTGTGTGTGTGTGTGTGTGTGTGATATTTGGATTATCCAATAATTCATTGATGAAGACCCAAACTGATTTAATGCCCATGCTATGATGAAAAGGACAGTGATATACATGATTGCCCTACATTCCTCTGTACTGTACATTCTTTCTAATACAGGGATTGTGCTCTCTCAAAATTCAACATGTATCCAGTAGAAGTAAATGTGAGTAAAGGCCAGGAAGCTAGAAAGGTGCCTGTGAAACTGGGGGGAAAAATCTTCAAAGGTAGAAAGTAAGAAAGACAATGTAACAAAGCAGAAGGGGGATGCAGTGGGTGTAAAGGGAGGTGTGGAGCAGGGAGGTAAGGGAAAGTGGGTATAGGTGGAGAACCCATCAATATGAAATAGTTATGAACATCCTGTATTGGAACCTGTTACTTTCTAAGCTAATATGAATAATAAAAGTCAAATATTTAAAAAGAGTGAGTGATTCTAGGACACATTGTGAGGAACTTTCATATGGTTTTAGTTTCTTGTTCTGGAAAGGAAATATGAGAACATACTTTCTAAGCTACTAACCCACTGTTTAAGAATAGCTTTTATTCCATGGAATATCTCAATTGTGTTTGTACAAATGCTAAATAAGTCTCCATCAGCTATCAGGCCATCACTTTATGAAGGAAAGGGTAGGCAGTTATGGCTGTCTGGAATTGAACTGGAAACTTTCTGGATAAAGTCTGGCTTGAGTTGGAGATCAGTTTTCTGAAATCAAATAAAAGGTGAAAAAGATGGTGATGTGATAGAAGTATGTAATACACTTATCTGCCGATACTCTTTTTATTGATTTTTTTAAATGTGAGTGCACTAAAACTTAAGTACAAGTAAATCAAAGACATCAATGTAAATCCAATTATACTGAACCTGATAAAAGAGAAAATGCAAAATAGCCTTGAATGCACTGGTACAGAAGACAATTTCCTGAATAGAGCCTGGGTAACACAGAAACTGAGATTGGTAATGAATAAATGAGACCTCATAAAGTTGAAAAGTTTCTTTAAGGCAAAAGACACTGCCAATAGGACAGAATGGCAGCCCACAGAATGGGAAAAAAATGTTCACTGACCCTATATTCCTGACAGGGAGATGATCTTCAAAATATATAAAGAACTCAAGAAATGAGACATAAAAAAAATAATCCAATTAAAAGTGGGGTACAGACCTAAACAGAGAATTCTCAGCAGAGGAATCTCCAATGGCAAAGAAACACTTTAAAACCATGTCCGATATCCTTAGCCATCTGGGACATGTAAATCAGAACAACTCTGAGATTCCATCTTGCACCTGTCAGAATGGCTAAAATCAAAAACACAAATGACAGTTTACACTGAAGAGGATGTGGAGCAAGGGAAACATTCTTTCATTACTTTTGGGAACATCCACTCTAGAAATCAATATGGAAGTTTCTCAGGAAATTGAGACTCAATCTACCACAAGGCCCAGCCAGTTATACCATTCCTGTGCATATATCCAAAGAATGGTCAATCATACCATAAGGACACTAGCAGCTTTATTTGTTGTAACCAGATCCTAGAAACAACCTAGATGCCCTTCAACTGAAGAATAGATAAAGAAAATGTGGTACATTTGCATTATGGAGTATTACTCTGGTGTTAAAAACAATGACATTGCCGGGCGGTGGTGGCGCACGCCTTTAATCCCAGCACTTGGGAGGCAGAGGCAGGCGAATCCCTGTGAGTTCGAGGCCAGCCTGGGCTACCAAGTGAGTTTCAGGAAAGGCGCAAAGCTACACAGAGAAACCCTGGCTCGAAAAACCAAAAAAAAAAACAAAAAAAAACAAAAAACAAAAAACAAACAAACAAAAAAAATGACATCAGGAAATTTAAAGGTAAATGGATGGGGGCTCAGAGGTTAAGAGCACTGACTCCTCTTCAAGAGGTCCTCAGTTCAATTCCCAGCAGCAACGTGGTGGCTCACAACCATCTGTAATGAGATCTGGTGCCCTCTTCTGGCCTGCAGTCATACATGCTGTACACATAATAAATAAATAAATCTTTAAAAAAAAAAAAAAGTAAATGGATGGAGCTAGAAAAAAATCATCTCGAGTAAGATAACCCCGACTGATAAAGACAAAAATGGTATGTACTCACTCGTAAAATGATACTAGCTATAAAGAGGCTAGGTAACAAGTAGGGCCCAAGGTTGGATACTTGGATCTCCCTGAGGACAGGAAATAGAAGAGTTCTCCTGGGTGGACTGGGAGCAGTGGGGATGAGAACCTGTTGGATCAGTTTAGTGGGAGGATGGAGGAGGAGAGTACTGGAAGAAAAACTGTAAAGGGGGTGCTTTTTTCAGATAGAAAACTGATGCAAGGGAAACTCCCAGGAATCTACAATGATGATCCAGACCATTAGCAATAGTGGATACATAGCCTGAACTGGCCATCTCCTGTGATCATATTGATTACTACACCAATTGTCATCATAGAGCCTTCATCCAGTAACTGATGGAAATAGATGCAGAGACCCTAGTCAAACATTAGGCTGACCCTAGGGAATACTGCTGAAGAGAGGGAGGAAGGATTTGAGGAGCCAGAGAGGTCAAGGACATCATAAGAAAACCCACAGAAACAACTAACCTGGCTCATAGGAACTCACAGAGTCTGAACTAACAACCAGAGAGCCTGCATGGGACTGACTTAGGCCCTCTACATATATGTGACAGTTCTGTAGCTTGGTCTATTTGTGGGGCTCCTAGCAATGGGGGCAGGGGCTGTCACTAACACTTTGGCTGTCTCTTGGGAACTATTCCTCATACTGCATTGTCTTACCCTGCCTTAACACAAGGGGAAGTGCTTAGTCTTACTGCAACTTGACATGCCACAATTTGTAGACACCCATGGGAGGCCTGCCCCTTTCTGAACAGAAACAGAGGAGGAGTGGATGGGGAGGGGAAGAGAAGTGGAAGAAGAAGGGGGAGGGGAAACTGAGGTCATGATGTTAAAAAAATAAATAAATAAAATAAAAATTGCATGTGCAGGCAAGTGTGTTTGTGTCTGTGTCTGTGTAAGTGTGTGTGTGTGTGCATGTACGTGTGCACGTGTGTGTGTGTGTGTGTGTGTGTGTGTGTGTGTGTGTGTGTGTGTGTATCACGTGCAAAGGAGAGAAGAGGGTGCTAGATGTCCTAGAACTGAAGTTACAGAAGTTGTGAACCACCGAACATGGATGCTGGGAAATCCACCTCAGGTTCTCTGCAAAAGCAGCAAGCGTATTAAATTGTGGGGTCATCTTTCCAGCCTCCCTGTTTATATTATTATTTTCGGAAAAAGTCTGTGCTGATATTATGAATAAAAGTCAAACCAAACTCACTAATCTGAGGGAGTAGGCATTAAAAAAAAACTGTGACATTCCTAGGTATCATGCTGCTTGGATCCATCAAGTTCATGTTCAAACCTTCAGTCGTAAATCATGCTGATCAAAATGAAGGCTCATGTTACAAAGGCAACAGTGGCAATGAAATAAAATTAACAATGCAGCATGCTAATAAAATGGGGGAAACCCTAGTATTACCTATTAGTCTGACCTATATTTAGTACTCTCTTCTGCAAAAAAATAGATTTCCCAGAAGATATTGAGAAGCACACCAACAGTAATGAAGCAGAAAAATGATAGATGTTAAGAAATTAAGGTGCCCCAAAATGGGTAATAAACCTGTACTTCTTTGTTGCCCATGCACTTTCGATGAGCTTGCAAAGTTTTAGACCTTTTTAATTTAAGATGGTCCATTTTATTTCTTTCGGCTACAGTGGAAATAATTTCCTTATCTATCATTAGAATGGTTTAGTACTTTCATTAATCTACACATCATAAAGCAGAAAGTGATTTTTATACCTACTACAATCAGTCATTGCCCCTGCTTCATAATGGAAAATGGTTGTTTTCTGCTGATTCCAAAGACAGTCTTAAGGCCTGCATTCTGATCCATCACAAATATAAAAACCAAATGAATGCATGGAAAGGCTGTTCTTACCACCACTCCCTTGATATAATTTGGTTTATGACAGTGAATGGCAGACGTCTGCAAATGTAACCGCGACCCCTGACATGGTGGAAGAGGCTAGGAGTGGGACATCAGGAGAGGCACCAGGGCTGCTTGTGGAGGAAACAAACTGTGAGGTTTTCCATCTCATGTTGAACTCATATTCTTGGTTCAAAGCCAAGAAGGTCAGCCAGACTTGAAATCAGATGAGCATGTCACTGCACAGTATGTTCAGGCCACTGTTCTAAGATAAACTCATGTGCCCTTATGTCATTAATCTGAACATTTCATATGCTCTCCAGCTTCCTCCCTAGAAACCCTGGTCTCCCATTCAAAAACTGTGTTATAAAAGACAAGGAATGTTTACTAAATTAGTGACATTGTCAGTTCTCAATGATATGATCTGAGGTGAACTCATGCAGCATTGACAGTGTTATAATTTAAGAGTGTGCCCTGGAGTAAAGGATGTGGGAGTACTTGTAGGCAGACTGGTCAGAATTCACAGCAGTGGGTGTTGAAATAGTGAGACACAGATTTCCCTAATGAAGTCCTTAGTGTGAGACTTTCACTCTTCTTAGAGTTGATGGTTGGTTTTTAGATTAAGTTAAATGACAGTCCAATATCCTGTCAAGTGCTAACATTTGGTGTTCCTCTGGAAGTTATTTTTTTTCCAAGAGTATTGAGAGAGTTGGTGAACAGTAGGCAAATTGGGTTGTGAAATTAGAAAACATAACATTCCAAAGCTACTCATATTGTATGGTACTGTGTTTCTTCTAGATCATGTAGGTGATTCTGAACTATCCATTGTTAGTTGTAATATACAGTAACCAGGGGGAGCACAATTTAAGTTCCCAGTGCAGTTACTACTGAATAATTGTCACTTTTGTATTGTTATACCATCAAAAACTACTAACCTGAGCTGGAATCAGGAGTGATCTGTATTACTAGTAGTGAAATAATTACCCATGTTGAGCTACAGAAAAAAAATAGGTTTGGAACTATAAGAAAATGGAAAATTATGGAAAAAAGTGTTTTTTAAAAATCTTTTCTAGAGAGAAGCTAGGGGAAATGAGATACAGTTCCATCTCTGGAATGCTGAATTCTTGGGTATAACCTTCTTGGATCTGAAAGGAGCAGTAGTTAATCCAATAATTTAGATTCCACTCTTAAAAATATGTTAGACCATTCTGTAAAAATGCAAGATGATGTGAACCTCCAACACTATAGTTTAGCACTGACACTCAATTATGTTTTCGCTTACTTATAAGGAATGACCATAAATGTTACGAGGCACAGGGCAATGACTGGCCTTGTTAAAACTATGCAATGAGTTGCCTGCAGGCATACATGGTATAGCGCTGACTTATACCTTTTCATTTGTGCATTTACTAGGGCTCCCGATGTCAAAAAGAAAACAGTGCTGATATTTATGTTACTCTTTTTTTATACTCAGAATTGACTTGAACTATTACATTCAAATTTCTTGATACTTGTTTTCCTTGGAAAGAAAAATATAAAATAAAAATTAATTCCAGTTTGAATACATACTTCAATAAAGAAATTCCTTTGATCAAGGTTCCCCCAGCTTGTCTCAGTGGGAATAGTTGGGCTGAGAGACACTGTGGAATCTGACATTTTTCTAGTCTTCAACTTTAGCATTGGTTTTGTAAGTGCTTGATGGATGCCTTCTGTGTTGGTTGCTTTGTGCTCCCTTATCTCTAGGGACGGTAGAGTGACTTGTAATGCAATGAAATAAGGGACTAGATGACTCCTTCCCTAAGGGAAGTATTTTAGATACTAATTTGGTTGGTTTATTCGTTAGTGAGACAGACATTTGTTTATATATTACAAAATAAACTTAAAATCTACAAAAGATTAGAAAAATTGACCTTTCCACAGTACAAAGAGATGAAGGGCATAGGGCAGAATTATGAAATGAGATCTGAGAAGTAGACAAAGTGCTTTTTTGTCATATCTATCTTTAAAGTTATACACTACTTAAACACAGTTGTATTGATCAGCCAGTATTCAAGAAGTAGTGTTTGGTTAAGGAAAGCCAGGCTCAGAGTGCAACTTTGTATGTAACACAGAGAGAGAGAGAGAGAGAGAGAGAGAGAGAGAGAGAGAGAGAGAGAGAGAGAGAGAGAGAGAGAGAGAGAGAGAGAGAGAGAATGGAGAAAAGAGAGGAGAGAGATGCTATATTCTCTCTTTTAGTAAATTCAAGTTTTAACCCAATTTTCATAACATGATAGATAAAGGCACTCACCACTATTCTCATCACCTCTCATTTCCTGTATCTATTTCCTTAAATTTCTTCCTCCAAAGTTACCTGTACCAGGGCACTATCTGTAATGAACAAGAAAACTGTTAAAATAATAGAAGTATTTATGTGGCCATATCTCATTTCAGAGAAATTTTTACTCATTTTATGTAATGTTTTGTTGTGCTGGGACTGTGGTTAAGACTTTTGAAATACAAGTCTGAATTTTATTTCTAGTCACTATTATGCTATATCAGATGGATATAAAAATTGAGATTTGGCTAGAAGAGGGGGTAAGGGAGCAGTGTGTTTATCAGTTGATTAGAAGGCAGCTATTCCCTAGAAGTTCTCTTCTTTGGTCTTTGTTCCAGCTGACAAAACCCCACACTTTAAAAATAAAAGAACATGAATGCATATGTGTTTATGTGTGTATATTTACTTCACAATGGCCTAAAGCGGCAGTTTTCAACCTGTGGGTTGAGTCTCCTTTGGGAGTTGAAGGATTCTTTCACAGGAGTGGCCTAAGACCATCAGAAAACATAGATATTTACATTGCAATTTATAACACCATCAAAATACAGTTATGATGTAACAATGAAAATAAATTTATGATGGGGGGGGTCACCACAACATGAGGAACAGAAATAAAAGGTTGTGGCATAAGGAAGATTGAGAACTACTAAAAGGGTACTAAAAGAATTACTAAAAGAGAAGAAATCTGCTCATCTGTCATTTGCATGTGCCTGGTCTTTGCTTCAGTTATGTTGAGTTCTTTTTTCTCTTACCTTATGCATTCAACATACTGCACACTGTGTTTGTTCCAATTTGTTTCTCTAACACTTGGGAATATTTAAGGTTCCCTCTTTGCCCACCCATTTCACAGTGAATAATGTCATTGCATTTTTGATGACTCCACTTAAAGCAGAGGGGTTTTTCTTATGACCTTAGTGCGGTCGTTCAATTCTTCTTCTGGACCTGGGAGACAAGGAATGAGACAGACACCCAGATAGGTAGACAGATAGGTGTAAATGGACATTTCCTGTTCTGATCACCCTGTCCCAAACAAAGGCTTATATGAATTACAAATAATAAGCCAATAGCTAAGGCTTATTACCAACTAGCTCTTATATTTTAAGTTAACCCATATTACTTATTTGTGGTCTGCCATGTGGCAGTACCTTTTTTAGCATGGCATGTTCATCTCGTTAAAAATGTTTTCTTTCATTAAATGTACATTTCATCCTCTTTATCAAATATTTGTTATATATACTCAGATTTCTCTCTCACATAGTATTAAGTTCAGATTATTAATCATGTTAATATTAGCAAAACATTGTGTTTTCAAATGAATTGATAAGAGTTTACACTTCCAATGTCAGTATCAACATTGAAAATAAAAAATTACTAAATCATTTATTCTCTGACTTAGAATAACATGTACACTTCTACTCTCAAAAAAGTCATACATTGTTGCATTCAAAATTGGTTCATCATCAATACTTGGAAAATTTCCCCCAATTTCTCAGAAGTGTCTCCAAAATTTTAGCCTAAAAATGACCAAGTTACCCTACTGAGAATCTGAACAAGATTTGACTCTATTTTGCTTTTTCATGCCTCTTATACTGTAGCCATGTCTTCTCACTCAGAGATGCAGTTCTGTTTTCCAGAACTCTGAATGAGGCAAATATGACCCTCTGTAACTCATGATTCTGTTTTGATTCAATTCATTACAAAAATGAACTGTATCTATGGGTATCACTGGATCATATCAGTGTTGATATATATTAAAGATTTACCATAGGCTGAGACACTTTGCACAGCCTCGGTGCAGGGAGGAGTGACTTGAACGTGCATCAACTGAGTGTACCAGGCTCTGCTGACTTCCCATGGGAGACCTTGCCGTGGAGGAGGTGGGAATGGGGAGTGGGGTGCAAAGGAAAGCTGGGGTATGGGAGGACATGGGGATCTTTGGTTGATATGTAAAATGAATAGAAAATCTCTTAATAAAAAGATAAATAAATAAAAGATTTACCATAGGTAACTGCTGAAAGGAATTACTAATGCACAGAGGTATGCTAGCTATTAAAACATCAATAAATTGAAAAAGGTTTATATTCTGAAGAAGTGAAATAAGAATTTCATTCTGCAGGGTAGAGAAATTGGTTTTCTGCCTCAACTAACACAAATTCATTCACAAAAGAGGCCCTTGGGGTTTTCATTTATGAAGAAACAGCTCTGCTTACCAGGCTTCACTGACAATGGGAGGTGGTATGCTCAATGAGATATCAGACACAACTTTTATTTCAACTCACTTCTTCTTGGTCCATTCACCATCTTTTCTGCCACTGGTTCATAAAGCAACTACTGCAAATATAGGCTGTTAACATTCTCCTCTAACACTGAATCAGAACCTTGGAGAAACTTAATCAGCCATTTTGACTTGTACAAACATCTGGATACAGAAGAAATTTCATATTCTGGTGAGAAAATATGATCAATGGGAAAGGAAGAGAGTTGGTAATTTTTCTCTCCTAGATATTAGACAGAAAACTCCTATTTTACATAATACCTAGGGGATCAATTTGGGTTGAATAACAACTGAGATGAAAATCAATAACTCCTCCTTGATATAACTGTATTTTCACTTTCTAAGAAATACCAATTTCCAACCCTTGGGACCACTTCCACTTTAGGGAAAATGAAAAGAAAAAAAGAAAAATCTTTACAATGATTACTTTAAAGGGGAGAAAAGATAAAATTTAATGCATTAATTCTAGAGCATTAATAGAATAATTAATGCTCTAGAAATCTAATTTTAGGAGTGGGGTTTTGTAATTGGACCACCAGTTACATCACCAGTTAATCAACAGCTCACCTCCTAATGCTGGCCATGTAATGAACATAGAACTGGGAATGTAAGAGCTACATGGACTGGTCACTAGTAAGGAATTAGAATAAAATGAAGCAGGATGGATAAGTATTACCACATTTAAAAATAGTGATATTTAAGCTCTATGTGGGCAATTGAATTATGAATGTTATCAAGTTGTCTGACAGCTACGGAAGCCTCAAAATATGAACACAGCACACTCAGAGTTGGCCACTGTCAACTTAAAGCATAATATGGGAGTTAGAATGACTCTTGGAAAGTGCTTAAAGAGATACTTGATTCTGTGGTTGTGCTGAATTTAAATTCTGTGCTCTGGGAATTTAAAACTAGCAGCTATTACTAGCTTAACTTCCAAGTTGGGAAATGCAAAAGTTCAATGCATTTGATACACACCTTTAGTACTATGGTAAAAAACGAGTGCAAGGAACCTTGACACTGAGAAGGAGGCATCTGCACTCATCAGTAAAAGTAAAGTGAGTATTCCATAGCCCCCTAAATCCATAATGCTATAAGTAAAAGCCTTGTATGTAGTGACCTTGGGATATTCCTGACAGTTCCTTGAGTTAGATCCCTAAAAAATTACCATCTGATCTGCTAAACATTAGCCACACACCCCTTCATTGCATCCATACTGGTAACACTTTTTAGTTTTCAGCATAATTCAAGCAGATAAATATAATGCATTATTGTAAGAAAAAATGTATTATACCCTCCTCTTTTAAATATTGCAGTATGTATTTATTAAAGAAAACAAAAGCATTATATGCTGGAATAAATATGATGACATCTGATGAACAAGGCTATGTAGCTGGAGAGTTTTCTCTCTGGGTTCCGCCAAGCCCTGGCAGTCCAACAGCCCACTTATAAAATAAACACACAGGCGCTTATATTATTTAAACTGTTTGGCCTAATAGCTTAGGCTTCTTGTTAACTGTTCTTATATCTTCAATTAACCCATTTTTATAAATCTATACCTTGCCACGTGTCTCATGGCTTACTGGCATCTTCGCATGTTGCTTGTCATGGCGGCAGCTTGCAGTGTCTCTCTCTGCCTTCCTGTTCTCTCAGTTCTCCTCTTTGTTAGTCCTGCCTATACTTCCTGCCTGGCCACTGGCCAATCAGTGTTTTATTTATTAACCAATTAGAGCAACACATCTGTCATACAGAACATCTCACAGGAAGGCTAAATATAATGCTGGGTGGAAGATTGATTTAAGTGCTGCTGAAAGAAGGTAAACCAAAGGTGTCAAATGATATCTTAGGGAGATTTCTAATATAAGTCAATATGGTTGTATATTGTGCACCCCAATAAAGCTTGCCTGGAAATCAGAGGACAGAGCCAGCCACTAGATTAGACATAGAGGTCAGGCAATGGTGGCACACACCTTTAATCCTGTCACTCAGGAGGCAGAGGTCCGTCTGGATCTCTGTGAGTTCAAGGTGACACTGAGCTACATGAGAGAAGCAGAACCAGGCAGTGATAACATACACCTTTAATCTCAGGAAGTAATATGGCAGGACACAGAAAGGTATATAAGGCGTGAGGAAATAGGAACTCTCTCTCTTAAGGCTTAGGGTTTCATAGAAGAAAGCTAGTGGGTGGCTTTGTTATCTGATCCCCAGAGAAGCTTCATTGGGGTACACAGTATATCACATCAAGCACATTTGTTGGAAAAGAAAGGCAGTCTTCCATAGTATCATAGCATACACATGTACTGTATCCCATTTTCCTCAGAGAAATCCATGTTTAGTTTTCAGA
The DNA here is from genome assembly GCF_049852395.1 of Peromyscus maniculatus bairdii. Lineage (NCBI taxonomy): Eukaryota > Metazoa > Chordata > Mammalia > Rodentia > Cricetidae > Peromyscus > Peromyscus maniculatus. The sequence continues at coordinate 203,859,405 of NC_134852.1, read as the reverse complement.
AAAAAAAACATCATCATTAAGAAATTAGCATTCCCTTTATTGCAGGTAGCTATTGATACAGGGCTTGAACTAACAGTGATGCTAGTGTTCTGTATTTCCACAGTGGTATAAATGAGTTTATTGCAGTCAGACCATAAAGAGAATTCTAGTAGGACCTTCCCAATGGATTATTCTCCTCATTTGGTTTACCTTCTAAGAAACTGTCTGAACACAAGCCCTCACATCAGTATTTACTTTTATGTTAGCTGCTAAACTCATTTATCAATCTGTTGAAATTGTCAACACAACTGAACATCACTTGTTCATTTAGTTTACACTTTACACACATATAGCAGAATAAGGTCAGCACATATCTGAACTTTATTAGATATAAAGCCATTGAAGCAGGAGAGATGGCTTAGCAATTAAGGGAAGATGTTCTTGTAGAAGATCCAGATTTAATTTCCAGCACACACCTGGTGTTTATCAACTGTCTGTAACTCATTTTTCCAGGCTGTCAAATGCCCTCTTCTTCCTTCCATGGGTACTGCCCTCACACAGGAAAACTCTCATATACACAAAATAAAATATAATAAATCTTAGAATGAAGCCATCATAAAATAAATGCAGAGCAGAAATATGGGAAGAAACCATTTACAATTAAACTATTTAAACTATTGATCCAAATTTACTTACTTTATCAACTCATTAGAAATGTATGTCCATATATATATATATATATATATATATATATATATATATATATATATGGCATGTTGGGTTATGTAACATAGGAAATATAAAACTGCAAAAAACACATATTTTTTCAGAGAGTAATCTGGGATTTCATCATGTATATTCAGTAAGCAATTATTGCTGAACTTGCTTATTTACTATTAACATAGGCAATAAAATATATACATACAACCTAGGATATTAATTTTCTTCTACATCCTGACAATGAAGTAGTATCTTCTTTTTGATGATGATGGTGAAGTATAATTCTAAATGAATAATTTTATCTTTTCTGGTCTATTCCTACAAGAAGATGGAAATGATCAATTTAACTGTAGCTAGAAGCTACAAAGTTTATGTTATGCCCACTGTTTGTTGTCACCAACCATCCTAATTTGCTTAGGAATGAAGGACATTCCAAATAATATGATTTTTCATTTTAAAGCCTAGGTAGCTCTAGGACAATTTGGTCTTACCATGCTTTGAAAACCTATTTGTAAGTGTACTTTATTTGTTCTGCCAGTCAGCTCTGTTTCACCAGCTTGATCACAAATAACCACACAGAGACTTTTTATTGATTATAAATGCTTGGCCTTGTTGCTAACTAGCTCTTACATCTTTTTCCTATCTATGCTCTAACATGAGGTGATACATTTTTTTCAGCATGGCATATTCATCTCCTGCTTCCACTGCATCTGGCTGGTGACTCCCTCCTTCTCCCTCCACATTCTCTTTTTACCTGTCCAAATGTCTCACTTAACCTCTTCCTGCCTAGCTATTGTCCATTAGCTTTTTATTAATCCAATGAGAAAATGACTTGGCAAAGACACAAATTCACAATGTACAAAAAGACTATTCCATAACATTTCCCCTTTTTGTCTAATTAAAAAAGAAAGTTTTAGCTTTAACATAGTAAAACTATATATAACAAAAACAGTTATCAAGTAAGAATAACAGTCGCAATATCTGGTATTTTTTGTATTCAGCAAAAGTAGAGAAAATACTCTATTACCTATCTTACCTTGTGAATCTAAAGATTTATACCTAAGAAAAACATTAAATCTAATCATTTAGTCTTTCACTCCATCAAAGTTAAAGACTAAAAGAGTATAATGTTAATAATGACAGGGACATATGGCTGTTTGCTTTTTCACTAGTTGTGAAAAAGACTTTGAATGCTCCAGTGTGGAGCATCTCTAATATCTAGTGGCTTGTCTCCAGAACTCTCTATGAACTTCTTTCTCTATTGATAGGAATAGCATTGTTGATAGTAACTCACTCTATCATTATTCTCTTGTTCTACTTTGTGCACTGGTGGGTATTCAAGCAGCAAAGAAGTCTACTATGGTTATCAGAACTTCACTGATGCATGTTATCAGTTATCAAGTGTCAGGGCATCTCCACAATAAACATAGGATCCAGCTGAGGCTGTTTACTGCTTAATTCATCATGGAACTAACAGGACACACCTAGTAGCACAATAAAGAAGATGAAACTAGTAGAAAAACTACATTGCTAAAAATATCAGCAGAGACTCCTGGTTTTTATATTTACTAGACAAGGCTGAGACTGGAAAATGAAGTTACCTTTTGAGACTTCATGTTACAATTCTGCCTTTAATCTCCAGAGGAGGTGTCATCTCTGTCCATTCTGTTAATCAGATATTCTCATCTAAATCAGGGATGTCTCCTCTTCTTACATGAAAAGAATTGAAAAGCACTGCCTCAGCATTTCCTATAAAGTTGTCATAGTTCATGCCAAGAACAGAGTCTCTAGAAAAAGGTTTAGTTCCTAGGTGGCCTAATTAACTGGGCTCCCTGGTCTTAAGCTGCTACTTAAATTTCTCCAGTTATTTCACATAGTGTCCTCACTTTGTCACAGGTGAACAGATGGAAAAAGCATATCTCTGTTTTTGCATAAGGGCTTACCCTATGGGAAAGGGGACTTGAGGGGTTTTACTTATTTATGTTGAGCTCAGGGGTGGCATCTTTAAAAGTAAGAAACTAGTACAAATTATATCACGGTTCATGCATGGATAGGTAGACAAGGTACTACTGAGGCTTGGCCAGAGCCCACACCCCTCTTGTATCATAGCAAGAAAATGAATTCCAAAAAGTCTTACAAGAGTTTTTCATGGTTCCTTTAGAGCTTGATTTAGAACTTTTTTAACTTGCATTATTTGTCAAAAGAATTATGCTAGCTTTTTTACAACACTCCAAACTATTTCTGTATGTCCGGGAGTACTTATTCCAGAACACAGGATTATGCTGCGAACTTATTTGGTATTTAAAGAGGATCAAATGTTGTATTTCTGCAATCATTGATTTTTTTCTTGGCTTAACATTATCTGCAGATCACGTCTTCATATCTAGCCGTGTAATATAGTTTTCCAATTTTGTTCCAGACTGACATCACAATCATGGCTCCTCTGGGTGGTTTCCAAATATGCTATGTTCATTGACAGTCTTCTAATTTTACAAGTGTGTTTTGTTTCCTCTGCACTGACATGCTATCCCAAATGGTATCTAACTTTGTAATTTAATTAAACATTGCCTGTGTACACTTCTGATAGAGTTTAGCCACGTCTTCCTCTGTGACTTTCATAAAAGTGTCTGTGAACTTGGACACACCCAACATATCTTTTTTGTTATTTTGTCTTTTTTTTCAGAGCTGCGGACAGAACCCAGGGCCTTAGCACTTGCAAGGCAAGTGCTCTAACACTGAGCTAAAGCCCCAACCACATGCCCAACATATCTTACTTTTAACTTCATGTGCTGTATTTTAAAAAAGAATGTAGCCTACTGAGTCCAATTGGTACCATGACTATGTGGGGCCATCTCACACACCCTTCAGCTAGATATAAGGTATAGTAACCCATCCTATATCCATGCTGGAACTTCTTGGTCTCGTGAGGTCTTTTACAGATAATCACAGCTGCTGTGAGTTCATGTGTGAACAGCAATTCCTTGTACACGAGAGAGCATTTTAGTGCACTTCTCCTCATCAACTAGCTCTCATATTCTATCTCCTCTCTATGATGTTCCCTGAGCCTTTGAGGGGCTATGGAAGTTGGTATATGTATATAATCTATAAGTAAGCACTTGCTTACTTTTTCTTTTAACACCCCTTTTATTTTGAGAATTTTATATGTGATAACTTTGTATATTTACATTATTTACACCCTTCTCATCAATCTCCTCCTCCAGCTCCTCCAATATTCCCCATTCCCCATCCATCTGAACTCTGTGACATTTTAATTAATTTTGGGATATCTATCTATCTTTCTTTCATCTATCATCCATCTATAGAAGAGACAAAAATATATTATAAATTCACCATGAGGAGTCCATTTATTGTTGCTCATATTTATATATGCTTAGGGAGGACTGCTGGGATTGAATAACATACAAGGGGATCATTGAGAGGACTGATATTCCCTTTCTCAACAACTTCTGAATGTATGTAGTTCTTCCGTTATGGGTGAGGACTTGTTAGGGTCCCCCCCCTATCCAGATTGCTGTGTTAACTGGTATTGTCATTGAGCAGGTCTTGTTTAGTAACCATGTTGTTAAGATTTCCTAGGCTCAGCTTTCAAGTACACCATCTTGCAGCTGCCATACTGTAAGCATCTTCTGGCTCTTACACTCTTTCTATCTTCTCTTCTGTGATATTCTCTGGGCCTTTGGTGGTGAAGTTGTCTTTTAGGTAGGATATCAGTTGGAGATGTGCAGCCAGTGTTCAGCTGTTCTTTGAATTTTGACCACTAGTTGCTTTCTATAGTGGTCTCTGAAGTTGCAAAAGAATCTTCTGCTGTGGATATCGTTCTGTATAAATAATACACTGATTGGCCAGTGGCCAGGTAGGAAGTATAGGTGGGACAAGGAGAGAGGAGAATTCTGGGAAGTAGAAGGCTGAGTGAGGGAGACACTGCCAGCCTCCACCATGACAAGCACCATGTAAAGATGCCAGTAAGCCACGAGCCACATGGCAAAGTATAGCTCTATAGAAATGGGTTAATTTAAGATATAAGAACAGTTAGCAAGAAGCCTGCCACGGCCATCGAGTTTTTAAATAATATAAGCATCTGTATGTTTATTTTATAAGTGTGCTCTGGGACCGGCAAGACTTGGTGGTAGCTGGAGAGAAATTCTCCAACTACAATCTTCTTTGATGAGAGGTGAGACCCACACTTATATAAAAACTGCACTTCAGATAAACAAGGTTTATTTTATTTAATGATTTTATTTAATGTACAAACTCATAAATTAATAAATTCTTGCTGTTACATGCTGTTAATGGCCTTTCTTCTGTTAAAATGAATTTTGTCCTTCCTTTCTCTTTTCTTTATTACTATATTTTCTTATTTTCCTTTTTTGTTATATTTGTTTCCCCTTTTTTATCTATTTATGTTGATATTTATCACACGCATTACTATAATATACATTCCTGAAAATCCCTGACCTCTTGACATATTCATTTAGGAGCACACGACCCCATGCCTCAGGGTAAATCTTCAGGAGTGACATGAGCTGTGGAGGAACCTAAAACACAAAATCTAGAGAGTAAGTGACTTTCAGTAGTATGTTTCAATGAGCTAGAAACACTTGTGAAAACTTCAGAAGAATGTGAAGAGATTGTGTTTGTATGAAACATAAGCAAGGGCCAAGCAGAGGTTCTGCTGGAACTGTCAGAAGGAACCTAACAAGCCATTTTGAATTGAGTTTCCATTTTAAATTGGGGTCAAATAAAGTTTAAGTTCCCAAGGCCTCCCTGGGTAATTGACATCCTGTTTGGCAAGGAGAGGCATGTATGTTGGGTAAATTGCCCAGCCACACTTGAGTAAAGCAACGCAATAAGAACAAGACAAACATGTCACACAGTAAAGTTCCTAACTCTGAATCCTAATTGGTGAAAATGTAACTGTAACTTGGCACAGATGTTTGCAGTTTTTATGCTTAAAAGCTCTGTAACATTTGGGCTCAGGTTGCAGTTCAGCTCCAAGTCTATTCTTCATCCCTGATCAATTAATATCAGTTGGATTACAATAAACTTTAGCTTTCTGCATTGACTTGGTGTTTAAGATGTGTTGGACTGACCAGACCCTGTAACAGTGTGTTGTAGGAAAGCAAGGTAATCCATAGGAATGAGCATATGCCTTGTCTGAGGGACAGCTATGGATGCCTTCTGCCTAGACTTTCCATTGCTGAAACATATCCATTACTTGTTTCATTGTTGTGACAAAGACAGCTAGCAAGAGCAGCCAACAATGAAGTGGCTGATAGGTCAAGGAGATGCACTCCACCAAATCTTGGAAGATATGGTGGCAATAACAGAAGGCAGCTAGTCACACCATGTATGCAATCAGGAAGCAGAGATTATTGCCATTTGCCATTTCACTCACTTCTTCCTTTGATTAGTTCTGAGGCTCTAGCCCACAAAATAGTCATGTCCCCACTTAGGTTGTATTTTCCCATCTCAATTAACCTAATCTAGAAACTGTCATACAGACATGCCTAGAGGCTTGTCTCCCAGGTGAATCTAGATACTGACAATATGATAATCAATGTTAGCCATCAAAAGTACGATATCTGATTGGATCTGTTAGCTACAGCTATGCAAGAAATCTTCCTAAAAACAGTTGCTAATGATGGAAGCAATTTGTGCCTTTTTTAGTACCATGATTTAAAATGTTACCTTAGTATAAGCCAAGCTTGGCAAAGTAATAGCTAGACTCATTGATGTGTCTGTAATCAACTACTGAGTCAGTTAAAGACTGTGAAGTCATGTATGATTGCTAGTAAGGTAACTTAGCTATATGAGTCTGATTTCCATTACTCAGCAGAAAAAATAACTCATTTTTCCTCATGGTGGAGGTAGACAGCCAAGTAAAATACAAGAAGCATGCACAGCCTCTGTGGTTGCACCCTGTTATATCTTCCATATTCTAGAATCCTTCAAAAACCAAAAGTAAACACAAACTAAATGTGGGGGAAAAGAATACACTACTTACTACAAGGACATACAGAGCTGAGGCTATAAAGATGGCTCAACATTTAAGTACTCAGACTGCTCTTACAGAGGGCCTGCATTTGGTTGCTAGCACCCATATTGAGTCCTCACAACCACCAGTAACTTCAACTCCAAGGGATCAGATACCTCTGGCCTCTGTGGGCATGTGCACTCACATACATATGCTCCTAATCAAACACAAACTCTGCCACAAATTCAAATCTTAAAAAATGATCTGCAATGTCATGACAGAGAGAATGCACAGAAAGAGAGGTTGGCAATATGCAGAACAGTAGCTATAAATCCACTTTAGGTACAACCTTTCGCATTAAAAATGTACCGACCTTTGAGGTTGGATATATGGTTCATTGGTTAAGAGCATGCATTGTTCCAGCTGAGACTCACGGTCTATTTTCATCATCATGTCAGGTGGCTCACAATGGATTATAATCCCTGCTCCAAAGGATCCATCATTCTTTTCTGGCATTTGTGGATACCTTATCTCATGTGCACAACACACACACACACACACACACACACACACACACACACACACACACACACAGACACACACACAGACACACACACACACCATATATATATATATATATATATATATGGTGTGTGTATGTATGTATATATATATATATATATGGTGTTTGTGTCTATATATACATGTACATGTATGTATTTTGTTTCTTAATATTATCTAAAGTCTAATAAGATGTGGCCCAAGAATAGCTTTAAAGGCAGAACAACGCAAAAATCTAAACTTACCATGTGTGGTGTGTGTGTGTGTGTGTGTGTGTGTGTGTGTGTGTGTGTGTGTGTGTGTGATTATTTTTTGAAACTTGATTGAGTGTTGAAGAACAGCAACTGTTCTTCACCCAGTGTATCTCAGGAGGCTAAATCATCTGACTCTTTTGAGCCCAATTAGCATCTTTTGATCTACTTCACGTTTGAGTGTAACATCTCCCAATTTGAAGAGCTATTAATCAAAGGACCACATTTTCCACTCCCATGTTGATATAAATGAGCTAGATAATAGTGAAGGATACCACAGACATTTCAGAAGGAGAAAGTGAGGCAGGCAGTGGTTTCCAATGCATAGTAATTTCAAACTGTATTAGATAGATGTTGCTAGAAACTTGAATGCTTTATGACTGGGAATATTGCTGGCCAGATCTTAGTTCTCCTTAAAAACAATAACTTATCCCTTGCCATCCACTGTTCTTGGCTGTACCTTTGTTGTATTTTTCCTTATTTACCTTCTTTAGTTGCTTATGAAGTCAAATGCTGTAGCTTAGATATTAATTGTTCTCCACAGGCCATGAATCTAATGTTTAGTCTTCAGCCTGGTACTGTTGTGAGGCAGTTAAAGACGTGCTGGCAAGCTGTAAACATGGTGCAGTTGGTAAATGTGCCCAAGAAGAAAACTAGATTTTAAGTTCCATCATCCATGTAAATGCTGGTGAATATGACAGCCTTCTTGTAATTCCAGAGCCTGGGACCCTGGAGACAGCTGACTAGCTTGACTAGCATTATTGCAAGCACTGTATACAAATGAGAGACTTTGTCTCAATGTTTAATTTGGAGATCATTTGAGGAAGACATTCAACACCAAATCTGCTTTCTGTATGCACATGCACACATACATAGACATGAACACATACATGTGAAAACACAAATATACACATGTATATTATATGTTGATACCAGAAAACCCAGGCTCAATCAAACAAAAAATGAAATTGAACTTGGTAGAGATCTTCTGGTCATTGAGTCTATACCTTTGAAGTAGCTAAAAGAATCTCTCTCTCTCTCTCTCTCTCTCTCTCTCTCTCTCTCTCTCTCTCTCTCTCTCTCTCTCTCTTCTCTCTCTCTCTCTGTCACACACACACACACACACACACACACACACACCTTATTTGAGCAGGTTGGCCTAGAAAAACTAACATATAGCCTTAATTCTTGCAGGCTTTTGTTAGGCAATATGCCCTGCCTATTCATTAGGAAGTCTTTTTTTTAATTTTTATTTATCTTTTTAATTTTTTAATTTAATTTAAATTTACATATCATCCATGGATTCCCTTGTTCTCTCCCTCCCCGCCTTCCCTCCAGCCCACCTCCCATTCCCATTTCCTCCAGGGAATAACTTTTTAACCATATGCTAAATTTCTTATTTATGCTCCCTTATGGATTCACTTCACTTAGAGACCATTTTGCCAAGTAAAAATGTTGGAGAATGCAGACATAAATGTATTTCCAAAGCATAATAGCATCTCTATATTGCCTTAAAGCTCTATCTGTAAGTTAACTTATCCTTTAATAGCTCATCATTGTCCTGAAATTTATTGTTTGATGCTTTCCCCCAACATCTCACTACTCTCCACACAATTGGTCAACATATTTTCTGTCTACTTATTTGTTACAGATGGTTGGCTTACCAATAGTTTCCACTAAAGTAAAACATGAATTGACATTTTTCCAGCCACTTACACCATGTTCATCATTGTATCTCTAGTCTTTTGTTGATTGGTCTCAAAGATAATGCTCTGTACTTTTAGAAGAATAATACACATATCTGCCAATTTCTGTGCCAGTTAATTATTTCTGAATAACAAATCACCTTAAAATGTAGTGTTTTAAAACAAAAATCACTTAATACTCATGCAGCTGCAGGTTGTTTGGGCAGCTTTGCTGATTTAGGTCAGGCTCACCTGACATAATTTGGACTGCACTTGTCTTTACTGTGCCATCAGATGGTTTACCTAGTAGAGGTTGCCAGAGCCAAAAAAGAAATCACTGTAGTAAAATGGATAATGGACAAGGAAAAGTTTATTCAATGATAAGGTGATAGAAGAGAGAGGTATTAACTCAGTCTGAGCTCAGCTTTACATAAACAAAATTTAGGAGGCATTTTAAATCCTCTAGCAAGCTAGTTGCAAAAGCTGGAGGAAGTTAAGAGGACATCATAGATCATCCCTGTCTGCAGTTTAACTTTGACCAGAATAAAAGCACACCTCTTAGCCCTTATGACAAAAGGCAGATTTGGAACTTGGTGTCATAGAAACTCAGCTTCTGCTGTAGACACTGGGAACTGAGGGATCTGTTTTTCTTGATAATTACATTTGAAAAGGCTTCTATGTCCTTGGGAAAGGTAATATTAAATTCTAAAATTGGCAAGAGACTCTTTTAAAGCTCAAAGCCATGAAGAAACAATTTATAATTTTTTCTAAAGCAATGACTCTAAGAAAAGAATGGTGTTGTAGCTAGATACACAATGACACATACTTCAAAGTTGAGCAGCATGCAGTAAATGTGAAGGCCAACTTGGTCCGGAATAACTGGGGTAGAATGGTCTTCATGCAATAACTTTGTTTTTCTTTGTGTAATCCCTCTCCTTCCTCATGCAATAGACCAACTCAGACTTACTCTCAGGCAAGATTTGGGGGTCAGAGAGTTAAAAGAGAATTTGGAAATGCTTCTTGAGGACAAGGTTCAGAACTAGCACATTGTCACTTCTGCTGAATTGTTTTAGGAAAAATGCAGAGTTCAAAGAAGGGACAACAATTCCACCTTTAGTGATGGAAAAGAGGAATTGAAAGTCACTGCATATACTGTGTATGAGTGTAGTCTGTATATAATAAATAACTTATGTGTATTATCTCCACCTTTTATGTCACTTGTCCAACTTTATTAAGCAAATCACTTACAGGATTTAGTGAGGAGGTAAATGTTAATGGAGATATAGATATAGATATAGATATAGATATAGATATAGATATAGATATAGATATAGATATAGATATAGATATAGATATAGATAGAATCAGGATTGAGAATGAGGAGTTATATATATACTGACAAGTGCTTGATGATCAACTACAGCTCTTAGACTTTCTTTGTCAATTCTCAACACCGGTGGCTTCTTAGATTTCGTACTCTGTATAATTTACCGTACTTACATGCTCATTAATACATAAACATATGTTAATAATGTGCCATATTTTAGTTTCAATATCATGAATCATTTTGGTCATCATTGTTATATGCAATTCTTGTGATGTTTGAAGCATATACTATCTTATGTAATTATTTTTATTATATATTCCATAAGATAGTGCTATTATCTTAGCATGTAAACTGAAATAGCAAATGATATCCTAAGACTTAGCTAGAGCTTGTGCAGGATCCTACCAGCAGAAAAAACTGAAATTGCCAAATAATTTGTCTCAGATTAAAACACTAAGTTCTATTCCTTTTTTAGGCTATAGTTAAAAATAAATAGATGATAGGTAGATAGATAGATAGATAGATAGATAGATAGATAGATAGATAGATAGATAGACAGGCAGACAGATGGAACTGGAGAGATGGCTCTGCAATTACACTTATGATCACTGACTACTCCTCCAGAGAAACTGGGTTTCATTTCCATTCACAGCACCCATATCATGGTTCAAAATGGTCTGACTCCAGTTCTAGAGGATCCAGTGCCCCTTTCCATTTATATGGGCACCAAGCACACACATGGCCCACAGACATATACATAGTCATGCACTAGTACACCTAAAATAATAAAATAAAAGAATAACCAATGACTAGTCCTTTCACATGTTTCTTTCTACTATATACCAATCCAAAAAGAACAATTCTTCCCACTTTTAGTCTTTCCTATCTCAATACATCTAACAAAACTATACATGATTAATGCCCGTTTTGTTAGTATGAATAGGTACTCAATATTTTGTCAAATCTGTTATGTAAGTATGCATACCATTTTTATGCCCAGAGATCATATGAATTTTATAAAGTCCTAAATTTTTCAGTAATTCACAGAGAATTAAGTATAAAGTGATTAGTATGTTGATGTTCTCAACTTACAAATAGAATAATACTTGCTGACTTTTTAAATTTTCATTGAACTTCCAAGAGTAGAAATGAGCCAGAATTACTATTTCAGTATAATTCTTTTCAAAAAAGATAAAGCTGATCCTTTCTTACAAGTATCTCTAAATGATAAAGGAAGCAAGTAGTCAAATAGACAAATGACATAAAGATGCTAAATTATCCTTCAGGACTGGAGTTGAAAGGAATAGTTCTGAGAAGATTTGTACATGGTACTTGACCAAGTTAATTTCATTTGGCTGCAAATGTTCTGTAACTTGACACACATTTTCTAAAGTCAAATGGAATTCATAGATGTCCCATTATTTTTAAGAATGAACTTTAAAAAATGTGTGCACAGGCCATAATTCTATGTTATCATCATATATTATCATCACATAACAAAATCAGAATACATGATAGAATCACTAAGTGCATAAAGACAGCCAAACACTTGTCATCTGGCCTTAAATCCCTGATGTACAATGATCTGCTGTGCATAGATAGACGTGTGTATGTATGGCTTATTAACTGTCTGTTTATGATTTAGTGATCATTTCAAAATAATTCTAGGAAGTTAAATTATTATCTTCATTTGAAGATTCATGAAATGATTGGTTCAAAACACTCTTTAACTGGATATTCAGAGCACGTAGTACAAATCTTGGTCAGTGCAGTTGATAATAGACAGAAAATCTAGTTCATGGGAAAACTAAGTTGACATGAATTGTAGCAAACAACACAAATCATTATGCTTTATACACAAAACTATAGATTACAATATTAACTAAATCACACAATTTCTGAGAAGAAAGTTTTTTTAGACATTTAAGTTGAATCGAGGTGCTTAAGTTCACCGTGTGTTGCTGTAGAAGAATCATAGATGCTGCACATTCTACAAAGGAAGATGACTTTTCCTGACTCGTGATTATTGTAGTGAAAAGGGCCAAAGCATAATGTCTAGGGAGGTCTCTTGGCTGCATCACTGCGTCCCATCAAATGTTTCAAACTATCTGAAATGTAACAGATTCTTATGACAAGACAGGAAGCAAGAGATCTCACATGGTGCTGGTTTCATTTATTTAGTAGAAACTCACTCCTGTTGAAATTAATTTGGTCTCATGAGACCCCAACAACTTGATAAGAAAAAATCCATTCATAAATTTCGAGCCTCAAGGACCTCCAATTAGACCCCACTTCTTAAAGGTTACACCACCTCTGTATCAGAACCCCAGGTACCAACCTTCCAACATATGGACTTCTAGAAACAAGTCATGTTCAAATCATAGCATGATATCTGGAAGAGGCTTGACAGCAAGGACCACTACAAAAACATTCTGAGGTGGAGGGAAGTGTCCTGAAACCCAGCACATAATGATCTGCCTTGTATATCATATACTCATAGTAAGGAGAAATAACAAGATAAAGATCAGAAGGACTGAACTGATGTTAATGTATAAAGAAGATTCCAGAAAACAGTGCATCAGGGATTTGTCCTATTTTCTTTCCTCTTACCTTGTGAACTTTAGAATATCTCTTCCGTGGTCTACCATGAGCTGTAACAGTTTTTAGTCAGGAGTGTTCTACATTCCTATCTCTATGGTGAAACAGACGGTTTACTCAATCATAACCCTCGGGAAGATTGTCATGGCTCACAATCTCTGTACTTAGTAATGCTGAGGACCACTTAGGAATGAAGCTAATGGTGGTCAGGGTATTACCACCAGCCAGAGGACAGAATCAGGCTGTGAAAAAAATCTGAGTAGTCACTATAAAACCAAGAATCAGAGACAGATGATACAGGCTTTGCCAAAGTATGAGTGTAATTATAGCTGTTCTCTAGGAAAGAGGATTTGATAGTTTTGATTGCATGGGGTAGGGGAGGGAAGTCTTTGGGGGTCTCTAAAGTAGATAAATCCAAACATCCAAAATGAGTGTTGGTCTACTTTACCTTATTTATATACATAGTTAAGTATGATAGAAGCTTGGAAGAGATACATTTTCAGTAACAACACATCATTTATTTGTCACACATGACTTTTTTCTCCTTTTTAGGAGTAATTTAACATATTACTGTTTTTAAGAAGCACTTCCTTTTCCTTATTCCCCACCTCTTCTGTCCTCTCACCAGCCAGTCACTGAGCCTGGCTGCCAGCTGGCTGCACTTTTTCCACCCCTAACTTTCTCATTACATTCAACTCACAAAGGGAATCTCCTGACTCTGAACTGGATAAATTAGAGTTTATCTATGAAATTATCTTCTGGAAGATACTGAAGTATTTTCATATATTTACTCCATGGGATTTTTCAACTTCTCCTCTCAAACCAAAACAAAAACAATAAGTGATGCACCTGCAGTTACATCTTACATACAAAAAAACTTTTGTTCATTAACTGCTTTTATTCTTGACCATAACTTATACTAATAAAAGTTGGTTTAACTGATAAGCAGAAAGGAAATTTCAGTTTATAAAAAGTATAATGTTATGCTGTTCCTCATAAATATTTCAATGTGTGTAAGCAGTAACTACACAAGGGATTCAGAAATCATAAAACAAACTTTCTTATAAGGCATGTGTATTGAAGCTGAGTTGAGACAAAGTTCACAATACCTACACACAATTTCTTGTGAATAAGATGGTTCTGAAACAACCATGATTATGTGGGTGTGAACTGGGTCATCATGGGGAGGTCCTAGCTTATGACCAGATCTGTTGTCAAGTTCCCAGAAATAGAGAATCTGTAAAAGTCATCACAGGAGTAAAATTTTGCAGTAAATATGAAGGACTCTTATGTAGGATAAAATGTTCACCTACTCACCTCAATAAGTGCTGATGTTTAAAGAGAAAGGACTGAAATAGCAAGGCACTCAGAAAAAAAGAACAGATTAGCTGGTAGCAAAGCTTTTTGATGACAGAGTTGAAAAAGATTAGGAATTAAGGCCATAAAATAAAATAATAAAATAAAAAGTAGTAACCAAAGCCGTGTCTCTTCAGGGATTGACAGGAGAGATTAATTTGTGGTTAGTCCTAACAATGTCCTCAATAGTTTATTGTTTATTACAGAAATAAGGAATGTCTCTTAGAAGAAAACATAACAAGGAATATGTTCTTCTCCTTTTCTTTTGATATCAATTCATAGGAAAGAAGGAAGAGAAAGAAAGGGGGAGATAATGCGATTGATGCTGATGAGAATGAACAAATAAATGTGTGACCAAGGAAGAGGAATGCCTAGAAAGAGTGAAGGGAGGCTTGCAGGATGTGAGTCAGTCCTTCAGCTATCTGACTTGTATAAGCTTGAATGGAACACTAGTAACAGCAAAAATAAGAATGAAACACATGCTACAAGGTAACAATTTGGAGCATAAGTGTATGACAGTCAAATGATGGAGGTTATTACAACATCAATTAAAGTAGTTACTCCTTCTCAGGGCTGGGAGATGGCTTATTCCTGATGGAGTCTTGTTTATTGCCCAAGATTGGGGATCCTTGGAGTATTATGCATTTAGACATAAAACATTAGCTTAATTATGAAGAAGAATGAGTTAATGAAACAAGACATACAAAAATATATATGTGCAGCTCATGCTCTTCTGTGACTTAAAATAGACAAATTAATGATGTGTGATCAGGGGAAAGAATAGTAGCCTCTGATTAGAGGGTGATGAACTCATTTGATTTGTTCTTTGAGGCTTTACGGAAATAATTTGTTAAAAGTGGATTCATATCTACAGATAGATGGGAAAAATACAAAACAAAATGGTCAGGGTTTAGAGTCTACAACTCTTACTACTTATATGCTATTGTCTTGCAAAAAAAAAGAGACAAAGAAATGAAAAAGGAAATGAAGAAAGAAAGAAAGGAAGGAAGGAAGGAAGGAAGGAAGGAAGGAAGAAAGAAAGAAAGAAAGAAAGAAAGAAAGAAAGAAAGAAAGAAAGAAAGAAAGAAAGAAAGAAAGAAAGAAAGAAAGAAAGGAAGAAAGAAAGAAAGAAAAAGAAACAAAGAAGAGCTTTAAAAATGAAAGTGACAGACCACACCTCCCAGATCAGGTAGTTTGCCAACAGACCTTTTCCATGTGTCCACATGCCCTGTGGATCCCTCAAACTAAACCCCACAGCTTTCCCTCCCTTGCCTTATTGCTTTGTCACAGCCCATAGCTCTGGTAGACACCTAGTTTTCAACAACAGGTCAAGCCTCTCATGACCAGGTAAGCTGCCCATGGACTTTACCCAACTCTCTGTTTCCCCAGACCTGTAACAGGTTCCTTCCTTCTCAGGTTCCCCACTAGAGCTGTAACAGACAATCTTCCCCGTGCTCTATCATTTCTCCAACCTCCATCACCAGCAAGCAATCCCCTGAACACACCATTCAAACAGGTTAGTAAAACAAGCAGCACCCAGCTAACACACTCTGACAATCCAGAGAGGAAACATAAACTAAGTAACAAAACATCCAAACAAAGACAAACTCAGAAGTCAGTACCTAAACCTATAATCACAGCAAACCCAGAAGCCTAGACTTCATCATAAGAACAAAATCAATAATATCCAGGGCAATGTGTCTCTACCAGAGACCATCTATACTATCACAACAGATCCTGAATATTGCAAGAGAGCTGAATCAGAAGAAAATCACCTTAAAAATATCTATATGATGATGATAGAGGTCCTTAGAGAGGTAATGAATAAATCTTATAAATAAATACAGTAAAACACAAACAGACAACTGGAGGAAATGAATAAATCCTTTGAAGAAAATCAAGAAAAAAAACATACCCAAAATTTTGGGACACAATGAAAGTAGTACTAAGGGGATTTTCATATCACTAAGTGCCTACATTAAAAAAATAATTGGAGAGGTCTCATACTAGCAACTTAACAGCACACCTGAAAGTTTTAGAACAAAAAGAAGCAAGCACACCCAAGAGGAGTAGAGGGAAAACAAACAAGCAAACTGGGGGCTGAAATAAATACAACAGAAACAAAAAGAGCAACACAAAGAATCAATGAAACAAGGAGTTAGTTCTTTGAGAAAGTCAACAAGATAGATAAACCCTTATCAAAACTAACTAAAAGACAGAGAGAGAAAAACAAATTAACAAAATCAGAAACAAAAAGAGGGCCATAACAACAGACATGGAGAAAATCCAGGGAATCATAAAGACTTAAATTTAAAAGTTATACTCCACAAAATAGAAAAACCTAAAATAAATGGACAGGTACTAATTACCAAAGCTAAATCAACATCAGATAAACAATTTAAATAGACATATAACCCCAATGAAATAGAAGGAGTCATTAAAAGTTTCCCCAACAACAACAAAAATAAGAATCCCAGGGCCAGCCAGTTTTAGCATATAATTCTACCAGACTTTCAAAGAAGAGTTAACCCCAATACTCCTCAAATTATTGCACAAAATAGAAACAGGAAGAACATTGCCCAATTCATTTTATGAGGCCACAATTACCCTGGAAGCCAAACCACATAAAGATTAAACAAAGAAAGGGAATTATATACCAAATTACCCTCATGAACATAGGTGCAAAAATACTCAATAAAATACTTGCAGACTGAATCTAAGGACACGTCAAAGATTATCTACCATCATCAAGTAGGCTTTATCCCAGAGATGCAGAGATGGTTTAACATATGAAAATCAGTAAATGTAATCTACCATATAAATAAATAGTACTTGAAGTTTTAGCTAGAACAATAAGACAGCTGAAGGAGAACAAAAGCATAAAAATTTGAAAAGAAGAAGTTAAAATATCTTATTTGCAGATGATATGATAGTATACACAAGTGACCCTAAAATTACATTAGAAAACTCTTACAAGCTGATAAATGCTTTTTTTTTTTTTGGACTGGATACAAAATTAACTTTACAAAAAAGAATCAGTAGTTCTATTATATACAAGCCACAAATAGATTGAGAAAGAAATTAGGGAACCAAAACACTTTGCAATAACGTCAAATATTATAAAATAGCTTGGGGTAACTTGAATCAAGAGAAAGTAGAAGACTTGTATAAAAAATCTTCAAGTCTTTAAAGAAAGAAATTGAAGAAGATACCAGAAAGATCTCCCATGCTTATGGATCTTTAGATTTAACATAGTAAAAATGACCAGTCTACCAAAAGCAATCTACAGATTCAATGTAATTCCCATCAAAATTCCAACACAATTCTTTACAGAACTTGAAAGGACAATTCTCAACATCATGTGGAAGAAGATATTTAAAAAAAAAAAACCCAGGATAGCTAAAACAATCCTGAAAAATGAAAGAACTGCTGGAGGTATCACCATTCCTGATCTCAAGTTGTACTACAGAGCTATAGTTATGAAAGCCATGTGGTATTGCCATAAAAAACAGACAGGTTGAAGACCCAGACATAAGTTCGTATACTTACGGACAACTTTTTTGGGTAAAGAAGCCAAAAAGGCACACTGAGGGAAAAAAGGGATCTTCAACAAATGATGCTGATCAATTGGATATCTGTATGTGGAGGAATCCATTCCCATATATTCACATTTATCACCCTTCACAAAACAAAACTCAAGTTCAAGTGGATCAAAGACCTCAGCATCAAATTAAACACAATGAACCCTATAAAAGAGAAGTGAGGGAATTCTTTGAACACATTGTCACAGGAAACAACTTTCTGAACAGAACACTAATAGTGCAGGCACTAAGATCAACAATTAATAAATGAGATCTCATGAATCTGAAGTTTCTGTAAGCCAAAACAAAGAAGCAGCTTATAGAATGTAAAATAATTTTACCAACTCCATATCTGACAGAAGACTAATACCCAAAATATATAAAGAATTCAATAAATAAGATATCTAAAAAACAAATAATTCCATTAAAAATAGATTTCAGATCTAAACAGAGGATTACAGAGGAATTGCAAATGAATGAGAAACACTTAGTAATGTTCATCCTCCTTAGCTATCAGGCACATGCCAACCAAAACTACATTGAAATTCCATCTTACACTTGTCAGAGTGGCTAAGATTGATAATACAAGTGACAGCTCATGTTGGCAAAGATGTGGAGCAAGGAGAACACTCTTCTATTGCTAGTGGAAGTGAAAATTTTTACAGCTACTATGGAGTCAGTATGGTCACTCCTCAGAAAATTGGAAATCAATCTACCTCAAGATCTAGCTATGCCACTCTTGGGCAAATGCCCAAACGATGCTCAATAATACCTCAGTGCCATTTCAACAACTGTGTTCATAGCAGCTTCATTTGTAGTAACCAGGAGCTGGAAACAACATAGATACCCTTCAACAGAAGAATGGATAAAGAAAATGTGGTACATTTGCACAATGGAGTATTAATTAGGTGTTAAAGACAATGACATTTGAAAGTAAATGGATGGAACTAGAAAGAATCACTCTGAATAAAGTAACCCAGATCCAGAAAAACAAATATGGTATGTATTCACTTATAAGTGGACATCAAGCTACAATCTCCTCTCCAGAGAGGTTAGGTAAAGAGGAGGGCTCTAGGTGAGATGCATGGGCCTTCCTGGAAAGGGGACATAGAATAAATTCTGCTGATGGACTGGAGATGGGTAGCTACTGGATTGGGAAGGATCAGGGTTGTGTGAAGAAGGGAAAGGATGGATGGAGAGAACACGGGGAGAGAAAGCTGGAATTAGGGAGTCCTGTGGGTAGTGGTGATGTGGAAACCTAGTGCAGTGGAAACTTCCTAGAGTCTATTCGGGTGACTGTAGTAAGAACTCCTAGAAACCCACAGAGACAGGTGACATGAGCTCATGGGAACATGTGGACTCTGGACCAACAGTTAGGGAGCCTGCATGGGACCAACCAAGGCCCTTTGTATGTGACAGATGTGTAGTTTCGTCTGTTTGTAAGACTCGTAGCAGTGAGATAAGGACCTGTGCCTGGCACCTAGCTGGCTTTTGGGGAACCTGTTACCCATGCTGGATTACCTCACCCCCCCCTTTTTATGATGTGTGTGTGGGTGTAAATGGAAGTTTTTCTCCCACCTGTCAGCTCCTGAGTAATCTTTCAGAGGCTTGGTTGGGATAGAGTGTAGGAGACAGTAACCAGGGGTGGTGAGGGAAGGAGGAGGCATGAATCACTTATAGGGAGGAGCTTGGTCCTACCACAATTTGATGTGCCATGCTTTGTTCAAGCCCATGGGAGGCCTGCCCCTTTCTCAATGGAGATGAGAAAAAGTGGATGGGGAGGAGAGTAGATGTGAGGGGGTAGATGGGAGTCAAGGATGGGGGAACAAGAGAAGAGGAGGAAAGGGAAACTGTGGTGGTATGTAAAATAAATTTTAAAAAATGTTAATTAAATAAAATATTTTTTTAAAAAAAGAAAAGAAAAACTCATAGTAATGAAGGATACAGAGTTTGAACTGCCATCTTTTGTAACCAGGCAAGGGTTCCAGTGGTGGGACTAGGTTGCTTTTGGTTGAATTGTTGGCCAGGGGATCCTGTGGAGATCTCTAAGCAACCCTAACTGATGCTACCACAGAAGGTCACTCTCTGAAAACTCACACCAGGTCCCCATTTCTGAGGACAACATCCACAAAGCTCCTTGAATGTTAAGAGCTGTTGCCAGTATGGCGCCTTCACCACTATGTTCTAGACTCTTTGGCATAAGAAGGTACTCTGCAGGCTACGCAAAGAGAAACCTGGACACCAACCCAGCTCATAGAGACTGAAGTGGAAAGCAAGGGGTATGCTGGGGTCTGTACCAGGTCCTCTGCCTATATGCTATGGTTGTTAGCTTGGTGTTTTTGTGGGACTCCTAACAGCGGGAGGGATTGTATCTCTGACTCTTTTGACTCCACGTGAGACTCTTCCCTTCTTACTAGGTTCCCTTGTCGAGACTTGATATGAGGGCTTTTGCCTCCTCATATTGTATCTTGTTTTGTAGGTTTGGTTGTGGTGTCCTGCTCTTTTCTGAAGAGTGAATGGAGGAAGAGTAGATCTGAAGAAGAGGGGAAAATGGAGGGATCTGCAAGGAGGGGGAACTATGGTCAGGATGTATTGTATAAGAGAAGAAGCTCTTTTCAGTAAAATAAAAAATGAATTAGGCAAATAACTCCCTTCATCCTTAACTCCTTTAGATTCAACTGACCTGTCATTCAGACTAAATCTGCAACCAGAACTCCAAAGTTTGGAGGAAGCAGGCCCTGAATAATCAAAACTTTTCTGAAAACAAGATCTCTCTCTCTCTCTCTCTCTCTCTCTCTCTCTCTCTCAAAGTCTACATATGAAACACCTAGAAGAGAAAATATAGACTTTGTTCAGCCATACCACATACAATGGGTGCTGCAAACTGCTACATCATACTTTAGCTCAGGAAATTTATAGGACATGCCACATGATACAACATGTAAACAATCAAGAATTTTGTAAATGGGTATAGTTTGAAAAGATTTTCAATTGCTCACTTTACAGTGGAATTTAGTATGTATCTGATTTTTTTTCTTACTCTACTGTTTGGTTTTGTGGTAGTAATTTAAAAAAAAAAACCTTGAAGAACTATGCTAAGAGTGGGGAAAAGAAATTTTAATTAATGAATTTATCAACATTCAGAAAAATTAAGTGACACAGATTATTTAATCACTCTTCTTTTACTTTAGTTTCTCATCAAAGAACATTCATTCTTTCTATTAGGCTAAGAATTCTCTTGAAGAACCAATATGGCAAAGTTGTTTTCCCTTCACATCCTGTTCAAACCAAAGAATATAACTAGAGGCTACATATGAACTCTCATTCATTGCAGGCAAACCTTACATTAGTCTGGTAATTGTTTGCATTGAGAGTTAATCAACCTTCTAATTAAGGAATGCATTTCATGGCATTTCCCAACTCATTAGCGAAAAACTGTGAACTGATATTCTCTGAATACTACCTCCCTCCCACTCCATTTTACATAGATAAATTCTATTGTCATTTTATAGATGAATCTATCTAAACATGAACTTGGAGTATTGTAACATTTGTACTAATCAACTTAAAAATGAAATAGCTTTAACATCTTATGAATCACCATTCTGGCTTAATGAGTGTTAGTGATGGAGACTGAGCTCAATAGAAACTATAAGAAATTATCAGTCAATCTTTGTTTTCTTTTGGGTAGTCTTCATCAAGTCACAGGCTTTATTTATTTATTCTTTTGTTTGTTTATTTATTTATTATAGCTCCTTTTCTGAGCTAAAATCAAGATTTTTTCAGCATGAGCCAGGTAAAGCCTTCTAAGGTACTGAAATGAGATTAAAATTCACTGTTAGCATGTGTTGTAGGAATGATGCTGAGGTTTTGTTTAAGCTCAGTTTATAAAGAATGCAGAAATTGATGTTATTGACTGCCATAAAATAGACAAATACCAATGCGCCTGTCATTCTTAACTACTATGACTCTATCAAAGGGAGCCAGGGACCTGGAAAGAGTCTGTTCCAGTGTCAGTGAAAATCATATGAGATATGATACTCTCTGGTCTTGGATTTAGTATAGTGGCTTCCTCTTAAGCAACTGTTATCCCAAGCAGCAATTGCAAATCTGCAGCTATAAGCAACAGTTCAAGGGTCAGGCTGCAGCCAGGTGGGAATCTGATCCCTCAGGCACCAGCTCTATCACAGCCACTAAAGGAAACTTTACCTTAATCTCTACCCTTCTATAGAATTTAGGATTCAAAGGTCGAGGTGAAATCCTGAATGCTCAGAGAGGCTAAATAGCAATAGCTAACCTCTCCTTGCTTGTGTCTCCTGAAAAAGGGGGCATCCTTCTGCTCAGGCCCTACTAAAGAACTCTCATTATATTTAATTCCTCTCTACCACTTCTTGTCAGCTAGTTGGTGACTTAGCCTCCTGATCTCATGTTGCAGGAATTCCTAAATTGTCTTATTAATAAAAAAAAAAACAACAACAAAAAACAAAACAAAACCCAGAGCCAGATATTGGAGTAAATGCTGAAAGATCAGAGAGGCAAATGAACAAGCCACTGCCATGTCTTACCTCTAGGACTCCTCAGCCTGAAAATGCCTCAGTTCCTGTCTCCTCTTGACTTATATAACTTTCTCTGCCAAGCCATCACTTCCTTCCTAGTGCTGGGATTAATGGTGTGTGTGCTTCCCAAATACTGGGAATAAAGGTGTATGTCACAACTGCCTGGCTCTGTTAGTCTCCTAGACTGAGTCAATCTCATGTAGTCCAGGGTGGCTTTGAACTCACAGAGATCCAGACAAATATCTGCCTCCTGAGTACTAGAATTAAAGGTGTGTACCACTACTGTCTGGTCTCTATGCTTAATCTAAAGACTTGATCTGTCCTCTGATCTTCAGGCCAAGTTTATTAGGGTACATGACATATCATCACATTTCCCTTTTTTTTTTCTAAAATAATAAAAGGTTATAACTAATATAAGAAAAACTATATATAATAAGCATATACTATATATATAGTCAAGAATTACATTAATGATGTCTAGTCTATTAATATTTGACAGACTCAGAGTAAATACTCCATTATTTATCCTATTTTGGTGAGTCCAAAGTGTTGTACCTAATTCACTTTCTATCCTAACTTGTATTACCAACCAAAAACTATCTTTTGATATCTTTCAAACTTATACACCTTACACCTCTTTAGTGAGTTTCTTTTCTGAATTTGTTAATGGGAAAAACCATAATTATCTAGTCTTCAATTCTGTCAGAGACCCAAGAAGGATATATTGTTACCTAAGTAAACAGAAGTCACAGGCAAGCAACTTCCTAAAAATGTTAGAAGTGACAGCTGGCTTCCTGGACAGTCACCCAGGGTTCCTCTGTAGTGTTGAGGCTTCCATCTTCAGCCTATATTCCTAGCATACCTGACAGACTTTTCTGTGAAGCAGGATTTTCTGACAGACTGTCCTACTTTGTCTTGGCAAAGTTTGGCAGTCCTTTCTTTTGTGTCCTACTTGTCCACTTTGGACAGCATACTGTCAGCAGTTGAGGCAAGGTCATTTTCTTGCCCAGTGGCTAACTTTTGCCACAATGAAAGTAAATTTTATATGGTGTTTCTTCAGTGTCCATCATCTTCTCTGAAGTAGATTGGTGCTGCCAGGAGCAGACATGTCTCATAGTCATTAAAAAAAAAAAAAACTATAATGTTCAATCATCTTACATGCCATATTCTGCAGATATCTGAAGTGTTTGAAGATGACCTGTCCATCTAAAATATGTCTGTTTGAACTTGAAAACATACCTAATATGACTACAAGTTTGATTGCAATAACTACTTTCATTTCTTTATATCCTAATTAGTTGGTAATAATAACTTCCAAGGACTAGCAATTTGTATTATAGTGTAGTTGGAGTTTTTCTATGTCCCACCCTGTCCACAGCCACTCATACCCAAGTAAACACGCAGAGATTTACATTAATCAAAACTGCTTGGCCAGTAGCTCTGAACGACCACTGACTAACTCTTACACTTAAACTCAGCCAATTTTCATTAATCTATATGTCACCATGTGTTCTGTGGCTTTACCTGTGTGCTGTTACATACTGCTCCCTGGGCAGCAGGCTGGCATCTCCTGACTCAGCCCTTCTCTTTGCAGAATTCTCTTTGTCTGCTTATCCCACCTATACTTTCTGTCTGGCTACTGGCCAATCAGTGTTTTATTAAACCAGTGTACAAAAGCATTATCCCATATCATTTCCCCTTTTCTGGTTAATTAAAAAGGAAGGTTTTAACTTTAACAGAGTAAAATTACATTTAACAGAATGTTATCAAGCAAGAATTACAGTCTATTTGTATTTGGGAAAATTAAAAAAATATATATTCTATCTATCCTATATTTGTGAGTCTAAAGTTTTATATCTAATTTATCTTTTATCATAACCAAGGAAAATTATAACTATCTAGTCTTCAACTACATCAAAGACCCCCAAAAGGATATAATATTACCTAAGTAAACAGGAAGAGCACTGTAACCAACTTCCAAAAATCTAGAATGACAGACAGCTGGCTGCCTGGACAGTCACCCAAAGTTCTTCTGCAATGTTGGGGTATCCATCTTCATCACATAGACATAGAGTCTTTCAGCCCTTTCTCTCTGTGTCCTGTAGAATGTCTGGCAGTTTCCTCTGTGAAGCAGGAACCTGAAGGACCATTTTGCCTTGAAAAGTTCAGTGGTTACCTTCCTATAGGTCCTGCATGTCCATTTGATTCAACTATTTGTCAATCAGTCCAGGCAAGAACAGTTTCTTGCCCAAGTGGCTATTTTTGCCAGGAAGAAGATAAACTCCATATGGAGTGTCTTAGATGCCCATCTTTCTCTTTGAAGTAAATTGGTGCTGCCAGAAACAGATGTGTCTCATTGTCCAGAAAGTTTAAGTTTTTAAAACATTTTAAATTTACAGTGTTAAATGAACAGTATAGGTACAATACCCTGAACAAGATTAAAAGTATATGTACAGTATAACAAAATTAATCTCAAATTTGTATCAGTATACAAAATTTGCATACAATATACAAAAATTCAATCCAATGTTAATAGTTAAAACTAGTAGTGGCTTTTTAAAAGTAGATTCAATAATCTACCTTTTTATCTTATATCCACATTCTCCTTTTTTTCTTTTCACAGTAGATTCAATAATCTACCCTTTTAGTCTATCAAACTCGGGATAATTTTATTTAGTCAAACAAATGTAACATATCTTTGCATCATTAACAAAAACAGCAGAAAGAAATGTAACACATCTTTACACAGTTAAAAGAATACTGTGGTGATATTGTGTTCCGCAAAATATTGTGCACCCTAATAAACTTATCTGGGGTCAGAGAACAGAAAAGCCACTAGATATAGAGGCCAGAAAATGGTGGCACACATGCCTTTAATCCTATCACTTGGGTGGCAGAGATCCATCCGGATCTCTGTGCCTTTAAAGCCACACTGGAAACAGCCAGGTATGGTGACTCATGCCTTTAATCCCAGGAAGTGAGCCTTTAATCTCAGGAAGTGAAGGCAGCAATCAGAAAGGTATATAAGTTGTGAGGACCAGGAACTAGCTTGGTTAAGGTTTTAGGCTTTTGAACAGCACAGTTCAGCTGAGAGGCATCCAGTCTAAGGAAACAGGATCAGCTGAGGAATTAGCAAGGTGAGGTGGCTGTGGCTTGTTCTGCTTCTCTGATCTTCCAGCATTCACCCCAATAACAGGCCCTGGGTTTGCTTTTATTAATAAGACTCTTTAAGATTCATGCTACACTCTACAACAATACTCAACATACATATAAACTCACTGTTTTTTAGACATCTATCATGTGTCTGATATGCACCTCTTTCCCTTTCTCCCTCTCTCTGACTTTATATAGCTATAAATATGTGACTTAATGAAGCAAGGACACACTTTGAGTCCTAGAGCACTGGCCCCTGTCCTGTGCTGTACTGTGCAGTATAGGTACCTAACTTTAACTGAGACTTGGATGCAGGACAGTCACCATCACAGTCCCATTTTAGTCCTCTCACTCAACCTTACATGCAACTTAAGCCAGATCGTTTACTGTTCCTTTTGCTTCAAAAAATAAAATAAAAATGAAAATAGCAGCAATTAGTCTTAGATTTGTTACTTTAAAATTAGTTGAATGTAGTCAGTCTTATGATGATCAGGAGCTGAATGAGAGACCTCAGTATACTTCACTTTATAGCTATGCTGTTGGGATTTGGAAAGAAAGCAATAGAAGTATGAAGAAATTTGCAAGTACCTATTAAGTCAATTGATCTAAATAAATCAATAGCTCATATCAGTAAAAATTAAAAGAAATGAGTTTAAAAATAGAATGTTGGCTTCTGTGTTTTGTATTTGAGTGTATTAGTCATCTAATAATATCAAATCCACTTCTCTGTAGGTAAATATTGTATGAACTCATTTGTGATTATAATTCATTGTGAATATCATTTCCTATCTTTCGGTTAATTTTGCCCTTTCTTAAATGACAATGAATAAACAAGCTTTCCATATTAGCTGATTCTTGCATCAATCACTTTTCTTTCCCTCAAGTAATTTTTACCTATAGAAATAGTTCAGGTTGATTTGTTTTCATCTGATATATTTTGAAAAGTTCATTTTTTGGTTTATGGCCAGTGCAGATGAATCTTACTCTATTTATTCCCAATTCAGCACTAGGAAAATCATACACAAATAGTCAACATTTCACATAAATAGGCACTATTCTGTAAAAAAAAAAATCACCATGTCATTATCATCACACTTGGTGATAAAGTCTCCCTTCTGTGTAAGAACAGGGTATGTGTTTATGTGAACCCTACATCAGTTCTCCTTGAAAGACCAGAGTCTGGTTCTGTAACATTTGCAAGTTCAAATACCATTGTATAGGTTTTGTCACACAGTTAGTGGGTGTCCTAGGAGTGGGCATTTCTGAGGACAAAAAATGGCTCATTTTCAGCATCAATTTTTTAGTCAGAAATAACAGCATGGAGATATGTTGGATTACCAAATGCAAAGCTAAGAATATGCCAACAAATTAAAGAGAAGACATGGAAAAACATCTCCTGTGGTGCATGGTAATAAGCCTGAGTCTTCAAAGGCTCAAGAGTGGATCCAGGCTCAGTGCCTCTTCTGGCCATTCACTATCTGTAAAGCTCTAAGCAGGTTACTCACATTGAAAATACTGTTTTTTGTTTGTTTTTCCCCTCTAAACCTGAGATAAGGATGATCTGGAATGCTGAGTTGGGAAACTAAGATACTGTCTCTCCAATCCTGTACCAGTTCCTGGATCAAAGCACTATTCATTTGTCCTTACCTATACTCTATTTTACCTCTGAGCAGATACTAAGACTTCTGAAAAATTTCACATCCATCATTTCAGCAAATATGTTGTGTCATTGACAAGTAAACAGCACTGCAAGACAAGATGGGCCCTCCAATTTTATTAATAATGATATCAGGGTTCCTATGCCCCCCATCTCTTTGTGTGTGTGTTAATTATACCTATCCAATTATTTCAGCCATCATGACTTCAATCCATCAATTCTCCCTCTGGTTGCTTAACTTATTTTTCTAGGCAATTGTGTTCACTGTCTCTCATCTAATTGTGAGAAGTTATCCTTTTTACTGTATGTCTCTGTTTCTATACTTTAGCTAATTAGTTATAGGTGTATGCATAAACTCCAGTCTCAGTCAATGATATCTTGGACTTTTGTTTTTGTGAAAACGACTTCTAGTCAACACAATTCCCTTTAGTGATGACCTATCAGAGCTTGGAATATGAAGGATGATTCTTCTTAATACAGAAGAGTGAAAGAGAAAAGACTGAGAGAAAGATAAAGAAAGAGAGGGAGGAGAAGGATGAGAAGAAGAGGAGGAGAAGGAAGAAGAAGAGGAGAAAGGAGAGAGAGAGTTTTAGCATTATGATTTGAACCCTAGACCCAGCTATGGCTGAAATGTGGACATTGTGAAATTCACACAGGTTGGTAAGGTATGAGAGACTCCTGATCTAGACTGGTTTCTGTACTGGCTGGTTTGTGTGTCATCAGAGAGGAAGGCACCTCGGTTGAGGAAATGTCTCCATAAGACCCAAGTGTAAGGCATTTTCTCAATGAGTGATGAATGGGGGAGGGCTCAGCCCATGGTGGGTGGTAGCATCCCTGGGCTGGTGGTTCTGAGTTCTATAAGAAAGCAGGCTGAGCAAGCCAGGGGATTCAAGCCAGTAAACAGCATCCTCCATGATCTCTGCATCATCTCCTGCCTTCAGGATACTGTACTCTTTGAGTTCCTGTCCTGACTTCCTTTGATGAAGAACAGCAATGGGGAAGTGTGAGCCAAATAAACTTTTCCTTCCCATCTTGCTTTTTGGTCATGGTGTTTCATCAAAGCAACAAGACAGTTTCAGAGACCCAGAAGTGTATTTCTAGAGAGAAACAAATATTTAGTCAAGGCGACCCAAGAAAGGGAGTCAGGCAATAGGAACCCTATAAAGGAAGTAAAAGTGTACTCCTCCACTGATGTGAATAAGGACCAATGTGTGGGCAATGGAAGAAAAGTGAGAGAGAGCTGCAGTTTGCAGATGTATCTAGTAGACTTTTTTTTTTTCAATTGAATTTTCTTGCTTTCTCATTTGAACTCACTGTTCTTTGGCTAGAATGGGGAATTAAATCAGAGCCCCAAATAACTGGAGCGTAAGTATGAGTTATTTATGAAGAAAGAAGCATGAACTGTACGACTAATAAAGAAGTTCAAATAAATATGGTAGAATAACATGTTTTTAAATCAAAACATTTAAAATTATTTATTTTTGATTACCCAGTCACTGGCAATATTTTTGGGCCATAGAGGTATTAATTCTATCTCCATATACATCACATGTGAGCATCCTTCACATGTAATTGCTCTTGAATGGTTTGTTCTGAGCCACATTTTACCTTTTATACTTGGTTGAAGGCAGGTTACACAATTCAGAAGATTCACATGTTTGGACCTGAAGCCAAAATTACCTTCAGTCGGTTAAAATAAGACTGTTCTCCTACCTTTGGGGTCATTTTTACCAAATTCATTTAAGCTCAGAATGACTTTTCAACAGGAGGCTGTTATTACTATTAATTATGAGACTACCAATTCCTTGATCATATTCACAAAAGGCCACAGCTCCATTATTGTGTAACTGTGGTAAATTCTGCAGTAGAGGACACTGGCATGAACTGAAATCCATTTCTATTTTTGAACATTCCTTATAAGCCTTCCTCTCAGGCTACCTCATACTTTAGCAGGAAGGTAGCCTTCCTCATCTGAAGCACAGGTATATATCAGCCAGAGACCTCTCTAAGCAAGGAAGGTGGAGTGTTTTTCTAGTACTCTCAGGAGGTGCTTTATCTTAACTGCATGGTCTGGACAGCTCAGTGTGGTGGTTCATGTGGGAGTTGCCAAGCTCTCTGTAAAGGACAAGTCTCTAGTAAATTCTACTCTAGACAATTCCTATATGAATAGATATGGCTGTGGTTTACAAAAACAGGCAGCTCCAGAGCCAAAGAATGGTGTTCAAAGAAAAATTTGTCATCAAATTTTTATAATCATATGATTCATAGGAGCCATAGGAGGGAGAGAGGGAGGGAGGGAGGGAGGGAGGGAGGGAGGGAGAGGAAGGCAGAGGGAGGGACGAAGGGAGGAAAGAAGGAAGGAAGGAAGGAAGGAAGGAAGGAAGGAAGGAAGGAAGGAAGGAAGGAAGGAAGGAAGGAAGGAAGGAAGTTTTTTGGTTGAAGATTTTTAGGGAAGAGGTATTTTTTGGGGGAATAAGTGATCTACCATCCCCATAAAAATAGGTTTGTAAGTAAAATAAATATTTAAAATACAAAGTAAGTTATATCCATGCTATGCCATAAAATCAAGTTCAACATGTGAAGAGCCTAACTATAACATCTTAATGTAGAAACAAATGTAAAAAGGGTTTGTAACATCAAGATAGCTCACATCCTTTCTAGGTAAAAAGCGGCTTGTATTTCTTTGTGCCAAACTGAGCCTAAAGTGGCTTGTTCTGCATTATGGAATTCAACCCCTCCTTCCATCCCATATGTGCCTCTCCTTAGCCTGTTTCTATGTCTCCCAAAACATTGTGGTCAAGTTATCAAATATAAGTCTAGCCCGGAATGTAAACTCTGCCTTCTGCAATTACAGTTTCTTTATATCCACTTTAGTATAGTTCAATTCATATTTGTTGAATTAATGAATAAACAGCAAATGTGTTTTGAATCATTTGTTAATTTATTCACTATGTACTTAGTTAACTCCATATACATGGTACTGGGGCCTCAAAAAGAAGGAATTTGTTCTTTATCCCTAAAGGGCTCTGACATTGTTTACCATTGAACGGTGGCCTCTTCTATCATTTTTCATGGTCTCTCTTTCTCTCCACCCCCTACACACACACACACACACACACACACACACACACACACACACACACACACACTTGTGAACATTGTTATGTGTTTGTGTGTCTAGAACTATGAAATACTGTACATAGATACTTATACAGAATGCCTATTCATCATGTCATTATGGTCCCTTTTCAAAGCGAGACTAGATAACTGGGAGGTGGATTCAGAACCAGGCTTCCCAACCTTTCGATTGTGGTATGACAGTATAACCTACTAATGTATGAGGTCATACTCATAGCAATGCTGGGATGCATAAATCCCCCAGGCCACAAATTAATTGTGCCTGGCCGATTGTTTTTCTCAGTTGTCCTTGATATCTGTTATCAAAATGAACTGAGGATATTATAGGGCCCTAAAATCTTTAGATTTCTTCAAAGCTGATCAGTTTCACCAAGTGTGGAATTAAGGAAATGTGTATATCTAATTTCCTGAGATGTGAAGATCTCTGAGAAGGCACTAAGGGATGACCCATACAGTGTGAACAGATCACTTTTCCTCATAAGACAGTTCATTGTTCCTTCTGGCTGGAACATAGAACAGTATAAAATCTGGAAGGAGGAAAGGTTTTTATTACCACTTTGTTTAGAAAGTAGAGATAACACACTTGGATCCTGTGAGCAACATGGTGAAATTAATCCTTAATTTTAAAGTTTTCAACTTTTCTAGTTTTGCTGCAGTAATTTTGCCTTGTTAAAATTCACCAATAAAACTTGATTTGATTGTGGCATGCATTTTGTAAGTATTTATATTTTTGTACTTTTTGAGAAAGAATGTGAAATAAAGAAATAAGAAGCATATTATGGAATTTTTGTCTTCTTTTACCAGTGAGGAGGATTTTTTAAAAATAATAAATCACAAAGAAATGTATTTACAAAAAAGTCTTTGATATACAAATAACTTTACCACTTATTAAAGGCTTAATTAATTCTGTATGCTAAGGAGATATTTTTGTTTCTTTAGGAAGTGATATTAACTTTTTTTTATAACTCTAGCACTTTATCTAGAAAATGGAAATAACATAATTGGATCCTGTGAGTGCTGAGGTGGTCGCTCCCTTTACAAACCTAGTCCTGTGCTTCTTGCCTTACATATTGAGCCCTGAGCTGCAGTCCCACCCCTTCCTTTTCTTATTATTTTACAGGCATTTGGGGACAAAGGTAAGGTTTATTTGTTATAATAAACAACACAGATCAAGTTCTCAGTGTGCGTCAGGGGTGAGGAATAGAATTAGGCTCTCACCCATTCAACACATTGATGTAAGAGAAAGTGCTTATAAATATCAGTCTCAATGATCGAGAGCGAATAGGCAGAACTGTGATTTCAATTTCAGCCTTTCATATTCTTTTTCCTGTAGAATTCTGTATTCTCTTCTTTGGCTAAAAGAAGCCTCTCATCTCTAGCATTTTACAAAGTTACTAGAAAGCATATATAAAGTGAAACACATATAAATAATCATCTGCTAAAACTGAAGAAAGTGTGTAGAGCTGGGAATAAGAAGGGAACAAATGGCTGCTTTGAAGTTGGCTGTGAACTTCTAGGTCTTTCTCTGAGTGGTAGTATTCACTAGGAAATATTGACAGGGTACTTCTGTGTCTAGGGTAGGATACACTCTCCTGTTTCTGACTAGCTTTCTTCATAGAACAAATGTTTGCTTTACTGCATAGACACAAA
Source organism: Peromyscus maniculatus bairdii (assembly GCF_049852395.1). Taxonomy (NCBI): domain Eukaryota; kingdom Metazoa; phylum Chordata; class Mammalia; order Rodentia; family Cricetidae; genus Peromyscus; species Peromyscus maniculatus. The sequence goes on along the minus strand of NC_134852.1, from coordinate 203,827,198 downwards.
TCTACCAAATTCAGTCACCCAAAAGTCAATAATCTGGTCAGGGATGGAGGGAGTTAGCATTTCTATTCCCAAATTTAATCCCTGTCTCCTTATTTTCTAAAATATATTAAATTGTCCTAGGATTGCAAAATATATGTCAAACAACCCTCTGATATAAAACATTTCAAACTGTTATTACCATATATGGCTGCTGACAAGGGGGCCTCTCAGACTGTTTTCCTGGGCAGAAATGTTAAAGAGGAATGTGCTGCAGCAGAATGAGAACATTTATGGTCCCTCAAGTGAAGTGATGTTTAGTTGGAATAAAACTCAATGTAACAAAAATATTTCTCTAATTGTTCATGGAGTTCTCTTATTTCCCACTTAATTGTTTTATCAATCAATTGAAAATTTGTTGACATTTTGATATACTAAGACAATTCCACTGTTATTCAAAAGTTTCTGCTTTCCCACCTCATTGCCTTTGCTAATTTTGATCCATTAAAAAAAGAGATCCTTTCCTGACTAAGACCTATAACAGTTGTCCTGTTCTCAACAAGGATTTTAAGTTTTCTCTCCTTCGTGAAGACTTCCTTACACCCTGTCCTTTGCTGTTCCATATCACAGAAATACCATCATTTAACAAATACTTCCAGAGTTTTTCTTCTCTGTCACCCCTCATGTTAGGCATGAGAAACAGCAATTTGAGAGTCCAGCAACATGGCTATGTGGATAAAGGTGCCTGCGGCTGAGCCTGACGGCCTCAGTTCAATCCCCAGAGCCCATAGGATGCTCATCACACACACTGAGTCACACATAAGTACATGCATGCATACACATGGGTGCGCATTCATAAAACAATTTTTAAAAAGTAATCAAGAATTTAAAGAAATACAAGTCCAAAAACAAGTAAACAAATCTGAATAAGTTTTCCTATTGCAACCATTCTCTAATTTTATTAAATATCCATTGCTGTGGGATGTCATGCTGTACACTGTAAATATGTATTGCTCTGATTAGTTGATAAATAAGATGCTGATTGGCCAGTAGCCAGGCAGGAAGCATAGGTAAGGAAAGAGAAGAATTCTCCTAAGAGGAAGAGCTGAGTCAGGAGTTGCCAGCCAGATATAGAGGAAGCAATATGTCAAGGCAGAACTAAGAAATGGTAACAAGCCACATGGCTAAACATAGATTAAAAATTATGGGTTAATTTAAGAGTATGAGCTAGTCAGTAATAAGCCTGAGCTAATGGCTGAGCAGTTATAATTAATATAAGCCTCTGTGTGTTTATTTGGGTCTGAGCAGCTTCACACTGGCAGGGACACAGGAAAACTTCTGACTAGATTTGGCACTCACCATTAGGTATTGATCTACATAGACTAAAAACGCTTAAAGATTCTGAACACACAGAAATGGAACCACAAAAGGCTTCCTAGTCTCATAGTCTCATGCCAGAAGCAACATAGAAACTTCCACAGCTGCCTGTGAGATGAAGCTGGCCACCAGCCACCATAAGCTAAGCAGCATTGCAGATTTCCACTGTTAGTACACAGTGACATCTCTAGGTTGTGCAGCACACTGCATGGTGAATTTAGCTTTTGCTAGCACAAAAGGAAAAAAAAAGGTTTATGGGCTATATGCTGCTGGATGGAGGCATTGACCCACTGCCTCTAAAAGTCAGCAAAGAGCATGGAATCCAGGGTTGGCTATTAACATACTGCTGTCATATTGGGAAAGTTGAGGTGGGGGGAGCTGCAGCCAAAGCTGTCATTTCAATCCTAGTAATACTGCAGTTTAAAGCAATAGATTCACATAAAACAGATTCAGATGAAATAAGCCTCTAAACGGTCTAAACGGTTATATATGTATATATATAACACACACAAACATACATACATAGGCTTGGAAGAGAGAGGAAAAAGAATATAGACAGTTATATAAGGAAATAGAAAGTTTTAAAAAATAAAGTATTTAAAGAGACAGTGAAAGTAATATAAATATAAGCCACATAAAATGGAAATCACACAGAGAGTCTGGATTATATTGTCTTTGGGATTTTTAACTGCAGAAAGACATTTGATTATAAAGGCTGCTGAGTTAAACCAATATGTATATTTTAAAGGTATCTTGACTTCAAAGTTTGGATCTAAGGATATGTTGCTTTGGAAAGGAAGCCTGTTTTTGTTTCCACAGGAAGCAAGGGGCTATGTACTTATTCCAGGTTAAGAGGGATCAGATTTGATCAAGCCAGACCTCCTGAAGCTTAACAGATGGTACTTATCAACAAAGGTTATAGCCGGTCTTCTTAGGACTTGACCATTATCTTGAATTTTCTCAAGATCCCCATTAGATTACCAGTATCCCCCATCAGTAGGAAGTAGCCTAGAATACTACGCCCACATTCCCAAAAAATGGATTATGGATATTTGTCTATGTTTAGAGATTGGTTACAAATTGTTATTGGTCATACTCAATATCTTTCTAAAGAAAAAAGGAGATCGAATATAGATATGACAGGATTAAAGGGTAAATTATTGAATCTACTTTTAAAGAGCAATAAGTTGTATAAAATGTTTTAAATTGCTATAGATTTTAGTTTATTACAAGTTTAAAGTTAATTTTGTTATACTATGTGTATATTTTTATTCTTGTTTAAGGTATTATATTTATACAACTCATTTAAAATTATAGTGTATCATTAAGAAGTACAGATTAATAGTTAATCATCTATGATAATCAAACTTATAGTCATGTTAGTTAAGTTTTCTAGATATACATAGATATAATTCAATTTGGTAAGTAATCTTCAAACACTTCAAAGACCTACAGAATATGGCATTCAAAATGTATTAAGAACTTTGACTTTCTGGACATTGAGACATGTCTGCTCCTGGCAGCACCAATCTACTTTAAAGAAGATAATGGGCATTGAAGAAACTCACTATGGAGTTTGCTTTCTTTGTGGCAAAAGTTAGCCACTGTGCAAAATATTGCCCTTGCATCAACTACTTGACAGTATGTTGTGTAAAGTGGACATGCAGGGCCCATAGGAAGGTGACCACTGAACTTTGTAAGGTGAGATGGTTCTTCAGGTTCCTGCTTCACAGAGGAGAGTGCCAAATGTTCTAAAGGACACAGGAAGAAGCAAGTGAAAAACTCTAGGTCAATTGGCTGAAGATGGATGCCATAATGTTACAGAGGAACTTTGGGTGACTATCCAGACAGCCAGCTCTCTCTGTCATTCTAGATTTTTGGAAGTTGCTTACAATGCTCTTCCTGTTTACTTAGGTAGTATTATATACTTTTGCAGTCTTTGGTGTAGTTGAAGACCAGATAGTTATAGTTTTCCTTGGTTACAATAAAAGATAAGTTAGATATAAAAACTTAGACTCACAAATATAGGATAAATTTTCTTTATTTTTCCAAATACAAATAGACTAGATATTATAACTGTAATTCTTACTTGATAACTGTTTTGTTATATGCAATTTCACTATGTTAAATTTAAACCCTTCCTTTTTGATTACACAGAAAAGGGGAAGTGCTGTGGGATGTTGTTCCATATGCTCTAAATATGTGTTGCTCTGATTGGTTGATAAATAAAATACTGATTGGCCAGTAGCCAGGCAGGAAGTATGGGCAGGGTGAGGAAAAGAGGGGAATTCTTGGAAGAGGAAGAGCTGAATCAAGAGTCATCATCCAGACACAGAGGAAGCAAGATGACAAGGCAGAACTAAGAAAAGGTAACAAGCCACATGGCTAAACATAGATAAGAATTATGGGTTAATTTAAGTGTAAGAGCTAGTCTGTAATAAGCCTGAGGTAATGGCCAAGCAGTTATAATTAATATAAGCTTCATAGTGATTATTTTATAAGCAGTTGAGGGACCATGTGGCTGGGTGGGACACAGAAAAACTTCCAGCTACAAACCATCTTATATGTAGAGATAGCTAACTACATATTAATATGTGATATACAATATATAGCTATCTTTATATACATATATGTAAATGTAAAATACATATACAAAGATGATATATTTTTGAAGTAGCAGAATGTAAATTCAGTTTACTTCTTTATCCTTGTTAATCTTTTGAAACTTCTTAAACATAAATTATTAAATAAAAATCACAGTATAGGGGTTTGCTACCTCCATACAAATCACTGATCAGAGAGGACTTTGAGGCTTCTAAAACAACACAGTCATTCACTATAGTTACCCACCAAAACTAAATGGTAAGACCTTATTTGCTGTGGTATATCATTTTGTATTCTGTGAATATGTGTTGCTCTGATTGGTTGATAAATAAAATGCTGATTGGCCAGTAGCCAGGCAGGAAGTATAGGAAGGGCAAGCAGAGAGGAGAATTCTGGGAAGAGGTAGGTGGAGACACAGAGGAAGCAAGATGACAAGGCAGAACTTAGAAAAGGTACCAAGCCATGTGACTAAACATAAATAAGAATTATGGGTTAATTTTAGTATAAGAGCTAGTAAGTAATAAACCTGAGCCAAGCAGTTAAAAATAATATTAAGCCTCTGTGTGATTGTTCTATAAGTAAGCTATGGGACTGCCAGGACTTGGCAGGACCAGAGAAAACCTCTGACTATAAATGGCATACCAACGCAGGGCTCTGAAATTTCCATAAGGCCTAAGAGAGCTTAAAAAGAGCTCTAAACACACAACAATGGAACAAAATGCGGCTTTGCACTTCATGTCTCATGTGGGCCAAGATATACAGATGCCAAGGTACAAAGACGCTGTGAGACACATGGACTTGAGCTACAGTATGGCGGGTTCACTGCATATGGGCTTGAGTGCTGCATGGCGGATTCTTGCTACTATACACAGTAGCATCTGCAAGCCAGGCAGCATGGTGCATGGTGGATATAGCCCTCCTAGTACAGCAAAAAAGGGCAGGTTTCTGGGCTACATGCTGCTGGATGGAGGCATGGACCTACTGCTACCCAGAGTAAGCAGTGAGCATGGTTCGCTCACAGCTGGTGGTAAACTTAGTTCTGCCATGTTTGCAAGCTGAGGTGGACAGAGCCAGCAGCCAAAGCTGCCATTTCATTCCTAGTCATTCTGCAGTTTAAAGCAATGGATTCATAACAAGACAGATTCAGATAAAATAAAAGTCTAAACAGTTTACGTTGTATGTAAAAATGTACGTAGACTTGGAAGACAGAGGAAAAGGAGTATATACGGTTTTATAAAAAATAGTTTTTAAAAAAGTCTTTAAAGCAATAATAAGGATAATATAAAAGTTAAGTCACATACAGATGGAAATCACATAGAGTCTGGATTATATTATCTTTGGGATTTTCATCTGCAGAGAGACATTTAAGTATAAAAGCTGCTGAGTTAAACCATTATGTATATTTCAAAGGAGTCTTGATTTCAAAATATATGTCTAAGGATATGTTGCTTTGGAAAAGAGGTTCTGCTTTTGTTTCCACAGAAGATAGGAACCTGTGGATTGATTCCAGGCTAATATGGTTTGATCAAGGATGACCCCCTGAGAGGTCTCCAGATGTTCCAAAATCCAGAACACTTTCAAGGCAACTGGCTCAGACAATGCAGCCTACTACCAGGCTACTCCAGTCAGGATTTGATTTTAATTCCTAATTTTCTTTAACTTTACCAGTGCCCCCTATCAGCATGAAGTAGTAGGAGAAGCTACGCTCAAATTCCCAAAATATTGTTTATATTTTATTTATGTTTATTTTTATTTAAGGGGGTTGATTATAAATGCAATCTCTTTCTAAAGAAGAAAAGGGGGATATGATATAGATATGATAGGATAAAAGGGTTGATTAATGAACCTACTTTTAAAGAGAAACATGTTTAAAATGTTTTACAATGCTATGGATTTTAGTTTATTGATACAAATTTAAAGTTAATTTTCTTATACTATATATATTTCTACTCTTGTTTAAGGTATTATCGTTATGTAACTCATTTAATTTATAATGGATACTTAAGAAACACAGATTAATAATTAGTTGTCTATGATAATCAAATTTATAGTTATGTTAGTTAGTTTTTTTTAGATATATGTAGATATATTTCAATTAGGTAAGCAATCTTCAAACACTTCAAAGGTCTATAGAACACGCCATTTAAAATGTTTTAAAAACATAGAATTTCTTGACACTGAAACACGTCTGCTTCTGGCAGCACCAATTTACTTCAAAAAGGAAGATGGGCATTGAAGACACTCCATATGGAGTTTATCTTCTTCTTGGCAAAAATAGCCATTTGGGCAAGAAACTGTTCTTGCCTGGACTGCTTGACAAAATGGTGTATCAGCTGAACATGCAGGACCCATAGGAAGGTGACCACTGAACTTTGCAAGGTGAGATGGTCCTTCAGGTTCCTGCTTCACAGAGGAGACTGCCAGATATTCTGCAGGACACAGAGAGAAGCTACTGAGAGATTCTGGGCCTATAGGCTAAAAATGGATGCCCCAATGTTACAGAGGAATATTGGATGACTGTCCAAGCAGCTAGCTGTCTCTGTCATTCTAGATTTGTGGAAGTTACTTACAATGTTCTTCCTGTTTACTTAGGTCTTTGATGTAGTTAAAGACTAGATAGTTATTATTATAGTTTTCCTTGGTTATGATAAAAGATAAATTAGATGTGAAACTATAGACTCACAAATATAGGATAAAATATTTTCTTTAATTTTGCCAACTACAAATAGACTAGATATTATAACTGTAATTCTTACTTGATAACTGTTTTTTATATGTAATTTTACTGTGTTAAAATCAAAACTTTCCTTTTTGATTACACAAAAAAGTGGAAGTGCTGTGGGATGTTGTTCCATATGCTGTGAATATGTGTCACTCTGATTGGTTGATAAATAAAATGCTTATTGGCCAGTAGCCAGGCAGGAAGTACAGGCAAGGCAAGCAGAGAGACTTCTGGGAAGAGGAGGGCAGAGTCAGGAGCTTTCAGCCAGACACAGAGGAAGCAAGATGACAAGGCAGAATTTGAGAAAAGGTACTGAGAAAAGGTACCAAGCCACATGGCTAAACATAAATAAGAATTATGGGTTAATTTGAGTATAAGAGCTAGTCTGTAATAAGCCTGATCTAATGGCTAAGCAGTTAAAAATAATATTAAGCCTTTGTGTGATTATTCTTTAAGTGGGCTATGGGACTGCCAGGGCTAGGCAGGACCAGAGAAAACCTCTGACTACATTTGCTGTTGAAAATATGTGATGTTTTGGGCCCATGACATACAGAATTCCAGTTGGAACTGGGATGAAAGCAAATTCCTGCTTGCTAGCTCTCCTAGTGCTAAAAGGTGTTATCTAGAATGCTGAGGGAGAAGTCATCTAAGTCTTACTCAGCTGAGGAACTGCATACTACCCTACAAAATGGCAAGATAGGGAATGCTCACTGGTACAATAGTGGCAAGTCAGTAAAGGGGGTAACCAGCCACTCTCTTATTGGATTTGAAGCCCAGGATATAGGAAACCTAGTACACACAATACCTTGTACTAAAAACCACATCAAAAGCCTGTGGCTAGGGAAGTCAACCCCTAATTGGCAAACTGTATCTGTAATTTTGCTACATGGGCAGGATGCACCCATCAAATCACCATCTAAATAGTTATATATAAATTCATACCTGCCATCAGTTGTTCCCAGAGAAAACTCATTTTTGCAGTGAGAATTTGTAACTGGGCAGACTGGACAGATGCATATCTGATAAGATTACTGAGAATACAGAATTGTTAAACATTCAGCAACAAATGGGGCATTGAAATCATCCTGTCCAAGGCTCTGAAAATATTGAGGAAGATAGCATAGAAAGGATATTAGAGCCAGAGGAAGAAATGGAGTGAGGCAGAAGGCTATTTTAGGCATAACATTGCTGTTGCATTCTAGATTCCACAGTAGTTAAGATTATGAGGTAAAGACCTTCACAGAACTGGATCTGTAAACATCCTGTCATAGGAGAAAGAGGAGCTTATGAGTTTCTTCATCCCCTAGAATCTTTAAATATGCTATGATAGCCAATGAGGAGCAAGGGAGATCACAAGACTGCACCCATCTCTAAAGCCTTATAGGCACTTACTGATTGGTCCCTAGTGGAGAAAGAGGCTTTCCTTAGTGGTATAGGTACTGTTCAGGATCCCAATAAATAATACATTGGACTTGCACTACTATCAGCTTTAGAACGTGGGTCTCATAGGGAGTACACAATTTGAAAATAGATGTCCATGAGATTTCCAAAGTGAAGAGAGGTGGGAGAGGAAGATACTGTGTAAAGTTACTTCTGTCTAGTATGATTATTAGCAGACCACACATGCTTTCCTCATTCTTCTTCTTTTACACATGTCTCTTAAGTCTTCATCATACCTAAGGCCTGATGAGTACATAGTAGATGCTAAGAGTTATTTACATGAAAGGAGACTACATCATAAGAAAAAATTATCACTAAAAGGAAAATACTTTATCATTTTTTGCTTCAAAATTTACTGATCACATAAAACTTAAGCAAATCTAGTATCCACTTATGAGTAACTATATATCATGTTTTTCTTCTGAGTCTGGGTTACCTCACTCAGGATGATATTTTCTAATTCTTTCCATTTGCCTGCAAATTTCAAGATGTCATTGTTTTTCTCTGCTGAGTAGTACTCCATTGTGTATATGTACCACATTTTCTTAATTCATTCTTCAGTTGAGGGACATCTAGGTTGTTTCCAGGTTCTGGCTATAACAAATAATGCTGCTATGAACGTAGTTGAGCATGTGTCCTTGTGGTATGATTGGGCATTCCTTGGGTATAGCTGGGTCTTGAGGAAGATTGATTCCCAATTTTCTGAAAAACTGCCATACTGATTTCCAAAGTGGCTGTACAAGTTTGCACTCCAACCAACAGTGGAGGAGTGTTCCTCTTGCTCCACATCCTCTCCAACATAAGCTGCCTTCAGTGTTTTTGATCTTAGCCATTCTGACAGGTGTAAGATTGTATCTCAGAACCATTTTGATTTGCATTTCCCTGATGACTAAGGATGTTGAGCAATTCCTTAAATGTCTTTCAGCCATTTGAGATTCTTCTGTTGAGAATTCTGTTTAGCTCTGTAGCCCATTTTTAATTGGATTGTTAAGTATTTTGATGTCTAGTTTTTTGAATTCTTTATATATTTTGGAGATCAGCCCTCTGTCAGATGTAGGGTTGGTGAAGATCTTTTCCCATTGTGTAGGCTGTCATTTTGCCTTATTGACCAAGTCCTTTGCCCTACAAAAGCTTCTCAGTTTCAAGAAGTCCCACTTATTAATTGTTGCTCTCAGTGTCTGTGGCTTTATATTTAAGAAGTGGTCTCCTGTGCTAATGCATTCAAGACTACTTCCTACTTTCTCTTCTGTCAAGTTCAGTGTAATTAAATTATTGTTGAGGTCTTTGCATACTAGATGTAAAGCAAAGGATAACCAGACTTCAACCCACAGCTCCAGGGAGGCTAACTGGCAGGGAGGAGTCTAGGAGGGATGCATGGATTGCCCAGTGAAGGAGAAATAGATGAGATCTACATGAGCAAACTGGGAGTGTGTGTGTGTGTGTGTGTGTGTGTGTGTGAGAGAGAGAGAGAGAGAGAGAGAGAGAGAGAGAGAGAGAGAGAGCATGTGGGGGTAATAGATTGCAAAGGATGGAGGATGAGAACATAGGCAATGGGAGGTTTGACCTGGAACAGGGACAGAGTGGGAGAGCAAGGAAAGAGATACCATGATAAATGAAGACATCATGGAAATAGCGAGAAATAGACTGCTAGGGAAGTTCCCAGAAATCCACAAGAATGACCCCACATTAGACTACTGGCAATAGTTGAGAGGGTGACTGAACTGGCCTACTCAAGTGATCAGATGGCTGAATACCCTAATTGTCATCATAGAGCCCTCATCCAGTGACTGATGGAAGCAGATGCAGATATCCACTTCCGGGCACCAGTCCAGGCTCCAGGAGTCCAATCGATGAGAGAGAGGAGGGATCCTATGAGCAAGAGACACCAAGATCATGATGGGAGAATGCACAGAGATGGCCAGCCAAACTAGTGGAAACACATGAATTGTAGACCAATAGCTGAGGAGCACTTCCCCCCATGGTACTGTCCTGGCCTTCTGGACAGGCTAGACAGTTGTTTAGTTTGAACTTTTTAGGGGGCCTCCAGACAGTGGGATCGGAGCCCATTCCTGGTGAATGAGCTGGCTTTTGGGAGCCCAGTGCCTTTGGTGGGATACTTTGCTCAGCCTTGGTGCAGGGAGGAGGGACTTAGACCTTCCTCAACTGAATATACCAAGCTCTGCTGATTCCCTGTGGGAGACCTTGCCTTGGAGGATGTGGGAATGGGGAGGTAAGGAGGGGGAAGTCTGGGGGCCAGAAGAAGGGAGGAGAGGGGAATCTGTGGTTGGTATGTAAAATGAATAGAAAAATCTCTTAATAATAATGATAAAAAATTAAAAAACTTAAGCAAAGTCCTTTGCTTCTATTCAAATTGCAATGTAATTTTAGTCTCAAGCCTGGTACAAGCATCTCATCTTACTTTTTGACCTCTTTCTAGCCAATTACATTGCATCTTGTGGCTTCTATGTTCACACATATATATATATATATATATATGTATATATATATGTATATATATATAATTCTCCATCTATATAGCTCTAATCTTTCCCTTGAACTTTGAACAGTATATCACCCAGTATCATCTCAATTTGAATGGCCAACAAAAAACTCTAAATGGCTGTGTGAAGAATGAGAATTTCACTACCCAAATTCCAGGCTTCTACTGGGCCCCAAATGACAAGAAATAGTTTTTAAAGTATTCTTTAAGGAGTTGAAATTTAATCAGCAGGAAAAAAACCATTATTGACAAAATTGACCCAAGTGAAAACTGTGAGGAGAAAAGCACTTTACTTGAGAAACAATATGGTAGCACTTATATTTAATATATTATGATGACTTCTTCATTCCAACAAAGTTTTATTTTTGCAAGAAATATCATATACCCTAAATTTGTTATTTATTAAATATAAATTAAATAGTAAATGGACAGTCACATTGAATTGTACACAGACATAAATCAAGGATTCAAAAATAATATATGCATGATCCCATCAATTAGGCCAAGCATAGCTCAATCAACTATATAATTAAAAAATATGTAATAACCAATGTGCTCAATAAATTTATAGGTACATAGGATAGAAAAGTGCTTTTAATCATATATTCATTTCCTATTTTCTACAAACATTGCCTAGTTAATTAAAAAAATACATGTACCTACAAAGGTATTTGACTATGGGTTTTTGTGAAACCAGGTAATATACATTCCACTCATAGTTAACCAGTATAATATGGAAGAATAACAACTTGGACTCTGAATAACACATTAGGAGGTTGTGTTATTACCATTATACCTGATAATGATGTCCTAATGAACTTGAAAAGTGATTCTGGCCCACCTTTGGAATTTGTATGCCTTTCTCATTGTGATATTACTTGTCAAGGAGAACTCTTAGGCACATTCAATCAATCTCAATTAAAAATGATAGCCAAGATAAGCACTGCTTCTTTAGTGAGAATAATTAAACTTTTACTTGATATTTATTTGATGGTGTTGGTTGACTTTTTTTCAGTGATAGGGAAGGGGAGAGAGGCCATCATTTCTTGTGCTGAAGATGTGTTATGCTAAAACGCTGGAAAGTTTTCCTTAGCACTATCTATTTATTAATATATTTAATACAGACTCAGATGACTCACATTTGCAGATATAGAAATAGCAGTCAATGTCCCAAGTTTAAGGATGGTTACTGAGCAAGCTGAGGTAGACTGGAGAACACAGTCAAACAAACATCTGTATGTAGCTATGCATGGTTACTACCAAAGACACCAGTGTTTGCCAGCAGCCCAAAACTGCTTCTGTCATTCTTTTTATTGTCTATGTGTAGGTTCAGTTGGCTGGCATGAAGTCTGGGAGAATGTCATGAATGCATGTTAAGATCACCATTGCTTTTCCCTAACCATACTATACATGAAATTATGCTTCTACTCAAACTCTGAAGAAGCCCATTCTGTGGGAAATGGTTATAAGGATCCTGGATGACAATAAAACCATAGGAAATTTCTCCATGAGTTTAAACACCTGGCACTTATTGATTTTCAGGAAATATATAAGTGCAACTGGGGGCAAATTCTGAAAAAAATTAAATCCATTTAATAAGCAACTTTGGAGGGTTTTATTCAGCCCGAAAGAACTATGCATAGGCATTAGGCTTACTTACTCTAAATAAACAAAATGCTAGAAATGGTACATATAATTTTAAAGATTTATTTATTTTTATTTTGTGTGTATGAGTGTTTTCCCTGGATGTATGTTTTGGCTTCATGTGATTGCAGCACACTTGGAGGCAAGAAGAGGGCTTCAGGTCCTCTGGAACCAGAGTTACAGGTGGTTGTGAACTGCCATGGATATTTCCATAACCAAATCTCCATGCTCTGCAAGAGCAGTCAGTGCTTTGAACCACAAACCCATATCTTCAGTCCCAAATTAATATTTTAAAGTACAGCCTCTTAGAATATAAAAATGAAGAGACTCAGAAGATAAGAAAGATATAGAGTCCTCCTAAAAATGGTAGAAACTGAAAGAGAATGCATTAGTTCTGTCCCTGTTAATGCCAGAAAACTTTGTATTATACGGATTCATTTTCAGTAAAACAAATTGAAACTTTGGGGAAAATGGAGAGAATAATCTGTGAAGGCATCCAGCAATAAAAAAATTCAGACAAAAGTTGGAGACTGACCTTTAAGGGAAGGAATTGTATCTGTGTGTTTTATAAGTATTATCATTGGGTCAGTTCACAACACTGTATAATTGTTGGAACTCATATAGAAAACTATATGTTTGTTGGTTTGATGTGCTAGAAGACACAGACTGAAGCTGACAAATTGGCTGGAAATAAAATAATCTTGAAAAAAAGAAAACCATAGTTTACTGACACCCAACTTTGCATATCATATCCTCTCATGTCCACGGCTGACCCTCAGCTTCACATGCCTAAAAATAACCTAGCAGAAATCGGCAGTTCTATAGCTGAAAAGAGAGAGTAGAAATCTCAGTTGTTCTCTAACACAAAGTTAATTAAGGGAGTTTAGAGCTTGTATTCTACCAAATAAGTCAGGTGTGAAAATCACCCTTGTATGACAATCACCATGCGCTCTCCATTCAAACACACAGAGGACTAAAGATTCAGACTGAGGCAGAACTAAATGCTTATCACAATGCTGAGGGCCAGTCTGAAGAAATAAACAAATTGTAACAAATTATAAAGCAAAAAGTACACAATCAATGATTTATTTCTTCACATGGGGTAAATATTTTACATACAGATATAATTAAATCTGGAGTCTGAAATGTACCATATCTTCAAAATTTCTAGCTTAAAATAAAAATTTACCAAGCATGTAAAGAAGCAAGGTGTTAGTGAAGACTCTGAGAAAAAATATTCAACAGAAACTATGTTATAGAGAGGGATAGTCTCAGCACATAAATCAATAAGGTGTTGCAATATTTGTAAAGAGGAAGAAAGAAATGATATTAAAGAAATGAAAGAAAGAAAACATTACATTCTGAGATAATGAAAACCGATAAAAACTATTTAGTCTAAAAAAGTGCATATAAACAAGACAAAGACACTCTCAGTAACCAATGATAACAATATGTCTACTGTTGCAGCATGGGCTCACCATTCTCCTCTAAAGAAAAGAGAAAAAATACAATATAAAGAGCTGTTTACTTATGTCTGTAAAAAACATCAAGACTGTTCACTGGACATATGCAACATTCTAAACAATATATTGTCTTTCATGCAGACCACATGAGTTCTCTTCTCAACCTCATGACTGAAATATTTGTAAACTGATATAATACATATGTAAATTAAACTCAGATACTGGGCTTTCAAAAATAAACAAGGACGCTGAAAGTTAGATGTTGTTGCATATAATCTTAAATCTTCCTGATACCTAGGCTAGGAATTCAGACACACCTTTCCTCCCATTACTAATTAAGAGTTTTATTATGTTAGTTATTCTAAGTCTGTTTCCTCTACTGTTTTAATTGGAATGCTATTTTTTAATCTTTTCTTTGCAAATTAAGGAGGATGTGTTTTAAGAATCATCACCATGATGTAGCAACAGCTCATCTCACAAATGAAAATAAAGTAGTCAATGAATGCTGAAATACTTTTATTAACTTACTGAAAACCTGTACATAGGGACTGGGGAGTAGGATCTTTGGTAAATTCTGACCTCACAAGCATGAAGACAGGGTTTTAGATTCCCAACCCCAATGCAAATGTCATTTAGGAGTGGCAGCAAGATAGTAAATACCAGTGCTTGGCAGGTGGAGATGGATGATCTACAGAGCAAGTCAACTATCTGCTAGCTGAATTGGCAGGCATGGGTCATGTGGGAAACCCTGCCTCAAAATGCAAGGTGGGGAGTGAGCAATGAGGACACATAAATCAACCTCTGGCCTACGTGTGTGTGTGTGTGTGTGTGTGTGTGTGTGTGTGTGTGTGTGTGTGTGTGTGTGTTATGTACCTGAACCACACATATGCTCACACACACACAAACACAACATGCATGCATGCATGTACACACATACACATACGTACATACATGCACACCATATACTTGCAAACATACCAATACAATTCAGCATACAATCTGACTAGTGTTTCCAATCTGTGCTTCCCTTCTGGCAAAAATCAATGGTATATATGACCTTCTAGTGACCTTCTAGGTTATTTCATATAGGAATGAATTTAAACTAGAGTTTGACAAATACAATAAATCGATGTCACTATGCTCAGCCCTGCACAGAGATATCAGAAAAAGACAAATTCCATTGGGTGCCATTTGTAGCTGGAAGCTTTTCTGTGCCTATTCATACATATTTCCAACCTGCTCAGTCTGTATAGTGTTACTGTATATGGTTTTAGAGCTGACCCTCTGGTATTAGTTAACCAATTTGTGTGTTCTTCTCTGTGAAAGGCCACTTCCCCTTCTCTCAACACTTCCAGTAGTTCCTTACTTTCTCTTTGTCTAGGGTTGAGAGGGATTCTAGTTATGGAGTGTAAGAGGAAGATAATTACAGAAGAGAAAGAGAGGAGGGTAAAATAATGGTAAGGCTCCTTGAAAAAGGCATAAGGGATCATATTATTAAATATTTACCTTAAATACCTATAATTCACGTAAGTCCATGCATGTATAGTTTAAATGAAATTTTCTCATCTTGACCAACAGTGATCTTGCAAGATCCATAGAGTAACTTACAAAAATTTCCAACACCAGGCATAAGAAAATGTCTTTTGAGTGTAGGACAGGTTTATTCAACATATTCCTAAAATATTATAGGCTCTTGCTATTGCCCTTAGTTATCTCCCAGAGGTGGAAGATAAGTCTTGATTGCTGAAGATATCATATGCTTCAGACACAGGGTCCAGAGGCTCCCAGCTCAACCTGACCTGGAAGCCTCCTCCCCAAGGACTAGTTTTCATGATCCCAGAAAGAGGCATGTAGATGTTTTATGCCACATGAGATCCTTTCTGATAAACCAAACATTCCTTCACCACAGTCCTATTTGGCTAGGGTGTCAAACAAATTATTTTGTTCCTAATCCTGTCCGCAGAGCACACAGGACACTGTGTCAGTAAACACAGATCCAAATTCCTATAAGTCTGTGACACTAACCTAGGTGAAAGAAAAATGAAAGACAAAATGTTATTTTTCTAATGTTACAAGAGTATAAAAGAGAGAACAGGAGTTTAATCTTCTATGAGGGTTTTCAAGAAATCTTGGGTTTAGCATGAGAAATATTAAATGCAGTCTGAAACTTTGAAAAAAAAGCGATTTCGTGTTTTAGTCTTATTTAAAATGAATGAGGCTGCCAGCTCCCATTTCAGCAACTATATTTTATAAAGCAATGCTTTGTAGGTTGATCCTGCTGCACACAGGGATTACCAGAGAGGTACTGTTCATCTTTCCGGAGCAGAGGAGTGGTCCCTCGAGACACAACTAAAGAGATGAGCAGAGACAGGTAAATCTCTGACTTTCAACATATTTTTATCTATTTCACTTGCTCTGCTCTTTGCATAGATTTTCACATTGTTACAAAAGCTTCTTCTGGCCTCTGTGTGCTTTGAACCTCCTTTTGCCCTAGGTGAAGTAAGTCCACATATTCCAGACAAAAGCCCTCAGAAGGGAGGCTTGGGGGAAGGTAGAAGGGGGTCTGTTAACAATGTCTGGTGTCACTGTCAGTTCTGGAGAGACCAATATGTATTATCTACTGGATCAAGATATTATCTTTCCAACAAAACCTGGTGAAACACTTTGAGATTCTGTATCTCACACCTGCATTTTAATACTCTCAGGAATACCAATCTGGATTTGTATAATCTTTTTTAATTTTCTCATAGGGAAGCTAGTATGGAGCTACATTCCCAATCTTAAATTTATAGACGTTCTCAAGCCACCCTTTCAACTCTCCATTATCCTAAACCCTGTATTGATTATTATTATTTATTTTACCTTCCTATGCTACTGAAAAACCTCTTTTCTCCTTCATTATCCATTAAATACAGAGCATCTTTTAAGAAGCACTTCATGTCATATCTCCTCTATCCCAAGCTATCAGAAATCCATGTAGGTTCTTTGGTCCACTCCTGAAACCATGTAGCACTTCTCAGAAAAACCCATTGTTCCTTATCTCCTTCTCATTGTTTTACTATAACTATATTATTTGTTACATTGTTGTTGTTGTTGCCAACCTGTGCTTTCCTCCCAAACCTGCGTCTTTAGAGAGACATCCAGTGACTGATTCTAACCCTCCCTCTACTCTCACCTCACAGGCTGCGACATTTCTCACACAACTCATTTCTCCATCTTGCTTATTTCTGTATTATCCATATTACATGGGGAAAGAAAGAAGGAGAAGGAGGGAAAGGAAAGAAAATGCAGGCAAAGCAATGTAATCTCATTCAAATAAATGGCCTAGTACAAAGAAATAACAGAAAACCATTTAGTCTTCAAGGTTCTCTGATATCTTATGTATAAAATGGACCTAAGAGTAAGAAGTTAATTAATAGGTTCAACTCTACAAAATATGATTTTTTTTAATGAAATGGGGATGTCTTATTCCTTCATTGTCTAAAGTTTGAGATTGGCTTTAAAAAGTAAATGGTGCCCAGTGGCGGTGGCATACTCCTTTAATCCCAGCACTTGGGAGGCAGAGCCAGGCAGATCTCTGTGAGTTCAAGGCCAGCCTAGTCTACAGAGTGAGATCCAGGACAGGCACCAAAGCTATACAGAGAAACCCTGTCTCAAAAAAAACAAAAAACAAACAAACAAACAAAAATGTAAACTAAACTAAATGGTAACCAGGCTGGATTATCCAATTTGACACATGCAGGCATATCTACTGCAGGAGACTATCAGTTTGCTAAAACCAAGACACTTAAAGAGAAGTTGGAAGAACAAATGCTGTGACTGGGCTGGGTTTCAAGGGCCTGTAATCCCAGCTCATCTGGTATTCTGAGACAAGAGAATTTTAATTTTGAAGTCAGGCTGGGCTACATGGTAGTTTCAAAGCCAAACTAGTAAATTTTGTGAGGACCTTTTTCCCCTGATCAGACAAATAGGAGAAGGTTGTGGTAGAAGCTCATCAATAGAGAACATTTCCTAGCACATGGCTCAATTCTTGGTACAGAGAAATAAATCACTGCCACGATTTAACAAAAGAGAAAATGGCATGGTATATCAACTTACACATCTTACAGGTCTTCAGAGTCAATTAATAGTGTTTCTAAATTTGAAAATACTGGGATCTGAATCACTAAGACATTAGAAGAGGCTGGAACTTGTTTTTGAGATTGATAACTTGAATTATTTTAGCACAGCATCTGGCCAGAAACATTAGTAAGTTTTATTAAATGTCTCTTTTATGTTTAAGAACCTCTCAAATGGTCTCTAAGGAACTGACCTTGAACTGTGATGAGCTATGCCATTACATTTCATTCATTCATGTTTTTTCACTCATCCCATGTGACTGGTCCTCCTTTATAAATTAGGGGGAAATAGACTTGTTTAGGTTATTTAGTCATGAGGTAGAAAAGCTAATACCCTTTAGGCTTTGTATGCTGTGACTGAGAATGGCTAGTTACTCCTAGAAAAAGAAGGCCTGGGATTGAAAAAACAAAATAAAACTGGATGTCTCCAAGAAGACAGTAATCCTTGAGAACTATGACTGCTACAGTTTTCTACTGCAACATAACATTTAATGGCAACATCCAACCAGAATATGAATACAAATAGCTCAGGAGATGGGGGGAGGGTAAAATGGAAAAAAGAAACTCAAGTTAAAGGACATTCTTTAGATGGACTGATGTTCATCTGATTAATGCATTGGCCCCCTGCCCACATTTAATGCATAATGTCACTTAGAACTTTCTCAAAGGGAACTGTTTGAGCAAGAGAAGGTGATGACTATTTAAAGCAAGCCCATTAATACAACCAATGTAATTGGTTGCAGATGAGGTATTAGAAATTTCAATTTCTGATACTCTATCAGCAGGGAAAGGCAGCACAAGAATTCATAATATCTAAGCAGATCAAAGCAACATTTTAGGTTATTTATCCCTCCAAGATTTCACAATAGACATGAAAACTTAGGTTTTCAGTCTAAAGAACATCAGCTTTTGCTAAATTAAAATTATCTATGAACAAGTTAAGGTCAATTTTGTCTTGGATAACTTCATTAGGAACAAAGCAACACTTTGTGTTGTGACTTCCAGGTTTATTTCAAACAAATCTATGCCTGCAGAGAGAATAAGCAAGTCTGTGGGACATGCATTATATTACCAAAATCATACACAGCTAGAGCAAGTGCTAATTGTTGCTACATGTATATATATATATATATATATATATATATATATATATATATATATGTGTGTGTGTGTGTGTGTGTGTGTGTGTGTAATATATAGAAAGATTACACAGTAGCATTACGACTTTGTTTCACTGTTTTGAATCAGTGCTACCAATACTAGAGATGAAGACCAGTTTGACCCTTTTCACAATTATACCTACTTAAGAGTTTTGTATTCTACAGAAAAGACCAAAATAAGTCACTTTTTAAAAGATATTCTTTTGTAGACCTATTTATAGCTACTACTTGAACAATGTTCACATACTCTTCATGGAGCTAAATATCTGTGAGATATCAAGAGAGAATGCCTCCTAAGCTTGCCAGTAAATATAATCGGAATGACTTAGAAAATTGTGAGATGAAAGAGCACATAATAGGCTCTTTATGCTTGGACATAGGAAATGTGCTGTTATATCTGTGAAACTTAGATCAAGGCCGAATTATCCCTTTCTTCATGTTGAGTGAAGATCACATGGTAGCTGATGTAAATCCAGAATTTAATTTGGCATAGAAGTTGAAAATGATTTTCCAATATAGGGCTCACAATCAAAAATAGTCAAACTATTTTCAAGGAGTCTATACCTGTTTTTTAAATAAATTTTTACTAGAACACAGCTATGTTCATATTTACACATATCATTGAAAGCTGCTTTGTGCTAAAACAACAGAGCTTGTGTTAACAGAGACTATGACTTGTGTGCCTACAATCTGGAGACACTGGCTCTCTAGGCCCTTGAAACTCCTTACTGTCTCTTGTTTTACATGACAAGGACTATGCAAATAGAAAACACAGGAGGAGGAGTCTACAAATACAAGGTGTGGAACTGGATTTGAAAAGCAGGCTTTGCCAAATACAGCAGGAATAAAATAGAGGGCAGAAGGAAGAGGAGTTTGCTAAATGCTATCAATACTACATAAGAAGGATGTCTCTATATTTAAAAATTATAGAAGGCTGCAAATAGATCCATATCTGTCACTGTGCACAAAACTTAAGTCCAAGTGGATCAAGGACCTCAACATAAATCCAGCTACTCTGAACCTGCTAGAAGAGAAAGTAGGAAGTAGTCTTGAATGCATTGGCATAGGAGATCACTTCCTAATTATAACACCAGTAGCACAGACACTGAGAGAAACAATCAATCAACGGGACCTCTTGAAACTGAGAAGCTTTTGTAGAGCAAAGGATACAGTCAACAAGGCAAAGCGACAGCCTACAGAATGGGAAAAGGTCTTCACCAACCCCCCATCAGACAGAGGACTGATATCCAGAATATAAAAGGAACTCAAGAAATTGGACATCAAAACGACCAGCAGTCCAATTAAGAAATGGGTTATAGAACTAAACAGAGAATTCTCAACGGAGGAAACTCAAATGTCTGAAAGACATTTAAGGAATTGCTCAACATCCCTAATCATCAGGAAAATGCAAATCAAAACAACTCTGAGATAGAAGATCTTAATTTTTTATGCCAGATTCTATTTTCATGAAATACAATCTCAAAATACCACAATATAGTCTGGACATAAGGAATGAAGAACACCTAGAAATTATGAAAAAAAAATGTGAGTAGTACTCGGTTTTCACATAACTGTTGAATTATTTATAGTTAGATACAAATGGGTTTGTTTTTATTTCTAAATGCACTTAATATTTTTGGCATTTGTTCATATGTTTTGTGAGACTTTTTATGAGGTTAGTTTCTTTCTGTCAGTGCTCAAGAATACTGTACAATGATGCACAGAAGAACATGGAGGTGATCAGGCATCTTTCTAAATTGGAGGGAGAAATTATCCAGTACTAACTCTTCAGTACACTGGCTGTAGACACTTTTCACAGCAATTATTTTTTTTATTTTCTTGTGGAAATCTTTTAAGTTGGTGAAAGTTTTTAACAGGAAAATGTTGATGTTTCAAGCATATTTGTGCAAGTATTAAAAAAGATTATAGGAATGTAGAAAATTCCAGAATATTTCTTGTCAGACATGGTGGAAATTGACTGTCTTAGGCTGGATTCTTTTAAAACTTACCTTGATTTATTTTTGAAATTTACTTCTTATACAAGTTTACTTAGAGCAGTTTCCACTCCTTGCTTTTTCTCCTTTTCAATA
The DNA here is from genome assembly GCF_049852395.1 of Peromyscus maniculatus bairdii. NCBI lineage: Eukaryota > Metazoa > Chordata > Mammalia > Rodentia > Cricetidae > Peromyscus > Peromyscus maniculatus. The sequence goes on along the minus strand of NC_134852.1, from coordinate 203,806,104 downwards.
TTTTAAACAAGTGGCTTCTTTGTTTTTCCTTATGCTAAGTTCTGAAAGAGATATGTTATGATGGCTCCATATCTCCTTCAATATCTATTCTTTATTTTTGCTCTTGCTTTATTCAGGACTTTTCCTTTATGGTTCAATAGTTTGCCTATGAAGTACCTGCATATTACTTACTTTTCTTTATTCTTTATTTTTTTGTTCTTTATTTTTCTTTTGTTAATTCCTGGATCTGGAGAGCTTCCAAGCTGCTGATTCACATACTAGTTTGTAAAGAATTTGGCTAACAGAATCTCAAACCTTTCCTCGAAAATGTACCGCCCAAGAATTTAATAACAAATGAATTGGAAATATAATGTCCAAGTATTTTAGATGTCCCCCCACCTCTCTCTCTCTCACACAATATTATATAGTAAGTCATCTGTTTTCAAATTTTCTAATACTTCTTTTATTGTGATAAGATAATTTAATGTTTCTTAGAATATTTTATAAATGATAAATTGATAAAAGTACAGGTGATAGATATAAGCTAGATAGCTATATAGGTAGAAGATAGATGGTGCGTAGTTAGAAGAAAGATGTAGCCTTTAACATCTCTATTTCACTCTTATTCATTTAGTGATAAGAATAATGCTCCCTGTAAAATGTTTCCAATACTTTTACTCAAGGGCTACCATAAATGTTATATTTCTTGCAAAAAGTACTTTATAGGTATGATTCAACTTAAAGATTTGAGATTGGAAAGCTATCCTGGATCTCTTGAGTTAGGCCTAATATAATCACAGCATGTCACAAACAGTTTATTTTATCTGTTTGGAGGCAGAAGTGATGAGTCAGAGGGGAAGTCAGATGGAGTTCAAGGATCAAAAGAAACAGAAATATCAGTTGTGCAATTGCAGAGGATTGAATTCTGTCAAAAGCTCAAAGGTCCAAACATATCATTTCCTTTATTAAATCTTGCTGTTTTTAGCACTCAGGTCCTGGAGAGCATTTGCTGAATCACAATATTTATAATTAGTTATTATTATAAATCACATCTTAGAAAAATGAGACAAAATATTTTATAGAGGTTTGTTTAGAGTTAACACATAGTACATACTTAATTTACTGATTTTATAATGTATACTTTGTATTCTTCTTGCTATGGTTTTCAAAGACTTTATATTATATTTAACCTAATAGTTTAAAAATATTTAAAATATAATATAAAGTCTTTGAAAACCATAGCAAGAAGAATACAAAGTATACATTATAAAATCAATAAATTAAGCATAAATTATTAGGTTAAATCAGTATAAAAACAAGAAAAGAAGAAAACATATTATTTTGTCTGGTCTTCATTTGTTCCAGTGTCCATGTTCTTCCTTTCTTTTGTAAATCTAAATATTTCCTGATCCTTGAATTTTCAGAAAGAACTCCAGGGAGAAGAGACTCTCCAACCTATTAAGCTGCTTGCAAGTTGTGCAGGGAGGGCCAGGAATGCAACTTTTCTGACTCATCACTCACTTGAGGTGGTCTTATGATCCATCTGCCTTTTAATCATCCATGTCTTATAAGTAACCCATTACTCATGCTCCTTTAAATATGGACTTCTTCACTTGTAAAATACTTTGTTTCTTATCTATGGAGAGCAGACTTTTCTTCACATCTCCCTGGGAAACAACAGCTGTCTATGGGAGAATGTCTAGTTCTCTTTCATATTTGAAGCATGTTTTCTCTAGATAAAGATTTCTGGTTTGACATATAGTTTTGGTTTCTACTCCTTCCTATTCATCACTTTGAATATAACAGTTTTTATTTAGTTGATTGGTTTCATGAAAGCGTTTCTAAGTAGTTCTTCTGAAATTCTTATGTTTGTTTCACTGAACCTTGAATGCTTTTCGTTTTACTCTTGTGACTGTCTTTAGTATTTTCTCTTTTATTTTATTTTTTTTGTTTCTATGATCTAAAAGATAACTGTGTATGGTGGTCTTGGTTCTCTCATGTTCTGAGGTCTCCTGATCTTTCCTCTGAGGCCTATCGGAAACACTTTCAGTTATTATTTCTTCAGATATCTCATTTTCCTTTTCTGCTTTTATGATTCCAATTGCAGCTGTATTCTGCCATTTAATATTTCTGTTTTCCTTTGGTCACTTCTGTTCATAGGACGTCAGCATCCCCATAAAGCATGGCTTATTTATTCCCATGTCCAGTCTCCTGCTGACCCATCAAAAAGCTTTGCTCATTTTCTTTAGTTAGCATTCCTAATAGTTTCCTTTGAGTGTGTCTTACAGCTCTCACCCTTCTATTGATACTACCTATTATTCTATATTGCCATGCGCTACATGTTATCTCCTATGAGTATTAACTTATTTTAAACCAGCATGATAATTATTATCAGATAATCACAAATTCTATAATTTCTCTCTTGGTAGTATTGGCTTTTCATGGCTTTCTTTCTTTCCTTCCTTCCTTCCTTCATTCCTTCCTTCCTTCCTCCTTCCTTCCTTCCTTTCTTATTTATTTGAATGTTTTAATCTAATTTGCTCTTGGTAGCTGCAGTTCTTACCCAATACACTAAGATAGGTAAATAACTTTTATGTCTGAAAATGGAATTTCTTTTCTTGTCACTGGCCTTTAGCGTTGGGTCATGATTTGAATAGTGTAATTTTCAATCTGACTGAAATTGAGATTTTTGTTACTATGGTTACTGTCAATGCATTACACTTTTCAGACCTATGTAGATCCTTTCCTATAGAAGGAGACTTGTTTCTGGGGTCTTTCATTATTGCTTTGTTTTCATTAAGTGCTGTTCTCTCTCAACTCCATACTTTTGAATTACCAACACTGCAACTTGGTTCTTAGGGACTCGGTCATCAATGTTGTTTTGCTTCCATTTACAAAGTTTTACAAACAAGCCATCTAAAAGAGCAAAAATATTTTGTCTTATTTATCCCTAGCATCATAGCAGAGAGTAAATAAAGATAAACAATTAGAAATACAATAACCTTGAGGAAGAGTTATTGTAATTTTTGATCACATTTTATATACATTTTGAGAGAAGTAAATTCAAGGTCAGTTAAAAGAAAAAGGAATCCACAAGTTATAGTTATTTATAGGAAATGGATATGAAAGACAATAAATATAATTGCATATAATGTCTATGTAATATAGTATATATCACTCTGATTTCATAGCTTGATTATTCTAGTTAATGAATAAGAGTATATGGAAAGTGCTAGATATATATACACATGTGTATTTCCGTGTTTACATTCCACTCATAATGTAAGAATTCAGTCATTTATACCACCTGCCTTCAGGGACCAAGTGTGACAGCAGGGCAAGTCAGCAGCAGCAGCTGAGATGTCACACTATAGCTACTGCCAACACGAGCCACGCACTCGCTCTATGCTCATGCTCTATATCCCCTTTGTAAAAAGCAGGCACCTTCTCTCCCCACTCTATTTTTTTCCTTCCCCTCTTGCTCAGAGGCCACTTCTGCAGCCCCTCCCCCATAAACCTCTCAGTGAGCTGTTGCACAGTGTGACTTTGTGGCACCCCATAGTTCCAATCCACCAAAAAAATCTTCCACCATTAAATCATTACACATTGCATATTACACATATGAGTTTAAATCATAAATGTTGCCTTAAATTAATTTAATTCTTACTAATGTGTGATAAAATTATGAGTCAAAACAACAATGATTGTTTACAGAGAAAAGTTTCAAGCAAACATAATAGGAAAAAGCATGTTGAAATAACTTATAAAATACTTTTGTGGTAAATGCTTCATGTTTCATAATAAAATAATATATAGTTGCTCAAATTCAGGAAGCAATGTGTAGAGTAGATTGATATATTTAAACATCATACTCTGCCTCATTGTTCTTCAAGGAGAGAACACAAAATTTTCTGGTACATGGTGAAAATTTACTACCTTCCAGGAAAGGAAATGAACCACAAATTAGCTTGAAATCATTAAATATATATATGTAAACCATGATCTCTGGAATAACAGCCAACAAAGAAAAATGAAGACTATGGCTTTTAATAGAAAAATAAGAATGTAACAAAAGATTTGATCTTGAAAAACAAACTGGATATTGGCAGATGTAAATTACGGATTATTCTCAAGCTTCAAATAATTACACTACTAATTGCCAGAAAACCCAGAGCAACCAGGAAAACAAGACATGGAAGAATTTGGAATCAAGTGGAAGGATTTAAGAAAACATGCTGAAGATTCTGCTATAAATGGTGGAAGTTGAATGTTTTGTAAAAATTCAAAGCCTATTTAATTTCCTGGTGGATTAGCAAGTCTAGGGGATTTGAATTTAAAAAGCAGATAAAGTAAAACAGTCTTCACGGACTTCAGATACCACCTCAAATGTAAGGAACACATTCTCATGATGACAGAAACAGTGTTTTGGGTTTATTTGTTTGTCAGGAAGAACAATGTTGGGAAATTAAAGAAGGCTTAGTGTGAAACCCTTCACATTGGTGTGTGAGATGGGTCGCATGTGAGTCTTGGTGGCTTTTGGTAATGTCGACATGAAATGCAGCCATCTCCTCTCTAGATGTTAGTACCGGTAACTTCTCAAAGTTTTGATTTCTCAATCTTAATACTTCTCATAGCAGGTGGACCTCTGCAGGATTCCTAATCTAACACTGACTTTGAGTTCAGTTCAATGGATTAGAATCAAAGACAGTTGTTCTTATCTTGAGCCAACACAATTGGCAGGATCACAAGTATTTTCATCCAGTGTTTTTGACTCACTTATGGAGAGATGACTAAATTACAGCTTCTATGTTGGTCAGTTCCCAGCTTTCAGGAACATATCTGAAAATTAATTGAGTAAACAACCTTACCTGAGCCGCACAATTTCAAATTTTTTAGCAACTGCCTCAATAAGGTCTATACATAATAATTTATGAAAAATCTGGGCCCTGAAAATATACAACTTCACAATGGAAATGAACATTAGCTGATAGACCATACAAAGATATAAAGATTGCTAAATTACAGAAGGCATAGACCTTGCTATTTTTAAAATATAATTTTTAAATTTTTATGTGTACATATGTTTACCTAAGTTATATATATATGTACTATATGCATGCAGAGCCTGCAAAGGTCAGAAAAGGTATCAGATCCCCCAGAACTGGAGTCACAGACAGTTGTGCACTATGTGGGTTGTAGGAACTAAATCCAGGTCCCTGCAAGAACAGTACATGCCCTTAATCACTGAGCCATCTCTCCTTCTCCCATCTCTGCCCTTGAAATGCTTGTAATCTTCTGAAAGGAGACAGAGATATAGAATCTGTCTAAAAGTTCCATATAATGTTATTAGTGCTGAAATGAAAGTACACCCAAGGCTCAATAGAAATCTACTATAAGAAGGAGAGTAGTATGTGAAATTTCATTTAAAATGGGTTCACAAAGGTATTCTTTATTGTACTGGAATATCTATGCTTTCAAGAACATTAACTAAAATGGACTTTTACCAAAATAGTCATGAAAGTATTATCTGTACCTTTATTCTCCAGTGCTACGATAACCACTATTCTCTAAATGATTCTGATAAAGTATCATTATGCTGGGACTTCTATGGCTAGGATCCCATGACAGGTGAGTTATGGATAATAGTTCCTACATAGTTTCCACATACCCTGTTTTAGATACATTTGGAAACACAGGTTTATATCAAAAGAGGAGATTTGGGGTAAATTTTTTGCAGGTCCAAGTCATTTTTCCAACCCATTTAGTCTTAATCTAGTATGCTATTGCATGTCTTTAAAGTATATTAATCCTGCAGTATCACCGCCATCCCATAAGACTTGCACTGTTGTTAGGTATTAGATAGTTATTGGAGGATTTATTAAGGCAACTCCACGTAGTTAAAAAGGAGGTTTATTTTGAGACATAACTTACAGCCAGTAAAGGGGTTGGTTACAGGATCCGGGAGAGGTGAGGTGCAGTCCAGCTGGGTTTACTGGAGAACTCCATTTGGTCTACCATCCAGCATCCAGGATCACCAAGAACCAAGAGAGCCAGCACATCTGGATCTCAGGTCTTAAGGACTCCTGTCTCTGCCCCACCTCAGGGGCAGGTCATAGGTAGGTGTGACAGTTACTGGAAGCCTCACTGGGGTTAGTACTTCCAGGTCAAAGCTGGAATAGCTACTGACTACAGATAGCCAAAGATTGGAGGCTGGATCACAATTCTTTACATTCAAAGGACCTTCTGCCTCAGATCATCTTTGATGTGTTTCATCCTATGTTGGAGATGGACACTACCCTCTGCTCATATGGTGCTGCTTCTTTCTCTTAATCTCCATGATTTCCCTGTTCCTTTGTTATATTGTTTGTTTACCATTTTCCTTCACAGTCTAATGTTTGACTAACATAATTCATAAAGGTAAGCAGAACTAAATCTGCCCTCTGAAGTCATGTATTTTCTTCTTGTTTATAAGGTAAAATCAACTTCCATGTATGACATTCAGTATGCCTCCAATGCCAGTCTTAAAGGAATGACTTTCACCAAACAAACATGTTCACAAACTTAAAATAATATGACCATTTTATTTTCATGCTAAGAGCAGGCATAATTTATTAAGAAGAAATGCCATTGCATTCTTACTCTGCTGGGAAATGTATACTTGAATAATCATTTCTAAATGATTTTGATGCCATTCATTATTTTTAAATTATTTTTTAAAGAGATAATAGCAATTATCAATGAATAATACTGGATAGTGTGAACATGCAATGGCATAGCTTCTTCAGTAAACAACGTGAACTTAGTGAATGACATGACCTTTCTTTAAATTCTTAAACATGGAGGGATTGCATAGTCTGAGAGCATATACTTCTGCTCAAGTATATACTCAAGAGAAAGAATATATTGTATTAGCATAAAACCTATAAATGAATGTTTATAACATGATCCCTACCTAGAAGCAACCTATCATCTATCAACTAATGAAAGAATAAGTAAAATGTAGTATATTTATGCACTGTAATACTATTTGATAATAAAAACGCATGAAATGCTAATGCATGCTAAACTGTGGATGAAACTTTCCATATTGTGTTGTCGGAGAAGACAGATATAAGCCACTACATGCTTTAGCATTTTATTTAGGTAGGATAAACTAGATTAGAAAAGTCCATAGGCACAGAAATTATTATTGGAAAGTTCTGGGGAAAGCAGGAAGGTTTATTTGATGGTCAAAAAATATAGCATATGTTTTTGGTACAATGGACATGTTCTAAAACTAACAGCAGTGATGGATCCTGGATTGTGTGAATAAATTGAAAGCTGCTGAGTTAAACATTTTAAAAGGTGAATTGTATAGTACATGAATTATGCCCTAATAAAACTGTTTAAAAATAAAGAAAACAAAAGAGGTCTTTAAACTTTCAGAATATTCACTGCAGGTTTCCCTCCAATATTGAATTGCCCCAGTGAATTACACTGATGGATATAATGAGATTAACTTTATATGGCCTATTACACTAGTACAAAGCAAGGCCCTGCAGTGTGAGAGTTGAGTGAACTAAATGGCCACCTGTGGTCTAGTGAGGGCTCTTTTCTAAGACAGAGGTTTCATAAAGCTGTCAGCCTTTTTTGTTCCCCATAGGACATTTTTGAGAGTGAGGATAATATGTAGCCCCAGAAAGGTTTCTTACAATTACCTCCCTGGGAGTCAGCTTTTCATGGCTGCTGTTCTACCCTAAATGGCTTTTGACACAGGTGAAATTAGAGAACACAGCAAATACAATCCAAGGTGGCTCTGGGGCCTACAAATCGCCATCTGACAACAATGCTGTGCTGTCTAAGGTGTTGAGTACATTTGGAACTATACGTGTGTGTGTGTGTGTGTGTGTGTGTGTGTGTGTGTGTGTGTGTGTGTGTGTGTAAAATTAGCTTGTTACAATTTAAAGAATGGTAGCTCCTCCTCATGAAAAAAGAATTACACAGTCTTGAATCTCAAGATATTCTTCTTTCGGAAGGATGATATGGCCATGATTAGAAGCCAGAGGGGGAACAGGTTTGAGTGAGAAGGTACTCTCACAATCCAGCTCACCTGCAGAGAGGGTTAAGCTTATGAATGCTACAATCAACCCATCATTTGCTTCGTGTAAGGGTAAAGGGATTTTTATGTATAAATGTTTCCAAGGAAAGTTTGGCTTCAGCTGATGCTGTGTTTTAAATAGCATTTTTCGCTTTGGTATTTTATTGGAAACATCTCCAATTACTCCAAATCATGTTTATTTTGGGCTATCATACACTGGCACTACAGGGGAATACCTGAACATAGAGAGCCTTAGTATTCCTGAAATCTCTGCCCTTATCATCATTACAGCTAAAACTGTGTACCCTAGGTCCATCTCACTAGCTGTAAGACAACCACCTCCACCATAAAATTTGAGGTGATTTTGTCACTTTGGATAACTAGAGATTCTATTGGTGATTTCTGCAGATATCAAGTACTTTTATACATCTTTCTTTCCAACCAAAGACCACTGGGTTTGTTCTGCTACCTAACCTCAAAGGTGAAAAAAAAATTGTTCATCAATGTTAGAAGCATAATGATTAAACTCAGTAACTTTAGGGTCCGGAAGCTGATCCCTTGTCAGTAGAGGAATGATATAAAACCATACGACTTGCTTCACATATTAGTTACTATTTGTTGCTGTAACAAAATGCCTTACCAAAGCAACTGAAAGAAGGAGGGAGTTATTTTGGTGTATAGTTGAAATGAATATAGATAGTCCATTGTGGTGGGAAGGTATGGTGCTATGAGGGTGAAGTGGTGGTCACACTGTGCTCACAAGTAGGGAATAGGGAATGATAAATGCTTGGGCTCAGTTTACTGTCTTCTCATCTTTTTTTCTCTTTCTGATTGCTTTTCTAACCGAGATACTAACCCATGGGATGTTCCTACTCCCATTCAGAGTGGGTCTTCCTCTCATTTGACCAATCTGGAAAGGCCCTTAGAAATGCCCAGAGATATGTTGCCCAAGTGATTTCAATCCAGTCAAGTTGGCAAATGAAGATAAGCTATTACATTCCTTTAATTCTGAGTCTTCTAATCTGAAAAATGACTACAAAGACTGTACCAATTGCACTCTTTTCTTGAAGAATAGTAAAGGAAGCAAGAAATAATAAACTGTAGATATAGTTCTAAATAATAATCCATAATTGACATGCTCCTTACATAAGTTTGGTGTTTATACTAACATATTGATACCTTTATTCCTCACAAGGTGCCATATCTTCTGAAGGTTTCTGTGTGGTGGCATGTTTCCGTATAGCTCTTTTAAACCATAAAGCAACCAGAGCAGACGTTCAGAGTGAGAACCAGTCTTTCATTGGCTACCCTCCTCATTTTCAATGGGAATCTGGCAGCCAACCATCTCAAAACAGATTCCAACCAGTCAATTATGTAAAATATGCATTTTGGATCATGACTGACTGTCAATGGAAGGAATTTGAAAGATTAGATTGGTAAATTGGACAAAGGCCACTAATTGCTATCAATTTGTATTTTTCTAGCTTCAAGAGAATAAGACTACTGATTTAACCATTAATACATAAATTTTAAAGATTCTGATATCTTTGTGGTATCTATGCATACTAGTTGGTAATATGCCTGACTTAATTTAAAAGAAAGAAATAAAACATGTCCCACTGGGCAAGAAAATATGGCATCCAAATAGAGGAAAGAGAGAAAGCTGCCAGACAAACGTTCCAGGATGTGCTTACCTGGGCAACATGTTGCTCTCTATCTATTGCCTTGAGTTGGCTGTAGTAAAATGTTCCCAAGTCCAGCATGGTGATGTCTGAACCCAACCTTAAAATGAAACTGCAGCTTTCTGCTAGAGACACTCCAATATGTTATAAAATCAGAAGATGGCATCTTCAGAAATCTTAGGCATAGTCATATCTTTCAGATTTGCTCTCCCTCAATACAGACAATGTTCTACCTATCAGTCAGAAAACAATTTCCTTTTTCGACCAGGATTTTTACTCTCACTGAACTAACCTCCTCTCCCTCTCAAAATGACAGTCTATTAATGAATGTGGCATAAACATTTTCCTTTGACAGTATCGTTCGATTAGGAAGGAACAGTCACTGAAAAACACATTAGGTTTACTGTGTCACTGCAAGTAGAGGACATCATTAAGAGGTCCTGATGCAGCAACTAGGCTAGAAGTGGTGTTACACAGAGAAATAGAAAACAGCAAGGAAGATGTAATAACCAATTATCAACAACTACTGTGTTATAATTGAAGCCAAGCTTGTACTTTAAGTGGGCTTTCTGCTGCTGCTTCATAAATCGGATGGTGAGAAATGCCTCCTGATTACTTGAAATGGTACATGGCAAGAGACTCTTCACAATCAATTTTAAAATAATTCTGCTTAAAGAAGGACCTTTCTTAGTCCCGACAATGTTATGAATCTTAGCACAAATTTTTCTCCCAGTGGGGAAAATTTACTGTATTTTCCTAGTCTTGCTCTATTTTTATTTATTTATTACTTTTTTGTAGCTGAAAGTTTTTCTATGCTCTGCCCGGCCCACAGCTGCTCAGACCCAAGTAAACACACAGAGGTTTATATTAATTAAAACTGTAAAATTAAAAAAGTAAAACTTAATTACAAATTAGCTTAGACCTACCACTGACTAGCTCTTACACTTAAACTCAGCCCATTTTCATTAATCTCTATGTAGCCACATGTTCCATGGCTTTACCTGTGTGCCATTATATGCTGCTCCCTGGATGGCAGGCTGGCATCTCCTGGCTCAGCCTTCCTCTTCCCAGAATACTCCTTGTCTGCTTATCCCACCTATACTTCCTGTCTGGCTACTGACCAATCAGTGTTTTATTAAACCAGTGTACAAAAATACTATTCCACAGCACTTTTTTTTATTTAAAAATTTTGTTTATTCATTTTACATACCAATCACAGATCCCCTTCTCATCCTTCCTCCTTCCCACTTCCTCCCCTCTCATACCCCCCTTCAAAAGGATAAGTCCTCCCATGGGGGGACCTCCCAGCCTGGTACATTCAGTTGAGGCAGGACCAATCCCCTTCCTACTGCATCAGGGGTGAGCAAAGTGTCTGGCTATAGGTAATGGGATCCAGAAAGCCAGCTCATGCACCAGGGATAGGTCCTGATCACACTGCCAGGGGCCCCACAAACAGACCCAGCTACAACTACACAGCTATGTCCTATATGCAGAGGGTCTAGTCCAGTCCCATGCATGCTTCCTAACTGTAGGTCTAAAGTTTGTGAGTTCCTGTAAGCTTGGTTCAATTGTCTCTGCAGATTTCCCCGTCATGATCTTGACACCCCCCATGCCCCACTCTCTGCTTGCTCATGTAATTCCCCTTCCCTCTCTTCAACGGGCTCTGTTGTGGATCTCTGCATCTCCTTCCCTCAGTTACTGGATGAAAGCTCTCTTGGTCCAATTGGAGCTGGCAGAGTCTATGTCTCAGGGAGCAGCTGTGGTCTCAGGGGGATGGGTGGGTTTCAGGGGTGGAGTGGGGCTTGTAGGTTACAGGGTCTGATGTTGGGAGGTGGTAGTCAGGCTTGCCTGCAGGAGTCCTGCCTGCTGGCCTGTAACTGGGGATGCAATCATGGGGGTATGGGGGCACAGGTTGTGCACCTGGGACTAAAGCCTAGAAGCTGGAGTGATTGAGTAGAACGATGACTCCCCTTTTGGTCCAATCGGAGCTGGCAGTTTGTCTGTCTTGTCCTCTTATAAGAAAATTTCTATGTAGGTTCTGATGTAAGGAATATCTACTTAGGAGCTAGAGGAAGTTAATCAAAATGTTAACAGGAACAGGACTCAACAGAAACTGCTTCCTGAAATACAATCCACAGAATTGATCTTCCTTTGTCTGTTTGGTTTGTCTGTCAATTACACTTACATGTCCTCGTGCATTTGGTTTTTGACATTTCTTAATAATCATTCAAAGTATATTTATTTTTAATGATAGTATTTCTTAACCCATAATATATACTACAAGTTTCATAACTGTATTTTCAGTGGGCACTGTTGTAGCCATATATTATTATTTTAATGTTAATCTTAGGTCAAGTTTATTAACATTATATAATGTTGTATCCAGATATCGTAAAGATTTCAGCTATTATGACTTTACTACCAATAAATAAAAGAGACAGTTGGGCCTCAGAGAGACTTGTCCAATATTAAGAAATACATTTGTAGTGTGTGTGTGTGTGTGTTTGTTTTTGTGTGTGTGTGTGTGTGTGTGTGTGTGTGTGTGTGTGTGTATGGGTAGGGGTAGGGGAGGTGGAGTGTGTTTGTTCATGAATATGCTACATATATAGATGATTAAGCTGATTCATTACAAAAGTATTATATATGTACTTACATTTAAACATATTAGGTTAGTTATTTATGGGAACACAATTGTAAGGATAATTGGAAATCTTTAATTTAATGAGCCTGTGCTTTGAGAAATGTATATAAAATGTGATTATAAATGCTGACCAGGTAAGACACAATGTAATTATTATTGACAAAGCAATAATATAAATGATTGACATTATCAGAAAGATAACTGGAAATATTCCTGAAATAATAATATAAAGTCATCTGGGATTAAAGTGAGTGGACAATAAGAAGGAAGTGACTGAGATGGAGATGACCAGGGAGAAGATTGTGCCCAAAGGAAAAACAGTTGACTATCATGGGGCATAAAGCAGACTGGAGCTCTTCACAATGAATGGAAGCCAGTCCTGAAATGTGAGTCCTATCCATAAATAATTGGCTACTCGGTGTGGTTTTAAAGGTGAAATTTTTAAATTACTGTATTACAGAGAAAAGAATGGTGTGATTTTATTGTTTTATAATCTTTCAGAAGCATGTAGGACTTTTCTAGTGGGGATCAATTCAGAATCTCTTGCTGTAGACCTAGCTTTTATCCCCGTGGTCCTACAAATGCAGTTTTATTGTAAATCATTTTAGATTTCACATAGATATTTCCAAGCAAATCTCTTTAACAACATTAACAACCACAACTTCTTCCTGATAGTTGCTTACCTTCACCTAATCCCTTCAAATTTTGCGACATGTTTGTGTTCCTGAATGGTTATATGACCTATAAATCCTAGGACACAAAAATTAGAGAAAACATGAAATTTTATTTCTGTGATTCTGACTTAATTTACTTAATGTGATGATTTCCAAGTGTGCCCATTTTACAATGTAGGCAATAATTTCATCCTATTTTATTGCTGATTAATATTCTAGTGTATGGTCACATTTTCTTTATCTCTTCACCTGTTGAGAGACACTTAACTATTATAAATAATGCTGTGATAAATATAGTTCTGCTAAGATCTTTGTAATATGTTGCCTTAGAATCTTTAAGAATATACAAAAAAAAGAATATACCCAAACATGAATAGTCTTATAGAGGTCATATGGAGGTTCTTGTTTCAGTGTTTCTGAGCGACCTCTGAACATTTTTACATAGTAGTAAACTAATTCACATTCCCATGAACAATGCATGAGAGTTTCCTTTCACCCACATCTTCACCAGCATTTGTTATGTATTCTGCTCTTACTGATCAGGAGTCTTACTGAGGTGAGAAGAAACTCATGAAGTTGTAATTTGCATTCTCCTGTTGAATAAGAAATATGAATAATTGCTCACATTTATTAAGCTAAGTTCTCACTAAATGATAATTAGGAATAGTTTAATTCGTAAGTTCATATTATATGCCAGTCTCTGTATTAGATGTGGAAATAAAGGGTTAGATGGATATGAAGAATATTTAAGAAGTAAAATGCCCAATATATGAACTGTAGCAGAGTTAAAGATATCACTCAAACTCTTTGTTTGTGGTCTTTGAAGAAGCCCAAGAACCAAGTAGGAACTCTGTCAATATTGGACATTTGAGAACTTGTGAATTTGAGATACCTCTTGGATACATGAAAAGTTCAACCACCAAGTAAGTCTAAAGCTTCAATGAAATGTGTAAGTCAGGGACATGGAGCATTATGAGAACTGATTGTAAACATGTAGCATCAAAAGATGTAGGTGTGATATCTTCTGAAAATGGGAGGTGATTAGAGAGAAGAGCAAAGTTCATACTTAGGTGTGAGGGACCGCAGTATTTAATGACAGATTGTAAAGGAAAACACTGCAGAATAGAGAAAGAAAGTAGGATACTATGAGTCCTGGGGACTATCTGGCTACAGTTTTAAAGAAGTGATACTCTAAAGCAACCACAATAGAGTAAGTGAGAAGAACAAAACTGTTGGTCACCTTTAGTGATATGGAGTCCAGCACTAAGATCATGAAGATATTTGGGTAGAAGGTGATATCTGTAACTAAATGGGGCATTCTGGGAGTGATGGAGAGGTAAGAGAGCATGCTACACTCTGAGGATATCTGAATACCGAGTAAATAGCAAGAAAATGAGTAACGTATCAGAAAACAGATGCAAGCTTGTCCTGGACTCAGTGTCTTCCTCCTCTACTTCGCCACTCCTTTGTTTCCTAAGAGCCCGTGCTTCCAATGCAGTACCTCAGCTGTCATGGTAGTAAATCAAATTAATCCATCTTGATTCTGGGAGATTCTGCACTAAGAACATCATCTTGGTGTGCCTACTTTGCTATGGATGGTGTTCCCAGGATAGAAGAGAATATCTGATAGCCTTAATAAGGGTTTTATCTTTTTTTAAAAAAGTACAGGTCTGGAAATCATATCAACATGAACAAATGATGTACTGTTACCACTTACTGCAAGATGTGTCAAGCAGCAATGCCAGGGATGTTTTCCTAAATAACTGCCTCAGCTGAAGCTGTTCCCCTTCTTAGCATTAGCTCACCTAAAACTACCACTCAAAATCACAAACGGGATAAAAGTACATGTTTTTTATGCTCTCTCAAAAACTGCTTCTCAACAACTGCTTTAGTTTTTACTGAGTACTTTTTTTTGTTAGTCAAAAATGGAGGGTGCAAACTACAACTTGTCACTTGTATCAGTAATTTGGCATTTAATGAGCAAAACCCCACAGCTAGAAAGTGTAAATGGCCCAAGTCTGAAGCCTGGGGCACAAATGGTTTTGCATTTTTAAACGAGTTGAATGTGACTCAGACATGGAAACTAGGCTGAGAAAACCTCATCCTGTGCAAGTGGAAGAAGTAAATGAGAACACTGGCATCATATTGCTGACTAATGTTAAAGCTGCCGAAGATGGATGTGACATGTTGGTAATGATGATGACATAACAAGTTTGTCAAGTGTTGTAACCCTTCATATTACACACTCTACTGAGTGGTTTGTACATCAAACATGTTCCATTACCATATGATTTGCACAAACATTAATTTTGTTTTGTATTGTTTTGTTTTGAAGACAAGGTTTCTCTGTGTAGCCTTGGCTGTCCTGGAACTCACTCTGTAGACCAGGCTGGCCTCAAACTCACAGAGATCCATCTGCCTCTGCCTCCCAAGTGCTGGGATTAAAGGTGTGCTCCACCACTGCCTGACAAACATCAATTTTTAAGCTAGGGCCCATTTACTGACCTCTTCACCATGATGATTGCACACCATTCCACTAGGAGTGAGGTTCCTTCCACTGTGGCTCAAGACAAACTTATGATTGTGCAAGAAATAATTTGGGAGATATACTTTTGAGTTTTCACATTTGCAAAATATCCATACTGGTCTAGACAATTGAGTCTATCCTGTTTCCAGTTAACATGTATTCTCTGATTGCTAAAGATTGCTTTAGAGAGGATCCTTCTTAAACCCTTGCTGCTATTTGAGTAGCCTTTTAGAGTTGAAAACCATGATGCAAGAATAAATGGTAAAATAGATGAGTTTCTGGGGTATATTGTACTATATCAAATGCTATAGATATAATAATTTATTAAATAACAATACTACATATCAGTCAAGTCATTGGTTGGACTGAGCACTCTCAACTTAGGTGTTATGTTCAAATGCCATCAAAATCTATCTCTGACATTCTTTGTACAGCTTCTTAATTTTTATTTTCCTTCCTCATTTCACAATAGCTATAGCATCTAAAATGCACATTATATTTTCCCATAAAGGATAAAAGGAGTCAGTTATACTAGTAAATTGTTGTTATGTGAACATTCATAAGCGTGAAGGGTTGATATATATATATATATATTCTTTTATAAAATATATATATAATGTGTGTGTGTGTGTGTGTGTGTGTGTGTGTGTGTGTGCAAATCAATCACAATTAGAGAAAAAGGCTGTGGGTTTGAGAGGGAGTAGTGTTCCCTGGAAAGAGTTGGAGGGAGAATAGGGAAGGGGGGAAATATGTAATTATGTTTTATCTAAAAATAAATATTTCAAAAATAAGCATTTAAATAGTGATTATTTATTTCAATTTTATTTCTTTTTTTAATATTAAGTGATTGATCAAGTCCCATAAATGTTTGCTTTAATTTCTTTTATAGGGTTTGTTCCCCTTGGCTCATTTAATATTTATGTTTCTCTATTAATAACTTTTTCAATCTCTTCTAATAGTGATTTAGGACTTCCTATGTTGTGTAGGTCTGTGTTTGAATCTCAAAGGGGAATTTTAAGGCTATGCAATTTGATCTTCAGTAATGAGCATGTATGGTCCAAATGAAGTTAAGCATTGTTCAGTTCCTTTTCTTCACATCTTTTCATCTAAGCATTAGCGCAATAATTAGATATCACAGTAGCTATCAAGATACAGATCACTCACCAGAAGATGAATAACAGAACTAAAATATCTAAGAATATTTATAGCTTAATATGTTTATTATTTTAGTTATTTCATGTTTTAAACTATAAATGAATTTATATTTTTTATAAATACTTTTATTTTATAATTAATTTAATTTTACATATCAGCCACAGATTCCCCCTGTCCTCCCACCTCCCACCCCCCAGCCTTCCCCCCCAACCCCCCCTCTTCCCACCTTCTCCAAGGCAAGGTCTCCCCTGGGGATTCAGCCCAGCCTGATAGATTCAGTTGAGGCAGGTCCAGTCCCCTCCTCCCTGCAGCAAGGCTGAGCAAAGTGTCTCAGCATAGGCATTAGGTTCCAAAAAGCCAGCTCATGCACCAAGGACAGGTTTAGACCCCACTGCCCGGGGGCCTCCCAAACAGTTCAAGTTAAATAACTGTCTCACTTATCCAGAGGGCCTGGTCCAGCTCCATGGGGGCTCCTCAGCCATTGGTTCACTAGTATGACTATTTGTCCTGTGCTTTTTCCAATCATGGTCTCAATATCTCTTGCTCATATACTCCCTCCTTTCTCTCATCTATTGGACTCCTGGAGCTCCACCTGGGGTTTGGCCATGGATCTCTGCATCTGCTTCCATCAGACACTCGATGAGAGTTCTATCATGACAGTTAGGGTGCTCAGTCATCCCATCACCAGAGTAGGTCAGCTCAGGCACTCTCAACCATTGCTGGTCGTCTATAGTGGAGGTATCTTTATGGATTTCTGGGGACCTCTCTAGCACTCTGCTTCTTCCTATTCCCATGGGGTCTTCATTTATCATGGTGTCTCTTTCCTTGTTCTCCCACTCTGTTCCTGATCCACCTGGGACCTCCCGCTGCCCTAAGCTCTCTTTCCCCCTGACCCTTGCCCTCCATTACCCCCCTCAACCCCAGTTTGCTCATGTAGATCTCATCCATTTCTCTGTCATTGGGCAATCCCTGTGTCTTTCTTAGTGTCCTCTTTACTAGGTAGCCTCACTGGAGTTGTGAGTTGCTGTCTGGTTATCCTTTGCTTTACATCTAGTATCCACTTATGAGTGAGTACATACCATGTTTGTCTTTCTGAGTCTGGGTTACCTCACTCAGGATGATATTTTCTAGTTCCATCCATTTGCCTACAAACCTCATGATGTCATTGTTTTTCTCTGCTGAGTAGAACTCCATTGTGTATATGTACCACAATAAATTTATGCAATCAGTTATCTTAGAACAAGGTAATGAATAAAAATTAAAATAGTTAAAATTTTGATATATGTTTCATGTATTTTTTATGAATTCAGTACACCTTCTGATTTTTTAACAATATAATTAATTAACCCAGACTTAGAAGGACAGACATGGTATGTACTCACTCACTCATAAGTGGATACTAGATATAAAGCAAAGGATAACCAGGCTGCAACCCACAGCTCCAGGAGGCTAGCTAGTAAGGAAGACCCTAAGAAGGATGCATGGATTGCCCAGTGATGGAAAAATGGATGAGATCTACATGAGCAAACTGGGGATGAAGGGAGAGAAATGGAAGGCAAGGGACAGGGAATGAGAGCTTAGGGGAGCAGGAGGTTTGAGCTGGAATGGAAACAGAGTAGGAGAACAAAGAAAGAGATACCATGATAAATGAAGACACCATGGGAATAGGGAGAAACAGAGTGCTGGCGGGGAGGGGGGCACTCCCAGAAATCCACAGGGATGATTCCACCATAGACTACTGGCATACTCTGATGATTTGATGGCTGAATACCCTGACAGTCATCATGGAACCCTCATCCAGTGACTGATGGAGACAGATACAGAGATCCATGGCCAGGTCCCAGGCAGAACTCCAGGACTCCAGTCGATGGGGCGAGGAGGGATTCTGTGAACAATATAAACAATTTAAATCATATAACTAGAAGACTATACAAACATATAATTATAAAAATATAAGTATGTTCATCCAAGCATTGCTTATAAAATGGGAGAATTTTCAATAACCATTAGTGTATGATAATAAATAATTGATTAAACATATTAAGACACTAGTAAAAGAATATAATAAAATTTAAATGATGTAAAACATATTTAATGAAGTTGATGCATTGTTGTGGAATAATCTTTTTATACACTGTGAATATGTGTCTTTGCCAAGGTGCTTTTTGATTAATTTAATAAAGAGATGAATGGCCAATAGCTAAGCAAGAAGAGGTTAGGTGGGACTTCCGGTCAGAGAGAGAAGAGGAGATGAATCTAGGTGCAGGAAAGATACCAGATGACACAGAGAGGAAACATAGATGCAAGATGGATGATAGGTAAAGAGCCACAAAGGAAAATGTAGATTAATATAAATGAGTTGATTTAAGTTATAGAGATAGTGGGACAAGCCTAAGCTATAGGCTGATCTTTCATAGTTAATAATAATTCTTCATGTCATTTTTGTGAGCTGGTGGCCACAAAAAAATCTGCCTACAATGCATGTTTATATTTAGGGTTTTTTTTTTTAATGTTAAGATACTGTTAGTCCATTGCAAATGAAGAAAGCTATCTGTTGTGAAAACATGTAGTTGTGTGTGTGTGTGTGTGTGTGTGTGTGTGTGTGTGTGTGTAAATAGAGAGGTTCTTTTTCAAAAGATTTTATGAAAAAGATCATTTTTCTCTTCATTCTTAACTTTTCCCAGTGTACATGATAATGATAAACTGAAAGAATAAACCACATATAATGACTTTTCACACTCAAAATAGTTTTCTTTGTCCAATTTTGCTGGCATTACTGCTTAAAATTGGCTAATACATATAAAACCTACAATTTCATAATTTCCTTTTGTTCAACCAGAAACAAGTTATGTCAAATTAAATTCAGCTTTAAAAAGTAAACTGTGATTATTTAAATAATTCACATTTTTCTGTATACATGTATTTGCCTGATAGGACCCTTCATGCATCCATGGGAAGGTCAAATTCTGAAAGAAACAGTGTTTTCTTTTTGAATGGATTTCCAAACTCATTATCATCATGACTCATCCAGTGCCCCTTCAAGCCTTTTCTTGATACAGTTTTAGAGATCCTTTTATGAGGTTATAATTATGACTTTTATATGTTTGCTCCTCTATCAAATATGACCTGCTAATATGGAGAAAAATAAGACTCTTAGTAACTAATTGACCAAGAACAATTTCTTGCTAAAATGGAGATGGTTTGCCACAGAACCTTGTGAACACCTGTTTCATACTAAGTCACTGTGAGTGAGGCTCCAACGGAAAGTCATAACTGAACTGATAGATATCAAAGATGTTAAATTCTAATGGTAAATGAATGCTGTATAGCATGCATTACTAAAAGTTAATTCATTAATATATAAAATCTTGTGTCTAATCATTTTGCACTGAATTATATTGTGTTGTGTTGTGTTTAGTTGATCTAAGAAAGTCAAATTCCATAAATAAACCAATAGATTTACTATGGTGATATTGTGTTCCGCAAAATATTGTGCACCCTAATAAACTTATCTGGGGTCAGAGAACAGAACAGCCACTAGATACAGAGGCCAGAAAATGGTGGCACACACGCCTTTAATCCTAACTTTCCAGAGGCAGAGATCCATCTGGATCTCTGTGAGTTCAAAGCCACACTAGAAACAACCAGGCATGGTGACTCATGCCTTTAATCCCAAGAAGTGATGACAGAAAGCATAAAGGTATATAAGGCATGAAAACCAGGAACTAGAGTCTTAAGCTTTTAGGCTTTTGAGCAGCAGTTCAGCTGAGATCCATTCAAATGAGGACACAGAGGCTTCCAGTTTAAGGAAACGAGCTCAGTTGAGGAGTTGAGGAAATGGTGAGGTGAGGTTAGCTGTGGCTGGTTCTGTTTCTCTAATCTTTCAGCATTCATCCCAATACCTGGCTCTGGGTTTGTTTTTATTAATAAGACCTTTTAATAATTCATTCAACAAAAAATTTCAAAATATTAAGAATTTGATATCAATTGCCATGACACATGCTCAACACTACTCATATGGTAATATTCTCATGTTGTCATGCAGTGTTTCCCTGTGTCTTTATTAAACAGTAAATCAACTGAGGAAAACCTACATGTTGGGCACATTTGCACATAATTTAACTTTATCCCTCCACTTCTGTGCTTAAAGATGCAGAATGAACATTATCTGCTCATTATATATTTTATTTACATATGAATAAATCTTAGAGTAACCATATAATTCAATATTTTATTTACTCATTTAGTCACTATTATTCTCATTTAGGAAAATTTCTCTTCATCACATATTAGTTTACTTATTGTGCCTCCAAGGAAATTACTCTAACACTATTCAAAGTCTCTCTCTCTTTGTCTCTGTTTGTCTGTCTGTCTGTCTGCCTCTCTCTCACTGTGTGTGTGTGTATGTGTGTGTGTGTGTGTGTGTGTGTGTGTGTGTGTGTGTGTGTGTGTATGTAAGTCATGGGTGTCATGTTTATGTTTATGAGAGATGGCAGATAATACTCTACTTTCTTAACATGATGATGAAAATTAATATATACAGAGGGTATGTTTATAGCTAAGAGTCCAGCAACAGGGCATGGACTGCTCTGAATCTAGACCTACACTGTTAAGTACTGAGAACACACTCAGTTAAAGAAGTTCAGCCTTAAGATCTGGAAAAGTTAAAAAAAAAAAAAAAGGCCGTGTTACAAACAGGTTAACTGGCAGTCCTCAGCACAGACGGAACTAGGGGATTTTGTATGGTCAAAACCAGGGCTGTGATTGAGACTTCACTGTAAGGGGCCAGACAAAAAAAAGAGAAGGACTTAATAAATTAGCAAATGGTGGAGTTTTCATCACATAAAATTGCATTCATTTTATAAGATGAGCAGAAAAAAGAAATGGCTTCTTTGATGCCAATAATAAAAGCACGCTCTCTGTCAAGATTTATCAAAAAGAAAAAGAAAGAAAATGTCAATGTAAAGATTAAACAATGAACTATCACTTCAGATTTTTATAGATATTAAATATAAGAGAAAATATTCAGAACTATGACATCAACAGTGAAATATTAAAACATTTTCTGTTGAGTTGTGGGAAATGAAAAGAATGAGATCTGTAGATATAATCTTTTTTTATTTTACCTGCTGGGGACTATAACTATTCAAATGGGATAAATAAAAACGTATGAAAAGTTTGATTTGGAAAAATCTTTAAATTCTACTAAGTCTCTAAGATGCTAGCTCTACCCTAAAAGCAACTAAAGAAACATAGAGAAAAGCATTAAATTAATATGTGACATTATTAAATCAATAAGTTTTATCTGTGATAATGAACATAAAGAAATATAGTAATAAGCTTTAAATATTTATGCCGTGTAAAATGATACCAAATAATCCCAAATGCATTGGAATAAATCTTTAAAATATCCAACTATACACATAAAATCACAAATGTTACAAATATAGAATGTTTAAGGATATATATATACATATATATGATATTTTATGTTTAAAGGTATATATAAATCTAGTTGTTTATCTATTCAGAGAATGCAAGACTCTATTTTATTAAAATACTTGATTACTCTCAAATTTTCTATAGAATCTATGCAATCAAATTAAATATCTGTGAGTATTTTGAGACTCATAAGAGGAACATAAGATGTGAGCAAAAATTAAAGCTGGAAAGAATAACGACATGTATGGAAATAATGAAGTTGGAGATCTAAGACTATTGGGTAGTAAGAATGTCCATTGCTTCTGCAACAGGTACAGAGTGATATTGTCACAAAGACTGAGTAATGTACCACCCAAACACAAAAGATCAATAAACACCATACCCACACTTAGGTCATCTTTTGTCATACAGAAGATAATGTTGTAGTATAATTTGGAAATATGATGTTAAAATCAGTAAGCTTCATATATTCCAGCAACAAACTTGAGAATTTGGAGTATAAGCACAATTACAATATCACTGACATTGGTACAGCCAAAATTAAATTCTTGGAAACAAAGAAATATATGAGAAAAAGATCACAGACTGAACATAAATAATGACCAACCAAATGAATAGTAACTTATGCTATATTCATGGACAGAAAATTCAATAATGTCAAGACATCAGTTTTCTACCATTTGACTTATAGAACCAGTTGAATATGAATCCAAATCCAAGTAAGTTGCCATGTGGTTATTGTCAATATTATTGTAAGCTTTATATAGAGAAGTGAAAGATCCCAGATAGCCAACACAGTACTGGAGAAGAACAATGTTGGAGGACTGACACTGTCCAACTTCAAGACTTATTCTAAACCTAGAATAAGCAAAGACATACAGTCTTGACAAAGGAGAGAGGTTCAATGATAGTATAGAAAGGAAATTCATAAATAGACATCTCTATGCATAATCAACTGAACTTTGATAAGAAGCATAAAGAAAATGCAATAGAAAACAAATAGGCTTTACAATAGTGTAGCAACACCAAATGCGAAATTTGAATCCAGGCAAATTCTTATAACTGCCACAAAATTAACACAAAATGGTTTCAAATCTAAATGTGAAATTAATAATTAATACTTGAGTAACATAAGAGCAAATATGAAAGCATATGTATAAATTATAGAATTAATGATTGATAGCAGGACATCATAATTAAAAATACACTGTGAATGATAATATCAAGGAAATAATAGGCTGAAACATGGATTTGGATGTAATATTTTTAAATAATAAAATAGTCTATTATCCAAAATATGGAAATGACCATTAATCCCTAATATGAATAATATAATAAAGATTTTAACTGATATTTTATCAAACATGATACATAGATGGTGAATATGCACAGGAAAAGGTACTATGTGTCACCAGAGAAATGTTCACTTAAGTAGAAACATACTAAAGCACATTGGCTTACATAGGAAGACTTAAGAATATGAAAGCACTTAAGGCTGGGGGATGTGTGGGGACAGGGGCTAGAACAACAGAAAGTCTCATTCTGTGCTGTTGGGAATGTAATGATGATTTAGACATTTTGAGAAACACTTTAGCAGTTTCCCTTACAATACACTGAAGCAAGCATTGCTAGAGGACTGAGTCAGGCAGATGCCAGCCTACCACACAAGGAGCAACATGTCAACAGACTGGTAATGACATGAAGCCACATGGCAAAACATAGTCTAATATAAGTGGGTTAATTCAAGATGAAAGAGCTAGCTAGCAAAAAGCCTGAACCATAGACCAAACAGTTTGTAATTAATATAAGCCTCTGTGTGTTTACTTGGGACCAAGTGGCTGTGGGACACAGGAAAACTTCCAATATGATAGCTGAGGCTTTATTTGTAAATGGCAGAATTCATAAAGAGCTGAATGGATTTTAAGAAATGAATGGATAACCTGTATATTATGCTGTAGAATGTTATTCAGTGATGGTGATGGAGCTATCAATCTGTCAGAAAAAAATGGAAGACAAATATTACTAAATAAAATAAGCAAATATTGAATGTCTAAATGCTAAATGCTATGGTTAAATATTATTTCTAACTTATGAATATTAAGAATTACCCAGAAGAAGAAAATCTCAGAGTATCAGTGCTTGTTTCTAAAGAGGATAAACTTAGGAGGGAAGGCTAGCTCTGAATGTGGGCATCCCTATCCTATGGGAAAGGGTACTATGGTGAATAAAAGGAAACAGGGCACTGAGTATGATCCATCTCTTATTGCTTCCCAACTATAGTTAGAATGGGACCAGCTTCTACCACCACATCTTCCCTTCCCTTATGCTTTCACACTGTGAGCCTGGATAAATTCTTCATCCCTTAAGTTACTTTTGTCATATATTTTGTCTCAATAGCAAGAAAATTAACTAATACACTAGATGAAGCAAGTCTACTCTGGAAGAAAAACAAAACTATGCAGACAATAAACCTATCAAGAGTTTCTAGGAATTAGAGAAAGGAGGAGGAATAAATATGTGAAATATAAAGGATTTTTAAGGTACTGAACATATTGTTTGAATCCACAATAACGGATATGTGCCATTAAAGATTTGTCCAAATCTGTAGAAGAAATAAACCACAGACAGTGACAAATGATATATTCAAATAGAGTCAACGGTTTCAACAAATATGCCTGTCTGGTTGGAGAATTTTGGTAATGACACATAGGGTTTTTTTTTTTTTTTTTTTTTTTTTGGAAAATCTCTTTACTTTCTTCTAAATTTTGCTGAATTTTCTTAAAAGAAAAATAGAAAGAGGGTCCCTGACTGTATTTAATGAACTCATTAACTCATTATCTATTTATGCATGTTGATATTCAATGACTCGACTTCTATCCAATAAATATTCTAAATCAACAAAAGGTCTTTGCAAAATGTTCCCACATTATTTCTCAACATGTTATACATTCCTACCTTGAAATAATATTAATAGACTGTAAATGAATCCCAAAATTTTAAGCTAATAAAAACAAGCCAGACATCAGTAATTGCATATTATGTAACCTCATGACATTCAAGTTCATATGTGGATACAGTGAATTGTGATTTTGAAAGTTAATGGATAATTACTTTTTCTGGAGATGTGAAGATGTAGTAAACACTGACACTGGATAAAGAAAATGAAGCTTATGTAACTTAAGAGATAGCTATGCAGTTATACTTTTCAATTTTTTTCTTTTTATAATGTTTTCACCTTCTTATATGAACGTGAAGACTTTTTTATATTTTAAGCTTTTATTCTCAGAAGGATAAACTGTGGAAGACATAAAATAAAATTGATAACACCGGGAATGTTATTAGTTTACTGAGTAATATGTAATGAAATACTAGAAATGGGGTAGGTTAAAGAACAAAAATGCATGCCCTCACACTTCTAGGGGCTAGAAATCCAAGCTCAAGCTGTAAGCAAACTTGGGATCTTTGGAGAACTTCCTCCTGGATTTACAGCTGGCTACCTTCTTGCTGAATCCTTTTCTCATCTAACACTGACCTCAAATTCTTGTGATTCTGCTGTTTACCTGGGATTGTAGGTATGCTACCCCATATCAGAGGCAAATCTCTTGTATTTTGTTAATCAGTCATATTAGAGTCCACATTAATGACCTCTTATTAACATAATTGGTTGTTCAAATGTCCCATCTCCAATTTTTGTCACATTCTAGAGGAGGATTAAAAGTTTAAACTGTGAGTTTTGTGGCAGAATATATATATATATATATATTCACTATGATGTAAGAGATAGCAAGATGAGGAATTTAAAGATTTCCAAACCATATCGGGTAAAGATGCAGGAAAGATGGCATGAAGCTTCTCTCAAAAAAGCAGTCTTGTGTTATCCTAGTTTTTCATCTGAGCACAGCTCAGATGTGTTTTATATCTCTATACCTGAAGAGCAATGACTAAATAAAATTTCTCAGTGCTCCTGTGTAGCTAAAGCTATACAAAATTGGAACAATGATGTATATTTATATTTTTCATTTTTCCTATTTTTTCCTTAAGTAAATGAGACAGTGCCTTCCCTTCTTTTCACTTGGTACTAGAGGATGTAACTATGAGCTACCTGAGGACAGGGCATGAAGACTAGGTAAAGCATTAGTGCTGTACAAGATCAAACAATATACCTAGGCCTCTGACACTCTACACCTTTAGATACAACCCCTGAGTTGCTGAGATTGAAATGTTAAACAAATAGAAATCCATTATTTGTGAAATAATCATCATTTTTAAACCACTTATAACAGAGAGACATATTACTCAACCAGAACAAAACCCAGTCTATTTGCTCATAGAAATTAGAAAATTAGTTACTGTCATTAGAGTAATGAATAATTTAATCCAGAAAAAGAGGAAGGAGAAGAATGGAGGCAAATATATTACAGGAATTTTCCAAACAAAAGAAACAGCCTGAATCCAAGGAAATGATATGAAGAGAATCATTCAGGCTGTTTCACACAAGATTATAGTTCTGTGGTCACTAAAGGATGAGGCAAAGACAGACCCACATGTGTCCACTGTAGAAAGGATAGGATTAAAAAAAAGTCAGGGAACTGAACTTTAGAATGGAGGATTTGACTAATACAACAGCTAACATAAAAGATGTATCTTAACAACACTAATTGATTAATGAACTGTACTGTAGTGGATAGATGTTCTATAATCTTGAATCACAGCCCCTAGAGATCTAGCAGATCTTAAGTTCCTGCCCCTGGGGAATGGCTCAGGGCTACCTTTAAGACTTGAGACTCATGTAGACTGGCTTTCTTCATTTCCTAGTGGGACTTGTGGATGCTGGGATAGTCTCAGGTGGAAAAACAGTATGGGATAGCACCTTACCTGTTCTAGGACCCTGTAATGATTCTTCTGTTCTGATGACTAAGGATGTTGAGCAACACCTTAAATGTCTTTCAGCCACTTGAGCTTCTTCTGTTGTTTTCCTTTCTCAATAAATCCCTTGGCCCTTTAAGCAAACTCCATGGATTTCTCACTTACCCTGTCACCCAACATGGGGCACAAACCCATGACCTTGATTGAGAGTAAGAGTCTTGTGCTCTACTGACTGAGCTACCCTATGGGCCAAAGAGGATGCTGGGGAGGATGTTCACCGGCAGTAGCAACATATGCCGTACTCAGCAGGGGCAGTGGGGAGAGCGCTGCCTGAGGGGGTAGGGTAGCTGCAGGAGAGTGCTCGGGCCAGGCCATGTACTCTCCTATCTCTTACCGAGCTCCACCTGGAGCTCAGCTGTGGATCTCTGCATCTCCTTCCATCAGACACTGGATGAGAGTTCTATCATGACAGCCAGGGTGTTCGGCCATCCCATCACCAGAGTAGGTCAGCTCAGGCACTCTTTCAACCATTGCTAGTAGTCTATTGTGGAGGTATCTTTGTGGATTTCTGGGGACCTCTCTAGTACTCTGTTTCTTCCTATTCTTCTGGGGTCTTCATTCATCATGATATCTCCCTCCCCATTCTCCCATTCTGCTCCTGATCCAGCTGGGACCTCCCGCTGCCCTATGCTCTCTTTCCCCCTGAACCTTGCCCTCCATTACCCCCCTCAACCCCAGTTTGCTCATGTAGATCTCATCCATTTCTCTGTCATTGGGCAATCCCTGTGTCTTTCTTAGGGTCCTCTTTACTAGGTCGCCTTCCTGGAATTGTGAGTTGTAGTCTGGATATCCTTTGTTTTACATCTAGTATCCACCTATGAGTGAGTACATACCATGTTTGTCTTTCTGAGTCTGGGTTACCTCACTCAGGATGATATTTTCTACTTCCATCCATTTGCCTGCAAACTTCATGATGTCATTATCACTGCTGAATAGTACTCCATTGTGCTATGTACCACATTTTATTTATCCATTCTTCAGTTGAAGGGCATCTAGACTGTTTCCAGGTTCTGGCTATTACAAATAATGCTGCTATGAACATAGTTGAGCATGTTTCCTTGTGGTATGATTGAGCATTCCTTGGGTATATGCCCAAGAGTAGAATAGCTGGGTCTTGAGGGAGGTAGATTCCTAGTTCAGGATTTCAATGGGCAACTCTGATGAGTTCTGAAAAGGTTGATTCTGTAATTACATACCTATTAGAAGTTATGGCCACACTCAGGACAAATCTGTCACCCGCCAGTCCCATAGCCGCTCGGACCCAACCAAGTAAACACAGAGACTATTTTTATATTTGTATATTGATATAAATAATAAACTATTTAAGATGATTTGTATATTGATGCAAATTCAAAACTATAAAAATCA
This sequence comes from Peromyscus maniculatus bairdii, assembly GCF_049852395.1. Classification (NCBI taxonomy): domain Eukaryota; kingdom Metazoa; phylum Chordata; class Mammalia; order Rodentia; family Cricetidae; genus Peromyscus; species Peromyscus maniculatus. Next base: position 203,777,633 of record NC_134852.1, on the reverse strand, counting down.
TATTGTACACATGTTCCTACTACTATTTGAAATATTTTGTATATTGATACAAATGTAAAATTATATCCACTCCCTCATGGGACTTGGATGTTGGGACAGACTCAGGTGGAAGAAGAGTGTGGGACTGTCCCTCACCTTTTCCAGGACCCTGTGACAACTCCTCTGTTTTATCTTATCAGTTTTCCTTTTTTAATAAATCCCTTTGCTCTTTAAGCAGACTCCATGGATTTCTCAATTCAGTATGCTAGAAATAATTAGATCACAACCCATCCCCAAATTTAGCACAATTGTATTTAGGATGAGGAAAATGTATTATATATCTTAAATTTGAATTTTAGGTGTGCAATTTTTTGAAAGGTTTTAAATTTTGCAAGACAAATCAGATGATTGGAACCTTCCTTGCCAATCACTGCCTGGGCTTACAAGCCTCTGCTTCATGATGACATTTCATTTTTCTTTTCTTTTTCTTTTTTTACTAGAAATAATACATTTTATTTGGCTTATCAAAACCACAGTCAAAATATTTCACATGAAATAACTATGCTTTATGACATTTTGTTTTTGTAATTTTTAAAATTAAAATATAATTACATCATTCTCCCTTCCTTCACCTCCCTCAAACCCCTTTATCACTTTTTATCTACCTTCATGTACTCCTCCATCACTCCCTTTCAAATTCAATTCTTTAATTATTGTTTGTTTACACACACACACACACACACACACACACACACACACACACACCTGACACCAGCTGGTGTGCTCTTCCCTGGAGAAGACTAATTCTCCTTCTCTCAGTAGTTTTTACAGGCTTATAGTTCTTTGTCCAGGGATGGGACCCTGTGAGAGTTCCCCCCTCCACATTAGCATGTTTATTGGTATAGTGCTTGTTCAGGTCTTGTTTAGGTAGCTGTTCTGTAAAGGTATCATGAAAAAAGCTTCCCTGTCACTTCTAGGAGGCACAATTTCATTCATTTCCGAATCGTCTGGCTCTTACAATCTTTCCGTTACTTTTTCCAAAAAGTTTTCTAGAACGGATGTAGGACTTTTTGTAGATGTATCAATTAGTACTGAGGACGTCATGATCTAATCTCTGCATTTTGACCTGTTATGGTTTTCTGTAATACATTTCATCAGTTACAAAGAGAAGTTCATTTAACAGGGGTAAGAGCCACAATTTTATGTGGGTATAAGAAGTATTGAGAATGCAGCTGGGAATTGTACTATTTTAGGGAAGTAGGATGCCTTTGGGTTTCTATTGCAGTGAGGAGATGCCATAACACAGAGACATAGTGTCATACTTCTTTCAACAATGCCAAGCATATTCCAACAAAGGCACACCTCCTAATAGTGCCACTCTTTATGAGATTATGAGGGCCAGTTACATTCAAACTACCACATTCCACTCCCTGGCCCCATAAGCTTGTAATAATATCATAATGCAAAATGCATTTAGTCTAACTTCATAAGTCCCCACAATTTATCACAATTTCTTTTTTTTTTTTTTTTTTTTTTTTTTTTTGGTTTTTTTTTCGAGACAGGGTTTCTCTGTGTAGCTTTGTGCCTTTCCTGGAGCTCTCTTGGTAGCCCAGGCTGTCCTTGAACTCACAGAGATCCACCTGGCTCTGCCTCCCGAGTGCTGGGATTAAAGGCGTGCGACACCAACGCCCGGCTTTATCACAGTTTCAACAATGCTTTAAAGGTGAAAGTATCTTCTGAGATTCATGCATTCTCTTAAGTGTAATCATCTGTAAAAATCAAAATAGAAAAGCAGATTACATACTTTTAACATATAATGTCATAGGATATACATACATTAACATTCCAAAAGGGAGGAAAGAAAGCAGAGTGAGGAAATACTGGACCAAAGGAAGACTGAAAACCAGCTGAGCAAACTCCAAACTCTGCATCTCTATGTCTGATGTCAAACCACTCTTCACATCTCCAACTGCTTTCATCTTTGTTGACTGCCACACTTCTTTCAATTGGGATGGTTCCACATCCTAGTAACAGCTCTCCTTGGAAGTTATCCCACAGCTCTAGGATCTCCAAGATTTTGGGTTTTCCAAGACAATCCAGGCTTCAACTTCACATTTTCATGTAATGGACTCTGTAGGCCTCCATTCACAGACACCCCTGACATATGGCCTCAGCAGCTTTATTCCATAACTCCTTTCTTTTATCCTTAACTCTAAACCCAGAACCACCTGGCCAAAGTGGCCAAGTCCTGCTGCTTGCTGAGGCTAGAACATGGCCATCTCCTTCAATTACAGATTCAGAATCTTTCTGTCTTTCAATGCCTAAGCTTGGCTGTCCTGACACTTGTTCTACTGAGCAGGCTGTTCTCAAACTCAGAGATCTGCCAGCATCTGCCTTCTGAGGGCTGGGATTTGAAGCATGCTCCACCACACCCAGCTCTAAGCTTTACTTTAATTCCTATTCACAAGTTGGAAACTAAGTTGGGTGGGATCTTGCTTAGAGGTCACCACTCCCTTTATTCAAGTTCTTAATCTGTTTATCTCCTTAAACACAGAATTAAGCTCTATTCAACTTCCAAGTACTATTTTTCCTCAAAATTTACATTTTGTAAATTACCTTGCTCAGCTTGCTCCCTTTCATGATAAATCTTCACTAGAATTAGTTCTAATAACCACAGGACAGAATCTATACTGGACTATTTTGAAATTTTCTCAGCCAATGGAAACTCTTGAACCCAAAGCTATTCACTTTAGCCTCAGGCAAGCTCTTTGGGCAAGGCAAAAAGCAGCCATTTCTCCAACATGTCTCTAGGCAGCATATTAAAATTGTTCTTGAAACCTCTTAAACCAGCCCAAATCCACAGTTCAAATATCTCTAGCACCCCAATCTTCTATGCTCCTACTAGTATGGCCCATTAAATAGTGCTTTAAACATTCCACTGCCTTTCTAATTCACTGTCTCATGGTCCACATTCCTTCAAATAAAAGCATGGTCAGGCCTATCTCAACAATGTTCCACTCCCACTACCAACTTCTGTCTTAGCAGGGTTTCTATTGCTGTGAAGAGACATTATGACTATGGCAACTCTTAGGAAAAAAACATACATTTGGGGGGACTTGGTTACAATTTCAGAGGTTCAGTCCATTATCATCATGACAGGGATCATGACAGCATGCAGGGTGGCATGGCACTGGAGTAGTAGCTGGAGAGTCCTACATCTTGAAGGCAAAAGGAAATTAACTGACACAATGGGCAGTATCTTGAACATAGGAAACTTCAAAGCCCACCTCCACCATGATGCACTTCCTCCAACAAGGCCACACCCACTCCAACAAAGCCACACCTCCCAATAGTGCCACTTCCTATGAGATTATGGGGGTCAATTACACTCAAACTACCACCTGGGAGCAGTAAGTTCTCCTATAAGATCTATAACCTCACTAGCCATAGTTTTTTGGCTAGGTTTCCAGTGCCAGACATCATTTCCTTCCTGTTGGGTGGGTCTTACATCCAATTAAACATCTATTGCTTGCAACCAAGGAATGAATGCTACTACTGAATCTTTAGGTGTATCTTGTCAGAATAGTCATTCTTGTGGTTCATAGGCTTCACCTGAGTTAGAACTATTATTACACCCCTCCCTCTTGGTAACTGACATAGCATTTTCTGGTACTATGGAAGTTAGTCCTCTTGGAAGATGGTTCAGGACAGATTCAGGTCAATCTTTCAAGTCATTGTCCAAGTTCATGGTTTCTTGAGCAATAGGACCTGCCTTCAACCTCTGAGAGACAACCAAGAGTAGCAATTGCCTTTACTATCCTGAAAGTCTCTTGGACTCCCCTGACTGATAACTTGAAAGGGGAATTTTCAAGTTTCTTGAAGGTAGTATCATCAGCCCAAATAGCATAGCTTTATTAACACCATATGTATTATGTGTGTGTTATGCATATGTATATTTATATGTATGACATGTAGTTTTAGGTGAATATAAAACAATGTTTACTTATGGATTTTTCAAACATCCTTATTATTGGCATTCCTGTTCTTTCTCTTGGGTTTACAATAAAACTCCATTGCCCTTAGGCATGGTTCTTTTTGTATTCCAGTCCATAAACTCTGCTGTACACACTTTCTTTCTCAGCTAAACCTGGCCCATTGTTTTTTGTTAGGTGTTCTTTTTGATCTTCATGTCAGGCTTGTCTTTTGATTTTCAAAATCTTCTGATGGGTGGTCCCCTGCAGTGTACTGATCTCATTCTTTGAAATATCTCTAAGGCTTTCCAGATTTGCTGATTCCTCACCCCCACCACCATCTTTCTCTCAGTCCTCTTCCTCCCCCTTCTTGTCTTTCCCTTCTCCTCATTACCCACCTACACCCTCAGAGTAATTCAAGTTTTATTTAGAATGAGTAAAAATGAATGTGCTTCAGGGCTTAGACCATGTAGGCCAAGCTTTGCCTCCAGACAATATTTACAGCTGAGTGATAAATTGGGATTGTTATCAAGGGGTTGACAGCCTGTTAAGTGGAACAGGGCTAGAAATATTGCCATAAAATTGCTGAACTCAGGGAAGTAAATATTTAATAGGTCTTGCAGTAAAGACAAGTTGGTAAACAGAAACCAACAAAATAAGAGAGACTATGGTCAGTTTGAGGAGGAGTTCTGGTAAGACTGGGTTTGGCAGAATTTAACCTTACTGTAGAAGAGATATTAAGTTATACTTTTGTTTTGAAGTACTAGAACTACAATGAAGCCTGAGGCTCAGACACAGAGAACAAATATAAAGCCTGTTTCTTGACATAGAAATGAAAACAACAAAAAGAGGCCATTTAGTTACTTGCTCAGAGTTAAGTTGTATTTCTCAGTCTGTCTCAAAAATTTTTTTCAACTACATGTCTCAGTTCTGACTCATGGAATGTAGGTAGAAGTGATGTATGCATTACAAGCTCATTATATAAGTTATTTTTTACATAAGCCAATCCTATATACCAGTCCATGATCTATGACCAGTTATAGAAAATCATGGGATGGACAATGTCAAGACAGAAGATCCATGATACCCTTATTTTCTCTGTGAAAGAATATCATAAAGGGCATGAACAAGAAAGGATTTTCACAGACTCTCACTCCATCACAGGGAGTTGGGAAATTTTATTCATCCTGCATGTTAAAACATAAGTATTTATTTCAGAAGAAACTAAATGATACAAAAAAAAATAAGTATGCATCTGGTTTGCCAAGATAGTTGTGTTCTCTAGCTTCTTCATCCTCTGAAGACTGGGTTGGCTGAACTTCACCGCTATTTGCCTGAAGAAGTCATCAGTCTATTCACTCCAAAGTCCATATTCTCTTTATATTCAGTCTTACAGCCAAAAGTAAACTAGCCAAATGAACATTCAGATGTTGCAAACAGTAAGAGATGTCTCCTCCCTAATGGATGTATAGCTACAGTATTTTCAGCCTGAATCCAGGCTGAAAATTCAAAATACATCCAACATGGAATGAAGCAACACTATGAAAGAGAAGCTTAGTCCTGAATGATATTACTTAATCTTTGACTCCAACCATTTCTGTACTGTTCTTATTTTTATTAGCTCTTTGAGAATTTTGTTCAATTTCTTGGTTCATATTCACCTACCCTCTTCTAACTTCTCCTTGGTCCACTCCCTTTCCCTACTAAATGAACTTTGTGTCTTCTTTATTTTTCCTTCTTTAGCTTATCATGTCTAATTTGTGCTGGTCATATACTCTAGGGAGTATGGCCTTCTACTGGAACATAGGCTGCTGTGGGATGTTCTGTATGTCCCGTGGGAGCCCGTTCTTAGGTTCCTCATGGCTTTACCCAGCAGGTCCGCATAGAGGATGATTAGGACCACGGGCCTGAGTGCAGGTGTCTGAGATGGTCTGCACTTGGCTGTGCTGGGGGATGGTCTGTATGTCAAGTTGCTCTGATTGGTCAATAAATAAAACCTGATTGGCTGTGGCTAGGCAGGAAGTATAGGCAGGACTAACAGAGAGGAGAAATAAAAGAACAGGAAGGCAGAAGGACTCATTGCCTGCCAGCCGCCCACCAGGACAAGCAGCATGTGAAAATGCCGGTAAGCCTCGAGCCGCGTGGCAGGGTATAGATTTATAGAAATGGACTAATTTAAGATATAAGGACATGAGTGGGAGCAATGAAGGGTGAGGGTCCAGGGAAAGAGAGCAGGAGATCCTAGCTGGATCAAGAAAAGAGAGGGAGAACAAGGAATAGGAAACCATGGTAAATGAAGACCACATGAGAAAAGGAAGAAACAAAGAGGTAAAGAGGCCCACAGAAATCCACAAAGATACCCCCACAAAAGACTGCTGGCAATGGCCGAGAGATAGCCGGGACTGACCTACTCTGGTGATGGGTTGGCCAAACACCCTAATAGTTGTGCCATAAACCCCATCCAAGGACTGAGGAATCTGGATGCAGAGATCCACGGCTAGGCCCCCGGGTGGAGCGCTGGGAGTCTAATTAGTGAGAAAGAGGAGGGTTTATATGAGCGAGAATTGTTGAATCCAAGGTTGGATAAAGCACAGGGACAAATAACCAAACGAATGGAAACACATGAACTATGAACCAAAGGCTGAGGGGCCCCCAACTGGATCAGGCCCTCTGAATAGGTGAGACAGTAGATTAGCTTGATCTGTTTGGGAGGCATCTAGGCAGTGGTACCAGGTCCTGGGCTCATTGCATGACTTAGCTGTTTGAAACCTGGGACTTATGCAGGGACGCTTGGCTCAGTCTGGGAGGAGGGGACTGGACCTGCCTGGACTGAGTCTATCAGGTAGATCCCAGTCCTCGGGGGAGACCTTGATCTGGAGGAGGTGGGAATGGGGGATGGACTGGGGGGAAGGGGAGGGGGTAGGAAGGGAGAGAACAAAGGAATCTGTGGCTATTATGTAGAACTGAATAGTATTGTAAAATAAAATAAAAAGGGGAAAAAAAGATATAAGAACAGTTAGCAAGAAGCCTGCCATGGCCATACAGTTTGTAAACAAAATAAGTCTCTGTGTTTACTTGGTTGGGTCTGAGTGGCTGTGGGACTGGCAGGTGAGAGAGATTTGTCCTGACTGTGGGCAAGGCAGGAAAACTCTAGCTACAATAGTCAACTTATCAGGGGCCACACACATCCTTAAAGAAAACTGATTCTCTTACTCCCAGCAATTACAAATATTTCCTCAAGTACGGTTAGGTCTTCATGCCCACCTCCCCTCTCCATGCTAGGATTTTGTCTGGTATGAGCCTAACTGTACTCTCATAACCCCTATAAATTTATATGTGCAACTAACCTACTGTATCTCAAAAATAATCTTTCTTTGTAGTCATCCATGAAGAATCTATGTCCAGATAGGTCATAGTCCCTATGGATAGTAGCCTACTGCTACTATTCTTCTAAATGGATTTAATATTAAGTCAACTCCTAATAACTTAAAACCATAGATTACTGACTCTTTTAACCCTCATCAGAGAATGTTCTTTATGCAGTAGATAAGATTTAACATAAAGGCATACTGTTGGTCAAGGTAGAGAAAATAGGAGACCAAGAAAAATCCCCAGAATGCTTCAAGTGGGGTGTCATTGAAGTTTTTCTTTATGCAGGCAAGGTACTCCTTTTTCTCTTAAGTAAATGCAAGGTACTGTTTTGGGAATCAAATCAAAGGTTTGTTTTGAATTCACACCAGGTATCCTTTGACCTGCACCTTCAGGTTGGTTAAAATAGCTGCAGCTAAAAGACAAAAGGAGACAGATGAGGAGGTAGATGGGACTGGGTAGCTCCAGTCAGCTCAGTATTCTAATAAATAAATAGCACAGATTCCAGTAAATAGAGGACACACAATAAATGTTTCTGATAGATTATCTGTATATCATGCTCTGTGTCAATAACAGTTCTGTATAACCCTTTCATTTCTCAGACAACCTTGGTTATAAGTCTTCCTTAAACTACCATGACAAGATGATTTATCATAAAAACTGAGATACTTTTGAGAGTAAATTAAGAAAGTATTAATAATTAAGCTGGAACTATAGGCATCAATTGGGATTTTGGTAGGTGAGGCTGGGAATACATTTTTCTTAAATATAAATAAATTTTTATAAATTATTTCATAAACCTATTTTTTTCAAATCCCAGGAAGGATGTTCAATTCTGATTTTATGTTCTAGAGAAAACAAAAAAGAAATGAGGGAATGTGGGTATGTAAGAAAAAAATATAAACAAATATTACACAGTCATATTTTACTCTTCCTAAGATAAAACAACATAGGTGTCACACTGGATTTACATGAGGACAATGGCCCTAAGATCACCTTAAGTCAGGAGACCATCTGTTGGAAGTAATTATTTCTCAAATCATTAACTCTTAAAACTTGCAAGTCTAATCTTCCTCACTCTCCTCCTCTCTCTTTCTCCATCATTCCTCCTGTCTTTCTTCTATTCATTAGGAAAAAATTATTGAAATTTTATTGATGAATTTCCTGTTCCAAGATACAAATTAATGATAAGAATTTAAAGACAAAGGGGAGAGAAACACAAGAAAGAAATAACAAGCCACTCACACAGAGTTAAAAAGGTGGGGAAACCAGTGAATATATACTGATTAAAGAGCTAAAATATATTCACTGTGAGTTATGCTGCATAAAGACATGGAGGATGTAAAATAATACATTGAGTCCAGAGATGGAAGGACAAAAATATCTACTATTTGTATGTGTAGTGAATTCAGAGGGAGGCATTCAAGTATGATAAAAATGTGGTTCTGAAGTTCATATAGTTGCTTGGTGGCATATCTCCATGATGAATAGCAGACATGCTCTGGTATAGGGGACAATTAGACCATTAGTCATTTTTACCAGCCCAGCCTGAGTGGAAAGCCAGCCAGGACCGTGACCCAGAGCATCTACTAATTGAAATGATATTATGTCAGGGAAAACAGAAGCCGTACACAGTGTTCAATAGTCCCAGTTTGTCTAAGAATGCATTGAGTTTTAGATACTATTATGATATCTATGGATCTATTTTTCTAGAACCTGTGAGAAGAGTTAAAAATAATGGTATAACATGGAAATCACCAGTAAAAATTTCACTGCTAAGGAAAAATCAAATAAGCCTTTTAATATACTCAAATACCTGAGGGATTAATTTGGCTTTCTTTATCCTCTCCATATATTTTTTTTTAGTTATCACAATGGCAAAGTCAAATATATTCTTTGGAAACATCATAGAATAATATCAGTTAATATTAGTAATTGACTCACTAGCTGGCAGATTTACAGTCTACATAAAAGAATGTATTATTTTCTGTGAAAAATCTCCCCAGATCATCTCATGCCCTTGAATCAATCCCTGAAGAACTTCCCATCTTAACTATTCATTAGCCCCCATGTGTATATCACCTTTGGTCACTTTTTCTTACCTGTGCTTTATTAATTTAAAAGCTAACAAAAGACAAGGATACTAAGTAAATTTCAGTGTATTCCCCATGGCTTCCAGCATTTTTTTCCCCAGATCAGCATCAGTAAAGGCCTTCACTTGGATATCAGCAGAAAAAGCCATCACACATATATTACATTTATGTCCATATCCTCAAAAAAGAAATAAAATGTATGCCATACTTTTAATATTTAAACATTTATGCATACCTATCACAATACTCTCATTATATATATTATCTTGTTGAGCAATATGTAATTACAACAAGCTGGAAAGGCTGGCATTATAGTATCCTTTTGATAGCTGAGAAAGCTGAGAGATTTAGAGACTATTTCAATTGTTTATAAATATAAATATTCTGAATACTGAAGCTGTAATCTGTATCCCTGTAGTCCCAATTCTAGAAAATGCATTTACATACAATAGTAATGTATTTATCTTTCTCTTGCTATTTTTCTTTGCTTTAGGATAGATATGCCATTTATTGACCTAGACTTTCAAAGACAACCTATATCATTATAGATCAACAGGTTTTGAGATCATGGCTGCTGAACAAGCCTATATTACAGACAAAAACAATTAAGTAAGGAATACAATGGGGTGAGGGTACTTGATCCTGTTGCAAGTGGCCAACTCGCCACGCACAGCAAGATGTTACTTCCTCTGCTCTGGCAACCATGAAGAGGCTGGGGCTGACAGAGGTCATCCCACTGATTCACGCCCCTGTTAAGAGTGTGAACAGTAGGGTCTGGTATAGTTAACTCTCCTATCAAAACAACATTTTTAGTAGGAGTAAACATTCTCCTGCCATCGGACTTCTCAACCCCCATCACTGGAAGAGTTTTCATCACAGGCTGTTGCCTTGCACTATCACCCTGCTATAAAAGTAACATGTAGGTGTAATCCCTCCAGTTTTATATACAGCTTCAATGGAAACCTCTACTGGAGCCCTGGTAGGCTGAAATCCTTTCAAGAAATCACACTAGTGTCTAATATCTGTGTATATTTGTCAGCATTTTATACATGCTTTGATTTGTACTACTACTGACCAATAAGCAATTATGATAAAATTATAATGATTAATAAACAATACTAGAAAACCCCAATTAATGTTCATAAAACACCTTAAGAAACTATGAGCCCAATTTTTAGACAGGAAAACTGAAAGATAGAGGCCTTAAGAATGACACATAAATTCACTCTGAAAGCAAATGCTATCATATCAGATCAGTTGTTCATTTGACTTTTTCCAATGTTACTCCATAACAGTTTTTTTTTCCTTTTTAAAACCAAATGTTTTCATTTCAACTGTGATAATGCCAAATTTGGTACAAAACTATGACAGTTTAAACTTCATCCTCAAAATCCCCAAAAAACTGACTTTCAAAGGATATTTAAAATTTAGGAAACATTTTTCCAAGGAAAATATTCATATAGTTAGGAAGGCCATAGCCATTAGGGACATAGAGCCCAGCTGCTATTTTCCACAACTACCACTGTACTCCCACACCCGCCCTGCTTTCTCACTTACCGCGACTGGCCTATCCATAGCTTTCACAAGATTCTTCGAAACTCAGTATGTGATTAATGCTATAGAATGTAGATCCACCTTCCCATTAAACCTGTAAGACAATATTCAGCTTACAATTAACTATAGCCCACCTCCTGGCATAGTTGCTGCACAGCGTGGATGCAGTGTGCTCGAGAGGGCTGTACTGTTGACGATGCATGTGTAACATGTTTCATCTCATATACACCCAGTGTTTCCAGGAAACAGAGTTACAGATGAAAATGTAAAGGAAGCACACTAAAAACACCACTCATAAGTACATGTCCATGTCTTTCTATGATGATATTATACAGAGTGAGAAAGGCACAGGATAATTTTTTGTCTTCTGGTAGACCACTATTTAAATTTATATTGGTTAACCACTATTAAAATTTTCCATAACATTTTTTTTTTAAGTTCATCTACTTATTTTACATCTCGGCCACAGCCTTCTGCCCATCCTCCCACCCCTATCCCCAGTCCCTCTCCCTGATTCCTCCCTCCCACCCCCAATCCCCTCCTTTCTTCTCCATCCAGGAAAGAGCCAATCTCCTATGAGTATCAATAAAACATGGCATATCAAAGTTGCAGTAAGACTAATCACCTTCCCATGTATTAAGGCTGAGCAAGGTGACCCAGTATGAGAAGTAGGGTTCCAAAAGTCAGTAAGGGCATCAGAGTATAGCCCTTATTCACACTGTTAGGAGTCCCATAAGAAGACCAAGTTACACAACTGTAACATATATGCAGAGTACCTAGGTCAGTCCCCTGCAGGCTCCCTGGTTGTTGGTTCAGTCCCTGAGAGCCCCTATGAGCCCAAGTTAGTGGATTGTGTGATCCTTTCTGTGGTGTCCTTGACCCCTCTGGCTGCTACACTCCTTTTTCCTTCTCCTCTGCAAGATTTCCAAACTCTGCCTAATGTTTGGCTGTGGGTCTGCATCTGCTTCCATCAGTTGCTGCATGATGCCCCTCTGATGACAATTGGGCTAGGCACCAATCTGGTCACAGGAAATGGCCAGGCCAGTTCAGGCTACTTATCCACTATTTTTGGGAGTCTAAGCTGGGTTCCTCCCCATAGACTCCTGGGAGATTCCCTTGCACCAGGCTTCTGCCTGATCCCAAAATGTCTCCAAGCAGTCCCCCTCATCACTCTCCCCATCTGTATGCCCCAAACTGATTGCTCTTGTTCTCATCCCCACCTGCCCTTTGTCCTCTCATAAAATCTCTTCTATTTCCTCCTCTCAGGGAGATCTGGGTTCCATGCTCCATGGACTCTCCTTGTTATCTAGTCTCTCTGTGAATTGTAGTGTATTTACCCTTTATTTCACAGCTAATATCCACTTATGATTGAGTACATACCATATTGTCTTTATTGGTCTGAGTTACCTCACACAGGATGATTTTTTTTCTAATTACATCCATTTGCCTTCAGATTTCTTGATGTCCCTTTTTAAAAAATCTATACCTCATTTCTTTATTTTTAATTAACATTTTAACATTTTCTACATTTATTTTACATACTGACCTCAGTTTCCCCTCCCTCCTCTCCTCTCCTTCCCTTCCCTGTCTCTCTTCTTCCCCCCTTTCCATCCACTCCTCCTCTGTCTCCATTCAGAAAGTGTAGGCTTCCCAAGGGCTTGAACAAAGCAGGGCATATCAAGGTAAGTGAGGTAGGACCCAGCTCCTCCCTCTGCATAAAGGCTGATCAAGGTAATCCAGCTTGGGAAACAGGAAAAGCCAGCTAAGCATCAGGGGCATTGAACTAATCTAGGCCCTCTTAATGGGTGTCCTTGTTTTTTTAATAGCTGTATAATACTTCATTGTGTAAATTTACCACACTTTCTTTATCCATGTATATCCTAGATGTAGAGGGACATCTAGGTTGCTTCCAGGTTCTAGCTATTACAACTAAAGCTGTTAGGAATATTTGGAGCAAGTGTTCTTGTGGTATGGTTGGACATCATTTGGAAACAAGTTCAAGCAAGAGCAGTATAGCTAGGTCTTATGGTAGGTTGATTCCATTTTCTGAGGAACTGCCACACTGCCTTCCAAAGTAGCTGTGCAAGTTTACACTCCCACCAAAAATGGAGAAGTATTCCCCTTGCTCCACATCTCTCCAGCATGAGCTGTTCCGTGTATGTGTGTGTGTGTGTGTGTTGTGTGTATCTTAGCCATTCTGACAGGTATAATATGGAATCTCAAAGTTATTTTGATTTTCATTTCCCTGATGGCTAAGAATGTTGAATATCTCCTTAAGTGTTTCTCAGTCATTTGAGATTCTTCTGTTGAAAATTACGTTTAGATCTGTACCTCATTTTTATTTGGATTATTTAGTTCATTGATATCTAGCTTCTTGAGTTCTTTATATGTTTTGAAAATCAGCCCTCTGTCAGATGTGGGCTTGGTAGAGATCTTTTCCCAATCTGTAGGCTGCTATTTTGTTCTATTGACAGTGTCCTTCACCTTATAGAAACTTTTCAATTTTATGAGGTCTCATTTATTGTCTACATTAGTGCCTGTGCTATTGGTGTTCTGTTCAGGAAGTTGTCTCCTGTGTCAATGTGTTTGAGATTAATTTTCACTTTCTCTTTTATCAGATTCATTTTAACTGGATTTATGTTGTGGTCTTTCATCCACTTGGACTAGAATTTTGTGCAGGGCAATAGATATGTATTGATTTGCATTCCTCTACATGCTGACTTCCATTTAGACTAGCACCATTTGTTGAAGATGCTGTCTTTTTTCCATTGTATAATTTTGGTTTCTTTGTCAAAAAATCAGGTGTTGGTAGATGTGTGGGTTTACATCTGGGTCTTCCATTCAATCCACTGATTTATGTGTCTATTTTTATGCCAATACCATGTGGTTTTTAATACCATACCTCTGTAGTAGAGCTTAAAATCAGGGATGGTGATAGTTTCCAGAAGTTTTTTTTGTTGTACAGGATTGTTTTAGCTATTGTTTGTTTTTCCATATGAAGTTAAGTCTCTCAAGTTCTGTAAAGAATTGTGTTGAAATTTTAATGGGGATCGCATTTAATATGTAGATTGATTTTAGTAAAATGGCCATTTTTACAGTGTTAATCCTACTGATCCATGATGGGAGATCTTCCCATCTTCTGATTGCTTCTTCAATTTCTTTCTTCATAGCCTTGAAGGTCTTGTCATACAGGTCTTTCAATTGCTTGGTTAGAGTTACATTACACCAAGGTATTTTATATTATTTGAGGCTATTGTAAATGATGTTGATCCTCTTATTTCTTTCTTGGCCCAATTAATTTTGTCTATAGGAGGGCTACTGATTTTTTTGTATCTAGCCATTTGCCTAAAGGTGTTCATCAACTATAGGAGTTCCCTGGCAAAGTTTATATATACTATCATATCATCTGTGAATAATGATACTTTGACTTCTTCCCTTCCAATTTGTATTCCCTTGATTTTCTTCAGTTGTCTTATTGATCTAATTAGAATTTCAAGTACTATATTGAATAGTCATGGAGAGAGTGGACAACCTTGTCTTGTTCCTGATTTTAGTGGAATTGCTTTAAGGTTCTCTCAATTTAATTTGATGTTGGCAATCAGCTTGGTGTATATTGCTTTTATTATGTTTAGGTATTACCCTTGTTTCCCTTATCTCTCCAATACTTTTATCAGGAAAAGATGTTGGATTTTGTCAAAGGCTTTTCAGCATCTAACTAGATGATTACGTGGGCTTTTTTTTCTTTCAGTTTGCTTATATGGTGGATTACATTGACCAATTTTCATATGTTGAGCCATCCCTGCATCTCTGGGATGAAGCCTACTTGGTCATGGTTGATGATCTTTTTAATGTATTCTTGGATTCTGTTTGGAAGTATTTTATCGAGTATCTTTGCATCAATATTCACAAGTGAAACTAATCGGTAATTCTCTTTCTTTGTTGAATCTTTGTGTGGTTTGAATATCAGAGTGACTGTGGCCTCATGAAAAGAATTTGGCAATGTTCCTTCTGTTTCAATTTTGTGTTCATTTGACTTTTATTTAATAGTGATCAGTCTCTAAGAATCCAGCTCTTTTTGTGTTGAGCTTTACCATGCAATGCTTTCTCTGGGCTCACTCTCCTAGCAGCCTTGATGAGTAGAAAAGTCAGGCAGTGTTCCCTTGTTCTGTAGTAGCTGAACTCCAAAGTTGTTTTTGTTCTAAGTAATCACAGGTATTGCTGCAGAAATATTCAAGGTCCATTAAGGAAAAGCTGTTACCATGCAGCAAAATAGTGGAGTCTTCCCCTGTGTGGATGCATGCCACTGCCTCCTCTCTAAAGAGTAAATCCAATTAAGCCAATCAAACTTCTGGCCAAGGGACCATCCCCCAGAAGGTTGGGTTCACTATACAACATGCTAAAGAGATAGGAGGAATACTTAGCTCTTTAATGAGATTATAAACTTTTCCTTCACAGAATCATCTCTACGTAGCCCAAACTCTCCAGATGTACCATATTATTTAATAGGATGCACCCATTGTCTTATGCTTTCACTCTAAAAGGCAGAAATTTTTCCTTTTTCTTTTGGATGCTGACCAGAGCCTAATTATACTTTCTCTGGTATGTTAGACACACACACACACACACACACACACACACACACACACACACACACACATATATATATATATATATATATATATATATATATATATATATATATAGAGAGAGAGAGAGAGAGAGAGAGAGTGAGAGTCTAGTGCTTCCCTCCCAACTACATGGCTACTTGTCTACCATGTGGCAGCACTCAATGGCTGCTAACAGCAAACAGCATGGCCTTTTCTTTCTCTTCTCTCTCTTACTCTTCCAGGAAGCTCCTGAGATTTACAGCTTGCCTGCCCTACATTTTTCTTTCTAATGCTAATAAAATTATCCTTGAGCTACTGTTTGAGCCCATTTTAAATCATCTTATTAAGGAGAATAAGAACCCCAAGTGGAAAACTGATTTTCTGGTAATGATGTTCAGAAATGTTCCAGGTTTTCATGTCCCAGAACAAAGAATTGGGCAGGCACTAGAATAGGAGAGGCAGCAGAGAAAGTTTTTTTTCTTTTTTTTTTTTTTAAAAGAGATTCAGGGTGGTGGCGGGCTAAAATAAGGAAGTTTAGAAGCTTCAGTGTCCTTGTTCTACCAAAAATTGATGCCTTTTTATGCTGCATAGCATGAATTTTTAATGTCATTTGAATAATGTGAACTTTCTCTCCCAAGTAATGTTCTGTTACATGTAGTTCTACATGTAACTGCATAATTCATTAGCATCTTAAATTCCTGTTTAGGAGTGTACATTTTCCTATTATAGTGACTTCTGGGTTACCTTCAGTAGCTCTGTAGAATCTCTGTGCCTGAGCCAGTAGCCAGATTTAACAGGTTTCTAGCTTTAATCTTTGCTGACTGGTTTCTTTCCCATGCTGATTTTGAAGACTTCAAAGTGTTTTCAGGACCTCAATCTCTTCACTACTCTCCTGCCTCATCACTGTGGCTATTCTTTCCAAGAAATTATGCTTTATAGCTGTGTTTTATTTTCTTGTCAGTGATAAGATATTATTTTGAAAATGACAAATGATTGGTTAGAAAGAGAATGAAAAGTGCATTTAATATACGCAGAGATAAACCTTGGGGAAGAGAGTTGCTGTGTGGATTTCTGGGACCCCTAAATCCCAAGTATCCTTTCAAGGATGAACAAGTAGATAGCTGGTCCCTGTGGGTTCTGAAAATACTGTGTGTCTCCTCCATGGAGGTTCTAGACTAAAGCTTCGTCACCAAACTATAGTAAAATGCAATGGTCCACATCTTGTTGAAGAAAAAGCCAACATTGCTACAGACAAGTAAAAACCAAAACAAGCAAAAGATTAGAGAAAGATTTATCATATTCAGTTGGCAAATGAGAACAGGGGTTATTGGCAGAGCAATAGCTTCCTCAAACAAAGGAAGCATGGGGAGCCTGTACACATTTATATAAGGGTTGACTCATTCCTGAGCATTCTCATTTTAAGGGCATGAAACACATGATTAAAAGATTATAGTGACAGACATGAATACTTCTAGGATGCACAGTTTGCATCATAGTTTCAGCTGACAATAAAGCACCCAACACTTTATGGATACATTAACAGAGGGGTCTGACTCCGTAAGTATCTACCTCACTTAGTATTTAGCCAAAACTTTGGTATCCAACAGTGATGGACAATAACCAAGTGTTTCCTCTACTGAATAAATTCATGTACGAATGGACTATGTATGTGTCTGTTTTAGCACCAGTTTCTTCATATGTAATATGGGAAGCAATTGAATCAGTTTTTATACACCTCATGCATGCATTCTAGACATACAATATTTTTTTTAAAATAAAGACAAAGAAAATAATATGAAATACATATTATAATGCATGTAGTGAAGTAGTTTTGCTTTGTAAAAGATGAACAAGGGAAACTGAAGTTCAATTATGATCTCTGCCTTCAGCCCACAGCTAACTAAGCTAAAAAATATCAGATTTATTTTACATTTTACACTCTCCCATTACTGTGATGATTTCAAATGATTTTCAAAGAAATCTATTCGTTGAGTTGTCAGAGCACTGCAACAGTATGGTTGGGTGCAGTGCATGCTCAGTATACACCCCTGTTACATAGGGACAGGGATGTGCCCATTGATATTTGGTGATAAGTGACAAATAGGTTCCAGGAGTAGCCTCATAAAGCCCACTTCTTCTGTAATGGCTTGTTTATACAAGTACACAGAATAAGAACTTAAAATAAAACATCAGAAGTATCCTACTTCTGTTCCATTCACTTTGATTTTCCTATGATGAATTTCGTGTTGGGTGTCTCCCTGCAATCTTAGATGTAACTTTTCTTTGAAGAGAAAGCTTTTAACCCTGCTTAAATTTGCCCCAAGGCATAATTTCAAGAATTTAACCTAGGCCAGTGCTATTCCTTTCTCTATTCATCTAAACAAGAGACATTTGCTCCAGCTAACAGGATCTACTTACTGCCAGGTATATAACATACTTGAAAATGCTTCAACCTGCTTACTTTATCTCTAGGCATGCGATGCCCTCTCCTTCATTGAGTCCAGGCAACTTGTATTTATCCTGTATGGTTTAACAAGCTTTTCCCTCATAAGTGACTCTTCCCTATATCATACTGCTCTCTTTCTCCTTATAAGTACATATTGAATACAATATGTTGGATAGCTTTGTCATAGCAGAGTATTTTTATATAGTCAATATACATTTGCTCCTCACTGTTTATTGTTGTCTTCTGCTTAAGGAAGGGATGGGCTATTTCTACTTGTTGTCCCCTACCTATATATGCTAAGTAGGTTTTAATCTGTAGGAATCAGTGGAGCATTATGAAAGCATGATATTTTGAAGATACTTTCTACAGTATTCATGATGCCACATGGGTCATAAGAAAAGGTTAGTGTTAATGATTTCTAACCCGATGGCCTGAGAAAACTAAGAATAGAGAACTTCCATTTACTCCCACTGAAAAAAAGATTATCAGCAGATATGAATTAGGAAGAAACATTAACATGTTAGTTTTGAGATTATTGAATTTAAGATATCAATCATATACCTAAGGGGAGACCACCCTGGGTATCTGGTAATACACTAGTATTTACTATTAAATATTTTTATGCAACAAAATATTGAATGTACTCAAGACCCTCATACTACATTGTCTACTCCAGAACCTTCCAAACATAGCTACAAAGATACAGGAGAAGGAACTTTGATACTTTGCTGTCAACCCTTTTTCATCATTGTATTATCACTTCTGACACAACCTGCTTCAGCAGTCCAAAGTCTACTCACAAGTGCAGTGTTTGTGAAGGGCTCCAATGATGTAGTGTATGACTTTAATTGTAGGTGTAATTTCTCATTGGGACCACTCACTCACAAATAATGACACCAGCTCAGTTACCTCTCCTTTGTACAGTACGTCTGACATGTTTCACATCTTGCTGGCATCTACGCACCTCTTTTCTTCCCAGAGTTCACTCTCTCCCCCCAAATTCCACCTGTTCTCTACTGCCTAGCTATTAACTGTAGCAGGAGTCTTAAAAGTTCTTATTAATAAAACAAACCCAGAGCCAAGTTTGGAGTGAACACTGGAAGATCAGAGAGACAGAACAAGCCACAGCCAACCTCACCTGGCCAACTTCTCAGCTGATCTTGTTTCCTCAGACTGGAAGCCTCTGTGTCCTCATATCCGAATGGCTCTCAGCTGAACTGTGCTGCTCAAAAGCCTGAAAGCTTAACTAGCCAAATGCTTAACCAGCCAAATGCTTCTAGTTTCTGATCCTCACGCCTTATATACCTTTCTGCTTTCTACCATCATTCCCTGGGATTAAAGGCTCACTTTCTGGAATTAAAGGCATGAGACACCATGCTTGGCTGTATTCTTGAACACATGGATTTCTGCCTCTGGAATGCTAGGATTGAAGGAGTGTGCTACCACTGCCTATCCTAAGTATCTAGTGGCTTTTCTGTTCTCTGACCACAGATAAGTTTATTAGGGTACACAATATTTTGGGGAACAAAATTAACCATTCAGCTCTTTATCATACCAATCACAGCAATATGTCTTCACACAGTGTAGAAATATCCCACAACATTTAATCATGGCCAGGATTAATTGAAGTGATATAAATAGAATACACAGTCAGGAGAGAGAGAGAGAGAGAGAGAGAGAGAGAGAGAGAGAGAGAGAGAGAGAGAGAGACCAAGTCATATGATCATTTATGGCAGAGAACCACTAATTAGAATCATGTGGCCCAATTCACAGGAAAAAACAAACAAGGAAACAAAATCACAACCAAAACAAATAAACAAGGCCCTTCATCAGTTCATTAGAACACCATGGAGAACCATGGTGATATCTTCCATCAGTAGTTAACCACATACCTAGCCACATAATGGCTCTGTTCCTATATCTATAAAGGCATAGAAGCAATATTAGAGAATCTTCAATATTCCTTTCATCTCTAAAATTCTTTGCTCTATGCCAGAGAAAGAAGTATGAAGAGAAATGACATGGTACCTTGGTCAATGATTGTCTCCACTTCCACGCACACTTTTCTTAAAATCTACAATCAGAGCCCTTGTTCTCCCTTCTACAGCTGTGTGTGCCTTTGATGAGGCACAATGGACAATTTAGACAAGCAAAGACCACCTTTAACTAATTTTCTCTGTATAAAAATGTCACATGTGACAATACATGAAGGAGGAGATGTACTTATTTTGAAAGAATAAAAGTGGGAGATTAAAACTTAAAGAGCCATGAGTGCCTTTGGAGGATGTTCAAGATAATTCTTCCCTAAGACAACTCTACTGAATTGCCTCAGGTTTCTTCATCTGATTTTCAATAGTTAATCTTCTATAACTGTATTTTACACAGTGAAAGTAACAAAGATAAAATAAGAAGCTAGAGCTCAAAACTCTCTCACAGGATGACAAGCAAGGTCTTAGTGCCAGGATCTCACATTAGAGGTAGTGCAGGGTGTGACTGGGTCTAGGTCCCTTAGACACCAAATGGCAGATCAAGAATAACAATAATAATGTTTGACATATTTTAGATATCTGTTAATAGAAAATATCAGTTGCAATAGCAGTTTTTTTTGAAAATTATCAATTTCTAAATGCTTCTGCCTCTGTTTGCCCTGCTCTCCTCTGATCCTCAAACTTTGTCTCATCTGACATCTTTCTGACTAACACACAGCATGCCAATCACAGAGGAATTTCTCTGGGAGTCACTTTCATCACCCATCAACTTCTATTATTCTTTACAGTCAAATTCTTCACAAGATTTGCCTAATCCTGCTAAAAATCTAAAAAAAACTTCAGGGATTTGACTTAGACCAACTTCAAAATGGAAGTTCTTTATAACTGTTCTTAAGAAAACATTTTCCATCAAGTGTAAATAACTCTATTCAGTACAAATTCTTCTCATTCCTCTACCTCAGCCGCAACCACTATGGTTCTCTGTTTCTGTCTCTAGTTTCTGAAAAAATAGTGTTCACACAATATTCCTTACTGCTCACTGACCATTCTACTTAGTTACATATTGTGCTCATTACCTTTCTGATCTCTCTAACAAAATATTTGCCCGAAACAACTTAGGATAGAATTATTTTGGCTCATGGTTTCTGAAAGATTATAATCTATCATGATGGAGAAGGCATGACATTGGAAATGGCTTTGCCATCGGCAGTGAAAGTGACATCCATTGGATATTCATGTGGTGCGAACCAGATGCAGAGCACTCAGGCAAGAAACAAGGTTGAGCAATCCACCTAATTCTGCCAAACCATTCCCATCTGCTAAAGGATGTGCAGCCTTCAAAATAACAACAGGAGTTGGAGACTGGACAGTTGGAAGACAAACTTCTGGATAACATCTCAAATTCAACCATAATGCATATGTGTGTGCATATGAACCAATATAAAGACATTCTGTAAGGTGTAAGTGTGCTTCCATTTGCACACACCTGTATAACTGTCACCAAGATGAAGATAGAATATTTTCAGAAGGCTCTGTCATGTCACACCAACCCCAATACACTTCTGTTCCAAGAAATAACTTTTTGACTTTTATAAGCAGATAGTGTAGGGCTCCCTAGAGCGCAGAGTTAAGCAATGACAAGGCCCGTTGTTTGCACATGAAGCATATTCCTGTTATCCAATTGGCCAAATAAGGCAGGTTTATATTTCAAGAATCTAGGAGGAGATGCAACTTCTGGATGAAGGAACTGCAAAGTCACGTTAAAGGAGGGCATTCCACTGGGATTCACATAAGTAAGTTGACAATTACCCCCAAATCTCTACAAGTTTCAGGCAAAGAAATTATCTGAATCCCCCTGTCCTCATCAATCCCTGCTACTGTTTTGTTAGGTTTGCTTTTGTTTTCTGAGAATAAAAACTTTCTCATCTTTTCTTGTACTGATTGCATTCAGCAATTATGATTAATAAACAGTTAATATTTAGCAAATGATTATAATATGTCAGGCACAATTCCAAACAGTTTTATTTCATTTCTTTTCTATATAATAATACCATTGGTATTCTTATTTCATATGCAAGAAACCAAGACTGAAAAGATTAAGTAATCTTTTTCAAAATATGAAGAAAAAAATGTAGCAGAATTGAGACTCCAGTGAAGATACTGAGCTGGTGATTGTTTTTTTTTTTCTTTCTCTTGCTTTCATATATTATATTCTGACGACAGTTTCCCCTCCCTCCTCTCCTTTCAGTCCCTCCTCTCCACTTAACTCTCCCCTAGATCCACTCCTGCTCTTTCTCTTCAGAAAATAACAGTCCTCCAAGATATATCAACCAAACACAGCATAACTAGTTGCAATAAGACTAGGTACATACCCTCATATCAAAGCTGGACCAAGCAAGCCATTAGGAGGTAAAGGGTTCCCAAAACAGGCAGAATTGTCAGAGATAGCCCCTGTTCTCATTGTTAGGAGTCCTACAAGAACACCAAGCTATACAATCATAACATATATGCAGAAGACCTAGCTCAGACCCATACAGGTTTCTTCAGTCTCTGTGAGCCCTCATGAGCCCAGATTTGTTGATTCTGTGAGTCATTTTCTTGTGGTGTCCTTGACCTCTCTGATTCCTACAATCCTTTCTCCCCTTCTTGAGCAGGATTCTCCAAGTTCAGCCTAATGTTTGGCTGTGGTTCTCTGCATCTGCTACTATCAGTTGTGTGATGAAGCCTCTCTCTGACGATGAGTAAGCCAGGCTCTGGTCTATGAGTACAGCAGAATATTATTTCAATGACTTTTTGCCAGTCATATTTGGTTCTACCCTAGGTCTCTAAGCTATCCAGCCTCTGGTTCCTGGCCCTCTAGTTCTCCAGAATCTTTAATGCTTTACCATCATGACATCATAAGTATATTTGCTTGATTTTTTTCTTTCATGTTATTTTTCTTTCCTATTTTTTTTTAATTTGTGTGTTTGTTTGCTTGTTTTGTTTTTCTTCTGTGATCCTGATGATTACACTGAGGACTTCACACACACAAAGCAAATGCCCTGTTATTAAGTTACATTCCCAGCTCTTTGAAATTTTAGACCTGAAAATGTTGTGGAATTCATTTACAGAATTATCTTTGGATGGATCACAACTTTCATTGCCATCTAGCTGAGCATCTAAGTCTGAGACCTCTCCAGTACAGTTGGCAAGCACTCACCTAGTTACAGTTTAATCCTTCCAGTAATGAGGAGATAACAGCTTTATGAGAAAGCCAAGACTTGCAATTTCCAGGATGGAAAGAAGACATCATAATTGGCAGAGAGGAGAGAGAGGGAGAAAGAGGGGAAGAAAAAAAGTGGGGGAGACAGGCATACAGACACAGACAGAGAGAAAACCACTTCTTGTCTCTGAGCAGAGTATCCTAACCCTCCTGTTTGAGACAATGCAGTAGATATCATATAACTCTTACCAGACTAGCAATTGTTTACTCACAAAGAGTAGAAAGTGATACAACTGCTAAAATGAACTAAAAGTGCTAGGTATCCACATACACCTGAGTATGTCTGCATGGATAGGGGAGCTGAAGTAAAAATCATGAGTAATCAATAAGCATGAGAGGCAGTGATCCTATCCTGAATTAGTGTGCATACGTTAGTTGTTGGATTCCCCTTTGTAAGAAAGCTAAGGTAAAAAGTAGTTTAAAAAAATGAAGATTATACATTTTAACTTTAGAAGAATATTGCCAAAATCTGTTTCTTAGATCATTTCCTTATAGTTTGTTCACAAAGACTTGATTTGATATTTGCCCCTAGGGCAAAGAAAACTGGAGAAGTCCTCATAGGAAATCTATAAAATCCATTAGCCTGTTAGAAGATATGGCAATACAACAATAGAAATAAATAAGGCATTAGTTAAACATAACTATGAATGATCTGCTTCCCTATACAATACTTTGCTAATTGCCATTGGAACTAGTGGCTGAGAAATCATGGGCCACTATTCACAATTGTTCAAGCTGTACTCTGGATAAACCCAAAGATTACTGTTTCCTTAGTTAGGCATAGCTGTTATTCCATTTTCCCAGCAGGTGGCAACACAACTTCTTAAGGAATGGATGTCTCCTTCCCCATAGTTCAGCCTTTGAGGATGATAGGAAAACTTCATCATGCATCTCAGAGGCCATGCCCTTCACTGCCACTTGGGGAAATATTAAATACCAAGCCATAGCTCTTTTGGGGTAAGAGGCCCAGTTGCATTCCTGCAGGGTTTTTGAAGAACATAAAATTGGTCTTCTAGGAAGCATTAAATTCATTTGCCTTGCATGCCTAAATACCTTGAACTAGAGGCACATTCTCCCCCCACACCCCCATAGCTCAATATCTTCAATTGGAGGGACACTCCATTTCTTTGGAATGTTATAAAATCAGCCAGCAAACAAATGGGTTTTTATCTGTGATCTGGGCCAATGAACCGTGCCAAACATCATAGTTCTTTCCCTCAATGCAGTTGGATGTGTGGACCTCATTCTTTTTAGGAGTGCAATTACGTGTAGATTGATAGAATCATCTTGATGTAATGATTGCACAAAGGGATAGTAGACAGTGTCTGATTGCAATCCTGACATTGAGATACTTGGGCCATTGATATATCAATGAAATTCTATCTACCAATGTAGATAATATAGACAATGTAGGAGACTGTATCTATCCTTCCTTCATACATAATTAAGATGCTTAAATGCACTAAGCTGACCCAAACTAATTGTGAAAGAATGTGTAGACCACATGTAATATAGAAACATAAAGTTTTCTCAAAACCATTTCAGTTTCATTGTTAGAGCCAAGATCACAAACTCTGGTCTGTAAACACCAGATCATACACTAGCTGTTTTTTGTTTGTTTGTTTGTTTGTTTGTTTGTTTGTTTGTTTGTTTTTGGACACCAACAACAGGAATTGGAGAACCCCATTTTTACTTAAGCAGCTATCATAGGATCTTCCCACAGGGGACACTAGAGAGTGATTTGAAAGCTGGAGTGGAGGTAGGAGGAATTTCCTGGCTGATTTGCTTCTGGTTCCTGTTTCATTTGGATTCTGCTGTTGCCTCTAATGTAGTAGTGTCAGCATAGCAACCTCCCTCCATTTCAGTGTCAGCAGTATATCCTAAAATGTGGTTAGTGCATGTTTGCAGATTGTGCAGGTTGACAAAATAAACCTGCTCAACCCCACTTAGAGACATCCACACAGCCCTCATTCTCTTCTGTGACACTCCAGGCTGCACATTCACTGGCGCTTTGGCAGAAACTGGTTTCACCTTTACCAGGTTATTTTCTAGTTTTCTTCTGGCCAAGAAGCGACAAGTGCATCCTTGTCTTGCTGTTTCCTTGCTATCTCAGTATATATTTCCTGTGTCTACCTTCTCTACCCCACACATCTTTATGTATCTTTATCTTTTTGTTGTTGTTGTTTTGTAGTTTGTTTGCTTATTTGTTTGTTTGTTTGTTTGAAGCAAAGTTTCTGTGTATAGCCCTGGCTGTCCTGGAACTTGCTCTGTTCCAGGCTAGACTTGAACTCACAGAGATCAGCATGCCTTGGCTTTCAGAGTGCTGAGATTAATTGTGTGCAGAACTATTGTCTGGTGGTAAATGACTGTCCAACTGTTTGTTCCTAAATGACTCCTAATTCAGGAATTTAAATTAGACTTGCAGCCAGGCAGTGGAGGCACAGCTCTTAAATCCCTGCATAGCACTCCAAAGGGAGAATCGGGGGAATCTCTGAGTTCAAGGCCAACATTATCTATAGAGTGAGTTTCAGAACAGCCAGGGCTATGCACAGAGAAATCTTGTCTCCAAAACCATTTAAAAAAATCAGACTTGCTATTCCCTCACATATTTTTACTTTCATATCCCTTTGTTTACATAGCATTTTATCTTACTTAGCCTAATTTTTCATACCCAACTGCATTTAACTTGCACAGTGAACATGATACCACTGTTGTAAATTCTTGCATCCCTCGCTTCCTGCATCTTTTTGTCTTTATTGAATTATGCTAATCTTTTGCTTGATTTGCTTGCTTCTACCTAATGCCTGTATCCAAAGAGTGTTTCACTTTCACTTCTGTCTTATGATAAGAAAATCTCAAATTGCAAAAGCAACAGAAGAAAACATGGCTCTCTGTAGAGCTCAGAATTAAGAAGAAATAGGAAGAAGTTTTCCATGTGCCACTAGACCATGCAAAACCTGACTCAGTCATGTTTATGATTGTAAGGAATTCTTGTGAGCCCAGTGGTGGCAGGTTCCCAAAGTTTCACATGAAAACAGAAATCCAGATTCCTATGTATTGAATTCAAATGTTCATAGCTAATTGGAAGAGAATATTAAATATTGAGCTGGCAGATTCTGTGCCAACCAAACAGTATCCATCTGTGAGTCACATTTTACCAAGTGCCTGCCAAAGTTGTTTTTTGTCATCCAACTCCTGTTTTTATCAGCCAAATTTTTATGCATGATCTCCTTACAGCCTAAGGAGGGCAAATAACATTACCACTAAGGAGAAATTCCCAGTTACAGACAGAAGCCCTGGATCACATCTCAAATTGTGATATGAGAAAGAGCTATATTGAAGAGTATTCTCTATTACAAAAACCATTTAGGAAAGATGCTCTTGAATGTTTTAGAGGAATAGAGACAGGATTCAAAGAAAATCTTTCAATTTATTATTCTAAAGCCACTTGAAAATAAAGAGCTTTTCTTCCTGTATAAAAACTTCAGAATAGTAACAGCAAGTCCCAGACCCAGGAAAGGCAGAGCAGTCACCTGTGGAGACATACTGGGGCTTGCTGTAGGACTCCTACCAAATTCTGGAGTGTCTGAAGCAGGACTACCATTTCCAAAAGTATATAATTTTGTGACATGTTATAGTCATGAATTGAAAACAATTGAGTAAAGGACATGCTTAGGTTTGATGATGCATAGTGCACTGTGTCAGCATTGAAAAGGCTCTAGTTTTGTTTACAATCAAATAATTATCTTCTTATTCACACACAAGAAATTTAGCATCTCCATTAATAAGCTATAAAGACTCAGTTTTCTTCACTTCTCTTCATTTTTGTTTATATTTCTTTTTTAATAAAATAAAACATACTGAAATAAAAATATAATAAAAATAAATAAAATAAAATTTTCTAAAACTAACTTTGACATTAGAAAAAAAATAAAGAAAAAAAGAAAAAAGAAAAGAGCCCAAGAGAAGAAATAAGAAACAGAGACACACTCATTTGCACTCTTGGGAATCCCATAAAAGCACTAAACTAGAATCTATAATATATATGCAAAGGACTTGTAAGGTAAAAACAAGAAGAAAATAAAATAATAAAAATAATAAGATAATTTTTTTCTAAAGTAAAAGCCCTAAAGCAGTGGTTCTCAACCTTCCTAATGCTGTAACTCCTTAATGCAGTTCATTATGCCATGGTAACCCCCAACCATATAATTATCTTGTTGCTACTTCATAACTGCAATTTTGCTACTCCTATGAATCACAATATGAATATTTGATATGCAGTATATCTGATATCCAACCACCAAAGGGGTCACAACCCACAGGTTGAGAACTACTGCTCTATACAACATTTTGAAACAAGGAATCTCCAAGGATCTCATGGAGTTTGTGTTCTGTTGGCCATCAACTGCTGGGCAGGCAGCCTATCTATCTTCAGAGTAGTTTGTTTCCCCAGTGAGTCTCTTTTGGAAGAAACTAAATTATCATTTGCAAATGATTATTGATTGGAGATTGCTTATAGGTTAGGGATTTGGGCATATATTCATTTCTCCTTTCAGTTCTAAGGACCCCATTTAATGCAGACCCATGCAGTCTCTGCACGCTGCTTCTGTTTCTGTACCTTCATATCTGTGATGATTGTGTTGATTTAGAGAGTCTTGTGTTTTTTGTTTGTTTGTTTGTTTGTTTGTTTTTGTGTGTGTGTGTGTCCTCCTCTATCTCTAGCTCTTACATTCTTTCCACCTCCTCACTTCCAGGTTTCCCTGATTCCTGAAAGAGGGATTTGATAGAAACATCCTATTTAGGGTTCAGTGTTTCAGGGTCTCCCCTTCTCTGCATACTATTTGACTGCGAGTCTCTGTTTTTATTGCCTTCTGTTGCAGGAGAAAGCTTCTGTGATGATAGTTGAACAAGAAATTGATCTATGACTATTGAACAGAGTCATTAGTAGTCACTGTATTGCTACTTTTTATTTTTTAAGAAGAGTAGCATTAGGTTTTACCATAGGTACTTTGGGTATCTGTATCAGATTCATGGTTACCCAAGCATGACAGGCATGGGTTCCATCGCATGGAGCAGGCCTTAAGTCAAGTCAGTTATTGGTTGTTTGCTACTACAGCTCTGTGCTCCCATTGCATTATCATATCTTGGGACAGGATACCATTGTAGATCAAAAGGTTTGTGGCTGGCTTAGTGTTTACATTTCTTTGTTAGCATGAAGAATACCTTCTGTACCAAAGTAGTTAGCATGAAAAAGTGTAGGCACCAGCTCAGCTTTTTCATGTTTAATGAGTTGTGTAGGTGTTATCTTCAACAATAGGGTCTTATGAGCAGTGTGTGGGGTGCAGGCTGTAGTCTTGGAAAAAGCCTAGGTTATTGGGGGCTTCCCATAGGACTCCTTTGGCCAACAACTCTATTAGATGTAACCCAATCCTCATACTGAAATCTTGATTTGGTGACATGAGATGGCCAGCTAAGACTCTGTCTCCACCATTATTCTGTGATTTGCTTTATATCACTTTCATATATGCATATATTTTAGAAAATGTCTACTGTATTAGGTTTCCATACTTGAATTGCCCCTAATTTTAGCTGTCTCTCCTCTTTGTCCCTACTATGTTCCCTTCTCAGCTCCCTACTTGATTCTCCTGTTCAAACCCACACCCGCCAACCATCCATATTATTTAGTCTATTTTTCTTTCCTTCAGAGAATTATCTGTTCCCCTCACTCTCTTACTCTCTACATAACCTTCATGGTTCTACAGATTGTAGCTTGGTTATCATTGACTTAACAGCTAATATCCACATATAAACAAATACATACCATATTTGTCTTTCTGGGCCTGGGTCATTTCACTCAGTATGAGTTTTTCTAGTTCCATACATTTACCTGAGAATTTCATGATTTTATTCTTAATGGCCGAGTAATATTAGATTATATAAATATCCCACATTTTCTATACCCACTCATCTATTGAGGGACATATAAGCTATTTCCAATGTTTAGCTATTATTTATAGAACAACAGTGAACAAGGCTGTGCAAGAGTATCTGTGGCAGGATGGAGGATCCTTTGGGTACATGCTCAAGAGTGGTACAGCTGAACCTTGAGGTAGTATCAATTACCATCTTCATGAGAACCATCACACTGATTTCCATAGTGGCTATACCAGTTTGTACTCCCACCAATACTGAATGAGTGCTCCCCTTTCTCCGCATACTGATTCTTGCTTTATTCATTGTAGCCATTCTGTCTTCTGTGAGTGAACTCTCAAAGTAGTTTGATTTGCATTTTCCTGATGACTGAGCATGTTGAATGTTTATTTAAGGGTTTGCCATCTATTTGAGTTTCCTATTTTGAGAATTCTCTTTTTAGATATGTACTATATTTTTTAAATTGGGTTATTTGTTTTCTTGATATATAGTTTTTGAGTTATTTATGTGTTTGGATATTAGCCCTCTATTAGATGTGTAGTTGGTAAAAAAAAAAAAATCTTTCCCCCATTTTGTAGGCTGCTGCTTTGTGCAAATAATGATGTCCTTTTCTGTGCAACAGCTTTTTAGTTCCATGAGGTCATTTATTAATTGTTGATCTTTGTGCCTGATCTATTAGTGTCCCGTTCAGAAAGTCTTTTCCTATGCCAATAAGTTTAAGGCTATCCAACTTTCTCCTCTATTAGGTTCAGCGTATGTGGTTTTATATTGAGGTCTTTGATCCATTTCAAGTTGAGTTTTGTACAGGGTAATATGTATGGATTTATTTGCATTCTTTTACACGAAGAAGCCATCTATTTTGACTAGCACCATTTGTTGAAGATGCTTTATTTATTCTATTTCCATGTGTGTATTTCTATCTTCTTCATAAAAACTTGGTTCCATGGATGTGTTGAATTATATATGGATCTTAAATTCAATTCCCTTGATCAGTGTGTCTGTTTTTATGCCAGATCATGCAGTTATAGCTCTGTAGTAGAACTTGAAATTGAGGATGGCAATACCTCCAATATTATTTTATTATTTATTGTTGTTTCAGCTATCCTGTGAGGGATTTTGTGTGTGTGTTTCCATATGAAGCTGAAAATTATCCTTTTATATATATGAAGAACAGTGTTGGAATTTTGATGATGATTATATTGAATCTGTAGATTGCTTTTGGTAGGATGTCCATTTTTTACTATGTTAATCCTATGATCCATGAGCGTAGGAGATCTTTCCATCCTCTGATATCTACTTGAATTTTTTTCTTCAACCTCTTAAAGTTTTTATCATACAAGTCTTTCATTTACTTTGTTAAAGTTACCCCAAGGTGTTTTATATTATTTGAAGCTATTGTGAAAGGTGTTGCTTCCATGATTTGTCTCAGCAATTTGTCATTTATATATAGAAGAGCTACAGATTTTTGTGATATAATTTTGTATCCAACTACTTTTTTGAAAGTGTCTATCAGCTGTAGGAGTTTCCTGGTGGAACTTTTAGGTTCACTTATGTATACCATTATATCATCTGCAAATAAAGATACTTTGACTTCTTCCTATACGATTTTTATTGCCTTTATCTCATTCAGTTGCCTTATTGCTGTAGCTAAGGCTCCAAGTACTCAATTGAAAAAGTGTGGAGAGAGTGGACAAGATTGTCTTGTTTCTGATTTTAGTAGAAATCTTTGAGATTTTCCATTTAGGCTTATGTTGGTTGTGTGTTTCCTATAAATTACCTTTATTAGGATGAGGATATCCCTTGTATCCCTAATCTCTCTAGTACTTTTATGAAGGGGTGTTAAATTTTGTGAAATCTTTTCTGCATCTAATGTCATGATCATGTGGTTTTTGTCATTTAATATGTTTGTATGGTGAATTATATTTTTTGATTTATGCATGTCAAATCATCCTGCATCTCTGGGATGAAGGTCACTTGCTCATGGCAGATGATCTTTTTGATGTGTTCTTGTATTTGGCTTGCAAGTATTTCTACTGAGTATTATTTTACTTATATGTTTGTAAAGGGAAGTTGGGTATTTATGTGGTTTGAGTATCAGGGTAACTATGGCCATGTAAAAAGAATTGACCAACAATCTTTCTGTTTCTATGGGATAATTTGAGGAGTATTGGTCTTAACACTTTGTTGAATTTTTGTTGGAATTCTGCTCTGAATCCTTCTGCTCTGGGCTTTCTATGATTGGGAGACTTAATGACTGCTTCTATTTCACTAGGAGTTATAAGTCTGTATTTTCAAAGTTCAGCTTTCAGCCTATTTTCTTCTTTATTTTTCTATTTTCCTCTTCTCGTTATTGTAATCTAAGGACTGCTGGAACCTGAAGTTATAATTTAGATTCAATCTTTTGCAGTTTATTATTTTTTAAAAGTTAACACAGAGTGATGGATTTCATCTCTTTCTTTAACCCTAAATAAGGCATTCTCCCTGACTTCTGGGCATATTCATGTCTAGTAGACATTTTTCCATTGTGTAATCTTAACAGTAGACCCCTTTGCCCTTACCAGCAAACCTCATTGTCCATTGATATCTATAATCTCTATTAAAGTTAAAACTTTTCAATTTAGGTACATACCTTGTCTCCTTCTGGCTAGTCTCTCAGGAACAGGCAGTCAGAAGAGCTACTGTCTTCTTGTTGCTAAGCCTCTCTGACCCCTTCCCAATCTTAACACAGCTGTTATTTTAGTTGAGAACATAATTTTGCTCTAACCTAATATTCCCATTGCACTATTTGAATAGGTCTCCCAGCTCAAATCCTACCGTAAAGCAATCTGCTTAGATTGTGGCCTCATAAACTTTACTAAAGCACAGTTATGATCTACTCGTCATTAGTAACTGTGCATCCACTTTGTTTATGAGTTTCTATATGATGTATGATTGGCTATATAACTTTTGTCTGTTTATCTATATGTGCCCTTTATTCCTGTCTTCATATAGGATTACATTCATTCAGTTCAATTTACTGTATATTGAGTCTTACATAAATCCTTGTAAAAAATTCTGATGCCTTTCTCTTTCTTCAGTACAGATTAATATTAATAACTTGATTATAGTCTTCCATTTAATTATTTGTGTTGATTTATTGGTTTGTTTGTTTCTCTTATGACAAATAACAGGATAAACATTATAAACTACAGGAACACTTGAATTTGTTGGTAGATTTATGAAGTTCTACATTGAGAAGATATCTGAAGTTTGATTGGACCCCCTAAGAAAAATAATAATATTGATTATTAATATCTAATCCAAACAAGAGATCAGCACATATAGTTTTGGACTGTGGTTTATTTTACTTCTGCAATATTATGCTAGTGAAATATAATCTAATTTTTTCCAATGAGAACAATAAGATATCTAAACTACATATTAAGTGAAGCACAATAACAATGATGTGAAATATAAATTTATTCCATAAACAATTCCTACACTTCACTTAATTCATTAGAGCTGTGACTGACACACATCCATCTCCTTGCCAAAATTACATGAATAAAAAGCATTACCCCTATGCTTAAGGATACCATGTCCCTGTGACACTAATATGAAGAAGAAGTCCCCGACTCTAGTATGCACCCTTGATTGTTAGGGAAAAGCCAATGAAGAGGAGGACATTTAAAAATTGCAAGACTTTGATAATGGAAAGTAAGTGCAGATACTATGTATTCTCTTGTGGAGAGTTAATTATTCTTCATTAAAATTAATCACATTCTCTTTTAAAAAAAATAAATCACCTTATGTCCATTAGGCCTTGCTATTTCTAGTATATTCAGCTTTCTTTAGGAAACCCAGAGTGGACAATAACCTTGCCAATGGAACCACAATCAGATGGCAAAAATTAGCACATTTACCTCCAATGAAAGGTCATGAGAAATGATAGAAATAACCTTGATTCTATGTCATTAAAGAACAGATCAAATTCTTCATTATCATTTATAAGCTTTATGATTTTTATGTTAATACTTACTTTCTAGGGCTTTTTAAAAGATTAAAATTTAGAAGATTAAGCAAAATAATGTATTGTAAGTGCTCAGACTGAGGTGTGTGATTATGGAGATCAAAGTAAAAGGTGTCAAGGTTAGAATAGTGATGATGATGATGATGATGATGATGATAAGTAACAAGATGAAGACAGTGATGCTGTCAACAGCTTTAGTAAGGATACCCTCCCTCTCAGGCACCACACAGTTACTGACTCACTAAGCAACTCTGGTCTTTTTTTTGCTCTACGTTTATCTTACATATTAAGCCTGCACCACAAAATTCATTTTGGAAGATCACTTCATCTGAAATAGTTAAACTCTTCTTGATATATCTTTTATATTTGGGGATATGAGGTACATTTTAAATTGTATATTTGTTAGTACATAGATATTTTCCCACTATATTCATGAAAAGAACACTCTCCAAAAAAGTGCTATATAAATACTACAGCTATGAACATTAATGTCATTGTCAATATTATTTGTTAGATCATTTAGTTCTTGTAAAAAATAACACTATCAAACAATACTCACCAATCTTTTAAGGCTCAGATTAAAATACAAATTCTAGAATTTAACTCTGCACTTCCTGACAGAGTATTTTAAATTTAGGATTGTTTCTCTCAGGATCCAGTAGTACAGGGTGGCTCACTCATCATCTGATAGGTCAATATTAAAAAATGTTCATGAACCTGATTTAGAGGTTACAGAAATATTTTGATTCAGATGCCCATTTGAGTCTAAGCCAAAAATAACAATCCATATTAATGTCAAAACTTAGATTTAATAACCTGCTTCGAGTCTTTATGAGCAAATAAAATAAATGATTAATTAGAGATACTGTGTAAACTGCTTGAAAGTGATGCATGCTCTTTCAAGTTCTTGAGTATCTACAGACCCTTCAAATGTTTTAAATGATGTTGACTTACTTGCTTTTATTACTCTTAAAGGGATTCTGAAAGGATATGGATGGTAATCAGTATAACTCTTAGAAATTTAAGCAAAAGAATAAAATTTACAGGCTCATGATGCAACAGGAAGAAATGAGCAACTGTCTATGATGTCTCTTTTCATAAAGCCTACTTACTGCATTGTGTTGCAAGTTGTGGTATTCAGAGGTAAACACTCAGAAACCATTACTATACTTCACACACACACACACACACACACACACACACACACACACTCCAAAAGATGGGGTGCCCATTGTAGCCAGAAGGTTTTCTCAGGTTCTGAGTTCCTCTGGTCCCACCAGGCGCCGAGGTTCCTCAGCTGCTTATAGAATAATCATTCAGAGGCTTAATATTATTTACAAACTGTATGGTCTATAGCAGACCTCTTGCTAGCTAGCTCTTATATCTTAAATTAACCCATTTCTATTAATCTATGCTTTGCCACATGTTCTGTGGCTTTACCAGTCTGCTGGCATGTTGTTCTTTGGACCACAGGCTGGTGACTCTCCAGATTTTGCCTTTTTCTTTCCTGTCTCTCCCTTTGGATTTCCCACCTACCTCTAAGCCTCTGTGCCATAGCCCAAAGCAGCTTATTTATTAACCAATGGGAATAACATATTTGCAGAGTACAGAAACACATGAAACACATCCCCTAGCAGCCCATTGTTTTCTTTGCACTGTATATGAAGTGGGGAGTCTGCACTGGACAATAATTGACAAAATTCCTTTTTCTCTTCTTGTACAAGGTTCCTTGCTCAGTGTGGAACATCATTTTGATAAACATAGCATGGCAATTAAATTTAAGGTAATAACTGGAGAGTAACTGTGTAGGGAATTCTAATAGTTTCTCAACTCTTCTGTAATATAAAATTAATGGTTATTTTTAAATGTCTACTTTTCTATGGTAGGATAGTATAAAGGTTCGTAGAAGTTGTGGAGAAATGTCTCAGTGATTCAGAATACTTGTTCCAGAAGCACGGAGACCTATTCAGATAACAGTACTTCATGAAAAAGAAAAGCTTGGAGTAGTGATATGAACCTGTAATCCCAGTGCTGTGGCAATGGACATAGAATGGGTTAACTGGGGCTTTCTGGCCACTAACTGAACTCCAGAAAGTGGATTTCAAAGGAAAAAGTTAAAAAGTACCCATGTTCATTTAATTTACACACACACACACACACACACACACACACACACACACACACTAAAAGTTCAAAAAAAGTGTAAAAATTGACTGAAAGAGACAGTGAATAATTTGAAATAAAAGATGATAACTACTTAAAAGTTTAGAAATACATATCAAGGTAACTTAGGTTGGATAAAGAGTCTAGACTCAGATGTTTGATAACATTTATGTGTATATATAACTGTCAATTACTAAAGATCTCCATTGTTTTTGTTGAGTTCATAATTACTGGAAAAAGTGTAGTGATGAAATTAATTATTTCCTCATTTTTTAACATTTTAAGCATTAGCATTTTCCCTTTGCTCACCAAATGCACAAGACACTTTCAATAATATTTTTACTTATATTTAAAGTATGTGTTTAGTTTTAATCCACTAACCTATAATCCTCCTAGGGAAACAAAGCAGTGTTTATCTTGCTCTCTCCTTAGTCCTCAGGATATAGTTGACATTCAGTAAAAGTTCACTGCCTAAATGAGTAGGTAACAAACACATAAAAAGAAGAAACAGCAAGGAATATGGAAGACTTATAACCAGTCTTCTGAATTTGGAGTATTGTAGATTGTTGACAGTCAGAGAAAGAATCAAAGTGGTTAGTGCCCACTGCCAGATAATCAGCTGTTTGTTGGTTTTAGACTCATTATTTTTGTGCATTTTGACTGTAAACAAAATGAAGACATAATTGCTCAATCAAGGAGCTACTGAACTGGTGGCATCTACATTATAAGGGAATTCCCTTGGCCCTGCTTCTTAGGGACAGATAACTAAAGAAAACCCTTGATGTGCTTTAAGAAGGAACCTTTGAAAGGTCTTTGAATCAATGATCTTTTTGGAGAAAGAATCAGAGAAAGGTAATATTAGAAAGCAGTATCTCAGTTATAAGTTTATTACACTAGAATAGGTGGGAATGAGTAGTGATTCTACTCAGTGTAAAAAAAATGAGGAATGGTCAGAGGAGTCTCTGAGGTCACAAGGAGGTCTTGAAGAATATTTGTTTACACTGTAAAGAGGTGTTTCTTCCTAAGGTGACTTCTCATTGTTTAATAAAGAGCTAAATGGCCAATAGCTAGGAAGGAGAGAATAGGTGGGACTTCTTGGGAGAGAGAGAAAAACTGGGAGGAGATATCTAGGTACACAATTCCACCAGCAGACTTGGAGCAAGTCACATGTATTATACTAAGAAGAGGTAACTAAGCCACATGGAAGAATGAAGATTAAAAATTATGAGTTAATTAAGATATAATAGCTAGTTGGGAAAAAGCCTAAGATAAGGCCAAGCTTTCATACTTATTAACTCTCTGGGTCATTATTTGTAGATTGGTAGTCCAAAGATAGTCCAACAAGAAAGCTTGCTATAAGGAGGTGACATGGAGGCAACTCTGAGAAGAGACTTCAAAGAAGTGTGAGGTATCCATCAGTAACTACCAATAGTGCTGCTCCATGACTGAGCGAACATGAAGGGCATGAAGTATGTTTCCATCACTGGATTGGAAGGGTTGCTACATATCAAGTGACATTATAAAAAGGAGAATACAAGGAGTTCAAACACATGATGGTAGAGTCAGGTGTAAGGACTCTAGGTTAATATGCACAGAAAACAGTTGAGTACATTGGTCACTAAGGAAATAGTTCATGTTAATGATATGCATCTCTGGTAGAACAGCTTGGGGGGAAATATGGCACATGGAGAGTTCCTCTGTAAACTAGATCATCTGATGAGCTAAATAGAGAAAGAAAGAAGGAAAGAAAGAAAGAAAGAAAGGAAGGAAGGAAGAAAGAAAGAAAAGAAAGAAAGGAAGGAAGGAAGGAAGAAAGAAAAAGGAAGGAAGGAAGCAAGGAAGGAAGCAAGGAAGGAAAGAAGGAAGGAAAAGGAAAGAAAGAATGGGCTCCTAGTACCCATAAAAGAAAGAAAGAAAAAGAACATTTAATATTCAAGGTCAAAGTGATAGGAGGTTAGCTGATGGAACAATTTAGGCAAGTCTTGAGGCTTGATAGAAGAAGGGGTCATCCTAAACTAAAAGGTGGAAATGAGGGGTCAATGGTGAAGCCCCAGTAGATGACAGGATTTTCAACTCACTTGCCATGCACCACTTAATTAAAGTAACACTGGTTTCTGTGCTCATTGTCTTACAGAGATACTAACATTTTACTTGTTAAATAGCTAATGAGGCAAATAATATAATCCTAACTTTGCAGATGAGCAAGTAGTATCTTTACTGACACACAGACATGCATCTAGCTATTCATGAAGCCGTTTGACCAGACTTAGAAAAGCTGGTGATGAACACTGCAATCTGAAGAACTATGCTCTACTGTACCACCTGCTGACACATCTAGTTGGTTTTTTGTTTTGTTTTGTTTTGTTTTGTTTTGTTTTGTTTTGTTTTGTTTTGTTTTGTTTTGTTTTAATCACTGCACTTAACAGTTTGGAGTTTGTCCTATAATATTTTTATAAATGTAAATGCTAATTCTCTAATACTATTCTAATGTCTCACAACATTGAGATATACTACATGCTGCTGGGTGTCACCCCTAAATTTTTAGGCAAAAAATGCACAATGTCCTCATGGATCTTACAAATTACATCCAGTGGTGTTGAACACAAATGGCCATTAAAGATGTTAAAATAGAGGCAGACTACCAAGGTTGTACTCCAGTGACAAAAATAGCTTAATAAAAGAACAATACGCCCATTGAGTATATTCCCTGCTTCTGCCACTGTGTATCTCCTGTAATTTAAGTGAGAAATCTCCAAGGTTGTAAGACAGGCCACATGCTGACCTTGGTACTTCCATAATGAGTTAATAATGTATCCTCTATAGTTAATGCATGAGAAAGACAACCACAGAAATTGCACAAAGAGGTCAAACTTGTATCTCTTGTGGCCAGTTCCTCTGAGCTTAGAGTCTGGAACAAACTATTGTGAAATAAAAACACTTTTCGCCGGGCGTGGTGGCGCACGCCTTTAATCCCAGCACTTGGGAGGCAGAGGCAGGCGGATCTCTGTGAGTTCGAGGCCAGCCTGGGCTACCAAGTGAGCTCCAGGAAAGGCGCAAAGCTATACAGAGAAACCCTGTCTCGAAAAAACCAAAAAAAAAAAAAAAAAAAAAAAAAAAAAAAAAAAAAAAAAACACTTTTCATCTTCCTGTTAATAAATAAATCACTAGTTGTTTTATATTTTAAAACTTCTGAACAGTGCCCCAGGGGCTCTGTAGAGGCTCTATTCTCTGGCTCCCTCAGCCAAGCAAGTCATTGTTTGCTTGTGTCTGTAGTCATCTATTTGAGCTGTGCCATGGATTTTGTGTCCCCCTAATAGTGGGCATCATATACAGCTTTATATGAAACCCGCTGCTATGATGTAATTAGAGGTGAAATAAATCTCACCACCTTGATGACAAGCCGAGTAACTGAAACCAGGCAATATAGATAGCTTTGAGAATGGAATCTTGTATTCTTTGACAGTGTAATTATTAGGCTCTGTCAGCTTATTCTACTTTTTTCATAAAAATCACTTAATACTTCACAGAGATATTACTTTTGCCATCAAATATCTCCCTGCAAAACATTAATAATTTAGGAACTTCTATATTAAAAATTGTTAATTCACCACCAAATGCATGAGATGTCATAACTTGCAGGCCTTCCAATGCTAGGAGATTATTTTTTTCAAGTTCTACTGAGAATTAATATATAAAAAAGCTGCATGTCATGTACAAAATTTGTTGAGTGTGGTCACACATAGTACACTTGTGTTACCACTTCAACCATAAAGTCATTGCATATCTTCCTTTTCCTTTAAAGTCAAACACTTCACAGTCTCAATATAGGACACCGAAGAGAAAAATGTGACTACATTAAAGAGCAAATTTCTGTCATTTGCAGGCCAAGTAAGTAACATCACAATTTTAGGTGATTTAGGAAGTCTGATTTTAGAGTTCCTTAGTAAGATTAGACTGATATGTAATTATATGCTCTTTTTAAGCTTATAACAAAATCTGAAGCCCTGTATTCCAAAGACTTCCTTTTGAGCTAAACTAAACACACAATGGGAAATGCATTTTAATTTGTTTTTGAAAGGTATTCATGAAAGAGTAAATTTTTGTCTTCTGCGGTGCACTGCTGAGGGCACAAATTCAGTCTCATATAGACTTCAATAATCCAAATAAAAACCTAGAACTCCTGCTGCCCCTTTATTGTAACTGTCCCTAGTTCTAGACCCATTGGCAAACAATGACCTGTTTTCTGTCCCTTTACTTGTCTCACCACTTTATTGTATATCTACATTCATATGTACAAGTATTATCTCATTATTTATCTTTAAGGAGTGCATTCATGATTATAATGGCAAAGATAATGACATCTAAAACCATGTCATTCTTCTTGTGAGTTAGGTATTGTTCTGTCTCTCTGGTATACCATATCTAGTTCATTGCCTCATTCTATGAGATAAGCAATACCAGAGCTTGGGAGATTGCTTAGTCGATGAAGTGCTTTATGTGTAGGGATGAGGACCTGAATTAAATCCCCAGCACCCCCATAAAACAGCTGGGTGCACTGTGCCTGTAATACCAGCTCTGGGAAAACAAACACAGGAGGCTCTATGAGGCTTGCTGACAGGAATCACGTGAGAGATGCTCTTCAAAATACAAAGGTAGAGAGCAACTGAGGAAGATGTTCAACATTAACCTCTGTCTTCCACATGCATGCACACACAGGTACACATAATCCTGCAAACATGTATGCATGTACACAGACATGTGAACCCACACATACATGAATAAACACACAAAAGGGAGGCAATATCACTATACCATTTAGGAGAATAGAAAAAGCTGGGAAAAAAATTTAAATAATCTTGGTAGGATCTCATAATTTGTAAATAACATAGACTGAATTTATAACTGGTAATCTGACTTCAGAACTCAGCAACATATCCACTGTCATCAACTGCTTCCAGCAACTGCTTCCAAGTGTGTCATTTGCCCTTGGGTTTCATAGTAAGAATTTCTTTAATTCATTTTCACATACACGAGGTACTTTGAAGAAAATAGACACTACACAGATTATGCAATTTGCCTGAAATCACTCATCTGCAATTAAATAATAAAAACTTGGTTTCATATTTTAAAGGAATTTAGTTTTAATCGCAGTCTTGCTTTCATTTATTTTTTTATTATTTCCTCCAGTGACGTTTCGTTTTCGATCCAAATCAGCATGCACATATTCTTTGGAGTTTGTCTAACTTGCTGGGCATTGGTACAAATCATCCTCCAGATTTAAGATTAGATAGTAAAATGCATTTGGTACAAAAGAGACCTCATCTCTAGCTTGATTTATCTTTGCCTGTGGAAAATTGAAGGGATGAAAATATCTGCTATTCTGAATCAAACTGCATTGAGTTGACATATGGAAAAAATTATAATCATCTTAACTGCAGCTTTTTCCTCAAGAGGTTAAATCATTGTTCCAGAATGAAGATAGAAATAAATTGTGATGCTACATTGTGCATGTTATCACCTGATCATAGCCTAGTGGAATTGGAAGCAACGATCTACAGGGGGAATGTGATTGTATTTTACAATAGCATTTGTAGGAATAACAGCACACTTGGTTCACAACTCTAAATTTTAAATACTTTACACATTTTAATTAATCACCACTCTACTTGGGGCATGGACAGTATATCTGTCTTATGCAGACAGGACATGGAAAAAGACTTTGAAGTCTTTGGGTAAACACACTAGACATTCTGATAATACATTTCATGGTGGAGGCAACCCTGTACAGATAGTGGAAACAGCAGCAAAATCCTTATAGCTGACATTCCAAAACATTTACTTCTTGCATAGTCCATGGATTATAAAGTTTTCATAAAACAAATATCACAAATGTGAAGTGTGGAGAAGACATCTCTTTCATTGACAAGCCTAAATAATCCAGTCCAATTTTTAAGATAGTTCTTCATTGGCAATTAAGAACTTCAGTGTCTTCTTCTCTAATACCTTCACAAAATCACAGAAGCTGAGCCAGAGCAAAAGGTGAGTTCTGAAGCAAAAGTAGAGAACCAGCCTTGATATTGGGCACAGTGTGATTAAAGTACTATTTTCACATCTTCTGATTAGAGGGACTTCTTAACTGTGAATTTGTGGATTAGGAGTCAATAAAAAGGCCTTTTTTCCCCCAGAAAATTTTTGCAATCCAGAATGGAGAGTTTTGTCTCAAAATCTGTGAATGGAGAGTTTCCTGCATCCAGTGGGTGATTTGAGTATTTGTAAAGCAAAACTCTTTCCAGCCCTAAGAAAGCAGCTAAAAACTTATTTAAATATTTCTGTAGTAGGTTTATTGAGGTACAGTCAACCCACTGTTATTTTTCCATATCTAAAATACATACTTAAGGGTTATGTTTTGTCTGAATAATTTCACATGTAGATTCTAAACGTTAAGCAACTTACTTTGTTGTACAAAGAATCTCATGAACATTTTTCATCATCAAAACTGAAACTCTGTAGTCATTAAGTAACAACAAAAATCTCACCAACATGACTGCCTAAACATGAGTTGAAGAAGAACAACAGTAGACATAGTGGATGGGGACAGTCCATAAGCATTCAATCAGAAATAAAGAATTACAGACAACTAAGAATGCTAAAAGTAGGGGCAAGAGTCTTCCCCAGTGGAGAACATACCAAGTGACTATCCAGTACCAAACTGTCAGTACTGAAAATATATATATGAGTAACATGATACACACACACACACACACACACACACACACACACACACATATATATATATATATGCATGTAATAACAATTAATGAAAAAAGAGACCATGAAGCTGAAAGAGAACCAGGAGACATATATGGGAGCATTAAAATATAGGAAAGAGAAAGATGAAATAATGCAATTTTATTAAAATCTAAACAAACAAACAAAAAACAAAAAAAAACCCCACCTACTTGGGGATGGTGAGATGGATCAGCAGGTAAAGGTAAGGTACTTGAAAAATGGGATGATAAGCTTTGTTCAATATCCAGGACCTGCATTATGAAACTATAGAACTGACTGCTCCTAATTGTCCTCTGAACTCCAAATATGCTGCACAAAACATGTATCTCTTCATATACACACAATAAATGAATAAATACTTTTTAAACTAACAAAAAAACTTTGATTCTGTTTCTACATAATCCCTGAAA
The DNA here is from genome assembly GCF_049852395.1 of Peromyscus maniculatus bairdii. Lineage (NCBI taxonomy): Eukaryota > Metazoa > Chordata > Mammalia > Rodentia > Cricetidae > Peromyscus > Peromyscus maniculatus. The sequence goes on along the minus strand of NC_134852.1, from coordinate 203,735,062 downwards.
TCACCACTCTACTTTCTCTTCACTTGTACTTGTCTATGCAAGCTGTCTTACACAGGTGAGGTCACAATAATTGTCTGTGATTGACATTTTACTTAGCATATTGTGCTCAGGGTTCACTGTATTGTATAACAATTTCTTTATTGTCAGTTTGTGGATGAGAAGTTGGGTTAATTTTCCTTTTGGCTCTTGTAATGATGCTATGAACATTCCTGTGTACACATTTGAGACTGTACTCAGATCTTCTGGATATATGTCCCAAAGTAGGACTATAACATTATAGAAGAATCCCACTTTCAATTTTTAATGGGCCATTCTTCTTAACTCTTCATTTCTGTGATAATAAGCTTTTCTGTGATAATAAAAGGAAATGTTTACTCTGGCTCAAAATTTTGGAGGGTTCAGTGTGTAATTTGTTGGATTTGTTACTTTTGGACCTGTGGCTAAATAGCACGTTGTGGGAAAAGGACACGCTGACCAACAAGCCATAGACTTCCAATGACCTAAAGCCTGTTTGAAGCAATCTCTTCAAGGTTTTCACACTTCCTAATCACATGAAGTAGAAATTAGCCCTTTAAAACATATGTTTTTGGAGATATTCCAGATCTAAATAATAACACAAATATACTTTCTTTTTCATACTACTTGTGCTATTTCTTGGTTTATGTTATTTTTATTCTATTTTTAGTCATTAATTTTATCTTCTAGTAACAATTTTACATCTCTTACAAACTTTCTAAAAAACAATAATAGTGCATACCCTAAAATCAAATAGATTTTAAATATATGGTATGTAAGTGTATATTATAATTGATACTTAACAAATTTCTATGAGGTACATACTAAGATGTTTAAATATACAGTCACAGTTACAGAGAGAATTACAGATATAAATTAGGATTATATATGTAAAAGTTGATTTAATGTGATTCATTTTCATATATAATACTAATAAAGCATACTAAGGAAGTCTACAGGAACTCCCTGGGAGAATGTGGCTTCTTCTCTGGTTCATTATTTTACTAGGATCATTTTTCAATTCACTCTGACCCCTTATCTCAGGATGTTCTCCTGAGCAACCAGACTAGGGTAAATATATAATCACCTTTTCTCATTCAGATGTCACACTTAAAGTCTGAAACTAGGAAAGCACATATAATGGACCTAGTGTACACTCTGACAGCTATGTTTACTGCAGTTATGTTTTATTCTTACATCCATTGTACAGAGAGACAATGATTTATATTCCTTTATCAGTACCTTAGATTCCCTGGAGGAAGAATCATAGCTGTATGGAGTGTCACACAAGCAGAGGTGGAGAGATGCAGGCCTGAGCAGCACTGATAGCAATACAATGGTCATTTTCTCCACGTCTATTAGCAAATACGAGGTCTGTGTTTGACAGTACCAATTCTTCCTCAACATTTTCCCCTATAGTCATTAGAAAGTGGTCCATGATGAAAAATAACACCTCTAGAAGCTGAAATTAATGTTCAAATACTCCATGAAGAGGATTTGACCTTCATAGAGCCGATTTGTGGAAAGGAAGAGGGAGGTAGATTTTTCTGTTGATGAGACCTGCTTTAAGCACCTGAGTCTCCTGATAACAGGTGGAAGATAAATGATGATGAGCTGAATGCACAATGGGTATGAATGTGCAGCCTCTAATTTTCTTATGCAATCCTTCCTCCTATTGATTTCTGCCCATTGTAAATGATTGCCTGGATATTATGCCTGAATGATCAAAAATGAAAAAAGAAGAAAGAAGAGAGGAGGAAAGCAGGGAGGGAAAGAGAGAGAGAGATGGTGATAGGGAAAGAGAGAAGGAGATATAGACAGACAAAGAGATAGTCAATTTATGAGAGCCACCTTAAGCCTAACTCAAAGCTCCTTCCATTAAATACTTCCTACAGCTCATACCTCGCAAGCTAAATTCGTTCTTCTAAGTTGCTTGTGTCCATTGCATTCCATGCTAGCACTTGACACAGTAACTCCTAAGTCATATCACAGGGTAAAATCCATTTTCTGTCAGGTGGATTTGAACGGAGCTCCTAGAGGATAGGAATCAACCCCCCCCCCCTTTTTTTTTACTTCTCTGAGAAGGAAATACTTGAATACATCTTCGTGTTCTCCCTTTGCCTTCCTCTTATGGAGATACATCAGAATCTCCATGGCTCAACTTATAAGATGATAAATATCCTCACCAGGTGGAGTCTGTACTGTAGAAGGCATAAAGATACAACACACTTTTCCTATCTTCCTGTGGGTTCAGCTCACCAGGCAAGCAAGTGGTCAAACGCAGGATTTGTTCAAAGTTATAAATAGTTGCTTAATGAGTAATTCTTGGCAAGTTCTCTCTCTACTAAACTTACTTTTCTATTTGGCAAAGTGGAGTTATAAATGATTCTTAACACTCAAGAGTTTATAGTGAAAAAAGACAATACACTTAGATCTGAGACTTTTAAGCCTGACTTTCTGTAAGGGTTTAATAATATATATTATTCTTATGTCATTGATGGTTTCTATTTCCAACAAGTCAGAATATCACTATCCAAATACATTGGGGGCTACTTCAAACTGCCCATAGACAATACAATCCAACTTCCTTAGTTTCATAATGAAAAAAAAAACCTGCAGAGTGATTAAGCATTTTCTACTGGTTGAAAAGTTTATAAATAGAATAAGCAGAACACAGGATCTGCTAATCCCAGACTGTTCTACCTAAAACACCTCATATGTCACACAGAGAAGAGCTAAGTATCGGTCATGTGTCATGATACCATACTTAAAGAACATTTCTAGTGATGACAGGAGACCTCAGGTGTCACCCAAACCTGTGAGTGACTTTCCATGTAGCCTCCATCAAGGTGTTAAATCTCACTGAGTCACAAGTTTTTTCTCCACAAAATGAAAGCATTTATTAACAGGCCCAAGAAAGTTTACAACTGTTTGCAAATACGTACATTCATCCAACTTTATTAACATTTAATAAGGCCTCTGTTCCAATCATAGAACTATATTATAAAAGAATTAGGACTGCAAATAATTAATAACAGAAAGTCAAGGGTAATTGCATCTCTTACAGTATCTTCAAGAACACATCAGTCCTCTGTCAGATGTGGGGTTGGTGAAGATCTTTTCCCATTCTGTAGGCTGTCGCTTTGCCTTGTTGACCGTATCCTTTGCTCTACAAAAGCTTCTCAGTTTCAAGAGGTCCCATTGATTGATTGTTTGTCTCAGTGTCTGCGCTACTGGTGTTATATTTAGGAAGTGATCTCCTATGCCAAGGCGTTCAAGACTATTTCCTACTTTTTCTTCTAGCAGGTTCAGAGTAGCTGGATTTATATGAGCGAGAATTATTGAAGCCAAGGTTGGATAAAGCACCGGGACAAATAACCAAATGAATGGAAGCACAGGATCTATGAACCAAAGGCTGAGGGGCCCCCAACTGGATCAGGCCACCTGAACGGGTGAGACAGTCAGTTGGCTTGATCTGTTTGGGAGGCAGCTGTGCATTGGTGCCAGGTCCTGGGCTCGTTGCATGAGTTGGCTGTTTGAATCCTGGGACTTATGCAGGGACACTTGGCTCGGTCTGGGAGGGGGGAATGGACCTGCCTGGACTGAGTCTACCAGGTCAACCCCGGTCCTCGGGGGAGACCTTGATCTGGAGGAGGTGGGAATGGGGGGTGGGCTGGGGGGAGGGGTGGGCGAGAGGGGGAGAACAGGGGATTCTGTGGCTATTATGTTGAACTGAATGGTGTTGTAAAATAATAATAATAATAATAATAATAATAAAAAAACCAAAAAAAAAAAAGAACACATCAACTTCAGAGAGCAATTCATAGAAATTCATGTAAAATAAGATGAAAATAATATGAAATTTTTTGTCATTCTTCTTAAAAATATATTCTGATGAATGACTACATGGTAAAAGGAAATGAGGAATTTAATTGATAGTAAAGCCAGAAGAAATCCATATGCATAGTCATTATCTACTGACAAACAGAACCTGGAATATAGGACGTGTAAGAGTAAGAAATGGAGAAGGTTCTAACTATTAACTAAGTTGTAGCATACATCTAATATTGTTCATCAATACTTCAGGAAAATGAGAAAACAACTAATAACAGGAAGCCATGCTTTTATTATTTATTATTATGAAATATTAATATTTATTATTATGAAATAAACAATATGGGGACCACTGCATGGAGCACAGGTTGAACCTTATTTCAGACATGCAAGATTCATAATCAAAAAGGAAAACTTTTATTATTAGTCAGGGTTTTCTAAATTAACAAAACTGATAAAAAATATAAATATGTTATATATCAATTATATATTATATATTTATCATATAAGATACTTTATATTTTGTTTAAATTATATATGAACACATGTATAATAAATCCTACATTATATAGTATTTATTATATAACCATGTGCATACACACACCCCCACACACATATATACATGAAAGGACCTATCAAGAACTGGAAATCAAAAGTCAAATTTGGTCAACATCCTTATATGTATGCCATTATCAGATTTCCTTTATCTTAAAAACCTTAACAAGAAACTAGACATCAACAAGCTAAAAAATCTAATTAAAAAATGGGGTACAGAGCAAAATTCTCTATAGGAGAATTTATAATGCCTGAGAAACATTAAAGAAATGGTGAGCATCCTTAGCCATCAGGGAAATACAAATCAAAACTACTCTGAGATTCCATCTTACACCTGTCAGAATGGCTAAGATCAATAATACAAGTGACAGTTCATGCTGGAAAGGATGTTGAGCAAGGGGAACAATACTCCATTGCTATTGGGAATACAAACTTGTACAGCCACTATGGAAATCAATATGGCATTTCTTCAGAAAATTGGGAATAGGTCTATCTCAAGATCCAGCTATAACACTCTTTTCCATATACCCAAAATATGTTCTATTCTACCACAAGGACACTTGCTCAACTTTGTCCTTGTAGCATTATTCACAATATCTAGAAACTGGAAACAATCTAGCTGAGCTGTCTCCCAACTAAAGAATGGATAAAGAAACTGTGCTACATTTACACAATAAAGTATTATTCAGCTATTAGAAAAAAATGACATCATAAAAGTTACAGGCAAATGGATGGAACCAAGAAAAAACTCATCTTGAGTGAGGTAACACAGAGACAGAAAGACAAACATGATATGTACTCACTTACAGGTGGATATTAGCTGTTAAGTAAAGGAAAGCCACACTACTATTCACAGACACAGAGATTAAAGAGAAGGGCTCTAGCGGGGGATGCATGAATCTCCCTGGGAAGGGGAAATAGAATAGATTTTGTGTGTGAACTCGGGGCAGATGGGTGAGGGGTAGGAACAATCAGATTGGGTAGAGAGGAACAGAGGGGAAGAGTACAGGGAGAGATGACTGAAACAGAGGGGTACTTACTGGTGGTGGTGGTGGTGGTGATGGTGGTGGTGGTGGTGGAAATCTAGTAGAATGGAAACTTTCTGGAGCCTGTGCAGATCATTCTAGTGAGGAGTCCCAGTAATGGAGCATATGGAACCTACACTGGCCATCTTCAGTAACCAGGCAAGGCTCACAGTGACTCTGATACGAACCCAGCTACAAAACCTTTGACCCACACCTGCCTTGCCTACAAGATGTGCTGGGGCAATGGTGGCTCAGTGCTTGTCTGAGTGGCCAATCAGTGACTGGTGTAACTTGAGGCCCAAGTCACAAGATGGAGTCCATGCCTGATACTGCCTGGATGGTCAGGAACTGGAAGTTGGATGGCTCAGAGACCTAAGGTAGAACCAAGTACAACTAACAAAAAAAATCAATTACATTCCTAATGATATTCTAGTATATTTGTAGATCAGTACCCAGACCAATCACCATCAGAGAGGCTTCCTCTGGCAGCTGATGGTAGCAGATGCAGAGACCCACAGCCAAACATCAGGTGGAGCTTGAGGAACCCTTTGGAAGAGGGAGAAGAGGATTGTAAGAGCCAGAAGGGTCAAGGACACCAGAAGAGCAGAGCCACAGAATCAAAAGCAGGGCTCAAAGGGGCTCACAGATACTGAAGCAGCAAAGAGCCAGCACAGGTTTGCAATAGGAACTTGGACTCAGGACCTTTACTTCTGTGCTGGTCTGGGAGCCACAGTGCAACCCTCTGAATTCACAGTGCCCTAAGGTATTTGGAATACTTTGGCCCTGGCAGAAGAGTCTGGGGTCTGTTACCAAGCTTGACAGCATTTCTCAGGAGCCAGCACAGTCATATGCAAAGTTTCAACAGATTGAGATAGTGTAGGTAACATAGATAGGCCAGGGCTTCTTCCCTTTACCTGTGTAATCTCCATAATGTTCCTTAATATTCTTCCCCTTTTTCCCCTCCTCCTTTCTCTGCCTCTTCCCCTCCACCACTCCTCCCCTCCTCTCCTCCTCTCCTCCTTTGCTCCTGCTTCACCTACTTCCCCTCCTTCTGCTCCTCCTCAGTAAGAATTGAACCCGGACTTCTTACAGGCTAAGCAAGTGTTTTTTTCCAATGAATTGTTATGCCAACCCTGTACTTACTGTTTTATCAGGAAACTTGGAATACTAATACTTCCATGAACAAATAAATAAATAAATGTAATATTAAAAATAACAAACCTTGTTAGTAAAACATCATGAAGTAGAGTATTGCAAACTGCTTTGAAAACTCGCTTGATATTCCCTTTTGGCTAATCTTCCATCACTCTATTCCGCTACTTTCCCAACTTCTCACATGTATCAATATTCCATTCCTAGATGCATGAATGGACTTCTTCCAGAACTGTACAGATTTGAGACAACATCTGTACTGGATAGAACTAGCTATGTGACTCCTTAGCCCTTTCAATATACTTTCTGCCAGCATTTTGTTAATTAGCTTTCATAACAAGGATTTATTTTGTAAATATTTTGTCAGTTACTTATGTCTGCCATTAGGTTTTAAGCCTCTTGAAAGTGGGAATATTTGTACATTATTTATACTGTTTCCAAGAGTCTTTGATTCAAAGCTAGTAATTAAAATATTATGTGAATAAATTCAAAAATGAACAAATAAATCTGAAAACAGAGTGAAAACACAATATGAACTATTTCCATTAGATTTTTCAAGATGGAAAATACTCAATTATGCTTCACCAACACAAAAGTAATAATTGTAAGAAAGAATTTAATATGTATTAAAAGAGCTATGACTTCCTGTTTCTGTATCCCATCCCTCCCCAACCCTGCCATTTCATCCTGACATAAGAACTGTCTTGCGGTTATAATGAACTGGCTTTTGAACTGGGGAACCAATAATCTTCTCTGCTCTTCACAATAGGAAGAGTCAAAGCCTTGCCATGATTTTGAGCCCCAAATATTGCATAAATAAATATACAATTTTTTTTATCTTTTTCTGGTCAGAAGGTGAATACTGTGAGTGAAAAAGTTTATGAGGGAATAGAGAGTGATTAAAGAGAAGAGGGTCCAGGCTGGAAGAGGATTAACTGAGATAAAGGGAGTATATAGAAACCATTTGGAAAACAAGGCATGCCCATGTGTACAAGAGTGGCTTGACTGCTGTGTGGGTAACCTACTGTCTTTTATGGAAAACATGAGAAGGGGAGCTAGTCACTGCCTGCTCTTACAGGTCTGACTAACAACCCAAGTCTGGAGACATGTTAGGCTCCAGTAAGGAGAATGTTTCTGATATCTTACTAAACTGGCATAGTAGCAAGTTGCTTTTAAACATCTATGCTCATACCCATTGTGCTGGCTGGTTTTGTGTGTCAACTTGACACAAGCTAGAGTCATCAGAGGAAGGAGCCTCTCTCATGAATGAGAAAATGCCTCGATGCGATGCAGCCAAAAGGCACTTTCTCAATTAGTGATCAATGGAGGAGGGCCCAGCCCATGGTGGATGGTGCCATCACTGGGCTGGTGGTCCCAGATTCTACAAGAAAGCAGGCTGAGCAAGCCAGGGGAAGCAAGCTGGTAACCAGTACCCCTCCATGGCCTCTACATCAGGTCTTGCCTCCAGGTTCCTGCCTTGCTTGAGTTCCTGTCCTAACTTCCTTCAATATTAACAGCAATATGGAAGTGTAAGCCAAATAAACCCTCTCCTCCCCAACTTGCTTTTTGGTCAAGGTGTTTTGTCACCGCAGTAGAAACCATAACTAAGACACCTGTAGACACAGAGTCTCCAGCCTTCATTGGAGAGGCCTCTCCTTACAAGGAACAGTAGTGAATATGAAAACTCATGGCTGCAGAAAATAAGGGAAAGATGTGGTCACAGCCCTGAACATGTCACACATACAGCATCACCTGTGGTTCAGGGAACATTGTGGAATACAGGAGGTCTGTATTTAAGAGCCTGAAGAAAAGATGAAGGGGTAGGAAGCAACTACTGTAATCATTAACTACTGTCAAATGCAGTTACCTTCACTGGGCTCACATAAGACTAGCCCTATCAGTCAAAGCAGAGGGAGCAGCTCATAGATTACCTCTGAGATTATTGCAATTCAGACAAGAATTTATCTTTACTTTGGATTCTCTGAATAAACCCAAAGGGTATATGGATGTGAACCATTTACCATTTACCTCTGAGCCATGATAATCAGGAGATTCTGGGAGAGGAAGAAATCACTGTCTGTAGTTGCTAACTGCTGAATCCACCAGGCACCACCAGAGAGCTCCAAAGATGCAGTGACAAAGATGGCCCTGGTTAGTCTTTTTGGGTCACAAAACAAAACAAATATATACGAACTTGAAAGATATTTAAGAGGATGGTAGACATCTTAGGAGAAATTCTGTAGCTGGAGTTTTCTCCAGTCCTGCCTGGCCCATGGTCAGGACAAATTCTCTCTCACCCACCAGTCCCGCTGCTGCTTAGACCCAACTGAGTAAACACACAGAGACTTATATTACAAACTCTATGGCTGTGGAAGGCTTCTTGTTATTTAGTTCTTATATTTTAAATTAACCCATGTCTATTAGTCTATAAGTTGCCACGTGGCTTGTGGCTTACTGGTACCTTACATCTCGTTTTTCCTGGCGGAGGCTGCAGTGTCTTTCTGACTCAGTCTTCCTGTTCCCAGCATTCTTTTCTCTGCTTGTCCTGCCTATACTTCCTGCCTGGCTACTGGCCAATCAGTGTTTTATTTATACAGAGCGATATTCACAGCAAAAGTCAGCATAGGTTGTATGAAAGTGAGAGGTAGAAATGATCTGTGCATCTATGAAATTGGAAAAATAATAAAATTAAAATGATTTTATGAATTCTTTCAGAATTTGTACTTTCCTTTATCAGTATGGTGAACAAGAAAGACTAACCAAATGGATTTGTAGTTTAATCCCTGTCCTTTCCAATGTCAAAAGCCCCCAAATGCTTTCCCTCTGAATGATGCTACACCACCTCCTGCAAGTAACTCTTTGAGGAATTATCACCATGGGCAGATATAAATTTGGCTTAAATTACCATTCCACAGAAAGCCAATATAATTGAATTCTCAGATTAGGGAAAAGAACTAGAGATGATTAAGGGGCATTACATTTAAAAGTCTGCTGGAATCTAACTAATGACGCCCTTGCCTCTTGTTTCCCAAGGTGGGACATAAGAAGAGAGAGGTATACTGAATTTTTCCCCAGAAGATTTTTAGATAAAAGACCAGATTAAGGTGCCATGAATATTAAGTGACTTTAATCAGTACACCTTGGTGAGATGCATCAGAGGAAGAAATCTGGGCCAGCCACACTAATGTGCACTCACTGGATCCCAGCCCCTTGGGTATATGCAGAGAAGCCAAAATAATGACAAATTCTTGTCAGAATTGAGGACTGGTAACAATTATAAAGTATGCTAAGTAGAATGTTAACTTGAAATGTGTATTTCAAGTTCAAAACTTTGAAAGTTTGTATCACCACAAGAAAATAGGAGCATATTAACTAAATAAACTACCACAAAACTGGAATATTTCATTCCACTAGTTTCTAGAAACATCTTTGTATTGCAGCAAAAGACACATAATTTAATTCCCAGCTATAGGAAATTTTTATATTATTAATGTTTATTTTGTTTTCTCTTCCTCCAAAAACTAGCCCCAGGTCCTTTCAGCTGATCCATCTTAGATAAAGGGGTAGGGAATTTCTAAGGGGATACATTCAATATTCAGAACGAAGGCATGAAAATCTATTGCTAGAGTTTGGGATAGGGTGGGTCTGAAGATGATGTACTGTTTGAGTTGCAGAAATTATAATTTTAAGGATTTTATATCCAAGTAGAAACTTTCTGGTCCTGATTAGTTATCATTAATTTAATTAATTTTGTTCACCAATGTATAATTTAATATGTTATTATATACCCTTTCAAACAATCTGTATGTTTAACTCATAAACTTTATGTTATCTATATGGATTGGCAATGGTTAGCATACATTTTTCTCATGAGAAACCAGTGATGCCTAAAGGTTAAATAATTTGCCTGATTAAAGCGCAAGCTAAACAGCTGAGATACAAACTCAAGCAGTAGAGCACCAGAGCTTGTGACTTCATCATTGCACTCAACTACCCATCTATACAAGTGATATATTGCATACGTGTATGTGTTTGTGTGTGTGTGTGTGTATAATTTCTCTATGTCACATGCATAATTGTTACAACTATGCATTTCAAATGTAATGAACTGTTAGACAACTGTGGCTAAGAGAAATGAGATCATGTGGTCAAATATGTCTTAGAGATAGGAGGATTTTATAAAAATCCCCAAAAGATAAATTAAATTAGAATTTTCACTTCTTGTTTATGATGGTGGGTAAAATTTCAATAATAAAAGGATAGGTGAAAAGGACAGACATATTGGACAATTTTGCAATGTCTATGTGTGGAGGCTGAAGCAGAAACTCAGTAAGTTCAAGACTGGCCTGTACTACACAGTTAGACCCGGCATAGAGGGGTGAAGGTGTGAAGGAGGGGAGGGAGTTGAGGCATAAAGAGCTGACCTAGCACTTGTGAGGGCCTTGGCTCCATCTCCAGGACCTCACAAAAGAATAAGTGAAAGTCATCATCCATCATTCAAATCATCTGAACAAAATCATTATAGTGGATGAAATAACATAGTTGTACAAATTTTTTAATTTGCAACTTTTAAATTATTGAACATTAGCCCTATGACAGATTCTTATATTATTATTGAAAATAGATTCTTCTCTTATATAATACATCCCAACCACATTTTGCCCTCCCTCTACTCCTCCTAGTTTTCCCCCTACCTCCCCTCTGCCCTAGATACACTCCCTATTCATTTCCTCTTCATAAAAGAGCAGGCCTCCAAGAGACAACAGCCAAACAGAACAAAACAAGACACAGCAAGACAAGATGGGAGCCTTCATAAAGAGGCTGGAAACACAATCCAATAGGAGGAAAAGAGTCTTAAGAGTAGGCAAAAGAGTCAGAGATACACCTGTTCCCACTGTTAGGAGGCCCACAAAAACACCAAGATAGAAGCCATAATATATACTCACTCATAATAGCCCTATGACAGATTCTGAAAGTGACATTTATCTTAACATTTTCACCTCTCAGACTTGAAACCCAACTTACAGTTATTATCATATCTCCAGTGCTCAAATGCACAATGGGAACCTTTACTGGGAAAGAAATTTCACACAAGAAAAAAATGGCAAGAGAAAAGCAGAGCCTTTGGTCAAGCACTGTGTAGCACCACCAGCCAAGCTAAGGAGCTGAGTCCTGATGCTTTACATCAACCCTTCCTCTGGTTTTTAAGACACTCAGATCACATGGGTATTGTTTGATCTAATAATAGTTATAGTAGTTAACATTAAGCACTTATTTAGGATCACATTTTTCTAAACACATCACTTAATATTCACATGAAATAAATACCTTCAAAAAAGCAAAGCTGTGTTTAAAACAGTACATGTGACATGGCCAACTCACATATTTACTAAAAGCTGATCAAATCTCAAACAATGAGTTCCTCAATACTGGAGTGCTTCTACTGTGATACAGATGATTATTTTCTGAGTACATTTTGAGTTATTTGAGTATATAAGATACTTTCTTGGTTACCCATTGCATCAGTGGTGTGTAGTTATGGTTACATAGGCAACCAAGAGTGGTTGGCTGAAATGAAACATTTAACACCCACAGACATGTTAGTAGGGTAAGGAATTACACAGATAGGTCCTCCTTTGGCAAGAGATGAACATGGCTCCATTTGTATATATATTTAAATACCACAAATTTCCCAATGTTACATACATTGATATTTGTGAAATCATCACAGTTTACACACATTTAGATTTATCATATTATTTATATTAAATATGTAGCTACTTATCTATAAATTATGCCTCATTAAAATACTACTGCTAAGGTTTTATTTGAATAAATAACTAGAAGTAGGGTTAGTTGTGGTTGTATTGTGTTCCCCAAAATATTGTACACCCTAATAAATTTATCTGGGGTCAGAGAACAGAACAGCCACAATATTAAACATAGGGGATAGGCAGCGGTAGCACACACCTTTAATCCTAGCGTTCCAGAGGCAGAAAACCATCTGGATCTCTGTGTGTTCAAGGATACAGTCAAGCATGGTGACTCACACCTTTAATCCCAGAAAGTGAGCTTTTAATCCCAGGGAGTGATAGCAGAAAGCAGAAAGGTATATAAGGTATGAGGACCAGAAACTAGAAGCTTTTAGCTAGTTAAGTTTTAGGATTTTGAGCAGCAGTTCAGCCATTACCCTGGTTAAGCTTCAGACTTTCAAGAAGGAGTTCAGCTGAGACACATTCGGATGAGGACACAGAGGCTTCCAGTCTGAGGAAACAGGATCAGCTGAGGAACTGGCGAGGTGAGGTAGCTATGACTTGTTCTGCTTCTCTGATCTTCTAGCATTCACCCCAATAACTGGCCTCAGGTTTGACTTTATTAATAAGTACCTTTAAGATTCATGCTACAGTTAGTATTTCTATTGTCAAATTTTAGCAGGATTTTTATAATATTCACTTATAGATTTCACCATGCTGTTCTCTTACTTCAATGTGCACACATTAGAGAAATGCAAATCAAAGGTACAGTGAGATGTCACTATGTACCTGCTAGGATGGCTAGTATCAAAAACACAATTATCAGTGAAGATATGGAGAAATACATTTTCCTTGTTTTTGTGTTGTATCATAAAATGTTTTATAGTTTCATTGGCTTTGTATAGATATTCATTCTTTTAGCACAAATTTTGAAAACATTACTTGTCACTCTAGCTCCCTACTTTTCTTTCATGCCACTGTAGGTCCATGGTGTCTGACTCTTTAAGCTATTATTTTTATTTTATATTTCAGTTTCATTTTATGTCATGAAATGTAGGACTCAATTGTCAGATTTCCTAGACACCAAAAAGAAGACATCTCATTTTGTTTTGTTCCTGAGAAAAATGTCAAAGATCATTCACAGTTTTATTCCCTGAAAAGTATTTTTTCATGGCTAATTTATGGTTTTAACGTTTTATTTTTATTTACCTTGATGTAATCTACTTGCTTTTATGTGTTATTCAGATTTGTAGACTGATGTCATGTTTTACTTTGGGATGTTTTTGCCATCTTATGGTTAAAATATCTACTTGCAGGATGTCATCTGAAGTATTTGATTTAGTCCTCCATAGATGTATCATATACTATATATTAGTCTAATTACTTATTTTCAGCCAAGATAATTTAGATTGAGTTATATGTGATGTCAACTGCCTTTTGTCTTCTGAGTCATTCAATTTCAGGTATTTTTTCCTATGCAAATATGACAGTATGTTTCTCTTTGAGAGCTTTTCTGTTTGTTTGTTTGTTTTATTTTTGTCCTCAAACTCTCTATATGCATGCCCATATCTACCTCATGTCTCAAAAACATGCTTAATAGATGTAGGATCTTTGTTGATTTATTTGGATATATATGAGCCTGTTTACATTGATTTTTAAGGATCTGGCTATTGATTTTTGTCTTGTAGTTTTATGTCTCAATGTTTGTCTTGTATCATTTTTTATATATGGCAGATGATGTGAAACAAAGACTTATCTAGAGGAGAGGCATGTTACTTTCTTCAGAGATGGCGTGACATGTCCTCTACAGGCTGCTGGTTCATCATCCATTTCTAATTAAGTCACTGTCTAAGTAGGGACTCTTGGAACTTTAGTTGCTTTCAGCTATTCTCTAGTTTGAAAGTCTTAATGATAAACTCCAGTTCTCTCTCCAGGGGCGACCTGAGGTTAAAGCACTAAAAATAAAAAGAATGGATGTTAATGTTTGAAGCTTTATTGTAATAACCCTCACCCACCTGCATGCCATTAAAAATTTTCTGATTCTTTTTTTTTCTATCTCATCAAAAACAAACTGTAGGCTCCTCTTTATCTCATAACAAACTGGACGACAGAGTTCAAGCTTAAAGAAGCCATTAGTCTTTGTTCACCTTGGAATGAATTGATCCTCTTTGAAATCTGATTTTTCTGAGTTCCTCTGTTTATGAAGTTTCAAGGGCTTTATACAAAGGTTTTGGTTTCTCTTAATTTTCTATAATTTTATATTGTTAAAATAGGAATAATAATTTTCTAGGACTTTCTATGTTTTACCTGGAAGAATCCATACTTGTTTGTCATACATAACATTGTGCTATTATTTTAATATAGATTGAAAAAAAAGATGTAGGAAAATAAGATGACAAACACTATATATCGATTACTGACGGAAATATCATAGACTTACATTCTATGAATGTAGTGAATACAAAATACAGGTTAATATGAGCAAAAGCACTCTAAATATAGGGCTGTTCCACAATAGGAAAGTTTTCTTTATAAGATATAAATATTATTAGTTACTACAGAGAGTCAAACTAATGTACAACTGTATACTACATAGTAAAGGAAATTCAAGAACTTGGCTTAGGCTAGATGATTTCTTTTTTTGCTCTTATTTGTTTATTTATTTACTTAACTATTTTTCTTCTTTGAAACAGAGTTCCTTCTTATAGTCCTCGCTGTCTGAAACTATCTCTGTAGCCCTGGCTAGCCCAGAAATCAGAAATCTTCCTGTCTTTTCCTCACAAATTGCTGAGGCTAAAACTGTGTTACTACATCTTTTAGACAGGGTAATTTTCATAATCATGGTGATTTCTATAATCATATAACATGGGAATTTTTGACAAACAATGCAACTATATATGCTTTTTCTCTGTATTTCTATCCCTTAGAAAAGTCAAAACTCATTCTAATCAAAGTTTTACAAATAAGTAGAAACTATATTTCATGTTAAATGTGATCTTCCTAAGAAATATTACTCATTATTAAATATTGGCAAGCTACTAGTGAATCTAATATGACTCAGGGCCTATTTCAGTCAGAAAATACAGACCATTTCTAAACAGGTTTTAATTAATCCATTCTGGATTACCATTACATTAAAATTGCCTATTAAAGTATTTCTTCCCAGACTGTGATTTTCATAAGGATAATCAGTCAGATTTCTCTTTCATAATTAAAAGACTATAACTCTGACTAATTTGAACAAAAAATAAATTTAGTAGGGATAATAAGTAAATCACTGAATTTTATAGAATTCTATATATCACACAGCCATAAAAGTAAAAACATGTAGCTTAAGTCCTGTGTCCTAATTCCACTATATTCATGCATTGGACGGGGAGTATGATGTTGCTTCTGAACACTTCATTTGCTACTGTCCCATCAAAAATGGTTTCTATGGGGTTCTGTTCATCTTTTGTATCCCACTGGTTTGTGACTCAAATTTCACACAAAAGCAGCTGTTTAGCAGATTCTCAGTTACATGTACACCTTACTTCTAAAAAAGTCAGAAGAGTGAGAACCTGCCATTTTCCCCTTTTAGGAAGAAGCAAATTCCATCTTTTATAAATACTCAGAAAGTAGAAGGTTAGTTCTCAAACACAAAAAGGTCATACACATATGTGTGTTACACATGTACTTGAAAAGCATAAGTTAGATTCATGCACAGCAAATCAGACATAGCTACAGAGAATATAGAATTGCTTAAAGTGCATTTTCCTTATGAAGCTCTCAAGGATGAGGATCAGGAATTAAATCCGCCCTTATTCATAAGAAGCCAATGAGAACACCAATGTAAGTCTCATTACTTTTCATGACTCTTCATTAAATTTCTTTGCTGTGCCAGCTATTAGCCCATGGGTATCAATTGTGAAGAGAAAACCATGGACCGAAAGTAGTGGAGATCATGTGCCAAAGTGTTTAGCACTCTTTAAGTCAGCATTTGATATTCACAGTAATCCTGTATATTCAGACTCTAACTGAAATGATCCAGTAGATTCAGTATCCCACCAATGGCAACGGTCAAGCTGGATTTTTCTGTCAAGATGAGCAACTTTTTCTACACCATCCATTTGCTATTTTCTTTCCTTGGTTATACCTTACTAGAGAGAAAGAACTGTGCTTAATTTACTCATTCCTGAATTCCTTAATGTATGTCTGAAGCAGAAATCTGGAAATGACTTACTGAAGAATGAATAAATGCAGCCAATACTCAAATTAGAATTTCATACACATCTGAAAATTGTCAGGTGATATAACCATGGTAAATCCTTTGTCAGTAGCTCAATGTGAACATAAATCCTAATGGAAAAGGTCAGCCGACGCAATGAGGTTAAAGGTGGCACAATATGTGTGGAAACCAAGAAAGATGACCAGCCCATGGAGAGTGATATGCATGTGAAGAAATATGAGACTTGGGAATATAAGAAAATCTTCATTGAAGAAACCTGTGTAAACAAGATTGACAGTGAAGAAGTTAATAAGGGGCTATCTATTTTTCTCGAGCACAAGAGTGACATGATATGAATTTTGGCTTAAGACATATATCCTGAATATCAGACATTTTATATTCATAATCATTATTGATGAACAAGACTAGAAGTAGCTGTCTACCTATATTTCAACAATAAAAACTTCAGACTAGGAGAAACTGAGTCACTTCCCGGTGGCCATAGAGAAAGTGAAAGACAGAGCCAAGATCTATCCCCATATAGTGAATCCAAGTCCAATGCCCTTTAAAGAAAGACTAATCAGACAGTAATGTTTAAAGAGGCACAGTTAGCTGGGATGATAGCTCAGCTGAGGAGAAAGTCAAAGAAGTCGAAGACTCCACAAAGCAGATAGAAATATTCAGAATTTCAATCTGCCCTGAACTGAATGCCAGGATAAGGAGTCTGTGGAAGAGAGCAGTCTGGGTTCTCAAAATAGCATCTCCCTTCCTGGTCTGTAAATTGTATCTCAGAGAAATCACAGCAGGGGCAGGCAAGGTGGAAAATGAGTATTTCATCCCCAGTGTGAGAAAAACACTGCCTTGTCACTCAAAAATCATTGTCCCTAATGATTTTTCTCTAAATTCTTGTCTGGTTTGGGGTCTGTTGATTTCCCACTAAAACAAGAAGCCACAGGTGGAACCTAAAAGGCAACTGTGAATGCTGACAAGGTCTAGACAAGGAAATGAAATCAGAAAAAAAGAAGACCATATCAGATACAAAGCCCTGACGGCAGGCAGTGACATGATCCTTGTGTTTGCGTAACACACACACACACAAACACACACACACACACACACACACACACACACACACACAGAGAGAGAGAGAGAGAGAGAGAGAGAGAGAGAGAGAAAGACACACACACACAAACACACACAGAGACAGAGAGACAGAGATGCACAAACACAAGTAGGGGGAATATTTTAAAGTTAAATATTTCATATCTCCTCTTGGAAGTCTGTATCATTATAAAAAGGGAGTGCTTAATATC
Organism: Peromyscus maniculatus bairdii; assembly: GCF_049852395.1. Lineage (NCBI taxonomy): Eukaryota > Metazoa > Chordata > Mammalia > Rodentia > Cricetidae > Peromyscus > Peromyscus maniculatus. Next base: position 203,717,208 of record NC_134852.1, on the reverse strand, counting down.
TTAAGTCTGCCTGTGACTTTAGAAAAGTAGAATCTACTAGGAAAAGGGAGATTGGACAGTGTATCCTCAAGTCCAGCGCTGGGTTTTATTGACAACTGCATGTCAGTGTTTCCCTTGATGTTCCAGGAGTCTGCACATTTCTTGCTTCTCATTTACATGGAATCCATCTTTCTTTTTTCAGCTGAATATACTTCCTGAAACTAAGAAATGGCTTTTCTACTAATACCATCTTTCATGACTGAACATTAAAAATGGGAATTTCTGGCCCCAACCTGAGTTTGGAGAACAGGATTAGAGAATGCATAGGTATAATGGGAATGATTACCACCACATTATTAGCTTTAATTTTGTCACTTACTTGTAAATTTTCTTATGAGCCAAGAACAGCTGCATTATTTTCCTATGTTATCTGGAATCCTAAGCCTGTAGTTTTGGTAAATGCTATGTTTTCAAGTACAAAGAAAAACCCAATAATTTAAAAACAAGGGTAATTTCTCCAAGTTCATTCACCATGCATATTTTATGCATGGTAAAACTGGGGCCAAATCTCTTATTAATCACTTTCTGAAATTTTAACTCAGTTTACCACATCAACCGTTATTAAAATATCAAGCAATAAGTTAATTTGGGTTGGTATCCAACAAGGCTTTTCTCTGTCAGGAAAATTAAGAAAACTCTCTTAGCTCTGGGTCCTAGCCACATATTGCCAAAGGTTTTTTAATATTTTTATCTCTTTCTATAATTTATTTGTTCAACTATTTCTAATATAAAACACATATATACCATGATACTATATAAGTATCTCCAAAATATAATTTCATGAAAATTGTGGACAGGATTTTTCTTTCTTTTTATTCCATGGAGTATTAAAAGCTATATTGGTTTATAAGCATTTATCTATTATGGCACAAAGATTGAAAACAGAGGCACAAAGCCTCTGGTGAAGATAGATGCTAGGTAGAAAGGGGGCCTATGTAAATGAAATAAAAAAAATCTATGGACCACCTCCATAGAGTATAGGTAAACACACCTAATGTCATGGTATCACTTGCTTTGTATCAAGAAAGAGTTCAGCAGGGTGACTGTCAGACAATAAACTGGAAATGGATAGGATATCAAGGAGGTTAGTGAATTAACCTATGCCTCTGTCTCCTTGAGTGACAAAAGCAGGGTGAGGGAAGTACCCCTTGGATCTCTCTAATGTCATTTATTTAAAAGTAGCTTGTTTAAGTGATATGTACTTGATTTAAATTACAAAAAACTTAAAGGCTTCTTTAAAAAAAAGTTCAAAGTAAATAGTCAAAAAGTCTAATGGAAACACAATACAATATTTTCCAAATACTCAATAAAGCCTTCTTTATTGGCAGGAACTATTGACTGATATAAAATTCTGAAGACAAAATTAACTGTTAGTAAAGAAAGGACTATCAGGAAAAATGGCAGCTCTGATGCAGAAAAGGCAAGTTGAAGCAGTAAATCCTTAAATGGTCAGTTAACATAGATTTCATTCAGAAGTACGGCATGACTACACCAAAGTTCAAATTGCTTTAATAAACTGTATCCTGAACATTCACAAATATCAAAGGATATTAACACACTGATAAGTGTCACTAAGCCAAAACCTATTGTTGCACAGAGCAGAGAATAGTCACAATGAGGTTATTGTACTGTTCACCAGAATCTGCAGTACAATGTAACAGGATATTAAGGGTGTCAGAACACAGGAAGAAACAAGCATATGAATTGGATCCCAAAGGCCTGTTTACATTGATAACATTCAGATAATGAGAGTCTTCATTTGATCTTAAAGGCAAAAATTAAATTATGTTTGTGAACCAAAAGGAAAATGAGAGAGCTCTGAAGAGTTCAAGGTTAAGAGAAAGGCTACTGAGAACTGTAGTGACCTCAGAGCATTAAGCTGTAATTAAGGAACACCAGTACATCAAGGAAGGACAGGTGCCTGGACCTTTCATAGACACCAAGAGATTCTCAAGGCACAGTAGTCAGGAAAGTCTGACAAGACAGAAAATCCTTTGGTAGGAGCCAGTGAACCATGCACTAAGAGCTAGTGGTAGAAAGTTGCATTATTGTTCAATTTGCATTTCGTGGAAATGCAAATTGAACAATAATGGAAAGTTATCTCACATTCCATCATAAAGTTGGTGCTCTAACTTATTTTCTGTTGCTGTGAAAGACAAAATTATCCAAACAACATTGTGAAGAAAAGATTATTTAGTTTGTATCTATGTATATCCATCATCAGGGGAAGTTAGGAAGGAGCTCAAGCAGGAACTTAGAGGCAGGAACTGAAACAGAGACCATGAAGGAATGCTGCTTACTGGCTTACTTCCAGACTTAGGTTCATTTACCTTTCTTACACAACCTAGCATCCCTTGTGCAGTGTGAACACCCACAGGGGACATGACTCTCTTCCATTAGTTAATAATAAAGAAAATATCACCACAGATATGTCCACAGGCCAATCTGATATCATCAGTTCTTCAAATGAGATTCTTCTTTGCAAGTGACTCTAGTGTATATCAAGTTGTAAAAGAACTAACCGGTTCAATTGGTGTAAAATATACTATAGCTCTACAATAGCAATTCTAGGGCTACCCAAGAGGAAAATTTTCATATGTGCACTATGATATATACCTAAAAGAATGTTCAATATTTTTAAATCATGTGAAGCAATCTCAAATCCCTTCAATAGTAGATTGCCCCTGGTTCTGGATTTGCAACAGAACTTAATTTAGCAGTGAAATAGCTAATGTAGAAAAACTATCAATGGTTTCCTAGGAAACAGACTCTGACTCATTCATTCCACACAGGAAGTTTGTTTGGGATTACTCTTGGAATCAATACCTGTCAAGGAATAAATTAGGAGGGGCTTGGTAGAAGAGATGTTCTACTATGATGCAAACAGAAATAAGAGCTGGCCAAATCCCATATGGAGCTGCGAAAGAGCATTGCTTTCCAAAGTCATCTAAACTCCAGGCATGGAATCCATACCTCTGTGCCTTCATCCAACAGTCATCCAACAGTTGCTTATAGGAAAGTCTAAGGGAAGACTCCCCAAAGTTCCTAATAAAGAAATAGCTACTGGTGTCTCAGCAGCGTGGTTACCAGCCAGCAAGCCTATCTGATGAAGGAATAAGAAGAGGCAGGAATTGAAATTCTAAGAGACAGCAGCCCATGACAGCATGCAGAATAATACATGAGAGTTCATTTCCTAACATCACGATGAATCAAAAGGCAAGTCTTATCATAATATTAAAAAGTGCAAAATAGAAAATGTACAAAATTTAAAAGCTTGAAATGTTCTTTGTATGTAAACAAGTAGTAAACATAAGAATATATGTATAGCAATCAAAACACTGAGATCAGTGTATTAGTATTTCTGAGTGTGCAGGGAGACATAGGCAGGTGGTCCCTATCTAAAGCTCTCAGTTGGCCATTTACCAAATTATAGAACTTGTTACAAATATTTAAATGATGGTTAATCTTGCATGTCAACTTGATTGGGCTGGAATATTTCTTAGAATCTGGTTAAACACTATTTCTGGGTATTATTTCTGACTTGGTATAGTAGGTAAGAAAGACTATTTTTGCCAGCACAGTGACAACTAAGTAATTTAAAATGGATAAATATATGCCTCTCTCTCTCTCTCTCTCTCTCTCTCTCTCTCTCTCTCTCTCTCTCTCTCTCTCTCTCTCTCTCTGTATGCATCTGTCTCTCCCTCTTTCTCTCTCCCTTCTTCCCTCCCTCCCTCCACCCTCTCTCCCTCTCTTAATCTCTCATTGAGAACAACCATATTCTCTTGTCCTTAGCATTGAAGATCTTGGAGCTAAAAACGAATAAGTCTTTCTTATTGTCAATCTAAATAATCATATGAGTCAATTAGATATATAGATAAATTTTCTGGAGAACACTGATGAATATAGTTTGGCATATTCCATATGAAAATATTAAGCATTTTATCTGAATGGAACATTAGGATTTTGTCATATGTTAATTTATAATTTATCTGTGCATTTATTCTATAGGATGTATAGAGAGATGCTACTATAGACATATGATATAGATATTTCTAACTGAACCTAGGCAAGGTGGCTCACTGAACCTGAATGTGGTAGTTCAGTAATCCCAGTATTGAGAAGAATGAAGCAGGAAGATTGCCACAATATCAAGGCTACTTGTGATTAGGATACATAGTAAATTCTATGACAATCTGCTGTATTCATAAATACTTTCAAAAATGAATAATAATGAAAATAACACTTTTAACTGAGTCCAGACTTTGAGATTAAATCTCTCTTTTAAGTGCAAAGATAGGATAAAAGTAAGTTCAAGGTCAACTCCTGATCTTCAAAGGATTTAGTAGAATTACATCTAGTATGAGGCACCTAAGGAAATGAAGCTGCAGAGTAGGGAGTAACAGGCACTTATAGGTGGTCTCTCCAGAGCTCAGCTCCAGCTGAGGGAGACTGTGAATGAAAGTGGGCAAGAAAAAAAGTAGAAAAATCATAGAATTTTCTTCCTCATCCTCTCTCTCTCTCTCTCTCTCTCTCTCTCTCTCTCTCTCTCTCTCTCTCTCTCTCTCTCTCTCTCATTTCTAGGACACAGAAATCAATTAATTTGACATGTGTTACCATTTGAATGTTAAGCAATTCATGCAGTCTTCCAATCCAATGTGAGAGTGAGTTCCCTTTAGAGATGTGTGTTGCTTTCAGCTATCACAACTCTCTTCTGGGAGGTGCAGGAGGAGTACAAACTGTGTCAGGCATGACAATGTCCTTGCTGGATAGGATTTATAGCTCTATTCTTCTTATTAAATCAAACTTTTCTGCAAGAATGTATGGAGGTCATGCAAGACTTCATTTTCCTCCAAAAGGATATCATATCCAAGTTGTCAGTTGCATGTCTATTCTCTAATACTGACCCCAACTTAAGCACTGTGTATATGGGATTGACTTAAAGGAGTGGGGAGAGCACTGGCCCAAATGGGGTTCTGAAATCTTTAGCTACATCTCTTAGAACTAGAGACTGTGTTCTAAATCTCAATGGTTCCTTTAAGGAATGCTGGCACTTCCTCGCCAGAACATCTCTAGACACCCAAAACTAGGATAGTTGTTTTGCTGATTATGGAGACATCAAACCAGAGAACAGAATTTATTTTTTTCTGCCCTGAACCATTCTGATTTCAGATTAAAAGGAACCTTTCTAATAATATTTCAAAAAATCACCATGCATGGGTTATGTTCTTGCATGTGTCATAACATCAAATAAAGCTCTTCATTCTGCTTCATTTTCCACTTAAGAGCTTTGAGTTCTCAGGTAAAGCGTATTTATTTCTCTGTTCTTATTCTACCCATCAGCATCTTTACACAGTAAAGAAGTTTAACTGAAGAAACACTCAGAGAAATTATTGTTTTCCCCTAGCCCACACAATGGTCACTGCAAACTGAATTCACAAGCAGCATCACTGGCATCAAACCTACTTTCCATATTTTTAATATACCTAGAGACTGACATTCATTATTAACATTGAAATATGAATTTTAAAGGTCTTGGATAATAGTGGCTTTAGGTTATGCCCCCAAAGGTAAATTAGAACATTTAATCTGAAGGTCTTTACTAATGGTTGTTAGCCAAGGATGCAGGATTCCCACAAAAAAAATGACCAGTGATAAATTCAGTCACATGAACCAATCATGTTTCTATGCTTCTGAACTTGTAAAAGCCTTTAGAATACTCATGGATATCCTCCATGTGTAGACATAGTAGATATAGACTACAGGTTTTTCAGGTTTGTTCAATCACAGATTTTTTTGGTGGAATTTCTATATCAAACTGAACATATTTTGGAAAGTACTAACTTAAGGGAGATTTATTAATATGCAAAACAGGAAAATAAAGCATAGAGAAATGGAGTGGTTATTCAAGATCACCTTACTAGTCAGTGAATGACCCCTGTAACAGAGAAACAGGATGGGGGATGCTCACTAGATAATGAAATGAATAACATCACCAAAATATATCAGCCACTTTTACAGCCTTTTTTATGCTAATGAGAATAAAAGGAACTATTCCTAAAACTAAGAAATAATATGCAAAACATACATATTATATATATATATGTACGTTATAAATATAATATATATTATAAATATAATATACATATATATTATATGACCTCATATCTGTAAAGACATCTATCACAATTAAGTGAAAGACAGAAACCCTATAAAATATTATAACAATATTTTTCCTGCATTTAGTATCTATTAGACATATGGAGCATGGTTGAGTAGTTCAATATCATTAGTGAGATTATCTTCTCACATGTATGTCATTTGAAAATGAACATATGGTTTTAAAAGAGGGACTCTTTTATTTAAGAGTTTTCAAAAGAAGATGGGAAGTTCAGAGTCCCTTGTATCTAAATTGTTATCATTATTTATTACAGATATGAAATGCAAAACTCAGTTTGAATAAGTACCAAGGTCAAACTTTTAAAAGCATTGGATTAGGATCCTATGTATTGGGGCTGAAAAGATGGCTCTGTGATTTAGACCGCAGCTGTCCTTGCAGAGGACCTGGATTAGGTTCCTAGCACCCTTGTTGGGAAGCTCACAGGAGTCTATGTCTCTCACTCCATGGAATCATAAACCTGTTTTTTACCCCCTGCAGGCACCACATGCACAAGCAGAAACACACACACACACACACACACACACACACACACACACACACACACACACATATATATATATATATATATATACATACATACATACATACATAATTAAAAACAAAAATAATATTAAAAAAACAGGTCTCTAAATTTCCACAACAGTGTTTCTGGGTGTGCATGAGTTTATAGAACACCAATTTATGGAGTTAGAATCTAAGTTGATATAACTAACTCTGATTTATATGTTTATTTTCTCTTTCACAAGAGAGGACTCTAAGATTCAATGACTAGTCTTTCCATGACAACTAAGATCTTTATCCAATTGAGCTAAAACAAAAGAGGTCAGTGTTTCTTCCTTTGCTTAGGGTAGAGGTGAAGTGTGGCTGCTTACTGCCTGGAAGATTCGCCAGTCACGAATTCTTGTGCAAGAACCATTTTCATAGAGATACTACTCAGCTCCTTTGAGGGGAATAATAGCCATTCTTTTCTCATTTGTAAGTGTCATCTATGTTGCAAAGTATAAATAAGAGCAGCAATCAGAAAAAGTATGAGGATGATCTTGCTCAGAACAAGAGAACAGCAGATGGCAGATTCAGCTCCTGGGTATAATATATACTGTGGAGGGAAATACTGAGGGGCATTCTGTTATTATGATTTTTGACAGAAGGAGAAAGAAAGATCTAAGAGTGTTGCTCCTTGGCCACTAGAACATTTGTCTCTGGGCAGAGCTGATGTCATCATGAAGGCTCACACCATAAAAGTGAAACCCATATCCACTCAATCAGCCTCACAATAACTGACTGCAGCTGCCTTGTCACAATGTGGTTTTACATTCAGGAAAAGCCAGGTAATAGGATACCGCAAGCACTGGATTTATCTCACAAAAGATTGATTCCACGTTAGAGCTTAGCAGGCTGGTTCATTTTTTCTTAGATCCCTATACTTGGCGGCATATAAATTAGACATGTAATATAAGCACAGAACAAAACACAAAGTTTGTGAATTCCACAGTCCAGTTTGCCCACACAGGAAGTACACAAAACCAGACCATCCTTAATGCCAGTGTCCTCTCCTCATGCAATCTATCCATCACTACACTAAAGCTTATCTAACTTCCTACAGCTCTGCCCATATCACTGAGTTAATGCTGACCACATTTGAATTACATGAACTTACAGTCTACAGTATGTGTTCTTTTGTACTTGACTTCATCTTGGATGCTAACAAACCCCCTAGAATCTTAAGCCCAAATAAAGATTTCCTACTAGAAGTTCCCTTCGTCATGGTGTTTTATTATGCCAATATAAAATAACCAATACTTAACATATAAAAATGGAAAAAAGGAATGCATTCATAACATTGACAAAAAACTGAGGAGAAAACACCAGTCTCTATCTGATGCTTGCCCAAAGCAGCATCAGAACCTATAGAACGTGGGAGCCAGGTAGCAGGTGGCTCAGTGAGTAAGACACCTTACTGTCGACCTAAGACCTGAGTGTATTCCTGGGACTGGCTTGCTAGAAAGAGAGAACCAATTCACATAATTGACCTATGACCCCTCACATGAGTGCCATGACACATGCACATGAAATTAAAAACAAAATAATAGTAAACCTTACAGAAATTTTGGGTGGTACTTGGATCCAGAGCCCAGCCTTCTATCCATAAGCTTGAGAAATGACATTTTTATCAGCGCTTTCTATAGCTATCACTGTAACTGCAAAGTGAAATAAAATTATAAAAAGGAAATACATTTTAAAAACTTTAGTTATACATGCATACATATATATATGTGTGTGTGTGTGTGTGTGTGTGTGTGTATACATATATATTAGTATGCCAATTTCTATAAAACTATTTTTTGCATTTGGTGTAATATTTAAAAAATGAAAATGGAAAATAATATATAGCATAATATTTTAAACTATCTGTTTGTGTAATTTTATTTGTAACTTTAAAATAAATCTATACAGTTATTCTGTATCATGCCTAGAAAATGAGGGGAAAAACCCACTAAATCCTGATGACAATTTTTTCAGGATAGAGGTTATAAAGTTTCTCTTTTTATTTCTTAAGTTTTTGCCAACAAGTGGATAGACTTGGATAAACCCATAAATCATCTTGGGGAATAAATTTATGTAGAAGTCTAAAAAAAAATAAAGTCTTTACCAAATTGTTTACATGAAAAAAAAAAGAAAAGAACTAATACAACTTCTTTTTGGATTGAATATTCCCTCCCTCAGTACATTTTAAGACAAAGTATTTTGTCAATCTCATGCCCTCAAATCACATTTTTAAATTAAGTACAAACTGTGCTCCCTGATTAGCATATGTGTGCCTATATTAAGTTCATTTGTGCATTGTATTGTTTTCCTTTAAAAAAGCCTAATGTTCATGGGTAGTTTGAAAAACTGGTAACAAATGCTTTTCCACTTATTCTTGTATCAATTGACTGCTACATCCTACATGGGTCTATACAATGGTTCTTGTTATCTGAGAGTCTAAATAAATCCCCTGACTTTCTTTGTCAATATTACCTGGTATATTCCTGGCCAAATGCAGCTCCATGGATATTTTACAGTAAAAATGATGTAAAAAAATACACTTCTATATTTTTGATTAAAATTGAATTGAAATAAAGAGACTTCCAATCCACAAACAGGGCATATTTATTTAATGATGTGAAGTCACCTCTAATCACGTTCAGTGGAGATTTGTCAATGTCAGAGTAAAAATATTGCATCTATTTCATCCTTAGGTTTATTCCATTATTTTGTTTTAGTGTTACAAATGCATATATTATATTTTATATTTCTTGAGAAACAATAAATATAAAATTGAATTTTAATGGCATTTTATATTCTAAAAACTTCTTAGAAATACCAATTAATCTTAAACTTGTGTGTAATTTATTTTGGAACAGGTAATTACATAATACATATAGTAATTACTTTAATGTTTTAAATCTTTTTATTTTAGTTTATATGCCTTTTATCACTACAATACTGAATAGAATAAATGACATAAGACATCTCCATGCTTCCTGTTTTCAATTATAGGAGAGAAACAACAGTCATTTTATTATTTTATTATTACTCATGATGTTTGATATATTTTTATCTTACTATATAAAGAAATTCTCTAGTTCTTAGTTTGTTGAGTCTTGTAATTAATAACTTGTAATTAATTCTATTCTATTTGTCTCCATTCAGTGAACTTCAATCTTATTTGAACTTAATTATTGTGATTTGGGACTTAATATTGTGTATTGTTACACATACTCCCCCCCCCCCCAACACACACATTCACAAATATGCATGAATAAGTAGAGGTTAATAGTTTCCTTTGTATCTTCTGAATCCATACCTTTTGAATAACTTAAATTTCTCTCCTAGTAATAGAATCAACATAAGTGGTATGAGCATAAACGAATAAGATAAGAGTTATGCTTAGGAAGGAATTTCACATAGTAGAAAAGGGATCACTAAAATCTTGTTGTATGTGGCCAGGTTCAAAAAGGCAAATACTCCTACCTCATAACATCAGATAACAAACAGAAAGTTTATGATCATGTCTATGGAGAGCTCTGCACATATAAAAAGCAGTTACACCTTGATGGATCTACTCTCAACTATGCTGAATATCTGGGGCAACATTTTAAAAAGCCAACAAAGGGGCCAAGCATGGTGGTACACACCTTTGATCCCAAAACTTGGTAGACAGATGCAGGCAGATCTTGTTATGTTCAAGGCCAGCATGGACTACATAAGGAGGCATTTCTTCTTTTTAAAAAATCCAGCAAAGAATATTTCATCAAGTGAACTTAAATTAAGACAATAAGCATGATCATAGTCATGAATTTAACCTGAGGATAATAAATTCCATCTACAATGTGGCAATAAATGAAGTGAAAGTTGACAGAACTGAGAGTGAGGATGGAAAACTCCACAATTTTATGTGCAGCATTAACAAATCTCTCCTATAAGTTAATGGGCCATACCAAAGGAAAGCATATCAGTGCAATATAGTGATCCATGACATCCTAGCATGGAAAATAACTACATTTCCTTGAACCTCCTTCTCAGCTTTATTTTGGTTAAAATGACCAACTTGGGAATTTGAAAGGCAGAAGTAAGACAATAAGAAAATTAGACATTTGGCTAGATGCTAAAGTAACACAGCAAAATGTAGAATGTTTTTGGTCTACTGTCTTCTAGTCACAGCTAGCTTAGTCATTAGCTTAGTCAGCAGTCTGACCTGCTATTTATAAATAGAAACATACACATATACTTCATTGAGAATCTACAGTTACCTGACAATAATCAGACATGATGATAGACAGATAAAGAGATGCCCAAAATGTCCCAGAATCAAAAGAACTAGATGGCACACTAGAAGATGTCATCTCCTTAATAAAAGAAGTATATCTTTTGATGAATCTTCTTAGAGTTTGAAAGTGATATATGATATATTTTTATGAATTAATTCTATTGAATAAAGTAAAGTTGGGCTTTTATTATTGGTTATTCTAAATGTTTGCAAAGAAAAAGCATTAACTAAATAAATGATTGACTATTAAGTATTAATATCGATGTTGTTTTACTCCAGTGAGTCTACATCTGGAATTACCACCTAACTAGGTTCAATATTACTAAGATTCATCTGCCTGGTTAGCAAGGCGAACAAAACTACATATTTAGGAAATAGGAAAGTGACTACTGTGTTAGATTTCAAATTAGAAATCTATTGCTCTTATGCAATCTTATCTCATCAGGGGTCCCAGACAATGCTGTGACTCTGCTAATCTCTGATCTTGTCTTACAATCTAAAGGAGGTGATGCAGCATCTTCAAAATGCTTTCAGTTTCCCAGCATTGTAGACATTTATAAACCAGTAAAATGATTGGCACAGGCCTAAGCCAGGACTCTATTATTTGAACCCCGTGTCCTTCCTTTATTAGAAAAAGCTTTATCTGCCAGGATTCTTTACAGAAATGAAATCAGTAGACATTCAATATCACATTTTCAAAATCTGCAGGGTGAGCCAGCAGACTGGGCTCAAGCTTGATTCTCAGGAAGAGTCAATGTCTTGGTTGATGTATGAAAGCCTTCACTGGCAGAATTCTTCTTGTGATGGGAGATAAGTTATTTGTTTGATGGAGGTCTTAACTTCCGAGAAAAGCCTCCAGGCTGTGGAGGGCAATCTACTACACTTCAGTTACCAATTTAAACATTGCTTCATGCAAAATTACCCTCACAGAAATGTAAAGAACAATGGTAGACAACATATCTCAGCTCTGGTCCCAGAAAAAAATGGCATAAAAAATAAGTCCCTAAGCTTTCTGCAACTTATTTCAGTTTGTAATTCTTAGGCTGGCCATTCCATCTAATAACTCTTGAGAGATGTTTAATTCTGTTATTAATAGATAAGCTTTTATGAACACACACATGGAACTCGCTGTCTCATTGCACAAGTTGGTTTTGTCTCTGTTTGCAATGTTCTGTTCCATGATTGAGCTGTGGACTCTAGGCAAGGTGTTTAATTTTTTTTTATTGGTGGACTGAGATTGGATGCAATCCTGGGTTCAGAAGAGTTGTATAGCTGACAAGTTGTTGCCATCTATAATATATCTAAAAGGAGAGATAAGGAATCAAACAGAAACAGACTGCTTCTCTATGTCTAAAGACTTCTAGAAAATCAAAGAATGGATGTCCATTTTCATATTCAACCATATCCCCTTGCCATGTCAAGGCCTTGATTTTGAGAAGGCAGTAAATTCAGCCTCCACTCAGGTTTTACTCCTTTAATGATTAAGCACAGTCAGTCATTGTGGTCACCATTTGTCCTCTGGCTGTTGGTAGAGAGAAGCTTAAATGATTCCATGTAAACCACTGGAATTTTCTTTATTATCTTAAATTGCTAGTTGTTCAAATTACTCCTTTTCTCAGCCACTTGACTATGTTGCCTTCATAACTGCTAATTTCCCATAATGCCAGAGAAACTGTCCAGCTACTTCTACTCCACTTTAACAGGCATAAAAGCCTCAATAACAGTAACATCACAGCATGTCATCATTCTAGACTTCACAAATAATAAGATTTGCTTTGCCAGCATTTCACTGAAGGGTCCAACTCCAAAATTCAATTTTTAGAAGCAACAAGACCACAGTTCCCAAAGGAGCCTCCGGTGTTGAGTACATGCCTAAGTCGTCTATTACAGAAATGCTCTCAGGTGAAACCAGTGTGGTGGGGATGAAAAATATATTAATTAAAAGAAAAAATTAAACAAAGACTCGGTTTCAGCTGTTATCCTATTTTCTGTATGATAACTGGAGAATTTCTAGAGTGTGAATGCTTCAGAGTGTTGTATACTGACAAAAGAACGCTGGGCTTCTGTGCTCACTTCCTAGGGATTTCTTTATTAAGAATTACTATGGACAAAGTGAGTGATGTCACCCCAAAGCATTTCTGGATCTTATTTAAAGCAAATGTGTCTGGGTCATATACTAAAGACAGTCACGAAGGAGACCCTTAAAAATAAACTTATAAAAACTAGAATATGGTTACAGAGAGCCAACAGAAGATAACCAAGTGACTCTTGGAAAGAAACAGTCATCTGCTACAATTCCACAGTTCTCCCAAGGAGTTTTATGATGATAGAGGACCAGATAAAATCGAATGCCTTGGAAGCTGTATGAAATTATACAGTTTGAAAACCCATTATACCTCTTCTATTCACAATAGCCAAGTAAGATACGAAGGAGAGACACTATGTCTTATGATTGATGATGAAACAAGGTTACCAAGTCTGTAAATTAATTACTGTAGATGGGACTAAAGCCCAGATTGCCTGATACTTTATCCAAGGCTGGTTTTCTCATTAATCAGCAGCTTTTATTACAAACATGAGTATCCCTTAAAATTATTATCAATTTGTTCAAAGGAGATTTACAATCTATGTTAAACTGATATACACTTTCACTGCCATAAATCAATACTCAACAAAGTCAATATTGAATTAGCAAGATCCACAATATGAGTTAAGACACAGGTGACTCAGCAGAGATCAAGGGTACCTTCTTTCTCAGTAAGGTGCTGTGGTAGATTAAAAGCTGAGTTATATCTTCAAACATGTGCATTGGAGACTTAATCTTGAGTATCCATGACTGTGGCTTTAGTTGGGAAAAGGGACTGAATTTAACAAAGATGAAGTTAGGTTGTCAGGCTAGGCCTTAATATAATACGGTTGATCTTTTTTTTTTTTTTTAAGAGTAAACAAAGATGAGCATGGAGAACATCAGGTGAGCATAAAGACAGATGTATCTCCAAGACAAGAAAAGTAGGATGGAGGTCCTCCACCAGGGTGCAGGAATAGGGAAGGGAGGGTTTACCAATACATTGATTTCAGAACTGTCAGATGACAGATGTTTGCTCTTTTAAGTCTATTAGGTTTGGGCACTTTGCTGTGGCAATCCTTTGAAACTAAGGTACATTCTATATGGGAAGACAAGAGTAACTCTCATGATGAGATTTAGCACATAATGATATCTGAACCCAGTTTACAGTAGAAACTTGGAAGATTCATCTCGCAATCTTGAAGCCTCAAACTAAAGTTTTAACTTTGCATTAATCATTTCTTCTTTGTAAATCTTAAGTTCTTCATGGAAACTACTTTGTTCATCTCTCAGAGTGAACTAAATCAGGTGAAAGAAGCAGTTTGTCAAGGGAAGGGGACCATTATTACACTCAGAACATTCATTTTAACTTGAGGAGAGATATTTTTCTTACCAACTTTTAATTCAAGTATAAGAATGAATTCAATTTTATGACTTCTTTTAAAATATTTTGAAACAAACCAAAGGTAGATCTAGCTCCTGTGAACTATATATATTGGAGTTCCATCTGCAAATTTCCATGGACTGACATTTGGTGGCTTAGATTTTTGTTTAACTGCTATATAAAAATGGACTTGTGCCATATTGAAGAGAAGGCAGATTTTAAAATGAGAAGGAATTACAATATACATATATCTTATTTGTCTTTTCTTTCTTCCCTCCAAACCCTCCCACATAATTCCCTTGTTCCTTTTGCAAATTTATGGCCTTTTACTTCATTGTTGTTACATACATATATCTACATATATATCATTATATGTATATGTATAAAAATTATCCAGTAACATGGGACTATACGTTCATTTCATTGATTTTACTGGATTTCTTAATTAAATATAACCAGACTTTTTTGTTGTACTGACATATACATTAAAATATAGTCATAAAAGCTTGGTGGTGGTGGCACATATCTTTAATCCCAGCACTTGAGAGGCAGAGGCAGGAAGATCTCTATGAGTTTGAGATCACCCTGATCTACAAAGTGAGTACCATGACAGCCTGGATTGTTACACAGAGAAACCCTGTCTTGAAAACCAACACTACCCCCTGCAAAAAAAAAAAGACATAAATACAATCAACTATATCAAGGTTGGATTTACATAATTTATATAATACAAGTCACTGTATGGGGTTATGCAATCAACTATATCAAATTTGTATTTATGTAGATAATTTATATAATACAAGTCACTGTATGTGGTTTATAGTTGTCTGAAGACTTTGGGAATGAAGAAATGTAGGAACAAATTCTTCTCTAATATTTAAAAAAAATGAGAAGGGAAAGAACATTGCTGAGATATTTGCATGATGGTTGCCCACTGGACAAAAGCCAACCACATTAAGGAGATTGAAACTGGAGTAGGTTTGCTGTAGGTCGTTGCAAACTTTACTGAGTTTCCACAATCAGAAGAGAGACATTTGGATCAAAGGAGCTACTATAGGGTAGAAAATTCTAAATACATCCAAAGCTGCTCCCAGGGTATTTCTTGTACACCTAAGTTAGTCTGAGAGTCTTATTTCATATAGAAGGTTTCACTTAATCTGGAATAAATTGAAACACTGACAGGTAAACTCACTGAGAGAAACTTTTTTCCAGCAATTTCTGATACACAATTCATTCATTCACATCTCTAACCTATTTAGAGAAAATTATCTGAGGGTCCTTTGTTGTTTTTTTCCAATAATCAATTTAAAAGCTATTGCTATCATTTGTCAATGCAATTTTAAAACTTGTTAAAGCATTAGTACAAAAAATATGACTAAAAAACATGTCTTTCTTTGTTTATGAAATTGGAATTACAGAGACTATTTTTTTTCACCTTTAGCTGATTGGACAAACACCTTCAAGCGCAGTCAACCCTCTCCTATTTATGTAACATCACTTAGTTGTTCATTAATTCCCCTCTGGTGACCGCAATGTCTGCTCTGGGCACAGTGGCAGAGTGAAAGCTATTCTACAACTGGAAACTAGAATATGTCATCCAGATTTCAAAGTTCAATAGGGACTTGGACAGCAGTTTCAAATTTTGTATGAAGTCTGTTTTGCAATAGGACCAAAACTAAAAAATGATATTTATAAAAAAACCACCCACCCTCCCACACACATACACACAGAATTTTATAATGCTGGGACCAAACAATGAGTGTCACCTGCGTTTCTCTAAGGAAGGAACTTTAGCATGAAGAAGGTGAAGAAGCGAGGAAAAGTTCTAAATAAATGAATAATTCAAAAAAGTCAATAAACAAATATTGAGAAAAGACTAGAGTGCCTTTGCTTTTGCTGGCCTTTGTTTAAATTTTAAACAAATTCATCTTCAAATCACACTGTTTTCCTGAAAAAACAAAAAAAGTTATTTTTATGATCCTATGTGAGGAAAACCAGGCCTGTTTCTTCCCTAATCTGTGGGAATACTTTTGAAACTGAACTACACTAACAACTGCTTTTTGAAAAGTCTGAAAGTCTTTATCATTCACATGGAATGAAACATCTAGCTACAATTAAATTATCAGTGATAGAATGAGTTTATATCTCCTGTCTTTTTCATGCATTATTTTAATAAAATTTGAGAGTATAAAGTAGTAATGTTAAATATAGACTATGGTCTTAGGCAGATTGATTGGACTCATGTGTCTTGCCTTAGTGGAGTGTGTTTCTGTGTGTGTGTGTGTGTGTGTGTGTGTGTGTGTGTGTGTGTGTGTGTGTGCATGTGAATGTGTGTGCATGTATGTGTGTGTGCCTAAGTGCCTGCACGTGTGTGTGTGTAAGAGAGAGAGATAAAAAGAGCTAGAGGTCAAGAGCAAGACAGAGAGAGACAGAGAGAGAGAGAGAGAGAGAGAGAGAGAGAGAGAGAGAGAGAAAGAGAGAGAGATTGATTATGTCCCTTAAGTCATCTTTGCCTTAAAACTCTAGGCATAAACTGTCATCCTGTCTGATGTTTCTATGAATTTCCCTATTACTTTAATTGACATTTTCTTTTTATTTACTATTCTCTCATACACTACATCCCAATGACATCCTCCCCTCCCACCACTCCGTGCACTCCCACCTCTCCTCTGCCCCAGATCCACTGCTCCTGTTTTGTATTTTATTTCTTCTTTTTATTTTATTTTATTTTATTTTACAATACAATCCAGTTCTACATATCAGCCATGGATTCCCTTGTTCTCCCCCCTCCCGCCCCCCCTCCCCTTCCCCCCAACCCACCCCCCATTCCCACCTCCTCCAGGGCAAAGCCTCCCACTGAGGACTGAGATCGACCTGGTAGACACAGTCCAGGCAGGTCCAGTCCCCTCCTCCCAGACTGAGCCAAGTGAGCCTGCATAAGCCCCAGGTTTCAAACAGCCAACTCATGCAATGAGCACAGGACCCGGTCCCACCCCTGGATGCCTCCCAAACAGATCAAGCCAAGCAACTGTCTCACCCATTCAGAGAGCCTGATCCAGTTGGGGGCCCCTCAGCCATTGGTTCATAGTTCATGTGTTTCCATTCGTTTGGCTTTTGTCCCTGTGCCTTATCCAACCTTGGTTTCAACAATTCTCGCTCATACAAACCATCCTCTTTCTCGCTAATTAGACTCCTGGAGCTCCACCAGGGGCCTAGCTGTGGATCTCTTCATCCACATTCCTCAGTCCTTGGATGGGGTTTCTAGTACGACAATTAGGGTGTTTGACCAACCCATCACCAGAGTAGGTCAGTCCCGGCTGTCTCTCCACCATTGCCAGCAGTCTATTGTGGGGGTATCTTTGTGGATTTCTGTGGGCCTCTCTAGCACTTTGCTTCTTCCAATTCTCATGTGGTCTTCATTTCCATGGTCTCCTATTCCTTGTTCTCCCTCTCTGTTCTTGATCCACCTGGGATCTCCCACTCCCCCAAGCTCTCTTTCCCTTGACCCTCGCCTTCATTACCCCCACTCATGTCCAGGCTGTTCATGTAGATCTCATCCATTTCTCTGTCTTTGGGTGATCCCTATGTCTGTTTTCCAGGAGCCTCCCTGGTGACTATAGAGCTGTAGTAATAAAAACAGCTTGGTATTGGCATAAAAACTGACATGTGGACCAATGGAATTGAATTGAAGACCCTGACATTAATCTGCACACCTGTGAACATATAATTTTTGACAAAGAAGCCAAAAGTGTACAATGGAAAAAAGAAAGCATCTTCAACAATTGGTGCTGGCATAACTGGATATCAACATGTAGAAGGCTGCACAAAACTTAAGTCCAAGTGGATCAAGGACCTCAACATAAATCCAGCTACTCTGAATCTGCTAGAAGAGAAAGTAGGAAGTAGTCTTGAATGCATTGGCATAGTAGATCACTTCCTAAATATAACATCAGTAGCACAGACACTGAGAGAAACAATCAATCAATGGGACTTCTTGAAACTGAGAAGCTTTTGTAGAGCAAAGGATATGGTCAACAAGGCAAAGTGACAACCTACATAATGGGAAAAGGTTTTCACCAACCCCATATCTGACAGAGGACTGATATCCAGAATATAAAAGGAACTCAAGAAATTAGACATCAAAATGCCCAACAGTCCAATTAAGAAATGGGCTATAGAACTAAACAGAGAATTCTCAACAGAGGAAACTCAAATGTCTGAAAGACATTTAAGGAATTGCTCAACATCCCTAATCATCAGGGAAATGCAAATCAAAACAACTCTGAGATACCACCTTATGCCTGTCAGAATGGCTAAGATCAAAAACACTGAAGACACCTTATGCTGGAGAAGATGTGGAGCTAGGGGAACTCCCCTCCACTTCTGGTGGGAATGCAAGCTTGTATAACCACTTTGGAAATCAATATGGCGCTTTCTTAGAAAATTGGGAGTCAATCTCCCCCAAGATCCAGCTATACCACTCTTGGGCATATACCCAAGGAATGCTCAATCATACCACAAGAGCACTTGCTCAGCTATGTTCATATCAGCATTGTTTGTAATAGCCAAAACCTGGAAACAACCTAGATGCCCTTCAACTGAAGAATGGATAAATAAATTATGGCACATATACACAATGGAATACTACTCGGCAGAGAAAAACAATGACATCATGAGGTTTGCAGGCAAATGGATGGATCTAGAAAACATCATCCTGAGTGAGGTAACCCAGACTCAGAAAAACAAATATGGTATGTACTCACTCATAGGAGGATACTAGAGGTAGAGCAAGGATGACTGTTTTGCCTTTGTAACTGATACATTTGAAACATAAAATGTGTACATACTAATGGGATGCCATGCAATGTTTTAAAGGGTGTATATATTATAGGACAGTTAAATCAGGTAAAAACAAATCTATGCCAAACAAACAGAAGCTCTACACAAGCAGGTGTAACACTTCATATGTGTACCAGAGTAGATTAAACACAATCCAATCAGAAGAGATTGAAAGGGGCACTATATATTACTAAATGGAAAAAACCATCAAGAAATATAACAATCCTTACCATTGGTATATCAAATATATGAGCTCTCTATTTCATTTAAAAAGAAAACAACTATGAAACATAAAAAGCCCAAAAGGTCCTGCCTAAATATTGGATACTTCGATACCTACCTTTCATATTTAAATAGGCCTGCTACACTAAAAACCTGTAAGAAACCTTAGAACCAAATTATATTGTCATCAAGTGGATTTAACAGATATACACAGAATATTCTAACCCAAAGATAGGGAATACACATTATTCTCAGTAGCACATGGAACTGTCTCTAAAATTCATTATATCATAAGCCAAAGAGAAAACCTTAGCAAATACAAGAAAATTACTTGTATCTTATTGGACCACAGCAGAATAAAATAGAAATCAACAGTAAGAAAGACAGCAAATACTACAAGTATATGTGGAAAATTAACAGCACATTTTTGAAGAAACAGTGGATAATCAAAGAAACCAAAGAGAAAAATTTTTAAATTACTTGGGTCAAATGAAAATTAGAAAATAACTTACCAGAATTTGTGGACACAAAGAAAGCAATCCTAAGAAGAAACTCCATACCAAAAGGGTTCATACTGAAAAAAATAAAGAGGATCTCAAGTAAACAACCCTAAAGACCAGAAGAAAACAAGAAGCTAATACCAAGATAAGAAACAGATGGCAAGAAATAATAAGTGTCAGGGTAGAAATTAATTAAATAGAGATTAAAAGAACAACACACAGTATCAAAGAATTGATTAGTTTATAAAGTTGATAAGTTTAACAAACCCTTATTCAAAAACAAATAAAAAGTAAGAAAGAAAGAAAACCAATCCAAGTTAACAAAGCTACAGTGAAAGAGGAAGTTGTTAGAACAGACTCCAATGAAATACAGGATGTCTGTTTGAAATATGGCTCCAAAAAACCTAGATAAACTTGATAAAATTTTAAATGCATATGACCTACCAAAATAAAATCTAGAAAATTAAACTACTTGAACACAGTCACAGAACAATACAATGATCTCAAATCTGCAATAAAAATGCTCCCCATAAAGCAAAGTCTGAAAGTACTTGGATTCAATCCTGAATTCTTTCAAACTTTTAAATAAGGCTCAATACCAATGTTTTTTTTTCAAATTTTTGAAAAAAATAGAAAGGTAAGGAAAGCTTCTAAATTCATCCTATCAAGCCAAAACTGCTGTGGGATCTTTGTTTACACTCTGTGAAGATGTGTCCTTGTGATTTTTTAAAATAAAGAGCTTGTTGTCCAATATGTAGGCAGGAGAGAATAGGTAAAATTTCCAGGGAGAAAGAGGAATTCTAGGAAGGAGAGAGCCTGAGAGGCACCAACAAGACTCAGATCAAGTTGAATGTACAGAATTTGAGAGAGATAAAAGCCACATGACAAAACACAGATTAATAAAGCAGGTTAATTTAAGTTATAAGAGCTAGTTGGGAATAAGATTAAGCTAAAGGCCAAGCTTTCACAATTAATATTAAGTCTCCATGTCATCATTTGGGGCTGGAGAATAAAAGAATGTCCGACTACACAAAATGCAATACCAAAACCAA
This sequence comes from Peromyscus maniculatus bairdii, assembly GCF_049852395.1. Lineage (NCBI taxonomy): Eukaryota > Metazoa > Chordata > Mammalia > Rodentia > Cricetidae > Peromyscus > Peromyscus maniculatus. The sequence goes on along the minus strand of NC_134852.1, from coordinate 203,696,119 downwards.
ATAATGACCTACAATAAAACAAAGTACAAACCAATTTTACTGAGGAAAATAGATACAAAAATGCCAAATGACACACTAACAAAGTTCAAAAACCCACATACTCTACACTATAGTCAAATATAATTTATCTCAGAAATATGTTTGCTTAAACATACATAAATTAATGAATGTAATATGCCATGTAAGTAAACTTAAGGGCATAAATCACATGATAAACACCATAGATATGGAAACAACAAAGTTCAACATATTTCCATAATAAAAGCCATGGAGAAATTAAGAACAGAAGGAATATCAAAATAATAAAGGTTGTTAGTCACAATTTTATTGCTAACATTTTTCCAAAGGATGAACAAATGGGATCATTTACTCTAAAATCAAGAATGAGCAACAATGTGCACTCTCTTCGTTCTTACACAACTTAGTTGTCTAAGGCTTAGCTAGAACACCATTAAGCAAGAAAAATACATTAAAGTGGGAAATGAAGAAATCAAACTATAAGACTCTATAAGTGTTACTAGAAAAGTTTTAGATGTAACAAATTATTTCAGTGAAGTGACAACTCAAAATAAACATGAAAATGCCATCGTTTTCAAATATAATAAAAATGAGAAAGAAACTGGGAAAAATATCCATTAGTAACAGCTCCAAAAATATCTGGAAAGAAATCCAAACTAAAATATCTCTATAATGTTAATTTAAGATATAGAAAAGGGAAGGGAAACCAAAGAAAATAGTAAATAACAGACACTTCCCATGTTTTTGATTTGCAAAATTAATATTTTTAAGATGGCTACATTACTGAAAGCAATTTGCTGATTCAATATCACCCCCACCAAAATTCCAATGGCATTCCTCACAGAACCACCAAAGTACACTAATAATACATATGGAAACACAAATGGTACAATAGGAAAATGAACCCTGATGAGAAAGTGCAACTTGAAGCCCTTATCCTGTCCTTTTAATCTCTTTATCCTTACATTTGCTATTCACAGGGTACCATTAGTTTTCTGTCTCAGACACTGTGGTTTCCATTCCTGGAAATTTGACTGGCATTTTCTATGTCCTTTATGAGTGCACTTAACAGTGGAATCTCTAGTTTCTTGAAATTGTGAAGTGTTCTTACAGTAATCAAATAGTTAGATAATAGTTATGTTCACTGTGCAATGCCTCTCAGTAAGACAGATTCATAATTTTTGCCATTTGGGGTGTGTTCCTACTGACTGATTTTCCTCCTCATTTTGAGGCATTTTAGTCCATCTTTCTGCGCTAGCTTATTTTCAAGCTATGTGTAATATTATATAAATTTTACTTCTCTTAAGTGAGATACTTATAGGAGATAAATGACACAAGCTAATAGATATCCTGCTGCAGTGTGTTGTTTGTATGGAGTTTGTGTGACAACATTCCATAAAACACAGGGCAAAATCTGGTGAGGGAACGTCTAGAAAATACTTTGTCCCATGATAAAATTTACACACACACACACACACACACACACACACACACACACACACACATAGCTTCTTGCTTTATGACTTGCAACCGCTTACCCTGTAAGGCCGTGATGCTTGGAGCAAAGCATCATGTTGCAAATGTAAGACGTGATGTTCTCAGAACAGAGTGAAGGGTGAAAGTACTTAAGTTTGTATGATATTGCTGTTTTCAGCTCTGAAAATTTCAAATCTAACTATAATACATTATAGTTTTGGGTACTTTGGGCCTTTATATTCTGAAGTTCCTAAATGTTTTTGTATGAAACAGTTCACACATTTTTTTCTCACTAATCTTTGAAATTGAAGGCAATTATTGAATGATCCTGGAAAGATCATTTGGTTGATGGCAAAAGGATCTTTAATGTACTGATTCTTGCAAATGAATTCTGCGAATTCTATTATAGATCCACATAATTGAAATTAGTTTGAAATTTTTTAATTATCCTTGCATAAGATTGGTGAGTCTTCTCTATCCTTAAAAAGCATCCCCATAGCAACCTACATCGGTAACTTCAACAGTGAAATTTGAAGATATTTCTGAGAGTTTAGAATATAATTTGAAATTGTTTTTAACATGTTGACATTGTTATAAACATAAACTGCAACTGTTATCTGTGGTGATATTTTATTTGTACTGAAATGTTATTTTAATTTTATGTTAATAAATAAAGTTGCCCTGGGGTCAGAGCTATTAGAGCCATAGTGAGAGCGTGGTGGTTAGAAGAGCTAGGTAGATTTCTGTGTGTTCAGGGATACAGCCAGTATTGGAGACATACGCCTTTAAGACCTGGAGGGCGGTACTTACAGGCAGTGATGAGGCAGTCATGTGGTTGGGTTTACAACCAATGAGAAGGCAGAACAGAAAGATTATTTAAACAGGGACACAGGAAGTACCTCCCTCTCTCGGGGAAGCTAGGAGCACTGCAGGAGGTAAGATTTTATCTCTGAGCTCTGACCTCTCGGCTTTTCTCTTTTACCTTGGCTCTGTGTTTCTTATTTTAATAATACGATTGGTTACATCTACATCTGGCGCCCAACGTGACAAGAATCCATTAAAAACTGCTTGGGGCCGGCTCCCTAGCCAAATGCTCAGCATATTGAACAGTCAACCAGCCCTTGGAATTCTCCTGTATTTGTTATTAAAAAGAAATCTGGTAAATGGAGAATGGTAACAGACCTTAGAGCAATTAACAAAGTAATTCAGCCGATGGGCTCTCTACAATCTGGAATTCCTTTGCCTACTCTGTTACCAAAAGGATGGCCTCTCATAGTTATTGATTTAAAAGACTGTTTCTTTTCAATACCCTTACAAGAAAAAGACAGAGAAAGATTTGCTTTCACAGTGCCTACTTATAATAATTCTCAACCGGTTAAAAGATTTCAATGGAGGGTCCTCCCACAGGGAATGTTAAATAGCCCAACTCTGTGCCAATATTTTGTACAACAGCCATTGGAAGTGATACGTAAAAAATTTCCTAAATCTATAATTTATCATTATATGGATGATATTTTACTAGCTGACTCAAATGCAGATACCTTAGAAAGAATGTTTGAAGAAGTAAAGAAAATTTTGCCTTGCTGGGGATTACAAATTGCTCCTGAAAAAATACAAAGAGGAGATTCTATTAATTATTTAGGATATAAAATAGAGCTACAAAAAATTAGACCCCAAAAGGTGCAAATTAGGAGAGATAGACTACAGACTCTTAATGACTTTCAAAGATTATTTGGAGATATTTCTCATCTACGAACTATTGTTGGGGTAAAAAATGATGAACTGACTAATTTGTTCAAAACCTTAGAAGGTGACAAGGACTTAAATAGTCCAAGAGAATTATCACCTGAAGCTGAGAAAGAATTGGCCTTGGTAGAAAAGAAAGTACATGAAGGGCACGTGGATCGTATTGATCCAAAGCTGGATTGCATTTTGGTTATTTTACCTTCTAGGCATTCCCCTACTGGAATATTAATGCAGAGGGAAGATATTATATTGGAATGGATATTTTTACCAAATAAACCAAATAAAAAATTAAAAACTTATGGGGAAAAAATCTCTGACTTGATTTGGAAAGGAAAATTGAGACTTCGTCAATTAGCAGGAATAGACCCAGCAGAAATTGTCGTACCTTTAACTAAGGAGGACATTGAAAAATTATGGACAGAAAGTGAACCTTGGCAAAGAGCTTGCAGTAATTTTTTGGGAGAAATTAACAGCAAATATCCCAAAAGCAACAGAATTGATTTTATAAAGAGAGCTGATTGGATCTTGCCTCGAATTGTACGGCAAAAACCCATATCTGGAGTTCGTACATTTTATACAGATGCCAACAAACAAGGAAAGGCAGGTTACAAATCAGAAAATTTAAGTAAAGTGGTACAAAGTCCTTATAATTCAGTGCAAAAATCAGAATTGTATGCTATTCTGTTGGTATTAATGGATTTTTCAGAACCTCTCAACATAGTAACTGACTCTCAGTATGCTGAAAGAGTGGTATTACATATTGAGACTGCAGAATTTATCCCTGATGCTTCAGAATTAACTTCACTATTTATTCAATTACAAGATACAATCAGGAAAAGGAGTCATCCTTTATATATAACTCACATCCGATCTCATACTGGTCTGCCAGGCCCTCTAGCACAAGGCAATGATGAGATTGATAAATTATTGATAGGAAATGTGATGGAGGCCTCAGAATTTCATAAAAAACATCATGTCAATAGTAAAGGTTTAAAAAAGGATTTTCCCATAACCTGGCAAAAAGCCAAAGAAATAGTAAAGAAATGTCCTACTTGTTCCTTCTATAATCAAACGCCATTACCAGCAGGATGTAACCCAAAGGGTACTCAGAGGAATGAAATCTGGCAGATGGATGTGTTTCACTTTGCAGAATTTGGAAAATTGAAATATGTACACCACACCATTGATACTTATTCAGGATTTCAATGGGCAACTGCTTTGAGTTCTGAAAAAGCTGATTCTGTAATCACTCATTTGCTAGAAGTTATGGCCATCATGGGTATACCTTCACAAATCAAAACTGACAATGCTCCATCATATGTCTCTGTTAAAATGAAACAGTTTTTTGCTTATTACAATATAAAGCATATTACAGGTATACCACATAATCCTACAGGTCAAGCAGTTATAGAAAGGTCAAACAGAACTCTAAAGGATATGCTAAATAAACAGAAAGGAGTAACAAAAACCCCCAGAAATAGACTGCATAATGCTCTATTAACTTTGAATTTTCTGAATGCCAATGAGAAAGGAACAACAGCTGCAGAGAGACATTGGGTAATAGAAAAAACTACAGAATTAAATCAGCCTATATACTTTAAGGATGTGCTGACCTCAGAATGGAAGCCAGGGTATGTATTACGTTGGGGACGAGGTTTTGCTTTTGTTTCTACAGGAGAAGATAAGCTGTGGGTACCATCAAAATTGATAAAAGTTCGATTTGAACAAGAGAAACCTCTTAATTAGAGGAGGTAATAGTTCATCAACCAGCATGAACATCCAATTTAAACTAACTTGTACCTGTAACACATGTCTTTTCATTTAATCAGATAATAACTTGCCAAAAAGGAACATCCCCAAAATTAGTCTTGGGGGAAGGTTTTTGTTTTTGTCTTTTAGGAGAATGAAGGTTAAGGAATCTGAAGGACACAAGACAAATGAGACAACTGAAGAAAAGGGACATATCATCTATCCCAGGAAACAGAGTATATTGGAGTATATGGCATATGGGTATATATTATCTAAAAAATTTTATGTCTTCTTAAATGTTTGTTTCTGCTTTTCTCTAAAGATTTAACACTATTGGTTTTCTAATAGTCCCAGTTCAATTAAAATTTAAAGCTGACTTTGGAGTTGGAGAATGGCTCTCTCCTTCTTTAAACTCAAGCATGTTGTTAAAATGAAAATACAAACTCCCTGTATCATGACAGAATAAAAGAGCCATTTTCTGCTATGGGACAGGACAAAAGCCAAATTAATTAAGGGACTATTCTATTACTAATCTCAACTCTTTGATTCTATTCTGATTCTTTAAACTTTTCTTAAAGTATAAATTTTATATCAAAATTTACAAGATTAATATATATACATTTTAAACTTTGTTAAGATATGAATGGTCATATAGAGTACTAACTAATTCTAGAAAAAAGGCTTCAGTTAGCTGCATATATATGTCTTTGTGTTCGAGTCTCTTATCAGTTTTCTGCAGGAAATCACGGCCAGGCCTAACATCAACTGAAGTCTCCGGAAAGAAGATGGGGCCCCACAACAACAACAACAACAACAATTCCACGTGGACAATAATAATATCACTAAACTGACAAACATCATCTACAGATCAGCTTTGAACTACAAGGTGCTCAGAGCAATTTTGAGATGACTAGCTGAGATGATCCAGTCTCAAAGACTACTTGAATAAGGACTTGAGATAAACCCTGAACTTTGGCTTTATACACAGACCGGATAATAATGAAGGATATAGTAACCTTTCCTAGAATTTGACAATTAACCTAAATTTTTCTTTCAGGATAAAGATAACTTCACCCATACCCAGCAGGAAGCAATTTTAAGAATATGACACCCACATTGCCAAAGAAGTGGTGTGGGGCGGGTGGTTTTTTGGTTCTTTTAATGGGTTTTGGGTCTGGGATAATTTTCATTATTTAGGGGGGTAGGTTACAAGTTGTCAAGGGTTAGGAAAAAGGCTAAGCAAAGGAGATTAGATTTAAGGTTCTTGTTTTTTTAAAAAAAAAAAAGAAAGAAAGAAAAGAAAAGAAAAAGACAGTTACTAATTTTAAATACTTTACATTATTACCAACTATTAGGATATAAGGAAATGAAAGTTAGTAGTTAGACATTACAATAGAAATTGTAGTCATATTATATATGTTTTAAAAATTGAGCAGATATATTTTAGACAGGTCATCTTCAAACCCTTCAGAGATCTACAGAATATGGCATTTAAAATGTTTTAATAACTTAGAAATTTTTCTTTTTTGAGACATGTCGGCTCCTGGCAGTACCAATCTACTTCAGAGAAAATATGGGCATTGAAGAAACTGCATATGGAGTTAATTTTCATTGTGGCAAAAGTTAGCCACTGGACCACAAAGTATCCTCAAATCAACAGGACAAAATGGACAGACAGAACACGAAACAAAGGACTACTGATTCCTGCCAAAACAAGTGTGGTTATGGCTTTATCAAAAGGCATCTTCTGAGGCCAGGACAATATGGCACCATCCCTGAAGTCGCCTTCACAATCTGGAAAAGGTACAGTACCCTTTTCTTCGAAGGCAGCTGAACAGGCAGTGGGCCGATGGCTTCTGTTGTGCAATGGAACAGCAACTGAAAGCTCACGCCTCTCAATAGTAGACTGGCATTTAATAGAGGGATGTGGAGAAGGGCATGCTTAGATGAAGCCATATATACACAGCCAAGAAGAATGGACAGCTGAATTCAAAAACCATCAACAATTTCCAGAATTTAAAATCCTGAATCATGACATGACACTAGTGGAATTCAGGTGTTTCTGGTACATGGACTGCTCTCACCCAGTGTGAGGTTGAACTGTTGACCTTGTGTACAACCTACTTCACAAATGAGTCTGTCAGATACCATAAGCCTATAGGCTGAAGATGATGCCCCAACACTGTGGAGAAACCTCAGGTGACTGTCCAGGCAGCTGGCTGTTTCTGTCAACTCACAAAATTTTTGGAAGTTGCTTTTGTGCACTTCCTGTTTTTATTTTTGTTAGCTAATATTATTTCCTTCTTGGGTCTCTGAGGGAGTTGAAGATTAGTTAGTTATAGTTGAAGATTAATTAGGATAGAAAGTGAATTAGATACATTTTGGACTTACTAAAATAGGATAGATAAGGGAATTATTTTCTCTGATTTGTCAAATACAAATGGACTAGACATCGTTTAGGTATTTGTTACTTGTATATATTGTATATAGTTATTGTACTTTTGTATATAGTTTTTCTTTTGTTAGTTATAACCTTTTGCCTTTTTTCTTTTTATTAAAATAGAAAAGGGGAAATGTGGTGATATTTTATTTGTACTGAAATGTTATTTTAATTTTATGTTAATAAATAAAGTTGCCCTGGGGTCAGAGCTATTAGAGCCATAGTGAGAGCGTGGTGGTTAGAAGAGCTAGGTAGATTTCTGTGTGTTCAGGGATACAGCCAGTATTGGAGACATACGCCTTTAAGACCTGGAGGGCGGTACTTACAGGCAGTGATGAGGCAGTCATGTGGTTGGGTTTACAACCAATGAGAAGGCAGAACAGAAAGATTATTTAAACAGGGACACAGGAAGTACCTCCCTCTCTCGGGGAAGCTAGGAGCACTGCAGGAGGTAAGATTTTATCTCTGAGCTCTGACCTCTCGGCTTTTCTCTTTTACCTTGGCTCTGTGTTTCTTATTTTAATAATACGATTGGTTACATCTACAGTTATCTCACTTAGAAAAGCCCTTAGAAGACATCCCCTAACCTCATTGTTGATTTTATTCAACTTACAATGGGATGACATTCTGTCAAGCACACTATATATTAAAAATACTTGTGATACTGTTGTGTCCTGGGCGTGAGACCCCAAAAAGAACACCAGAGACACGAACTCACTGAAATGCAAGAGCAAGGCCCCTAGAAGACATCCCCAAAACTCATGATTGATTTTATTCAACTTACAATGGGATTACATCCTGTCAAGCATACTATATATTAAAATTACTCATGATACAACAAATTTATGAAGCACTATGGCAAGTCTGATTTAAAGTCTCAAGATACTTATGCTACTCTGTACTTGAGATGAACCATCTAAGAAAAAAGTCATTTATTAAATAATGTAGCCTGTATCATAGTCTCTATTTAACAGTATACTTAGGATGAAAAGTCAAAGGTCACTTCACATCCTTGTAAAATCAAAAGCTCTTGTTAAACATCACATTAGGAACTATATTTTATACATGTTAGTCTCATGAACAGGTAGCATTCTTGGAGAAATCATATCTGTCAAGTTTTGTGAAGTAAATCAGTAAAATATTATATGTGAGATTCTTATCTCAAGAATGTTTGAGTCATAATATCAATTGTTTGGGAAACAATATCCATAAACACTGGGGAAAGAATGAAAATCTGTGTTACTCCTCTTGATGCTCTAAAATATGAAACAAGGAGGGAAGGTTTTATTTGGCTTGTGGTTTTAGAAAGGATATGGTCTCATGTTGGAGAAGACAGGAGAAAAAGGTGGCTGGCCACATTGCATCATGAGCAGGAAGCAAAAAAGTTTAATTCTGCTGCTCATCTCTTTTTGTATTTTTTATTCAGTCAGTCTGGGACCGAGGCCTGTAGAAAGGTGCCACCAACACTCACATTGGTTCTTCCTTCCTCAGCTAAACAGTTCTGGAAACATCCTTATAGATACACCCAGAAGCTTCATTTCTCTAATAATTATAAATGGAATAAAGTTGAAAAACAAGATTACCCATCACTCCATCCTAATTGACTTTCCCCAGTTTATATTATATTCTAATAAAACACACATGATATAAAATTTTAATAGTAACTGTTTGGGATATATAGTTCAGTGGCACTGGGAACATTTTAAAACATAGCCACCATCCGCCTCCAGGCTCATTTTATTCTTGTAAAATGGAAAAATATATGCCCACTTCCTTCTTGCCTTAATCCCTTAAAACCATAACCACCATTCTATTTATACCTGTGATTTTGATGAAGTGCCTCAGTGGTATCATTTAGTACTTATCCCTTTGAATGTGGCTTTTCTCCCTTAGTACAATGTCCTCAACACCCATCCATTTCACAAAATGAGTCATAGTTTTCTATCTTTTTAAAGACAGAATGTCTTTAAATTCCACTGTGTAGATATGTCATGGCATCTTTATCATTCATCTGTTGGTAGACATGGTGTTTGTTCTACATCTTAGCTCCTTTGAACGTTGATTCTGAGCATAAATTTTGAAATATTTTAAAATCATATTTTCTTCCCTGCCCCTAATGTCCTAGAAGATCATGACTAGTTTAGGAAAAGAGCAACTTAAACAGATAAAACATAAAACATAATCTTGGGGAAATTATAGATAGAAAAGTGATTGTCTCCCTTCCCTGAAAAGATGCAAATGCACAAGAACTCAGAGAGAAAGAGAGAGAGAGACAGACAGACATACAGACAGACAGACTCTGGACTCTTCTGCTCTCTCTGGATCATCACTCCTCTTCCAAGAAACATAATAATGTGATAAAATAATTACCTTTGTTCCTTTCCCATGGGAGGCTCAGTCTTCATTTCCTACTGACCTACTTTACCTCAGTTCATTTTACCTTAAAGCATCAAGAGCTGTATGCATAACAAATTATCTTCTATCTCATCAGACAAAGGTCAAGTTCACAAATATTCTCATTTGAGTATAATTATTATAATTTTGATAGTTTTTTATTCCCTTTTAGCACATCATGTATTATCATAAGTCAAAGGGGATAGGTATGGCTCTTCATAACTACACCTATGTCATGTCATTAAATACATCTTACCCTATCTTTTCCATCACCTTCTGAGCTCTAGAAAGCTAACTTCATTGTTTTATACTTTTTTCCTCCATTTACTTACATATGCACATATAAATATTTAGCATTATACTAAACATATACCTCATTATGTTATATTAGTGTAGCCATTATTTTTTTAATCAACTGCACTTAACTTTATACACTTGAAATGTATGTGCTAAAACTTCTACTATTACACTTCCTAGTTTTCATCACTCTTCATTAAAGCTCCACAAATACACCATAGATTATCTGACTTCTCTTGTCTCCTTCATCTGCATACATAAGAATCCAGTATTTGGCAATTATAAGTTATGTTGAAATGTTTGCACATGAATTTTGTATTGTTGGGAGTCTAACTTCAGTGTGAATTCCTCAAAGAGTCATTTCTGTGAGAAAATGAAAATTCATCTATACTTTTGTAAGATATTGCCAAATCTCTTTCCCCAAGTTGCAATAACTTTTAAATTTTTGCCAATGTAGTGGGCGAGAAATGACATCTCAATTTAGTTTTAATTTGCATTTGAAAAATCTCATAAATTTTAAGTTCATTTTAATATATGCCTGCTAAACTGCTCATATCTAGTCCTTACTTTTCTGCATTATTGTCTAACTTTCTATAGTATTTATGGCTTTTTTCATTTTCAAAATTCTTTTTATATTAAAAACATCAAACTTTCTCTTTGACACATTACAAACATTGTTACTTTTACATCTATCTTTAATCTTTATTAACAAAACTTTTGCAATGAAATCAGTTTTTCTTCTAATTTTGTGTGGTAAAATGTATCAAATTCTAGTTTTATTGAATCAATACTCTAACTCATGTAGAGAGTTTGCCCCAAATGCAAGCTATAGAAAGTGGTTTCATTTTACTTCAGAATTTGGGGTTTTACATCTTGAGGTTGGTACAGGAAGAGGACCAGGTGTAATATTATGTAATTTGAAAAACTATGCAATTATTCACATTAAAGACTTTTGATTCATGAACTGGAATTTATGCATTAATTATATGTTAGATCTTAGGAATAGGCCTACCTATTTCTACACCATTCATCATAGCCAATTTTATCCCATTGTCTTCCCTATTCACTTGTGAGAAATAGGTTGTTTTCATACCAAAGCTTTCAGATCAGTTTTACTCTCTGTGGGAGGTAATTCTCTTTCACAGATCTTCATTTTCTACATTTTTTTTTTTTACCAATTCTGGGTGCTTATTTTTCTATATGGATTTTATATCAACTCTATAACTTCATAAAAATGTTGTTGATATTCTCTTTGGAACCACACAAAATTTATGAATTGTTTTTGAAATCATTTTTACTTGTAATGCCTAAATGTACTGAGCAAAATAAAATCAGTATCTTCTTTCATATTGTTTGTCTTTTAACCTACAGGCTGTGTGTGTGTGTGTGTGTGTGTGTGTGTGTGTGTGTGTGTGTGTATGTGTGTGTTGTGACTAATCTTTGTATTGATTTTCAAAGAGAAAGCTAGAATTATCATAAAAAGTGATGCTTGACATTCTCACAGGACATTTCTGAGGAAATGCCTAGATGATTATGGATATAGTAGGTGCCAAAGTAGTAACATATCATATTGAAAAGAGATGGCCATATAAATAGATCTGATCTTGAATTCTTGGGAAGAATCCAGAACAAAGTCAATAGAAAGAGAGTTGACAGGCAGAGGACAAATGAGCCAGAAAGGTGGTAAAAGTTGTAGAGGGCATGATGTCATCCCTGCCAGGTCCAGCTGGAACTCTAAAGTTTTCAAAGAGGCCAAGCAGAGTTGTGAGGAAACACTTGAGTTTCTTTTAAGTTGGCAGCTGTTAGGGACAAGCCCCATATACAGAACAGAAATGCTCAGAGATTTTATCAGTTCACTCAGGGGTTCAATCAGTTACTATAAATACAAATAACAATTATTTACTGCATGTCAAAAGAGGCTAGGATTATAATATTTGAGAAGATAAATATGTTTAGAGTATATACATATATTAAAATGCCACGTGGTACTCCATTAATATGTATAGTCTGTGCTTTTAGATATCGTTTAAAAATAAAAACCTTTTAACACTTCAAAGTGGTTACAATATTATTTCATACTCAAAAATGAAACAAATATTTTTTAAGTAAAATAAATCAAAGCTCTGTAGACCAGGCAGGCCTCGAACTCAGAGATCTACCTGCCTCTGCCTCTTGAGTGTTGGGTTTAAAGGCATGTGACACTACTCAGTCTTCAGCCAGCAACTGATGGGAGCATAAGCAGAAAATGACAGCCAAACATTAGCCAGAGCTCAGGGAACCTGGCAAAAGAGAGGAGGAATTGTAGGACCCAGAGGGGTTGAAGACACCACAGGAACACACCCCTCAGAATCAACTAAGCCTGGCTCATAGGGGGCTCACAGAGACTGAAGTGGCATTCACACATCCTGCATGGGTCTGAGCTAGGTCCTCTGCACATGTTATGGTTGTGTAGTTGGGTGTTCTTGTGGGACTCCTAACAGTGGGAGTAGGGTTTGTCTCTGACTATTTTGCCTGCACTTGGGACCCTTTTCCTCCTACTAGGTTGCCTCATCTAGGCTTGAGATGAGGATTTGTGCCTTGTCTTATTGTAGCTTGTTATTTCATATTCTGTTGATATGCCCGGGAGACCTGCCCTTTTCTGAAGGGAAACAGAGGAGGACTGGATCTGGGGGGAGAGGGAAGGGAGGGGAGAAGGACTGGGAGGAGTGGAGGGAGGGAAAACTGTGGTTAGGATGTAATATATGAGGGAAGAATAAATAAACAAATAACAGTAATAATAAAAAAAGGAAAGCAAAATGCAGTGAAACATAATGAAGAAGCAAATGTAATACCAATCCAGAATCCCCAAGGCATTTTAGTGAAATCTTGGAGAATACCTCATGCCCCTAACTGGTGTTAGCAGGAGTAATGATGTTTTAATTACACATCATATTAACTTAACTTTGTTAACCTAAACATTTATCCTCTGTGGGTTCCTGGATTCTAACAACAAACTAGAAATACTCATAAGTAAACACCATTTGTGTCCTAACAAAAATGAACTCAAGGATGATGTTCATGGTGATGGACAAGTGTTATATGGATTAAGAGATATTCATGTTGCTTCAAAACTCTGTATTGTACTGTTTTGGCTTCTTTGTCAAAAATGTTCATGGGTATGTGGATTAATGTCAAGGTCTTCAATTTGATTCCATTGGTCCATGTGTCAGTTTTTATGCCAGTACCAAGTTGTTTTTATTACTAAAGCTCTATAGTAGAGCTTGAGGTCAGGGATCATAATGCCTCCAGAGGTTGCTTTATTATACAGGATTCTTTTAGCTATCATAGGTTTTTTGTTTTTCCACATAAAGTTAAGTATTATTCTTTCCACGTCTGTGAAGAATTGTGTTGGGATTTTGATGGGGATTGCATTGAATCTGTAGATTGCTTTTGGTAAGATTGCCATTTTTACTATGTTAATCCTACCTATCCATGAGCATGGGAGATCTTTCCATTTTTTCATATCTTCTTCAATTTCTTTCTTCAGAGACTTAAAGTTGTGCTGGGGAGGCTCTCAGTACTCCAAAGAGATGATTCCCACCCTGGACTGCTGACAGTGGTCCTGGACTACTCTACTCTGGTGACCGGACTACCAAATACCCTAACTGTCATCATAGAGCCTTTGTCCAGTGACTGATGGAGGCAGATGCAGAGATCCACAGCCAGACACCAGGCTGAGCTCCGGGAATCCAATCTGTGAGAGAGAGGAGGGATTCTGCAGGTGGGGCACTTTGAGATCATGATGGGAAGACATGCAGAGATAGATGACCACACTAGTGGAAGCCCATGAACTGTAGACTGGTGGCTGTGGAGCCCCCATGGGACTGGACTGGGCCCTCTGGATATGGAGGATGGTTGTTTTGCTCGAAGTGTTTGGGGAGAACCCAGGCAGGGGGATCTGGATCCATCCTTGGTGCATAGGCAGGCTTTGGGAATCCGGTGCCTGTGGTGTAATGCCTTGTGCAGCCTTGGTGCTGTGTGGAGGGGCTTGGACCTGCCTAGGCTCAGTGTACTGGGCTCTGCTATCTCCCCATGGGAGACCTTGATTTGGGAGATGTGGAGATGTGGGGTGGCTGGGAGAGAGGGCTGGGGGGTGGGAAGAGGTGGAATCTGTGGGTAGTATGTAGAGTGAGTGGAAGATTTCTTAATAAAGAAAAATTTTAAAAAATGGAACACCAGGAAGGCATGTTGCTATTTGTTTAGTTTGTTTACAATCTGGAGAAAATACAAAAAAAATATTAGCAAGATATGTCAGGATTATAAGCCCTGCATTTAAAACCAAATACCAAAATATGTGTTTACTTATAAATTTATATTTTTCTTTAAAAACTTTTGCTTATTCTCTTAATAGCAGAACAAAAATGATAACTCTATTCTTCTAAAACTGTTCTTTTACAATTTGTGTTTAGAAAATTTACAAATAAAAAATATATATTAGAAAAAACTCTGTATTGAGATTCTGTTAATGATAGGCCTCCTTGTAGAGACTGGCATTTGATTTATAGAGGCACAGATCTTAGCTCATCTGAGGTAGGTGTCAGGTGCTACGCAGTGGGTGGAGGTGCAGATAGAGTAAGAAGTTAAAGATAAAGTCCTTGTCTCTCCCAATTCTCTTTTAAAATGAGTGTGTCATTTTCTTCTGTCCTCAACCCCAGAGTTGTGTTTTACAAACTTCTGACTCTGGACCTCACAGCAGCAGCCCCACAGTTTCTTAGACAGGTAAAACTAGCTCATAGCTACAGTGTTGACTTCCCTTGACTTCCCAACTGTTAGAACTGAACTGTCTTACTGGATTTCCTGCTTCTATAGCATTTGTACATCCTATTGTGGTACTTCTTTGCCTATTGAATCATGGAAGAACGTTCATCTAATAAGGCCTGTGTAATGATATGTGCCTGTATCACCTATTGTTTCAATATCAATGGATCTCTGTGGCCTATAAAGTCAATCGTCCTCTAAAGAACCAACTCTCTCATCATTAAGCAAGGTGTATAACTAAGGACATGTAAATGAATGTATATGTGTGTGAGTAATTCTATCTAAATTGAGGAAGACTAAATTTATACTTTGCCTGTAAGGTTAATAATTATCATTAACACATGTAGATGTAATTCTGAATGGTCTTATTAAATAAGAAACACAGAGTCAGATGCAGAGTTAAAAGCCCAGAGATCGAGCAGCAGCCAAGAGCTAAGACCACCTTTTTACCCCTCGCTGGCGTCCTTTCCCTCAGAAAGAGACCTACTTCCTGTGTGTCTGTCTTTTTATTGACTTTCTGTTCTGCCTTCTCAATTGTTGTAAACCCAACCACATGACCTTCTTGTCATTGCCTGTCTATACAGACCTCCAGGTCTCTATGGTAGGTATTGAAATTAAAAGCGTGTGTCTCCATGCTGGCTGTGTCCTTGAACACACAGATATTCTGCCTGTCATGTGATAAGGATTAAGGGTGTGTGCTACCACTCCCAGACTTCTGCTAAATGGCTTGCTATTAGCTCTGATCCCTAGGCAACTTTATTAACATACAAATAAAATCACATTTCAGCACAAATAAAATATCACCATAAACACATATTGCATATATGTTAAAAATTACAATAACCATTTGGACTACTACCTAGTGTGATATTACCTATCCATTTTACTAGTAATTATATTAAAGTTCTGAGAAACAAAATAACGAGTGAGACAAGACAGGAAGTAAATTCATTGTTAGCTATGTAACAAGTTACAGACCAACATGCACTCCATGAAACACTGTCATAAGCCAATTACTGATTTCACAAACTTAGTCCAGTTTGATTCTAGAAGCCAAGTACCTAAACACAGTGTCTACATTTCTCATTCTGTTATTTCATCTGGCTACACAGAAGCTCACAAATTTCAAAAGAAAATGCAAAACAAATGAAGACAACTGAAGAATGACAATACAGATTCCTTTTTGAATCAGAGGGAGACTGAAAAAGATACTCAGTATTTCTCCTTCCTGCCAAAGGATGAAAGAGTATTACCAAACACTAAAATGCTGGTATCAGTGACAGCTGATGTTAGGAACCTTTTGAGAGGCTTCTCTGTTGTGGAAAAATATGACCTATAACCATAATGTCACTGGCTCCTGTCTTCTCTCTGCTCTAAGACAAGACTCTATGTCATCAGAACTAAAGAAAATGCACAGAAAAAGAAGAGGGTGTGTGGAAGTCTTTACAACAAGTTTATAACTTGTTTAGTTTTGGGGACAGTTGACTTTTTTCCACAACTTGTCTAATCTTGTCATTCTTTTCTCCAAAGGCACCGCTAACAAGATCTCTTAATATTGAAGTAATTAATCCATGCTGTATAATGTCTTCTTTTTTCAATGAATGTTTGTTGTACATTGCCAAAATGCAATGAAAGACAATTAAAATTACTAAGGAGGCATAATTTATGGTCCTTTTTTCTAAAGAATGCTTTTAAATAACTTGCAATCAGGACAGTGTCATCTAAAGCATTTGGGAATTACACATTGATTTTTAAAAAATAGTGTGGGTAAGATGGGTTTTGTTAGGACTGTGATATTGCATTGTGTGAAGACATGGCTTCCTGGAGGAGCTAATGGAGCATCTTTCAATCTTCACCTGTCACCACACAAATCCAGGTGAACTTTGAGAAAAGGCAATTGGTAATGACTCAGATTTGTGAAGGTGGGGAACTGAAATCACATCCACTCCCAAACTCATATGGAATTTGACTTAATAGAGAAGGATGGCTGCACCAACTTTGGATAGCATGTATAACCAACTATTGTAATATGGCCTTCCTTTTTGATTTGGAAGAATGCTCCTCTATTTTTCTCCAGGCATCATGGATTCATTGGGTACAAATCAATATATGTGTTGTATGCAAAATCTTATTCAACCAAATAGAGCAGAATCTCTCTCTCTCTCTCTCTCTCTCTCTCTCTCTCTCTCTCTCTCTCTCTCTCTCTCTCTCTCTCTCTCTTCCTCCCCCTCCCTCCCTCCTTCACCCCCTCTGTGTTTGTGAGAGAGAGAGAAAGAGAGAGAGAGAGAGAGAGAGAGCAGTCTTGTATAGATTAGACACAGAATGACAATAATTAAAGAGAATGCATTTTCTTTTAATAGCTGCAGAACTGAAAGATGGCTAAGGTATATAATATGTTGGAAAAAAATCTAGAGGCACAGGATACAAGCCACCAGTATGTCAGAAAACAGAAATTAAGTAGTTCTGGACTGGGAGACAGTTGATAGACTTAATGTGGCAGGAACAGAAGGTGAACATGTAACTGTAAAATCGGTTCACCCAAAAGTGAAAACTTTGTGCATGTATCTCAAAGTTTTGACATATGATTTTATTGCAGAGAACTACACAATTCATAAACATAAAGTGTGTTGAATTTTTACAAACTGAACCCAATCTATCAAGAAAAAGAAAATTGACAGCACCCGGAAACTGCTCAGGCTATCTTCTAGTCCCTCTCCCCCAAGGATGAGCTGTTGTGGCTGTCTCTTTTCACTCAACATTATGTTTGCAAAACACAATTTGTCTTGATTACAACATAATTTGCAGATATTTAATCTCATTATAGTAGTAGGTGTTATTTTTTAACACAACACTTGGGTTTTGTGGTAATATTTGAGAAGAAAAAGAATCACAAGTTCAAGTCTCCACAAAGGCTTTCTCCTCAGGATACTTTTCTTATTCTCCCAGGGCATGACTGGAGGTTTCTTCCTAATGGTACTAATCTTTTTTATCAATTACAACTGTTTGTTCAGCACCAGATTAAACATCCTCTTATCCCAAAGTTTATCTACTAAATAAACCATCACCTTCAAACTTAATCCTACCCAGTCTCTCAGGACATCCAGGACACAAGCACAGTGCAGTCAGATTACTGGTTAAAATATCACAAAAATAGCCTAATCCTGGCTCAAAAAATATAATCCTTGCCCCCTCTCTAAAACCTCAGGAGCTGGGTCATGTCCACCTATCTCTCAGAGGTCTTGTCTTCCAAGCTTCCAGAAGCAGGGCCCATTAAGCTCTGTCAAAAACAATCAATAGCTTTTCAAACCTGAATTTCCAAACTCTTCCATATTCTTCATATAAAAGAGTTCCAGTGGCCTAGAAATCATCTGGTCAGTTTTATCACAGCAATGACCTTGCTCCTAAATCTCTGTCTTCCTTTAATTTCCTGGTATCATTATAAAATCCTCCTATGAAAACAACTTAGGAGAAAATGATTTTTTGGCTCACAGTTCCAGGTTGCGGTGTACCACCACAGAACATTCGAGGAGGCAGAACCTTGCGTCACCTGACAAGCACAGTCAGGAGCAGAGAGAAATGAATTAATATGTGCAAGCTAATGCTCTTGACACTCTCTCCACTCTTGCAGCAGATGATCCCCTTCCTGAAGGATGTTTGCACCAAGAGTAGGTGAGTCTTTTCACATGAGTTAAGATAATAGAGACTATTTCCCTCAAACAAGCCCCAGACCAAGCTAATGGAAGCAATTGACACTTCCTTCACATGTGATTGTAAATTGTGTCAAGTTGAAAAATGAAATGAAACAGCACACCAAACATAACCTTCAAAATTCCTTGCCAGTCACACAATTCTTCCATGTAGGCACCATCTCCCAAACTTTCTACCAGTTCCCAAACAGCACCACCAACTACATCCAACTGATCCACACAGGAACCTACAGGGGAACAGGTATACTCAAACCATAACACCTAGAAATTCTGGTCCGTTTCCAGAAACTAACTCATTACTATTGTTTATCTTCTGCAAAATTATTTCTGAGACCATGCTATATTAATTATTTATAAGCCTTTACAGTTGCAGTGAAAATCTACTAGTGTCATTCTTGAATGTTATCTTGGTTATAGTTGGCTCTTTACATTTCAGCAAAAGTTTTTATAAGAACTAATCAATTTCTGGCAAAAACTACTGGGAATTTTATTTGAATTATGCTGAATTGATGGATTAATTTTGAAAGAGTTTGTATCTTTGTAACCTTTGGTTTGCCAATCTATATAGAAAGGACTTCCCATTACTTTGTTTACATTTTATATAATTTCTCCCAGTTATGTAATATAATTTTCATAATAGGGATCTTGTGTAAATATGCATAAGTTGTTCCTGGGTGACTCACTTTTCAGTATTAAAATGAAGTTAAGACCAAACACATTCCAAGTGCCATTCAGGAGGAAAATAAACTGTGTACATATATAAAATGAAATCTTATGAGTAATTATAGTATAGTTATAATTTCTAATATGACACATATACTGAGGTTACTCAGGTCCACACAAAATTGGGATATGCATATTTATTGGTGAAATTATTAAGGCCACTCCACATAGTTAAAAGAGAGGTTTGTTTAGTGGCCTAACTTATAAATGAAGGGATAGGTAGGTTGCAGGGTCTAGGAAAGGTGTGGTACAGTCTGACGGTGATCTCTGGAGAACTCTGTTCGGTCTACTTCTAGGGTCTAGGTTCCAGGAACCAAGAGAGCCAGCCCATGCGGATCTCGGGTCTTCAGGGGTCCTCTCTCGGCTCTGCCTTGTAGGCGTGACAGTTGCTGACAGTTGCCTCAATAGGGATGGTACTTCCAGATCAAAGCTGGAATGGCTACCCACTACACATATTGCTAGAAAAAAAAGTTCATTTTAAAAGCTATATAGTGCAGCATAACACATAACATTATACAAAAGATAACACTACAGCTATGATAAAAAGGTCAATTAGTATTAGGTTGAAAAAGTTGATGGTGGTGGATTTACAGAGACAGTAATAGTTCTGATTAAAACCTTGTAATTTTGGATATGTAAGACTTAATTTCTTAAAAATACATATTTTTGTCACAGAAAAAGCAAATTTTGATATATCTATAATGGCAAAATATGTGTAGGTAGAAGATCCTCACATGGAATAAATTTTAAAAAATCTAATTTATACATCTATGAACCAATTTCCTAGATTATAGAATTATAGAGGAAGATGCTAACAAAGCAACATAAGACATTTTGCACTGAGTGTTATCTACACACAAACACTGAATACTACAATTGATAGCGTTGCTTCCTAGGAGCCTGGCTATCTATTCTGATAAGCAGTATTCAAAGTTTGTAAAAATTAGACCATTTAAGAGTAAATCATAGATATCAGACAGGAGATTTCTCAATGTTTAACTTATGTATTATAATAAGAATGGGAGGAAGAAGTCAGTGATTTACTAGATTAGGGTTGGAAACATGAGCATATGGTCATGTTTATATTAATATCAATATACATGATTACTTGAGGAAATATTTGTAGATATGATAATGTACTCATATTATATGCATACAAATATTTTCATACTTTATCAGCTAGAAGAAAACTATATTTAAACAACAGCAACAAAAACAGCTACTACATGGTCCTTAGTTTCTGATACCCTTTTCTGCTTAACAGACCATGGATGCAAAGTGAAAAGGTTATTGAAGTATGGGGCTGTAAACACAAATATTAAGATTGACAGTGATCACTTTCCTTGAGGTATCACAAAGTGTAAATGTCTAAAAAGAAGCATTACAGTAATCATTGTAAAACCATAACATTCAACCAGAAAACACCAATAGAGAAAGAAAGAACAATTTAGTCAATGAATAGTAAAATATTATTAGGCTATATTGGTAGATATATCCTTTGCTTCATGCTTGGATAAAATAAATGGTTGAATAAATTAAAAAATGAGAGAGAATGAATAAATCCACACATAAAAATTTCAAGTAGTTTATGTATGCCCATTGTCATACAAGCTAAACATAACTCCACACTCTTCAAATGCCTCTTGCACAGCTATTTTCTTTTTTATTAATTAAATTTATTCATTTATTTTTACATTCTGACTGCAGTTTCACAGTTTCCCTTCCCTCTCCTCCTGTAATTCCCTCCCCCTACTTACCCACCCCACAGTCCACTCCTCTTTTGTTTCTGTTCAGGAAGGAGCAGGACTCCCATGGGTATCAACAAAGCATGGCGTATCTGATTGTGGAAAGACCAAGCTCCTCCTCATATATTAAGGCTGGGCAAGGCAACCCAGTATAAGGAGTAAGATCCCAAAAGCCAGCCAAAACATTAGGGACAGCCCTTGCTCCCATTGTTAGGAGTACCACAAGTAGACCAAGCTACAGGACTGTCACACATACATAGGAGGGCCTAGATTGGTCCCATGCAGGCTTGTTGGTTGTCAGTCCAGACCCTGTGAGCTCCTCTGAGCCAAGATTTGTTGTTTCTGTGGATTAACTTGTGTTGTCCTTGAGTCCCTGGTTTGTATCCTTCCTCCCTCTCTTGCATAGTTTCTTTCTGAAACAGAATAGAGTTTGAAAACACAGAGGGAGAAAAGGAAAGAAACTTTACTATAGGAACACTTGGCATTCAGTGCCTGAATTGTGTTGTAATGAGTCATATGAATCAGCCATCCTTAGTGACACACCTCACAGCTTGGGAGCTACTACAGGAGTATTACAAGTTATAAACCAGAAAAAAAAATGGAAGAGGGAAGGAAGGAAGAAAAGAGAGAAAGGTAGTTATATAACTCTTGGATATAACATAATAAAGGAAACATTTCATCTGTGTTTCAAGAATTCTTTCCTTTGGGTGACCAAAACAGATGTTGATCACTCCCATAAAGCACCAACAACAAACCAAAATACATTCCACAAAAGTTCACCCTGGGCAACTCTAGTTTCAGTTTTGTTGCCATGGCACATACCCAGAAAAAAGCACATTAGGGAAGAAAGAGTTTATTTGGCTTGTAATTCCAGGTTAGTCTTTTATCACAAGGAAGTTGTGGTAGGAGATGAAAGCAGTGTCTGCATAGTCAAGCACAAAGAAAGAATGAGTGCCTGGTTGCTTGCCCTCAGTTAGCATTCTTCTCTTTTATACCATTCAGAATGGCCTGCCTAGGAAATGGTGTTGCCCACAGTGGGATGGTTCATGATTGCCCACATCAATTCATGCTAAAGACAATCTCTTAAAGACAAGCCGTACCCAACCTGATCCAGACAATTCCTCATTAAGACTCTCTTCCAGGATGACAAAATTTTGTATCAAGAAGTAGTTAATGAAACTAACCATCACAGGACCCAATGTGTTTATTGGGCTTATTTAGAAAACATGTTTGGGAAGCTGTTTTGAGTCCACAGGCCAGCTAGTGATGGCTCCTTGAGAGCAGACACAAGTGATCTGAGAAAACAGCAGTTGCTTTGCTCAAATGATAGTGTTCTATGAAATTCTCTATGCTCTTTTTCTTCTTCAAGATTCATCACCATATACTGTGTCCAAGAAAACTAAGAAATAAGTCTCAATTGATGTTACACGGCTACTCAGGTAAGATTCCTCAAGTCTCAAAGAAGTTTAAGGAAAAAAATCAACACTGAATATAATTCCATGTGGTAAACTGGATAGGATTCTAAAACGGATAAGATAAAGGTTTAAGAAAGAGAGAAAATTGGAATAGGGCATGGCTTTAGGTAATATTATTGTCACTATGAGTATAATTCTAGCAAGTAGATCACAATAAGATAAGATGCTAATGTGTCAATAAGTATCCACTGTCACTTCGTGGAACACCTTGGGTCAAATTAGAAACTAGTGTATGTTATCAGTTGCATTGCTTTTGGTAAGTTATCTGCTCTTATAAAAACATAATGGTTTAATTATGAAAAACAAAATCCTTCAGTATTTTCCAACCATCATTCCTCAGCCTTTGTTAAATCAGTACATCTTTAAGTTGTAATGTGTTGAAATATTTGATTTTAAAACTTTCAGTTTTAAGTGGCCAACTGGAGTTTCATTAAGAATCATCAAATGAATTTTTTCTTTAGAACAGGATAGAATTTCCATCAATTTCTGCAACAGTTCTGGACATTATTCTGCCATTTTGTAATATATATTTCACCATTCTCAGCATTAATAATTATGCAATCAAATTATTGATCAGCCCTAAAAATATTGAAGATGTCTACTTCTTGCAGTATAAAGTATTCCCTCAAGATTTAATTTTTCTATAAAAATAAGGAAACATATCTATCACATTACCATCATTTTTTCTTTTCCCCTAAGAACAGTAGAATTATATATACTAAAAAATTATTTGAAAATAAATTCTTTATAAATCATTATAACTAAATGTGTGACTTATGTACCCATTTTATACACCTATATGCCTGGGGTTGTTTGTTTAAAAAAATTCTTCTGAGAAAATGAGTCACAAGTGGGAAAAAATTCGAAACCTGACTGAATTCATTGTTATATGTAATTATTGCTAAAATTTGTCGTTAGATTTAATTGAAATGAGAGTCAGATCATCAGAGAAAGGCTTGTGCTTCCCCTCTCCTGGCGGATTGGCCTACCCAGGCACTTGCATGTCTTATGACACTGGTCAGTGCCACTAGTCCAGTCAGAGGTGTCCACTAAGGACCTTTTTCAGATTTTGTAATCATAATTATTCTTGTCTCAGAGACAAAATACACTTAGGTTTTCCACATTTTCAGTTTTCCTTAAAAGTTTTTGTTCAAGACTGACGACATCATTTTCTTTAGTTACCAGGAAAAAAAAAATCACCAGTGGATTTGAGGTTTTCATTGGCATAATACATCATTAAAAGCATCCTCACTTTCATTAACAGATATAAAGATTTTCCAACATTCTATTTATTTACAGAAAGGCTTGTCATTACTGTTCTGAATATTTTGTTAGTATTAATCACTTTGTTTAAAATATTGCAATATTTTTCACAGCATACAGATTCTTATTTTCTATTCATGCCTGTGGGTTTTATAAGTAAGTTTCCTTTCTTTTCAGCTCCAAGGTGATAACAGAACAGAAAAGAATGTAGCAATTAAGAAATACAAAGATAAATATATAAATATAAAATATTGAATATTTACAACAAAGAAAACAGCAAAGCCTTGAGGATAGTGTTTATAAAACATAGCCATAGCCATGAATAAAATATAATATAGCAATAGGAAAAAACTGGCCAGCAAGATTGCTCAGTGGTTAATGTCACTTAATTCCAAGCCTAATGACCTGCTGGAAGAATGAGAGAATGAACTAACATCCACAAGTTGTATTCTGGTCTACAGACACTTGGGAGAGAGAGGGAGAGGGAGAGAGAGAGAGAGAGAGAGAGAGAGAGAGAGAGAGAGAGAGAGAGAGAGAGAGAGAGAGAGAAGATTTTAAAGTAAAAAACTAAAAGAAAAGACATTAAATATATTTTTAATATTTTATAACTCTTAAAATATTTGAGACATAGTAAAAATCTTTGAAATTTAAAATTTGAATATACATTCGAGGCAAGTTTAAAGATAAAATCTACATGAAGGATAATAAGACCAATATCAATATTTAAACAAATTTCAAGTACTAACCAGGCCTGACCCAGCTTACTTTTCAAGATTAGAAGAGATCATGCATGTTCTATATTATTTCAACATTTTTTTCCATGATGGACAATGACTTCTTGCAACAACTGAAAATAAATGTAGGTTGGCTTAACAAAAATTGAATATTTTAATAAAATGTTCATAGCAAAGAAAGTACTCTTGAAGGCAGGGATTGAAGGATTAAAAAAATCCATGTAATTTAGCTGGTTTTTTCCCTTGTCTAGTATACTAAGACTTCACTGAAATTATTAAAGGTTAAGTTTATTAGTAATTTTATATATTATTTAATCACATATAACACTCTGGTTATTACACTGTGATCCCATTACTTTGATGAAATATTTTATGTCAGGGCAAATCTCTTTTGTAATCCAACTGCATTGTGCTAGTGTGTGAAATATTCTGTGATTACATAACTATTTGCAATTAAACGTAAGCAATAGGCTACAAGATACAATGATATAAAAAATAGTTAAGAAATTACTGTGGACACAAGGAAATGAACATCCTTCCCTATGCCTGCATGCAGAATTTATATTAATGAAAGTCAACATGAGAACATGTTGATTATCTTTTTACTAATTTGTAAATTATTTCACTAAAGATGATTAAAGTAACTTATTCTTTATCTTTAAAATAAATAATAAATAAATAAATGTCTGGATAGTTATCAGAGTGAAATAAACAATGATATCTGTAACCAATGAAAATGATGTTCCAAAATTAATAACAAAAGATTTTCTAAATGGTAAGGTGAAAGCATGAGCTGTGCTAAAGATATGAACATTTATTTTAAGTGTAAATGAAATAAAAATTACAAATTAAAAGAAAGATTATCAGACTGGAAGAAAAGCTATAATATTAATATGTACTTGAACTTAAATGAATAGACTGAAGTTTAAAAAATGGAAAACTAAAAATAAGCACCAAGATGAATGCAGACATGAAAAGTAGAGAATAATAAAGGGAAATTTATAAGGAAAACAATCATCCTTATTGGAAAGTATTGAAATTTTAAGTGTTTGCTCATTATCAATGTCTTTCTGTATGTATCTATATTTATATGTATATCTACCATATCTATATCTTTATATATTGGCCTTAAGATTTCTGAGACTCTAAGAAAGTAGAAAATGGTAGGGAATACTGGGATTTTGAACTTGTAATTCTAAGGAAGGATCAGGAAGAGTAAGAAGCCATTCTGGAATACAGCAAGCTTGAGATCACCTTGGGTAACAGTAAAATCCTTCCAAAATTAATTAAATAAATGGACATGAGACTCTTTTTCAGGATAAAATCATATCTATAGTCCACTGAATCATTAAATAAGTCTTTATATAATTTTTGAAAATATTTTTCATTCGATAGTCTAATCATAGTTTCCCCACTACAACTCCTACCAGGTTCTTTCAACCTCCCTACTCACTCAACCCACCCAATTCTCTCTCTCTCTTTAGAAAACAAACAGACATCTAAAAGATAAGAAACAAACCAGAATGAACAACAACAAAAACACCCACAAGAAACACACAAATACACACGTTTATTGAATAAATTCATTAGTCACTAGTAAAATGCAAGTTATAAACATAATTCCATCTCATATTTATTATACTAGATGCTGAAAATTAAATAAATGTGTTAAATAATGTATGCACATCTACATTTATTTCAACATTATTCACAACATCTAATACATGGAATCAACCTTGGTGTCCATCAACTGATAAACTGTAGTTGGAAGGTTTCTCAGGGCCGCTTATAAGATAATTACTCAGAGGCTTATTTTAATTATCAATTGCATGGCATATGGCAGGCTTCTTCCTACCTAGCTCTTATAACTTAAATTAACCCATTTCTATTAATCTATATTTTGCAATGTGTTCTGTGGCTAACCAGTCTGCTGGCATATTGTTCCTTGGGCAGCAGGCTGGTGTCTTTCTTGCCTTTCCTTTCTTTTTCCTGTCTATCTACTTGTATTTCCTGCCTGCTTTAACCTGACTTGCCATAGGCCAAACAGCTTTATTTATTTATCAGTCAATCAGAGCAACACATATTCACAGTGTATAGAAAAACATTCCACAGCACTTCCGCTTTTCTGTCTAATCAAAAAGGAAGGTTTTGACTTTTACACAGTAAAATTACATATAATAGAACAGTTACCAAGCAAGAATTACAGTTAAAATATCTAGTCTATTTGTATTTGACAAAATTAAAGAAAATATTTTATCTATCCTATATTTGTGAGTATAAACTTTCATATCTAATTTATCATGACTACAGGAAAACTTCCAGCTACAATAAACAGATAAAGAAATGGTCACACATATATACATACAATAAATACCATTAAAAATACCATTGTAACAACAACATAGGTGAGCTTTGAAGGCATTGTGCTCTATAGAGTGAGTCAGGAATGGAGACAAATACCACATGATTTCATTCATATATAGGATTTTAGAAAGCCCACCCCATAAAACATCAAAATACAATGGTAGGTTCCAGAGCGTAAAGTGGTTAAAAAGGGTGATGTTCATCAATGACATGTAATTGCAAATACATAGAAAACTAAGTTCAACAGATAAAGTGCACAGCAGGCTAATTGCTGTTAATGGTGATATACTGTACTACTGAAAAATACAAAAGTGTTCATGTTAATGTCCTCGACACAAACACAATAGCTATATGTGGTAATTCATCTGTAAATGTTGTCTTATAGACCCAATCTGTAAGGTAGGTATGAACACTTTGAATTCTTTTTCATGCTGTAATTATATATAATTGATCCTACCTATTTTCAAGTAAATAATGTAATATAAGTAGAGCTCAGATACATTTGTCGGGGGAATGTAACATTGTATACACACTTTGGAAGGGGTCCGTGAATTATTAAAAGTTAAATATGTATTTATCAAGCTATAACACAACATACCTCTGCAAACTAACCAAGGGAAACAAAGATAATATTCTAAATATACTATCCACTTTACTTCTGCCTACAAAACTGAATATAAACCAAAATTTTAACAAAAGATGAATTGTACATTTTAAAAATCTGGTAAATCAGCTACATTTATGGAGGCATAAATTGGAATATATTTGACAAACTGGTCTACAGAGTTAGTTCCATGACAGCCAGGGCTACACAGAGAAACCCTGTCTCAAAAAAACCCCCTCTCAAAAAAAAATTTTTGAAAAAATTGCCCTGAAATTTTCATATGAATATATATAGATATATAGATATATTAGACAGAACCCATGTAATGATACCCAGTGATGAAAAAACTTTATATGATCTATATTAAAGTCATATATAATTATCAAAATGTTAACTGAATAAATATAAAGCTGACTTCATCTCTCTAATAAAGGACTAAATGTTTATTATCATATTGTGAATAGACTCTAATGCCTTCCCCTATTGATTCTAATCATTACTATTCTGGAGATATTATACATTAGGAAAAGCAAACAAAAAAGAATAAACCATAATAATTGGAAAGGAAGAGATACTTTTAGATGATAGATAGATAGATAGATAGATAGATAGATAGATAGATAGATAGATAGATAGATATGGAGAAAGAAAGAACTTGATGGCTTAAGAGTTCTAATGAATAAATAAAGTTACTTAGCAAGTTAGAATATGCTTGCACATAAAATCAGTATGTGTACATTTGGTTATGTAATTAGATACTAGAAACATAAAAAATAAAATTCAGTTCTGATAGTATATAAATAAAATTGCTTAAAAACAAATTTTAACACAAATTTGCCAAGATGTTTATACCTAAAACTGTAACATATTGCTGATTTAAATATATTGATATCATAATAAATGAAGTGATAGACCATGTTTATGGATTAACTCAATATTTTAGGTTTTATTCCTAAAATGAGCCAATAAAAAATAACAACTAAAATATGAAAAAAGTATTTGTGAAGAATTTGTGAGATTCATTTTACCCAGACTATGGAGACCAATCTAGACAAAGCAGAAAAGCCTTCAGTACTGCATACAAAACTAACATACACAAGATGTGTTGACCTGAGTGTGGAAATCAACCACACATCAATAAGTCAGCTTATTGGCCAGGTATAAGCATGTACATAATAAATGTCTTTGATACTTTGTGAAGTCACTGATGAAAAATGGAAGAGAAAGCCATTTTAGAACTTGAAAATAGGTCTGGAGGCAAATATGAAAGAAATTCAATCTCACATTTTATTTAAAAAAAATCACTGAACTTAAATGCAAAAATAACATCACAAAGCATTTAAAGCAACATAAATAACAACAACAATGTCCTTGTGGCTTAGAATTCATTCTTGTTACTCCTAGAACATAATGGAAATAATTTTGGAAGTAAAATTATTCATCATTTGTAGTTAAAATATTTGTTGCCATTAAAATACAAGTTCAAGAAAATAAAGAAGCAACATACACAAATATAGTAAATGACAAGTTTTCCCTACTCAAATCCTGCATACACAAGCATGTGTGAGCACCTGCGCGCGCACACACACATACACACACTGCACATACTCATAAAATAACCCAATGTTGCATTAAAATTAATCTATCGAATTCACTAAAGAATTGACCAAATGTTTAAAAAATAAGGCAAATAATGAGCTTAATAAGCACATTGAAATGTGGCCAAAACCACCAGTAATTCAGAAATAATAAAAGTCAAAATTTGAAATCATTATACCCTAATATTTTTTACAGATATTCAATAGACAGAGAAACAGAGCCAATGCTTTAAAGCAATAAAACATCACCATAACTCCTGGCCAAGAAGAAACAAGGAAGAAGAGAAAAAAGAGGGACAGAAAGTTGGTTCATAGAAAAAGGTAGATGCATAAACCAATTTCTTAATAGTTTACACAGCCAAGGGTTTGTCTCTTTCTTTAGGACTCTCCTGTTAAGCAATAACTCCCCAGACTCAGACACAAATGTACAACTGCCCTCTTGTACCTGTTGTCCTGTAACTGATGATTTCACAGGCTCAGACACTGATCTGATCCATGCCAGACTTTGGGACTTTAATACAGCCTGTCTGCTAAGAATATCTGGTTATCAAGATGAATTAAGAAAGCTAAAAACACATATCATAGGCTTAGAAAATAAATTTGACAGCAGAATATGTCTAGACAATACCCATATTTGGAATAGATTGTCTTTCCATTTCAGTAATTTAAAATATCCCTAATTAAAACAAATGAATGGGATGACAATTACCTGTTCTCAGAAAATCCTAATCAAATGGCTAATAAGCATTTATCAAATTTTCCAACATGTCTTCTCACTTTAAAAGTATAGATATCAGCAGACTACAAGGCCACCATATACCAGTAGATGACAAAAAGCCAAAACAAAAACTTAACAATAATACTGTTGGAAATGTAAATGATGGAGAATTTGGAGCATTGCTGGAATTACAAATTGGTAAAACTAACTGTAAAGAGGATATTACATCTAAACATACATTTCTCTTTTTTTTTTTTTTTTTTTTTTTTTTTTTTTTGGTTTTTCGAGACAGGGTTTCTCTATGTAGCTTTGCACCTTTCCTGGAACTCACTTGGTAGCCCAGGCTGGCCTCGAACTCACAGAGATCCGCCTGGCTCTGCCTCCCAAGTGCTGGGATTAAAGGCGTGCGCCACCACCGCCCGGCACATACATTTCTCTTACACATTGGAATTTCCATTCAGAACATGCCTAAGGAAACTGAGAGCTTAAGTCTAACAAGATGTGAATGTCAGTTTATACAAACTGACTAAATACTAGAAATATAATAAGGGGCCATTCACGTTGGAGTGGGAATCACATTTATAAAAATAAAAGGCACTAACACATAGGGAAACATGGGCAAAGACTCAAATGTTATGTTTTATAAAAACACTACAAACATAAAGCATATCAATCAGTTCTTTTGAGTGACCCTCAGGAACAAGTTAAAGTAACCTGTTGTTAGAAGATTTACTCAACATGGCTGTGCTAGCACACATTTGTATTCCAGAAATTAGGAGGGTGGGACAGAAGGATCAGTAGTCCAAGGTCAGCCTGGGCTACATAGCAAGATCTCAAACAAACAAACAACAACAATAAACCGTAAGCACTGGCAAGATGGCTCCCTGGTTACAAGCAGTGATTGCTCTTATTGGGGACCTAAGGTTTGAATCCCAGCACTCAAATAGTGGCTCACAACTGTTTTTAAATATGGTCCCAAGGGATCTGGCCTCAGCCGGCACCAGAAACACATGTTGTACACAGACATATATGCAAGCAAAATATTCATACATATAAAATAAGTAAATAAATAAGCAATTAAAAACTAAAAGTAAAATTTTAAAAACATGAGGATTTACTCAGGAATACAACTGTGAAGATATGAACTATAAGTGAATGTCAGTATCTGGGAACTGTAGTGGGTAGCTGTTGCTACTTTGACCTGGAAGTACTACCCACATTGAGGTTTCTGGTAACTGTCACGCCTATGAGGCAGGCCGAGACAGGAGCCCATAAGACCTGAGATCTAGATATGCCATCTCTCTTGGTTCCTGGATCCTGGACGCTGGAGATAGACTGAGCAGAGTTCTCCAGAGAACACCCCTGGACTGCACTTCACCTTTCACAGACCCTGTAACCTATCCCTTTACTTGTAAGTTACCCCACAAAATAAACCACCCTTTTAACTATGTGGAGTTGCCTTAATACTTGCACTAGGGAACTTACTTCATTTCTATAAATAATGAATAGCTTGATGTTTTGATGTTTACCCGGGTAGACACATATGAATGAATAATCCACCTATCTATGTACACAAGATTAGTCTACTGTGAAAGTTAGACTTAATCAGGTGGGTGAGTGAATAAATTCATTAATGAATGAAGCAATGTCCACTGTTACCTGGTCTTGCATATCTTAAGCATCTACATATAACTAGAGCATGTCTATTGCATACATGACTATAACTATCAATTATATGCTGCTGTGGGATGGTCTGTATGTCAAATTGCTCTGATTGGTCAATAAATAAAACACTGATTGGCCAGTGGCCAGGCAGGAAGTATAGGCAGGACTAACAGAGAGGAGAATTGAGTGAATTCTGGGAAGTGCAAGGCTAAGGAGGGAGACACTGCCAGCCATCGCCATGACAAGCAGCATGTGAAGATGCCGGTAAGCCAGGAGCCACATGACAAGGTATAGATTTATAGAAATGGATTAATTTAAGCTATAAGAACAGTTAGCAAGATGCCTGCCACGGCCATACAGTTTGTAAGTAATGTAAGTCTCTGTGTTTACTTGGTTGGGTCTGAGCGGCTGTGGGAATGGCGGGTAACAGAGATTTGTCCTGACTATGGGCCAGGCAGGAAAACTCTATCTACAATATGTTGAGTATCATCACACTCATAACCCTGTGAAGGATGCAAGACAAAATGCAGGTGAGTACCGACTCTACAGTTAGTACCACATACCACATCTCTCATGCATCCTTGGTTCATGCAATAAAGAAATGCATGCCTCAGGCACCAGATGACAATGACCTGAGAGGGGTTAATGTGGCACTTTACAAAATTTGTTCTATACTTAATAA
Source organism: Peromyscus maniculatus bairdii (assembly GCF_049852395.1). Classification (NCBI taxonomy): domain Eukaryota; kingdom Metazoa; phylum Chordata; class Mammalia; order Rodentia; family Cricetidae; genus Peromyscus; species Peromyscus maniculatus. The sequence continues at coordinate 203,663,924 of NC_134852.1, read as the reverse complement.
GTAATTTCCCTACCAGGGAAAAACATGTAGATGAGAAACCAAAAGTAGCATAAGTAATCACCCAAGTCTTACATTTATGGCTTTGTTCTCTGTTTCATTAAGCCTGATTCACCAAGGTAAGTGTATGTCTGCTAAAGGACAAAAAAAAAAAGAAAAAGTTCATTAATCCGAAAGAGATGGTCCAATAAGTAATGTGATCTTCCCTGTATTTGTACGAGCAGGCAAAGAGAGCTGCTATTCTGTAAGTGATTCTTTTCCTAAGTATTAGGAGATTGTACTGCTGTTACAAGGCAGAGGAAACACCTTTAATTTCAAGGGTGTGTGTGTGTGCGTGTACCTTTGTACTTGTTCAGTAATAATGGTGATTGGGCAGTTAAAACAACAGAGGCAGATAAAGATTTAAAAAACAGATCACAACCTGGATGATCCTAGATCTGATTTACGTCTTGAGTCAATCTAGAATAGCCAATGTGCAGCAAGAGTTTGCACAGACTTCTCAGTGGTAGTAGAGGAGAGAAATCTTGTCATCTTGTCTAGCTGGACCACTGCAGCTTCATTTCTTGGTCTTTTTGAATAAAATGGAGTATAAAAATTATAATCTCAATCTCCTGCTTCCTCCCTCCCTCTCTCCCTCTTTAGTCACCAAAGGTATCTTAGAATCACCTCCCAAATAAAGCCTCCTTGTCTGAGTTGGCCTTTGCAAGAATACTAAGCAGGGTATAATCTGCATGTTGCAAAAAATATTTTTGACATCAATAGAATTACTATGTGTCATCAAATTAGCTTCTCTTTAATTTTGTGGCAAATGTTTACTTTTTTTAAGTATTGAATTAAGGAGATGGATACCAAAGCCAAAGCTTTCATTACTGAGTGGCCTGAGAAGAGTCACAAATCCTATCTGGATCTAATTTCCACTACTATACAACAAATTCTTAATGATTCAGCACTATCTCCTAAAATTCTGTTATTTGCATTATCTCATAAAACACTGAAATTTTATAGTTATCAATTCCCTCTCTCTTTCCTCTCTTCCTCCCAGGCATGGCCTCTGTACCACATCATTTTCAAATGTATTATACAAATTAGAATTTCATCTAGTTACTATGGTGATCAGTACAGCTCAAATCCTTAGATAGGAATGCTAAATTTTGTTCTCATCAAAAATAATACTTATTGTTCCAGCTGCATCCTGTGGGGACTAGTGAAACCTTACCTTAGCTGGTGGGTGAGAATCTGCAAGTACCCTGTAATCCACAGCAACAGAGAAAGTGGGGGCATCAGAAGAGGAGTCAGGACAGAAGTCTTAATTAATAGGAATTAATATTGCACAAAGGGTCAGTGATGCTGACCAGAGAGAAACACACCTGCCTAAGCAGTTGATCAATCTAAGAGGTAAATTTTGATACCAGAGGCAGGATGTAAAGGTTGACAGCTGCATGAAATCTCAGCTACTTAGTCCTTTTTAAGCCAAGTGTTTATTTCTTTTAATGCCAAACCACAGGTAGAAATGACATTGACACAGTCAGTCTCTCTACTTCCACCCTGAAGCCCTTTTTCCAAGATTCCAGAACAGAAATGGAATCTCTTACACTTTCATAAAGAGAAGAGCTTTGTTCTACTTAAGCTATGAAGCAACATGTATAAGAGTTTTAGTTGTAAAACTAGAAGAGTCTCCAAAGGACAAGGACTTGTTTCTTCTGGATTTTCATTTTTTTCCATTAAATTACATGGTACTTAAAAATATTTTGAGTCAAAATTCCACATTTAAAAAAAAATGGCAATGCTACCTACTTCGGGATATCAATTCCCTTGACAAAAATCTTACCTGACAACATTGGTTTTCAAAAACTACAGTGCAGTGAGGACTCACTCCTGGATGTTTGCTTTGTCTAGATCTGACTTTATCATATTGTGGTCACAAACCCCTTCTTCTCTGTGGGCTACCAATAAGAGGACCAGCTGTATCAGGCTTTTTCTTGTGGGTCACCTACCTGCTCCCAAATCATGACATGGAGACAGTTTTGAGTTCTTGGCCTTAGCTTAGCTTTTATTTTAATCTGTTTCTCTTTATCTACATTTTGCCTTGGGGCTTTTTACCTTTCTTTCTGTATATCTTACTTTCCTTCCTGCTGTCTCCATGTCTGGCTGGCAGCTCTTCCTGGCTTCTGGCACCAGATGTGTCCCTCTCTTTCTCCCTCATTCTCTTCTTCTTCTCTCTCATTCCTCTTGAGCCTAGATTCCTCCTATTTATTCTCTCTACCAGCCAGCCCTGCCTATCCTTCTTTCCTGCCTAGCTATTGACCATTTAGCTTTTTATTAGATCACTCAGGTGCCTTAGGCAGGCAAGTGAAACAAATGCAATACATCTTTACATAATTAAATACACATTCTCACATCATTAAACAAATGCAGCATGAACAAATGTACCACACCTTTACACAGTTAAAGTAGTATTGCCCACCATAAACAAATGTAAGCACATTTTTACATAGTTAAAATAATATTCCACAACAACCAGCACTTTGACATTTCTCTTTTGCTGATTTTATTTTACCAAATGAAATTTGCCAATTTATAAGATTTGCCAGGTCCTTGAAATTTTTTGAGATGACAACACCTATTTTAAAATATCTTCTTTTATTCACATATTTTAAGAAAATGTTATCTTCCTGCTATACTCAATGGATGATTTCTTATCTCTTACAAAAAATTTAAACATCCTTTGACACACTCTGAAAGTAGAACTGATTGTTCTCTACTTTTTCATCTCTGCTTATCCATAAAACATTCATCACACGATGACTCAACCATCATTTGTTAATATTTTGCTATCCCATGTGACAGAGAAAGAAAAGGAGAGGATTTGCTCTTTGCTACATCTACCTGAGAGAAACACACTTATGACAGCATCCTCAATTATGCCTATTTTAGAGTTTATTCAATTTGCAAAGATTTGGAAACAAATTGAAAGACAAATCGAACAGAGCAGTTAAATAATTTGCAATGAAATATTTCATGGTTTCAGAAGAGTAAGACAAATCTTTAACACCCCTGTAAAGATATCTGTAACTTAACAATTCGAAAGACAAAACAGTCAAACAAAACATGCACACAAATGCAGATGACATGAGGCTGTGCATAGAATGTGAGGCTCAGCACAAAACATGATATTCTGCAAAGGAAACACTGGAAACTAGTAACAAGAAGCATGTCTGGGGTAGAAATAAGACCTCAAGCATCAAAAAAATGAATTTTAACTATATGTCATCTTGTGGAGGAAAAAGAATCAATAGTAAGCATCAGCCTTGTTGGCTTATTAACCACAATTAATTATTGTTTTGGTTTTAAGTTATTATAAAAACACCACATTTATTACAAGATTTTCATATTCCATACCAAATAGAAATAAAAGTAAGACCCTGCATCATACCAAGTAAGTCTATTAGGTGGAAATAAGTACAGAAAATATGGATGGATGGATACACAAGAATTATTGTCTAATTATGACTTCATAAGTTATAGATATGATTTTTAAACACTATGTGTGATTTTTGAATTTTCAATTTTATCTAAATTGTCAGAGATTAAAGTTCTTGAATTTAAAGTGGTTGATGTATCACCATAAAGATGTTATTCCCTAAATTACAGCTTAAAGTCTAAGAAAAGATTCAGACAGAACCATGAGCTGTTTCTTTAACCTCTTGTTTCCCTGCCACGTCTAATGCACTCACTTCTGCTGTGGGATGTTCTGTATGGCAAATGTGTTGCTCTGATTGGTCAATAAATAAAACACTGATTGGCCAGTGGCCAGGCAGGAAGTATAGGCGGGACTAACAGAGAAGAGAAAAGAAAGAACAGGAAGGGAGAAGGAGTCACTGCCAGCTGCTGCCAGGACAAGCAGCATGTGAAGATGCCAGTTAGCAAGAAGCCTGCCATGGCCATGCAGTTTGTAAGCAATGTAAGTCTCTGTGTTTACTTGTTTGGGTCTGAGCGGCTGTGGGACTGGTGGGTGACAAAGATTTGTCCTGACTGTGGGCCAGGCAGGAAAACTCTAGCTACACACTGCTACTGAGAAAATGGCATATGGTGGACTACTCACACCTTCCCCTTCCCCTTCTCTCCTCCCTCTTGCTGCTTCTAGTTCCATGGTTATTTTACACTGTCAACTTCCTGTAATAATCTGTTATGTAACCAAATTTTGATGTAGTTTATATGTAAATTTATTAACCACCCACCATCCCTTCATTTGACAGAGCATAGCTATCCCTTAGGGCTCTTTTTAATCATATCTTAAAGTACAGGTTTTCATTATTACAACTTTTCATGAGAAGAACTCAGGAAGAGACAAGCAACACTCAAAGCCTTTTGAAAAATTCATATGGTAACCTACTCTTATCAAGATGTACACACAGGAATAAACAGACAAACACAGACATAGAGAGAAAGACAGAGAGGGTTAAAATAGAATTATACTATGACACAATAAATGTGTCCCTACTAAACACCATAGTTTAACACATAAAAAGCCCAGTGCCAAGAGTAGATTAGCTCTTTTGGAGCTATTGGCTGGTGATATCCCACAGAATCCCATACACTGTGGTCTATTGATAATATGATGTTACTCTCTAAAACCTGAATCATAGAACACAGATCTTCATCCCTGCTAGTAGCTTTCATAGTGCTGGAAGGGGCTATGCATGCTACTAGAAGATAAAAAGTATTCATTAATCTTACCCAGTTGTGATTCCTGTTAGCTGATATCACACCTGGGATGATAGTGGCATGAACATCATGGAAATAACCATTCACAACAAACCCCTTTGTGACTGAATTTAAATCTGCTCCACAAGGTGAAACCCATACCTGGCACACTTAATGTACCATTTCAATTTATCTAACAAAATGCAAAGTAAATGGACATGTCTTTACTTATATGGCCAAGCCTTTCCATGCTGTGGCACTAAGGCATGGCTATGTACTTTTGAGAGACATAACCCTTGTCTTTAAATAAGATGTAGAACATTAAGACATCAGGTTAATATAAATGTCACAGTATTTTACAGAGAATCTGTAGGAATAGTATGCCCTCTCATCTGCCTGTATCACATGTACTATGGAGAGGGAAGCCAGGAAAGATTTTTCTACATTTTGTCCCAGTGAGTGTGGCAGATGAAATCTGGTTGACCAAATCCACAATGTCCAATGCTCACATCCTGTCATAAGGCAAGAGTTCAGTTCATCCCTGTAGGTGATAATAATTTTTTAAAGACCTTCTTTGGTTCTCTTGTCTCAGCTCAATTCTAGACTCTAGGCTCACTGTTAATGGTACATTATTCCCTATTTCTCATTGATTTTTAACCCAGAGAAAAGGAGAGCTACTCAGAGCTATTCAATATGCACAGAAAGCTTTGCAGTGCTTGTATTGAAATAATACATAACATCTTATTTATTACAATGGAATGCATCCCTTGCAACATTTCATTTATCATTGATGGCTAAATGTAAAATGCCTTAGAGGCTAGCTGACTTAGTTAATGCCCCATAGAGACAATAAAACAATTGTCTGCTGTGCCACTGCCTCCATGATAAAAATTTAAGGCTGGTCATGTCATTACAGTTATGTCAGACATTATAGTTATGTCATTTTGCTTCAAAAGCACAAAGCCTGAATACAGCACATATGAATGCTAATTCTTCCTTACCTCCTGTACAGGTCAAGCAAGCCACATAAATTTTCTGTCTCAGATTCTTTTATTTAATTATTTGTATTATATAAATAGCTATCTTAGTTATTTTTCTATGGCTGTGATAAAACACCATGACCGAAGCAACTTACAAAGGAAAATCACCACACTAGCATAGAAAGTATTAGATTTCATTGTGGCATTTTCGAGCATACTTTCTTCTTGGTCCTCCTCTCCATCTGTTTTTCCTATGCCCTGTTTACCGTGAACATTTGCATTCTCAGTAGCTTCCTTTACCACTTCACAGGTTACTCCCTACAATTTTCTAAAATCCTCTTTTTGATATCCGCATTCTAATTGCAAGGGTGTGTGGGAGATGTGTGTGTCTGTGTGTCTGTATGTGTGTGTGTGTGTGTGTGTGTGTGTGTGTGTGTGTGTGTGTGTGTGTACAAAATGAGAGAGGAAAGAGAGATAGAGACAGAGAGAGACAGAAAGAGAAACAGGAGAGGGGGCATTAAATATTAACATGCAAGTGTTGTGTCTTAATTGTTCTGTGGCAGGATATAGAGTCCTCCATATGTCAGGAGCAGTTAAGTGGAGTCATAAGTTAGTTATTTCTTTTTATAACCTTCCATACTTATTTGTAGAATGACTGCAGCAGTTTATGCTCCAGTCCTTAGTGAATAAGTGTTCTGTCCCCAAATCTTTGCTAAGCATTTGTCATCACTTGCTTTCTTGATGATGAGGACACTTTGACTGGGGTGAGAGACAATTCAAAGTTGTTTAATTTAAAATTTTCTGATGGTTAAATACACTGAACACTTTTGAAAATGATTCATATTTCTTCTCCTAAAAGCTCCCTGTTCATCAGCCCCTTTCTTGACTTATGGTTTTTGTGTGTGTGTCTTTATTTATTTATTTATTTATTTATTTATTTATTTGATTGATTGATTGATTGATTGGCAGTGCTACAAGCCCCCTGTCTGAGCCATAGCTAGGAAGGACTTTGCCTGTGCCAAGGCTGTCTGTTTACTTTGCTGATTCTTTCCTTTGCTAGCATGACTTTTTAATTTCCTGTAATGATGTTTGTCAATATCTTGGACCATTTCTATGTGTTGAAGAGTTTTTCTAAAAATTCTTGCCTATGCCTATGTGGTGGAGTATTTACCCTATATTTTGCACTTTAAATTCCAATGAATTGGATTTTAATTAAGGTATTTATTCCATTGTTATTGATTTTTGTATACTGTGGTGACAATGGATCCATCCTTCTGTAAGTAGAAAACCCACTCTACCTATACTATTTTTAAATACATTTTTCCAGTGTATGCTTTTGACAATCTTGCCAATCAAATATTAGCTGGTTATGTATGTGTAAGTTTATTTCTTGGTCTTCTAATCTATTCCATTGATTTACCTTTGTCACTGTGACTCTGCAGTGTAATTTGAAGTCAGATAGGATGAATCAATAATGCTTTTGTTTTTTTGTTTGTTTAGCTTAGGATTGTTTTAGATATCCATTCTGTTTTGTGTTTGCATGTGAATTTCCTCAGATTTAACATATGCAAATTAAAGATAGTACCAATCTCATTGGATTGTTTAGTGATTGAATTAGCACTTACAAATTTGTAGAATCAGATATAAAGCATAAAAAGCATTCCAAATGCAGTATGTGTTTGCTAAGAGATGATTGTGCTTTAATTACACTGATTATGTTTATTCCTTTTTAGCTATCTCATTTTATTAACATGTTTTTCCTCTCTCTACTCTTCTTTCCTTTCTATTATCATGAATTTCTCTTCTTTATTCAATATACAATATATCAGTTATTTGTTTCATTCTCCTTACACTGTGTTATGTTCTGGAGCTTGAAAAAAGTTGACTTTCACAGTCCATTGTCAGTATTGACCTACAAATTAGATGGACACTTGGAGTATACTATACAACTTAGTGTTGGAGACATTTGAAGGCATTAAAGCTAATTGATCTAGCTGGAATTTGTCCAGAACAGCCATGGAAAATGCATTGTGAAGATTTTATTGACTATTAGTGGTAAAGCCCTTGATTTTATATGTCCTCTAAATGGCAACACCTCTTTTCTCTTAGTTGTCTGCCAGAAGTAGAACCAAATTCAAGTTCCTTAAGATTTATCTTCAGTCACTGCTTAGACATAAAATGTCACAGACTAATTTGTTTCAGCAGAGGTCATCTGGGAGAAACTAGAAGAATGTTAGTTATGAAGCTTGGGCACATGACTTAGTACTTCTAATTCCCAGTTTTCTCATCTGAAAAAAAGAGGACATAAACAGCTACATATTAAGATTGCTGTAAGAATTTTACCAGCTGTCCTTTGCAAAATTTACAACTGTCCTTTGCAGAGGACCTGGAAAAGAGGAAGCAATCTGTGTATGTTAATTTCCACATAAGTTCAAAACTTTCAATTATTCTTTTCACACTTCCCTTTAGCTAAAATCTGAATGAATAATTATCCTTTTTTTGTACATCAGTCCTCAGCCACAGAAAAAAGACACTATATTCTAAAATCTGAACTAATGTTCAAAAGAATTTCTTTTCAGGTATTTATAGATTCTACTGTCTATTATATACTTAAAATACTAGTCAATAATAAGGATGTTGATTTATGTATTATTTATTTATTTATTCAAGACTCTAAAGAATTTTTAATACTTATAGGTGAGTCACAATTCTAAGTGCTGAGTCATACAACTATTTTCTGTTCTTAAAGGATTTAGGTTCTAATGATGAGAAATCTAAGTGAATAAGCAATAAGAGCACCATGAATAAACAGAAGCAGGAACGTGGAGGGATAATGTCTGATGGGAGTTGTTATTTTGCTAATGGATCCCACAGATGAAAATCTAAACTATTTCAAAATGATGGAATACATGTGCTTTGTGTCAATCTTTGGGATTGTACTCTAGGCATAGGGTAGAACAAGAACAAAGGCCTTCAGATGCAAAGAATTTGGAGTGTTAAGAGAGAGAGGAGGGAGAAGAAGTGGGAGTGGGAGATAGAGAACAGCTTGAGCAGGAATACTTCAGGAGAGAATATCAGAACAGAACAGCATGGGCCAGGTCAGGGTGTGCTCAGGCCTATTCCTGAGGAAATACGGTCTCCACTAAAGTTTTGAAGGGGATAAGTGTATCCTGTAGCATTAAGGAGGTGATTCTTTTCCAGCTTCATGTTGTTTTCTCTTTACTGGACTGTGGCTACCACCACTACAGACTCAGACTCCAAGTTGCCCCAGTTAGAATCTTCTCTTTGTCTCCCTTAATCACTGTCCTATTAGGGACCAAAACAACCCCAGTTCTTGAACAAGGTTGTGCATCCTTTTTTTCTGCATTCTCCTCCTCTTTCTTCATCTCTGATATTTCTCCATACTCACTAATCAAATGAAACCCTAACAAGACAAAACCTTTGTATTTCTCTTTCTGCAACTGAGTACCAATAAAAATATTTTAAGCAGCCCAACCCTTGACCTTCTTCCAAATTCCCAAGTAAACTTGATTTTCAGAAAAGTGTTACTTCAGATGTATTTCTCTATCACATAAGCAATACCATTACTACCCAAGGAATGGTGAAAGAAAAGAAGAAAAGATTTACTGACTGAAAGACTTCTTAATAAGTCATTGCCCTCAGCCACGGTGATCCTTAATTTATAGAGGAAGTGATCAATCAACAGAAGACAAGTCCTTCCCATTGCCCTGAGCCTTTGGCCTCCTGCCAACTCACCCTGCTGAACTTGAGAGACTGGTACAAGGACACATGGACTAACTTCTTTCTTCCATGGCTTTTCAGGACACAATCGTAGGTTTCATGCTTGCATCTGAAGCTGTACATCCCAAAGAATCAGAGTTTTATGAAACATGAGTTTGGAGTGTTGACAAACTGACAGAATGTTGTGTTTTCTTTCTTTTTTTCTATTTTTTTAATTTTAATTTTTTTTTTACATTCCAGCCACAGTTCCCCTTCCCTCCTCTCCTCCCAGTCCCTCCCTGCCACTTGCCTCTGCATCCCTCCATCCACTCCTCCTCCATTTGTATTCAGAAAAGGGCAGGCCTCCCATGGATATCAACAAAATATGGCATACCAAATTGCAATAAAACTAAGCACCTCCCCTTGTATTAAGGCTGGGCAAGGCAACCCAGTATAAGGAGGAGGGTTCAATAGCCAGTAAAAGTCAGAGACAGCCCCTGCTCCCACTGTTAGGAATCCCACAAGAGGACCAAGCCACACAATTGTCACATACATGCAGAGGATGTAGGTCAGTCCTACACAGGCTCCATGGTTGTTGGTTCAGACTCTGTGAGTCGTGTTAGTAGATTCTGTGGGTTTTCTTATGGTGCTCTTGAAACCTCTGCCTCCTCCATTTCTTTCTCCCCTTCTACCCCTAGCTCTGTCTAATGTTTGGCTGTGGGTCTCTGCATCTGCTTCCATCAGCTGGTGGGTGATGCCTCTCTGATGACAATTGGACCAATCTGGTCACAGGAGATGGCCGGTTAGCCAGGTTTTTCCTGTCCCGCCCAGCCCTGCAGTTTTGCGTTCACTTAAAAAGTAATCACTCAGCCGGGCGTTGGTGGCGCACGCCTTTAATCCCAGCACTCAGGAGGCAGAGCCAGGTGGATCTCTGTGAGTTCGAGGCCAGCCTGGGCTACCAAGTGAGCTCCAGGAAAGGCACAAAGCTACACAGAGAAACCCTGTCTTGAACCCCCCCCCCAAAAAAAAAGTAATCACTCAGAAGCCAGAAGCTTATATTAATTAACAATTGTGTGGTCTATGGCAGGCTTCTTGCTAGCTAGATTTTATAGTTTAACTCAACCCATAATTATTAATCTATATATTGCCATGTGTTCTGTGGCTTTACCTGAATCCCATTACATATTGCTCCTAGGATGGCAGTCTGGTGTCTCTCTGACTCCACCTTTCTCTTTCCCATCTCTCTCCTTGAATTTCCTGCCTACCTCTAAGCTGCCTTGCCATAGACCAAAGCAGCTTACTTGTTAACCAATGGGAACAACATGTATTCACAGTGTACAGAAAGACATCCCACAGCACTTCTCCTTTTCTGTCTAATCAAAAAAGAAATTTTTAGCTTAAACATGGTAAAATTACATATAATAGAACAGTTATCAAGCTGGAATTACAGTCACAATAGCTAGTCTATTTGTATTTGGCAAAAGAAAATATTTTATCATCTAGCCTATATTTGTGAGTCTAAAGTTTTATATCTAATTTATCTTTTATCACAACCAAGGAAAATTATAATTGTAACTATTTAGTCTTCAACTACATCAAAGACCACAGAAGAATATAATATTACCTAAGTAAACAGGAAGAGCATTGTAAGCAACTTCCAAAAATCTAGAATGACAGAGACAGCTGGTTGCCTGGGCAGTCATTCAAAGTTCCTCTGCAATACTGGAGCATCCATCTTCAGCCTATAGGCCTAGAGTTTCTCAGCTACTTCTCCCTGTGTCCTGCAGAATGTCTGGGAGTCTCCTCTGTGAAGCAGGAAACTGAAGGACCATCTCACCTTATTTTGGCAAAATTTAGTGGTCATTTTCCATTTTTAGTCCTACATAGCCACTCGATACAATATTTTGTCAAGCAGTCCAGACAAAAACAGTTTCTTGCACAAATGGCTAACTTTTGCCATAAGGAAAGCAAATTCCATATGGAATATATATATATATATATATATATATATATATATATATATATATATATATGTTTAAGTCATCAACCTTTACAATCAAATGTCTTTCTGCAGTTAAAAATCCCCAAGACAATCCTCCTTTTCCTGTCTTCCAAGCCTACATATATTTTTATACATAATGTAAACCATTTAGAGGTTTATTCCATATGAATCTGCCTTTTGTGCATCTATAATCCTTTTCTGATTATTGTAAACTGTAGCATGGCTAAGAATGAAGTGGCAGCCCTGGCTGCTGACTCTCCCACTTTAGCTTCCCAACATGGCAGAGTTACCCAGGACAGTCACACTTACCCCACTGACTCTGGGGTCCATGCTGCTTTCAGGTAGAGTGTAGCTGAACTATAAACCCTTACTGTCTGTATGAGTAAAAGCTAAATCTGCCATGCAGCGTGCTGCGCAGCTTGGAGAAAGCTCTGTGTACCAATTCAGAAATCCACTATGCTGGGCTCAAACCCAAATGCTGCAGCATTTCTGTACCATGGTGTCTTTTGTCCCACAACCCACATGAGACATGAAGTAGGAAGCTGTTTTTGGCTCTGTTTTCGAATCTCTTATTAAGTTTTATTATGTTTTAGGTAGAAACTCAAGCCAACACGTTGGGCAGCCAAATATAGCCGGAAGGTTTCTCTGGTCCCACCTGGTCCTGCAGTCCCACAGACACTTATAAAATAATCACTCAGAGGCTTAACATTATTTACAAGCTGTTTGGCCTATGGCAGGCTTCTTTCCAGTTAGCTCTTTCATCTTAAATAAACCCATTTCTATTAATCTGAGTTTTGCCATATCACTGTGGCATTACCCGTCTGCTGGCTTCTTGCTTATCCTTTGGCAGTGGCTGGCATCTTTCTCCTCTTCTTTCTTCTCTATAGTTTGCCTTGTTAAGAAAATCAGAAAAGAAACTTACTGGAGAGGTATAAAATGTATGCGTTTGAAAGACATCAGAAGATAGTTTTTGGTTAGTAATGCAAATTAGGATAGAAGGTGAATTAGATACAATCATTTGGATTCACAAAGACAGGATAGATGGAGCATTTTCTCTGAATTTGTGAAATGCAAATGGACTAGACATTGTATTTATTGCCTGTATATATTGTATATAGTTATTGTACTTATTGTATATAGTTTTACTTATATTAGTTATATTTTTATTTTAGACAAAAAGGGGAAATGTGGTGATATTTTATTTGTGCTCTAACAAATAAAGCTTGCCGGAAAATCTGAAGGAGGAGCTAGCCAATAGTTAACCACAGAGGTCTGGAAGTCTGCACAGACAGACAGGAAGCAATAAAGCTTGGCAGAGAGAGGAAGTGATAAGGTAGGGCAGAGAGAAAAGCAATGCTCTCTTTCAGCAGAAGATTTCATGGGGTAAGAACTAATGGCTTGCTGCTCTGCCTCTCTGATCTTTTAGCTTTTACCCCAATATCTGACTCTGGGATTTTTATTAATAAGATCATTTAGCAATTCATGTTACACTTATCCACTACTACTAGGAGTCTTGGCTGGTGTCATCCTTGTAGATTCCTGGAAGTTTCCCTTGCACCAGGTTTTTACCTGACCTGAAAATATCCACCCTTTCAAGTAAACTACATAACAACAAACCAAATAATCCAACTAAAATTGGGATACAGGTCTACACAGAGAATTCTCAAGAGAAGAATATCGAATGGCTGAGAAATATTTGACATGTTCAAAATCCTTAACTGTAGCAGGAATCTTAAAAGTTCTTATTAATAAAATCAAACCTGAGGCGAGTTATTGGGGTCCACGCTGGTAGATCAGAGAGACAGAACAAGCCACAGCCATCTCACCTTGCCAGTTCCTCAGCTGGTCCTGTTTCCTCAGACTGGAAGCTTCTGTGTCCTCATCCCAATGGCTCTCAGCTGAACTGCTGCTCCATAGCCTGAAGCTTAACCAGCCACATGCTTAACCAGCCAAATGCCTCTAGTTTCTGGTCCTCACGCCTTATATATCTTTCTACTTTCTACCACCACTCCCTGGGATTAAAGGCTGGCTTTCTGGGATTAAAGGCGTGTCACCATGCTTGGCTATTTCCAATGTGGCCTTGAACTCACAGAGATCCAGAGGGATTTCTATCTCTGGAATGCCAGGATTAAAGGTGTGTGCTATCACCGCCTACCTAGTGGCTTTTCTGTTCTCTGACCCCAGATAAGTTTATTAAGGTACACAATATTTTGGGGAACACAATACCCACACACTTAACCACCAGGGAAATGCAAATCATAATGACTCGGAGATTCCATCTTAGCCCTGCTAGATGGCTATGATCAAAATACAAGGAACAGTTCATGCTGGAGAGGATGTGGAGCAAGGGGAAAACTTTTCCAGTACTGGTGGAAGTATAAACTTCTACAACCACTTTCTAAGTCAGTGTGGCAGTTTCTCAGAAAACTGGGAATCAGTCGACAAGACCCATCCTGGGCATATACCCAAAGGATGTTCAATCATACCACAAGGGCACTTGCTCAACTATGTTAATAGCAGATTTATTTGTAATAGCCAGAACCTGGAAACAACCTAGATGTCCCACAACTAAGGAATGGATAAAGAAAATGAGGTAAATGTACACAATGGAGTGTTACACATGGACACCAGGAAATTTGCAGGCAAATGGATGGAACTAGAAAAACAATCATCCTGAGTGAGGTAACCCAGATATAGGAAGACAAACATGGTATTTACTGACTCATAAGTGGATATTAACTGTAAATATAGGAACATGAGCATCAAGTTGGGGAGGGAAACAAAGGGGAGAAGTCCTGAAGGCATTTGTATTTTCAAGAAATAACTGAAGAAACAAGCTTCTTTTGGAGAAGGAACAAGTGGTCATCATACTTAAGGTCACAGTCCAGTTAGACACTATGAAAAAGCAGCAGAATCAGTAAAAATGTCACTTCTGCCTTTGAACTTGCAAAAATCAAAGGAAAGTGGAAGAGGGAGACTGGAGGAAAGGAGAGAGGAAGTATGAGAGGAATTAAAGAAAAAGTAAACTGTGGCTTCTTACCAAGGTATCAAAAATACAAAGAAAGTTTATATCTAGAATGATACTGTGTCTACACAGTATTTGAGTTAATTCGTACCACATCTATTGTCTTTTTTTAAATTTTCAGTTACCTAGGTTCTCTAAAGTAATAGTTGTCTGCTGTATCCTGCAACTTATAGGAATAGAAAACCCAGTCACCACTTCAGCTTAACAGACATTTCCCATAATACTCTGACTGATCCTTCTCAAATGCTTCAAAGCCCCAGGGTCCTATCTGTAAGCTCCTCATGCTCCCAAGAGAAGGAAGTCTTTGGCCAAGAGGAACAGTTGTAGGCATTCTGCATTCAGGTGCCACAGAATCACTGTTGTAAGAGCCTCACAGGTTACTATGAGAAGGAGGCCTCATCACTTTTGTTTAGTTTATTTCATGTTCTTGTAAAATTCTGATCACACAGCCCCCAAGATGACCTGCTTTCATACACATCATTGAAACCAAATTGCTGCAATTTTTTTCATCTATGTTTCAATCATGTTGATAAAAATTAATTGCTAACAGGAATTTTAGCAAGTGACTAACTTTATCAGGAAGAGTCTACAAATGTCTGGATCCCAGCCAAACCATTCTTGATGTAATCTCTAAAATCTTAAATAATCTGAATAATCTGACCTGTAACCAGGTCCCTAAGTTACATCCCAATATGTGATCATTTTGGAAAACATTCCAAGAGCTTCTGAGAAGATATATTCTTTTGTGTTTAGATGAAATATTTTATAAATATCTGGAAAGTCCATTTGATTTATGAAATTATTTAAATCCAGAATTTCTCTGTTTAGTTGAAGTCTTTCTTGAGATAGATAACTGGTCCCATCTTTGTTAATGGGTATTCCATCCTTTGCCATTGTCAGCTTTGTACCATGGCAAGTATGGTGGATGTGTGGTCCCTGTTAGAGAGGGTTTCTGAAGGCCAGTGGGTGATACATAGCAATGGAGACTGACTAGTAGGAATGGATGAGAGGGGCAGCAGGAATGAGAGGAGACACTGGGTATGCACCAAGTGGAGTACCCTGTCAATAGAGGTGAGGTGGGAGGAGGGGTTCCTGCAGGCGGCCTGCAGCAGGACTAAGGGTAACTCTGGAGAGACCTGAATAGAGGACAAGAAGAATAGTGAAAAAATCACCTAACTTATTCTCAGCCTAGTGTGGCCACTGGGGTACTTTGGCAGAAAGTGTTTCTGCTGGTGGGTAATTTAAACAAAGGGATGGAGATAGGCTATAAAGTCAGGTTGAAAGAGCTCATCTTTGCTATTTTCATATACAATGTTCACATTTTATTTTTGGTTAAAATGCAGGTTTCTGAACAGGAATGTAGGGAGCACTCTCAAAGGCTTGCTTCCTGTAAGCAAAGAAACAAAGAAAGTGAGTTGTAAAGGGAAAGACTGAAAGCATCAGAGCTTAGCAAGGCATGGCTGGCATGAATTTGTGGGACTGGTGGGTAAGAGAGATTTGTCCTGACCTCGGGCCAGGTGGGACACAGGAAAACTTTCAGCTACAATTAAAAATTAAAAATTTTACATTGAGCAATTGGATAGCAAACATTGGCTGTTTATGAACATGGAGAAGACAAAGGAAGAAGAATTTATGAAGGAAAGTGATTGCTTGTTGGATATTTTTTAAGGGTTCAGTACTCTTTACTAGAGTGAATATGCTGAGAAGACAGCTGAAATTGCTAGAAAATGTCAGAGCTAGACAGGGAGATGTAACAGACATTGGTCTGTAAAGAGGTTAAACCAGATTCGAATCTTCTCTATGAAGTATAATGAAAAAAGAAGGACTAGGTAAGTCCTGGTGTTTACCGGGGGAGACTATGATGCAGTGAAGTCATGAACAGGGTAAAAGGAATGAGCAGCACATTAGAGGAGTAAAATCAGGAAAGGAGAGGGGGTAAAAAAGTAGAAAAGACAACAAGATAGTAGATGGTAGTCGCAGTATGTATGACTTGGAAGTGGAACACAGGGAATATGGAAATTCATAAGTGACGCTCCTAGACTGCAATCCAGAAGTCAGGAAGCTCTGCATCAGAGGCACATTTCCTTCTGCATTTCCAGTTGCAACTCTTGAATGATGTAGGGCTATAGTCATGATGTAGGACACGGTGGTGTGTGTGTGTCTGTGCGTGTGTGTGTGTGTGTGTGTGTGTGTGTGTGTGTGTGTGTACACTTGCCTAGTTTTTGGTCCCCAGACACTTAGTTCAACATTATCTACATATGTCTTTAGACATGAATAGTACTTTTGTTAGCAGAGATGAAATCAGTGGTCTTTACTACAGCAAATTACCTGGGCATCACTGTGGATGGCTCTGATCAGACAGGAGGACTTCCAGCAGCTGATGACCTTCAGGCAAAGGCTGCAGCTTTCCTCTATGCTGCAGATATTGAATTTCCAGCTTACACAATCTCATATGCCAAATCCTTAAAATAAATTCCCATCTGTTTATACACATTCTATTGGCCTTGACACTCTGAAGGTCCATAATACAGATGCTTTCTCCTCTTCTTAGGGAGCAATCAATCAATAAGTGAACACCAGTTCAGAAACTTTAGAACAGCTTGCTACCCTCTGAGCTACACACAGAACCACAGGGAGAGGGGAGTTCAGCATTTTAAAGCCGCAAGGAAGCTCTTACCAGATCATGTCTTATTTTTTGTTTTCTCAGTAAATGCTCTGTACCTTGTTGATCATTGCTTTAGCCATTTTTCATTAATAATTTGTGTTCTTGGATCCAGTTTTATACATTTCTCTTCTATCAGCCATTGAGATCTCTACACAATATAGGGAAGAGAATACTTTCACTGTTGCTGTTAGTGCTTGCTCCTCCACAAAGCTTGGGAGCACTGTCCTTCCAGGCTGCTCTCACTATCTTATCACCCCTGCCTGCTCTTTTCCTTTCCAAATTCATGCCAGCCATGCCTTGCTAAGCTCTGATGCTTTCAGTCTTTCCCTTTACAACTCACTTTCTTTGTTTCTTTGCTTACAGGAAGCAAGCCTTTGACAGTGCTCCCTACATTCCTGTTCAGAAACCTGCATTTTAACCAAAAATAAAATGTGAACATTGTATATGAAAATAGCAAAGATGAGCTCTTTCAACCTGACTTTATAGCCTATCTCCATCCCTTTGTTTAAATTACCCACCAGCAGAAACACTTTCTGCCAAAGTACCCCAGTGGCCACACTAGGCTGAGAATAAGTTAGGTGATTTTTTCACTATTCTTCTTGTCCTCTATTCAGGTCTCTCCAGAGTTACCCTTAGTCCTGCTGCAGGCCGCCTGCAGGAACCCCTCCTCCCACCTCACCTCTATTGACAGGGTACTCCACTTGGTGCATACCCAGTGTCTCCTCTCATTCCTGCTGCCCCTCTCATCCATTCCTACTAGTCAGTCTCCATTGCTATGTATCACCCACTGGCCTTCAGAAACCCTCTCTAACAGGGACCACACATCCACCACACTTGCCATGGTACAAAGCTGACAATGGCAAAGGATGGAATACCCATTAACAAAGATGGGACCAGTTATCTATCTCAAGAAAGACTTCAACTAAACAGAGAAATTCTGGATTTAAATAATTTCATAAATCAAATGGACTTTCCAGATATTTATAAAATATTTCATCTAAACACAAAAGAATATATCTTCTCAGAAGCTCTTGGAATGTTCTCCAAAATGATCAAATATTAGGATGTAATGCAACTCTCAATAGATAAAATAAAATTGGAGGAACACCCTGTACTTTACCCAACCTCCACGTATTAAAGCTGTACATCAACAACAACAGAAACATCAGAAAGTATACAAAATACAAATTCATGGAATCTGAAAAATCCATTATTCAGTGAAAGGACATAAAGACAGAAGTCAAGAAGGAAATCAAAAATTGAAATGTACTGAAAATGAAAACAAAGTATACCCACACCTATGGGACAGAGTGAATGCAGTTCTATGAGACAAATTTATAGCACTAAGTGACTAGTTAAGAATACTATTGATAGATTTCAAATAAGTAACTTAGTGGCATACCTAAAAACTCCAGAACAACAAGAAAAACCCATACCCAAAAAGAATAAATTAGGAGATATACTCAAACTCCGGCTGAAATCAACAAAATAGAAACAACAGCAAACACTAAAAAGCATCAATGAAAGAAAGATTTGGCTCTATAAGAAAATCAACAAGATTCACAAGGCCAAAAGATGGAGGGAGAAGATCCAAATTAATATAACTAAAGATGAGAAGGGGGACATTACAAGAGACACTAACAAAATTTTCAGAATAACAAGAATATATTTAAAAACCCATACTCTACCCAATGAGAAAACCTAAAAGAAATGAATAACCTTATTAATATATATCAAGATCAAATAAACAATTTAAATAGGCCTATAATTCCTAGTAAAATAGAACCCATAAATAAAATTCAACCAACCAAAATAAAACACAACAAACAAACAAAAAAAGCCTAGAGCAAGATGGATTCAGTGTAGAATTTAACCAGAATTTCAAAGTCGAATGAATGCCCACACTCCTCAAATAATTCTGAAAAGTAGAAACTGAAGGAATATCTCCTAATTCTCTTTTAGGAGACCACTATTACTTAATAACAAAACTATACAAAGACCCAACAAAGCACAAAAATTATAAAACAAATATATTTTACAATATAGATGCAAAAAAACTTTATAAAATACTTGCAAAATACTTCAAAGAACACATCAAAATTATTACCTGCCATAATCAAATGATTTTTATCCCATAGATGTTGGATGGTTCAACATATATAAATGAATAAATGTAACCTACTACATAAACAAACTAAAAGACAAAAAAGAAACCCATATGATCATCCCATTCAATGCAGAAATGGCCTTTGACAAAACCCCAGCCTCTCTTTATGGTAAGTCCTGGAAAGATGAGCAAGGCAGGGGATATACCTCGACATAATAAAGGCAATTTACATCAAACCCATAGCCAATATCAACTTAAAATGAGAGAACTCAAAGCATTTCCACAAAAATCAGTAACAAAACAATAATCTCCACTTTATCCATAGCTATTCAATATAGTACTTGAAGTCTTAGCCATATCAATAAGACAACTGAAGAAGGTCAAAGGCATACAAATAGGAAAAAAAGATACAAAAGTGTCTTCCTCTGCAGATGATATGATTTTGTACACAAAAGGACGTAAACAAATCCCACCAGGAAAATTATGTAGCTAGTAAGCACTTTCAACAAAGTAGAATTATACAAAATTAACAGGCAACAATCAGTGTTATATACAAATGACAAACAACTGAAAAGGAGATCTGGGAAATAGTACCATTCATGATAGCATGAAAAACATATCCTTTGGATAAGTCTAACCATGCAAATAAGAAACTTTATCATAAATATTTAATGTTAAAATATTTAAGAAAGAAAATCAAGAAGACACCAGAGATGGAAAGATCTCCCATGCCCATGCATCAATAGGATTAATACTGTGAAAATGGCCATCCTACCAAGTGCAATCTATAGATTCAATGCAATCGCCATCAAATATTGAATATAATTCTTCACAGATCTTTTTTTCCTTTTTCATTAGTCTTCTCCCATATATTACATTCGAACTGTAGTTTTCTCTCCCTCCTCTCCTCCCAGTCCCTCCCCCAACCTCCCATATCTCCCAGATCCACTCCTCCTCTTCTCCCTTAAAAAAAAAAGGCAGACCTCCCAGGGATATCAACCAAACATGGCATATCAAGCTATAGGAAGACTGAGTATATCCCCTCATATTAAGGCTGGATGAGGCAACACAGTAAGAAGCAAGGGAGACGGCCCCTGTTACCACTGTTAGTAGTCCTAGAAGAACACCAATCTATACAACCATAGCATATGCAGAGGGACTATGTCAGAGCCAGATAGACTCCCTGGTTGCCTGTTCAGTCTCTTTGAGCCCCTATGAGCCTGGCTAAGCTGATTTTGTGAGTATTCTTTTGGTGTCCTTGACCTCTCTGGCTCCTACAAGACTTCTTCCCCTTTTTCTGCAGGATTCCCAACTTCTGTCCAATGTTTGGCTGTAGGTCTCTGAATCTGCTCTCATCAGTTGCTGGACGAAGTCTCACTGATGACAGTTATGCTAGGCTCCAGTCTACAAGTGTAACAGAGTATCATTAGGAATCATCTCATTTACTTTTTTAATAGTAATTTTATTTTATAATTAAGTTAATTTCACCTATCAGCAATGGATTCCCCCATCCTCCTTCCTCCTACCCCCAGCCCTCCTCCCCAACCCACCCCCCACTCCCACCGCCTCATTTACTTTTTTTTTAGGTCATGTTTGGTTCCATCCTTGGTCTCTGGGCAATCCAGACTCTGGTTCCTGGGCCTCCAGGCAGTGTCAGGCATGGGCTCCCTCTTGTGGCATGGGTCTCAAACTGGAGCAGTCATTGGTTGGGCACTCCTGCAAGTCCTGTGCCACCTTTACCCTAGCATATCTTTCAGGCAGGACAAATTATAGGTCAAAGGTGTTGTGTATTGGTCTGGATTGGTATCCCAAACTCTCCACTAAAAGCCTTACCTGTTTCCAGAAGATAGCCAGTTCAGGTGCTGTATTCCCCATTACTAGGAGTCTTTGCTAGGGTCATCATCGTGGATTCCTGGGAGTTTCCATTGCACTAGGGTTCTACCTCTCCCCCTAAATGATCCCCAGTTCCAATTGTGTCTCCCAGTGCTCTTTCCCTTCACTCCAAGTCCACTCGTGAAATCTATTCTATTTACCCTTCCCAGGGAGATTTATGCATTCCTCCCTTGAGCCATCCTTGTTACTTAGCCTTTCTGGGTTTTCCACAGACATTTTAAAAAATCTTCAACTTCATATGGAAACATACACATGACAAAAACAAAAACAGGATAGCTAAAACAACCCTAAATAGTAAAGAATTACTATAGCTACCACCACCTTAGATTTCAAGTTGTATTTGACAGAGATAAAGTAATCAAAAAGCATAGTGTTGGAATAAAAACAGACACATTGATCAGCAGAATGTAACTGAAGGCCCAAGTACACACCCTTATGGACACATGATTGTTTTTATAAAAAAGTCAGAAATATAAACTGAAAAAAAGATAGAATCTTCAACCAATGGTGCTGTTCAAACTGGGTGGCTGCATGTAAAAGGACACATCTCTCACCCTGCAAAAACTCAACTGCAAATGGATCTAAGACTTCAACATAAGACCAGATGCCATAAGCCTGATTTAGAAGAAAAAATGGAGAATTGCATTGAGCTCATTGGCACATGAAATGACTTTTTGAACAGGATACAAACCAAACAGAGATTAAGACTAAAAAATAATAAATGGGACCACAGGAAACTGAAAAGCTTCTGTACCACAAAGGACATCATCATTTGGGAAAAGTGGTAGTGTACAGAATGGAATAAGAGCTTTACCAGTTATGAATCTGATAGGTGTTAGGATCTAGAATATATTTAAAAACAGCAACAACAAAAGACAAATTTGAAGACCAAGAAAACACCCGAATAACACAATTTGACAAATGGAGTAGAGAACTAAGTAGTGTTCTCAAAATATGAAACACAAATGGCTGAGATCCACATTTCTCTCTTAGGGTTCTCATTTCCTAGCTTCTCTGGAGCTGTGGGCTGTAGTCTGATTAGCCTCTGCTTTACATCTAGTATCCACTTATGAGTGAGTACATACCATGTTTGTCTTTCTGAGTCTAGGTTACCTCACTCAGGATGATATTTTCTAGTTCCATCCATTTGCCTGAAAAATCTCATAATGTTTTTTTTTTACAGCTGAGTAATACTCCATTGTGTATATGTACCACATTTTCCTTACCTATTCTTCAGTTGAGGGGCATCTAGGCTGTTCCTAGGTTCTGTCTATTACACATAATGCTGCTATGAACATAGTGGAGCAAGTGTCTTTGTGGTATGGTTGAGAATCCCTTGCGTATATGCCCAAGAGTGGTATCACTGGGTCTTGAGGTAGTTTCATTCCCAATTTTCTGAGAAGTCACCATACTGATTTTCAAAGTGGCTAGCTATACAAGTTTGCAGTACCACCAGCAGTGGAAAAGTGTTCCCCTTTCTCCACATCCTCCCCAGCATAAGCTGTCATCTGTTGTTTTTGATCTTAGCCATTCTGACAGGTGTAAAATGGTGTCTCAGAGTCATTTTGATTTGCATTTCTCTGATGATTAAAAATATTGAGCAATTCCTTAAATGTCTTTTGGCCATTTGGGATTCTTCTGTTGAGAATTCTCTGTTTAGATCTGTAGCCCATTTTTTAATTGGATTGCTTGGTATTTTGCTATCTAGTTTCTTGAGTTCTATATATATTTTTGAGATCACCCCTCTGTCAGATGGGGGATTGATGAAGATATTTTCCCATTCTGTAGGCTGTCATGTTGTCTTATTTACTGTGTCCTTTGCCTTATAGAAGCTTCTCAGTTTCAGAAGGTCTCATTTATTGATTGTTGCTCTCAGTGTGTGTGCTACTAGTGTTATATTTAAGAAGTAGTTTCCTGTGCCAATGCATTCTAGGCTATGTAGTGGGTAGCCATTCCAGCTTGGTTCTGGAAGTTCCAACCCCCATTGAGACTCTGGCAACTGTCACGCCTACGAGGCGGGGCGAGGGGAGGCGCCTGGGGACCCTAGAGCTGGATGGGCCAGCGCTCGCTCTGGGCGCTCTCTCTCTCGGTGCCGGAACGCTGACCATGCAGATTGACTGTGCAGAGCTCCGGAGAACACCGCTGGACTGCGTTACACTTTCCCCAGACCCTGCGACCTACCCATTACTTAATTTGTGAGTTACGCCATTAAATAAATATCCTTTTAACTACGTGGAGTGGCCAAAATAATTTCTCCAATATCTGGCGCTCACGTGGGGCAAACTCCAAAGGCCTGGGCGGCTCCCGCCGTCTCCTCCCTAGCTGGCGGGTACCTAAACCCGCCTGCAAAGTTCCATATAACCAGGGAACACCTACACGGTTCCATTCCCGAAAAAGGGAGCAGCTAGTCCAATCTCAATTCCCTAGCTTAGCCCCAGACCAGCGAAAGAGGCAGGAGAGTGCTAGCTCCAATTTCTGCCATCTCCGCCATTTCCGCCATCTCCCTCCGACTCCAGCCAAGATCGCCAGCAGGCCCTGTTTTGGAGCTGTACCATCGCCACCTGCTGGCTGAAAAGTGCTACTACATGAAAGGTAAGCATATTGTTTCAAGTAAAGGTACTTGATAATTTTACACCTTAAAATTGACTAACAAATTTTGAGTAATTCGTGTAATATGGCCGACAACATTACCTCACAAGAATTTAAAAACCTTTTTGCCTGTATGATGAATGACATCTTCCTGGAAATATACGACATTCCTAAGGCATATCTGGGCTATACCATTTTGGCATTCATCATAATAATTCACACAGTGTTCAAACACTGGTTTAAGAACAAAGATGAGTCATTATTGGGACTGATACAGGCTTTAAAAGATAGCAATGAAGGCTTACAGAAAAAGATTCTCTCTCTGGAATCTCCTTTCAAAGATAGCAATGAAGGCTTAGAGAAAAAGATTCTCTCTCTGGAATCTGCTTTCAAAGATAGCAATGAAGGCTTAGAGAAAAAGATTCTCTCTCTGGAATCTGCTTTCAAAGATAGCAATGAAGGCTTAGAGAAAAAGATTCTTTCTCTAGAATCTGCTAATCAGGATTTACACAACAGGCTTGTACCCAAAATTGATTTTATTGATAATAAATATGAATATTTAATGGATAGAACACTAACTCTCCAGAGTGAAGTTGTGGCTACTCAGACAGTATATAAGGAAGAAAGATTATTGTTAATTGATAGGATAAGGTCCATGGAATCATGTGTTTCTGAGGAACATAAAAACTTCTATGATTCCATGAGAAATATGGAGTCCCTTGCAAGAGAGGAGGTTCACTCCCTAGAACAGACCCTAGGTGCTCGTTTGCAAGCCCTAGAAGAAACTCTCAGTAAACATGACAAAGGAACTAATAAGCAGAAGGTCAAGACCATAGAGGTTGTAACATCTCCAAATGGCTCTCATACAATGGCTTATCCTGTTATTGTCCATGAGAAGCCAGCAGATGACACACACCCCGAGCCATATATGACATATACATTACAACCAATTTCAACAAGGGACTTTAAAAATATAAAGGAAGCAGTAGTTACGTATGGGATACAATCCACATATGTAAAACAGATGTTAAATTCGTGGTCTACCTCACATAGAATCATTCCAGATGACTGGCATCAGTTAATTTCAGCTGTTCTAGAATATAGTCAGCAGTTACAGTGGAAAAGCTGGTTGAGAGAAGAGGCAAAAAATTTAGAACAACAAGGTAAAATCAGAGGTTTTGTGATCTCCCAAGATCAAATACTTGGTGAGGGATGTTTCGCTGACAGGAATGTACAAGCCACTTATGATGAGCATACAATATCCCTATGCCGTACAGCAGCTCTAAATGCTTGGGAAAAAATTCCAGAACCTGGAAAACCAACTGAGGTATACACAAAGATATTTCAGGGACCGCATGAACCCTTCACTGATTTTTTACAAAGACTGAACAGAGCTATAACAAGAGCTGTGTCAGACAAAGAATTAAGAAAAGTATTAACTGAGTCCTTGGCGTTCGACAATGCTAATGCAGAATGCAGAAGAATACTTACACCATTAAAGATCAGATCAGCTCCTTTGGAAGAATGGATTCAATATACTAATGGTGTTCAGTCTCTTAACTACAGTAATGAGGCTTGGATAGGAGAGACAAATCCCAGAGGTGAAAGAAGGCCCCGTGTTACCAAATGTTTTAAGTGTGGTACACCAGGTCATGTAAGTAAAAACTGTACATGGGGTACTCCTAGAAGCAATACTCCTTCTAGGAATAGCCTAAACAGGAGACCCCAACCACCTCCTGGATTATGTAGAAGATGTGGCAAAGGCCGACATTGGACCAGTGAGTGCAGATCAAAAATAGATATACAAGGCAACCCTTTACTGGCAGGAAACGCCTCAGGGGGCCTCTTGCAGGCCCCCAAACCAAATGTAGTACAAACATTCCCTGCCACTGTGGAAGAAATTCCTCTCCAGGACAACTGAATAAACCAATGCCTAATGTAAAAACCGATACTGCAATGGATGATAAAACAGCTTTGATAGATGGATCACAGTTTACAAAGAACACTATAAAACAAATATTTTGGCAGACTTCCATAAATGAACAAAGACCAAAGCTTAGAATTCGAATTAATGGCCTGGTTCTGGAGGGCCTGGTAGACACAGGTGCAGATGTGACTATAATTACACCAAAATCATGGCATCCGAATTGGCCTCTTCAAGAGGTAGATGTCCAACTGTTAGGGATTGGCACCCTATCTCAGATAAAACAGAGTTCGAGATGGGTTGAATGCATAGGGCCAGAAGGACAGAGAGGAAGGCTGAAGCCTTATGTAGCAAATGTAGCAGTAAATCTTTGGGGCCGAGATCTGTTACAACAGTGGAATACCCAGATTAAAATTCCTACACTTTCAGAAAAGGAATATAGACCAATGCATGTTTCTAGGAATAATATCATAACATGCTATAAAAATCAGTCACCAACCATTCAGGCTGTTCACAAACAGAGCACGACTGTTGTTGAACTCTCAGAAGTACCAACTGCCTTACCTTTCAAATGGCTAACTAATAAACCTGTCTGGGTTGGACAATGGCCTTTGACAAAAGAGAAGCTACAAGCTTTAGAACAGCTGGTTCAAGAGCAGTTAAATGCTCAACACATTGAAGAATCTACCAGCCCTTGGAATTCTCCTGTATTTGTTATTAAAAAAAAATCTGGTAATTGGAGAATGCTGACAGATCTGAGAGCTATTAATAAAGTAATTCAGCCAATGGGCTCCCTACAGACTGGGATGCCCTTGCCCTCTATGCCACCAAAAGAATGGCCTATAATAGTTATTGACTTAAAAGACTGTTTCTTTACCATACCCTTACAGGAAAATGATAGAGAAAAATTTGCCTTCACAGTACCTAATTATAATAATTCTCAGCCAGTCAAGAGATATCAATGGAAGGTCCTCCCACAGGGAATGTTAAACAGCCCTACTTTGTGTCAATACTTTGTGCAGAAACCATTAGAGATAATTCGTGTAAAGTTTCCACAATCCATAATTTATCACTATATGGACGATATCCTATTAGCTGATCCAAAGTTAGATACATTGGAAAGCATGTTTGAAGAAGTAAAAAAAGTTTTGCCTCGCTGGGGACTGCAAATTGCTCCTGAAAAAATACAAAGAGGAGATTCTATTAATTACTTAGGATATAAGATAGAGCTACAAAAAATTAGACCCCAAAAGGTACAACTAAGAAGAGATAGATTGAAGACTCTTAATGATTTTCAAAAGTTATTAAGAAGCATTTCCAACTTACTGGGTATCATGGGAATACCCAAAGATGGACTACAAAATTTGGCTAATACTCTAGAAGGGGACAAAGAATTAAATAGTCCAAGAGAATTATCAGCCGAAGCTGAGAAGGAATTGGCTCTAGTAGAAAAGACAATTCGAGAAGCACATGTGGATCGTGTGGATCCAGAACTTAAATGCATTCTTGTCATATCCCCCTCCAGACATTCCCCAACAGGTATTTTGATGCAGAGGGAAGATATTATATTGGAATGGATATTCCTACCACATAAACCAAATAAGAAATTAAAGACTTATATAGAAAAGATCTCTGATTTGATTCAAAAGGGTAAATTAAGACTTCGCCAGTTGACAGGAATGGACCCAGCAGAAATTGTAGTACCATTAACTAATGAGGAAATTTCATCACTATGGAAAGATAATGAATACTGGCAGAGAGCCTGCAGTACTTTTTGGGAGATATTAACAACCACTATCCCAAAAGCAAGAGAATAGAATTCATAAAGAAGACTGAATGGGTCCTTCCTCACATTGTACGACAAAAGCCAATTTCTGGAGTCCTCACATTCTATACTGATGCAAATAAATCAGGGAAAGCAGGATATAAATCAGGAGACTTAAGTAAAGTGGTGCAAAGTCCATATAGCTCTGTACAAAAGGCAGAACTGTATGCCATTCTTATGGTACTGATGGACTTCACAGAACTCCTCAATATAGTCACTGACTCTCAATATGCAGAGAGAGTTGTTTTACATATTGAAACTGCTGAATTTATTCCTGATAATACAGAATTAACTTCATTATTCATAAAATTGCAGGAAATCATCAGAAAAAGGGAACATCCTATATATATAACACATATCAGATCCCATACAGGTCTGCCAGGACCTTTAGCACAAGGTAATGATGAGATTGATCAGTTACTAATAGGTAATGTGCTAGAAGCTTCAGAATATCATAAGAAACACCATATAAATAGCAAAGGTTTGAAGAAGGATTTCTCCATCACTTGGCAACAGGCTAGGGATATTGTGAAAAAATGTCCTATTTGTTCCATCTATAACCAAACTCCATTACCTGCAGGGAGTAATCCAAAAGGTATATAAAGAAATGAAATTTGGCAGATGGATGTGTTTCATTTTGCAGAATTTGGAAGATTAAAGTATGTACATCATACCATTGACACCTATTCAGGATTTCAATGGGCAACTCCTATGAGTTCTGAAAAGGCTGATTCTGTGATTACACACCTATTAGAAGTTATGGCCATCATGGGAATACCTGTACAAATTAAGACAGACAATGCCTCAGCATATGTCTCCAATAAAATGAGACAGTTCTTTGCTTATTATAATATAAAGCATGTTACAGGTATACCACACAATCCCACAGGCCAAGCAGTCATAGAGAGATCCAATCGAACTTTAAAGGATATGCTGAATAAACAGCAACAGGTAACAATGACTCCTAGAAATAGACTGCATAGTGCTTTATTAACCTTGAATTTTCTCAATGCTAATGAGAAAGGAACAACAGCTGCGGAGAGACATTGGACAACAGACAAAACTCCTGAGCTAAACCAACCAGTTTATTTTAAGGATGTGCTGACCTCAGAATGGAAACCTGGATATGTTCTACGTTGGGGAAGGGGTTTTGCCTTTGTTTCTGCAGGAGAAGAAAAGCTATGGATACCAACAAAATTAATAAAAATTCGATTCGAACAGGAAAAACCCCTTGATGAAGAGAAGTAAAAGATCATCCACCAATGTGACATCTCTACAAGTTGTAAGAAAAATTTAACAATCAAAGGGTGGGGTAGTGTTCTGTTTTTGTCTTTCCAGGATAATGGAAATCTTCCAAAACTCATAAGGCCTTGGATATCCGGATGTTTACAGCAGAAAGGAAGAATCTATTGGTACCAATCTACACATGGTAAAATCTCACTGTCTAACATCTTTCTCTCTATCAATCTAGAAAAGTTGTGGTTCCAATTCAATTATAGCCAAGCTGGCTTTGGAGATGGAATTGGCTCACTCCTTCTCTAAATCCAAGCATATTGCTAAAAGAAAAGTTTAAGAGATTCTTCAGTCCCATATCAGAAGAGCCCTCTGGTGTGAGACAGAAGGAAACCAATAAAAAGGGACCATTGTCTTCTAAATTCTAATTCTCTCCATGCTTACTCTTGATTTCTCAGAATCCTTTCTTACATGCTATGTCCTCTTTAAATCCAAACCTCCCATTTTTGATAACAAATAAGTTTTTCCAATAGCAATCTCAGAAGTCACCAGAAGGAAGATGGGGCCCCAACAACAACAACTCTACCCAATCCAGAATGATGCCATGGTAATCATCATCATACTACACTTCTTGCCAGAATTTCAGACAATCTTACCCATTACTCTAAAACTTGCTGCAGAACCTACAGTTAGTCTAACTGAGATTTAACTATCTGAGCTTTCTCACAGTACTCAACAGATAACATCACCCCCTAAACGGCAGGAAGCAATTCTAAGAAAACGACGCCCCTTCTCCCTTAGGTTTCATAATTCTCAGGGTTATGGATGATGGTTATAGGGTTGGGAGTGGAAGAAAATATTAACTCAGTATTGTAAAAAAAAAAAAGGGGGGGGAGAAGAAATGGAACAGATAGGTATAAGATATGATGGTAAATCATTGTATATACTAGTAAACAAACTTAGTAAAATAGCAACCTTAGATAATTTGCACTGTAATTTGTACTGTTATAGATTCTTATATGTTGATACAAATGTAAACTATGTTTATACTCCTGTTTAAGATAATTTGTATATTGATACAAATACAGAACTATATTTGTTATAATGTACATATATTTCTACTCTTTTTTTTTTTTTTTTTTTTTTTTTTTTTTTTGGTTTTTCGAGACAGGGTTTCTCTGTGTAGCTTTGCGCCTTTCCTGGAGCTCACTTGGTAGCCCAGGCTGGCCTCGAACTCACAGAGATCCGCCTGGCTCTGCCTCCCGAGTGCTGGGATTAAAGGCGTGCGCCACCAACGCCCGGCTATTTCTACTCTTATTTGAAACATTTTTATATTGATACAAATGTAAATTTATATCTGTCATACTTTATATATGCTCTACTTCTGTTTAGGATATTTGGTATATTGATATATATTTAATATTATTGTCATATTGCATATTGCACTATATATTCCTACCTCTGTTATAAATATCTTGTGTATTGTCACAATTTTGAAGTCATCGTTCTTCACCATACATTTGCTTATAGACTGTTTACCTTATTTATGTGAAGCCTTAGTCCTTAGGTTATTTCGATAGATAAGATTTATAGATTTATAGTCGCCTATGCCTGTCATCTCTATAGTTACGTTAGTTAGGTTATCCAGATTTACAGATACATAGGTCAGATGGGCAGGTAATCTTCAAACACTTCATAGACCTGGAGAATATGGCATTTAAATAACTTAGAATTCTGTTGACATGAGACAAAATTGCTCCTGGCTGCACCAATTGATCCCAAGAGAATGTTGGGCTTCTAAGACATTTCCATTTGGAAGTTTGTCTTTTGGCACAAAATGGCCTACTGGGCAAAGAACTGCCCTTGCCTTGATGGCTGACAGTACAAATGCAATGCTCTCCTTTCTGGACAAGCGGGACACAAGGAAAGCGACCACTGTACTCTGCCAAGACAGGGTAAGATGGTCTTTCAGAAATCCTGCTTCTGAAAATGGTCTGTCAGATACTCTAGGCCTGTAGCCAATTTGAATGCACCAACAATGCTGAGAAACATTAGGTAACTGTCCAGGCTGCCAGCTGTCTTGGTCTACTCTTGCAAGATTCCCGAAAGTTGCTTGCATCCATCTACCATTTCTCAGGGACCATTATGTTCCTTCTCAGGTCTTTGATGGGATTGAAGACTAGCAGTTATAGTTACAACTTAGTATATATAATATCTTAGATAGAACATATTAAGTATTAGGTTCAGGTTCTTTAGGATAGGACACCTTTGAATGATCTTTATAACATGCTGTTTACCTATGCTCTATACTTCTCTGGATTTTAGTATGTGTTTCTTGCTTGACATTGTTTGCATTGGTTGTAGTTACATTTTACCTAGGTCATTATCTCTCATTATTTCTGGACAATATTTGATAACCATTCCTTTGTATTAGTTTAGAACCTTCTTATTTAGACAAAAAGGGGGAGATGTAGTGGGTAGCCATTCCAGCTTGGTTCTGGAAGTTCCAACCCCCATTGAGACTCTGGCAACTGTCATGCCTACAAGGAGGGGCGAGGGGAGGCGCCTGGGGACCCGAGAGCTGGATGGGCCAGCGCTCGCTCTGGGCGCTCTCTCGGTGCCGGAACGCTGACCGTTGCAGATTGACTGTGCAGAGCTCCGGAGAACACCGCTGGACTGCGTTACACTTTCCCCAGACCCTGCGACCTACCCATTACTTAATTTGTGAGTTACGCCATTAAATAAATATCCTTTTAACTACGTGGAGTGGCCAAAATAATTTCTCCAATAAGGCTACTTTATACTTTCTCCTCTATCAAGTTCAGTGTAGTTGGGTTTATGTTGAGGTCTTTGGTCCACTTGGATTTGAGTTTTGTGCATGGTGATAGATACAGATCTATTTACAATAAATTCAGGGACCCACAATTGGACAAAGTGCAGAGAAAGACAGACTTTGAAGCACTCATGGCTTTCATGAAACCCATACCTTCAAAGGAGGAGACAACAAGATTGTAAAAGCCAGTAGTGATAGATAACTCCAAAGAAACTGCTTTCTAGACACAACATGACTGATATATATATATGAAGTCATTTTTGCTGAAACCACTAAGTCCCCATGCCTAGGATTAGTTGGCCATCACAAGGTGAACTCAAGTGGACTTTTCGTATCATTTTGCTTTATTTTCACATTTTTGTCTTATTGTTACTTTGCTTCTTTGTTTTTATTTTCATTTTGTGGGTTTTATATGTTTGTTTTTTTTCTTAGTTATTTATTTTGAGAGAGAGACAGAACATAAAGTTAGGAGTGTAGGGAAACATGGAGTATCCAGAAGAAGTTGGGAAGTGGAAACAATAAAAATTTATTTTATTTAAACATTTTCAATAGAAACTAACAATAAAAATAAAATAAACAAATATATATCTTTCTATATTTATATTTTCAATGCTCTGAAGCTTTTTCAAATAGAAGTGTCTAAACTTTTTCAATGGGAACATAGCCTTGTTTATAATCTGTAAGTAACTGTCTTCTATATTTATACTTAGAAGTTCATCTGGCTTCATGTTAAATCCTTGGATCCCACTTTTTGAAGTACATTCATTTAATGTGTGTATGTGTTTGTGACATAGCATGCCACAGTTCAGATGTAGAGATCAAAGCACAGCCTGTGCCTCAGTTCTCTCCTCCAGGCATGAGGAGCCAGGAAATCAAACTGAGATTGTCAGGCTTGGCAAAACGTACACCTGGTGAGCCATCTTTCTGGCCTGGATCCCACTTTCCAGCCTTGGGAATACTGAAAGCATGGCTACATTTTCTTGTTGAACAGTCTTGTTCTTCAGAATGACATTCTTAAACAGATTTTTCTTCCATTACAGGTATGTATGATGACACCATTGCTGGAGTACTCAAGGAATCTGCCTATTTTTCCTTTAAAGTTTGAAATTTTAGTAAATATGACCTAGAGTTGTGATCTTGGGATTCATCCTCTGGCTCTTGAATTCCTTCTGTGTACTCTTCTAAGATGTTCTCTAAGTTTTAAATGGAGTGATATTGCTGTCACACGTAGGGTGGAGCACTCTGCCATCACTTATTCTCAGTTCTTGTTCAATTATGAGTTTTTGTTTTAACAGCTACCCACTTCAACACTTTACTCACATTCACACCCCCACCCTTGCCTCTCATATCCTCATCTTCACAAATATCATCGGTTTTCATTTTATATTGATATATAGCCTAGACACAAATAGATGGATGATGGTTGGATAGATGGATGGGTGATAGATAGATGATAGATAGATAGATGATAGATAGATGATAGATAGATAGATAGATAGATAGATAGATAGATAGATAGATAGATAGATAGATAGATGATATTACTTTCTTTAATTCCCATAAGAAGGGGAAAATCAGAAGTTAGTAATTGTGGAAGGGGGATAATTCATTGTAAGCCAAAAATGTATATAGGGCATTCATAGATAAGTAGTTTCTTGACCACAGCTTAAAGTAATACCCATTACATAGAGAAGCCACAGAAAGTGAGGCCGGACAATATCTTGCTGAAGAAATAAAGAGAACAATGGCTTCACATCACATTAACTGCTTCTGTGTAAAGTTTTTACATCACCCATAAATCCATGTAGCATAATTGGAAAAGAAATATAAATGTATTTTACTTATAAATTGGAAGGTACACTTTCAGAAAGGGATACCAAAGGCCTGTAATATACATGTGTGAAGATATTTGACAGGAATGAGTTACTTTCTTGCTTTATGTCAGCTATTTTAATATAGCTCCTGAGTCTTTATGAGTTGGTTTTGTGATCTCTCTTAAAATATTGTAAGTTAGAACATTTCCCATTCTTATTCAACAACTCAAAGGTAATGGAGAAAACAACTAGAAAGGAAAACACTGCTAGTTCACAGGGTTTTTTTCTTTTTTTACATGCATTCCAGTGAGTGAAGACACTGAAATGCATCTCTCTGTTCATAAAAGATTTTAACATGCAAAATCTTTGAAACATAAATTTGAAATGTGTAAATAAAAATTACAGTGTCACACTTCACTAACCTTTTAGTGTAAACAGAAGCCTGAACTTTTTATTTAAATTCTGGCAGCTGCTTCTAAGTTTGAATGGTTGACAAGCATTTGTATAAAAACATTGGATAATGGAACACAGACCAAAGGACATTCTTACCTTCAAATAGACTATTAGTGATATTTTTAAGGACCTATTTTTAGACAAAGTACATTGTTCTGAATTATGAGTCACCTCACCATCTGCAGCGGGTTGAATGATTCTGCTTTATTCACCCTTTGAAGATTTATTTTCATTGCATATATTTGAAATGTACAACATGGAACTTTGGCTATATATTTACATTGTGAAAATATGGCTACAATAAACAAAGGTATTTATCATCTTTTACAATAATCCTTTTACTGGTGACAAGAATGCATTACTAATTATTTTTAAGTGGAATTTTACTTTATAATCTATATGTAATGTTGTATCACTTTTGTCATTATGTGACATATTTCTGTGTCTAGATATATATTTTGGCCTGGTATTCACTATTTGCACCTTTTTCTCCTCTCCTACTCTCCTCTAACACTCCTGTCCTTTACAATAACTACTGTTCTACTTTTTGTTCCTACTTACTTGACTTTTGAAAAAACTGCATGTGTAAGTAAGAACATATGAATATGTTTTCTTCCAAATCCAACTTATTTCACTTAGACATCCTTAGGTTTCAGCTATGCTTTTTCTATAGGTTGAGTTATGCTCTGTTGCCTACATCTATATGCCACAATATTGATATTTAATCATCTGTCAATGGAAATTTAGACTATCCCTGTCTCTTACTAATGGAGGATAATGCTAAAGTAAACACGGCTGTGCAGGTGGCCCTACAAAATACTGACTTTATTTCTGTTGGCTCTCTACTCAGTAAAGGGTTTTCTGGGTTATATGGTTACCCTGTATTTAATTTGTTGAGAAGTCTTTGTATTATTTTCCATGAGTACT
Organism: Peromyscus maniculatus bairdii; assembly: GCF_049852395.1. Taxonomy (NCBI): domain Eukaryota; kingdom Metazoa; phylum Chordata; class Mammalia; order Rodentia; family Cricetidae; genus Peromyscus; species Peromyscus maniculatus. The sequence continues at coordinate 203,629,233 of NC_134852.1, read as the reverse complement.
ACTTAAAATTTTACTTTTCTCCACAAACTGGACAGTATTTATTTATTTTTGGTAATATTCAAGTCAATGGTATAAAATAATATCCCATTGTTTTAACCTTCCTTTCTTTGATATTATTGACATTGAGCATATTTTTATATACACATTGTACATTTGCATGTCTTTTTTGAAAATTATCTATTCAGGTTTTCTTGCCCAACATTTAATGAGATTGTTTCTTCATTAGTTTATTCAAGTCCCATGGCTCTCATATAGACTTGGATCCTAACTCCTTCTCAGATGTGAGTCTCATAACTATTTTCTTCCAACCCAAAGTCTGCCTTTTCTCATTTAACTATTTATTTTTCTCCACATGCAAAGCTACCTTTCATATTTTGTTTAATATGTTAAAAATCATTTCAGAGATCCATAGGAAGGAAGCTTACTCCTATATTTTCTTCTGGGAGTTTCATAGTTTCAGATTTTCTGTTTATGACTATAATTAATGGAATAGCAATAGAAACATCAGCAAGAACATAGGAATGTCCCTAAGTACATAAACACCATGCACCACAACCCTGAAAAATCAAGGTCAAACAAGAAAGCAGACAAGAATTTCTTAAAATATAGAGAGAAAACATAAACACAACATAGAAAAACTATGAGATGTGGCAAAAGCATCACTGGTGTGACCATTTATAGGAATAAACACTGACATATGAAAAGAAGCTCAAACATAAACAACTTCACTTTACACCTCTATGAACTAGAAAAAAATGATTTATTCAAAAACAAGTAGACTCCAAGTTGTCAGAAAGTAAGAAATACTAAAGATCAGAACAGAACTATACAAAATAGATAAAACGAAGCTTACGGGAAATATTATTGAGGTTTAGTTACTTGAAAATTTTGACAAACTCTTAGCTAAAATAACAATAAAAAGAGAGAAGATTTAAATTTAAAGGCAGATATAAAAGACAATTTACAGTGTGTACTTCATTCATAAAATGGATGGTAAGGCACAGTTATGTATAAGTATATTTAGCAGATTGGATAACTAAGCCAATGGATGAATTAGTGGAATCTAATCCCTTCCTTGTGGGCTTAAGAGGAAATAGAAAAACTGCACAGGTCAACAGCAAATGATTAAAACTGCTCCCAGAAACTCCCAACAAAGAAAAGCCAGGACTGGGTATCTTCACGGCTAACTATTACTAAACATCTAAAATACCAGCACTGATCTTCATAAACTCTCCCAAAGAACATAAATGCAGGGACATTTTCCTGCTTGCTTTATGTTGCCAGCATAACTCTAACAGCTGGACACTGTGCATAGAAATAGAATTAGCTCTCCCACAGTGCTAAATCATAGATGTAACTGGACATCTATGCTGTGCTGAGCAGCATTCCTCATGTGTAGGGCAATAAAGACACTGGCAGTAACAATACTGATGTAATGCTACTCGATACATTGATTTTTATACTCTAATGCCTGTATGGTAAGCAGTCATAGATTAAATAAGTAACTATACCTGTTAGAAGTGTTTCCCCCTTAGTTAAATCCCTTTAGCTCAAACCTTGATAGCTACATTGGTTGACTCCTAATAAACTCTGCCTCTCTCAGAAGTACCAGAAACTTAAATCCCTAAAAATGGGATTTTTAAAATATCAAAATGTTGAAACTATATCTAGGCAACAAAATAATTTGTAAATAATCACCAATATTTATTCTCTTTGAATTCCACTTTTAAAGACCATATAAGCAATAGGATTAATAGTTTATTCTCTAATGTATTTAGTAAACTTGTGAAAAGTGAAAAAGGCAAGCATTGATAAATCTCTAGAGCATTTAAAAGAAATATGCAAACACACAGAAACATAATGTCTCTGCACAGAGGAAGGTCAGTGTATGGGTGCCTCTTTCTTCAGATGTTTTGCTTACTATCTTCAGGAAGCAAGAACATCTGTCTGGTGTTTAATTAAGAAAAGTAATTTGGAGAGCTAGACAAGAGAATGAGACAGCAGAATAAAAGTTTGTTTGCTTCCAATGTATTTGTGTTATGAAGCAGCCACATTACTTGGCCCATTGTACACTGTAAAAAGACCAAACCAGTTGTTAACAATTAAAACATCTTACTGGGAATCTGATAATCACTCCTTTAACTGTATACTTTCACTTAAAATGGATAGTTTTTCTCTTTTTTAATTGGATTTAAGGCCTAATCCATTGGAAGGAGTCCTTACTTGACATGACTCAAGTGACCAAAAACCTGACAGTACATAGGTCATAGGCCTTGCAGAAAAACCTACTACTATTATTTTGCTAAAGGGATATAACAATAAAATTATTCCTAATGACATACTGCTATACACATAGATGAGCTCCTCACACAACACCCATATGAAAAACTTTTCCTCAAATCAGATGGTGAATGCAGAGACCCACAACTGGATGAGGTGCAGATAGTAAGCTACTTTGGAGCACTCAACTTTATCAAACACCACCCACAAAGGTTCAGGAATCTACATGGAAGAAGAGGTGGAAAGATCATAAGAACCAGAGGCGTGGGACTACTCCAAGGAAGCAATACTTTCTAGATACTACAGGGCTGATATACATGTGAGCTCACAGAGACTGTGACAAAGCACACAGGCCTGCACATGTTCAAAGCAAACTCCCAGCACTGAGAAGGGAACATAGACATACATTCCCACTGGTAAACAAGAAGGTGTTTGTACCTGATACCTGCTGGGAAAGGAAATCATCAGTTTTCTCCAGTGGAACATAACTGGGTATTATATCAACTGCACTCAGGGCAGGCCACATGCCAAGGAGTAGTTGGCAACACAAATTTGACTTCATGGTTTTTCTGTGTGCTTCTTGTTTTGTTGTCTTGTTTTTTTTTTTTAACTTGTTTTGATTTTTGTTATTTGTTGTTTCTTGAGATAAAAGAGAGATAAAAAAATCATGAATTTAGGTGTGTAGGGAGGTGGGACTAATCTGAGAGGAGTTGGGGGAAGTTAAAGAATGTAATGAATATATATTGCATGGAAAATTAAATAAATTGAAAAAATGATACCACATTAACTGCAGAAAAACATGATAGTTTTTGTCTTTGCATTTCTCAGAGTAGCTGGTGGTTTTAAACATTTTGTTAGTTCTTTCCTAGGAAGCACATTCTTTCTTTGAAGTATATAAAAACTATCACTTAGTTTGGAATAACTTCGAGGAGAGACAAGACCAATAATTTAGATGTTTCATTCTGCTTTACTGCCCACTTAAAATGTGTCCATTGACCCCACACAGTGTCCCTATGTAGTAAATTACCCGTTTTCTTTTCTATGAATCTTAGTAATTCTCTGTTGAGTAATTTCTATAACTCCCACCATATATTTAAGGTCTAATAGCACTATTTTATTTCCCATAAGCTCCAAAATTATCCCCTTCATCCAGAATTTTGCCTCTGTGCCTCTAGCTTGTTCTCACTTCCAACAACACCCATGGCCTCAGTATTCTACTTCTCTTCCTCTCTTCTGTTTTCCTCCAGTTTTGCCTCAGGAATGATGTGTACAGCCAGAACACAGAGAAGGCAAAAAGGATATATCTTCATTGGTGGATTGTCCAGGCTTCTCTTCAACCACTACAGAAATATATGTTGAAAGAGGCCACAGGTGAATTTGTGTATGCTAGAGCCTAAAATGACAAATAAATCTTTTGGGTTCTTTTTAAATAACCAGTTCTAAAGTACTAATCATAATTATAAAATCAATCATTTATTAGAATAAGAAATTAGGAGGTTTTGCTTTGATGGAAGTTCATTATGGGCTTTTGCTGAAAAGTGAAATATAATATAATGGAGAACATGTTATACTAGCAATTTTCTTAGGGCTGTAAAGATTGCTCAGTGGTTAAGAGCACCTGAAGCTCTTCCAGAGGACCAAGGCTCAATTTCCAGTATCCATGTGAGGTAGCTCACAACCATCTGTAATTCCAGTTCCAGGGAACCCAGCACCTCTAGTGTCCACAGGCACATGCACTCCCAGGCAAATACTTATATGAAGACACATAAATAAACACCTATATGTATTTTAAAATAAAAATAATTTTAATAAAATAATTTTCTTAGATGGCAAGACTTGAACCACAAAGTCAAATTACCAAATATAGCGACTGTAAGAAATTCTTATGGTTGACAAGAAATAAGACCCTAAACAGAATAGGCAGGAATGAAAGACCATGCTAGAATATGCTCCTGTGCCCTTTGGATTCATGATATAATCACTAGCAATTATTTTCAGTGCTAAGACTGGGACCAAGGGCATGATAAATGCTCACAAGCACTCTGCTCCTAATTATATCATCTACCGATACATGTGACTTTGACTCCACTATTGGAATAAGTGTGAGGAAGTCATGATGGGAACAAAGTAACAAAGGAGGAGGAAACAGGTCTGCATTGCCTCAATGCAGAAGGTATTGTTCATTATGTTCCATTTTACATATGGAAAGACAAAACAAAAATCTACAAATGCATTACCCAGAATAGATGAGATTCATCCTGGAGTACAAAATTTTGACTCCACGTCTCAAAGTCTGTAAATCAGTCACATCACTGACTAGCTGAGCTATCATCTTTCTTTTCATAAATGAAGGGAATGTCCATATGTACTGTAATATCTGAACCTTGACATCCACCAATTCTATGTATTCAGAGGCAGCAGAAAATTCCAGCCACACTCAGTGTCTCACTGCACATATGGAGGTTGATGGAAAGACTGCTACCTGTCCTCTGTATTCAACCACCTTGGGGTCACAACTATGACTTTATCAAGTAGAAAACTGACCTAAAATAGTGATAAAAATCCTTCTCAGTAAGGCTATGTATTTATTTTTAAACAAAATCTATTATTTGGTCTTTTCTCTGGGTGTTACAATTCATTTCTCTCATGAACACATAAAATTGTGAAACATTTTTGTTTCTTCTTTTGTATCACTCACCTTGTTGGCACCTTGTAAGTGACTAAACTCAGATGCTCTTGTTCTCTCAATGTGTCACATACTCAGATCTCAGATGAGTATTCTGGCAAAGTTGGAGACTCGGCACAAATAACAGCTATGTCTGCCAGATATCCTGGGTCACAGAAATCCAGGTGAGAATTTATAGAAACATGGTATGCAGGAAATGGCAGTCTGACAGCTTCTACACATGATATGAAATTATTTGGTAATCACAAATTGACATGCTTATTTCTTTCTTTCTGCATACTAAACACTCAAGATCTACAATGACTTTAAATGTGCAACGTTGAGTTCGTAAGCACATGGAAGCTAACATCTCACCCCAGTTTTTGTCTGACTCTTTAGAGTCCAGACATAAATAAGGAAATTGAAATTATCAGGTTCAATGGAGTCAAACAACCCCCATTAAATAACTAAGGTCCAAGCAAGCCTACTTAGCTTCTGAGATCATGAGATTTGACACATCCACATGGTAATATATATATATAATATATATTAAATAATAATATATATAATATTTATGAAATTCCTTTTTCCCACCCTAACTGATAGATTTGTAGCAACTCATTTAATGAAGATTAGGAAAATAATATCCTGGGCTTGCTTTCTCCATAAGTTGCATCTTTACAACTGTACACAGAACATGAGCTTTATCCTAAAATATTGTTTTAATGGCTAAGTATGTAAATAATTGAAAACATTTCTTTTTCAACTTTGTATATGTTGGAATGCACAAGTAATGTGTTCGCGCGCGCGCACATACACACACACACACACACACACACATATATATATATATATATATATATATATATATATATATAGAGAGAGAGAGAGAGAGAGAGAGAGAGAGAGAGAGATGTTCACAAATCTTTTGTTCTGAGCTCACTGTTTTCTGATAATAACTCTGCAAATGGATATTTCCCCCTAGGCAAGTTTAGTAAGGAATAATTTCTGTCTTCTAATTTAACATAAGTAAGGATCATATGCACCAAACATTTTGCCACTATGTAAGATGTGTTTCATTTGTCCAGCTTCCTACAAGCATTTTCTCACACTTGACTCAAGAGATTTTAGCATTCTTTTATGCTCTCCGCTTCTAGTATCTATTTCTTTGTGGACTAATTATAGTTCAACAAATCGTGTACTAAAATAACCCACAATTTTTATAACTTATAATATATGCTTATTGTTTTGTATTGTGAGTCTGCATATAGGATCAAGTTTGATTTAATGATACAAATTCACATTTAGGGTGCAGATTTACAGTATGTCTCTTTCATATATACTGAGGTTCAGACAGGAGGAGCAGTAGCTATCTATAGCATAAGCTTCTAGTAGCACATTACTGAAACATAAAGCAACCATCTTCTGATTCTTGTATAACCTTCTGCTAAAGTCAAAACAATAGTATACATCTGCCCTAAGGCCATGATAAGCAGTACCAGTGTTATTATTTTGCTATGGGTAATGGAAAAATAAGGGCCAATAATTTAATCTGCCAATATACGATGAACCAGTAAAAACAATGAATTAGTATTGAACAACTACTGTTAATGTAAACAGCGAGCATGTGGTCCTTTCTACAGTGTAACTAAGTGTGAGATAGGAAACACCACAGGGCATAGAATAACCACATATCCCACAAATGAGGGAGGCACAGGCACCTTTTCAGATTCCTAATGTTTTTCCTATTTTCTGTTCTTCCTTAAGACTCAATCTGTCTACCACTGTTTGATACCTTCCTTTATCCTTTACATATGTTTCAATCATATTCTGCAAACAATTAAAAGGAGTTTCCCATTATTTAAAAATTCATATTACCAATAAACATATAAGGATGTTACTATGGTCAAAGACCTCTATTAGATTATAACTGGATTCAATACCAACCAAGGAGAAACTCTGAAATAGTTTCCCTTGGGAGTTGTAGCCATAGTTGTAGCCATCTATGCCTTCAGCTAATTAGCAAGCATTACTAATGCCAGTGGAAACCCCCCAAAGTGGGCAGATCACTCTGCATCCTCCAATGCTTCATACACAACTCAACACGCATATGCTTGTCCTGTAGAGTGTAGAGATTACCAAAGCACTCTTTGGGCATCTTCTTTTGGGGTTTTCAGGAAGCCTTTCAACTCTGTAATTATTGTCTTTTTTAATGTGTATGTGTGTGAACAAAAGAGGCAAGCCAAAGAACAAACAAGAGGCAAAACATGCAACTGTAGATGAGAATCTGCAGATAACAAGGAGTTGTGTACCCATGGCTTGAAAGTGAAATTGTTTTTCTATGTGGGTATAGGAGTGTTAAACCAATCAACTAGGCCATCCTTTCCCTCCTTAGGAAATTGGATTACAACTTCAGGGCTTGTGCTGCTGCAGATAGACATGGTAGAGATGCCATCTCCCGCATAAGAACAAGTTACAGTACTTTGACACTGAATATCTCTCTCTCTCTCTCTCTCTCTCTCTCTCTCTCTCTCTCTCTCTCTCTCTCTGTATATGTGTGTGTGTGTGTGTGTGTGTGTGTGTGTGTGTGTGTTACATAAGAGTGTAAGCACACACAAACCACAGAACACATATGGAGGTCAGAGGACAAACCTTCTACCATTGTGAGACAGGACCTCTTGTTTAATTACTCTTCACACCAGGCAAGGTGGCTTATGAGTTTCAGAAATTCTCCTGTCTCTGCTGCCACAGTAGCACTGGGAGTCCAGGTACAAGATACCAAGATATGTCATCTGGCCTCATGGGCACTTTTGGAATCTGAACCAAAGTCCTCACACTTTCTGTAAGTACTCTACTCCCTGACCCATCATCCCACTATTCTCTCTTACTCATGATTACACTATTGCTACAGATATATAAGGCCCATATTTTTTTCACTTTCACAAAAAAAATTTAAACTACCCTATAGACTTTCATAAGAAAATTGAGCTATTGCCGGGTGGTGGTGCCGCACGCCTTTAATCCCAGCACTCAGGAGGCAGAGCCGGGCAGATCTCTGTGAGTTCGAGGCCAGCCTGGGCTACCAAGTGAGCTCCAGGAAAGGCGCAAAGCTACACAAGAGAAACCCTGTCTCGAAAAACCAAAAAAAAAAAAAAAAAAAAAAAAATTGAGCTATGAAGTTTTCTCTACATTATCCGCTAAAATTAAAAAAAAAAAATAAAGAAAGAAATAATTCATCCTCAGGAAAACATCAAGTTCTTCCTTGCAAGTTTCCAATTAAGAAAAATTTGGGTTGAAACACAATATGGATAATTGTTGCTACTGACCTGACATTAAGCTATTCAGCCTTTTGAAAGCAAAGAGTCTTTCTTTTATTTACATTGCTGTGGTGTCATTGCTTTCCCCTGAAAGTTAATGTATAATTAGTACTTTCTTAAACATTTGGTTTCCTATTCCTGGGCCTGAGTATAGGAAATGATCTTCAGAAATCCAAACTTACTACAGCAATTGTTTATCTTTACATAATTTTCTTTTCTTTTTTCTTTTTTTTTTTTTTTTTGGTTTTTCGAGACAGGGTTTCTCTGTGTAGCTTTGCGCCTTTCCTGGAACTCACTTTGGAGACCAGGCTGGCCTCGAACTCACAGAGATCCACCTGGCTCTGCCTCCCGAGAGCTGGGATTAAAGGCGTGCGCCACCACTGCCCGGCTCTTTACATAATTTTCAAGCACTTGATCTTCATAAAGATAATTATAAGATACAATTTAACACCTTATATTTTTAAGTACCCATGCCTTTTTACTCCAGTAATATGAATAGAGTGATCTTCCCAGATTTATTTATATTGTTTCCATCCTACATTGGTCCTTAAAATTCTGGATTAGAATATACCAGCTTCCTATTTTCATATATTTGAATTGTTCAACTTCTGAATGGTAAGAAGTTTTGCCTCTCTCTTGGGAAATTTTATTAGTCTTCTAATCCTGTCTGTATTTCTACACAAAATTGATGATCTCTTAGCTATGTTACAGTTAACGTTGTCCTTTCTTTTTTAAAAATTGTTGCTGCCTTTTAAGCCACACTGTCCAAATCAGCAAGCAACTCTGCTGCTACCAGCAGTAGTTAAGCTGCAAGAGCAGCCCTGGGGGAATTCTGCTCCCTCAGACACCAACTCTTTTGAAGCTACAAAGGAAATCTAACTAAATCTCTGTACCTCTAAAGAACTCAGAATCAGAGATTGAGGTGAAATTCTGCTCCTTCAAGAGGCTGAATAGCAAGTAGCTCATCCCCTCTCCTTACTAACATCCTCCAAAAAACCCCCATGCTTCTCCTTGCCCCTACTTAAAAACCCTTCTCCACCTGGCTCCTCCCTACCACTTCATGTCCTCTAGTTGCTGACTCAGCCTCCTGACCTCAGGTGAATTTTATTTAATCAAACACATCTTTGCATCATTAATGAAATGTTCCAGAGCGTAAACAAAAGTAACACATCTTAAAATAATATTCTACAACAAATTAGCTATATTATAATTAGTCCAATAACTGAACCATTCTGAGGACTTCAGTTTTTCAAGATACAATTATTATTATCCTTACTTAGTAGTATTTCCAGATTTCTATAGTTAAATATTTTAAAAATAGAATATCTTGTAGAAACAGTCTAATTTCTTCTAATGGCCAATTTTCTTGATGTAAACTATGAAATAAAAATTTTACTTTAAATGATAGAATAGGGAAAGCAGAATTAGGAGGGCATGGGGTCTTCAAGGCCAAAATGTCTAGTTGAATCACTGAACTTCAGATTAAGTGAAAAACCCTGTCTCCAAAACTAAGGTGGAGAATTATTGAAAGACAAACATAACATAGACCTTATTCTCTCACATGCATGTGTACACATGTGCATACACATCAGCACACACAAGAACACACACACAAATATGTATACACAAGCACATATAGACAATAATAATAAATAATTCATTTCATCTGTGAAAGTAACATTATAATTTTACACTTAACATACTGAATCAGAAAAATTTATACCTGAAAAGAAACACACATGAACACACATAATTTAAGAACATACAGAAGGATGGGGAAAGTTTTAAGAGTCTGTAGTAGAAAGTCAATTGTGAGTATGGTTATCTTATGCATATGGAGAACAGTGCATCTGTTGTCATGAAACAAAGGTCAGAAAAGACAGGGTTTGATGGTTGCTGTTAAGAATTTTGAACTTTATGCTAAGCACCAGGCTGGGAAGAAGGGGACTGAGAGAGGTTTCATGGCTGACTTTCAAACATAGAAAACTCTAAACAGTGGCATCAAATGTGTAAGATGGAGTTGTCTTGATAACCTTTGAAGCATTCTTGTTTTTGTATAATACAAATGCACTGAATTTCACCCATGTTTCTAGGTATATTTCTACAAAGAAATCATAATAGTTCTCCAGAAGCCTTTATCTGTATGACAGCCGTCTGGAAACTGCCCTCTGTTTATGGAGAAGTTAGGGTGAGAGAATCATACTTTTATCCCTCATGATAATAGAACTGTGAGTGCCACTTGCCAGCTTCTTGTCAGTTACATAAATTGAGGAGCTGAAACACCCAGAGTTCGCAAACTGATCAACATGGGGATGGCTTCTGAAACAGAAATAGAAAGACAAGGGGCTGTTGTTAGCAAAAGATATAAGCATACCAGAACTTCACATTTTGAAGGAGATTTAAGTTACATACCTCCCTCATTGAGATTCCCCAATTGCTCTAGTGCTTATGTTCAACTTTTGTTCTGCAGGTTAACATAATAGAAATGGATGTTTAAATGGTTAAAAATCAATTTGAAGTTAACAACCTGAGACTTGACCAAATCCATAGAAATTACTGAAATCAGCACCTTGAGGTTCATTTCACACAGAAAGTGTAAAGAATTAGACAGGGAATTCATTATTGATTCTTGTCTGCCACTGTCTCTTCAGATCTATTCTGAGAGACATGCTTTATCAACTCAACTCATCCTTTCTTTTGGTGAACCCTGTCTCTCCCTGGCTCTTATACTTCATCACTTTATAGAAATAAACAAAATAAATATTAACAAAAGAAAAAAATCCACCACAATCCGCTGTATTTGACCATCTGATTTTCTTTCATTTTAAAAATGTTATTAATCTCATTCCTAAAGAACTGCATTTGTGAATAGAGCCTCCTGAACTTCCTAGTAGCCATCACCACTGAAGAGTGGGATAAGATCCCAGGAGAAAGTATAGAGCGTGCTCATCTGTATTATTTAAAACTCAAATGGACAAAGTCGTGAAGATTGTACTACCAAGGGTGCAGTAGCTTGTGACAAATGGGAATGGAGAGAAAATAAACTTAAAAGACTTATTTTCTATCCTCACTTCAGTTTTTGTTAGGACTGAAATCTATAACCCCTGTTAAAAGCAGCTGTATCTGGACATAAAAAGGTTCCTAAGTTCATAGCTACAGCATTCCCTATGCTAGTTGGAGAAAGAGAGATTTTTCCAATAGTTATCAAGAGTCACCCAAAATTTGCATGAAAAAAATTTTATTTGGTGATACTAACTCTACATGTGTAGATCAGTGCAGTTCTCAGACATCAAGTGGTATGAAAAGGAAATAGGGTTAATTGAGAGGTCCATTTTAGGTAGAAAAAGTAACTAACAGTAGAGATGTCTGAGAAAACAAGGAAAAATCTAATATCTCCTAAACTACATATATATGTATGTATGTATGTATGTATGTATATGTGTGTGTATGCTTCATATATATGTACACACACACACACACACACACACACACACACACACATATTGTAATCCACTCAGAAACTATAGGCTACCATACGGAGTCAGCTATAATGTATGAGATACTTACCCTGAAGTTTTTGGTCAGAGTATTTTAGAGACCTCCAAGAACACCTGGCTCAGGAACTCATAGGCCCTGTGGTGGTTTGAAAGAAAACGATCCCCACTGGGAGTGACACTATTGGGAGGTGTGGCCTTGTTGGAGTAGGAGTGGCCTTGTTGGATGAAGAGTGTCACTGTAGGGTTGGGCTTTGAGGTCTCCCATGCTCAAGCTCCTCCTAGTAAGACAATTTACTTCCTGTTGTCTACATATCAAAATGGAAGAATTCTCAGCTTCAATACCATGCCTGCTGCATGCCACCATGTCCCACCATGAGGATAATGGACTAAATCTCTGAAACTGTAAGCAAGCCACCATAATTAAGTGTTTTCCTTTATAAAATTTAAGCATAACTAAGACAGAAGTTGGTGCCAGGGCAGCAGTATTGCTGTGAAAGGTCAGACTATGCCTTTGTTTGGAGGAATTTGTACTCTGTTACTTTTTGTTAGGAAAAGAGTAGAATGCTTTAAGTGCTACTTAATGGGTCTTATCAGGAGAAGCATGGAAAACAGTGGTGCTAAGAGTGATTTGAACTGTGAGAGACTCAGTCAAGAGGTTTCAAAAGAGAAGAATTTTAGCGTGTTGCCTAGAAATCATTCCTGTGATATTTTGGTGAAGAATGTGACTGCATTTGACCTTGTCCAAAGAGTCTGCCAGAGGCTAAAGTGAAGAGTTTTGAATTAATTCTGTTGGCAGAGGAAATCTCAAATAGCCTAATATAGGCTCTGTTGTGTGGTTACTATTGTTAACTGTAATAAATATATATAATGAAAAGGAGCAAGCTGAACAAGGAAAAATATTTGAGGAGAAAAGCACCAGAAAGTGGAATGGAGCTAAGTCCTGTATTCAAGGAGATAAAATGATTAAGATATGCAATAAAGGGAGTGGTGACCTCATGGCAAGATCCCATCCCACCAACTTTCCAACACGTGAAAAGGAATTAAATGCATGTCTTTAATCACAATACCCAGAAGGCAGAGGCTAGTAGATAACTGAGTTTGAGGCCAGCCTGGTCTACAGAGCAAGTAACAGGACAGCCAAGCTTAGGCAGTAAAGGAAAACAGAGAGATGCTGAAGTTATAATTGATCAAAGGGGGCATGTTCCAGCCCCAGCGGGCATCAGATCTTGGCAGCTTTGGCCATGTGGTGCTGGAGTTAAGGTTATAAGAAAGGGGCTATGGAATTTTCTCCCATGACTAAGGAAAGCTGATAAGGCCAGACACATATGAGAGGTGTCCTATGGTGATATTTTATTTGTACTGAAATGTGATTTTATTTGTATGTTTGTTGTGGGAGCCCATTCTCGGGTTCAGGTTTACCCAGCAGGTCTGCATAGAGGATGATTAGGACCACAGGCCTGAGTGCAGGTGTCTGAGATGGTCTGCACTTGGCTGTGCTGGGGGATGGTCTGTATGTCAAGTAGCTCTGATTGGTCAATAAACAAAACACTGATTGGCCCATGGCTAGGCAGGAAGTATAGGCGGGACTAACAGAGAGGAGAAATAAAAGAACAGGAAGGCAGAAGGCAGTAAGCCATGAGCCACGTGGCAGGGCATAGATTTGTGGAAATGGATTAATTTAAGCTATAAGAACAGTTAGCAAGAAGCCTGCCACGGCCATACAGTTTGTAAGCAATGTAAGTCTCTGTGTTTACTTGGTTGGGTCTGAGCGGCTGTGGGACTGGTGCGTGACAGAGATTTGTCCTGACCGTGAGCAAGGCAGGAAAACTCTGGCTACAGTGTCCCTGAATGGGGGACCCTGAGAAAGTCCACTGTGTGAAGCTGTGAAATTAAAGGCTGAAATTGCTTTAGAGAACCCAAGGTGTTAGAGATGCCAGAGTTATAGGATATGTACTAAGGAAAACTGCTACAGGGAGTGGAACCAGCCCAACAGAAAGAAGTACATTGTAGTCTTATTGCTTGGCTAGAATTTCAAGTACTATATTGTATAAAAATGGGGAGAGTGGACAGCCTTGTCTTATTCCTGATTTTAGTGGAATCGCTTTGAGTTTCTCTCCATTTACTTTGATGTTGGCTGTTGGCTTCCTGTAAATTGCCTTTATTATGTTTAGGTATGTTCCCTGTATTCCTGATCTCCCCCAGACTTTTATCATAAAGAGGTGTTGGATTTTGTCAAAGGCCTTTTCAGCATCTAGTGAGATGATCATGTGGGTTTTTTTACTTGCAGTTTGTTTATATGGTGTATTACGTTGACAGACTTTTGTATATTGAACCACCCTTGCATCCCTAGGATGAAGCCTACTTAATCATGGTGGATAATTGTTTTGATGTGTTCTTGGAGTCAGTTTGCCAATATTTTATTGAGTATTTTTGCATCAATGTTCATGAGGGAGATTGGTCTGTAGTTCTCTTTCTTTGTTTCATCTTTGTTTGGCTTGGGAATCAGGATAATTGTAATGTCATAGAAGGAGTTTGGTAGCATTCCTTCTGTTTCTATTGTGTGGAACAATTTAAAGAGTATTGGTATTATCACTTCTTAAGAAGATCAAGGGGACACAAATTTAAAAGGAAGAAGTCAAGCTTTCAGTATTTGCAGATGACATAATAGTATACATAAGTGACCCCAAAAATTCGACCAAGGAACTCATACAGCTTATAAACAGCTTCAGTAATGTAGCAGGATACAATATTAATTAAAAAAAATCAGTAGCCCTTCCATATATCCAAATGACAAATTGACTGAGAAAGAAATCAGAGAAACATCACCCTTTAAAATAGCCACAAATGATATAAAATACCTTGGGGTAACCCTAACTAAGTAAGTGAAGGACTTGTATGACAAGAACTTTAAGTACCTGAAGAAAGAAATTGAAGAAAGTGTCAGAAAATGGAAATATCTCCCATGCTCATGGATAGGAAGGATTAACATAGTAAAAATGATAATCTTACCAAAAGCAATCTACAGATTCAATGCAATCCCCATCAAAATCCCAACACAATTCTTCACAGAACTGGAAAGAACAATACTCAACTTCATATGGAAAAACAAAAATACCAGGATAGCCAAAAGAATCCTATACAATAAAACAACCTCTGGAGGCATTACAATCCCTGACTTCAAGCTCTACTATAGAGCTCCAGTAATAAAGACAGCTTGGCACTGGCATAAAAACCAACATGTGGACCAATGGAACCAAACTGAAGACCCTGACTTTAATCCACACACCTATGAACATATGATTTTCGACAAAAAAAGCCAAAACTATACAATGGAAAAAAGAAAGCATCTTCAACAAATGGTACTGCCATAACTGGATGTCAACATGTAGAAGACTGCAAATAGATCCATATCTGTCACTACGCACAAAACTTAAGTCCAAGTGGATCAAAGACCTCAATATAAAACCAGTTACACTGAACCTGATAGAAGAGAAAGTAGTAAGAAGTCTTGAATGCACTGGCACTGGAGATCACTTCCTAAATATAACACCAGCAGCACAGATACTGAGAGAAACAATTGATAATTGGGACCTCTTGAAACTGAGACGCTTTTGTAGGGCAAAGGACACAGTCAATGAGACAAAACGACAGCCTACAGAATGGGAAAAGATCTTTACCAACCCCACAGAGGGCTGATATCCAGAATATATAAAGAACTCAGGAAATTAGACATCAAAATACCCAACTGTTCACTTAAAAAATGGGTTATAGAGCTAAACAGAATTCTCACTGAAAAAGCTCAAATGGCTGAAAGACATTTAAGGAACTGCTCAACATCCCTAATCATCAGGGAAATGCAAATCAAAACATCTCTGAGATATCATCCTACACCCCTCAGAATAGGTAAGATCAAAAACACTGAAGACAGCTTATTTTGGAGAAGATGCGGAGAAAGGGGAACACTCCTACACTGCTGGTAGGAATGCAAGCTTGTACAGCCACTTTGGAAATCAACATGGCAGCACTTTCTTAGAAAATTGGGAAACAATGTCCCTCAAGACCTAGCTATACCACTATTGGGCATATACTCAAGGAATACTCAAACATACCACAAGGACACATGCTCAATTATGTTCATAGCAGCATTATTTGTAATAGCCAGAACCTGGAAACAACCTAGATGCCCTTCAACTGAAGAATGGATAAATAAAATGTGGTACATATACACAATAAAGTATTACTCAGCAGAGAAAAACAATGACATCATGAGGTTTGCAGGCAAATGGATGGATATAGAAAAAAATCATCTTGAGTAAGGTAACCCAGACTCAGAAAGACAAACATGATATGTACTCACTCATAAGTGGATACTACATGTAAAGCAAAGGATAACCAGACTGCAACCCACAACTTCAGCAAGGCTACCTAGTCAAGAGGACCCTGCCATGGCCATACAGTTTATAAGCAATATAAGCGTCTGAGTGATTATTTTATAAGTGGATTGTGGGACTGCGGGACTTGGTAGAACCTGGAGAGAAGCCCTCCAGCAACAGTACAGGGTAAAGGTAAACAAGCCACATAAAAGAATGTAGATTAAAAGATATGAGCTAATTTAAGTTATAATAAATAATTAGAAAAATGCCTAATCTACTGGACAATCTTTCAAAATTCATAAATTCTCTTCATCATGATTTGAGAGCTGGTAGGTAAGACAGAAATTTACCTACAAATGGTGTCCAACATGGTGACATGTATTTCCATATAAGACCCAAGAAAGCTTTAAAAAAGAAAGATTCCAAACACAGAAAACTAGAGCCAAATTCAGCTTCCTAGTTCCATAGTCTCTCCTGCACGCTGTGGTACAGAGATACATTTCTCAATGCTGCCTGCGGGCTTGAACCACCAGCCAGTGTGCCATGAACTAAGCTGCATGGCAAATTACATTTTGCTCATGCTGACAGAAAAGGTTACAGATATGTAGTAAAGCAGGTAAAAATGGGAGAATAAAACTCTAAACAGATTATGGTGTGTTTAGCAAAAGAAAATGGATATAGACAACCATAGAAAAAATAGTTTGTAATAATAAGGTGAAGTCTTTAGAGAAAAAAAATTATTTAATTTTTATTTAATGTAAAAATGATAAGCCATGTAAAGATGAAAAATGCACAGAGCATCTGGATCCTGTATGGTATTGTATTGACTTTATATTTTTTGATTACTGGTGAACAACAATGGCTGTTGAGAGACACTGGATTATAAAGCCACTAAATTAAACCAACGTATATATTTTTAAAATGTCTTAACTTCAAAATGGAAGTAAAAAATATGTTATATTGGGGAACAGCTTATGCTTTTGTTTCCACAGAAAATGAAAGGCTGTGGATTCATTCAAAGTTGATAGAGATCAGATTTGATTGGGGAAGACCCTCTAAAAATCCTGGCTACAGACATAAATAAAAAATCTAGGCCGGGCGGTGGTGGCTCACACCTTTAATCCCAGCACTCAGGAGGCAGAGCCAGGTGGATCTCTGTGAGTTCGAGGCCAGCCTGGGCTACCAAGTGAGTCCCAGGAAAGGCGCAAAGCTACACAGAGAAACCCTGTCTCGAAAAACCAAAAGAAAAAAAAGAAAAAAATCTAAAAAAAAAAACTACAAGACAAGTGACATGTATTTTTGTTTGTTTCTTTCTTTTTTTTTCCCCGGAACTGAGGACCGAACCCAGGGCCTTGTGCTTGCTAGGCAAGCACTCTACCACTGAGCTAAACCTAAGTGACATGTATTTTATCTGCTCAAACATAAGATGTAAAATTATCTTTGAATGCCTTTGTTACGGTTTCCTCAAAGTTCTGCATCCAAAACAGCTTCAAGTCTGATGGCTGAGATGAGTAAACCTCACAGACTACTGCTGTAGATATTACTCTATATAAATAAAACACTGATGGCCAGTGACCAGGCAGGAAGTAGGTTGCCAGGCAGGAAGTAAGTGGGATAAGGAGAGAGGAGAATGCTGGGAAGCAGAAGGCTGAGGGGGGAGACACTGCAGCCACCGCCAGGACAAGCAGCATGTAAAGACTCTGGTAAGCCACCAGCCACGGGGCAAGGTATAGATTTATAAAAATGGGTTAATTTAAGATAAAAGAACAGTTAGCAAGAAGCCTGCCACGGCCATACAGTTTATAAGTGATATAAGTGTCTGAGTGATTATTTTATAAGTGGATTGTGGGACTGCGGGGCTTGGGGAATCTGGAGAGAAGCCCTCCAGCAACAGACTACTCCAGCCAAACTTTAGATAAGCCTTGCTTTATCCCATCACACAAAGACTGAACAGCTAGCTTCCCCAGGACTTGACCATTATCTCAATTTTTTCAAGGGCCATTAAAGATATCACACCAGATAACATGAAGCATTCTAGAGAACATGATGCCCACATTCTCCCCAGATGGAGTGGATGGTTTTTGGGTTGGTAGGTTATTGATGTTTGTGATTATTTAGGAGAGCTGGTTACAAATTATTATTAGTCATGCTCAGGGAAAAAGCTAAAAAAGATTAGATCTAAGAATCTTTTTCTGAAGAGAAAAAGAGGGGATATAGTATAGAAATGATGAGATAAAAGGGTGGATTGTTAAGTCTACTTTTGAACAACTACTAGTCTCAAATATTTTACATTGGTATGTATTTTGTATATTGATAAAAACATAAGGTTATTTTTGTTAGGACATACTGTACATATGTTTCTACTCTTGTTCAAGGTACTGTACTTATGCAGCTCATTTAACAATGTAATGCAAATTTCTAGTCCTTGAAAGTTATTATTATAAACTATTTAAGATCATAAAGAAATACAGGTTAGTAGTCATGTATGATAGTCAAACTTGTAGTCATATTAGGTATGTTTTAAAGGTCAAACGAATATACGTTAGATAGAGAGATGGTGTTCAAACATTTCAAAGACCCACAGAACATGTCATTTAAAATGTTTTGTTAACATAGGGCTTTTCATGGCAATGAGATATGTCTTCTCTTGGCAGCACCAATTTACTTCAGAGATGATGGGCATCAAAGAAATTCCATACATTTGGAGTTTCCTTTCAATGTGGCAAAACTAACCATTTGGGAAAGAAATTGTTCTTGTCTTGACTGCTGAGACAGTATTCTATACAAACTGGACAAGCAAGACACAAAAAAAGACTATTGAACTTTGCCAAGATAAGGTGGGACAGTCCTTCAAAATTCCTGCTTCATAGAAAAGTCTGTCAGATATTCTAGGCTTTTAGGCCAAAGAAGGATGCAGGATATACAGGGAAGTGACTGCAGAATTTTTCATAAACAAGGTGGGACATTCCTTTAAAATTCCTGCTTTACAAAAATGTCTGACAGATATTCTAGGCCACTAGTCTGAAGATGGATGTCCTGGCATTACAGAGAAACTATGGGATGACCGTCCACATTGCCAAATGTCTCTGTCATTTCATAGTTTTAGAAGTTGCTTGCTCTGTATTTCCTGTTTACTCAGGTAATATTTTATCCTTCTTGGGTCTCTGATGGGGGTCAAAGACTAGGTAGTTATAGTTTTACAGTTTTCCTTGTTACCAAATTTAAAAAAATTTACATATGTAAAGTTTATAAGGTTGAGAAACAAAAGAACTTAAATTCTCTATTTAAAAAATGTTTTGAGGTCTAAAAAGATAGTTTTAAGATAGTGATAGAAGTTATACTAAAAAATTGTTTAGGTATAAAACTTTAAATTTATGAAGAGAAGATAGATAGTAGAGTGATTTATCCAAATTTGCCAAATATAAATGGACTGGACATTATGAATATAATTCTTACTTGATAATTTTTCTCATTGTATATAATTTAACTGTATTTAAGTTAAAATTTTTCCTTTTCATTTACACAAAAAGGGGGAAATATTGTGGAATAATCTTTTTGTACATGTCACTCTGGTTGGTTTAATAAAATGCTGAATTACCAATATCTAAGCAGGATTTCCAGGCACAGGGGATGCTGGAAAGGAGAAGGGAGGAGTCACCAGCCAGTCAGAGACAAAATAGGATGGAGAGTACAGTAAGGGTAACCAAGCCACATAACAGAATGTCAATTAAAAGAGGTGGGTTAACTTAAGTTACAAGAACTAGGCAGGAACAAGCCTAAGCTATCAACTGAGATTTCATAATTAATAACAAGTCTGTATCATGATTTGGGAGCTTGTAGCTAGAGAGTTTTCCTTCCAGGTCCCACCAAGCCCTGACAGTCTGACAGCCCACTTATAAAATAAACACACAGACACTTATATTATTTAAACTTTTTGGCTTAATTACTTGGGCTTTTTGTTAACCATTCTTATATCTTAAATTAACCCATTTCTATTAATCTATACTTTGCCATGTGGCTCGTGGCTTATTGGTACCTTATATCTCCCTTGTCATGGTGGTGACTGGCAGTGTCTCTCTGACTCAGCCTTCTACTTTCCAGAATTCTCTTCTCTGCTTGTCCCGCCTATACTTCCTACCTGTCTACTGGCCAATCAGCATTTTATTTATACAAAGCAATATCCACAGCAGGAACTGGCTGATGAGAAGGAAAAAGACTCACTAAAGACATATAGATGCAGAGCTTGAAGTTTGTCCAGCTTGTTTTTGGTCTTGCTTTGATCCAGTATTCCTTACTATTTACTTTCTCTTGTGTTTTGGAATGGTAATATATATTTTGTGCCACTATATGTTAGAAGTATGTGGTCTGCTTTTTTATTTTTATTTTATAGGGGATTTCAATTAAGATACTGTATGAATCTCAAAAGATACTTTGAACTTTCTGTTGCCTGCATAAGAGAATTCTCAACAGAGGAAGCCCAAATGACTGAAAGACATTTAAGGAATTGCTCAACATCCCTAATCCTCAAGGAAATGAAAATCAAAATGACTCTGAGATACCACCTTACACCCGTCAGAATGGCTAAGATCAAAAACACTGAAGACAGCTTATGCTGGAGAGAATATGGAGCAAGGGAAAGTCTCCTCCACTGTTGGTGGGAATGCAAGCTTGTACAGCCACTTTGGGAATCAATATGGTGCTTTCTTAGAAAATTGGGAATCAGTCTCCGCCCAAGACCCAGCTGTGGTGATATTGTGTTCCCCAAAATATTGTGCACCCTAATAAACTTATCTGGGGTTAGAGAACAGAATAGCCACTAGATATAGAGGCCAGAAAATGGAGACAAAAACACACTTTTAATCCTATCACTTGGGATCCATCCAGATCTCTGTGAGTTTAAAGCCACACTGGAAACAGCCAGGAATGTTGACTCACACCTTTAATCCCACAAAGTGAGCCTTTAATCCCAGGAAGTGATGGCAGAAAACAGAAAGGTATATAAGGCGTGAAAACCAGGAACTAGCTGGTTAAGCTTTTAGGATTTTGAGGAGCAGTTCAGATGAGATTCATTCTGGATGAGGACTCAGAGGCTTTCAGACTGAGGAAATAAGACCAGCTGAGGAATTGGCAAGGTGAGATAGCTGTGGCTTGTTCTGGCTCTCTGGTTTTCCAGCATTCACCCCAATATCTGGCTTCAGATTTGATTTTATTAATAAGAACTTTTAAGATTCGTGCTATACCCAGCTATACTACTCTTGAGCATATTCCCAAGGAATGCTCAATCATACCACAAGAGCACTTGCTCAGCTATGTTCATAGCAGCATTGTTTGTAATAGCCAGAACCTGGAAACAACCTATATGCTCTTCAACTGAAGAATGGATAAAAAAAAAATGTGGTACATATACACAATGGAGTACTACTCAGCAGAAAAAAAAATGACATCATGAGGTTTGCAGGCAAATGGATGGATCTAGAAAAAAATCATCTTGAGTGAGGTAACCCAGACTCAGAAAGACAAACATTGTTTGTACTCACTCATAGGTGGATACTAGATGTAAAGTAAAGGATGACTAGATTGCTACTCACAACTCCAGGGAGGCTACCTAGTAAAGAGGACCCTAAGAAAGAAACATGGATCACCCAGTGACAGAGAAATGGATAAGATCTACATGAGCAAACTGGATGTGAGGGGGGCGATAAAGGGCAAGAGTCGGGGGAAAGAGAACTTAGGGGAACAGGAGATCCCAGCTAGATCAAGAACAGAGAGGGAGAACAAGGAAAGAGAGACCATGATAAATGAAGATGGGGAATAGGAAGAAGCAAAGTGCTAGAGAGGTCTCCAGAAATCCACAAAGATACCTCCACAATAGACTACTGGCAATGATCTGGAGAAAGCCTGAACTGACCTACTCTGGTGATCAGATGGCCAAACACCCTAATTGTCCTGGTAGAAATCTCATCCAAAGACTGATGGAAGCAGATGCAGAGAGCCACAGCCAGGCCCCAGGTGGAACTCTGGGAGTCCAATCAGTGAGAATGAGGAGGGATTGTATGAGCGAGAGATATAAGACCATGATTGGAAAAAGCACAGGGACAAACAGCCAAACTAGTGGAAACACATGAACTATGAACCAATAGCTGAGGAGCCCCCAACTGGATCAGGCCCTATGGATAAGTGAGAGAGTCGATTAGCTTGAACTGTTTGGGAGGCCCTCAGGGAGTGGGACTGGGATCTGTCCTTAGTGCATGAGCTGGCTGTTTGGAGCCTAGGGCCTATGCAGGGACACTTTGCTCAGTCTGGGTGAAGGGAGGAGTGGACTGGACCTGCCTGGACTGAATCTACCAGGCTGAGCTGAATCCCCAGGGGGGTCCTTGCCCTGGAGGAGATGGGAATGGGGGGTGGATTGGGGGGAAGTTGGGGGGCTGTGGGAGGAGGGAGGGCAGGGGAATCCATGGCTGATATGTAAAATTAAATTAAATTATAAAATTAAAAAAAATTTAAAGATGTAAGAGCTCTCAGCTCTAGCACCATGTCTGCCTGCATGTCGCCATGTCCCACCATGATGATAATGGATTAACCTCTGAAAGTGTAAGTTACCCACAGCAATTAAATGTTTTCCTCTGTAAGTGTAGCTGTGGTCATGGAGTCTCTTCAATGCAATAGAAACCCTAAGACAGACTCCTGGGATGAACCTGCTACTATTATTTTGCTAAATAGATATAGTATCATACTTCTTCCTAAATTCTTACCTCTATACCTATAGGTTAGTGCATCTGGATACAAGATCCAGAGGTCAGAGAAGACCATGGTAAAATGGTGTATTATGAACATGGCAGGACCATTGCAATCATGAATTCATAACAGCAGTGGTTGTCTGCATAAGACTTGTATAAGATAAGTTAGTTAACATTCCAGTATAGAGCAGAGAATGAGGGGATCATAAGTCCCCACTCCTAGCTGTGGGTCTGTTGATATTTGATTTCTTCAGTTTTCTGTGAGTATGTAGATCCTAGTATAAGGACCCTGCTCCGCCAAATATTCCCACATTAATGAAAACATGAACAGCATAAATTGGACTCAGTGGATTATAAAAACATAAAAGATGAAAAAGACATAAAATTGGGGGCATCTGTGAATAGTTATTTAAGGTGTGATAATTATCACAAAGTATAGTATGTGTGTATGAAATTTTCTTAGAATTAATAAAATTGTTATATTTTTAAAATCTTCATTTGTATTTTAGGACCTGCATTCTATTTCAAGTTCTTCTCCTTATTCTCTTACAGTTATGTGCAAATTACCTAGAGAAGGTCATTCTAATCTTTCCTAGCAAACACATTTTCTTATACATCACTTCCAAATACTCCAAATGTCTTTGCTAGCAACAAATGAGTAATATTTTCTTCCAACAAGCAAGTACCTATCTTCTGACTGCAAGGTGTTATGGCAATTATTGTGGCATCTATTTATACACTGCATATATATATATATATATATATATATATATATATATATATATATGGAAGTATGTCTTACTCCAAGCCAAAACCCCAAGTAATTTTTCATGCTTGATCATAGACAATTACAGGATTATGCCTAATAGTTCTTATAGGAAAAAAAACACCCCCCTGCAAACCAGACATAGTCAGGAAGAAACTGCAGTTAAGTACTCTGGGCTGTTATTTGTATACGATTCTCTAAAGGAACATGAAATGACAGAATGAACATGTATATTAAAAGATTTATTCTTTTTGCTCAGAGGATATGGTTCATGTAATCCAACAATGGTTGTTTGGTACTGGACAGGACAAGAATCTGGCAATTGTTTACTGCAAAAACCTGGGTGTGTTAGCTTTCCCAACCTGGCACTGAAGTATTTAATCCTTGGGAGCTGCTGATCTTAAGTTTACATTGGAATCATGAAGAAGCTGGTGTAATATCAGTGAAGGGATGCCAAAGTGACAAGGTAGGCGAGTGGGAAGGAATGCAAGCAGGCGAAACCTTCTTCTGTGTCCTTTAACCAGGGCTGCCACCAGAAGGTGCCACCTTCCAATGATCTGACCAAAAGATCCCTCACAGGAGTTCCCAGTTGCTTGTGTTTTAGTTGATTCAAGGTGCAGCCAAGTTGGAAACCATAATTGGACACCACGGTGTACAAAGGAATGGTATTCTGCCTTCAGAACACAGTTCTACCAATTTCCACAAACTGGATGAATCTGAACATAATGCTGAGGAAGGTATTAAAGACACTAATATCACTGGGTCACATCTAGCTGTAATTGAGCATGTTAAATTCTTAAAGGTAGGGCATTTGCCAGAGGCTGGGAATAAGAGTTGGGCCCAAACAGGTAAGAAAAGAGAATGGCCAAAGCCCAGAAAGTTTCTATTAGAGGATGATTAGGTCAGGTGGTGGTGGTGTACACCTGTAATCCCATCACTCAGGAGGCAGAGGCAGGTGGATCTCTAAATTTGAGGCCAACCTGGTCTAGAGAAAGTTCCAGGACAGCCAGGGCTACTCAGAGAAACCCTGTCTTGAAAAACAAAAGAGAAAGATTAATTCTAGTAATCGACTGAACATCATTTTGATTATAGATCATGCCAATGCATATTTTAAAATAGATGAAAGTATAGATTTATGTGTTTTCATCACAAGAAAGTAAGACTATTATGTGATAACTATGCTAATTAGCATGATTTGATCACTCCACATTAAAGCATTTAGTTGTTCACCATCAAGCACGCAATTCTGATTTTTCCATTAAAATGAAAATTCATTTCATTCCTAGCTCTCCCCTCACTCCCTAGGTCTACAAGAAGCCTAAAGTGTTTTCTCTGGGCTTCCGTCTCTGCCCTGTACATCACCCAGTACCAGCCTGTGCCATCTGGAAAAGTGGAGCACTGGAAATTTGGCAGTATTTCCTTTGCTTCATGCCTATTACTGTCTCAATGAAGAAAGGGCAGCTTGGTTGCTAACGCTCAGTTCAATTCATTGTTTCCAGACTTGGAGACTTGACACCAACCTTGCAGAATGTTACAGAAAACTTTTCTAACCCAAATATTTTAAATAAGCACATTAAGGGGTTGAGTTACATTGACTATCCTATCACCTGTTACCTAGGCATGAGAAAGGGTTTTTAAATGATTTCCTATGACAAAAGGGAAAGGTGAAATAAATATAGCACTTATAATTATTGAATTTTCTATTAAGGAAATACCATATTCCAGGACACCAATCATTCCATAGGCATACTTCCTAGAATCATGGAGTACTGTGGAAGAAAGAATAATGCTCTCCCCCCAAACATTCACTTTTAAATTTTCCTAGCACTGCCAAAGGCTCTCAGATGAGTGTGATGAAGTCAAAGACTCTGAGATGTGGGAAGCTCTTCTAGATTATCCGTGTGGGACCAGTGTCATCATCTGTCGTGTTTATTTTTATATTTAAGATTTATTCTGGGGTTTTGTTGGGAGGGGCATGCACATTTGCATCCATAAGAGAACCACCCAGCCCTCAAGCTGTAGCTTCATATAATTGCGATGTGCCGACAACTGAACTTGAGTCCACTGCAGGAGCAGTGTGCACATGACCACAGAGACATCTCTCCATCTTTGTAATGAGGGCTTTCAAATGTGGAAGGGAGAAGCAGAAGACACGTGACCACAGAGACATCTCACCAACTTCATAACAAGGGCTTTCAAATGTGGAAGGGAGAAGCAGAGGAGAGAGGAATATAACAGGAAGGATTTGACCCATAATTTGTGGTTTTGAAATTAGAAGAAAGCATGCCCTCAGGAAGGTAAATGACCTGTGGAAGATGGAGAGGGTCAGAAGCTTTAGAAAGAAATATGGTTATTCTAATATTTCTCTCCATCCCCAGAAACATGCAACAGCCTCAATAATGAGTTTTTCTTTGTCCCTCCAGGCAGGTCCCAAATGGTGACATGGAGACATCTTACTAATAATAAAAGCTCAGCCTATAGCTTAGGCTTGTTCCTAACTAGGTCTTATAACTTAAATTAACCCATTTCAATCAATCTGCATGCTTCCTTGTGGCTTATGGCTATCACCTCTTCTGCATGTCCTGCTTCCTCTGCATCTGGCTTGTTACCCCCCTCCTTTCTTCCTCCCAGAATTCTCTCTCTGCCTGGAAGTCCTGTCTGTACCTCCTGCCTAGTATTGGCCATTCAGCATTTTATTATATCAATCACAGCAGTGCATCTTCATACAGTGTACAAATATCCCATCACAGCCTTCTATTCTATAGCATTGTGAGATGATATATTTAAATATGTACCTACCCTGCTGATGTTATTTATAGCAGCAATATTAAATTCATGTAGATTTTTTATATGTGTATGCATTTACATATGTATTTATTATTTATTTGACTCTCAAAAATATCTAAAAACTTGGTACTTTATTAACTATGTGTGTGAAATTATTTATATAATGTCCAGAAAGGATAAATAATTCACTCCATGTTCCATATTTCATAAGAGACACAAGCTTGCTATTGAATTACAACAGCCAAGACATGGAATCAGCTGAGGTGACTATCAGTGTTTGAATGTATTCTAACATGTTGTACAAAACCAAGAACAGATACATGAATTCAAAACCATGTCTTCTCTCTGCTCTATCCTCTGACCTTTTCAAGTCTTTCTGATGCTCAGTCTCCCGAAAACCTCCTGATTTTTAATGATAAATACTCACTATGCATTCCCATTGTTATTGATTCAATATCCTTTTAGACCCACAACCTAATTTGCATATTTAAATCCAACCTCAGTGGGATAATATTTGGAGATGGAACCTTGAAAATTAATTGGTTTATAATGACAGAAGTATCTAGAATAGGTATCACTGTTCTTATAATACAGATTCCATTCTTTATCCTTTTCTGCACTATGAGACTACCATAGCAAGATGACAGTTTATGAACTGAAGAAGATCAGGTCTCTCCAAATAGTAAATCTTCCTGAACCTTGTGTTTGCCCTCTCCAGTCTCTATAACTTTTGTGTTTAAGCCATCATTTAAGGACTAACACAACTGGCCTCAAAACCACATGCATTCAATCAGTAACTCAAAAATCATAATTTCTTGAAAGCAATTTTCATTTGCAAGAAACTTTTCATGAAAATTACCTTTGATTATATGCTACTGGGACAGAGAAATGGCCATGGTTGTGTTGAAGCATTATGTTCCCTGGCTTCCTGACTTCTCAGCCTTTACCATGGTAAGGCCATGATGCTTAAAGACTTACCCATGTGCTTGGAAAAAGAAACATCTGAGGATATCAGAACATTATCATAGAGTAAAATAAACAGTGATTCCAAACAATATTTACCACCCTACTATCAAACACTAGATCTTGCCATCTGCTGTGTCTAATTTGTTCTTTTCACCAATTGGATATAATAATCCAAATACTCAGAACTCTGGTATAAATAATGATAAGGGCAATAAATACTCTGACTGCCGTGCACAGTGCTCAGGAGGAAAATATGCCTTAGTAGAATAGTTATTGAAACATTTACTCAGTTGCCCTTCAAGGATGAATGACTCTAGTTCATCTCCATATTTTTCCCCACAGGAAAGGCTGTGCCATTGTTACCTGCCTACAAAGCTCGTGGGTCTCTAATGTACTATAGAGATCTTTTTTGTTCTGGTAGCAATTTCTGCATTATTGCATTTTGCCTTCTGAATTTTTAGCAAATACTCATTTCAAGAGATTAAAAAAGAATTTATTCTCTCAATTTTTCTTGTGTTTAGCTGAGAAAAAATGTGCCTTCATAGGAAAAGCTGCCTCCACAGAAAGTCAACAGAGCAGATTCCCAAATGCTGGAATAGAGTGAGTCAGCAGACAGCGCTCCCTATATTCTCTGATACAGCTAAGAATTAAGGCTTTGGGAAGCGATCCAGTGGCCAACCTATTATAAACATCATTAGTGAAATAGCAATGAGCATGATGACATCAAAGTATTAAATTATTATGTAGTTTAATATATGTATCCTGGTAGGCATCATACAAAGACTTAATTCATACTTTTATTAATCATCACATAACCAGAACAGATATGTATCAACATCCATTTTGTTTTCTAGAAAAGAAAATTGAGACTTCAAGATGTTTACTCTATCAGAAGACCGCAAGTGGACGAAGGTTTGATTCATGAGAAAATGTGTTTCCAAGGATATTACGAAGACATGAACTGCATGACAAGCTTTCATACTGACTTCCTTGAGTTATCCTTGTCTGATTTTATCTGAGTCCATAACCATTACTGTGATTTTCAAGAAAGGGACTATGGGGGATACAAGGACATTCATGAACAAAGTGAGGAAGAGCTTAATAAAATGACAAACATATCTCTAAACATACTCCTCTGAATAAAGTCTCAGCTATGCTGACATGTAGAACTAGACTGGAAGAGAGAGGAATGGAGAGGAGAGTATAGATGAGGGGAACCAGAAGAGGGCATTGGATTCACTGGAACTGGAATTAAAAGGTTGTGAGCCTCTATGCCACTTCAAAAGAATGCCCAGTGCTCTTAACCACTGATCCATCTCTCAGGCTCAAGGGACAATTTTTAAAAGTAGGATAAGGATTTCTTGGGAAGAAGAGGAGGTAGAAGGGGATAAGAGAAGATTATGGGGGGAGGCAGGGTGATCAAAAAATGTTATATGTGTCTGAAATTGTGGAAGGATAATTTTAAAAGGACCTAAGCACTCCCAGACCAGTGGTTTTCTAATTCAGGAGCTCTGGCGTGAGCTGCCCTCACTCCCATCTACACAGTTCTTTGCCGTCTTGGCTCATATGTTAACTTAGCAATGAAGCAAGTACTGCATACCATCCAATCCTGATACAACTATTGCTCCTACTAGGTCCCCACATATTTTGGGGCTCACCATTCTTAGACATACTAACAATTACTTGGTTATTTATCCTCTGAGATAGAGAAATTAAAAAGTACTGTTTTCATAGAACTCAGGAAAAAGTACAATTTAAGTTATATTAACTTTATATTTGGGATAGAGCTAAGTGTATATGGGAAAGTAGATGATATAAAATAGAGGAAAGGTAATTGAAAGGCATAATGAAAGGAGTTAATATCAACATAAGGAAGTATCATTAAGTAATTAAACTGATGCTAAAGCACTCAGAAATTTGATAAGTAAAGTTAATTAGCATTCATAATGATATTGTTTTAAGTTAAGAAAATACTTTGTTAAGCAACACAATGACAGTGATCCCAACCAAGAAATACAGATGATTAACAATTAATCTGACAGTGCTTCTGCAATAGCTCTATTAACTCACTTATGGACTAGTTCTTTCGTCTTCAAAAAATACATCTAAATTAGAGAGAGGACAAAACCTGTAGAAAATAAATGAAAAAAAATGAATCAGAGAAAGACCAATGGTATCTTTGGAGATAGAAGGTGGCTGAGGGAGAGTGGAGTGGCTGGGATGCTTTGTTATGAGAAAAGGGGACAGGCAAGTGCTCAGGAGACACTTGGAATTTGCCCTAAATGTGATCCTGTATCCAACTGATTCAAACAACTCAGACCTGAGAGTAGTGCCTGTGGGTTACTGCAAGACTCCCTGGAGTGGGAGTTTCAAAGGGAAACTTCATAAGCCAGGAACTCTTTTTCTTTATAGATAATGTGGATCAAATAACCCTTCCTAGGCTCAGTAAAGAATCTGTAATGGTATAAATATCATTCATATATTCACAAATGATATAAACATATTCACTTAATGCTGAGTTTAAATCAGAGGTTCACTACTTGTTAGGTATGTAAAATGCCCTTTGTTTTATCTGCAACACACAGACACACACACATACCTTGAAAAACCCACTAAAGAATGACCTAGCCCAAGCTGGGTGTCAGGCCTCACAAGTAACCTTAAATTTTACAGAATTAAGATGCTCTTAATAAAAAAAGGAAATCAGAAGTCTCATTCCATTGCTCTGTAGCAGAAAAACTGCTGTGCTTTCTTTTTCTTCTATGACCTCATCCCCAGAGAATCACAAAGATCTTCTCCCCAAATTCACTTCCCCCAACACATCCATCATTCCACTCTCCAACATCAGCAGGCATTCACTAGGCACACACTAGCTGAATAGGACAAGGAAACAGGTAAGTCAACTGAAGACCTTCACCACTCCCTCCCCCATACAAATTCAACCCAATCACAAAGACCTTGTCATTCAAACTTTCTTCCCCAAACTCATCCCAGCATCTCAGCCTCCAATATCAGCAGGTACTACCTTTGAACACTCAAATGATCATGCCAGAACAACAGGTAACACACAGCCATCACACTCTCCAAAAAGCTAGAGAAGAAACAGAGATCAAGCAATAGAACACCAACCCAACAAAGACAAATCCAGAAATCAGCACCTTGACTTGTAATCATCCCAAATCCAGATGCCAAGATACCAGCATAAATACAGAACCAATAACAGAACAATATGTCTCTATATCCTACCACAGCGGGCCCTGAATATTCCAACATAGTTGAAGCACAAGAAAACAACCTTCAAATCAACTATGTGAGGATGATAAAGGTCCTTAAAGAGAAAATGTACAGATCCCTTAAAGAAATTCATGAAAACAATTAAAGGAAATGAATAAATCCCATAAAGAAAGCCAAAAACAAATAAGTTTGAAGAAAATAGATAAAACTGTTCAAGACCTGAAAGTAGAACTAGAATTAATAAAGAAAATATAAACTGAAGGAATTCTGGAAATGAAAAATTTAGGAATTCAAACAAGAAACACAGAGACAAGCTTCACCAACAGAAAATAAGAAATGGAAGACAGAATCTCAGGCACTGCAAATATGATAAAAGAAGTGGATACATCAATCAAAGAAAATATTAAATTTCAAAAATTCTTAACACAGAACATCCAGGAAATCTGGGACACTATGAATAGACCAAACCTAAGAATAATATGAATAGAGGAAAGAGAAGAATCCCAGCTCAGAGGCCCAGGAAATATTTTCAACAAAATCAGAGAAGAAAATTTTCCTAACATAGAAAGAGATGCCTATCAAAGTACAAGAAGCATACAGAACACCAAAGAGTTGTCTAGAAAAAGAAAGTCCCCTCATCACATAGTAATCAGAAGACTAAATATACAGAACAAAGAAAGAATATTAAAAGCTGCAAGGGCAAAAGACCAAGTAACATATAAAGGCAGACCTATCTGAATTATACATGACTTCTCCATGGAGACTGTAAAAGCCGGAAGAGATGTGTTGTAGACTCTAAGAGACCACAGATACCAGCTCCGACAAATATACCCAGCAATGCCTTCAATCACCACTGATAAAGAAAATAAGATATTCTGTGATAAAGTCAAATTAAAAAATATCTGTCAACAAATCTAGCCATACAGAAGGTGCTAAAAGAAAAACTCCAACATAAAGAGGTTAATACAGATGAAAACAGAGGAAATAAAGAATCTCACATCAGCAAAATCAAAATAAGGGAAGTGCACATGCACACACACATGCATCAATAGCACTACCACTGACAACAACAGCAACAAAATAACAGGAATAAATAATCATTGTTCACTGATATCTCCCAATGGCAGTCTTCTCAATTGCCCAATAAAAAGACACAGATGAACAGAATGGATTTGAAACCAGGATCCATCCTTCCACCGCATTCAAGAAATACACCTCAACACCAAGGATAGACATTATCTCAGGTTAAATGATTGAAAAATGATATTTCTAGCAAATAGATCTACCTAAGAAGCAAGCTAGTATAAACATTTTAATATCTAACAAAATAGATTTCAAACCAAACTATCAAAAGAGATAGGAAAAGACACTACTCATTCATTAAAGGAAAAGTCCACCTAGATGGCATTTCTTTTTTTTAATTATTGAAAATGATCTTTCTCTCATACAATACATCCCAACCACAGTTTACTCTTCACTCTTCCTAGCTACTCCCACCTTACCATTACCTCAGATCAATTCCCCCTCCATTTCCTCTTCAGAAAAGAGCAGGCTTTCAAGAGATGACAGCCACACAGGACAAAACCAGATACATGGCAAGGCAAAAGCCCTTAACATCAGATACCAGCTCAGACAAATATACCCAGCAATGCCTTCAATCACCACTGATAAAAAAAAATAAAATATTCTGTGATAAAGTCAAATTAAAAAATATCTGTCAACAAATCTAGCCATACAGAAGGTGCTAAAAGAAAAACTCCAACATAAAGAGGTTAATACAGATGAAAACAGAGGAAATAAATAATCTCACATCAGCAAAATCAAAAATCTTTAAAAAATAAATAATAAATAAATAAATAAATAAAACAATAGCTGGAGAGATCTCATACTAGCAACTTAACTGCATATCTAAAAGTACTAGAACAAGTAGAATTAACCACACCCAAGAAGATTAGATTGCAAGAAATAATCAAACTCAAAATCAATAAACTAGAAACAGAGAATAATGCATAGAATCAATGAAACAAAGAGTTGGGTCTTTGAGAAAGTCAACAAGATAGACAAACCCATATGCAAATTAACTAAAAGATGGAGAGATAATATCCAAATTAACAAAACGCAAAATGAAAAGGACATAACAAAAGACAAGAAGGAAATCCAGGGAATCATAAGGAAATACTTTAAAAACCTGTATTGCACTAAATTATAAAATTAAAAAAAAAAACGGATAATTTTCTTGATAGGTACCACTTTAAAAAGATAAATCAAAATCAGATAAACAATGCAAACAAGCTTAGAACCTGGAGTGAAATAAAAGTGGTCATTAAAAGTCTCCTAATCAAAAAAAGCCCAGGGACAGATAGTTTTATTTCAGAATTCTACGAGACTCTCAAAGAAGAGTTAATGTCAATATTCCTCAAATTATTCTACTAAATAGAAACAGAAGGAGCTAGCCCAATTCATTCATGAGGTCACCCTGATACCCAAACCATGTAAAGACCCAATTGTAGCATGAATCTTAAAGAGTCTTTATTAATAAAACAAACCCAGAGCCAAGAATTGGGGTGAACACTGGAAGATCAGAGAAGTAGAACAAGCCACAGCTAACCTCACCTGGCCAACTTCTCAGCTGATCTTATTTCCTCAGACTGGAAGGCCCTGTGTCCTCACAACTGAATGGCTCTCAGCTGAACTGTGCTGCTCAAATCCTAAAAGATTAACCAGCCAAATGCTTAACCAGGCCAAATGCTTCTAGTTCCTGGTTTTCACACCTTATATACCTTCCTACTTTCTGACATCACTTCCTGGGATTAAAGGTGTGAGTCATCATGCTTGGCTATTTCCAGTATGGCCTTAAACTCACAGAGATCCAGATGGATCTATGCCTCCCAAGTGATAGGATTAAAGGCGTGTGTGCCACCATTTTCTGGCCTCTATGTGTATCTAGTGGCTTTTCTGTTCTCTGACCGCAGATAAGTTTATTAGGGTTCACAATATTTTGGGAAACACAATACCACACACCCAATAAGGAAAGAGAATCAAAGACTAATTTCCCTCATGAACATAGATGCAAAAAATACTCAATAAAATATTTGTAAAAGGAATCTAAGAACACACCAAAGTGATCATTCACCATGATCAAATAGGTTTCATCCCAGAGACAGGTGGGTGGTTCAACATATGAAAATTAGTAAATATAATCTACCATATAAAGAAACTGAAAGACAAAACCACTTGATTATCTCATTAGATGCAGAAAAGAAGTTTGGCAAAATCTAACACACCTTCATGATAAAAATCCTAGTAGATTAGGGATATAAGGGATGTACCTAAGCATAATAAAGGCAATGTACATTAAACCCAGAGCCAACATCCACTTAAATGGAGAGAAACTCAAGACAACTCAACTAACATCAGAAACAAGACAATGTTGTCCACTCTCTCCATATCTATTCAATATAGTACTTTAAGTCTTAGCTAGATCGATAAGATAACTGAAGGAAAGGAAGAAGTCAAAGTATCATAATTTGCAGATGATATGATAGTATATATAAGTGACCCTAAAAAGTCCACTGGAGAACTCTTACAGCTGATAAAGAATTTCAACAAAGTAGCTGGATACAAAATTTACTCATGAAATCAGAGTTCCTCCTATATACAAAGGACAAGTGGACTCAGCAGGATCAGGGAAACAACATCTTTCACAATAGCCTCAATAATATAAATTATCTTGGGATAACTCAAATCAAGCAAGTGGAATACTTGTGTGATGACAACTTCAAGTCCTTGAAGTAAGACACTGAAGAAGATATCAGAAGATGAAAAGATCTCCTATGTTCATGGATGGATTAAATTATCATTGTAAAAATGGCCATCCTACCAAAATCAATCTACAGGATCAATGCCTATCAAAATTACAACACAATTCTTCACATACCTTGAAAGGAAAATTCTCAACTTCTTTTGAAAAAAATGAAAACAAAAACAAACAAGCAAGCAAAACAGGATAGCTAAAACCATCCTGAATAATAAAGAAACTTCTGGAGGTTATAACAAGAGCACCAAATTTATATAATATAATTTATAAATATATAAATTTATTAAGAGGTTCTAAGAGGAAAACAGACTCACTGATACAAATCAATGCCATTGCCACTTCATCTCCCAGGGAAAGATCGGGAAAGCTCCAGACCAAGTGCTGAACCATGTGCCAGGAAGCTTTTCCTATCTAAGAGAGAGTTCTCAACCCCCGCCCCTTCTCTTTTAAGAGGTCACGTAGGCAGGCAAGAAGCACCGCCTCTGTCAGGCCAGATAGCCCAAGGTCATGAGTAAGGTAAATTCCCACTACAAGAGGTATTACCACTCCTGATTTCAAGTTATACTACAGAGCTATTGTAAAAATCTCCATAGTTTGGCATAAAAACAGACACATTGACCAATGGTATCAAATTGAAGACCCAAACATAAATCCACATACCTATGGACACCTGCTTTTTGATAAAGAAGTCAGAAACACATGCTTGAAAACAGAAAGCATTTCTACAAACTGTGTTGGCCAAACAGGATGTCTGCCTATAGAAGAATGCAAATAGATCTATACTTATTACCCTGAACAAAACTCAAGTACAAGTGGATCAAAGACCCCAATAGAAAACCAGATACATTGAACCAAATAGAGGATAAGGTGGGGGAGTAATATTTAACTCATTGGCATGGGAAAAGACTTTCTGAACAGCACATCAATAGCATAGGAACAAATAACAGCAATTAATAAATGGGACCTCATGAAACTGACAAGCTTCTGTAAGACAGAGGACTCAATCATTCAGACAGGGTGGTAGACTATAGATGGGGAAAAGATTTTCACTAACTCCAGTTCTGATAGAGGACTAACATCCAAAATATATAAAAGAACTCAAGAAGCTAGATATCAAAAAGCCAATAATCCAATTAAAAATGGAATATAATTCTAAATAGAGAATTTCAAAAGACAAAACTCAAATAGCTGATAAACACCTAAAGAAATGTTCAACATCCTTATCCATCAGGGAAATGCAAATCAAAACTACTTTGAGATTCCATCTTACACCCATTAGAATGAGTAAGATCAATAATTCAAGTAATATCTCATGCCAGCATGGATGTGAACCAAGGGGAACACTATTGCATTGCCGGTAGAAGTGCAAACTTTGTAGAAACTATGGAAGTCAGTATGTTGGTTCCTCAGAAGTTGTGAATCAATCTAGCTCAAGATCCAGCTATACCAATCTTGGTCATATATCCAAAGGATGCTTCATCCTACCATCAGGACACTCATTTAACCATGTTCACTAATGCTCTGTTCAGAATAGCCAGTAATTGGAAACAACCTAGATGTCGCATATCAGAAGAATGAATAAAGAAAATGTGGTACATTTATACAATGATGTATTCAGGAGGCAAAAAAAAAATTATATCATGAAATTTTCAGGCAAAGGAGTGGAGCTAGAAAAAAATCTTCCTAAGTAAGGTAACCCAGACACACAAAGATAAATATGGTATCTATTTGATTATATATGCATATTAGCTATTAAATATATGATAACCAAACTACAATTCCTGAGAGATTGGGTATAGAGTAATGGTCTAGAGTGGATAAATGAATCTCCCTGGGAAGGAGAAATAGAATGATTTTATTAGTGAACTGGGGCCAGGTGGGGATAGGGATAAGAGAATCAGATGGGGAGAAGAAGGGGAGATAGAGTAGAGGGAGAGAATGCAGAGAGAGACAGCTGGAATTGGGCATTTGAGGGGTGATATGGAAACATAATGCAATGCCAACTTCTTGCAATATATGAAGGTACTCCTAATGAAGTCTCCTAATAATAGGGGATAGGGAGTATTGCTTCTAGGCTAATATGGTTTGATCATCCAAGAACCCCTGAAAGGTCTCTGATGGCACCATGGCCCAGATGATCAAACATCCAAAATCAGGTTCAAAGCAACTGGATGAGATGATTCATCCTCACAGATGACAAATGCCAAGATTTAACTATAATTCTTAATTTTCTCAGGATCCCTATAAGATTACCAATGTCCACAATCAGCAGGAAGTAGAAAAAGTGATGCCCAAATTCCCAAAATATTGTTTATAAGTGTTTTCTCTTATTTAAAGGGGGGTTGATTCTAAATGCAATCTCTTTCTAAAGAAGAAAAGGGATTGTTATAGATATGATAGGATGAAAGGGTAGATTATTGAATCTACTTTTAAAGAGCAACAACTTGTTTAAAGTGTTTTACATTGCTATAGATTTTAGTTTATTACAAATTTAAAGTTATTTGTTATACTGTATGTATATTTCT
Organism: Peromyscus maniculatus bairdii; assembly: GCF_049852395.1. Classification (NCBI taxonomy): domain Eukaryota; kingdom Metazoa; phylum Chordata; class Mammalia; order Rodentia; family Cricetidae; genus Peromyscus; species Peromyscus maniculatus. The sequence continues at coordinate 203,592,269 of NC_134852.1, read as the reverse complement.
ACTCTTGTTTAAGGTATTATGTTTATGCAGCTCATTTAAAATTGTAATATATAATTAAGAAATACAGGATAATCAAACTTATATCAGTTAAGTTTTTTAGGTATATAAAAGTATATTTCAATTAGGTAGGTAATCTTCAAACACTTCAAAGACTTACAGAATATGGCACTTAAAATGTTTTTAAAACTTTGATTTTCTGCACAATGAGACATGTCTGCTCCTGGCAGCACTGATTCACTTCAAAGAAGATGGACATTAAAGACACTTCAGAGGGAGTTTATCTTCTTCTTGGCACAAAATGGCCTGCTGGGCAAAGAACTGCTCTTGCCTAGACTTCTTGGCAGTATGTTATATATACTGAACATGCAGGGCCCCCAGAAAAGTGACCACTAAATTTTGCCAAAACAAGGCAAGATGGTCCTTCAGGTTCACACTTCACAGAGGAGGCTGTCAGACTTTCTGCAGGACATAGAGAGAAGCAGCTGAGAAACTCTAGGCCTATGGGCTGAAGATAAATGCCCCAATGTTGCAGAGGAACTTTGGATGACTGTCCAGGCAACCAGCTGTCTCTGTCATTCTAGATTTTTAGAAGTTGCTTATAATGATCTTCCTATTTACTTAGGTAATATTATATTCTTCTGGGGTCTTTGATGTAGTTGAAGACTAAATATTTACAATCATTTTCCTTGGTTATGATAAAAAATAAATTAGATATGAAACTTTAGACTCACATATATAGGATAGATGATAAAAATATTTTCTTTAATTTTGCCAAATACAAATATAATAGATATTGTAACTATAATTCTTGCTTGACAATTGTTCATTATATATAATTTTACTATATTAAAGCTAAAACCTTCCTCTTTAATTAGACAGAAAAGGGGGAGTACTGGAGGATGTCTTTCTGTATGCTGTGAATATATGTTGCTCCCACTGGTTAATAAATATGCTGCTTTGTCTTATGGAAAGGCAGCTTAGAGGCAGGCAGGAAATGAAAGGAGAGAGACAGGAAAGAGAAAGGTAGAGTGGGGGAGACTCCAGACTGCCATCCTAGGAGCAACATGTAATAGGATGCAGATAAAGCCATGGAACATGTGGTGATATATAGATTAATAGTTATAGGTTGAGTTAAACTATAAAACCTAGCTAGCAAGAGGCCTACCATAGGCAATGCAATTTGTAAATAATATTAAGCCTCTGAGTGATTATTTTATAAGCAGCTGGGAGACTACGGGGCCAGGCAGGACCAGAGAAATGCGGGACTTGAAAAACCTTATGGCTACATGGAATATTAACTGGCCATTTTTTTGTTACTAAACAATGCTTCCAGTCATGGGACTGGGTTTCATTCATTTGAGTTGTTTACCAAGGAGGGGGTCGCATGAAAACCCCCAACAATCCAGGCTGTTTCTAAGACATTGGTTTGTTCTCTGCAAACTGACTGTGGGGGACCTCATTGCTGAGCACAACACCCATATAACTCATTAAACATGGAGAAGTTAAGCTGATACCTACATGGAGCCTTCACTCCTATGTTCTAGTGTCTTTGATATTGTAGTTACTCTGCAAGCTACCAAAAGAGAAATGTAAACACCAACCCAGCCACAAAAGTTTTGACCTGCAATCTGTCTTACCTGCAAGATATGGTAGGGCAACAATGGCACAGAAGTTGTAGGAGTAGCCAGTCAGTGTCTGTTTTGACTTAAGGTCCACTGTATAAGATGTAACCCATACACTACACTGCTTGGGTGACCAAGAACTACAGACTAGATAGCACAGAGACCTAGTTTAAAACTAAATACTACTGCTCTAAAAAAAATTATCAATAAAATGACCCCTAATGATATTCTACTGTACTTATCAATCAGTGCCTCATTCAGTCATCATCAGATAGGTTTCCTCTGGCAGGAGATGGGAGCACATGCAGAGACCTCCATGTAGACATTATGTGTAGAGAGTCTAAATGAGATGTATCCATCAAATCCACTCCCTTGGAGCTCAGTGAACCCTTCAGCAATGAAAGAGTCTAAGAGTCAGAGGAAATGGAGGATACCAGGAGAACAAGGCCCTGAGTCAACTAAGCAAGGCATTGGAACTCACAGAGACTGAAGCAGCAAGCACAAGTTCTACCCGGGATTCTACCAGGTCCTCTGTGTTTGTATTATAGCTTTCATCTTACTATTTTCATGGGACTCCTGGGTGTGAGACCAAGTGGGTCTCTGATTCTTGTACCTGCTCTTAGGACACTTTTCTCTTTATTGGATTGTCTTTTCCAATTTCAAAATGATGTTTTTTTTTTCTTTATCTTACTATATTTTATTTTGTCATGTTTGGTTGTTTTCTCTTCTAAAACGGTTCTTCTTTTTATTTTTTTGAGACAGGGTTTCTAAAACTGTTCTTTTCTAATGAGAGACATAAAAGGAGTTAGTGAGGAGGGGAGGAGAGGTGGGGAAGAACTGGAAAGAATAGAGGCAGGGAAAATTATAATCAGGATATATTGTATGAGGAAAGAATATATTTTCAATAAAATGGGAAAAGCAAGGAAAGAAAGAAAGGAAAGAAGGAAGGAAGGAAGGAAGGAAGGAAGGAAGGAAGGAAGGAAGGAAGGAAGGAAGGAAGGAAGGAAAGAAGGAAGGAAGGAAGAAAGGAAAGAAAAACAAAACAATCCAAAATCATACATTTAGAAACAGATAACTGAAAGACAAAAATAGACAAACCCCTGATTTTAATCTACAAGTCTTCTTGGAAGCAGTATTTAGAGGCAGAATTTAAAGGTTTCTTGTGGAAAAATCCATCAATTTTTCCAGACAGGTTAAAAAAAAAATGTAAGTAAAGATGGCTAAGTATTGCGCAATATTAGTTGAAGATGTGTTACATTTTTTTCTGCTGTTGAACATTTGTTTAATGATCAAAAAATGTGCTGCATTCTTTTATGTTGCATTTGTTTAACATTGTGAAACTATATTACTTTGCCTGTCTAAAACACCTGATTGGTCTAAGAAAAGAGCTGAATGGACAAAAGCTAAACAGGAGAAAGGATAAACAGGGCTGGCAGCCACAGATAATAAATAAGAGGAGAAACCTTCCCTAAGGAGGGATACCTTACACAGCCTTGATGCAAGGAAGAGGGGCTTGGTCCTGCTTAGCCTTAGTATGCCAGACTTTGTTGACTCCCTAAGACAGGCATACCCCCTCTAGGAGTGGCTGGGGTTGGGATGAAAGGAAGTGGGGGAAGCAGGAGAAGGAAAGGGAGAGGGAACTGTGGTTTGAAGGTAAAATGAAAAACATTTAAATTAAAAAATAGAGGAGAAATCTGGGAAAAGAGATTGAGGAGTGAGAACAGGAGGAGATTGGACACCAGGGCCCAGCCATCCTACAGCTACACAACTACACATCAAGCCACAGAGTAAGACGTAAAGAAAGGCATATAGAATAGAAAAAGATAAAAGCCCAGAGGCAGACGGTAGATGGGATAATTTAAGTTAAGAAAAGTTGGGTAGAAACAAGCCAAGTTAGTCCGGGATTTCGTAAGAAAGAATAAGCCTCTGTGTATTTATTTGGGAGGTGGGTGTCAGGCCCCCTAAAGAGCAAAGAGTAAAAACAACCAAATACAACTAAGGACTAACTGAAAGAACAAGTAGTCTTCACAATATGGATGCGATCTTGTAAACCTAATGAGAAAAGAGAGAATGCTGTGTGTGAAAGCAGAGGTGTAAGGAAGAGCTGCATCAGTGAATAATCAGTATTTCAGGACACTCAAGTACAGGCTGCAGGGAATTAGACAATGGAGGGATGGAGTTAGCAGCAAGGTCAGATATCAAGCTCACAAAGCTATGTACTTGGTACTATTCTACAGTGAATATTTACACACACACACACACACACATACACACACACATACACACTTATTAGCACAGACACAGAGACACCTATATCTCTATAGAATCCATATGCTTACATATTTTCATTAAAAAATAACCAATTAAACATGTAGCTAGAGTTTTCCTGCCTTGCCCACAGTCAGGACAAATCCTTTTCACCCGCCAGTCCCATAGCCGCTCAGACCCAACCAAGTAAACACAGAGACTTATATTGGTTACAAACTGTATGGCCGTGGCAGGCTTCTTGCTAACTGTTCTTATAGCTTAAATTAATCCATTTCCATGAATCTATACCTTGCCACATGGCTCATGGCTTACCGGCATCTTCACATGCTGCTTGTCATGGCAGCTGGCAGTGACTCCTTCTGCCTTCCTGTTCTTTCTTCTCTCCTCTCTGTTAGTCACGCCTATACTTTCTGCCTAGCCACTGGCCAATCAGTGTTTTATTTATTGACCAATCAGAGTAATTTGATATACAGACCACCCCACAACATAAACAATGCCAGGAAATAAGGAAAATACACAAGATGAGTGACACATTAATTTTGCCTCTTTTTTGAGTAAATGTATCTATTTTCAATATACAAAACAGATCTCACCCTTTTTTTTAGCAACCATTAATTGCTTGTTATCTCTTCAGCTAGAGGAGGGGCCTTGTGAGATTCTTCATATCTATGTTGGGTGTCAACTGTTGCTGGAGGGCTGCTCTCCAGGTTCCCCAAGCCCCGCAGTCCCACAATCCACGTATAAAATAATCACTCAGACGCTTATATCACTTATAAACTGTATGGCCGTGGCAGGCTTCTTTCTAACTGTTCTTTTATCTTAAATTAACCCATTTCTATAAATCTATACCTTGCCACGTGGCTGGTGGCTTACCGGCATCTTCACATGCTGCTTGTCCTGGCGGTGGCTGCAGTGTCTCTCCTCTCAGCCTTTTGCTTCCCAGCATTCTCCTCTCTCCTTGTCCCACCTACTTCCTGCCTGGCCACCTACTTCCTGCCTGGTCACTGGCCATCAGTGTTTTATTTGTATAGAATGATATCCACAGCAGTCAACTGGTATTATCACTGTGCAGGCTTGTTTATTCTTTATTCCTATAACAGATAGAGTCATAGAGAAACAACTCTCTGCCCAAACTTGAATGCAAAATTATCAAAAAGTGAATAATTGCCACATTTTTTTAAAGTTGAGAAACCATGGAACCCATCACAAATTATAAGAGAAGCAATGAAAACTCAAATCGCTGTTATTAGTAATCACTTAATGCTGAAGAGACAATAGCTGGAGTTCTAATATTGCCAAGACGGGTGGCATACACTCCCTGAGGTTTCAGCTGATATGATATAGGGGCTTGTCCTCTTAACTGAGGGGCATTAAGTGAAATGGATCTACATAAGATGAAGCTGATCCAGAGAGGATAAAACTTATCTGCTGCAATATGACCCACCTGACCAGCAAATGCAAGCATCTCTGAAGGAAGAAAACATCACGAAGGTCTCTGACTTTTGGTTTATAACTCGAGCAGAAATGGATATATATTGCTATATGAGAAAACTGGGTACCAGTGAATAGTAGATGGGAACACGAGAAGAAAGTAGACTTTTCAGATAGTAGCTTCAAAATAACAGAATGAGTACATTCAAGAAAGTAAGAAGGGGAAAAGTTTTAGAAAATACTGAATAAATGAAAATGTGTTAAATTAAAATTTATACAAATAAAATAATAATGCCTAAGGTTAAACATTATGAATGAAAGAAAATTAGACTATAAAACATGAGTTGTATTTACAAGATTTACTAAGTAGATTCAGCAAAAGAAAAATATTAAGAATTAGTTATCTTTCTTTTTCTAATATGCAAGATGCATTAAACTAGAAAAGCCTCAAACAGTTTAAAAAAAATCTCCATCTAGTTAAATTATATATAAATGATCAAAAATCAAAGAACATGATAATAAGCTAAGAGCACCCAGAAGTAGTGAGCTATGGTTTGTGGGGAGTCCATTACCTTCAGGAAAATAACAACAAGCTCATGCCTAATCTAATTGTGTAAATGATTAAAAAGACAGGCCAATTTAACCACATATTTAAAATATGGAGAAGGAAAAGATTATAATATGCCATCCTAGAATTTAATTCCAGGGAAAACATAATCTCCAATCCACAGAAAATAATGGTTATTTCAGATTAAGATTTCAGCAGATCTTCCAGGTTTTTCTTTCAATCGTAGGGGAAGTTCCTGCTGGGGATAGGTTTAGATAAGAGGACTCCCTTCAGCTGGTGTGAAGGCTGTGAAGAGAAACCAAATTTCAAGGTGTTGGCTGTTGGTACTCCCAGCATCTGAGAAAACAAGTGTAGCATCCCTAAAGCAATTGGATCTGGGCAATGTAGCAGTGTCTCCTGTAATCCACCTTCTGGGCTATTGGATCCAATGGTAATTTATTAGTCCTCAAACGACTTATAATGGCTTATAAGCTTGAACAAAGGTTTAAGGAGATTTTGAGATATTAATTCTCCCTCACAGTTGCAGCTGGTTCCTAGCCATAAACTATCCGCCACAGGTTTGAGAGTTCCTGGTAGTATACAGGTATTTTCTGGGAGAGCAGGTGATTCTGAAACAAACTCTGTTCATTGGGCCTTTCTCTGCATGGAGTCTGAGTATTTAGGGGGCAAACAACTCTTCTGCTATCATTTTATCCCAGCATCCTTAATTTCCCCTGGTCATAATAGGCCCTGACACTACTCCTTGCCTGATAATTTCAGGTGATCCAGGTTTTGGACAGAAGTTATAGTTTGTTCTTTCCTGGCTATTTTGATGTTTGGAAGTTAAGACTCCTGAACTTACACACATACATGGACTTTCTCAGAAGGTTCTGAGCATTGTGAAGCGGTCATGAAGGAAGCCAGTTTTCTAGAAACTCCAGCAGCCTATGCTTATACCACATGATCATGGAAACACTTGCTACAGCCTCCTCCCAGGAAGAAAATGTCCTGGCTTTCTCTCTTCTCTGACTTTGAGCATTAGAAACTACAGGCAGGAAGCTGCAGTGTTTGCAATTCTTCCCAGAATGCCAGAACCAGTTACTTTCTCTCATCTAACAAGCTACACACAAGGGACTAAGAGACGTGAGATGTTTGCCACACGATTCGGCCTTCCCTGCAAGGCCTTGCCTCTTCTTGATGTTTCTGGGTTCCAGCTTGGCTCCCAAGACATGAGCTGCTATTTACCAATGTGCGTCATTGAGACTAAAGTGAAAAGAAAATCAATAAGCTGTCCGTGAAACATCTCATGCTAATGATATTTGTCTCCTGGTTCACCCACCTCCTCTTACTGCAGGCTCTGTAGAATTGTTTCCACTCCTGTTACCTCCTCAGTGCTCTCAGTATGTGGTAAAGAAAGCCACCAAACTTGCCTGTTCTGACTCACTGTGTATTTCCTCATCCTCGCTGCTGTGCATTGTTTGCAGCATGGCATTGACAGCCACAGGAATACTCCAAGGAGATAGAATTTAGAAAGTGGTAACATAATCCTTGCATCTTCCAATGTAGCTTTTGGCAAGACTTCAGAACATCATCTCTACCAGGAAGGAGTTAAATTAAAATATATTCAATTTCCCTTCCAGCTAACTAATTTTGTTATACTATGATCAAAGATATTTCAGGGATTTTAATTTGCTTGAGATGTTTCAAAGAGAAATAGATTTCTTATCTAACCTTGAAGCATTCTAAGAGTGAGTGACTCTGGTTTCATTGTATCACTTCTGTCTCATCATGTGCGTGGATCAGATTTGACTGCTGATGTATGAGTGAATTTGGGTAAGTTTAGTCAGCTCATTTTCCCAACCTTAATGATGAAAAAACATTGAATCAGGTCAATTTTGGATCAAATACAAAGTGAGAGGTATAACAGGTAAGTGATCCTGGTTAAAACTTACTTCAGTACCTATAAGTTAAGGATTTCATCTACCTTGTAAGATTTTCATAAGGATTATATGAGATAATGTGAATAAAGTACATGGCACAGTATCTAAACAAATTATATTTTAAACATAACTGGATGCCCTCCTGGCATTTTAAACATTGCTGAAATTGCAAGGTCAGTATTTATATGAACACAAAACAATACCCATGTTTGCCAAGCTTAGCAAGATTTACATGTTCCTGTTCTCTTTCGGTAACCAACCATCAAAAACAGGACTATCACAACACCAATTTCTGTGTTTCCCCACATGTGGTAAGATAAATGGACTTTTAATGTTCAGTTCTATCATCACTGTAAGAGTATTGTGAAGAACTGGAATTTAAAGAGTTTTAATATTTTGTGAACTGTTCTTTGGAATATTGGGACCAATAAAAACATCATAGAAGCCTCTTCCTTTTGTTCCTTATGGAAAAACACACATCTTCAGTGTATCACTTATCTTTGCTCCAGGAGGAAGGTTTTGGTGACCCTTTGACATCTTATAGAATATGTGAAGCCTGTTTGTTTTTGTCTCCTTTGCAGTTCTTGTTGCTTAGGACCTGTCCACTGACTATAATTCCCTGGAGATTTTTCTCCAGTATTTTGTTAAAATTGTGTAGTTCTACTTTAGTTACCTGATCCAGCTTGAGAAAAATGTTGAACATCATATAAGAATCAAAGATGCAAATTTCACTTAAACATACACACACAATCTGGTGACATTGTTCTATTAAATTAATGTATATATCTATTTATAAAATAATTTTTATTTCCTCTGTGTATGTGTATGTGCACTTGAATGCACATTATTTGTATGCATGGGTACAAGTATGTGAGTACCACTGCTGGCAATCGGATTACACCTCCAAATGTGGGACAGAGGAACCAAACTCAGGTATTCAGTCTTTCAAAGTGAGTGTCTTTACCTCCTAAGCCATCTGTCCAGTCCTGTAGATGTATTTTAATGTAAATTACTAACCTCTTTACTAGTGTATGTTTATAGAAATATTGAAGTCAGGCAGTGCATGTTCTCCAAAATGTTCTTTTAAAAATTATTTTTATGCATCTAAAATCCTTCATACTTTTATAAAATACATTATCATGTTGCATTTGTTTTATTCTCAAATGCTGCTCAGATATTTTCAAAAGCTTATGCTGACTCTATGCAAGGTTTTAACAGACTGATCATTTTTAGAATAAAGTCTTCCAATTCATGAGTATTTCATGGAGCTCCATTTATTTCAGGATTTTTTGATGTGTCACAAGAACTGCAGTTTTAGCTTTTAGTTTTATGCCTATGGTACATGCAGTATTTTCTATTTAATCTATTTGTATCCAAGTATTTTGTGTTTTGATGTTCTTATAAATGTTATTGTTTTTATCATTTTATTTCTAAATGTTCGTTATCACATGTGGAAATCAATTAACTAGCACTTACCTTCACTATAATATCAAATGAAAGAGTTCAGAATATATAAACTTGTACTATTCCCACTTAAAGGCAGATGGCATTCACTCTTTTTTGTTAAGTATGGGGTTAGATTTGAAGTATTACTCTGTATGTGTTTGTTTGGGGCAGTCATGCAGTTGGAACCAAGTATCTTTGACATGCTAGGCAAGCACCTTTCCACTCAATGCCTCCCCAGCCCACCTATGTTATTCACACTTGCTTTTTTATCCACTTAAGGAAGATGATTTCTATTCCTTGTTTGTTTTGTTTGTATACTGAATGAATATGATTTTATCAAATACTATTTCATCATTTACTGAATTAATCATATGATTTTTCTTCTTATTTTGTCAACATAGTCAATTAAATTGATTTTATTCAAATGTTAAAGCAATCCAATATTTGATATAAATTTTAGTCATCATACATTATTAATTTTACGTGTTTTCTGTTTGATTTTCTAATATTATCTTAAAGATATTTTGTTCAAATTCATAAATAAAATGATTGGAAATTTTTATTCCTCTGACTAATTTGCTTTGCAGGAAAATTTGGCCTCATACAAAGCATTTGAGAATATGTACTTGTACATTGTGGTGAGTTAGCATAGGGTTCATGTTATTTTATCCTGATATACTGGACACCATTAATTAATAAAGCCATCTTCACCTACAGGAGCTCTTAAAGTAAACAATTAATTCTGTATATTTATTATATACTAGACTAGCTAGAATTTATTATATCTTCCCTTAGTTTTCTTGCATGTAAATTAACTTCTTATCCAAACATTTACTCTATTATGTTGGTGCTAAGGTGGATACTTCCAACAGAATGTACCCTAAACAATGAAAACTCACAGAAAGTTGGACTAAAAGGCAAAAAAAAAAAAACCTATTATAGAAATATCACAACTAGAATTTTCTTACCCACTTTGTTAGGTCTATGGTGATCAGAGAATACTTTTGAATTATTCTAAAATTATCGTTCCTGAAGCTGGAGAAATGGTTCATCAATTAAGAGTTGCTGTGGGATGTCTTTCTTTACTCTGAATATGTATTGCTCTGATTGATTGATAAATGCATTGGCCTATGACAGAGCAGGATGGAGCCAGGTGAGAAAATCCAAGAGAGATAGTGAGAGAAGAAAGGAGAGTGGGGCAGACACTACTAGCCACTGCCAGGAGAAGCAAGATGTAAAAGTACTGGTAAGCCACCAGCCACATGGCAAGGTATAGATTTATGGAAATGGATTAATTTAAGCTATAAGAACAGTTAGCAAGAAGCCTGCCACAGCCCTACAGTTTGTAAGCAATGTAAGTCTCTGTGTTTACTTGGTTGGGTCTGAGCGGCTGTGGGACTGGTGGGTGACAAAGATTTGTCCTGACTGTGGGCAAGGCAGGAAAACTCTAGCTACAAAATATCAACTCCTCAGAGAGTTGTTAGGCCTCCCATGGGGAGTCAACAAAGTCTGGCATATCAAGCTGAGGCAGAACAAAGCCCCTCTCCGCTGCATCAAGGCTGAACATGGGGAATGGGCTCCAAAAATGCCAATTCGTGCACTAGGGATAAATCCTGGTCCTGCTGCCAGGGGCCCCACACAGATGTCACCCACATTCAGAGGGCCTAGTTGGACCCCATGCAGGTTTCCTAGCTGTCAGTCCAGAGTCCATGAGTTTCTAGTTTGGGTCAGTGCTGAGCTGTGGATCTCTGCTTCTATCAGCTACTAGATGAAGGTTCTAAGACGAGGTGCCTCATTAGTGCAGTGGGTAGCACGTCAGTCTCATAATTATTTTTTTTAATTTAGCTGTTTTTATTTTATGTGCATGGGTGTTTTCCCTACATGTATGTCTGTGAACCATATAAGTGCCTGATGCCCATGGAGGCAAAAAGAAGTCATAGGAGCCACTAAACCTAGATCGATTAAACCATTAAACATGGTTGTAAACCCTCATATGGATGCTGGAAATCTACTGAGGTCATCTGGAAGAGTAAAAAGTACTTTCAACTGTTGAACAACTCTCCAGTCCCTTAAAATAAATCTTAAAATTAAATTAAAGTATCATTTCTTTCACTTTTTTTTGAGAATCTACATGATCAGTTTTACATAGTCTTCCCTGCACTAGAAAAAGACTATATAAATGGCCCATGTTCAAATATCTACTATTAAATGAATGTTAGTTTTAAAATGTCTGCCAGGAAATTTTTTAAATATTGTGGGAAAAAAAAACATATGTAGCACAGATTTTTGTCCTCAAGTTCCATAGACAAAATGGCATTAATCAGACATGTGTTATATATACTCATATCTATAGAAGACAAAGACTATGCAACATAGCATTAGTTATCAAACACCAAGACTCCATGGTTGGTATAGTCCTGACTCTTCTGCTTGATATTTTACCTGTTTCAAAGCCTGATTGGGAGTTCTGAGAACTGGAGATAACGGTATATAAAACTGGGTATTTTTGCATTTACTACATTGCTTGATTGTCAATACCAAATAAAGTTATTGATTTTATTTTCTTTTTGAACATAAAAGTGTATGTAATAAAATACTACCAAATGCTCGGCGTACAAAAGAGATCACAAAGCGGCAGGTACCTGCTTTGCAATGGCTGTAATTTGCCACTATGTGGTTTGAACACCTTTGGCTGCTCATCCTGGTTGGCCTATACAGTATTTTAAAAACAATCAAATGATATGATGATATCTAAAACCAGGAAGTTTCACATGAATATATGGCATATTATCTCCTCTTATAAAATCAAATTTTCTCAAAATATTGTTTGAATTTCTGCTTGGTTAAATGACTGGTGCTCACTTTTTATGAGTCAGCACTGTCCCACTTGTCAAAGTTCCTGCTTGATCTACTTTGCTCTTTTAGAATATATGCCATTTTATAGGCTTTTGAATTCGCATTTATTGTTTGTTTTGCTTTGTCTTATTTTTTTATTTTTGGTTTTGTTTTATAATAGTGCCTCATGTAGCCCATGCTGTCCTGAACGTACTATGTAGCTGAGAATGACCTTAATATCGGATCCTCATACCTCCATGTCCTGAGCTCTGGAATCACACACAGCAGTGTGCACCATACTGTGTGGATGCAGTGCTGAGAATGAAACTCAGGACTTCCTGAATGCCAGACAAGCGCTCCACCAACTGAGCTGTATCTCGAGCTCACATTTCAGGATTTTAGTTTGTCTTTCAAATATCAGTTCTATGATAATTATTTTCTACACACCTATTTGCACATATAGGCATTCTTTCATGATGCTCCCTTTTGGGGCATTACATTTGATTCAAGACTCTAAGAAGAGCTTAAACACAGACTCACATTTGATAAATTATTTTAACCCAAGTCATTCCTAACTTTCTCCTCAGAAAAACAAAACAAAAGAAAACAGACAAAAAAAAAAACCTCTCTGAGTGTGTTTCTGAAAACAATTTCAATCTTCCAGCTCACATCGTAAATGAGCTCATGATGTCATAAAGGGCAAAGAAGTTATCTGATCTGCACCATGTATTTCTAATATCAGCATTCTTAAAAAAAGAGAGTTTGAAAATGAAACTGGTAAACAAGCTAAAGTAAAGGATGAGGATGTTGAAGGATAGGCAATAAAGCAATTTGCTTGATCTTATGAGAAGTAGAGGTTATGAGAAATCCACCCAAGAATCTTTTAGCATTATTCTTCAAGATCAAACATCTCCATGGTAATTACAGAGCATTTTCCTGTAACTCTGGTTCTGAGCTATTGCATCTTTATGTGTTTTTCCTTTTCTCCTTATTTTACAGTATGATGATCACTTAGTTGACATTAAAACATGCTTCCATCAGCACATTACATTTTACCATGTGTACTGGAAAGGAGTAGAGGATTTAGTGGTAATGAATTGCTTTTCTTCTCTGAACACAGGGTGATCAGTAAAATTTCACTTAGGACTCTTTGTCTGATGGTTTCATTTAGTCTAGTTCCCTTGTATGCATGTTACTCAAGCATTGTGATTTTACTCTGCAGTGATAGCTTTACATGATAAAATTTCAAATGCTATTAGATGTCAACAATCCATAATGAGACTGATAGGACGTCCCTCAGATATAGAAGAAAATCCTCCAAGTGTAGCATAGAATAAAAGCAGGGAAGAAAACCAACCAGTGATTTGAGGGTGTAATCTGGCTGTATTTTAAGACATGTTCTGTCACCACAGTCACCCCAGCTTTCCTTCAGCTTCACAAAACTTTATGCAGCTTTTTTGCCCTCTCTGCTCCTACTTGCTTTATAAAACTTGATTATAATTTCTCTCTCTGCCTTTTTGATATAGCAATATCCTGCTAATCTTTTGCTGGTTTTACAGTCACAAACTTAGTTAAGGAACTCAAAGTTTTATCTTTGTAATGTAACCATGAAGAAAGAAAGATAGAGCTGCTGACTGCCTGAATCCATGAGAAAGTAGGTACCTAACTTCAATTTAAAAAAAAAAAAAGCATATACAGATGGCCTGATCACATAGATAAAAGACCAACCTCTTCCAGTGTTCTGTATAAGTTAGATGTATGTTGTTATCATAAAGCACCATGAGCAAGGCAACTCAAACAAAAAAATAGTTTAATTTGGCTACATTTCCAGAAGATTAGGGTCCATAGCAGGACAGCAAGGCATAGCAACAGGAACAGGAAACTGAGAGCTCACATCTTGAGCCACAAGAATGAAGCAGAGAGAGTAAACTGACTGTGGTGAAGACATAAATCTCAAAGCCAGCACCAGTGATGTCCTTCCTCCATGTAGGCTATACCCCAACCTCCCCAGACAGCAGTACCAACTGGAGACCAAGTATTCCAATGCCCAAGATTATGGAGGACATTTCTTATTAGAACCACCAGACCCTCCAACAAGTTTCCACTTGCTCACTACAGGACTTAGAGTCTTACCTGTCTTATATCAGTGAAATTGATTTTCATGTCTTAATTATGCATATTTTGTTTAAAGGTATTATCTTATTTACAGTTTTACACACTTATATGTATACATTGTAAATAAGATACAGTTCGCAAGTTTGCATACTGACTGCTCTTGCCTCCCAACTCCCTATCAATCCATCCAGTATTCTCTCTACCCACAGATTTCTCTTATCTATTCATTTTATTTTGTGACCCATAGGATTAGCTAATGTCAAGAGTATGATTGTGGGTTTGGAGCTGTTAGAACCCAGTGAGATTATCAGAGCATACAAAAATAGATAAACTGAGCCTTCCTCTCCCAGAATCTACTGATAGCCAATAGTTGAAAGGTAAGTGATAGGATCTCATGAGCTCCTCTACCTTCCTTTACTGGTCATAGGTAAATCCAGTCTCATGAGAGCCAAGTGAAAGTAATTACAGTTAATGTAAGTTCATGATCCCAACTGTTGTATGAAATCTGGGGATTCCAGACATTTTAGCTCATGTTCCCAATCTATATACTTGCTCATTCCCTTAACCTTAGAGGGTGTGGTAGAACTGACTTTTTTAGAGCTGGATACATGCCCATCAGTTAGCATCTGCATGTCAGGCAGAGATGAATCTTTGCATTCACCACTATCCATTGTAAGAAGAGGCTTCTCGATTAAGGCTGGGAACTGCTTGTGCCTGCTGGTATAAGCACAGATGTTTAGAAGGCTGTTTGGTTAATCAACAGAAAGAAGTATGTTCCCACACTTAGGTTGTTAGATAGCCTTACAGGACTGGGCACCGATCTCCTGTGACCTACGATGTGGATCCTGAGTCCATTAAGAGAGTAGTTGGCTACCACAACAGCAGTGACAATTCTACTGCACCAGTGGGCATCCAAATACTGTTTTATATTCCTTTTACACCAGTTAAACTTCCCCCTCTCATACTCTCACTCTAGAGTCTCCCCTCCCTTCCCTCACCACCTGACCTTTCCACCCACAGTATTTTCCTTTTTCAGGTTTTTTTTTTTTAACTATGTCACTATCTCCTTCCCTTAAGATAACTCCCTCCCCTGTTTTCTGGTTTGCACAGTTCTCCATGTCAGACACCATTGCAATGAGTTGACATCGGGATCTTCATATGAGAGAGAACATGTGGTATTTGTCCATTGATTCCTGGGGTACCTCACTTGGACTAATTTTTCCATCAATTTCACTACTAATATATCTCTGTACAATTGAGTATCCATTCATTATTTATGTGTACCATATGTTCATTATCCATTCAATGACTCTTAGGTATCTAAGCTGCTTCCATTTCCTATTTATTGTGAATGGGGAAACAATGAAAACAAATATATAAGTATCCTTGTCGTAGAATAGAGAGTCCTTTGGGTATATGTCCAAGAGTGATATAGTTGAGTCATATGGTAGTTGTATTTTCAGATTTTTGAGAACCCTCTAAACTGATTTCCTAGAGGCCACAGTATAGAAAGTTGGCCAAAAACAGTGCATAAAGGTTCCTCTTTTCTCTATTTCTGTGCTAGTATTTGTTGGTGGTGGTATTCTTGATAATAGCCATTCTGCTTATAGCAGTGAGGTGGAATCTTCAAGTGGTTTTAATCTGCATTTTCCTAACAGCTAAGGGTGTTGAACACTTTTTAAAGCATTTCCTAGCCATTTGAGTTTCTTCCTTGGATAATTCTATGTATCATTTTATACATAGTCATTATTATATAACTAAATAATGACGTTAGTCATTTATTTTCTTGATGTTTTATTCTTTGAGTTCTTTGTAGGATCTGGAGTTAGGAAAGAAATGTTCTTCCATTGTGGATTGCCTGTTTGTGTAATTTATTTCTTTGTTGTAGGGAAGCTTTTTTAATTTCTCAAGATCTCATTTGTTGATTTTGTGTCTTTATTTTCTTATTCTGTTGAAGTTTACTCTCTAATATTTTCTCTAGAAGTTTTAGAGTATCAGATCTTATGTTGATGATTTGATCCATTTACAATTGAAGTTTTACAAGTAAAGAGAAGGTGATCTAGCTCCATTCTTCCATTCTTCTGTGTGATAATGTTCATTATTTGCACTGTCACTTGTTGAAAATTTTATGTATGTTTTTGTTTATCTCTTTTATTTCCTGAGGGGGTTGTTTGCTTGTAGACACAAAGTCTTATATTGTAGCCCATGCTAGCCTTGTAACTCATTACAGTTATCCTACTTTTGTTTACTAAGTGATGTCATTACAGGCATAAGTTACTATGCCTAGTATGATACAATTGTTCATCAACACATTAGTTCAGTCTTTTCCAAAATTGGGGTTTAACTTATTATTTTTGTTTTTATAATATTTCAATCACATAATATTGCATTAAAGCACTATTTATAATGAACAAAAAAATTTTCAAATAACAATGAACAATAGAAATGAATTATATACTTGCAAAATTAATATTATATACAATTAAACTATAACTGTATGAAGAAGCTTGGTGGAATCTCATAAACATAATTTTAAGAGAATATAAGCAGAGGAAAGCATTAGAATATAAGCAGAAGAAAGCATTCTAGAGTTTATTCACTAACAGAGAACATAAACATAAGGGTGGCCTTGGAGTAGTAAGAATGGAGGGAGTTTCTGGTGGGATTCTGGTGTGGCCCAGATCTGAGCTTTGGGACACTAACCTGTACGTTTCAGACCTGAACCAACTTTCCCTCATGTGACTGTTGAGAAGACAATCCAAGTTCACTGGTTCTCAGCTTGGCTGAATCTAGTGATACAGAATACTCATGAACACCATCAACATGACTTGAAATTATTAATCACTGTAGTAAAGAACAACAGAAGATGAGGACTAATCACCAGCCAGTTCCTAAGGTCTCAGAGCACTCAGGACACAGTAAAATATCTCTATCTTCTTGTACTCTATTTGAAGGACTGTGGTGATATTTAAGTTGTGCTGAAATGTGATTTTATTTGCATGTTAATAAATAAAGTTCGTCTGGAGATCAGAGGTCATAGCTAGCCATAAACAGAAGTCAGGTAGTGGTAGCACAAGCCCTTAATCTGATCACATGGCAGGCAGAATCTCTGTGTGATCAAGGACACAGCCAAGCATGGTGACACACACCTTTAATCCCAATACCAACCATAGAGACCTGGAGGTCTGTATAGACAGGCAGTGATGAGGAAGTGATGTTGCTGGCCTTAGATCCAATGAGAAGGCAATAAAAGTGCAGGTTAGACAAGAAGAAGCTCTCTCTTGGGAAGCTACGGTGTGGTGGTAAGCTAAGGTTAGTCAGTGGCTCTTGGCTATTTCTCTGATCTCTTTGGCTATCACCCCTGTATTTAGCTCTGTGTTTCTTATTTAATAAGAATGTTTAGAAATTCATCTACAAAGGACAGCTGCAATTGACACATCCTTAAAGTCATCTCTCATGAATCTTACACGTGGCCTTAAATGACATCCAGTTTCTAAAAGAGACAGGAATAAAGTGTAGGCTGTTGAAATCAGTTCCTTATTATCTTATTATAAGATTTATTCTAAATACAACTTGTAATCTGTTATTGTAACTGTGAGTAAGAGATGGAAAAGCTAGATCAATCCAAGAGCACGTCTCATACATATACATATACATATACATATACATATACATATACATATACATATACATATACAGGCAGATGTGTTGCAACTGTAGGTACATCCTACAGATCAATATTGCATACATACCTCATTATGAATTGTATAAATAAAAGGATAAGGATGTAGTTCAGTTAATAGAGTATTTGGCTAGCATGAAAAAAGACCTGGCTTTGGTCTCTCACCAAAGAAATCACGAGTGACAGTGCATGCCTGTAATACTAGCAATTGGGTGGTGGGGATGAGGGGATCAGAAGTACAATGCCATCCTCAGATGCAGTTCACAGCCATATTGGGCTACATTAGATTCTGCCTTCTGCCTAAAAAAATAAAATGCAGAGAGAGAGAGAGAGAGACAGACAGACAGACAGACAGAGACAGAGACAGAGACAGAGACAGAGAGACATTTTCTGTATGTCTACCTGCAGATTATGGGAACTTTTGCTTTGTAAACTCAGAACAGTGTTAAGTCAGTCTCTCTCCCTCTTCTTCTCCATCTCCTTCCTCCTGATGCTGCTACTGACACTTTCTTCTCCCTCTTCTTCCAACTCGTTTCAACAATTATCACAAAATACTATTATTGCCTTTTTAAGGTTTTTTTGTATACTGGTAACATTTGAAAAGTCAATATTAGTACTTATGCTATACTTACTCTGTTACATGTATATAAAATGTACAAAATGTTGTGGAATATTATTTTAAGATGTGTTATATTTGTTAATATTTGTGGAACATTTGTTTAAGTGTTCAAAGATATGCTGCATTCCTTTATTTTGCATTTGTTTAACTCTGTGAACCTGTGTTACTGTGCCTGTCTAAAACACCTGATGAGTCTAATAAAGAACTGAATGGCTAATAATGAGGCATGAGGAATGATAGGGAGGGCTGGCAGGCAAAGAGAATAAATATAAGGAGCAATCTGGGAAGAGAGATCAAAGAATGAGAAAAGGAGGAAGAGAGGAGGATTTTGGGGGCCAGCCACCTAGCTACATATACAACCAGCAAGCTACAGAGTAAGAAGTGCAGAAGATATATAGAAGAAGGGAAAGGTAAAAGCCCAGAGGCAAAAGAGAGGATAATTAAAGTTAAGAAAAGCTGGTTAGAAACAAAACAAACAAAGACTGGGCATTTATAAATGAGAATAAGTCTCTGTGTGTATTTATTTGGGAGCTGAGTGGCAGGACCCCCAAAAAGCCAAAGAGTAAAAAAATTAAAACAACCAACTACAACAAATAGATATATGCGTGCATAACATGCAATATTTTAAGTAAGATCCTTACTATAGTCAGAAGCAAGTGATTTCCTTCTTGAAGATGAGTTCACTCTTCTCGTTTATCAATTTCTGATTCAAATCTGTAAGTGAAATTAAAGTGCTTATGTTATGAAAGGCACTATAACTAAAACGATGTCTCCACTTTCCACAGATTCATTTCTAGATGTGATTTTCAAGTGTTTTAGTGAAAGATAACTGATGATCATCTCATGTCTTTAACTTGAGCAAATAATGAATTATGCTTCAAAGATCATTTGAAGATATTGTTCAGTTCAGCACCGGAGTCTTTTCATGTAGGTGCGATGGAAAGGCAACTAACGACAGAGCACTATTGTCACACGAGAAACCAACTGGTTTTAGTAGTCTCTTTCAATGTGTATAATTATGGGATGCACTCTGAAATGCAAATGTAGAACCATTTAAAAGTCAACACTACATTTTTCCATGTCAGATTAATTCACATTTCATATGTGGAATTGTTTCTCTAAAAAAAAAAAAAAAAAAAAATTAAAAAGCAGCATACTGATAGCATGTCCTTCTGAAGTTGAAAAATTACTTTCCTGTAACTACAGTCATCATCTACAGTGTCGGAGAGATGTGCCCTTGAGATGGTCTTTCAAACTGGAGGTGTGTCCTTATTATTAATAAATTTTAGAAAATTCACTTGCTTGGTCCTGCGGATCCTCCCTGCCTGTCAGAAGTAGAGATAGCATTTGATTTAATGATTTTGTAACCTCTTGCTATCATTATAAAATATTTTCTCAAGGGCTGAAAACTAGAGAGAGTTTCTCTTTTGCCAGCAGTAAGATTCTTCTGAGGGCGAGCTGGCAGGGGGAGTAAGTTGGCAGAGTACCCCAGGTACTTTAAGATTAGGATGTATTATTTTGCAACTTAATCCTGGCACTTGTCATCATCAATTAATCCTTGGGAACACAGACATTTTTCTTAAATGGAAAACACAGTTGTTTACCACTGCTGAAGCAAGTCTTGCAATTATAAATCTAATTACTAAGGAAAAAATAATGGACAAAATCTACAAATGAAGTTCTTCAACAGCTTATTGTCAGTAAGCATTTGGACTGCCATAAATACTAATGCATGCTCATGGCATTATATTTTAAATACTAGTAGTAAAACATTTCATGAAATGATATCCTCCAGGTAATTTTTATATTTAAGCATCATAAAGGTATGACTTTAATCAATTAAACAAAGATGTTTCTGTAATTTAAGAATACAATGAGGAAACCTACATGTTTGCTCGACTATAATTACTAACAAAAAATTATTTCTATCAGTTTTTTCCTCTTATTTGTTTGTTTTATGAAAAAAAATATAGTCTTGTCCTACTTAAGTAATTTGTCTACTTTGAGGATAACTGGCCCTTAATATCTGATGTTAATTCTAAGGGACATTGCTCATAGGTTAAGCAGTTTCTTAGAGTGGTATCTATTACTTTTGAAAGCTTTGTAAATAAAATTTATTTTATATTAGATATATTCATGTACTATAAATCCAGCTGAGACATCAGAAATTCAGATCATTTTGAAAAATAAATTTTGGTATTGTGATTTTACTGGTTAGCATAAGCCTCCTCCCCAGATTCTTTATGTCCTTATCTTTGCCATTAGAAAATTCAAAGAATTCAATTTCAGAAGCTAAGTTAGCTCAAGTTTTTTTAATCTTAATGTTGAGAGATGTGTTCAAGGGTTTCAGTGTGGATCATAACTAAAACAAAGTTTTAAATAATGACAAGTTTAGGTTAAGATGTCTTTGTTAATGGCTTTGAGGTAGAAAATCTTGGAAAACAATTTAAAGTTTAGAAAGGCACATAGTAGAGTGAGGAACTCATTGAGGTCAAGGATTAAGAACAAAGCAGCTAATTATTATTAGCTGATACACCTTTCTTGCTAGGATGGGTTGGTGATCAAAGAGTGATGATTAATCCCTTGTACCCATTTCTGCCCTCAGCTTCCTGATATAAAAATCTGTTGATGAGTGGGTATGTACCCTGAGGGTTTAAAATAGAGCTAACTGGTTTTTTTCATATATAAATGTGAAGATTTATGATTCTTTGAAGATTTCTTGTGAGGTTACCTTTTGAGACAAATAGTAAAATAATTGGTCCTTTCTTTGTAATCACAAAATGCAGCCTGCCAGTAAACGAATTGACTGAGAAAAAATACAAAGAAGAGCAGAGAGATGACACACAGGGGACTCAGTAAATAAACTATGGTGGCTTACCCATCCATGTGGTGCCTGTGGCCAAGCCGGGATCTGGAGTTCTCCTTTCTCCTCCTGTGAGCACCTCTACACCTTTTTCTCCCTCACCAGAGTCACATGAGAATACTGGGGCTTCATCTGTGGTGACTGGACAAACCCATGCTGGATGATTCTCTCTGATCCCACTTGCTCTGGATCTGGGAGGAGAGAACATCACTAGTTTTTTTTTTTTTTTTCTGGGCTGAAATCGGCCCTTGGTTTACTAGTTCCAGGATTTCTATGAGCCAGGACCCTCTACATGCTGAATCCACCCTTTCCCAAAACTCTTCTCTCCACAAAAGTCACGATAACGGGTATAAAAACCAAGTTGTCCAGGAGAAATACATACTAGCATTTGGCAGTCCTGGAGAGGGAATTTGGGTTTTTGAATACTGTTGTTAGTTAGAAAAAGGAAGAGATGGAGGGGTAAAAGGAAGAGGGAATTTTTAAAATTTTATTTATTTATTTACTTTACACCCCAGCCACAGTTTCCCCTCCCTCCTCTTCTCCAAGTCCTGCCTCTCCAACTCCCCTTTGTTCCCACATTCCAATCTACTCCTTATCTGTTTCTGTTTAAAAAAGGACAGGTCTCCTGTGAATATCAGCAAAACATGGCATATCAAGTTACAGTAAGACCAAGCACCTCCCCATGTATTAATGCTGGGCAAGGTGACCCAGAAAGAGGAGTAGGGTCCCAAAGGCCCATAGTCAGAGACAGCCCCTCTTCCCACTGTTAAGAGTTTCACAAGAGGACTAAACTACACAACTGTCACATATATGCAAATGGCCTAGGTCAGTCCCATGCAGGCTCCCTGGTTATCACTTTAGTCTCTGTGAGCCCGAATGAGCCCAGGTTAGTTGATTCTGTGAGTTTTCTTGTGGTGCCCTTGACTCCTCTGGTTTCTCCAATCCTTTATCCCTGTCTTCTGCATGATTCTCCAAGCTCCATCTAATATTTGGGTGTAGGTCTGGATCTTTTTCCATCAGTTGCTGGATGAAGTCTCTCTGGTGACAACTGGGCTAGGTGCCAGTCCATAAGTATAGCATAATTAGAATTCATTACACTGATATTTTTTCCCCTCCAGTCCTGTTAGGTTATATCCTAATTCTCTGGGTCATCCAGCCTGTGGGTGCTAGTGCTTCAGGCAATGTCAAGGGTGAGATTACTCTCCTGGCATGGGTTTTAGGCAAGAGTGGTCATTGGTTGACCATTCCTTCAGACAGGTAATGAGATTAAATCGAAGACCCGGCATAAATCCATGTACATATGGACACCTGGTTTTTTGACAAAGAAGCCAAAATTATACAATAAAAAATGAAAACATCTTCAACAAATGGTGCTGTTCTAACTAGATGTCAGCATGTAGAAGAATACCCAAAACTGAAGTCCAAGTGGATCAAAGATTTCAACCTAAATCCAGATCCACTGAACCTGGTAGAAGAGACAGTGGGAAATACCCTGAAACACATTGACACAGGAGATAACTTCCTTAGCAGGACATCAATAGTGCAGATACAAAGATTAACACTTAGTAAAAGGGACCTCTTGAAACAGAGAATTCTATAAGCTATAAGACAATGTCAATAGGGCAAAACAGGAGCCTAGAGAATGGGAAAAGATCTTCACCATATCCAAAAGAGGGATGATCTCCAAAATATATAAAGAACTAAAGAAACTAGACATCAACAAACCAAGTAATCCGATTTTAAAACAGTGTACAGATCTAAACAGAGAATTCTCAACAGAAGAATCTCAAATGGCACAGAAACACTTAAGGAGAGGTTTAACATCCTTAGCCATCAAGGAAATGCAAATCAAAATGACTCTGAGATTCTATTTTACACCTGTCAGAATGGCTAAGATAAAAAACACACGTGACAGCTCATGTTGGAGAGGCTGTGGATGAGGGCAACACTCCTCCGTTGCTGGTGGGAGTGTAAATTTGTTCAGCCACTTTGGAAATCAGTGTGGTGGTTTCACAGAAAATTGGGAATAATCTACCAAAAGACTCATTTATATCAGTCTTGGGCATATACCTAAAGGATGCTCAATCATACCACAAAGACAGTTGCTCAGCTATGTTCATAGCAGCTTTATTCATAATGTCCAGAACCTGTAAACAACCTAGATGTACCTCAACCAAGGAATGGGTAAAGAAAGTATGGTGCATTTACACAATGAAATATTAGTCAAGTGTTAAAACAATGATATCAGAAAGTTTGAAGGCAAGTGGATGGGACTAGAAAAATAATCATACTGAATAAGGTAACTCAGACCCAGAAAGACAAACATGGTATGCATTCACTCATAAGAGGATATTATCTGTAAAATAAAAGATAACTGCTACAATCCACAGACCCAGAGAGACCAGGCAACAAGTAGGGTTCAAGGGGGGATGCTAGTATCTCACTGGGAAGAAGAAATAGGAACGATTTAATGAGTGGACTGCAGTCATCTGGGAATTGGAACATGACTAAGTTTTGGGGAGGGATGGAGGAGGAGAGTACTGAAAAAGACTGCTGGGAAGGGGATGCATTTCAGGATAAGAACAAGACACAAGGGAATCTCTCAGGAACCTATGAGGATGATCCCAGCTAAGACTCCTAGCAATAGCAGATATGTGGCCTGAATGGGCCATCTCCTGTGACCAGGCAAGATGTAGGGAGTGGGAAATCAACCTAGCCACATAACCTTCAATACACAGTTTGTCCTGCCTATGGGATGTGTTGGGGTGAGGGAGGTGTAAAGAAGAGGGGCTTTGAAATGAAAAGTTCAGTTGTCTAACTTGATTATCAGACATTGCATACATGTAATTATTACAGGTGCCATATACATTTGTACAATATATATGTCAATTAAAAAAAGTAATTAACATTTTTTTCAAAGAGTGGCATTCCATTCTGTCTTCATATCCTCACAGGTTGTCTAAAAGATTATTTATTATATTTATTTCCTCTTATATTTCATTTCAATTAGTCATTAATATATAATTTGTGGCATACATTTTTCTTCTGCTTAGTACATATCCAAGAAAAGTAACCATGTAAGACCTTAAGAGATGCATAAATTATGTTCACAGCAGCTTTATTCAGATGAGAATGGTGACAACCAGAGTGCTGTGGATGTAGACAGCAGCCTTATTCATATTAACTCTATTGACAGCATTTAAGAATATACTTCTATCAAAGAATGAACACTGTGATAGAGACATGGAGATAAGTATGCAGCCACTATATCTCTCTCCTAGAGGCATCCAGGATATGATAAGAGAATGGAGTCAACCTACCTTCATATTTCACACATTTTCTCTATTAATACATGTCCCTCCACAGGAGTTTTCCCCGCTTTATTTTGTTGAATGTTTTCCTGAGGAAGTGCACAAATTAGGAATTTAAAATGGATAGACCAATAATTACTTAAACCCATACACATTTCCAGTTTTTACGTCCCTTTTTTGCTAAGATTCGCCCATAATTAGCCATCACTCTATTTCCTGTCAGTAGTATTGCTTTTGCTTATTCTTTAACTTTGTTTGTGTGGAGTCACAAGACACTAATGTCTTGCTTATTACTATGTCTGTGTGAGTTAAATTGTATCACCGGTGAGCTTTGATTTTCATTGCTGAATAGTGAGCAGTTTCACATACATACTGAAAGCTGGTTGTTACTCACAGCAGGAAGCATTTAGGATAGTCCGCATTGTGGTTTTGGTGTCAGTACCATAAAGCATTTTCTTCTTCAGCTTGCTCCTTCAGAAGATAAGAAGACCCTGTGTTTCAGAAGCAGACCTAGTCAGATAGATAGATAGATAGATAGATAGATAGATAGATAGATAGATAGATAGATAGATAGACAGATAGATAGAGATAGAGATATATATTGGAATATTGTATCCAAAACATTACCTGTTTACACCCCACATCATTCCACACAATGTAATGCACTTATAAAAACTCAAAAACATACCTCTTCCTCTTTCTCAGAGAGAATGTTTGTATCTTTCTCCTTATTGAGCAGCTAAGGAAAGAAACTGTTTTTACCACATCTAGCGCCCAACTGTATCAACAAGCAAAATCATCATTTGTCCACTTTAAAGTTAGTTCCACATGACTTATATACACATAGGGTACACAATAGTTGGCACCAAGTACTCATACGTATTATTTAACTTGGTTCTTAGAAAAGCCCCAAAGCAGAAGCACTATTATGCCCATTTCTGTGCAAAATACTTCAAAGGTAAAGTTAGGCAAAGCACATTCTTCTGAGAGAGAAATTAATAGTCTCTTGCTAAGTGTACATTATAAACATAAAAATTAAATTCAAAGCATTATAAGAACCTTAATAGCACTATACAATTTTATATGCAGGAGAATAATAAATGTTAAAAAAAGATCATTATTATTCATAGATTTTTTTATAAGCAACTTTACATGGGTTATCAAAAGGACTGTACATCAAAAGTAAAGCTTGAAGGGAGAAGAATTTATCAAGGAGAACTCGGGAGAGTGGAATGGAGGCCTTTTCAACAGAGGACGATACCACAGGATGATGATAACTGTGAAACACTGCAATATACAAAGTTCCATGTCATAAATCATCCCACAGCCATGTGACTATTTAAGAACAAAGCTTGGGCCCACAAGATAACTCAGTGGGTAAAGATGCCTACTGCCAAGCCTAAATTCTATGTCTGGGGCCTACATGGTAGAAGGAGACAGCTGACTCCCTCAGGTGGTCCTCTGACCTCCATGTACATTCCACATATGTGCACATATAGATATATGCATGCAAATAAATAAAATGTAAAGAGAAATCTTAGGGTAAACTTCAGTGCTCTTAATGCAGAATCTTTCTACCCTGCTAAGTGATCAAGCACTGATGAAAGTGCATTGATCTTCCCAAATGAAATAATATCTAATAAATTGCCAGAGGAAGCCATTGATAGTGTTCTTAATTTTAATACTAATTTTAAGAAGAAATATTTCTGAACTGAAAATTCACAGCAGTTATAAATACAGCAATAACAAACCAAATAACAAAATGAATTTAAAATGGAAGTGCCTTAATTCAAACCAGATTTCATTCAAGTTTAATGGCCTTCATGACTTTTCTGGAAGCTGCGATAGCCTAGCATATACAATTTTTCTTTGGTTGGCAATTGATGTTTTCAACCTTATTTATCTGCTAATTACAAAAGGAAACCCAGTTTCCATATTGTCGTGTGGTAAGTTAGAAGGCGATGGTGAAGGTTGAACAATTCGTAATTATGTTCATTATATTAACATAAGATTCAATCTGAATTATTGTAAGTATGTATATATAAGTAATCTTTGAGAAGAAGTCTGTTCAGTGGCTGGGTTCCTTTGTTACTTTCCTCAGAATGGCGAGAGATTATTGAATCTTTGATAGTGTCAATGATTCCATTCTGGTTGTTAGAGCCATGTTTATATTTTTAGTTGGTAACACCTTCTGTCATATTTTTGGGCCATGTTGATATTTTTAGTTGGTAACACTTTCTGTTATATT
The DNA here is from genome assembly GCF_049852395.1 of Peromyscus maniculatus bairdii. Lineage (NCBI taxonomy): Eukaryota > Metazoa > Chordata > Mammalia > Rodentia > Cricetidae > Peromyscus > Peromyscus maniculatus. Next base: position 203,565,342 of record NC_134852.1, on the reverse strand, counting down.
TTTAAAGTTGAAAACAGGGACTACCAGACAGATTTTAACAAAAGTACTCATGTGGTGTTACCCTATAAGGAGGCAACAATGCCCCTACCAGACACCAGAGGCTGACAAAAAGCTCAATAATAATAAACTGTTGCTTGGGGTGGGTAGCTGTCCAATAAAAGCCCATAGACATTGTATGTCATTGTCCTGGTTAAGGCCCTATTGCTTAAAACATCACATATTTGAGTCATAGAACATGACTGGTACTGATCTAGAAGCTTCATTCCTACTTGCTAGGCTTCACAGTGATTGAAGGTGTTTTGCAAACTATTGGAGAAGAAAGACAATCATTAATCACACACAGCTATGAACTGTGCAACATTTAATAATGACTGGACTAGAAAGACATGCCCACTGGTACAATAGTGGCATAAGCATCATGGGAGGAAGCAACCATTTCATGATTATTTTTAACATCTGTTCTAAAAGATTAAAAACTTATACCAGTATTGGAATAAGAATCTCTCCCTAGATGGGTCATGGGCTGTAGAGAAGAAGCTATTACTATTATTCTGCTAAATGAACATAGTATTAAACTGAGTTCTAATGATTTCTTGTTATAGCCATGGGTGTATGAGAAACTTCTACTTGCAGTAGATGTGATTAACACAGAGATCCATAACTGGCTAAGGAGCACAGAAAGATTGCAGAATGCTCAGCCTTAAGGAAACCATATATACCACACATCTTCCAAGGCAAAGGTATCATTGGGGAAAGGGAAGTGGAAAGAATATAAGAGCCAGAAGAAGTGGACGACTACAAGGAAACAATGTCTTCTGGACACAGCATAGCAGCTGACATACAAACTAATAGAAATTTTGTGACAGAATGCACAATATCTGTGGGGACCCAAGACAGACTCAATCCCATCACAGAGATGAGTGGGGGACACAAAATCTCACCATTAGTCATAGAGACATTGGGAATTATTAGCTGCTGGGAGAGGAAGAGAGCGTTTTCTCTAAGAGAGTAGGTCCAAGCAAATTAACAAGGCTCCAGTGTAAGATCACACATCCAAATATATCTGGTAAGCACTCACTTGTTTTGATGGGATAAAAAACAAAAGGACACAAATTTGAGTGAAAAGGAAAATGGGAGTCCATATGAATCTCCAGTTAAGTATCACCACTGTCTGGATCCAGGTTTCTGTGTCTTAAACTGTGAGTGGAAACAACTTTCCAGTAGCTGACTTGTGGCATAATAACTATGGACACATCCTATAAATAACCCCATGAAGGAAGATGTTGTAGCTGAAGAAAATGATGGCATTCCCTTCCGTAGTTTCTCTTTCATTATTTGTGTGCATAAAAATAGCAGTAAAGTCCTTTTCTCCTTTCTTTTGAAGATCCAGTGCATCCCAGCCAAAAGACTGCTACTGGAACTGAATTTCTAACCCACTGGTTTTTTTTTCATTGTTGTTTGTTTGTTTGTGGCTGACAAAGAAACAAATGTGAAAGCACTAGATTGGCAAATTGCAGTTAGTTGTTGGACCCTTTTAATCTGGCTAAAGTTCTAGGAGGCCTTTGAAATTTATGACTCATTAACCTTTGTATCAAGGATGTATTTTTTGATGTATAACTAAGTCACTATTGTGTAAGGAATGGTCAGGTCTCTCTAGAGACCTATCTATCATTGCTTGATGGATATAATAATGAATCTATCATGACTCATCTACTCTACTGTGGCTGAATGTTAATAATACCCTAAGGAACAAATCCATCCAAGCATCTGGACAAGAAGGAATAGATCCTATAGGGGGTGTGTGTGTGTGTGTGTGTGTGTGTGTGTGTGTGTGTGTGTGTGTGTGTGTTGACATTTTGTGCTTCCATCAAGCAAGAATGCATAGTTTACTATAAGATAGTGTGTCACAGATGATAGCTGAAACACAAGTCTCTGAAAAGCATTCAAATGAGACATTCATTAAGGGTGAATCTCACTAAGACAGTCTTCTCTTGTTTCAACTCATACAGTTCACTTTCTGGTTTTAAATAAAATTGTTCTGGAGTAGAGTCAATGACAGAGTGAAAAGTTATGACATATAACACCTATGATCATTAATACCATAAATACTGTCTGATCCTTTACCCCTATCTCCCTCAAAAAATTGGCTCCATCTTCATTCTAGTAAGATTCATGGACAATAATTTCATTCCCTTGAGTTTTTTATAGAACAAACTGATAATAGGAGCTAAACTATTAGAAATTATATTTTTCTTGCATTTCTAAGGAACCAGAGAAGTGATGTAGGATGAATCCACTAACCTAATCCTAAACTCACAGTCCTGAGAGAGCAAAAAAGATAGAGCCTTTCTGGTTTCACTGTTATTAACAGTGTTGATATGGTAATTACACACATACTTCTAAGTTATTCTGAATTACTTATCAGCTAGATAGTGAAATTACATCCATTTTATAAATAAGGACATTTAAATTCATATGTGTTCTATAAGTTTCTCAAAAGGAATATACCCCTAACTATTCACTAGCCCAAAACAGGGGATCTTATAACCATTGGGCCCAGGACTTATCACTCAAAATACAAAAATAAAGCACAAAGTGAAGTATATCTCATGGAGTGACATTTCATAACTTTAAACTCATTTGATTGCATTTAATCAGAACTTTACTTAAATTTTCACCTACTCAAGGCCCTACAGTAAATACTGGGGAATACAGAAACTTTAATAAGAGAGAGTTACGTCTTTAGAGAGCTCAGCATTGGTTATACTTACATTCCTATAAAAAGTAAATATTTTATAACTAGTAAAGCTTCATTCTTTCCTCCAGCTGATTCTCCTTCACTAGTTTTCTTTTATCTTAGAGATAAAGTCCTTCCTGTAGACATACAGTTGGAAGATAGCAATAGCACTTTCTGAAGACATTTAGAGAATATTAATCTGGTTACTAGGACACAGGGGACGTGGATGAAAGACACAGTACTAGAAGAAAAGATGTGATTCTGGGTTATAGAAAGCAGCTTGAATGCCCAGGAGATCTATGCAAATGGATAAGTGAGAAATAAGAAATGGCCAAGACGTGGACTGGGTAGTCTTTGGCAGCAAACTTGATAACTAGCTGTTGTAATACAGATCAAGCTGGATGGGTGTCTTGGAGTGGGATGAGTGAGTGCTATGTCAGCTTCAATGTTTCAATACTCCTAGTATATTGGGAAAGTTTACAGCTTCACAAGCCTAGGTAATATTCAGATTTCATGAAACATCCTCTGATCTAGGTTAGGGCACTAAAATATGAAGAGTGACAAGATGCTACCTTCAGAAATGCCACTGGTAGAGCAGATTTGTACAGTTCATCACTTGAGTAATTGAATACTCACCTTGCCTAGTATATTCGATGGGAAAGACTTTCCTCCTTTTTGGTTTGTTTGAGACTATTGTGGATGTAGCTCAGAGGTCTACTCCACATTTGTAGACCCCTCACCCTATCTCAGTAATGATGAAACAATCCATGGACATGGCACTCATCCAAGATTTGTACTTAGAGAATTTCAACAGTGATAGACAAAATTCTTTCTTTTTCTGTTACGCTGTCAGGCTTCATTTACACTGATGTCTGCCTCCAGTATCTTGTGTCTCATCTCAAGATGTCAATCTGAAAATAAAGGCTATGAATCCACCAAGTCCTTCTTTAAAATTAATGAAAAGAAAGGGGGAAAGCCTCTTAGTTAGAAATGGGTACTGTACTGAAGCCATCAGAAAAAATGAAGACTGACAGTTTAATTTTGCTAAATACTATAAGAGAAAGGATGTCAGCTGGGATGACTGGTAGCCCTGCCCTAGGTGACAGTAATGGAGTATGCTGGAGAACATCATAGTCATTTCCTTTAAAAGTATTTTCAAAAATTTACATGAAAAGAGCTGGGAGTAATCCCTCTAAATGGGGGCTAAAGGCTAAATGTCATACTTCATCTTTTCTCCCCTATATTTCTCAAAGAAGCTGGAGTGGGCTTATTTATTTAAAATTCATAATTCCAAAATGCCTCTTCATGTTCATTTCACTTGATGGGAAGCTCTCTGTGCATCCTCAACTCATACAGTCTTTGGGAATGATGTCTCAGCAGTGACAGCTACATTTACCTGGCTCAAGTCTTCTCCACTCAGATGCTTCTCAATTTAGAAACTGTCAAACACTTCAGGTGCAAGAGAGTTGGCACTATTGAAATAGGCAGGTATATGTACCGTGTTCTTAACTTTACTTGGACACAGGGACTGTAACCTTAGAATTAATTGCAAAGGGTAAGTTTACTAAAGTGGCTAAACAAGAAAAGTATCTCAGACAGAAAACCTACCTTCAAGCGGTGAAGGTCAGTTTAAAAATTAGCAATTACACACAAGTCAATCTGCATGCAAGCATATTAGAGAAATGGAAGACAAAGTTTTGAGGTAGGAACGATGCAATTTTTGTAAGAACAGTTTTCAAATGTAAAAATAGCTCACCTCAGGAGGGCACCCAAGAAAGAGACTCCAAATAATCTTTTTGAAAAAGAGTCTAAAGTTCCAGCATGTAAGGAAGAAGGAAAGGAAACAGCATTGTTGGCGGAAATACAGTTCGAAGACAGTCATAATCAAAAGCTCAGACGGTTTCTTTGGAACCCCTAGGACTGTAATGACTCTATAGAAATCTTCCAAACTGGATGAGAGCTAAGCCTTTTTATCTCCCACACTTACCACCAGGGTAAAGTGGGTGCTTTGGACAAGATGCTTCTAAGCAGTCAAAAGATCCAGAGGATATGTGGCCAAAAAAATCTTAGCTTCCAAAACTATAATCAACTATAGGGATGAGGGACTGGCTTTTGCAGTGGGAGAATCACAGATGTCAATGCAGCAGACATCAGCATTGCTGTTAATCCCTCAGATTCACTTGCATAAAAGTTCTATAAGCCACTTTTAAGATTCTGGGGGTTTCTTTATTAAAGTATATTATTAAAAAACTACAGTATGTTCAGTTTGTATACAACACACATACCAACTGTCTAAAAACTAAGCTTGGATTTCAGGCTCCTTTAGCAGATTATCATGGAAGACCCACCATGTTGACACAAAGGGTACTTGTAACAGGCATTGACGAAATGACTGTGGATGGTCTGAGAGACTGCTACACTTGCTCATTAGTATTATGTAATCCTCCAACCTGTTCATGTCCAAGTTCATATAATCCACTTTAATCTTTTAATGCATTGTTGTTGTCTTTCCTGTTTCTTGGTGGAGCTGACTTCACTTAGTTAATGATGAGCATTCTTACCTAAAATGACTTGAAGATCCAATAAAATACAAAATCTCGGTAAAATCTGAGCATCCTTCCTAGGGTTGTTTTTTAAAGTTTGTTATATTGCTGTGGATTTGTTGTTTTGCTCCTTAGAGTTACTAGAAATTCCTCATGTATTTTTCCCCACTATGTTATTTCTGATTCATAGAGTTATTTGCATCAGTGCCCAAGACGATTACAGAACCCTTTCCTAATGCTATTAATATGGCTCAATTCATGTGTCTGCTCAGTAATCCCAAGTAGGGAGGATTGGAAAGAGATAAGACAGGCATTATGCTTCCTTCTTCATGACAGTCATTGTGAGATGCAATAGTGTCCTTCACTTTGGAGGTGATGTTCTGACATGGCTCATTGAATTCCTAAATAATTTACTTCTACTGTAATTTCTTGAATATTCATAGATTTTTTTTGTCCTTGACTCTGAAGTTCACGTCCTTTACTAAATCCTCTAGTAAAGTTGTCACTTCTCTTTTATCAGTCTGATTAGCATGATGTCACAAGAAAGTTCAATACCTCAATGTTGTGTTGGACATCCAGATGTTCAGTCTCTTCAGACTATATAATTATAGAGGTTAGGAGAGCACAGTGGCCTCAGAACTTGTCAGGGAGGCAGATCTCCAACCCTCTAGTACATTTCTTGCCCATTTGATTAGTGGATGGTCATTCAAGTTTTCCTATGGAAAAATAGTCCCTGGCTGGACTTTTAAGGTTTTTATGGTGTAACATTCTAACAAGTCCACTTCTTTTGACATTGTTTTTTTTTTACTTAGCTACTCCCATAAAATGTTTGTCATTTCTTCTTCATTGACTTAGATATTTTTGCCTTTTTTACTCAAAGCAAAGTATTCCATATCAATAAAGTTCTCAAAACCCATCTCTGTCTTGCCACCCTGTGTCCAGAATCTCAATTTAGTTCATATATACTCTTTAAACCCCTGTCTGTATATGCTTATTAAGGCCTTCAACTCACTTAACCAGTGTGATGACTGTTCTTGATTGTCACTTTGAGAGGACTTGGGATTATCTAGGACACATGTCTCTGGGCACTTCTGTGACTGTATTTGAGAATGAGTGACAGCTTCACATAGACTGAGATCCAAGACTGAATATAAAGGGAAAGAGAAGAAGTTAGCTACCCAGCAGCATTTATCTCACTCTGCTTCCTGACTGCTAAAATGTGGCAAGCATGCTGGCACAACCTTCTTGCTATGATGGACCCTCAAACTGGGAGGCAAGGCAAAACAAACCCTTCCTCATTTGTTTTATCAGGCACTTCTCACAGCACCGAGAAAACTAGTACAACCAGACCATTGAATAATCACAGAGTTTTCAGTGTGAGTCACCAAATTAGATATTTATCAATAGAGAGAAAAGGAGGAGAGAGAGAGTTTGGGGAGGAATAGAAAGAGGGCACACTATATAGAATTGTAAAGATCTCTATATTAATTTTAAGAAAAACAATAAGTGAACTTTGTAGGCATAGAAATTCATGGGTATCTAACGAGTTAATGATTTTAAATTAATCGACCAAATCCTATGTCTGAGCATCCCATTCCTTCCCAAATAGGATGTTGATCATTGGCTTTGCTGACCTATAAGATATGAGAAACCCTAAACCCTCTGAAATTCAGTGGGTCTTAGGAGTAATTCATGAGGATCAACCTCTCCCCCTTCTCCCTTTTGCTCCTCCCTCCCCCCACTCTTTCATTGAAAAAAGTGAATCTCCTAAATGCCTAGAAGGGAGTCCTCTGCTAAAATGTGGCAAGCATGCTGGCACAACCTTCTTGCTATGATGGATGCTCAAACTGGGAGGCAAGGCAAAACAAACCCTTCCTCTTTTCTCCTTTCTTTCCTTCCTTCCTTCCATCCCTCTTTTCTTCCCTTGGTTTGTAGCTAGAATTTTCCTGCCTTGCCCACAGTCAGGACAAATCTTTGTCACCCACCAGTCCCACAGCTGCTCAGACCCAACCAAGTAAACACAGAGACTTATATTGCTTACAAACTGTATGGCCGTGGCAGGCTTCTTGCTAACTGTTCTTATAGCTTACATTAATCCATTTCCATAAATCTATACCTTGCCACATGGCTCGTGGCTTACCAGCATCTTCACATGTGGCTTGTCATGGTGGCAGCTGGCAGTGCCTCTGACTCAGCCTTCCACTTCCCAGAATTCTTCTCCTCCTTGTCCCGCCTATACTTCCTCCTGCCTGACTACTGGCCAATCAGTGTTTTATTTACTAACCAATCAGAGCAACACATTTGCCATACAGAACATCCCACAGCACTTGGGTTTTTGTTTGTTTGTTTGATTGATTGATTTTTATATCCCAAACAGTTTCCCATCCCTCCTCTCTTCCTAGTTCCTCCCCACCCCACCCCATCCACTCTTTTTCTGTTTCTATTTAGATACAGGTAGGCCTCCAATGGATATCAGCCAGCCATGGTATATTAAGTTGCAGTAAGACTAGACATTTCCTCTTCTATTAAGGCTGCATGAGGCAATCCAGTAGGAGGAGTAGATCCCAGAAGCAGGCAACACAGTCAGAGACAGCCCCTGCTCTCACTGTTGGGAGTCTCAAAAAAGACCAAGTTATGAAATTGTAACATAAATGCAGAGGGCCTAAGTCAGTCACATGAAGGCTCCTGGTTGTTGGTTCAATCTCTGAGAGCCCCTATGAACCCAGTTTAGTTGATTCAGTGGGTTTTCTTGTGGTGTCCTTAACCCCTCTGGCTCCTACAATCCTTCCTCCTCCTCTTCCTCAGGATTACCCAAGCTCCACCTAAAGTTTGGGTATGGTTCTCCCCATCTGTTTCTATCAGATGCTGGATGAAGCTTCTCAGATGAGAGTTGGACTAAATACCAATCTATGAGTACAATAGAATATTGTTAGGAATCATTTCATTGACTTTTTTGTCATTCATATCTAGTTCTATCCTAGATCTCTAGGGTGTCCCAGCTGTGGGTCCTGGCCCTCAGGGTGAGCTCCCTCTCAGGGTATAAGTCTCCAGCTGTCCCAGTCATTGGTTGTTCACTCCCACAATCTCTGCACTATCATTTCCTCAGCACATCTTGTGGGCAGGACAAACTGTAAGTCAAAGGGTTTGTGTCTGGGTTGGTACCCCAGTCTCTCCACTAGGAGTCTTACCAGCTTATAGGAGATGGCCTTTTCATATCCTCTATAGCTAGGAGTCATATAAGTTTACCCTTATAGATTCCTGGGAATCTCATTACGAAATGAAGACCCAGAAATAAATCCATATACCTATGGACACTTGATTATTGGCAAGGAAGCCAAAATTATACAGTGGTAAACAGACAGCATCTTCAACAAATGCTGCTAGCCTGACTGGGTGTTGGCATGTAGAAAAATGCAAACAGATCCCTATCACCCTGCACAAAACTCGTATCCAAGTGGATAAAAAACCTCAACATGAAACCAGTTACACTAAATCTGATAGAAGAGAAAGTCGCAAATAGCCTTGAACTCATTGGCACCAGAGGCAACTTCATGAACAGAACACCAATATAACACAGGCACTAAGATCAATAATCAACAAATGGAGCCTCATGAAACTGAAAAGCTTCTGTAAGGCAAAGGACACTGCCAAAATTTTGGACAAAAGAGCAGCCTACAGAATGGGAAGAGATCTTCAGCGAACCTACATTTGACAGAGGACTGATTCCCAAAATCTATAAAGAACTCAAGAAACTAGGCAACAAAAACCCAAATAATCCAATAATTCAATTTAAACATGATATAAACCAAAACAGAGAATTCTCAACAAAGAAATCTCAAATGTTCAAGAATCATTTGAAGAAATGTTCAACATCCTTAGACATCAGGGAAATACAAATCACATAGATATTCCATCTTATACCTATCAGAATGGCTAACATAAAAAGCACAAGTCCTCTGGCTTTCATACACAGATTTATTAGAAGATTAAGTAGCCTTCAGCTACTTTCTCCCATTTCCTGTCTCTCCTTATTTTCCTTTAATAATTGATATTGGTCCTTGCTAATGAATTTCCTTTCATAATACACCTGAGATCTCCACCTTAAATCTTAAAGTTGCTCTGTTGTCTGAGACAGGCTCTCAATGCTCAAACAGGACCAGTGATTAGTCCTCATGGCCAGCCTGCTGGTGGGTGCTTCAGCTACAAAACCAATCTTAGCATTTGCCCTGCTCAAACAACTGAAGAGCACTGAAGTCTCCAATTTTGTCTCTGGAAATCAGATTCTAGAAATGATTTGGGGTGCAGGAAAAATGTTGGGAGCTATTGTTAGAATCAACTCTTCTGGGGAAGTGAAGGACATAAGAAAGAGAGAAGAACTAGCTGAGAGGTTGTCATAGTAAAGTGTAAGACACTTCTCCAGCCTTTCCCCATTTCCTAAAATTAGAGCTGAAGGACTGAAATTTTTATTTATTTATTTATTTATTTGTGTGTTTATTTGTTTGTTTGTTTTCAAGTAAAAGAATTCCTTTACTGGAAGGGAAGGCATGGTGTTGGTAAAAACTGGAATGATCAGAACAGAATGCTCTCATACTCATCCAATAAATACACAGCTAGTCTGACCTCCAAGCAGTTCCTCTACAGTATGTGGAGCTTTTCCTTAGCTACAGAAACAACTTGTCTTAAATATTTTTAATGTATTTATTTAGTTTACATCCTGACCACATTGTGCCCTCTCTCCTCTCTTCTTATTCCCTTACTCACCTCCTGTCTGCTCCCCAATCCATTCTTTCTCTGTTTCTGTTCAGAAAGGGACAGGCCTCCCATGGGTATCAGTGAAGTATGGCATATAAGTAAAACTAAGCACCTCATCTTGTGTTGAGGCTAGGCAATGCAATCCAGTACTAGGAACAGGCTTCCAAGAGCCAGCCAAAGCCTTAGGGACAGCCCCTGCTCCCATTGTTAGGAGTTCCACAAGTAGACCAAGCTACACAACTGTCATATATATGTAGAGGGCCTAGGTCAGTCTAATGCAGGCTCCCTAGTTGTTGGTTCAGACTCTATAAGTTCCAATGAGTCACTAATCTGATCACAGGAAAGGACAAGTTCAGGCTACAGATCCACTATTGTTAGGAGTCTTACCTGGGGTCATCCCTGTTGATTTGTTAGAATTTCCCTTGCATCAGATTTCTACCTGACCCTGAAATGCACCCTTTTACTGGTCATCTCTTTCAGTACTCTTCCCCTACATCCACCCCCTAAACCATTCCCACAATTTCCCATCCTTACCCACCCCCAGTCCATCTGGATCTCTTCTATTTCCCCTTACCAGGGAGATCCATGCACCCGCTTTGTGCCTACTTGCTACCTATTCTCTCTGGGTCTGTGGATTATAGCATGGTTATCCTTTACTTTACAGCTAATATCCACTTATGAATGAGTACATACCATGTTTATCTTTCAGGGTCTGGGTTACCTCACTCAGGATATTTTTTTCTAGTTATATCCACTTCAAATTTCCTGATGTCATTATTTTTAATGGCTGAGTAATATTCCATTGTTCAACTGTACCACATTTTCTTTTTTTCTTTTTCTTTTTCTTTTTTTTTTTTTGGAGGGAGAGGTGGAGTTTGAGGCAGGGTTTCTCTGTGTAGCTTTGGAGCCTGTCCTGAAACTTGCTCTGTAGACCAGACTGGCCTTGAACTCACAGAGATACACCTGCCTCTGCCTCTCTAGTGCTGGGATTAAAGGCATGTTCCACCACCACCTGGCTTACCACATTTTCTTATCCATTCTTCAGCCAAGAAGAATATAGGTTGTTTCCAGGTTCTGGCTATTATGAGTAAAGCTTCTATAGTTGATCAAGTGTCCTTGTGGTATGATTGAGCATCGTTTGGGTATATGCCCAAGAGTGGTGTAGCTATGTCTTGAGGTAGATTGATTCCCAGTTTTCTGAGATACTTCCATATTGATTTCCAAACACACCTTCATGATAAAAGTCATGGAGAGATCAGGGAAAGAGCATCCCTTACAATAGCCATAGACAATATAAAATATATTTGAGTAACTCTAACCAAGCCAGTGAAAGACCTTTATGACAATAATTTCAAGTCTTTGAAGAAAAAAATTGAAGAAGATATCAGAAGATGAAAAGATCTCTCATGCTCATGGATCAATAGGACTAACATTGTAAAAATGGCCATCTTACCAAAAGCAATTTACAGATTCAATGCCATCCCCATCAAAATCCCAACACAATTCTTTACAGACATTAAAAGAATAATATTCAAGTTCATATGAAAACACAAAAAACTCAAGACAGCTAAAATAATCCTGTACAATGAAAGAACTTTCAGAGGTATCATCATCCCTGATTTTAAACTTTACTACAGAGCTATAGTAATGAAAACCAAGTGGTATTGGCATAAAAACAGACAGGTGGATCAATGAAATTGACTCAAAATACCAGACATAAATCCACACATATATAGACACCTGATTTTTCTGACAAAGAAGCCAAAATTATACAATGGAAAAAGAAAGCATCTTCTACAAATGGTGCTGATCTAACTGGAAAATGGCATGCAGAAGAATGCAAATAGATCTATATCTGTCATTCTGCACAAAACTCAAGTCCAAGTGGACCAAAGACCTCAACATAAATCTAGTTACACTGAACTTGATGGAAAAAAAGTGGGAAATAGCCTTCAATTCATTGGCACCAAAGGCAGCTTTCTGAACAGAACACCAATAGCACAGGCCCTAAGGTAGACAACAAATGGGACATCATGAAACTAAAAAGCTTCTATAAGGCAAAGAACACTGTCAATAGGACAAAATGGTAACTTACAGATTGGGAAAGATCGTCATCAGCCCCATATCTGACAGGGGTCTAATCTCCAAAATATATAAAGAACTCAAGAGGCTGGAGAGATGGCTCAGAGGTTAAGAGCACCAACTGCTCTTCCAGAGGTCGTGAGTTCAATTCCCAGCGACCACATGGTGGCTCACATCCATCTGTAATGAGATCTGGCGCCCTCTGCTGTATACATAATAAATAAATAAATCTTTAAAAAAAAAAAAAAAAGAACTCAAGAAACTAGACATCAGAAAGCCAAATAATTGAATTTAAAAATGGGTTACAGACCTAAAGAGAGAATTTTCAACAGAAGACTCTCTAATGGCAGAGAAACACTTAAAGAAATGTTCAATATCCTTAGCCATCAGGGAAATACAAATCAAAGTGACATTGACATTCCATCTTATATCTGTCAGAACGGCTAAGAAAAAAAAAATGACATCTCATGCTGGAAAGGATGTGTAGCAAGATGAACATTTCTCTGTTTTTGGTGGGAGTACGAACTTGTACAGCCAGTTTGGAAATCAATGTGGTGGTTTCTTCCCTTTTTTTTTTTTTTTTTTTTTTTTGGAGGGGGGGGCAGGCTTCTTTGTGTAACGGCCCTGGCTGTCCTGGAACTTGCTTTGTAGACCAGGCTGGCCTCAAACTCACAGAGATCTACCTGCCTCTGCCTCGTGAGTGCTGGGATTAAAAGTGTGTGCTACCACACCTAGCTTATATGGCAGTTTCTTAAAAAATTATGTTCGTGTCCATGGAGGTCAGAGGTCATGTCCTAAGTCTTCTCTTATCACTTTCTACCTTTGAGACATGGTTTATGATTGACAGATTTGGCAAGACTAATAAGACTAATAGGTCAGTAAGCTCTAGAGATACTCCATTCTCAGTTTCAACAGTGGTACAGTTCCAGGTCCATTGTACCATACCTAGATGATCTAGATGCTGGAGAACCAAATTCAGGTCCTCATGCTTCCACAGTAAGCACTTTACTGGCTGAGCCAACTACATCTCTAAAACTGAGATATGTATAGCACTTCTATCAGTTATGAGATACGGCTATACCTAGGAAGGACAAAGCAATCTAGACAAATGCCTTGCATTAATCAAGGATGGTCTCTGTAGGACACTTAGGAATAAGCTACTTGAAGCTCTCAGCCTCTAAGGAAATGGTAGCTACAACCCTTAAAAGGAAGTTCTAGGCATAAGAGCACAATACCCAAAATAAGAATAGAAATATAGGTAAGATAGCATGACTATGTTCTGTTCTGCAACTAACATGAGGTAGAGCAAGGCATTTGACTGAATAGAAAAATTATATCTTAATCTAGTCTTAAAAGTAACATTAATGCAAGCACAGTCTATGGTAGGGGGGTATATCAAAATTTTAAATAAATACTGGCATTGTTGTTTTTATTTTGTCTGAGGCTCTTATGTAGCTTAGTATAGTACTGATGTACATGACTGGTTTTGTTTTATTTGTAGATAATTCTTTCTTAAAATACACCTAACTGTTCATTAACCCTGGAAATGGTACAAATAATAATGAAAATACAATAAAAATTTACTGAGGACATTTTTATGCAGGGGTTTTTAAGCAAAGCACAGTCTTTGAAATTCTCAAAATAGTATTATAGTCCCCATTTTACAAAGGAGGCAAGGACAATTCATGATTTACAGATTCTTATTCACAATAAGTACCCCCCTTTTACAGGAATTATACCATAATATTTAATAAATCAATGTCATTATTTCACAGTCACTTTCTAAGTGACTCAAAAACCTTGATCAAACTTTGCACCAGCTATGGAAAATACTGCAAATAAGAGCTCAGCAAAAGATTTTTTTTCTTGACATGTGATGCATTTAAATCCACAGCTATTGAGATGTTTTATGTGTTTTCTGCTAGAATTACGCTTTGAGGTTCAAGGTCTATGTCACATTGCAAATTCCCAGGGGGCTTTCAAGAAACAAACAACCCCAATTTCTCCATCACCTCCAGCAATGAAGATGGAACTTTCATCTTCACCCCAGCACTCCTCATGGAGGGCCCTGTATGCAAATTACTAAAGGTCAGATCTTGAGTTTTCAAAAAGTACATATAGTTGCCGGGTGGTAGTGGTGGCGGCGGCGGCGGCGGCGGCGCACGCCTTTAATCCCAGCACTCAGGAGGCAGAGCCAGGCGGATCTCTGTGAGTTCGAGGCCAGCTTGGGCTACCAAGTGAGTCCTAGGAAAGGCGCAAAGCTACACAGAGAAACTCTGTCTCGAAAAACAAAAAAAACAAAAAAAAAAAAGACTTATTCACCATCACCCCACAGATACATCAGATTGACAGTGGACATATATTGATATGCATTAAATAATTATCTATGCTCTCTGTGTTTCTATGTATATATGGATATTTGGACAGAAATAAAATCTTACATGACATTCCTTCAGAAGCATATTTTAATCAAGCATATTTTAATCAATTCCAAACATTCTATCTACACAAGCTATCTGCATGTGTTTTGTTCAAAATAAAGGACAAAAGAATATCTATCTTCAAAGGATTGTGTCTCTAAGTTACTTTTTAAATTTTTTTAAGACCTATCTTGGATTGTAAAGCATAGAATATACATGTCTCACAGGTAGCCTAAACTAAAGACAAATGAAAAATTGAAAATAGGCATTGCACATATGTTGGCCTGTGCTACATTCTGTTCCCAGTAGTCCATGGAATGAAGATTCATGCCTATGTCTATTAAGGATATGTTCTCAAAAGAAATGGAACAGGGGTGAAGCATAACAGCAAAATAGGAAAGAAAAGAAAGTCAGGAAAGATTGTGATTATAGACCAAATAAATAAATAAATAAATACTAAAACAAATCCCAATCTCAATCTAATGCCGTAGGAGAAGCTGGAACATAAATACATGATTCAGAACATGTTCCATTTCCAGGTAGGAAAGTTTGCATTCCTACACCTGTCAACCAGAGACTAAAGGCTGCTCGTCACATAAAACTCTTTGGGTCAGAGCCTTCAGGTGACAAGGCTCCAAAGGCCCAAAGCAGACCCTCTGAAGAAAGACACAAGGTGGGCCATTATGAAGCAAAGCACATAAAAGCTTGGAATGGGTTCAGAGAATCAAGAACCTGCCTCTGAGGCAGCTGGATCAGCTTCTGCTAAGTTCACCATTGCCATAGCTAAAATGTACTTGAGTCTCATGTAGGTTTCATTGCATCTTGTGACAGGTTTTCAAAATTTTCTTTGGAAACAGTTTCTGAGAAAAAATTTCAAGGGGAAATTTAGCAAGATGAAGGATAACCCCAGTTCCAGAAATTATTCTAGGTTGTACCTAATACTCACATTCCCCTCCCCCAAATAGTAGACTCACCTTGCACTGTCTCTGTGCATATACTTCTGTAGGTGACATCTGAATCCTAGGTGAAAAGCCGCCTTTTGGGAAGTGTCTAAATTAATACTCAATCACCTGAGTTGTAAATTCTGCCCTACCCTTTGATGTAGCAGCAACATCAACACCTCACAATGAGAAGCAGATTCTTTCACCAGCATGCTACTCCTCAGTTGACATTCTGGCCTGTCTTGAGGAGACTAAACAGAATGGGCAGCAGCAACAGTCTTAAGTTCACTGATACTCATAATGTATATTCTGGTTCATCTATTCCATAGACATGGAATCAGGACCTAGATTACATTATCCAATATGGTTACCCTTAGCCACCTGTGCCTTCTCAGTACCTGAGATGCAGTTAATGTAATTGATGAGCAAATTTTAATTAGAATGAATTTAAATTGAATGACAAATTTAAAAGATAAAACAAAGTAATTTCATGAATTTAGATATTTACTTACTTTTGTTGTTCTTAAATACAATCAGATTATTTTGGATGGTTCAATTCCAATTTTGCACTATACTAGGATATTTTGTTGTTACTTTCTTTTGTGTTAATGCTCATTTAAGGCATGCATATAATGCTCATTTAAGGCATGCATATATTTGCATGTACATTGCCACTCTAGGCAGCATCAACAAGTTGTTTCATATAGGACCATTTCTCTATACTGATGTAAGTTTGTGGTGTGCTTACTTGACTATTTTATACAGATATTTTGAATTATAGGAATGCCTATATAAAAGAAAATCAGTACTTAAATTAAAATACTAGTTTTAAGAGGAAATTTTAATTAGTTTTCAAGTATAGAAAAGTATCTGAAAAGTATTTTGCATTTTAAATGTAAACATATAACTGTTGCGTAATATAATGGGAATAATATAGAACTACAATCAGTATTTACTACAAAAGTATTTACAAGTTTTTATAGAAAAAAAAGACTGGAAGAAAGTGTGCCATAAAATTTATATTGAACTACTATTGCATTTTTCCTTAATTAATTAATTTATTTTATATCCTGACCACAGTTTCCCCTCTCTCCTCTCCTCCCATTCCTTCCCCTCAGCTCCCCCGTGTCCATTACTCCTCTGTTTCCATTCAGAAAGGGGCAAGCCTCCCATGGATGTCAGTGAAGCATGACATATAGAGTTGCACCTCCCCATGTATTCAAGCTGGACAAGGCAATCCAGTATGAAGAATAGGTTCCCAGGAACCAGCCAAACATTAGGAACAGCCCCTACTTCTATTGTTAAGAGTCGCACAAATAGACCAAGATATACAACTGTCACATATTATTGAGATGAAGCAAAATGAAATTGCTGTTTGTTCCTTGGGTAAATACTAACATAATAAAGTAAGCATGAGAATAGCAGAAATGTAGTATATCTACTGCATGATATAGTGTATCACAGAAACAGTCCAGCCCATGGCCACTGCCTACAATACACTTTCCTCACCATAAAAAGAGTAGGTAATGGTATTCAGTAGGTATGGTGTTATTAATTCAAATACTGCAAGAACTCTGAGAATGGAATGAGATATCACAACCAAGAAAAGTACATCCATTATCACAGTGGATATAAATCTTATGTAGCATAAGCTTTCATTTCTTCCATCACAAGTTTTTGTGATGTTGGCTGGAAATATTGTAAGATGCTATCATTTCAGTTGCTAGAGATTTGCCTTTTATTCTAACAGGTCGAATTTCCACCAACAGCAGTGCAACTCAGCTTCAGGAAGGTAGCCTAGCCTGGGATGTCGGCAACTGGAAGTAGATGCTAAACACAGGGGTGGTATTCCAAAGCATCTTGTGATGAAGATTCTCACTCCCAACAAGCAGGAAGCAATGGTTTAAATGACCTCATCAAAATCCATGTTGAAAGTTAGTCTCCATTGTGAGATATTAAAAAAAAGAAGAGTCAGATAAGGCCTTTAAAATAAAAGAAGCATGAGGGCCCTGAACTCTCTTCATGGACCAAAAGGCTAATGAGTAGAAGGATTATCTTGAAAATGATTTTTATTTTTTATAAAAGCCAAATTGGATACACTCCTTACATGTAGGGATGTCCTCCAAAGCCTTAGAAATGTTCATGGAGTTTTCATGAGAAAGAAAGCCTTTATCATCTATGGCCCTTAACTTTGGTCTTTCAAGACCTTGAAATAAACAAATCTCAATTCTTTATTTCTATTAGTTTAATTAATTCAGTTTATTTTTATTTATGTGTAGTGTGCATGTATGTGTGTGTGTTTATCTGCCTGTGTGCAAGTACCTTTGAAGTCTAGAAAAGGGTGTTTGATGCCCTTGAACTAAAATTACAAAAATTATAGGATGTGGGTGTTGAGAATTAAACTCAGGATCTCTGCAAATGCAATATGCACTCAACACTGAGCCATATAACCCCCACAGACCTTTATTCTTTATAAATACTTAGTCTTTAGTATTTGGTTATAGTAAAAGAATAGCAGCTAAAATAAGGGAATTGGCCTGTTTTGCATATGATTCGCATTCCTGGAGATTTAGCAGTCCAAGATTCCAAGTGCATTTACCTTTACATCTTTATCTCAGATTTCGTTTTTACAACCCTGTTTTATAATGGGCCCAACTTTAAAACTGCATATTGTAGATAATGAAAATTCACCTTCTCTTAGAATATCCTTGCAATTAAGCTCTGGGCATGACCTTCCACACAAAAGGCCCTTCAGCTGAAGAGATAAATGCCTGCTATGTGAATTTCAAATCCAAGCGAAACAAGATGTTCTAATACAGAGACAAAATTTGAAAGGCAAATACACATGGAACTAGGATTCTGATGACCCTCATTCATGCTAATATGCAACTGATAATTCAATAACTCAATTTTTTTTTAGGATGTGTTTTAAACACAACTCTGGGGAAATTCTCATATGATTGGAAATTAGATTTTTCTGAAGAAAAAAAAAATAACTTTCGTAGAATAAAAACTGTGACCCAATCTTACTCTACTTTAGTCTACTTTACTCAGACTCTTGTGGAGAGATTTTTGGTAGACTCTGTGGCCATGGCCCATCTACTAGCTGTTCTCTCTGACCAGACTACCAACTGGGAAACTTCAGTATTACATTTGTGAAGTTAATCTTGACTGTCAACTTGATGTGATTTATAATCACCATGGAAACAAATTTCCATCTCTGTCTGTGAAGTAGAAGACTCACCTTAAATGTGGATAGGACCATGACATCTGGGACCTCTGAGGGAATGAAATGGAGATAATGAACTTTAAGCATTTACATGACCAAAGAGCTCCTACTCTTGACATTATATCCCCATCCCCATGATGGCCTATGCCCCCTGGAACTGTAAGCTAAAAGAAACTCTTCCTTCCTAATGTTCCTTTTGTCGGGTAGTTTGCTTTAAAAAAAAAAAAAAAAAAAAAAAAAAAGGAATCAGTAATCAATCCATTTTATTACCTGTCCACAAAGGTTATGGTGATATATTGTGCACCCCAATCAAACTTATCCGGGGATCAGAGGACAGAGTCAGCCACTAGATTAGACATAGAGGTCAGGCAGTGGTAGCACACACCTTTAATCCTATCACTAGGGAGGCAGATCCATCTGGATCGCTGTGAGTTCAAGGCCACACTGGGAACAGAGCCAGGTGTAGTGGCACACACCTTAATCCCAGCATTTGAGATCTCATACCTTTGTGTAGAAAAAAACACACACCTTTAGTCCCAGGAAGTAAGATGGCAGGGCAGAAAAAGTTATATAACGAGTGAGGAAACAGGAAGTCTCTCTCTTGAGGCTGCTGGATTTTGTAGAGGTAAGAACGTGGCTGACTTGTTATGTTTCTCTGATCATTCAGCTTTCACCCCAATATCTGGCTCCGCTTTTTTTGTTTAAAACAAACATAACATTTTGTTTTGTTTTTTAATAAGACCTTTTAAGATTCGTGTTACAAGAGGTGACAAGGCTCTCTTTCTCTGCAAGTGTTGTATTTTCTCCCTTAGTTAATGTGAACAGCTAGTTCAGTCTACTTTCTGTTCTGAGTCTCATTTTGTCCTATGTTCACACAAGCATCTCCTTGTGAACAAAGACTCTCATTTTTGAAGAAGCTCTATGCTGTATATATTACAATATTAGGCCATGTATGTTTCCCCTGCTACAAAATAAAAATTCCTCTGTGGTGGTTTGAAAGAAAATGGTCTCCAAAGGGAGTGGCCCTATTAGGAGGTATAGCCTTGCTGGAGTAGGTGTGGCCTTGCTGGAGGAAGTTTGTCACTATGGGGGTGGGCTTTGAAGTCTCCTATGCTGAAGCTACACCCAGTGTCACAGTTCACTTCCTCTTGCCTGTGGATCAAGGTGTAGAACTCTCAGCTCCTTCTCTAGCACCACATCTGCCTACACACCAGCATATCCCACCATGATAATGGACTAAACCTCTTAACTGTAAGCCACCCTAATTATTTTTTTTCTTTATAAGAGTTGTTGTGGTCATGATGTCTCTTCATAGCAGTAGAAACCCTAAATAAGACAGTCTCTTAACTTCTCTTCATCCAAATTATCCATAAACTTTCTGATTTTAGAATTTCACATTCTATTTTAAAAGCAGAAAAAAATAAAAACAATCTTTTTCCCATGGTAAAGGTTAATTTTTTAATAAAGTTAATACTAGCTACTATACTTAATATGATTTGAGTCCTATTGAATCGTTCTGTCTAATGAAAGAAATGACCTGCTGAGAAAGCATAACTCCACAGTATTCTGACATAGAATTTATATCATAATTGTTCTGTGAACAACTATAGACAAACACAGAATGAGGAACCATTTATTAATTAAGGGAAAAGGCGATGCTATTATTGTAAGATGGAAATAGTATATACCACAACAACAGTAGTATAACTGGCTGTGGATGTATTTTGGCTTAGAAGACACTAAGAAGTTTGGTCAACTGAGGGCAATACCTGACTCTTGTGGAAGGGAAAAATTCTCTAAAGCATATTTTTCAGATAAACTGACAAAATTGGAAAGTAAACAGTATTGGAAAAAAATATTGAGCTACTATTAAATTTGCTGAAATGGGTAGCTTTTGTGGTTGTTAAAAATAATTAAAATCATCATTGCATTCATCATTATTATTCTTAGCATGATCATTGCTATTTATTGAACACCACATTGTGCTAAAAGATTTTTATGTTATTTCCTTCAATCCATGCAAATCCCAAGAGAAAGACAACCCAGTGGAGACTTGTCTTTGTAAAGATTTTCCAATATAGATGTCCCTGGGATGGCAGCCAGCTGATTATCGAATCCGGACAAGTGGAAGTGTTTTTGTTGTGATGTGTAGTTTAATTCTGCCTAAAAACAAATCCTGCCCCTCATCAAACCCAACTGCCTCAGAGCAGACTTAATGAAACCTCCATGGGAAACACTGGAAGATGTATTTTGCTCTCATGTGAAGTGGAAGTCTGAGAGGGGTCTAATGATCTCAAGAAGATGGTGCCACTTAGTACCATAGGGGCAAAAGAAAAATAAGAAAGCCATGGTTAAAATGCTTCTGCACAAACAAAAAACTCTATAGGGGTCAGAATCAGCTTGGTTGTTAATCACATTTTACTCCTTTCCTATGTCCTTTGACTCTCAAAGCTAATTTTACTATAATAACTGATATAATGGGCTGTGGAGATAGCTCAATGGTTAAGATCACTTGTTCATGCAGAGAACCTGAATTCTATTGCCAGCACCCACATGGAGGTACATAATTTTCCATGATTACAGATCCAGGGAAACTACCAGCCTCCACAGGCTCTAGGTATGGACCAAGGCACATATATACACATATACATACAACACCCACATATCTTAAATAAAAAAAAGAGACAAATAGATAGATAGATAGATAGATAGATAGATAGATAGATAGATAGATAGATAGATAGATAGATAGGTAGGTAGATATAACAATTCATGAAACATGTGACTCAACTCTGGGTGCAGACTTCCCTCAATCCGGGGTTGTTTCCAATGTTATATAGCACCCAGGCCTGAAGAAGAACAATTCAGATATTCGCTGAATAATAAAGACTAAGGATACTTACATATAGCAAATGTAATATCCCTTAGGTAATTTCATATATAATTTATTTGATTATATAGCTTATGAAGAGTCCTGATGTGATTTTTTTTTTAGTTTTATTAAGTTAAAACATACATATGATAACATGGGCAAATCTTAGGGCTTCAGTACAAAGACATTTTATCATGTGTACACTTGTGTGACTATATTGTAGGTGAAAATATAGTAGATTAATCCCATTATTCTAGAACAGTCTCAGCTTGGATCCCAGTCTATACTCCCCACATTAAATGAGTCACAGGATGGTTTCCAATACTGTGCTTGCTTTAACTTCATTAAACTGTAAGTTTATGTTGTGTGGTAATACTTTTACCAATTATTAAATATATACAATTTAACTAACATATTTTGTGTAGTTCATTCATTTATAACCAATGATCATATTCCATTATACAAAGGTAATATAATTTTAAATCCATATTATTAATGATAGATATTTTGTTTCTTTTCAAATTTTCCATTATTATAAAAGGTAATACTTCCTCCCTCCCCGCCCCCCCAAGCAGATGCAGAGATCCACGTCAAGCACTGGGCCAACCTCCTAGTGTTGGAGGAGAGGAAGGAAGGATTATATGAGCAAGAGGGGTCAAGATCATGATGGGGAAACCCTCTGGACTGACAGCTGGGGAACCTGCATGGGACCAAACTAGGCCCTCTGAATGTGAGTGACAGTTGTGTGGCTTGGGCAGTTTGTGGAGCCCCTGGCAGCAGGATCAGGATTTATTCCTAGTGCATGACCTCCCTTTTTGGAGCCCATTCCCTGTGAAGGGATACCTTGCTCAGCCTTGATGAGGGGCGAAGGGCTTGGTCCTGCCTCAACTTGATATGCCAGACTTCATTGACTCCCCATCAGGAGGCTTTACCCTCTCTGAGGAATGGATGGGGGTTGGGGTGAGGGGGTGTAGAGAGAGTAGGAGAAGGGGAGGGAGGGGGAACTGTGGTTGGTATATAAAATGAAAATATAACTTTAAATATAAACAAATAAATAATAAACAAATAAATAAATGGTAGTACTACAAATATTCTCATCAACATTATTTGGAAGGTAAACATAGTTTAATTTGAGCTATACCTCCTGTGGTGTGGGTGAGAGGGAAAGATGTATAATTACCATTAGTAGACAATACAAACTTTCCAAAACAGTAAAACAACTTTCCCTCTCATCAGCAATATGTAAGTAATTCCAGATGCCCTGTATCATTGCTGATACTTTTCAATGCCAACTACTATGATTTTAGGTTTTCTACTAAATGAATGGTGTCATCACCTTGTTTTGTTCTTATTTGTTGATTTGGAATTCACTGAGGAGTAGATAACAGACTATGATGGTATGTATATGTCTATCCTATCTAAATTAAGTTAGTTCTCAATTTTGAATTGGTTGATCATAAATCTGTTGACTTTCCTTATTCTAGATGCAGAACCATTTCCAGATATCTCTCTTGGAAAAAAATTCTTCCATATAATATTTGTATTTTGCTCTCTTCCTCTATTGATGAACACACTTTGAATTTGAATGATCTCTGAACAGTTCGGGTTTTTCAGACAAGAGACTAGAGTTTAGTGTTTGTGATGTCTATAAATGCCCATGGAGAGGAACAGAATAAATAAGTAGAGAAATAAGAAAACAGTGCAAGCCAAGCCATCCAAGAAAGGTTCTGGGACACACACACATACACACACACACACACACACACACACACACACACACACACACAGGCAAAGAGTTGTCCAGTTGGATCCTGAATTGCATAATGCAAAATGTTATTTAATTTTCCCATCCTTTCTTCAAAGGTTTTAAATTAATCTTTCATATACAGATCTTATAATATGTTTAACTTTTGTGTACAGTATAAAGAAAAATCAAAATTTCTTCATTTTTGGTATCTAATTAAAACAGCACTGCTAAATAAAAGACCATTGTTTGCTTGAGGTATTTCAATGCTACTTTCAATATTTTAACATACCAACAATGATTTTACGTACAAAATAACAAGCATTTAGATATAGGTAAAGAGAAGTTATTAGCTTAACATGTGGTCAGTGGTAAAGACATGTAACACATAGATGCTATGGCAACCTACAATATTTATGGAAATGTGAAATTTTTTCCAACCCAGTAACATGCTAAGTGTGAATGTGCAAAACTGAATTAATAACAGAAGATTCATTCACTGAGTGCAAGTTTCAAAGTACAGGAAAACAAAAAGGAGATGTGGACTCTACTGATAGCATCCTTCTGTGCTACTGGAACAAATGTCCATTTGCAATAGAACCTTACTAATATTTTCCTCTGGATAGTAGGAAACAGTTTTTCAAGTAGACACTATTTTAATAAATAATCAGGAAAGAATGCATGAGAATTTCAGTTGTGAAGAATTAAGACTCTTGAGATAGAAGGAACTCCAGCAGTTTTATCCTCCACCAGCAGAACTGGTCTCTCCATACTCTGAACAAATACTTTATTAAATCAACCCCTTCTTTAAAAATTGTCTCCTATGTAGAGATTGTTTCGCCTGCTCTCAGCATTCCTCAGTTACCTATAGTTCTTTGTCTAGGGTTGAAGCTTCCTAAACTTCCCCTATTCACATTACATGTCTATCACTGTCATCCTTGTGTAGGTCATGCTTAGGTAGCCTCTGACATTTCTAGGAGACAGAGTTTTACAGGAAACTCCCTACTTCAATGGCTTTTACAGTTTTTTCTCATGACTACTGCCTCTGGGAAACCATTTCTTCTCAGTCTATCTTCAAACCCACCTCTATCAGTTACTCTTCTATTGCTATGATAAAACACAATGAACAAGGTAACTTATAGAAAAGGAGTTTATTTAATCTTATAGTTCCTGAAGGATAGGAGTCCATATTTGTTGAGTAAGGGTACAGCTAAAAGCTGAGAACTTACATTTAGATGTGTTTTAGAAGCAAAGTGCTTGAATGCAATGACATGAGTCTTTAGACTCTCAACAGCACCTTTACTAACGCACTTCTTCCAACAAGAAAATACCTCCTGAGCTCCCCAAAATAGCAACATCAACTGGGGAAGAAGTGTTCAAAAGACTGAGACTATGGGGAAATAAGTGTGTGGAAAATGACAACTCATACAATTTGATTAATTTGACGTGCTTGTGAATTACAAAAACAAGGTAAATGGCCAAATTTGTGTGTTACCAAATCGTGGAGGAAGAATCTATCCTTAAATACCAAATGGCTATATTTGCTACTGGGATTTTGTATTTCTAAAGAAAAATTGTACATACATACACACACACACACACACACACACACACACACACATACATGCACAAACATATATTTTATTTATATATATGTATACATATGTGTGTGTGTGTTTGTGTGTGTGTGTGTGTGTGATAGATTCTTATAAAGTTTAAGGACTGTCTTATTTTTTCCAGAAACTTTTATTTTAGAAGAAAGTCAGGTCTTCTTCAAAACCCTTTATAAACAAAAATGAGTTAGCTGTGGCTAGTCATTTTAGCTATCAAAGTCTCAAATATACAAATAAGTGAGAAGAATTTGTTTATCCAAAAGCAACATACTCAAAAGCTTTCACTTTCTACAAAAGATAAAATGTCTGGGCATGGTGGTGCTCATCTGTAATTCCACAGCAAAACAGTGTGTGTGTGTGTGTGTGTGTGTGTGTGTGTGTGTGTGTGTGTGTGCGCACGCGCGTACAACACACAACATATTCCAACAGCCACGGATTATAAAACATCTTAGAATTAAAGTCATAGAAATATATAGAAAGATGATTTCTTTCCCTGGCTTTCATGAAGTTGCTATCATTCTTTATAAACTTCAAGCAGGTTATTTTCCTAGATTTAGGCCCTGGCGCATTAAAGTCTCCTTGCCAGGAACACAAATCGGGGACTTCCCAGCAACACTCACTGGTGGAGCTGGGGGAGGACTGGCTCCACAGGGAAGGCAGCAAAGCAGCCGGACATAGAGATTTGTCTGAGTTCAGCCAACTCCATGAGTGACTCAGATATAAGACGTTGGTGATTCTTGTTTGCCATTAAGAGGAGAAAGAATGAGGGTTTAAAGTGAGCCTCAAAATCTGAGCAGTTGAAATGCCAAGGCCTGAAATGACGAGATCTAGATCATCTTTCTTATCCAACTCCTGAGACTCATGAGACACTGGGTGAGTCAGTTGTTTGAATCCCTGGGCCTCAGAAGCACTTTATTTTGTTGTTTGGGAAAGGTAGATTTTAATTTTGTTTGGCTACATTCACTTTTTTTTTCTAATATGTGAACTAACAAAAATTAGGAAAATAACTTATAAAAGTCTTACTTTTTCAGTGTCTCTAACATCAATCCTTAATAGTTGTGACATGTTTGGTGATACCAGTTGACCATGCATAACTTGAGGATGAAGAATGGATTATGATTATCCCATTTTATAAGTGAGTCAATTGAAGCTCTTCTCAGCCAAATGGAATATGACTGGAAAAAAATAAATAAATAAAAGTATGGCTTGTTTCCAGGCTTTATGAACTATGATATTTTTTACTCATAATTGTAGAAAGGCAAAAAGTAATTGCCCCTCTAGTAAGTGATTTAATCAAAGTCCTCTGTCACTACAAACCAGAGAGGCTGACAAAAGGAAGTGGCGTCAAAATGACAATTTCAGCTTATTTCCTACTATACACTGGGAGTATTCACAAGTTGCATGTTTTTGAACACAGGGTAGATGATGGATCTGCTTTCTCTTCAGCAAGTCCTTCTCCAAGTCACCATAAATAGGGATCCTATCCAGCCACTTGGAGAAATAGTGCCTACAGGAGCAGCTAGGAGAGTTTCTTATCGAGACCATTTTTAGAAGTGTATTGCATTCCTGTTCACACTTCATACCTAAAAATTGGCAACACATAAAGCAAGATGTGGGTTACAGTCTTAAACCACACTCATTATCAATACATTCTCCTTTCTGTCTAGTAATAAAGCCCCGAAGGACTGAAGATCTATCTCTACCTATTCAGATCTTTATTTTCACAATAGACTAATTATTTTCTCTTCACACGCATGCATGCTACTCCCAACTTTCACAGATCTGTTCTTTATGTTCTATTGCAATAGAGTTTTCCAAATTGTAAGATACTGAAGAAAGCACTCAGAAGTCACTGAGTTTTTCTTCTCTATGGCTCCCTCCTGGAAATCAGAAGTATTTGTTTTAACATCAGAAGAAGAGGGGGAGAAAATGACTTGAGAGAATTTCTCCTTGCTCACAAAATGTAAGAGATAAAATCCTAATCTTGATTTCTGGTGCATCCAACTTGTTTTGTAATGCTTTATCAGTTTTATCCCAACAATTATACAAATCAATGTTTCTGCCTTATAGTGGTCCAACATCATGATTTTGCTCACACTATTTGCTTTGTCTATTACAGTATGCACCTGTGCATGTCAAAAATTACAGTCTTGGGTTAGCAAGATGGCTCAGTGGGTAAATGCACATGCTGTGAAATTCTGGAGACCCGACTTTAGTCCCCATAACCAATGTAAAAGTGGATGGAGAGGACCAAGTCCAAAAGCATGCCATAGCACATACAACCACACATATATGTCACACAGACACACTCATGCACAATAATAATAACCTGATAGTTTGAATGAGAATGGCTCCCATAGACTCATACATTTGAGTGATTAGTCATCAGGGAATGGAACTGTTTGGGAAGGATTGAGCAGTGTGGCCTCGTTGGAGTAGGCATGGTCTTGTTGGAGGGGATATATCACTGGGAATGAGCTTTGAGGTTTCAAAATCTTATGCCAGTCTCAATTTCTTGCTTTCTACCTGCTGCCTGCAGATAAAGATATAGCTCTCAGATACTCCTCCAGCACCACGCTTGCCTTCTGCCATGCTCGCTGATGACAATGGACTAACCCTCTGAAACTGTAAGCAAGCTCTCAAATGATTTATTCCATAAGTTGCCTTTGCCATTGTATCCCTTCACAGCAATAGAACAGTAACCTAAACTAATAGTAATAATGATGATGATGTGATGATGATTATAACAATGATAATAGTAATAAATTTAAATTATAGTACATCTAAAAACTAATCCCTGATTCATGGTCTTTTCTGTC
Source organism: Peromyscus maniculatus bairdii (assembly GCF_049852395.1). Classification (NCBI taxonomy): domain Eukaryota; kingdom Metazoa; phylum Chordata; class Mammalia; order Rodentia; family Cricetidae; genus Peromyscus; species Peromyscus maniculatus. Next base: position 203,537,590 of record NC_134852.1, on the reverse strand, counting down.
ATATCACCATAATTACTAAATTTCCATTATCACCAAATTATATTTCATGTTTCTTCATAGATCAAGAGGCTTGGATGTCTACATGACATGGAATTAGAGATAAAGCTAACTAGATTTCCAAGATTCAGGTAAGATGCTGATTAGTAAGGTTTGACAAGTAAAAATAGAGAATAGAGAATGATAACAAGTGCTTATACACTGTTGAGTTTATTTAGATGATTGATTAACATTTGAGGACACTTTGAACTCTTTTAATAATTATTAATGATTAAAATAAAATTCTCAGTATAAAATATGTATCATTTGATAATTGTATATATTTCAAATTACTATTGTCAACAATTACCATAAACTTAGAGGGTTATGTAAAAACAAAATTGGGTTGGCAGAATGACTCAGTGGATGAAGGTGCTTTGCCAAAAAGCCATAAAGCTTGATGACCTAAATTTAATCCCTGGGACCCACATGGTGGAAGAAGAGAATCAAGTATACAAGTTGTCCTCTGGCCTTGATTTGTTCAAGTAGCATATTTATGCAAACACATACACATACACCAATAAACAAACAAATAAAAGATGCTACAAGTCTGAAATGGGTTTTTCTGATTTAAAACCAAGTGGTTAGCAGAACTGCGTTCCCTCTCTAGGTTCCAGAATAGCCTGTTCCTTGAATGGGTGAGCTTCTGGAACTTGTCTGCATTGTTAGCATGGCTTCTGCTTCTGATTTTGAGCAAGTTGTATGTCCTATCTCATCTGACCAGCTGAGTATGATCCAGGGTCTACTATCATCACATCCCATGCCACGATCTTTAATTTAATCACACATGAAACTATTTTTATGATATAAATAGCATAGTCACAGATCTAGAGATTGAAATATGGATACCCTTGAGGGCTATTACAATGGATACCTCAGATATCAAAACAAGTGTGTCATTTAGGAGATAATTTGTGGTCAAAATTTTTACAGAGGTAGAAATTATAATTTTTAATCCTGAAAGTGGAGAATTGTAGATCAAGACTTGGGACTATTGGGGCTGACAAGATAACTCAGTATATAAAGGGACTTTCTGGAAAAGCTTGGCTGGGGTCTATTCCTGAAACCCACATAAAGGGAAAATGAAAGATGTGACTCCATTAAATTGTCATTGGATCTTTGACCATGGCCAAGATGATTACTCATATATCATATGCATACACAAACGTAAGTACAATATATATGGAATTGAAAATAATAACAATACAAGTTAAAATTTTAAAAATGTTTTTAACTTGGGATTCCCTTTCTATCTTTAGTATCATGAGAGGAACTGTGATGATTTGAGCCTTAATGTATAAGAAATGAAAGGAACTTTATGACATACTTTTAGAAGTCCCAGATAAAGCCAAGAAAAGCAAACTTTTCTTTTTCATTTTGATGCTGTAAAATATCATTCAGTTAACTAAAAGTCCCAGATAAAGCCAAGAAAAGTAAACTTTTCTTTTTCATTTTGATGCTGTAAAATATCATTCAGTTAACTACTAAAAGATACTTACTCATGGACCATTTATAAAGCTGTGAAAACTTTATAATCCAATGACTCAGGCAGATTTCATATAGTGTTAGCATTGGTTCCACTGTGCCATAAATTGTGGCTCCAAATACCCAGATTGATGGTTTAAAGCATGTTAGTGTAAACAAACCTTTACATCAAAATTATTTTTTATTGAAAGTTTTTATTTCTCCTTCTGAAGCATGTTGTTTCTAGATGCTCCTAAAATGACACCAACAACTTAGCCCAAGGATTCTCCTTTCAGATAGTCAGCCTTTGGGCTGCAGCATTTCCCTGAAACCCAGGTAAGCTGATGGTTCGTTATCTGCTGTGGGATGTCTTTCTGTATGCTGTGAATATGTGTTGCTCTGATTGGTTGATTAAAAAAAAAAGCTGCATTGCCTATTGCAGGACAGGATAAGGTTAGGCAGTACATTCAAACTAAAGACCAGCCAAAGATAGGTGGAGTCAGGGGAGACACCAGCCCACTGCCCAAGAAGCAACAAGATGCCAGCAAACCAGTAATGTCATAACCATGTGGCAACATATAGATTAATAGAAATGGGTTGAGTTAAATTATAAGAGCTAGATAACAAGAAGCCTGACCCATAGGCCATACTGTTTGTAAATAATAAAGCCTCTTTGTGTTTACTTGAGACCAAGTGGTTGTGGGATGTGGGTGAGAGAGATTGATCCCAACCACAGACCTGGCAAAACTAGACAAACTTCCAGCTACAGTTATTTGCCCTGGTTACTCTGTGACACGTAGTTTAAGCAGATAAGTAAACTTTCACATATATGCCTATAATTACTCCAAATTTATATAATCCTTAATCTCATTTTCTCAAAATAATCCTTAATTTCATTTTCTCAAAGGTACAAATCACATTCCACTATCATTTTAGTGTTTTAGAAATAATTCTGGATACCTGAGTGCTGTGGGACAATGTTTTTGTACAGTGGTTTAATAAAATACTGAATGGCCAGTAGCCAGGCAAGAAGTATAGGCAGGATAAGCAGACAAGGAGAATTCTGGAAAGAGGAAGGCTGAGTCAGGAGTTGCCAGCCCACCATCTAAGGAGCAGCATGTAATGGCACACAGGTGAAGCCATAGAACACATGGCATCATATAGATTAACAGAAATAGGCTTAGTTTAGGTGTAGGAGCTAGTCAGTGGTAGGCCTGAAATAATGGCCAAACAGTTTTAGTTAATATAAGCCTCTGTGTGTTTCCTTGGGTCTGAGCAGCTGTGGAACTGGTGGGTGAGAGATTTGTCGTGACTGCAGGCAAGGTGGGACACATGAAAACTTCAGCTACAAATGGCACCAAAACATGGGACCTAAAACTTGAGAAAGCTTAATAAATAAATAAAACAATTGTAAAATGTAGGTAAAAACAGCTTCCTAGTTGTGTCTCTCAGGACAACCATGAGCTACAGTATGGGGGATTTCCACCGAGGTACAAAAGGGCATCTCCAGGCTGCACAGTGCACTGTGTCATGACAGATTTAGCTTTTGCTAGAAAAAAAAAAAAAAAACCAACAGAGGTTTCTGGGCTACATGCTGCTGAATGGAAGAGTAGACCCACTGCCATAGGTTCCCAGAGCTTGCTATAAAAAGTAGTTCTGCCTTGTTGGGAAGCTGAGGTGGGCACAGCCAGCAGCCAAAGTTGCCATTTCAATCCTAGTAGTGCTGCAGTTTAAAACAAAAGATTCACAAAAAGGCAGATTCAGATGGAACAAGACTTTAAATGGTTTACAATGTGTGTAAAAATGTATGTAAGCTTGGAAGAGAGAAGAAAATGAATATAGACAGTTATATAAAGAAATAGTTTTAAAAAATAAAGTCTTTAAAAAGACAGTAAAAGTTGTATTAAAAAATAAGACACGTAAAGATGGATATTACACAGAGAATCTGGATTGTGATGTCTTTGATATTTTTTACTGCAGAAAGACATTTGATTGTAAAGGCTGATATATATATACCATATATATATATATATATATATATATATATATATATATATGATATAAGATCTTTGTGGTGGTATTCTAATTGTACTGAAATGTGATTTTGATTGTATGTTAATAAATAAAGTTGCCCGGGGGTCAGAGCTATTAGAGCCATAGACAGAGTGTGGCAGTGGTGGCACACACCTTTAATCCCATAGATCTCTGTGTGTTCAGGGATACAGCCAGCATTGAAGACATATGCCTTTAAGACCTAGGGGGCTGTACATTCAGACAGTAACAAGGCAGTCACGTGTTTGGGTTTACAACCAATGAGAAGGCAGAATGACTGGAAAATCGACTTACACACAGGAAATAGCTCTCTTTTCGTGAAGCTGGGACAGCAGGAGGAAGGGTGAGATTTTAGCTCTGAGCTCTGACCTCTCGGCTTTCTCTTTTACATTGTTTCTGTGTTTCTTATTTAATAAGACGGTTGGTTACATCAACATATCTTGACTTCAAAATTTGGATCTAATTTGGATCTAAGAACATGTTGCTTTGGAAAGGAGGCTCTGCTTTTGTTTCCACAGGGAGAAAAAGGCTATGGATTTGTTACAGATTAAGATATATCAGGTTTGACCAGCTAAGACCCCCTGAAAAGTCTGATGACACCCAGATGATCCAACATCCAGAATTATTTCAAGGCAGCTGGCTCAGACAATGCAGCATCACAGACTATGTCAGTCAGGACTTGTCCATAATTTCTAATTTTCTAAGGATCCCCATTAGATTGCCAGTGCCCTCATCCAGCAGGAAGTAGTATGAGAAGCCACTCCCAAATTCCCAAAATATTGTTTATGAATGTTTATTTTTATTTAAAGCAGGTTTATTATAAATACAATCTCTTTCTAAAGAAGAAAAGGGGATATTGTAGATATGATAGGATGAAAGGGTCAATTAATGAACCTACTTATAAAGAACAATAACTTGTTTAAAATGTTTTACATTGGTATAGATTTTAGTTTATTGATACAAATGTAAAGTTAATTTTGTTATACTGTATGTATATTTCTACTCTTGTTTAAGGTATTATGTTTGTGCAGCTCATTTAAATTGTAATGAATAGTTTAAAAGTACAGATCAATAATTAGTCTTCTATGATAGTCAAACTTATAGTCAGGTTAAGTTTTCTAGGTATACATAGATATAATTCAATTAGGTAGGTAATCTTCAAGCACTTCAAAGACCTACAGAATATGGCACTTAAAATGTTTTAAAAATTTAGACTTTTCTGGACACTGAGACCTTTCTACTCCTGGCAGCATCCATTTACTTCAAAGAGAAAGATGGGGATCAAAGACACTCTAATATGGAGTTTATCTTCTTCTTGGCAAGAATAGCTTTGGCCAAGAAACTGTTCTTACCTGAACTGCTTGACAAAATCTTGTATTGATAGGACATGCAGGGCCCACAGGAAGGTAACCACTGAACTTAGTAAGGGGAGATGATACTTCAGGTTCCTGCTTTGCAGAAGATACTGCCAGACATTCTACAGGACACAAGAAGATGCGATTGAGAGGCTCTAGGCCTGTGGGCTGAAGATGGATGCCCCAACATTGCAGAGGAACTTGGGGTGACTGTCCAGTCAGACAGCTGTCTGTCATCTAGATTTTTGGAAGTTGCTTACAATGTTCTTCCTATTTACTTAGATAATATTGTATCCTTCTGAGGACTTTGATGTAGTTGAAGACTAGATAGTTATAATTTTCCTTAGTTATGATAAAAGATAAGTTAGACAAATATAAGATAAATAGAACATTTTCTTTGAATTTGCCAAATATAAATAGACTAGATATTGTAACTCTAGTACTTGCTTGATAACTATTTTTTATATATAATTTTATTCTGTTAAAGTTAAAATTTTCCTTTTAAATTAAACAGAAAAAGAGAAATGCTGTCAGATAATTCTTTTGTGCACTGGCTTAATAAAATGCTGATTGGCCAGTAGTCAGGCAGGAAGTATAGGTGGGATAAGCAGACAAGGAGAATTCTGGGAAGAGGAAGGCTGAGTCAGGAGACACCAGCCCACCATCGAGGAAGCAGCATGTAATAGCACACAGGTAAAGCCATGGAACATGTAGTAATGTATAGATGAACAGAAATAGGCCGAGTTTAAGTGTAGGAGCTAGTCAGTGGTAGGCCTGAAATAATGACCAAGCAGTTTTAATTAATATAAGCCTCTGTGTGTTTACTTGGGTCTGAGCAGCTGAGGGACTAGTAGGTGAGTGAGATTTGTCCTGAATGCAGACCAGGTGGAACACAGGAAAATTTGAGCTGCACCTGAATACCTATATAATGTTGAATACCTTAATACCTATATAGTGCTTGGGTTAGTGAATGTCATTGCCAATAGATACACACTGGAGGGAAAAATCATTCTGTAAATTAAACAGAGTCCAACTGAGTATGCAGAAAAACTACATGACTGATTATGATTTCAATGTCAGTGTGGGAAGTCTTAGTTTATTTGCTCTAATTGATATATACATATTTATAGAATACAGTCTTATAATTAAAGAAATTATGAAATGTTTAATAAGTAAAAGTAATTAGCATTTCTGCTTTCTCAAATATTATCATTTCTCTGTGTTGAGAGGTAGAATTACTTATTTCAGACTAAAATTGTCTCATTGTGCCATATAACATTAGAAATATTCACTCAACAACTGTGTTTGGTTACCCCCACTATCTCCCTCTCACTGTTTTCCCTCCACTTTCTAGACTCTAGCAACCTCAAGTCCACTTCCATGTCTACATGGTCAATGTTTCTGGCTTGTACAATGAATGAGAGACAATGTGAGCTTCTTATTTTTCTCTACAAAAGTAATTGCACATATATACTTACATTCATGTAGTCTTAAATACTTAGTTGCTTGTCATCACAAATCTTAAGAATTCTTCATTGTTATGGTTGCATAGTAGTCAGACTCTGTGTATGTGTATGTGTAATCTTTTCTATATATGATGTATAAAAAATGAATACCATGATACAAAATGAGGAAGGTGGCAAAACTACCTAATCAGGAAAAGGAGACACGAATTGAAGTATGTTATCAATGTATTAGTTACTTTTCTTGTGGCAGTGACAAAATACTGAAGAAGCAGTTTGGAAGAGGAAAGTGTCTTTTGAATTAGTGAGTGTGCAGTCTCTCATGAGGAAGAAAGCTTGGTGGCAGTGATGGCTCATGACTGTGATTTTGGAAACATGGCAGCTAGATTGCTACTGGGCAAATCAGGAAGCAAGGATGGCATATGTAGGGAGTCAGATTAGAAACCTCAAGGTCCATCCTACAATAACCTACTTCCTCTATCTAGACACCACTTATCTGAGGGTCCACAACCTCCCAAAACAGTACCACCAGCTGTGGACCAAGTAGGCTCCAGGCTCCAACACATAAACCTGTAGGAGACATTTAATTCCCAAGTTACAACTTCCTCCATCTGTCTTCCATGGGCTTCTGGCCACCCTATGGTGCAAAATGCATTCAGTCCAACTTCAAAGCCCCCACAATCCTAACTGCCTTGACCTTGTTTAAAAGTCCAGAGTCTTTTCTGAGAATCAAGGCTATCATTTAACAGTGAGCAAAACTGTCTTAGTTAGGATTTCTATCACTGTGAAGAAACATCATGACCATTTAATAGAAGTATCAGCTCACAGTTTCAGGGGTTTTGTCTATTATCATCATGGTGGGGAGCATGGTGGCATGCAGGAAGACATGGCGCTGAAGAAGGTGTTGCTCCATGTTGACAATCAGGCAACAGGAAGTAGACTGAGACACTAGCTGGTATCCTGAGCCTATGAGACCTCAAAGCCTGCTTTCACAGTGACACACTTCCTCCAACAAGACCACAGCTACTCCAACAAAGCCCCACCTCCTAATAATGCCACTCTCTATGACCCTATGGGGACCAATTACATTCAAACTGCCACAACAAAATAAAAAATAGAAGTTGCACATTTTCTCTATTCAGTAACAGAGTAGCCATACCCATTCTGAGAATGGGGAATAGGATAGCAAGAAAAAATCAGACTAAATCCTGGATCTCTATGTTCACCATCCAGGGTTCAAAGGGACATCATCAGGACTCCTACAGACTTGGGGTCTCACTTTTCTAATCCCGTGGCTTGTAGCACACATGCTTTCTCTCCTGAACTGTCTCTGCTTGGTGCTTATAGATTTCCTTGGGAGACTAAGTTTCTGACATCTGCAGTGTCCTGGGGTCTACAATGCAGCTCATGTTTCATCTTTTCTTTCACCCAGAGCCCACCAGGAGCTTCATGCCAGGATTCTGATCGTCCTTCAAGTTACCTAGGCTCTGCAGCTTAATGGAGCCTTGGTGCAAACCTCCATGGTCCCATAACTCTTCATTGTACATGCCTGCCTGCAAAACTAGTGCCATACGGAGCATGTCCAATGCTGTAATCAGCTCAAGATACAGCTTGACTCTCTTGGAACACAATTGCAGCTGCCTAGGTGTACTTTCACTGCTGAACCTGAGAAAGCACTTCCTTGGGCAGCAATTTCCAAGAAGGGAATCCAGTAGACTCTAGTGAACCCATTCTCTGTGAGGGTGTTCTGAGGATTTGAACTCAGGTCCTCATATTTGAACAGCAAGCACTCTTACTCACTGAACCAACTCCCAAGCCAGATACCTTTCTTTTCAGTGAATTTCATATAGAATATCATGTAGTATTAATATTGGTTCTACTGTGCAGTAAAATGTGTATACAAATATTCAAATTGATGCTTTAAAGCATGATAGTGAAAATAAACTTTTACATCAAAATCATTTTTATTTGAAAGTTTTTATTTTTCCTTCTGCAGCATGTTATTTTCCAGATGTTCCTAAATTACATCAATAACTTAGCCCACAAAGACTCTCCTTTTAGATTGTCAGCCTTTGGGCTACAGCATTTCCATGCAACCCAGGTAATTGTTGTTGGTTGTTTTTACTCTTTTGCTCTTTGGTCTTTGGTGTTTTGGGGCCCACCACCCAGCTCCCAAATAAATCACACACGAAGGCTTATTCTTAATTAAAAATGCCCAGCCTTAGCTTGGCTTGTTTCTTGACAGCTTTTCTTAACTTTAAATGATCCCATCTACTATTTGCCTCTGGGCTTTTTCCTTTCCTTACTTCTCTGTATCTTACTGTCACTCTTACTCTGTGGCTGACTTGGTGGCTGGTCCCAGGTGTCTTCCTCGCCTTGTTCTCTTCTTTTTTCTCCTTCTTCTTGTTCCTCCCAGACTTCTCCTTCTATTTATTCTCTCTGCCTGCCAGGTCAGTCTATCCTTTCTCCTGCCTCACTACTGGCCATGCAGTTCTTTAGTAGACCATCAGGTGGTTTAGACAGACAAAGTAACACAGCTTCGCAGAGTTAAACAAATGCAACACATCTTTATGTCATTAAACAAATGTTCCACATCTAAAAATAATATTCTACAATTCCATGTAATTACTATACCCGAATTTCTTGATGGATAGAATCATGCCTATTTCTCAGATCAAAGTCCCAGGTTCCTTCTTAATGACATTATTCTCCTTAATAATTACAGCCAATTTGGTTGAACCTATTTGCTCTCAATTTCAAACAGATTCAATTTCCTTCCTCCTCAAACTACACATTTCTATATACAACTTTAACTAAGACCATAATTCTTTCATTCCTAACATTGTTTGAATCTTTCTGCCTCACTCTTTCTTTTCTTTCACCTCCAATCAGATAAAGAGACTAAATAGAAACTATGCCATAGCCTGGATGCTACATAATCTTAAAATTTCTTTCACCAAATAATTTCTTTATTTTTACTTTTTAATATTATTTATTTCATTTTTATATATAAGAGTGTTTTGCTTGCGTGTATAACTGTGTACCATGTGCATACCTCTTACCCTTGGAGGTTACCAAATAATTTAATCCATTACTTTTTAATTCAGTCCTACTCAAGTTGTCAGGACAAAAGCAAAAACAGATACTTTGCTAGAATATGACATTGATTATCTTTGGTTAGTTCCTAGCAGAGTCCTTGTTCCCCTTTGAAACTTCATGCTCTCAGTAGTTACTAGCTGCATTTCCACTGGCCTTCTGTTCTTCAGAACTCCCCTCGCAGTGGCCCAGTAAACTCTATTTACAGCATTATAGGGCTTTTTTAGCCTGCAACTGTTAACTTTTACATTTCTCTTGTAAATCAGCACCAAAGCCTTTTAGACTACACTGTTAGGTTTATCACAGAATTGGCACTAATGATCAGTAGCTATTTTCTGTACTCGTGATTGGTGGCTATGACAGAACAAACGATGAGAAACAACTTGAGGCAGGAGTTTTCCTTGAATGACTATTTGAAGATAAAACTTATCAGGATGGGAATGCCAGGGCACAAGAGTGGCTTGTGTGTGTGATATATAATAAATACTAGTGTTTTTTTCTGCCCAATACTATAGAAGTTTTCTTTGTGACAAAACTTTTTATATCTCCTACCTTCTGAAACTTTCATGCAGATGTTTTAATCCCCTCCACACACCTGCTACAACTTTTGTTTAAAAATTGCACCCACCAGCTATCACCCCTGCATTCCTGGAACTTGATGGTCTGCAGTGTTGACCTCTTTCCTCTTTTCTTCATTTTTTCCATGCCAATTCTTTCCAAAACTATCCACCTGCAAAAGACTGTGAGAACAGACCAACCCCTGACAACAGGAAAAGACACAATTAGAACCCATGTTAGAATAAAAAACAAATACATTTACCTCCTAGGTGTACCTACTCTTCAGCTTTTGTGAATAGCACATCCTCTTAATTGAGAGTAAAGTTTTTCCTTGTCAAGATATTTTACTTGGACTAGTGGTCTCTTTAGTTGCAACTCCAAATTTATTTCTAACTAGCCTGCATGGCAAGTGCTTGAGGCTATTTATTCAGTTTGGTCAGATCATGGAGCAGAAAAGGGGCAAGAAGTTGATGTGAACTATAAACCCTGAGACTGACCATGAAGGTCTTATAAGAGGGGTGTTTGTATTATTTAGTTATCAGTTCTCTCTATGTACTGAAGGTGTACTGGTTAAATATGTGTGCCTACTACTCTTAATTTCTGTATTTCTAATTTGGACAGATTTACCTCTGAAGGATGAGTTTCATTGTTTTCCAGCTCTAACATATTCACATATTGAAACTTGGTTCATCAACCTCTCCTCACCCCTTTCCTCAGTTGAAACCCTAAACTCAAGATCCCACCTCCTGCAGCACCTCATCTTCTGTGGTGCTGTAAACGCCTCATGTGGCTCTCTGACAATCATCCACGTTTTTCATGGCAGGTTAATAAAGGCAGAGATTTCAGTTCCACAAATACTTAGCACAACATCCTCTACACTCCTTATGCAGTAAATTTAGCCAATTTCAGGAGACTTTTAAGTTTTAAGCAGGGTGCTGTGGGATGGTCTGTATGTCAAATGTGTTGCTCTGATTGCTCAATAAATAAAACACTGATTGGCCAGTGGCCAGGCAGGAAGTATAGACAGGACTAACAGAGAGGAGAATTGAGAGAACAGGAGGGTGGGGGGGAGACACTGCCAGCCTGCCAGCTGCCACCATGACAGGCAGCATGTGAAGATGCCGGTAAGCCACAAGCCACATGGCAAGGTATAGATTTATGGAAATGGATTAATTTAAGATATAAGAACAGAGAAGCCTGAGCCATTAGGCCAAACAGTTTAAATAATATAAGCGTCTGTGTGTTTATTTTATAGTGGGCTCCAGGACTGGTGGGGTTGGCGGGAGCTGGAGAGAAAACTCTCAAGCTACAGCAGGGTCCTCCCACACTGACTTGCCTTTATGGGAAGGCACACCTCTCTTGTTAAAACTCAGCCAGGTCCCCTTTCTGATCAGTTTAGAATTAACTTGAACACCAACCTTTTAAATTAGAAACTATATTTAGTAGAAAAGATTTGAATTCATGTATTTGTATGTAAAATAGCTCACAATAACAAACAATACAAATTATTGTGTATAAGAGATTTATTTTCTATTGTATTTTTAACATGCATCCTTTATGGAGTTTATCTTGTTTCATTATAAGAACATGACAGGAGAGGCAGTGGGAAGATTTAAGCAACAGATATCTGCTTAGAGATAGCAATGACGTAAGATAGTGAAGTTGCACCTAAGAAATTTCAACAATACAGTTGCCTAAACAAACTAGCACAATGACAAGACCAGCTGACATGCCAAAACAGACAGAAAAAAGAATTCTTTCTTCCTTTTTTAAGAGTGGCAAGGCAATTGCCTACCTAGGGTATAAACAGGACTGAACACAGTCATGGATGAAGAAAGGGCTCAAGGGGCACAGATCTAGTCAGGAAATCTATTAGCAAGAGTAGTTGAGAGCTTCTGGGAGAGGGGAAGTCACAGTCTTTTATATTAAATAGAAGATATATAGAATAAAAAAATAAAAATTGTTTATAAACAATTGCCTTGCTACTCTTAAATAAAACTCTAGGAAAGCAGGAGGGCTTGCTCTTGATTGTTGTTTGGCAGATGGATTGTTTCACTACTTTATTTATTTTGGTTTTTTTGTTTTTTGTTTGTTTGTTTGTTTGTTTGTTTGTTTTTGGTTTTTCGAGACAGGGTTTTCTCTGTGTAGCTTTGCGCCTTTCCTGGATCTTACTCTAGACCAGGCTGGCCTTGAACTCACAAAGATCTACCTGCCTCTGCCTCCTGAGTGCTGGTGCCACTGCCACCCCACTTGTTTCACTACTTTAATATTAAAATGCTTAATTCTTTAGTAAAATAGTCATGATTAAAAGCTTATATAAAAAGATTATGATGTACAATTTAATATTCATCAATATGGAGGAAAAATAAAATGATCTTCACCAACCAATCAAAAGGTATATAATGGACATTTCTTTCTTGCATCAATATGGGATGGCTTAAAGTACAAGTAATTCCATAGAGCTACTATATGGCACTGTTCTAATATCTATTATCTATCCTTTAATATCTATTTGCCTCCTACACCCTGTTTAATCATCCAACAATACTGTGAGTCCTGGTCAATCTTTACCCCATTTTTAAAGATTTTTTTTTAATGTGTATGAGTACATTGCCTGCTGGGTTTAACCAAGGCCACTAGCACAGACATAGGTATAAAGCTCTATGATGGGCCTGAATAACTAACTCATTAGTGACTATTCAACTGAAAACTGTGATTTCCCCTCTCCTGGAAGCTCTCAGCTACACCTTCTAATAGATTTCCTGAATAGATCTGTGCCCCTCGAGCCCCTTCTCCATCCATGACTGTATGTTTTTGTATTCAGTCTTGTTCATACCCTAAGGTAGACAATTGCAGATCTGTGAGTTCATGAGTGCCATGGCAATGTTTTGCCCATAGGCAGCATTTCACAGCTTTCTCCTCATTGTCTTGCTCTTCCTCTGTGCTATTCTCAGAGTACTGAAGGAGCAATATGGTTGTCCTGTTGCAGATAAAACACTCATCAGTCACTTGTTCTCAGCTCTTTGACTAGTCATGAATCTCTACATTAACTACTATTCTTTTGATGCATTAAGTATAGAATATAACACTGGTGATCTATAGTAGATTATTGGAAATGCCCTTTAGCTAGCCTCAGTAATATATAAACAAACTTGGCTTTGAAAACAAGTATTTGAATCACCAAAAGAAAGAAGGAATTCACTGAAGGTTAAAAAAGGCAGAAGAAAGGGAGGGATCCATTGCAGGTTTAAAGGGGGAGGGGTGGGGAATTATAAAACAGTGTCCAGGAAAGTAGCTATTGAAGACTACTTTTACTACAGGCAGAATACAGAGGAGACCTACCAATGTAAGCAGTGGGAGATTAGTAAATTACACCATAACAGACACTATGATAGCAAACTTATTTTGTTATTTTGATCCAACTTTAAACATAGAAAACATGCAAATACATATTATATGTAACACACATACGCACACACAGTACAAATACATTTGTCAACTTATTTCCACATGCCTTCATTTGCTCTATTCTGTTCTCTATCTTTATCTATCAATCATCTATCTATTCACCTGTCATTATTAAACATCTGTCATCTAGTGAATGTGAGTACCCACATGTAAGTGTTCCAGATCTACTTCAGCAGAAATAGATCATTGGGGTGATATCCCCATTTAACATAAGGTAGCTGTGTGTTGTTATTGGTCTTTTTATTCCTTCTTGAATCTTGTCATAGCTTTGAAGTTAGGTTGTTTCCCATCACCATGCCTAGCCCAGATAGAAACCACGAGGAAGAGCTTACCAGGGATCCTAGTGCTGACATTACACACAGTATAGCTCTCAATGCTTTCATAAACCAACTGTCTTCTGATAATGTCCAGCGAATGAAAACTGGAAAGTGCTGGCTACACAAGTATTAGCCAGGAATCCTACTACACATCTCCATCTCACTGAAATGATGATGTTTTCCCTTCAAACTTTCTGGGCAAGATCAACATTTCTTAAACGCAAGAAAATGTTAAGTCTACATTTTGTTTATCCAACAGAACAACCATAAATTCATTATGCTTGAAGACAAAATGATTTCTACAAATTCAGCCATATTAAAATCATTTACCTGATCAAGATTACATTATGTTTTAGTCAATTAAGACAACAATAACAAAAAATATCAGAATAAATACCTTTCATAAACAACCATTTCTGCCGGGCGGTAGTGGTGCACGCCTTTAATCCCAGCACTCGGGAGGCAGAGCCAGGCGGATCTCTGTGAGTTCGAGGCCAGCCTGGTCTCCAAAGCGAGTTCCAGGAAAGGCGCAAAGCTACACAGAGAAACCCTGTCTCGAAAAACCAAAAAAAAAAAAACAACCATTTCTCCCTAACTTCTGGAATCTGGGAAGTCCAAAGGCAAATGTCTGATGAAAGCTTTCTAGTGGTTTCTCACTGTGTCCTCACACGGTCTAGAGAAAGAAGTCCAATTCTTTCTCTTACAAGGGCATTGATTCAATTGTGAGAGCTCCACACGTGAAATAATTACCTCCTAAAGATGCCATCTAAAGAGAATATCACAGGGGATAAAATTTCAGCATGTGAGTGAGCAGTGCCATAAATGCAAAGCTTTACATTTTTTCTAATGTTTAAGTATTTTATGTTTATATAGTGAATTTTAGTCACTAGCAGCTACCAGTCTTCTCGCATCCCTTTTCCTCCCTCAGTGAAATCCTTTTCAACAAATGCCTTTTCTACTTTCCAGTTTTCTTTTTATGTGTGACCCACTGAGTTTAATTAGACTGTCTTTCCTGAACATAAGTGGGAGGTTATTTCCTGGAGCAAGGCTAAGTTATCAGTAGCTACACCACTGGAGAAAATGATACCTCTTCCCCTAACAGCCATTACTTGTCAGTAGTCCATCATGAATGAGGTAGGTACATAGTCTCCTCTTCCATCCATTGTGAACTATGGATGGGTCCATTCGTATGCAAGTCTTCTATAGATACGCATAACTGCAGTGAGTTCATGAGTGCAAAGACCAAGTTATATCCAGAAGATGCCTTTTCACTTCAGATGCCCCCGTATTCTGGTTTATACAGTCTGTCTACACTCTATTCTGTGATGTTTCCTGAGCCTTGGGAAGTGGTATTGCTATCCCATTTAGGATAAACATACTCAAGCACTCCACCAGCACAACTGTGTTATCTTTAAGGGTATACCATGGAAATTGCTGAATCCCATTTTCCTATATATTTCCCAGGTGTCTTCAGGTGGTTAGCAAAATTGTGAAAAATTGTTAGAGTATTAACCATTTTCTTCTCCTGTGAATTTTCAGTTATTTTTCTCCCAGGTGATCGTAAGATATATCCATTGGAATCTGAATTATAACTACATTGAAGGAAGAATAGGTATAAGTTGGGAAATCAGGATAGGCATTCTCCTTTATGAAGTCTTCTAAGATAAAGTTATTATAAGACTTTTCTTTTCTTTCAAGCAAGAGCCATCTAGATTTTGGTGTCTCTATGATCAAGAGGGATATACTGTTTCCCTCAGTAAAATGTATTAAAAATAACTTCAGAATCTATGGCTCTGTCTCATCTAATATCCACCCAGCTATTTCTACTCCTAAATCAAAGGATCAATACTTTTCTCAAAATGTATTATATTTTCTCCAAGACACTTGGTAATGATGTGAATTCAATACAAATTGTAATTCTCTAACTATCACAATTAGTGAGCATGTATAGATTGAGTGTAATTCTGTGATATGAGTAACAAAATGTTTCTGCTACAACAGTTTCTTAGTTGTGATGGGAACTTATCATTTGCCTGGGACTGCAGCTATTCAGACCCAAATAAACACACAGAGGCTTATATTAATTACAAACTGTATGGCCTAATGGCTCAGGCTTCTTGCTAGCTAGATCTTACATCTTAAATAACCCATTTCTATAAATCTATACCTTGCCATGTGGCTTGTGGCTTATCAGTATCTTTACATCTTGCTTCTCATGGCTGCGGCTGGCAGCATCTCCTGACATCTTTCTTGTTCCCAGAATTCTCCTCTCTGCTTGTCCTACCTATACTGTACTTCCTGCCTGGCTACTGGCCAATCAGTAATTTATTTATCAACTAAATCAGAACAACACATATTCACAGCATACAGAAGGACATCCCCAGCAATCATTTCTTCCTGGAAGCTTTCTGCAGCACCCAGGAGCAATTACTTCACACAAAATCTTTGCCATCAACTCTATTAATGTCATGACCAACTACAAGCATTTCCACTCCCCAAAGGCCTTGACTAACCACAAACCACCATTGGACACAAAAGCTCAGTATCATTCTCTAAATGCCATGGAGAACATTGCACCTTCATCCCAATAAATATAGTAATATAAACCTTAGCCTTACAAGTGCTAAATCATTTCTCTACTGCACATGTTGCTTCCCATAGTGCATCTGATTGAGATTATATAAACCCACAATATACACACATAAGATGATATATAAGGGGTTCTCCCTGAAAGGCTACTATAGGACACATTATTGTGCATGTAACCCTAACCAATTCAGATCAGACTGACCATTCCATTACTCATAACTAAATATGTTGGGAATATACTTCAATAGAAGCTATCTAAATTTGATTGTAGCAAGCGAGGAGTAGAGAAATTCATATTGTTGGTCAAGAATGGGAATTCATGTAGCTTGATGCAGGTGAGGGTTCAAGTTGTTCAAAGAATTCTAGGCATATTGTTTGGAGATGGGTTTGTATGCATAGTATATAAGATACACCATTTTAACAAAGCAACTTGAATGTAACACATTTTTCCACAGTACATGACAAGGCAGCGGTCATTTCTAATTCAGTAGTCTCAGCAAGTAGTTGCAACCCCAAGGGCTGTGATAATAAAGAAAGAAAATGGAAGAGCAGAGGACCTCAGAGTAAAGACTACCCAGAGGTGGATGCAAACAAACTGATGTTCTTGAATGACTCTGCGAAGATGTAACTCAAGTCTCCAAGGACAAATATGTCCATAGTGTTCATATTTCTGACAGACACAAGGGTGCTATCAATAGCAAGTTGAGCCCCAAGGTATTGAAGCTCACATCTATAATCCCAACACAGTATTGAGTAAAGGAAATACCTGCAAGCTGAAGGCTAATTTGGGCTACATTGTGAGCTCAAGGCCCACCTGGAATACATGGCTGCACTATTACTCAAAATATCAAAGAAAGAGTGGGATGGGTGAAGAAGAACTAAGAGAAGAAAAGAGGAAAAGAAGAAATAAAAGACCAGATCCAGAATTAACCACTGTCACAGAACTAACCACAGATCAATCACCATAACCAGGAGCAATTTCTGCAGTAGCACATAGTAACAGCAAGTCTGCCTGTCATTCTTACCCATTTCCAGAGTCCATTTTACTTTCATTATAAGTTGAATCCAACAAAAAGCCAGGCAGCTATGGATAAATAAAATTTACATCACTATTGACTGTAGGTGGACTTTCTTTGAACCACCAGCTCCTGAATAATGAAGTGGAAACTTTTTTCTTTTTTTATTTTAAAGAAATTTTCTATTCATTTTATATACCATCCACAAATCCTCCTCCCCTGCTCCCACCCCGCAGCCTCCCAAAGCCCCACAACCCACACCCCATTTCTACCTCCTCCAAGGCAAGGCCTCCCATGGGTAGTCATCAGAGCCTGATACACTCAGTTGAGGCAGGTCCAAGCCCCTCCCCCTGCACCAAGGTTGTTTAAACTGTCCTTCCACAGACCGTGGGCTCCAAAAAGCCCACTCCTGTACCAGGGATTGATCCTGATCCCACTGTCTGGGGGCCTCTTAAGCAGATCAAACTACATAACTGTCTTGCCTATGCAGAGGGCCTAGTCTAGGCTTATGGAGGCCCCACAGCTATTGGTCCATAGTTCATGAGTTCCCACTAGTTTGGTTTGATTGTCTCTGTATGTTTCCCCATCATGATCTTGATGATCCTTGCTCATAGAATCTTTCTTCACTGTCTTCGACTGGACTCCTAGAAATGAAGACTTTTTATTAATTTTTTGGACTTAGCTTAGGCTTGTTCCCAACTAGTTCTTAAAACTAAATTAACTTGTTTACATTAATCTATGTCCTGCCATTATTTCTCTTCAGTACCATATGTCTAACTTCCTCTGAGTCTACCTGGTCAACTCCCCACCTCATATTCTTTCTCTGAGTTTCTCTCTAGAAATCCCGCCTATCATCTCCTGCCTAGTTATTGGCAATTCAGCTCTTTATTAAACTAATCAGAAGATGCCTTAAAGCAGGTGAGGTAAAACAGACACATCTTCACACATCATGTTCAAATATCCCACATTTAACTGAGCATCATAGAGCAGAGTACAACGAGGTATAGCTGTGATCTCTTTTTTCCTTTCTTTCTTTCTTTTCTCTTCTTTTTTCTTCCTTTCCTTTCTTTCTTTCTTTCTTTCTTTTTTTTCCTTTCTTTCTTTCTTTTCTCTTCTTTTTTCTTCCTTTCCTTTCTTTCTTTCTTTCTTTCCTTCCTTCTTTTTTCTTTCTTTCTTTTTTCTACCTCTTTCCCTTCTTTTCTTTCCTTCTTACGCTATTTGAATTTGTATTAAAGTTACTGTTCACTAATGCATAAAAACAAAAACTACACACATCCATAGTGCCCCATGCATTGTTTTGTTACAGGTTTACATTATATAAAGCTTAATTAGGTTAAACTTCCCAATCTCCTCCAATATTGTTGGAACACAGTTAAAAGAATGATGCCTGGGGAAGGGTACCTTGAGGAACTCTGAAAGAGGCTACAGGAAAAAAGGCAGAGGGCCTTTTGCCTCAAGTGCATTTTGTTTCCTGGATTATTCTTGGACATGATTTCATACCTCCTGTGACAAACACTTGCATTGAATTTATAAGATATGTTTATTCTTGTTGGATGTCAGAACATAACTATAGAGCCAATCTGGTCAGTGTACCCAAAATCTGGATATGGCCTTCTGTCTTATTTTCATGCTTTTCCAGATAAAATCTATAGTATGTGTCAGGCAATTGCTCTGTCCTGAGAAAGTTCTGGGAAAAGACTGCTCTGTTAGTACTTATTATGCACTTACTGATGTTTTTCTGAACTCAAATAATCTTTCATGGATCATTGCTTTCACTGTTACATCTGTGTATAAATACACTAAAGCTGAAGTTAGGTTGTTTACAGCATTAGACTGTAGTCTGCTCCATTCATTCAGGTTCTCAGATCCCAGATCTGCATGGGTTGGCAAAAGTCAACAAACATGTATTATTTAGAAATATAAAGACATTCAGAAACCTTTTCTCTAACTTTTTATTATTTTGATATTACATATAGTTGCTCTACTGTGGAACAGTGTACCAATTCTTCTTGTTCCTAATTGTAACTTAGTAAGGAGGTTGGATTTTAAGAGAGGCAGTACCTTAATAGTCACCACAAAGTAAATAATCTAAATGTACAAATACACAAACAAATTTTGGGAGTTATGAGTTAACATGTTATTTAATGTGGGAAAAGTTGTCCATATAAATGCTTAGACAAGACCTTTTCTGCTTAGTAACACATCTATGAATAATTAAGTGTTTGTTTTTTTAACTGTAGTAATGAAATAAATTTTCTGTAGTAGAATTGTACTATTTCAGAATTGGTGACTAAGACTATTTGAAGGATTTATGTGCATGAAGCATTGAAGAAAAGAATGTACCATCAGAATAAGAAGAGTGAGACCTGGAGGAAGGAACAATTTCTCTAGACAACCTTTGGAATTTCTTTCTATTCTTGGTAGCATTCTGGCATGCATTCCTTTAAAAAAATAATGTTCTATTTGTATCATTTGAAGATATCTGTCTTAAACCCCAGGGAAGCCTGCATCTATATGGAATTCACCAGATGTATCAGCTTCCTTTGTCTGTCATTATAAATTAGCACACAGAGACTTAGGCATTATACATTTATTATCAGTCAGATGGCTGGGCTAACCTCACTATACAAAAATCAAGGCATTAAAGAGCAGTGCTCTGTTCTTCGAGACTCTAGGGAAATTTCTTTTATCACATTTTCTTTCCCTAGAGGGTATATGTTGTTTGTCCCAAGTGGATCTTCTCCTCTGTTTCTCTATCTTTAAAAGCATCATCTTGGCATCTCTCTGACCATCTCCCTGCACAGAAGAGTTACTTTAATTCAATGTGTAATTAGATTAGACCCAAGTAGATAATCTAGGGTACTGCACTACTCTCTAGGTACTTAATCAGTGAGAAAAAACTCTCATTCTATGTATAGCAATGTATTAATAACTTTCAAGTACTGTAGCGTGAACTTTGGGTCTGTCATTATGACTATAAAAACACTATCTATTTTAGCTTTTTGAGTATCTTGTAGAAAAGCAAGGCAAGTTTTGTGAGTAAGGCAATTGCAACATAAGTTTATGACTTACATATAAAATGCCCCTCTGAAGGCTTAAGAACTGAAGTCCCGGCCACAGCTAATAGATCTAGTCACTGAGAGATGATTTGATCTTGAAGGCTCTCAATTCAGTATTGGATGGTTTTACTGAGAGGTTTTGTGCGAAATGAACATCTGTGCTTCACCATGCTAATGTATCTCTTTCATGATTCTCTGCCTCAGAATAGGCTCAGAAAAATACAGCCAGAAAGCATGGATGGAACCCTTAATATTCTATGCCCAAACAAATCCTTCTACTTTTAAAACTGTTTGAAGGCATTTGCTGAAGCAATGAAAACAGAACTATGTACATGGAGAAATTAGAAAGGTAATGAAAGACAACAATACAAGTTAGTGGCAAGGATCCCAATCAAATGCATGCTCATAAATGAAAATTACTAAGCCCAAACCTTTATCACATAGCTTGGAAATGAAGGTTTTAAAATCTGTGCATTGCTCTAGATCACATGTCTGTGGGGTGTAAAGCTAACACTTCAAGAAAGACTCAGTAACAAGAACATTTAAATGTATCATATCACTTTGCCTCTACAAAATTGATTCATACCTATATGAATTAGTTAAATGTATAATTCATGGTTTACCCTCCTCTGCGCACCTTGGCAGGTGTCTACCAATGGAATTGCTATAGGATGTGTTTCATAAGTACACAACTAACTCAGCTCTGGCTTTTGTAAATTTTTGGATTAAAATCAAATTGTTTCAAGTCTAAGGTGTGTGCAACCACTGTGTTGAATAAGCACAACCTCTGGCATAATCAAAACACAAATTTATTTTTGATTCCCACCATTTTTCTCAAATGTGTTTAGCTCTAATTATATTTCTATGGTCTTGAAGAACAAAACTACACTGAGGAAATGCTGTCTCGAAAAACAAAAACAAAAACAAACAAACAAAAAATCAAGCTTATGATATTTTGATAACTAAATAGCCTACAGTCATTTTAAGTAGCTATGTTGTCCCAATTTGGAAATCAGAATGTCTAGCTCAAGCCATTAGTGCCAATTTTGGCTTTAATTTACCATTGAAGTATGCTTCTCTCCACGTCCTATAGAAAAGTGCTGATCCTGGAAGCCAACGGTAGAAAAGTGTTTTCACTTCACTTCGTTAACCCTCCTTTGACTTTATAACGGAAGCAAAGGGAGCATAGAGTACAAAACAAAACTGATTTTATTTAGTTATGTTTGTGAGGGAGTGAGCTAGGGCTTCTCATACTATGCAACTGCTACACCACTGAGCCACACCCTATGCTCTCTAATGTTTTATTTAGATGGTAATTTCAGCCAGTTTTCTGCTTTCTGAGCTGGGCAATTGCTGGCAGCAGATTTGTTTTCTTTGGATACAGGCAGCAACTATCTGGAATTGTTTTCCTGGTGATGTCTGTCTGTAGAGATCATTCCCTGGGTATTATGCCATAGACAGTGGTTTGCCCTGATTGCAGAAACATCTATTTATCCAGGGATGCACATTCCTTCTAAATGGTAAAACCTAACACTCTTGATTTTGAAATCTCTTAGTTCCTGAACTAGAATAACTAGATATTCTCTCTCGTGATCCACTTCTAGTCCAAGGGAAAGACCCAGAATTCTTTGTAGTAACCGATTCTCATACTGTGGGTTTATTGCAAGATGAGAACAAATCTTCCAGAATTCTTTCTTTCATGAGGGTAAGACTGCAACAGTTAATCACAACAGTCATGTTTTCTTTCTTTGCTTGTCTCAGAACAGCTTAATTAACAAAGATTGGTGCAAAAAATGAGAAACCCTATATTCCAGAGTTTTTAGATCTTTCTTACAAAATCTTCATTTGATACAGTTATACCAATATGAAAAAAATACATTAAAAAAAAACAGATATACACTTACTCACAAATACACATGCATATACAGATAGAGAAAGAGTGTATGTGTGTAAGATCTAGATGAACTGTTCAAGTTTGATAAAATTAACTTAAACAGTTTCATTTGAAATTTAATTTTTGTTTAATCTGGAAAGTGAGCATTTCAGACCCTCATACCTTGGCAGCACTTGGTGTACCACCTTTAGCTAGCTTTGTCATGGGAAACACTGCCAACTTACTAAAAATACATTACCTAAGATGGCTCTGAAATGGACATTTCTATGTGTGTAAGACACCCTGGAAAGTCTATGTTTTCTGACTCAGTGTGTTTAGATGAATACAGATAGTTTTCATTCCTGATATGTGGGCAGAGATCCTATTGCCTGTTGAGAAGACCACTGACCAACACTGCTCCATGGCAACATAATGGAAGGACAAGTCTCCTAGAGTACAATTTTGGAGTTGTTCAGTATTGGAAACTAGAGAACACTTGTATATATGAAGTTATGCAAGACTTAATAAAATAATCCATCATCCCATTATTTGTGATAAAAGTACTTACTATATTTAGAGATAGGAATCTAGCTTCCAAACGAGGAACAATTATAAATAAAAGCAGAAATAATTTTGTTAATTGCTCACATCTATCTACTGTTCAGTAAACACTAGCTCAACATTTACTGCATGGCTAGTGTTGTCTCTCTTGGACAGTGTTTCTCAAAGGTGGACTCTGGAGTAGCAGCATGAGCATGTGTTTCTCAGTCTTCTGCCATCATCAGCACCAAATGCAAGAGTGTAAAGCACTGATGCTTGACTCAGTCCTGAGAGACTCTTATCCAGCAAGTACTCCATGGGTTTTAACAGTTTCTACCCCTAAATGATACATGGTTGTTGCTGAACAAATATACTTCTAAAGAGTCTTACTGTAATATAAATTTGTGTCTGCTCTTTCTAGGTTGTAAAAGAACTAACACTATTTTTATTTAAAATAAAAATTTCCAAATGAATTGTTTTGAAATCATTGGAAAATTGAAGAAAAAGTAGGATCTCTTGTAGGTGCAAACCAGATCACCTTTAGTGATAAGATACTTCAAGGAGAGTTTATAAATAAGGACATGCTCTGTGGCAAGCCACAGGAATATGTTATGAGGAGTCTAGCTGTATATTAAAGCTATACCTTGACCGGGCCAAGGGTCAGTCAAGTGGTAAGCCATCTAGCATGGACTATTTGGTGTTACACAGCTTAATATTCAGCTGTGCCTTGTTATGAATTTCTTGTGCTCACAATTCCCATAGTGTGTGTGTGTGTGTGTGTGAACTTCTTTGCTCCAGCCAGTACTTGGATAAGGTCATGTAGGCAAAGACAAGCTGGCTGGGGACATAGCTTTGTTTCTTGTGCAAATGAAGCTCAGACCATCCTCTTGCCTTGTGGCCTAGTGACTCTCCAGAGCAAGTGACTGAGAACAAAAGAGGGTTTTACATATCAAGGTGGGAGGTAGGGTAGAGCAACATTCCTGAGGAGGCAGAGAATGGGAATGCATGGCCTGGGGAATAAGGAACAGGCATTTTCTGTAGAGGTAGACAGAATGGCATGACCAGGGAGAAGGGAAGAACACAGAGGTTTTTGTAGATGGTAAGGCAGAAGAACTCTTGTAGAATTCATCAGAGCCAGGAGTAGAAAGCAAGTAGAGATGGAGGGCGAAGAAACAGAGGATGAAGATGAGGCTGGAAGCATAGGAGTTTAGTTGTTAGCAGGACTATGAGAGGGCAATGAATGAGGGGACAAAGAAGAACTGAATGTCAGAATAGAACTGAAGCTATGCAGACAGGATTTCATCCCAGAGAAATAAAGTAGACAGACAAAGAGCTTGGTGTATCTAGATTTATTCCTGCCCTGAATGCCTGACAGAGCTGAGCTGTAAAGACAGAATTTTGTCTTAGAAGAATTAAGTTAACAGACATAAGAGCATAGTGTATGCAGATTTTTTTCCCCTCAGATATCTCACGCCAGTCGTAGCGTCTTCCCCAGACTCTGGGCAATCTAAAATACTCAGTCTCCTTTTCTTCATTATTTTTCAATTAGTTATTTCAAAATCAAGTCAAGGGCTATAGGTGACAGTGACAGAAAAGCATTTCCACTACTTTGTTAATATAAATAAATCATACTACTGTTGTCATTGACTAAACTCCAGTGAAGTACTTAGAAGGGTCAGTGGAGACATAAAACTAGAGAGCATTACAATAGTTTAGACTTCTGGTTATAACCAAGAAGTAATAGCTTGAATCAGAATAATCCCCATGTTGAAAACAACTATAAAACTTAGGTAATAACATAAAATAACTGCTTAAAAGGCCTTGGAAGTAAACTATGCATAGAGCACTCCAGGGGTTACAATTCACACAATGAATTGAGCTCCATATTCCCAGGGTTTTTATTCTTGTGTCCATTTGTCAATTCTTCCTTAGGGGAATATTTTCATAACAAAAAATAGCAGTCACATTGGGCCAAAAAAAACCAGGAGGTGGGTATAGGAAAAAGCAGCTAGGGCTTTTAGGGCATGTAGCACCAATAATAAAGAAAACATAAACGTGAAATGAAATAAAATAAGTATTCATAAAATTTACCCTTGGGTTGTTTGCACCTCTAGATTTGCACAGAGCAGGGTAAAAATTCAAAGAAGCAACCGAAAGGAACAGCTTCTGGAATTAAAGACTTGGGCTATGTGAGGACACCAGATACCACCCAGTAACAAGGAAGAAAACAATTGGAATTCAAACCCACCAAGGTACAGCACTGCTTTCTAGGGCTAGAAAGCAGACCCTCAGAGTCACTGTGTCCTATTGGTAAAAGCCAAGGTGACACAGAGTAGATAAAAACCAATTTTAAGGCCAAATATCACCCAGTTAAGGGTCATATATTCTATTATCCAAGCCAAAGATACATGTGGTGTGTGTATTTATGGCATCATCTAAAGGGGTGACACAGTTGTGTTTTTGTGAGATTCAGATGAAAGAAGGTAGCATGTAACAAATTAAGCCAAAGAGTGAGAGATAATAGAAACAGACCAATGAGTCATATTTAATAGACAAGTACTGTAAAATAATTATAATTGATTTGTACTATGAACAGTGGAAAGGGTAAATAATGCCAGACGAATCCTGTAAAACATTATAGTCTATTGCAACTTCTACAAGCACAAGAATATAATTTTGAACCTCACAATTCAATAAAAAGTTGTAATAGAAGAAAATGATGCTGTTTAACTAGAAATTGTGTTAGAATAATGTTATCCAATTAATAGTCTGAGAGAATAAGGATGAAAATAAAAGAGGGAAGCACAATGGTTTTAACATTCTTTTCATAATAAGCAGCTAAAGCTAGCAAAGTATGAAATGAGACATCAAGAACAATTTAAGATCTGGTGACCAGTAGCTTCAAGAGAGATGGCTCAGCTGTTAAAAGCACTTGTTCTTGCAGGGGCTCTGCATTCAATTGCCAGCATCCATGTGTTAGTTCACAACTCCCTTAATTAGTTTCCAGCAATCTGATGCCCTCTTCTGACCCCTGAAAGCACCAGGTATGTACATACTACAGATAAACGCATGCAGACAGAACACAAACACATGTACACACACTCATGCACACACACACACACACACACACACACACGCACACACACACACACACACATGCCCCTTCATGGCATCATTACTAAATTAAAATGTGAGAGTGTTAGGTTAGCTATGTGAGTTCCTTTGATTCATTCAAGACAGAGGAATCCTTCTTCGTCCTCTATTAGGACTCAGTCATGCAACTTGCTTAGTCGTATGAGAAGATAACATACAGAGCACAGAAACTTGAAATATAATTTCACAGTTGGATTTACTTGCTGATTCTTCTGACATAAACATAAGAACAGAATTATGAAAGCCTAAAAGCCCAAAGGATATGATGTACATGTGTCTACCTGGTGTAATAAAAAAAAAATGCTTCTTTTATTCATTCACCAGATATCAGCCACCCTCAATCTACCAATTATGATAATGAACAAGAAAGACTGGTCTTAGGGTTTTAAATTTTGGTTAATGATTTGCAGGATTTATTACACAGCACTTATGTATTAGAAAATGTTATAAAATATTGACTATGAGAGTCATGATTAAAAGACAGACTAAGCTTGGTTTTGAAGAGGATAGAGTAGGTATACCTTTTTCTATTCCTGTTAGTAATGCATTTAAAAGTCCAGGTTTCTATACACTGATTATTCAAGCAGAAAATTCATCCACAGGTAAAACAATGAAGGTGGTTAAGTTGACAATCTTGGAACCCAATTTATGTTTTGAATCCTGGCTTCATTTTTTTTTTTGCTTCACACTTTAATAATATGCAGATGAAAATGCTGAAAATCTAGAAATTCCCACAAACATGAACCAAATAAAAACAAATGATACCAAATGTCAAGTTCTCTCACAAAGGATTAGAAAATATGCAGATCAACCTAAATACAAATCCTTCACTCAAGAGCAACAGAACTTCAAGCCCAAATTGTGATCCTCATTTTGTCCATACCAGAAAAAAAAGAGAAGATGGCAACACCTTTGTCAGGCAATATGGAGCTGCCAAGACTCATACTAGAGAAGACAGTAAGGACAGGATGAAAGCTTATCACTGTTATGGAAGATAGCAAATGGAGTCAGGAATTTAATCTCCGTCATTTAGTGTTTCAGAGACCACATGGGCATCCAGGACTAGAAAAGTCTAGAGCTTTTGGACTGCTATCATCTTCCAGTGTGATCAGGCTATTCTCACTAGGGAGTAACATAAAGCAGTGAAAGCAGTATAACAAAGAATATCTCCCCTCCCAGTTGAAAAGGGCACTCACATGGAAGTGTAAGGACACAGGGATACCATCGACCACTAATAAGGCAGCACCTGCCTCTTAAAAGGATGAAGTAGGTAAAACAATGTTAAATACAATTCAGAAACTCAGGATTTTGACATTCCAATCAAGAATCTGTCATCACTCCAAGGGCCCGTATGATCACAGTCCCAAAGAGGAAAAGACAAGCAGAAGATGCTCACATCAACATGACATAACCATTAGAAATTTCTGATGGTCCATAGGAGACATCAACATGTATTTCCATGAGCAATTATGAACAAACCTGAAACAAATGTCACAATCAGAATGCCTCAATAAAAAAATAGAAAGAGCAAAGAAATAAAAGATACAAAGAACAAACACACATTGTAGCTGAAATAATAACCAAAATTTAATTAAAAGATTCAGGCGGAGTGAGTTCGAGGCCAGCTTGGTCTACAGAATGAGATCCAGGAAAGGCACAAAGCTACACAGAGAAACCCTGTCTCAAAAAACCAAAAAAAAAAAAAAAAAAAAAAACCAAAACAAAACAAACAAACAAACAAACAAACAAAAAACACAGATTCAATCAAGGAATTCTGGGAGTGGGATGAAAGGGCAGTAGCTAAAGAGAAGCAGGGGAAGTGATGCATCTGAATAGAATAAAAAGATAAAAATGCACTGGTTACATCCATAGTGACTTGGAGTCTGAAACTAAAACATTGAGGAACTGAATTCAGAAACAGAATGAGAGGAAGATTGGGGAAGGACTAAAAATCACCAAAAAAATGACCATAAATTACATATCCAAGAACTGAAGAAATTGGAGAATAATGAATAAGAAATGCACTCAATCTTCTTCAAATAAATATGCTCAACTATCTATCCTTAAATTTTCTTCTCTTATATTCTTTTTTTAAATAATAAGAAGACAATGTGGGATCTATAGTAGATATACTTTAAATGTATGGTACAGCATGACTGACAATGGGCATAATATTTACACCACATGATAGAATTTACTCATTCATGTATCTGAATTTTTTTACCCACTGAATAGTAATTAAGGCCCCACCTTTGTCTTTCCTCAGCCCCTGTGAACCACCACCCTACTCTCGGCTACTTTATGAGTTTAAATATTAAGTCCTATGTGTGAGTTAATACAGTATTTGTCCTTCTGTGATAGGCTGATTGCACTCTGAAAAATGTCTTCAAGGGTGAACAGTTTTGAGTTACAAGTAACAAGATTCCCTTGTTTCAAAGTTGAGTAATGCTCTATTTCATGTTCATTTTCATTGGAGACATTTATATTCAAGTCTTTTGTCCATTTACAAACTAGGTTACTTTATTTTGCTAGTGACATGCATAATAAACGTATGTCTTTAGTATTTACCTGTTATCACATAAATAGTTTGCAAACATTTTATCAAATGTTTTACATTTTCTTTTCCCTTTGTTATCATTATGTCTGCAATCAGTGCTATTTAGTTTGTGTAGTTCTACTTATCTATTTCTTGTCTGGATTTTTGGTGCCAATTCTAAGTACTTACGATATTTTAATAAACTTTTCTTCTATGATTATTACATGTTAAAGTCTCCTGTTTAATTCTTTTATCCATTTTTAAATTTATTGTATCGGGTATGAATCCTCTTTAATTCTGCCATAGCTCTTACTTTTCCCCACACAATTTATTAATTTATAAGTTGATATTAGGCTAAAACCCACAGACCCAGAGAAGTTAGGTAAAGAGGAGGGCTCTAGGATGAATGCATGGATCTCACTGGGAAGGGGAAATAGAATAAATTTTGCAGGTGGACTGGGGTAGATGGGGCCTGGAGTGGGAAGTATTTTTAGAAATTAAGAACGGTATGAGTGTTTACTAAAGGTAACATGGGATACCAATAAAATAGTCAAGGCAGGCCAATTAGCATTACCTAGCACTTCGGATGCTTATGCTTTTTTAGGAGTAAGACCGTCACTAAGCAATTAACATCTTAAAAAAATAACAGTGTACTGTTTTTAACGTAGTTACCATGCTGTAAAGTTGATACCGTTCACATAATCACTAATTAATTTAAATTGAAATTCATCAAAACTATACTAATAGGTGGCACACATGTGTAATCATAGCACTTAACAGGCTAAGGCAGATGAGTCAAGAGTTTGAGGCCAGGCTGAACTAAATAAATGGTGTTTGACAGATAAGAATCTCTGTGCTGGTCACACATACAGTACTTTGATCTTACCAACTATATCCTTATTGTAATGGTGTATTATAATTAAATAGACCAATGCCATTAGGACAAATTGACCAGGGTACATGGGCATTCTTTTATAAATATATTTTATAAGTGCTTTTTTTTTTTTTAACTTAACAGAATCTAGAATTACCAGGGAGATATGATAGGCCTGTAGAAGGTTACCATGATTGACTTAATAGGTGCGAGAAGACTTGTGTATTATATGTGAGACTATTCTCTGGCTGGGACACTTAGCTGAATAAATGAAGGGAGCTGAGCAGCAAGCATCCATCACTCTCTGTCCCTGGGTATGGTTGTGATGTGGCCACTAGCTTCCAGTTCCTACCATGGTGACTTCCTTGTCATGAAGAACCATATGTTTGACTTGTAAAACCAGAACAAATCCTTTCTTCCTTAATTTTGACACAGAATTCCATCATAGAAAAGGGAAAATACTTAGTGAATCTATACTTCTCTCAAAATAAAAGGCTTAATTTCCAAAAACAAATGGCAGGCAGAATACAAAATGTTGCTTTAAAAGGCAGGTCATCTGTGTATTGTTAGCTTAGTATTTTTGTGGAGCAGAAATAGTTCTAACAGTAGGAGCAGGTGTTTCTCTGACTCTTTTGCCTACTGAAACTATTTTCCTTCCATTGGGTTGCACTGTCCAACCTCGATATGAGGGCTTTTGCCTGGTCTTATTGTTTCTTTTGTCCTGTTTGGCTATCATCTCTTGGAAGCCTGCTCTTTTCTAAATAAATAAATAAAAGCAGACTTCAAGATAGTAAAAAACAAAAAAGATGGAAATGTAGTGAATTTACCCAAAGACACATTGTTAAGCTAACACACAAATTTAATTTTAAGGCAAGAAATAATCTTGGAGACTGAGGTAATTATTTTATAATGATAAAATATGAACATTAGATAATATGATTATCTAATAAATTAAAAGTATTCTTAATAATACATCTTAGGAATATCCAGAATATATTGATTTTTAAAGTTAAAGAGTAACATGCAATCATAACTATTTTATTCACTTTTGACAATTAAAACAAGCAAAAAATTAATAAAACGATGAAGTATTTGAACAGCTTGATTAGTAAACTTAACCCAATGAATATAAATACAATACAAACTATAAATATGGTGCAATACAACTTTTATGTTAAGTTTATTAGAACATATATGTCTATTGATCACATAATAGATCACCAAACACATTTCAAAATAATTACAAAGATGAATTGAAATGATCCAATAATTTTTCTGATTGCAATTAAATTAAAGCATATTAGCAATTATTTTTAAAAGTACCTAGTTAAAATACTTGACAATTAAATAGAATGCTTTTAAATGAGTTCACAAATCAAAGAAAAATTTATAAAGGACATTTAAAATTTCAATTAAATGATAATCAATAAACTGTATTAAAATTTATAGTAAACAGCTGAGCAGTGACTAAACAGGAACATAAAATTGCAAAGATATGCATATTTATAAATATGCACAGCAAACAGTTTTAAATTGAAGCAAAGTATGCAAAACCAGGGTAACTAAAGATCACATTTAACAATTAATAAAATTTGTAAACTTCTGGTAAGACTTATGAATACAAATGAGAGGAAAAAAAATGACCAATATCAATGATCTAAAGAAGACATGAGTCTAGGTTTAATATATGCTAAAATGAAAATAAAGGTAGTGTAAAAGGAGTATTAAACAAACATATATCAATAGACTTGAAGGTTCGGCTTAAATGGATAAGTCATTTCATGAACATTTTATTAAATGAAAATAACAGTAAGTGAGGAGCCTAAACAGAGATGATATTGATTGATGTGACTGTGTATATGAGTAATATTTCCCACAAATTCCAGTGGAAAATTACTTGAATGTTTTGTTGCTGTTTGTTTGTTCGTCTGTTTGTTTTTCAGAAGAATAAAGAAGAGTTAATACTGGTTTTACAAGAACCCTTTCAGAACATAAAGAAAGTGTGACTCTTTACAAAATTCTTTATGAAGCCGACATAACCTTGAGTTTAAAATCTGGCAAAAACAGCAAATGAAAGAGATTGGGCCTGGCATCTGGTAACCCACACCTTTAATCTCGGCACTTAGCAGGCAGAGGCTTAGTCTATGTAGTGAGTTCCAGGCCAATCAAGGCTACATAGAGAGACTCTTATCTCAAAAAAAAAAAAAAATTGAAGACAGAGCATCTCATGGCTATGCCTGCATAAGCCTCAAAGAAAATGTAAGCCAATCAGACTCTCTAATTTCAAATAGTTTTCTCCAGGAATGCAAGAGTAGCTTAATATTTAATAATCAACATTTACAAAACAATAGAATATATGAAAAGATGCACAACAAGCATAAAATAAAACTCACAATTCTTCATATTTTTTAAAAGTCAGCAAGTTAACAATAAAGGAAAACTAAGGATTATGATTTATTCGTTTTCAAAAGAATTCCCAGCAAGCACCATATTCATACTTCATAGTGAAATAATGAAATATTTCTCCCACAGGAGGGGTGGTGCTGCCACCACATAAGCTTGATCATTGCCACAATTCCTATAAAATATACTTTCTTTTCCTAGGTGAACTCAAGGCAATTTATCAAGCAATAATAGATAGACAAATTTGAAAGAAATGGACGTTTAATTTACAGAGGCTAGGATTAGATATATAGAAATTCTTTTAAAATGAAAATTTTTGTAATTAATATGTATATTTCTTTTTAAAAGTAACTATATTTAAAATCAAAGTAAAATAATTTTGATTTTACATACTAAAAAAGTCATTGGAAAGTAAGATAAAGTGACAATAGTAACAATTCCATCAAAAATATCAAATCCCTGGGATTCGCTGAATGATTGAGAACTAATAAATACAGCTGAAAGAACCCGAAGATTAAATAAGTGCAGAAAACAGCACATCCATCAATAGTGGGGAGAAATAATGTCAGATGTTATTTTCTCCCTAATTGATCTATAGGCACAGTGCAATTCTGTCTTAAAGTCCAGGTGATTTTAGAAATTGACAAAATGATGCAAAACAAAGCAGGGAAACTAAGTAGAAACACCATGCTAGATTTCATGATTTTCT
Source organism: Peromyscus maniculatus bairdii (assembly GCF_049852395.1). Taxonomy (NCBI): domain Eukaryota; kingdom Metazoa; phylum Chordata; class Mammalia; order Rodentia; family Cricetidae; genus Peromyscus; species Peromyscus maniculatus. The sequence goes on along the minus strand of NC_134852.1, from coordinate 203,505,029 downwards.
GTAATACTGCCATACTTAGAACCTATCTGGGACTGGGTCTGTAGCTCAGTGGAAGAAGGTTGCTTAGAATATGTGAGATCCCAGGTTCAATCCCTAGAGTTGCAAGAGACATCAACAATAACAGCATGGATATTTCACAATCAAAATATTTGACAACTCTTCCAATAATGAAGAAAATTCAGAAACAAAACACTCATTGTCAGTGATTTATAATAAACATACCAGGGCATGTAAAGAAAGAAAGAGAGCCTTCTCAATGAAAGGTGTGTCCATAGGATACAATTTTCACCTTCAATTTCATATACACATAAGGCAATTCCAGATGCACTGCAGTCATCACTATAAGTAAAGACAAGGGTTATTAAGAAAAAGTACATTTATGATTGTAGTTTAGGAAAAAAATTATTGGAACTGAAAATAAAAAGTATATATCCATTCAAAAGAGTTTTGAAGTTATTGGCAAATTCTATTATTTAACGATATATTATTAAGAGCTTCATATTTAAGATAAACAGGATAGCGCTTTGATATACATAAATGTTTATTACAGCCAAACAAATATTTCTTACTTTACATATATATATATGTGTGTGTGTGTGTGTGTGTGTGTGTGTGTGTGTGTGTGTTGGTAAAGCACCTAAAATCTATTTTCCTCAAAAGTCTTGATAATATAATGTATTATTGATAAGTATCATGTAGTATTTGGTATCTCTGAACTTACTTCTCTTACTTAAAGTTTATTCTTCTAGGCTACATTTCCCAATTAACACCTTTGTTACTACTAGACATGTGTGTAAATTGTTGATTCTATTTCAATAAAATTTCAGTTATTGTTATAGAAATCCCAGTCAGGACTATTTTTGTGGGCCAGAATAGGTGAATACTGTCAGGAAGTTATGTTCTGGGGACTGGAGATTTATGTTTGTGTGTGAAACACAATGAATAAGCAAATCTATAAGAATTTGAATACGTTATTAGACAAAATTAAATTTCAATGTAATTTTACAATATTTAAAAAAAAATTATGAACAAGTGTCATCTATGTGATTGAGCAGGGTTCCCTAGAAAAGCTCCATGTAATGACAATAGATTTGAGCAGGTTAGTATTTTCAGTTAATGACAGTTTGCATTAAATTGCTTTATTCAGTAATTCAGCTTTTCTTGTAGATATAAACTTAGTTTTGCATGACATCCCTGGTGGGTGTTTTTAATTCATCCTAATGCTGAATATCTGACCATATAAAGAAACACGATCAAAGATGTAAGAGCATTAGTTGTGTCATTCACTTGATCAACAAACACTTATTGAATGTCATCATGTGCCTTACCTGGATTATGAACTGAGTCCAAGAGACATTTATATGACAGATCCCCTAACCTACAGGAGTTCATATTCTAATGAACAAGATAAGTAAGTAAAGACAAATGATTGGAATAATAGAAGGGCACTATCTAAGTAGTTGCAGAGAGCTAAGAGAATGTAGCAAATAGAAAAGGCTTACCTATTTAGCACTTATGATGAAAACCTGTTAAATTATATGAATGAATTAAAATGTCCCTTCATATCACACCAGGATGTAGGATATGATGTCATAAAACATGACAGGTAAGGACCAAGAATTACGTTTCAGGGAACAGAGGTGGATAGGTATCAGATGTCTGGGATCTTAGGATGGGAGTCATGCGGAAGGTACCAAGGAATTGAAAATTGATAATGTCAGATTAAATGGCAGCATGAAAACTTAGAACCATCAGGGAGGTTTATGAAACATGGAAATGGATGAAGACTGTGACTTAAGGCTTCTATGTCTAACGTTTAGGCAGCAAGGACAAGGTCTCAACTTACAATAAACCCTTACTTTTTAATAAAGACGGGTATGCTGTTGAAGATATCTGCACAGGATAGCTAGGGAGCATCCACTCTGTCCAGATCAAATAGAGACTAGTGACACAGCAGAGCTCTGAGTGCCCATCCTTCCAGTTGCTTCTTTGCAAGATCCACCATGTACCCTGAATGAACAGTCCCTAAAATCATGATATTTAATGGATGCTGTGCATTTAATACAGTAGAATATACTGGTTTTTGTTTTTTTGTTTTTTGTTTTTTGTTTTTTGTTTTTTTTAATTTACTGTGCCCCAGAAACCTACTGAATTTGGTGCCAGAACTAAGCCCACTTGTCTTGGGATCAATTCTTTTTTTTTTTTTTTTAAAGATTTATTTATTTATTATGTATACAGTATTATTCTAGTATGTGTCCCTGCAGGCCAGAAGAGGGCACCAGATCTCATTACAAGTGGTTGTGAGCCACCATGTGGTTGCTGGGAATTGAACTCAGGACCTCTGGAAGAGCAGTCGGTGCTCTTAACCACTGAGCCATCTCTCCAGCCCCCGGGATCAATTCTTTGTAAAACAGACCTCCATCTTCTTGTGAGATGGAAACATTGGTTAATCTATCACTGGCTCTGAATGAATCCATGGTACCACCTTCCTGTTCTCTTGCATCATCCTCTAGTCCAGAGGTTCTCAAACTTCCTAATGCTTCAACACTTTAATAGAGTTCCTCCTGTTGTGGTGATGCCAGCCATAAAATTATTTTCACTGCTACATCATAGCTGTAATTTTGCTACTGTCATGAATAGTAATATAAATATTTTTGGAGATAGCAGTTTTTGAAATGGGCCATGAACCATAGGTTGAGAACTACTGTTCTAGTCAGTATTCCTGAAGAAACCAAAGGAAATATAGTTACAACTTTTGATACCTACATTTATTTATTGTTATTTGTAGTTTTAAGGAAATTGGACTAAGAGAAGGGTACAATGTTGATTTTGTAACATAAGATATCAAAGCCTTTATTATGCATTGGATTTATAAGCGAGAGGATTTCAGAAAAGAGAGATCTTAAACATTACTTGTGAAGGTTTCAGAGCATTTGAAGATTAAAAACAAGTTATATTAGTGCATTTTTAGGCTTTTGGTAAAGTTATACTTTTTAAAACTAATGATATCACTTCTAAATAAACTCACTTTGTCATATGTTCTTCTATTTATTTTAGATTAAGCCTGAATATTTAAATAGGTTAATATATGCTTACATGAGTTCACAAAATGACAGTGATGTTATTTCATGCTTCTCTTTTCCTAAATAATTATACAAATCAGTCTTCAAAGCTTGAAATGATTGTGTAAGCTATGCCTGATAGCCAAATAAAAATAATGTGAGATTTTAATTCATGTATGCACCAACTGGATGTGACAAAATAGGACTGCAGATAATAAGATTCTCTGTTAAGTTTGTTTCTAACTCCATGACCTTGGATAAATGTATATTTATTCTGTAAGATGCAGGCAGAACCTGCCCCCTACCTATCTTCTGGAGCTGCTGCAAGATTTATTGAACTACAAGAAAAAAGTGGTTTATAGTTCTAGAGAGACTGAAGTCACATAAATGCAAAGCAGTAGGATTCATTCCATGAGTTATACAAAGATAAGCTGGCTTTCATAACATCCCTTTGTGTCAGGTAGATAATCTTAGCCCTCCTTTCCAAATATGAGGGTTTAAGTACTTCTGCTAAAACATTAGATTGGGTGTCTGAGAAGAGACATGATGACTGGATTAAGACTGTGCCCAGTATTTATCTGATACCCGAAAGTGCTTTAAAGGGCACCTTAAACTGTCCCCAACATTCTCAGGATATGGAAACAGTCTGTATATTTTTCTACCTGGTTTTCCTCTGCAGTTCTTCATAACATTCATCTGAAATGAAATATGCCTTGTCTCAACAGTATTCCAGGTGAACCAAGTATTTGGGAGCTATTAAGAGACATTGTTCCAGTGATGAAGCATATAATATGATTTAATGCAAGCCAAAGTCAAGGTATCCATCAGAAAAGGAGCAATGGAAGACAGATGAAAGGATGTAAGAATTGACCTGAAGCTGGGAGTAGTGGCACTGCTTATAATCCCATATCTGGTAGGCTGAAGAAGGGAGACCACAAGGTTGAGGCCAGCTTGGTCTGTGTAGTGAGACCTTGTCTTGAAAAACCAAAACAAAGAAGAGTTAGTTAATGGTGGCTCTTGCAGTGCAGTTGTGGCAGTGATGAATATTCCACCCTGCTTAGCATCACCTCCTCATGCATAGCAAATAAAGACAAGCAAATATGGACTACTGATACACTTGCCTCCTCTCCTTCCACAAAATAGCCCCTTACTCACTTTTTACAGCATTGCTTGTCAATGTTACTGAAACAGACTAAGCTTGAACTGAGTGCCTAATCCATAGAAAGTCCCCACCAAGTGTGGTCTGCCGGCTGAATTTAGAGTAGAGAGTACTCCAAGAGGAATGGTACGCAGAAGGCTTGCCTTGGGCACTAAATGGCAGGGTGACCCTGGGTGGCAGTTGTTTAACATCAGCTGCAGAGTGGAGAAAATGGTAATGTTTAGCTGAGAGAAAGTTCACAGAGGAACCGTGTAAGCTGGTACATTTAAAGACTGGAGTAAAGGTTCTCACAGAGAGGATACATCTGATTTACAGTGTTCCCTGCCAGCTGAGATGTACGTTTCTACAGAGCTAGGCAGTTGTTCTTTATTGAGCTCTTAATGAGCCAGGCACTGAGGGAGACACTGAGGAAAGAGCAGATTAATAAGGCTGCTATCATCTTTATCCTCACATAACTTTTTGAGGGGTCTTACTAACAAAGAAAACAACCACAGGATTAAAAAGCATCGAGAAGTCACTACTAAGAGACTGACACAGGACAGAGGCCATGGTGCTATTCCTAATGAAACATTTGATGGTGACCAAGACAGCAGTGGCATATTTTTCATGTGCAAATTAAAAATTCCCCTCATAGGAATCATCAATGTATAATCTCTTCAGGCTGTGACATTAGTTTTCTAATAACATTTTCACAGTACAATAATAACAACACCTACCATGAGATGGCTCAGGATACAGGCAATAGCTGGGTTGGTAACCTGAGGAGACGAATTTCATCTCCCAAATTTGATATGGTGGAAGGAAAGAATCCACTACTCACATTGGTTCACACTCACACCATGGCAGGTATACCCACACACGTATACACACAAAAATGCTAAAATAAATGTAAAAATGTAATAACTCATATCATATTGATGAACTGAATATAACATGAAACAGAGTTCCCTGTGATTCACCTGTTGCTGTGGACTTTTAACAATGAGGAATGCATGGCTTAGGGGACTCTGCTGCTTTTTCCTACTACTTGTTGAGAAAAGTCATTTGGGAAATAAAATAAACATACACATACATACATACATCCATAATTACCTGGGGCCAATTTTATCCACATTTGTGCAATTTTATCTTCGGCAAGGATAATGAAAATTGGGGCTTAAAATTTTTACTTGTCCACAATGAAGTTTCAGTGAGTGAACTATAGTCACTTTAGAGTAATTATTCTTGAGATTTTTTCTTTTGTTTTTATTGTTGAGATATTTTATTATTTTTTTCTGAGACAAGATTTTATTCTGTATTCCAGACTGCCCTAGAACCTATTATATAGCACAGGCTGGCTTCAAACTCGGGGCAGTCCTCATCTTCCTCGTAGATAGAATTACAGACATAAGTCCCACAATTGGGATCATCATTTTTTTCTTATTAAGAAATTTTTTTATTCATTTTACATACTAACCACAGAATTCCCTTTCTTCCCTCCTCCCATCCCCCAGCCTTCCCTCCCATTTCTCCCCCATCTCCTCTTCAGACAAGGTAAGGCCTCCCATGGGGAATCAGCAGAACCTGGTACATTCAGCTGAGGCAGGTCAAAGCCCCTCCCCCTGCATCAAGGCTATGCAAGATTTCCCTCTATAGGTAGTGGGCTCCAAAAAGCAGCTCATGCACCAGGGATGGATCCTGATCCCACTGCCAGGGGGGCTCTTAATCAGATCAAGCTATACAACTGTTTCAATTGTGCAGAGGGCCTACCTAGTCCAGTCCCCTGGAGACTCCACAGTTGTTGGTTCACACACAGTTCATGAGTTCTCACTAGTTTGGTTTGGTTGTCTCTGTAGGTTTCCCCATCATGATATTGATGCCCCTTGCACATAGAATCCCTCTTCTCTCTCTTTGACTGGACTCCTGGACTTGGCCTGGTGCTTGGCTGTGGTTCTCTGCATCTTCTTCCATCAGTTACGACATGAAGGCTCTGTGATGACAGTTAGGGGATCATCTTAACACATGCTTGTGGGAAAGATGGAATGTGTATGTTCTAGGAAGAAAATTTCACTCCCTTTGTACAATTTTTAATTCTTTTAGGAAGAGACCTATTTTAAAACTAAAATTTTAGTGAAGCAATATCTAAGGCCAGGAAACTCTAGCTATTTTTTTCCCCATTTTGCTTTTTTTTTTTCCAGTCCTCTTTTTTGGATGGGAATTTATTCGGTTCTGATTCTTTACTCTGTGTTTTTCCTTTCCTGGAGGAACTCCTACTCATTTATCCAGATTGCAAAGGAGGTTAACAGAGTATAGAAACAAAGCATTAAGCAAAGAGTAGCCCTGTTTTGCTCTAAAATTCTTTCTAGGGGAGGAACAAGGCCACCTAGGGCTTTGGAAGAGTGGACTGGAAGCCTAGGAAAGAGGATTCCTGACTCTATCCTCTCTGTAGAGGTTACAACCTGCCAGAATGTGTTTCTCTTCCAGCTGGGTCTGTATTTGTATAATGATGGTATTTTTCAAAGAGTCCTTGTCTTTTAAGAGCAAGAGGACATGTGTAGGTACTCACTTTTGATTTCTGATATAAGTACTCCCTGTGAACTTACTCTCCTGCTGCTTTGGTTTTAAGAACAATTTAGACCCATTATTTTATTTATTTATTTATTTATTTATTTATTTATTTATTTATTGGCTCAAGGTTCCACTCAGTAGCCTAGACACATCTGTAGTTCTGCTGGGTCCTATCCTAGGCTTGAATCAGCAGAGATCATCCTGGCTCAGTATCCCAGGTGTTGGGATTACAGGCTCGAGCTGTAGGAGCCATCACTATGTGACATCTCTCTGGAATACATTTTTATCATAAAAGTTGTCCTCTGGAGCATCATTAGAAAAGTTTCATTAACTGAAGATTAATTAATCACTGTGTATCACTTTCAAGTGGGGTTCATTACAAACTTAGAATTCTATAGAGTAACATGATGATTCTAAGCGTGAAACAACAAAAATCAAATTGAAACTGAAATTAGCACTGTTTTATAGCATGTTTATCCAATCCATAAATATTCATTCAATAATCTCATAACTCTCGTGTGCTTAAGAGGATATCATCTGGTACATGAGAACTCTAAAGAGATTCGAAGGCATTTCAAACCTTAGAAATAACTATCAGTTTGAAAAGGGCTTGGTTTTTGAGTAACTCTGTAATTTTCAAGCCCTCTCACCTACTATAAATCCTGATCTGAACTTCTGAACAGTATCAGGGGACTTGGGGTAGATTGATATTATCATCATAGAATTTCAGATTTTTAGGATCAGAAAGGATTTTAAAGGTCAACTAATGAACCACTTAATTTAACATGTAGGAAGCTCAATTGCCCGACGTCCCACAACAAACACCATTAAGCACTGACTTGCTCAGGAGGATCCGAATGTGTGTGTGTTAGCAACCCTGGGCTAGACACCGGTGACACCAGGTGCATACAAATCCTTTCCTGTATTTGTTGGACATACAGATCTATAACGAACTCACACTCGCTAAGTCAATCATCTACAGCTCCTACCATTCAGTGCACTGTTGCCAAGCACCGAGAATAAAATAGCAAACAGGTCCCTTCTTCCAACTTTAGTCTCCCTCTATAGCTACAAAATACTTGGGGAACCTTAACTTTAAAAATGTGTTGTTAAGTGCAACTATTTTCAATGACTGGGAATGCTAAAGGAGGCCAGGAAAGGAACCTTAGGAGGGATCACAGGGGGTGGGGGGGGAATCTTCCCAACTATAGACACATGCTTAGACTGAGGAGGACACACACACACACACACACACACACACACACACACACACACACACACACACACACACACACACACACACTCAGTTAATTACATCGCTCTCCGCTGCCTTCTGGGATCTTCCGCACGCCAGAACGCACGAGCTCTGCTCAGAGTAAGGACCAGATGCCAACTCACCCAGTTTAAGAGAGAGAAAGAGCAAGAACTCACACATCCATATCTCCTAAACTGGAAAAGACCAGAAGAAGGAGAGAGCGAGAGAGAAAGAGTGGAAACAGCCACAGAGAAGAGAAAAAGAAAACCGGAATAGGAAACCCGTTACAGCGCCCGCTCCCGGGCTCTGGGGCTGGCGGCCCCCAGGGGACGGGTGCGCGGCTGCTTGCCGGGACTCCGCGCACCTAGGGAGGGAGGGTCGTTGTCTGCCTAGCCGGTTCCCGCAGCTCTGTGCGCAGAGCAGCCTGGCGACCGGACGCAGCGCCCGGAGCCCCGGCAGCGCCCGCCCTCCCTCCCGCGTCGCCAGCCAGCGCGCGGCGCCCGCTCCGCCCGTGACTTCAGTTCGGCTCCACCCCCGCGCGGCGGAGGCTCGCAGCTCGGTCCCAGCCCGCGCGCTCCACTCGAGCCCAGCCCGGGCGAGCGGCAGCCACCTGCCCGGCGCCGCCTCAGCGCGCCCCGCCGCGGCCCAACTTGGATGGAGTTGGGGTCCTGAGCGCACACCCTTCCGCCGTCAGTCCGGAGCCCCGCGCCGTCGCCTGCCTTCGGTTCGGGATCCCCGCTCCGCTTCTCTCCGCTCCCGCGATGGGAAAAGTTGGCGCCGGCGGCGGCTCCCCGGTCCGGCTGAGCGCGCTCCTGGCCGGCGCGGGGCTTCTGGTGCTCTTAGCCCCCGGAGTCTGCAGCAGCCGCTCCTGCTGCCCCTCGCAGCACCCCGGCTCGACCCCACGCTGGACCCTGACGCCAAGAGGTCTTCCTCACCCGGGACCGCTAGGTCGGGCTCCTGCCACGCCCCCGCCCCTTGTCATGAGACCCCTGTTCGTAGTGGCCCCCGGGGACCGGGCGCTGTCTCTGGAGCGAGCTGGGGGCAGCAGGGTGTCGGTGGCGACCGCTGCACGCTCTGGCCGAAGGAGACGGAGTGGAGCGGATCCTGAGAAGACTGAACCCGGAGAGGGTGCGAGTCGGAGCCGCCGGGGCATGCTAAAGGATGGAGGGCAACAGGGGCCTGGGACTGGCGCGCGGGACCCGGACAAAGCCACCCGCTTCCGGATGGAGGAGCTGAGACTGACCAGCACCACGTTTGCGCTGACTGGAGACTCAGCACACAACCAAGCTATGGTCCACTGGTCTGGCCACAACAGCAGCGTGAGTAGAATGGAACTGTGGGGAAAGGGGTGAGAGAAGGAAAGGGTTACTGTCCACTAGGAGATCTGAAGGAGAATTCGGGGGAAAGAGGTTTCTGGACTTGGGAGATGCTGCACTGTGAAGTCTTCCCAGCGGGCCTCCCTCAGGAGTTAATGGTGCCTACTAGGGAGCCCTCCCGCCCCCACCATCAGAGTCTTCTCCAAATCACAAGGTTCATACTGGAACTGAACAGGCAGATTTTTTTTTTTTTTCTTCAGTGGCACTGGAAGGTGGAACTGAAGACCAAGAACAGGAGTGGGGGAGTGCTAAAGTAGTTTTAATGCAGATCTCAAAGGGTTAATATCCAAGTCCACTGAAATTCCCTTCAGGGACTTTTCCTTACCTGGATAGACTTATGGAGTGCACAGAGAAGTCGTGTGTGGGCTTTTTGTTTTATTTTTAAACAGAACGCATAGCCTCTTGTTCCGCCCAAGAGAGGCGATCTGCAGTGAGATATAAGGTGCCCTTAGTATTATTATCTTTTTGTGGACCAAATGGATGCAAGTTTCAGTGCAGAGCCTCCCCAGCATCTTCCGACAGCATTAGCAAGTGCGTTTTGAGAGCCAGGGCTTTTCTAGCCCATGAAAGGGCAGTTGTTCTCCGGCATGGTCAGCCTGGGGACGATCAGATAGATAGATCTCAGTGACAACAACTCCCTGTTTTCCCACAACTGACCTCCTCTAGAGAGGAGCTCAAATAAAGATTTGAATTTCCCTGATGAAGCCAGGGAAGAGATTTCAGTCCCTGAGAGATTTAGGGTGAAAGTCACTGATTCTATCAGGAGCTTCAGACTTTCAGAAAACCCTGGATGTTTGAAATCTGAGGAAACTGTACAGTTTAACCCAAATGTAGAAACTTCAATACTCTGAAACAGTAAAGACCTAGCTTTGACGGTAATAATTGAAGACGATTTAAAAGTGTGTAAAGTTCTCTAGGCTGCTGTGAAGCCCACACAAAAAGTTAAACATTTGTGCAAGGGGGAGGGTCTCAGTTGCAGCTTCCATTGGATGATAGAGATCGTGTCTACAATGTGCACAGTCTATGCAACCTGGTACCTTTGAAAATGTTTCCTGTTTGTGGTGCGCATGCCAGGAACCGTGCCAACAAGTGCCACTTCACTGAGCCGTGTTCATCGTTGGGTTTTTTAATGAGAGCTGAGAAGGTTTTGAAATATATGGTGTCATGCATTTGGCGATCTAGCCTATCCTGTACTGAGGACCGCAGCTGGGGTTCTTTCCAATGCAGCCTTCGTGACAGAGTGACAGAGGCTGCTGTTCGAAGTGGTTCTCAGCAGTGGTTAAAAAAAAAAAAAAAAAAAACAAAAAACCCTAAAGCTAAAATTCTTTCTACTCAAGTTCTGGACACTCTTATCCTGGTGCATTGCTTTAACTACCTCATCTTTTTGTATCATAGCTACTAAAATTGATCCTTTAATTTTTAACTAGAACTTCCTATGCTGGCTGATTAACTCAGGCTCCCTTAAGTGATTAACTCAAAGCTCTGGCTTTAGGAGGAGATTTTTGTATACAACAAATGCATGAGCTCTTGTTGTATTAAGAAGAAAAAAGAAAGATAAAACTGGACTCAAAATATTTCTGGCTTTCAGTGTAATTCAAGCTGTAAAATATCACTTACCCATTAGACCTCTACTTTAGTTCATCTCTTAAAAGATCTTGGAGAGTACATCTTTGGCAAATTATAACCTCCATTTAAGAAATGGCGCCAAGCATTGCCAGCTTTTCATTTTTTTTTTTTTTAGATGTATATGAGTTGAGTTGGGCTTACTAGGGTTAGGACTTAGACAGGAATCTAAGAAAATGTAGGAAATAATGAAGAGGGTGAGTGTTAAAGGTTTGAACACTCAAATTATGTTAACCACAGGGTGAGATTTTGACTCTCTGAAGTCTCATATTCCAGTCACCTCCACTCCCCTCCCAGGTCCTGCTCTGAGTATCTCACAAGGAATTTTTCTGTCATATCAAGTATTTGTGTAGATGATGAAGAAAGAGAGACAGTGTTTATCCAGGTTCATTAAATGAAGACAGTCCTGCTTATCTGGACCAGACTCCTCAGAGATAGAAAGATTAAAATATTTTGTAAAGAGGAAGGATTCAGAAAGATACTTTTGGACAACATTGTGCAATAAAAGTAGAGGAAGACCTGAATTCCAGATCAACTCACTAGTGTTTTACCACAGCATGTTGTTCATGCTGTGGGTGTGGAATCCATCTAAGGTGGGGGATACTTCTCAATTACTTTCCAATACTTATGTCAAGTTACTCATAAATAGGTACTATGACTTGAAATCTTTTGGACCTATTCTCAATTTTATCATATTTCTCCAGAGTGAGAAATCTACTTATTTAAACCTGAGGGCAATATTAGGGAATTCCCATGTTTTCACAATTAGATATCCCCACTGTCCTGTGAGTCTTCTTTCCAGTTCTCAGGGATACACAGCCTCTAAGGCTATGTCACAGTTGATAAAATCTTGTGCTAAACGGAGCCTTTGATTACAATAGCACCCGAGTTCAAGGTGCAAATGCACGATAATTATGGGCTGCCCGTCAAACTGCTGAGAAACTCTAGATTGGTCTCTCATCTCCTTCCCTTCTTTTTCCTGCCCTGTCAGCTGTGGGATTTGTGCAGTTGTGTAGAGACATGACTGTTGTGCCTCATCCGTGGGTGTGATGTACTTCCTCCACACTGTAGTCTTCTCCCTTGATGGAAACGGTTGCTAGAGTTGGTGGAACACCTGGGGGGATCTTCTGGCATGAAAGGTGCTGGGTATGAATCATTTGTCATAAGCTTAGTGTCATAAGCAAGAACATATTGTCCCTATCCTACTCATTCCAGGCATGCTGTGCCCTGATCTAAATTTATATAGTAATCCTTGGAGTGTTACAAAATGTATTTGTCTATATATGTGTTCATGGTGCTGTATGTGTTGATACTTTCATCCCAAGGGATTTTAAAGTGCTATACTCACTAATCTATAAAATCACTTGTAGGTGGTAAGTAGGTGACAAGTGTTAATATCTCCCTTTCATATTTTTATGCTGAAGTGATTTTGAATATTTCAATTCATCACCCAGGCTCTTTCTCACTGGCAATAGTGTTAAGTGATTTGTTAACAGAACTTTTTACTTAGATTTTCCACCATGAGAACTTTGATGTTGTACTCATCAGAGAATATGATGGCCTGATCAGCCTTCCTGTATCACTTTGTGTGGTGATAATATTGTGTACCCTAATAAAGCTTGCCTTGAGGATCAGAGAAGCAGAACAGCCAGCCACTAGCTTACCTCTATGAAATCCTCAGTCTCAAGAGAGGGTGTTCCTCTTTCCTCACCTTATATACCTTTCTGTGTCCTGCCATATTACTTCCTGGGATTAAAGGCGTGTGACCTTTAATCACTGCCTGACCTCTATGTTTAATTTAGTGGCTAGCTCTGTCCTCTGATCCTCAAGGCAAGCTTTATTAGGGTACACAATATATCGTCACATCTTTGCCTTTAATGGTTGCTAGAGTTAACATTTATACCCAACCTTACTGAATAAATTGAGTTCCCACTGGGGCATGGCAGGTGCCTTACATTTACCATCCCACCTAATCATCTTGAGTAGAAGTTCTTACATAGATGAGCAAACTAAGGCTCCAAAAGAGCAAAGGTTGCCAAGAGAAATTTGTTCATGAATGCACAGAGCAGGAATGGAGTGTCTGTAGTCACCTGCTCTGACACCCCCAAAACAGCTTGCCTTAGGAGATGTTAGGTAGACAGAATACTCAAGCCTTTGGACTCTGTATAATTCATAATTCCATTTTGAGCTGGTGTCTGATGGTGATAGGAAGGCATCTTCTGGGTTGAAGGCTTCCTCTCCTCGAGGAAAAGCAAGTGCTTTACTGTATGCCTATCATCACATAAGTCACTGTGAGTAGGGAGTTGGTTGTTCTCTCATCCACCCACCTCTTCATCTTTTGTGAGAGGTGGAATCTGCACCTGGTGATTCAAGAAGGGTAACCTAAGATCATTCAGTTCTGTGCTTATCTTTGGGAATAGATTCTTTCTTTTGTCTTATTTAATGACACATCAGCTCTTATAAAGGGGTAGGGTGTCAGTAATTTGGAAAAATGTTTTGATAAGATGCCCCCCTTCTTTCTTTTCTGACCTGACTCACTTTTATTTTTAAATAAAGTGGAAAAAGACTTTTAGCTTTTCTTCGGAAGCCCACATTCTTACTTCTCCAGTGGGTCCTTTATGCTTTTAACAAACACTGATTTGACGTAATGTGGTGGTGCTTAGAAGGCAGCAGTATTAGAAGTAGATGGATCTCAGTTCCTGTCTTAACTCTCCTGATTTCGACCACATTGCCTTGAGAAGTCATGTGAGCTCTTTGGGGCTTCGGTGCCTCATCTGAGACACTGGAGTGATATGTCTTCTGTAGTTTAATTTTTCCTTGAAGATTTAATGTCAAGTATATTAAGTACTTTGTGTTGGCAAGTACTCAATGAGCAATGCTTTTTTAGGTGAAAAGAAAACTTTTCTGCTGGTATTTAAGAATAACAAAATAGAGAGTTAGTTACTTGTATGCAGTTACATCATGCTGTAATTTCATATCCTCTGTGATATCCAATTTCATCCTCTGTGATGATTTGAATAAATTAGAACATGACCATATTCCTTATGGTGAACTCCATGCGTCATTCAACATGCAGACCTCTGACACGCACCACATTTAAATAAAGTGAAGTCAGAGAGGCTGAGATTTGGACCTGACACAATGACCTACATCTCTCACCAATGAAACAAACAGAGTTCTTATTTCACATGGTTTTCTTTTTCCCCCAACACCCATGTACAAATTTGTTTCTGAGGTATCACATACTTTTTGAGCTCTACAGAAGCATTCATTACAATCTGTGCTTATAGATTCACAGTAGCATATGGTTTACTGGATTTGTTTTAATCGTGTCTTTGTGTTAATAAATGTGCTATTTTTGTATTGAAGGCCAGAAAACATGGTAAAATTGGAAAGTAAAATCCTCTTAGATGTTTGATGGGCATTTTCTAGAGGAAATTAACTCTAGGGAGTCCATCCACGTTCTTTTAAAGCAGATCCTTAGACATCCATAGGCTGGGCTGAAAAGACAGGTGAAATAAATGAATTTACTGAAGAGAAGAATAACTACTCACGTGCTAGGACTGATTGACACATATCAACATTATGATGAGAGCCTCATACGAATTTTATTTACTTTTCATTCTACAAATACTTACTGAACTCCAAATACTCATCATTCACTGGCATGGGGATGTCTGTGAAGTGGAACACAAAAATAAAAAGAAGAAATCCTTACCCTCACAGAGCTTTCAGTCTTGTACTTAGAGTTCATACAAGAGACTAAAGCAGATCCGTGGCCCTTGGAGCAGAGTAGCTTACAGTAGGATTTTAAAGGTGGACTCAATATCATCAAGCTTTATGATAGGGCAAATGCTCCAATGGAACCTTCCCATAAATGGAAAATTCAAGTAATTAGAGAGTATAATAAAGGCATTTTGAGTTGAACAGATTGCATAAATAACAGTTGGGAAGAGACAGGCACATTATTACTCTTATCTAGGAAATCTACCTAATTTTATTAAATCCTGTGTTGGAACTTTAAATCCTAACAATAGTCTCAAAAGAATAATGGAAGAAAAGAGTATTCATATCAATCTTGCAGTGAGTTTGGGTGTATTCCATGGCAAGTAAGTGAACAGAAACTGCCATGGCCACTGAAAGCCACAACAACTCTTACTTGTACATTAAATCTCAGCTGGAGTCATCACTCTTTCATTTTTATTTTGACATATTTTTCTATATATACTCCCACCACCACCACAAAGTGATTTGCCATTGTTTAGGTTTTTAGTCAAATATATTCTCAGCTCTGGCACCTGGAAAATTAATTTGCCCCTTACCACCGACCAGCTTATGTGAGTCACTAAATGTATGTTAAAAGATTTGCCTTGTCTAAGTGTATATCTCAATATACACCCTGTAGTTCTTCATGGAGAGTGTGGATACTGCACCTCCTAGTCCTGATAGCAAAAACTGTCCAAATCGTTTCTCTGCTGTGTCTGCAGTCAATGCAAGAGAAGAGATGTGATCAGGGTGAGGCAAGGCCAAGTTCCATGAAAACTTAAAGATTGTTCTTGTGGAGCTCAAACTCTGCTCAGATGGGATTCTTGGTCTAGTCAAATAACTGATGGCACAAAGGTGGGACCTTATTGTACAACAGTGATAGTAGGAAAGCAGCCTGTTCTAAGATGTAGGTGTGGAACAAAGAAAGGATGTGAATACTCCTATTTCTTCCTGCTATTCTACATGTATCTAAAGATATTGTATCTGTTTCTGTAGCACATCTGAATGTTGCTTTAACACTTTAGATGAGTTACAGCCCATTTTTCCTTTTACAAAATGCTTCAGTTCTCAAAGACTGGAACATTACTTATGTTACCCTACTTTTATTCTAAGCACAATCCTGTGAGGTGGGAGAGACTAATTTAATCTACATTTCTGAGAGAGGGAAACCACGGCCTTGCTGTTAAACAGGTCATTTTTGTATGCTAAGAAATCCAGAAACATTTAGCTACACTGTATAACTACACTGCTTGCAGCCACTTGCCAGACAGGTGTTAGAATATAGTTACATTCTAGCCTCAGGGGTAGGTAAAGACTGTGCACCTGGAGCCATTGTATTGAGAAGTGTGCTTGGTGGCCATGGGACTCCAAATTCTATGCTCTCCAACTTTCGCTGAGCTCAGCTGTTCAGGTTATTTGCTTTTGGCTTCAGAGAATGAGGCTTCATTTAAGTCAAGCTCTTTGTATGCTTTAAACCTTGAAATAGTGATTTTAAAGAGAGATGAAGGGACATTCTGGCAGCGAGCTTCCTGCCCGTTTCCCATGTGAAATCTACATTCCACTGTTAATGTACTGGGAGAAGCCATTATGTAGGACTGGGGTTACAGTAGCTGGGTGGGAGAGTGAGGAGTAGAATACCACTACTTCTCTCCGTAACTGTTTTACACAATTGAGTTCTAATTAAAAAGAATACTAAAGGTTGCCTCAGTTAAGGGAACCTAGGGTGTCAATGTGAAGGAATGAGGATTGATGCTAATGGATTTTACTGGAGTCACCAGTTATTACTTTTTTTATTTTTTATTTTACTTTGAACAACTTATAGGGGAGAAGAATCGAGGTGAGTTTGCTGACTCTTGGGGGCAGTGGTCTATATCCAGTGAAGACAAATTAATGGACAGCACAGAGACCTCTCTGGATACTGTAAATAGCCATCAAGTTAGTGAGCAGCTGCTCACTGAGAACATGGTATGGGCCATCAGTTTGTGTCATGCAGTCCTCATGGTGCCTTTGCAAACTAGTTGCCACTGTTTTGACTCTAAATCTGTGACTACCCCAGCCCAAAGAACTCACACAAGGTTGCCCAGCTGAAAAATATCCAAGAAAAGATTTACCTTTTGCCATATTTGAATTCAAAGCTTTAATTGCTAGATCACGCTGCCCCTTTTAGGGGTTTGTTTTTTATATTTTTGAAAGTGAGAACTCCAGAAGTCAAGGAAAATGACTTAAAAGGAAACTCCTGGTACAAATGACACATTTTGGGGCACCCTCTTTGGCCTTACTCCATTCTCAGGTCCCCGACGTATGATGCTTTGCTGAGAAGTCAGTTGCTTCAGGGCACAGCTTGATCAAATCCCTAACCTCTGCAAAAACCCACGACAGCCCCCCTGGCTTCAGCTATGCCTCATCGTGCCCTTGAGAGAAGATGTGTAGGATGTGTGCTGTGCTTACTCTCTGCTGGCTGATGACCCTAGGGTGGCAGTGTGGACAACTGTATCCTTCTTTTTCTTCAAGAAATACTAATAAGAATCATGCTATCAGACACCCAGCTAATCATGTTATACCCTGGAGCAAATGGATTGATTCCTTTAGTCATCCCTCCCTAATAGAGTAACTTGGGCTATTGAGACACCGAATCCTGTACCATCAGTCCTGCTTCAGGACTTATATGTATGTGTGTGGGTGGCGTGTGGGGTATTCAAGAGAGAGTGTTGTTGGGCATGAAAAGCCTGTCTTCTCTTAGCAGTTCCACCACAGACTCTCCATTAGCATCTTTAAGGTGCTTTAAAAGGCTATTCTAGACATGCCCAGCACTCTGGTTTAGAAATGCCTCTGCAGCCTGCTTGCTCTACCTTGCATTTTGCTAAAATGATGGAGAGACTCTGGGTGAGCACATACTCAGTTACAGGTGCCTCCATCAACATTTCCCAAAGGGCTGTCCACCTGTGATTCATTCTTGAATTCCCAGGTGAGAACTAGATGCTGGAATCTTTGCATTTGGAAAAATCTCTTGGAAACTGATGGGATCATTCAATTTGAACATTGTTTACGTTAGATACACAGAGGTGAGCTTTAGGGTCCCTGAAGCTCTTCCCCGTTTACATGATTGTAGTTTTTGTTAACATGCTTTGTTTTCCCATGAAGAGCTGAGGCACATAGAGTTTGCCAGCTTCTTAGAGGAAACTCCCAGTGCTTGAGACATGGTAGAAGGTCTTATCGATTATATGGGACTGCACATTCTCCTCAAGCAGTGTTTCTGTCCTCCAGTATATACTAGAAAATTATCTTCCCTTCTGGACAGAACCTGGGTCAAAATGTATTGGAAGTGGCAAAAGTGTATATAGTATAACATTTAGAGACTGCTTCAGTTTCCTTCTTCTGGTGCATATGCAAATTTTGCCAACTGTGCAGTCCATGCCTCAATTTCCCTTATAAAATGTGGATAATGATGTATTTGTTACATTTTTAAATAATTGTTTTGGTTTTTTGAGAATAAAATACTTGCACTATTTCCTCCTTTATAGGTAGGTGATTAAAAGTAATGATAAATATTAAAATGTGTAAAGCAGCCCCTAGTATACATTAAGCAACCAATAAGGGTTTCTATTGCTGCTGTAATTATCGTTGTTGTTCTGGTAATATTACTTCTGATGTTAATAGTACCTAAGTATAGACTACTTGAAGATGTTTATAATATGTTGCTTACAACATTGCCTCTCTCTACATTAATCATTTAATTACATTTGAGTATCCATGAACACACATATAAGTATGTGTAGGTCAGAGGACAACTTAAAGAAGTCAGTTTTCTCTTTCTACCACTGAACTCAGGAACTGAATTGGGTTATTGATAGTTCCTGTTTTATTTGTTGTTACTTAGCAAAAAAAACAAAAACAAAAACAAAAACAAAAACCAAAAAATCCCCCCAAAAACCAACCAAACAAGCTAGCTTTCTGTGTAGAATAGTGGTTCTCAACCTATGGGTTGCAACCCCCACAGGGGTCACATATTAGATATCCTGCATATCAGATATTTACATTGGGATTCATAACAGCAACAAAATTACAGTTATGAAGTAGCAACAAAATAATTTATAGTTGAGGGTCACCACAACATGAGGAACTGTATTAGGAAGATTAAGAACCACTGGTGTAGAACAAATAACCTATGACCTTGTACAAGTATGTCAGAGACTATAAAAAGCTTACACGTATATCAGAGACTATTAAAGCCGTGAAAAGACTGGTTTTGTAGGCGCATATTTTGAATTGTGATATCTCATAGAAGACAAGAAAGAGAGAGAAACAGATAATAAAACAGTACCAAGGAAGTCAAGGGAATCTTGGGCTTTATTGTCCTCACATGTATACCAAGTTCTATAAATGTACTTGTATGCAGTACGGGTTTGAAACCCTTTCAACTACTGTATACACAACATGACTGTGTTTTTATTAAAAAAACTATGACTCAAAATGTTTGCTGTGGTTATGATGAACATTGGGATTATATGTGATTTTTTTTGGTTGGTTTTTTGCTGTTTCTCAACAAACATGAATTGCTTGGGTTCTTTTTAAAAGTTACTTTAAAAAGAAAAATAAAACAAAAAAGGGCAAGCATGCTTGTGAACTTGGCCTCATTAGAACTGACTTCAAGCACTGAGCTGGACAAAGCACTCACATCCTGTTGCCTGTTTGTGTTCTAATCACTGTTGTCAGTAGACAGTTCAGTGCCCACGATTTTTTCAACAACAAGAAGACTCCTTGTCTCTCTCCTGACAATACAGCAGCTGGTATGACTGGGCCCCTTTCTGATTCAAAGGAAAACGAATCCAGAGGTAGTTTGTCATCTGACAACAATTCCCAGAAAGTTTGGAGATCTCAGTTTTCTCGATAAGTCACCACATATTTTAATTGATATATCTTTGTCTATCTGGATCTTGGTTTCTACCTCACAGCATAGTTAGACACATGAATATATTTATAATCAATGTGTACAACTGTGTCTGTGTATGTGCACACGTACCTGCATGGGTGTGTGTATGTGAGATTCACAGTAGCATACATATTACTGGACAATATTAAGGCCTCTGTTCTTAAAGGTGAAATAGGAAGACTTGTATGTCAATGGAATAGATTTTTAGAGACTGCTGGTCAGAACTCAGTATGGTGGTCTTTGGAAAAAGGAGAGGGGAAAAGAAACAAACAGAAAGAGAGGGGGTAATGAAAACAGAAAATGGAGAATGAAGGTCCACACAACAGAGAGAGAGAGAGAGAGAGAGAGAGAGAGAGAGAGAGAGAGAGAGAGAGAGAGAGAGAGAGAGAGACAGAGAGAGAGAGAGACACAGAGAGACACAGAGAGACACACTCACAGAGAGATTACCAACATATTTGATATCCTGTTTTATGTTTCATTTTCAAGTAACCTAAAAATAACTCAAGTACTCAATGGATGTGTGTTTATTAAGAAGCAGATAAAAGTCACATATCATCCTGATTGATATTCATCATAGCCATAGGCAAGCATTTTTAGTCATAAATATTCTTTGTACAGAAACATAATGATTTTGTAGTATATAATAGGTGAAAATGTTTTAAGCAAGAGAGAGAAAAGAGGGCAGGGAAATCAAGTGAAAAAGAGACAGAGGTATAGACTGACAAAACAGGGAGATTGGAAAAGAGAAAGAAAAGAAGTGAGAAAGAGACACAGAAAGGCCATAGATTAGGAAAGGCATTTTGAGAGCTGAGTTATAGTAGGGTCATGTAGACACATGGAGAGTAGGAGATAAAAATAAGAAAAGGGAAGTGCCACTGAGTGGCGAAGACTTGGAATATAATCAAACCATCAAACGTGCATAGCGTCCCTGGTTCCCGGGAAACTGCACTCTTCATTCTCTGCAGAGCTTCTCCAGCCTCTTGTTTGGCAGTATTTAGCACCCAGCCCTGCGAAGTAGCTAATCCAGGTCTGGAAGCCGTGTGTGTGTGTGTGTGTGTGTGTGTGTGTGTGTGTGTGTGTGTGTGTGTGTGTGTGTGTGTGTTGTAGCCTTGAGAGCCAGATGTGTGCTGAGCTCTCTGTGGTTGAAGCAGTGTGTGCAGTATTTATGCACAGCTAAGAATCTTTCAAGAGTGTTTGTTTGGAGAAGTGGGCCTGATCAGTTGGTGTAGAGACAGCATTTTAACCTTTTCTGTTGTAACTAGTCTTGTAGCAGGAATCTTACAAGTTCTTATTAATAAAATCAAACCTGAGGCGAGTTATTGGGGTCCATGCTGGTAGATCAGAGAGACAGAACAAACCACTTAGGGATCCGTCTTTCCCTCTCACTTCTTGGCCACCCCAGTCTCACTCCACCCTCTCTTTTTGTCTAAAATTAAAAAAGCTTATAACTAATACAAGAAAAACTATCTTCAATAAGTATATGCAATATACAGTCAAGATTACATTAACAATGTCTAGTCCATTAACATTTGACAGATTCAGACAAAAAAACTCCACTATATATATTAACAATGTCCAGTCCAGTAACATCTGATAAACTCAGACCAAAAAATTTTCATTACTTATCTTATTTAAAACAAGTAGTTCCTTTTTAAAAGTAGATTCCATAATCTCCCTTTTTATCTTATCATATCCATATTCTCTCTTTCTTCTTTTCACAATACGTTCATTACTCTACCTTTTGTCATCTCTATATCTTCCCCTCTTTCTTCAGTGCAGATTCAGTGATCCACCTATTTATCCTATTATTTCTCTATCCTTTTTCTCAGAGTAGATTCGATGATCTATCTCAAGTCTGTGTTACTTTGGACACTTAACATGGATATGTATTTTATAATACTGAAAACAATAAAGCACTTTTTAAGTGGCTGTTATGTCAGTGCTGAGTGCTAGAAAATACGAATACCTGATCTTTGGCCCAGAGGGTGCACATCCTGGTAGAAACAGACAGACATGTAACAGGGTGGAATACAGTTTAGTGTGGTAAGTGCATAATGGCTTAATAGAGCTTTATGCAAAGTGCTCTTAGAGCAAAGAGGGCAGGGACTGTGATTTTGCCTGAGAGTAGGAGGCTGTGTTTTAAAGGGAAGTGACATTTATCTGGGATTTTATTCAAAGTTAAAAGAACTCGAGGCAGAATATATTGTGGTGGGAGAAAAGGCTGTTTGAGCCCACTCTTAACCCCCTGTATCTTGGATCTTGGGTTCACCATACGTTGTTAGCAGTCAACAAGCTGTCATTGGTTTGACACCTCAGTCTTTATTATTTGCCATTTTAATGTCTGAAATACTTGAGACAAAGGATAATAGAGCTTTACAATAACAAGTTAGATTCCATGTTTTATAGTTTTCCATTAGATTATTGACCACAAACCAGACAAAAGAATCTGATTTTCCAAAGGAAACAAACTCATAAAAATTTCCCCGACCTTTAATGTGCATATACGTCTTCTCATCACCACACCTGCAGACGCAAAAAAGTCTCCAGAATATAATTTGATTAGCTGAGCAGTGATGGTTAGTTGTTTCTGGTTATTTTGTGTTTCTGATTTTAAGAGTTTAAGGTGGGGGTTTGTGTCATCTTACTGCCTACCCTATCAATGTGGGGGGTGAAATGCATCAGGGCTAGTTGTCCATACTTTCTTAGCATCAACTCTTATAACAAGAGTGTGATTTTAAAGATAGTGAGAGTACACAGAGAGTTATGCACCAGTGTTACCCACTTTTAATTGGTTATTCCTTGGAAAGAGGAGACAGCATATATAAATTAAATTCATAAAAAAAGTCCCAGAAAGCAAACTTAGCTATTTTTTCTTCTTGTTGACTTTCTAGGTAATGGGGGAAAATATAAGCCTGCAGGATGGAACTGATGAGGAAAGAACAGCTGGTGGTGGGGTGGGGTACCTCTAGGGTGAAAGTGGGCTCACAGACTGTGAGAAGTTGGTGCCCAAGTGAATATGCACGTAACTCCCAGACTAGGTGTTACTTGAGAGGATGTTGCAAAGTCCAGATCTGTATGGTGGGTGACTTGGGAAATTTTGCCTGATACTTTGTACTTCTGCATTCAAAGACTGAATGCTAGGTTTGCATCATTAAAAAACAAAAATGGCTTGGGCAGAGGTTTTCCAAGTGATGTCAGATATGCCCTAAATTTCTTCTGCTTAAGCTTTGACTTTATTTCATATATGAGACTCTTTTTTTAAATATGCATTTAAGTTATATTAAAAATCTTAGGGAAAGAAAGAGAAAGTTGACTTTAAAGCTCACTAGGTTTACAATCAAGCACCCTAGTATCTCTTATTCAGCTTAATTTGGGTCTGTAAAGAATATGAAGGGAGACTGATGTGATGGCCCCGTGGGTAAAGAGTCTTGCTGCCAAGCCTGATGACCTAAGTTCAATTCCCCGGACTGCATGCTGTAAGGAGAGATTCAACGTTCCCAAGTTGTTCTCTGACACACACAAGTACCTGTCCACAAGTATCCAAACACACATACATACACACAAGCACACACATTTGCATGCTAAATAATGTTTTAAAGAATATGTAGGAAACTATTTGTCTGTTGATGAAGAAATTTTAGAAACAGTAGGACAAACTTGCTGTCTCACCATCTCTTTATGTAACTACAAGTTACTAATGGTTTCTGTATTTTAAAATGACTTGAGAAGAATACTTTGTGACATATGACAGCTTCTTGATACAGTTGGAATGTGGGCAATTCATTCATCTGATGTCTGTGCAGTGTTGGACGACAACCACAAAGCTGAGTAGTTGTGATAGTGACTGTAAGTCCATCAACCCCAAATATTTATTCTCTGACCCTCTATAGAGGAAAATTTGCTAACTCCTCATTTGAGGGCTTGGGGAGAACATAAATGGTCAAGCACAGTTGAGAGCCAGATGTCAGCTGGATGGCACATTTTGAGAGTGGTTGTTTGATCTTGCTTTTCATTCCTAAAAGGCCTGTGTGCTCCCATCCATTGCAAATTCTAATTCACAAGTGTACCATCTCTGTCCAGTCTGTCTGCTCAGCTCCTTCCTCTTTCTGGAAACTTTGTCTGCATGTTAAATCCTTTGCATTCGGAAATCATCTCTTTGGTGACAACTTCCCCAATACTCCAGGAAGAAGGTATACATGACCCTTATGAACTAAAGGTCTGATATTGTGTGCTGGTTCAGTCTGCCTCCATTTAAGCAAGCACAGCTGCTTTGTGAGAGCTCCTGGAGGGAAAAGCTCCATTTTCTTCATTTTTATATACTTCTGTGTGGCATATAGGAGATTCCTAATAAGCACATACTTATATATGACACAGAATTGTTTCATTTACCTTTTATTATATCATCAGCATTTAGATGCCATAAACATAGACCACTTGGATATTTTCACTGTCTTGTTTCAAGCAGTGTAGGATACCTGATGTGTCTCATTGAAATGGGCAAAAAGTGGCCCAAGACAAAACAAAAGGGAATAGGGAAAAGGAGAAAGAAAGGGAGGGAGAGAAGCCTAGATTTGAACCAAATCAAATTGCTTTTGAAGCCACAGCTTTCCTGTAGCAGGAGTGGGTACATATTCTAGCCACCAGGACAAGTGGCTGGCAGATAGGGGCTAGCATTGCCATGGGCCCAAGAGAGAAAGTAATAGCATGTTCCTCACCTAAGGAGCTAAGCTAAGAACCAGCCCCCATGCTACAAAGTCTCAACCGGGCAAAAATATTTGAGAAGAGATGAGAATGTGTTGCATTTTGTGAGAGAGAAAATTGCATTTGTGATAATGGAGTGACAATGAGGAAACAATTATGGGTTTAACCTGCATTTTCTTCCTGGCAATATACCAGAAGGGATAAATCGAGAGTTTCTGTGAGTTTCTCAAGTGATTTGGGCAGGGTAGAACTTCAAATAAAGGTGGGGAATGACTACTTTTTTGAGAACTCAGCAATAATCTATAACAACAAATATTTACTGACTGCTTAGTATCTTCCAGACATTATTAAAATTGATTTATATACCTTCAACAATAGGAAATAGGTAATACTGTTCTCCATAAATTACTACTATGAATTGTACTACTGTTAGTATAACAAAAGGTAGGCATGGCCATTATTCTCTATAAAAATCTAAATGTAGTTGACCTACAATGAGAAATTAAGTAGCTCGCACCCAAGGTCACATGAATAGCAGGTGTTAGAAATTAGAAGTAGGAAGCTGGGTTTTAAAACTGCAGACAGCTGGGGGTCTACAAACTTATTTTTAGATCACTGTATTTTACTATGTTTCAACATTATGGCTTTATCTTCAAATGGCCACAAGGTTTTCCTGCATTTAAAAGTATTAATTGACTGCTTAACATAGAGGAGACATAAGCAGGAACTGAGAATGTATTAAGTATCAAAGCCAATAGTTGCCTGTAGCCCTGACTCTCTCTGACTGTGACCCTTCCACTGACTGTCTATGGGATTTGGGAAGTTGTGATGTACGTCTCCTTTCATGATGTAAGATTCTTTCAGAATCCAAAAGATTATTTGTTCTTCAGAAGACGCAAACATATATGTCAGCAAAAAAACAATGTATGTAAAATACAAATAAATTATTTAAAAAAAATATTAATAGAAACCCACATTCAAAGAAATAAATGATTTGATTTTTGTTTACAGTGGAGATTAGTGAATTAGTGTTTGTGGGTGTGGAGATGTATGATATTATATGTATCTCTGTTTTGCCTTCATGTTGGTACCATCACCTGTAATTGAAGAGTTGCATTCAGTGTTTCTATTTTGTGTTTGTATCTGAGGGTATTTCTACTTTCATGTGAAAATGAGGATGCTTGCCTGCTGAATGACTAAGGAAACATTTTATATGTACACGAAAGCATTTTAAAACTATTTAACATCCAGCAGTAGTTTATGCACCAAATTAAAAATAGGAACTAAAGTTTTAATTATCTGGAGAAAAAAAATCAAGGTCTTCATTTTTTGCAACACCTTTACCTTGTCCTTGGAAGCTGTCCACTTCTAAAGAGGGTTTGTTTTGTGTATTTTAAACTAGAGACTATTTAGCTTAGACTGCATGTGTGTAATCTGCTATATTTCACCTTGAGAGCTAAGTTGCCTTAATTTAATCACAATAAACTTGAAAAGTTTGACCTTGATTTATTATTTAAACTGCCCTGTAGCCAATTTGTTTGTATTTTTAATGGACTTTTTCTTATTTTTAGGCCTCTTTAAAATGTATTTATGGTAGATCATTTGAAAAATCATGGGTATATAATTAAGACCTATTCTTTTTCTTCATTTAAACACTTCATGCCCGCAGGTGAATTTTCCTGCACAGTGATTTAGTGTAGGATGCAGTTTCTTAAAATGTAATAGTTGGCCCAATGTCAAGACATAAAAACTGTTTAAAAAATGGCTTTGAATCCTTTAGACAAGACTATTTCTGTGATCTGCCATTCTGGGATGACATGAAATTTTTCTTTCCCAGAAGTCTCTGGGCTCTGGCCCTTCTCCGCATGCCACAATTTCTTCAGCAGCAGTTACTTTTTCCTGTATTCCTGGTAGTTTACATAACTGGTACCATTAAGAAATTTCTGATACGTCTGCTGAGACTTGATTAACATGCCATTTGTTATACTATTAATAGGTCATCAGATGCCATTAACATTGATTTAATGTTTATTTCACTGGTAGATACAAAGAGAAATCTGAGTGCTTCCACACCCCTTCCTGTGTTGGTGTCCAGCCCCAATCTGTAGAAGGGTTCTTGGAGGGACGAGGGAGGAACTGAGAAATAATAGGAAGAAATATAGATGTAGACAAAAAGACAGAGACATAGGACAGCTTCGGGAGGGCCCTGGGTCAATACCCAGTAGGCACAAGTTTGTTCATGATGAGCTTTTTATACGTCAGCAAGGGGAGGGGCAAAAGACCTCCCCCTTGAAAAGTCAAGGTGTAAAGTACCAACAAGTGTAGACCCTTCAAAACACCTGGTAATCACGCCTTTGGCCAAATTATCTTATTATGCAGCCCTGCTAGGGAAAGCAAGCTCAGACTTTCTGACCTTATTAGGGAGCCTCTGTGGGCCCCCACATTCCTGCATGGGGAAGATGGGCATGAGTGAAACTTTACTAAAGATGGAGACAGATTAAACAGCACCACATATATTGATGACTTAAATCTTCAAAGGAGGCACTGCAGAAATCCGTGGCATATTGACAAAACTCTTCTTTTCTTTTTCTTTTTGGAAATATGGTGTGGAATTTGTTACTCACATTCCTTACAGCCCTGCATGAAAAGCAGGCAACGGAATGAGAAGCCCTTCCCTGTCCCCACAGTCATCCTGCTGTTTCTAAGTGATTATAACCGATCCTGTGTAGGATAGTAGAAAAGTCACTAAGGAATGTCAAGGAAGTCACCAGGTGGAGCTGTTTCCTGTGTGATGGTGCCGAACCAGGCTCTCCAACTGGGTTTCAACAGCTCACCGTAGAGTAAGGACTAAGACAAAGCCAAGCGCTCTTGCTTATTTGTGGGACTTTTAAGTGCAGAATCATGCTTTGGTTGGAAAGCCAAGTGATTTTCCATGAGCATACCTGAGATGGAGTGACAGTGTGCCCACCTCTGAGGCAGCATCACCTCTCATGAGCAGCGAAGCCCTAATGGTGTTTTACCTGCATCTCTTGCTAGTAATTGTACTGCCATCATGCTCTTAACTTTTGTTAGGAGTTAGGATACAGAAATATTCCTCTTCTTAACTGGCTCACAGATTAAAGGAGGAGGGGCAAATAGAGGGAATATAACTTGATAAGTGCGGTAAATATATTCTTATAGAGGACGAATATCTTGCCAGAGGGGTGAGATAAAGTATTAACAAAGATTTGTAGAAGAAGTTGTGCATGAAGTTGCTAATAAATTAGTCGTAGCAAGAATTTTTCCGATGAAGAGTTGAAGTGGAGAGAAAGCCATGGGTAAGAACATAGCAGGTATGACAGCCCACGAGAGGAAGGATGCAATAGGGTGGACATGAAGGATGGAGAACAGGCCTGAGAGAAATGGGCTTCTGGCATAAAGGGCCTTGCAGTACAGACTGAAGAGTTTGGACTTCATCATGAAGGTGTGGAGACTGACGTGATCAGCATGGCAACAATGAACTAGATGGAAAGGCAGTGAATTGTGAAAGACACAAGCTAGGACGCTGCTTATAAAGTGGGCTCATCTATTGAGCCCACTGTCTGTGCGACCAGCTGAATGACAGACCATGGATGCTGACACTGCCTTTGATTCCCAGACATGTTCTTTCAAGATAACACCAGAGAGGGCAGGGCCAATGCAGTTTGACACAAAATGTGTACATTCAGTTCTGATAACTTTGGTGTGTTAAATATACCATCTTTTCCTTTTATCAATTTCTGAATACCTCAGTGTTACCTGAAGCTATTAGAAGGAGACTTGGCCAGAGGTCTGAGCACTTGGGGTTTTACCTCCAGGTCTTCAGTGACTCTTGTGTAGTGATTTCAGTTTTCTTCATTTCAAAATGAAAATGCTATAATTGACTACAGCTAAGATGTTGCCCATTCTAAATCCTTTAATGGTGATCCTGTTTATCATCTGGTGATGAGTGGGATATGAAATGGCATTTAAGAGAATCTGGGGGAAAATCTCATAAGAAATTGGACATTAGACTGAGCTGAGAATCGTTTGTAAAGTGAGATAGTACAGATCATCCTGAAATTTTTAATATAGACCAGTGCACAAATAAGTTATATAAATAGGGTTTAGGTGATGTGAGAAATATGTTGAGTATACCTGAGGTACTTAATAAATCCTTGACCTGACATTAAGCAGCTGTTAGGAGCAGGTAACATCTGTTTTCTTGTACTAACCATGCCTAACAAAGTGCCCTTCTCACACTGGTGTTTGAGAGGTATCAGTTAATGAGAGAGATTTAAATATCTTTTGAACATAGTGAACATTTGTGCAAGAACAGAACCTATGGTTTTAGCTTCATTTTGCAGCCCAGGTTTCTGTTCTACAAAATCCAAGCTCCCACCCCAAAGTGACACTCATAAAAATCAGTCACCGGTAGGAATTCTGCTAGAATCCATATCTGCAGGGCTCACATTTTAATATCTTTCCTGCTCTAAGCCTCTGCCAAAGGCTTCACTTGGAAGCCACGAAAAAAAGGAGAATGGCCCATGGGAGACAGCAAATGAGAGTACTAACCCGCGTTCCATTTTGCTAGAATTGAATAGGAAAGCAATAGGAGATTGAAGTGGTTAAAGTGCTGGGGTAGGGTAAAAAAAAAAAAAAAGGTGATCCATCTTGTTTCCTCCCACATCATGTGTTCCCTCTCTAAAGTATGCTGGGGTTCTGAGGACTTCGGGTTGAGTACTATTTCACATAGTATTCCTTTTTGGGGGAATAGCGGGGCTATTTTACATGAAGAGGAAGACTGCAGCTTCGGTGGAATAAGGAGGAACTGTGAGGGATGGTGTTGCAGAGAGAGAATGGCACTGCTGTCTCAGCATGACTCTGAGTGCAGGACTCGGCCTCTGGGACTGTGTTGGGGAGGCTCTGTGTTCAGCATGAGGCCAAGCATCTGGGGAGTTGTGATCAAAGGCAAAACTCCTCTCTGCAACAACCAGTCTTTAAAATAGATCCAATTAGCCCTTAACTAGGAACCCAAGGGATTCCTCTGCCCCCTGCCTGTCACTATTCCACACCACCCAGGACGTCTGAATGCACAAAGCGAAGCGACAGTAATAATAACTTCTTTGTATTATAAGATAGAGTCAGGAATGATTTTTAATCACCATGCTGAGTTCCTCCCCAGCATGTCTGTGTTACGTAACTCCCACCCCCTTTGAAAATAGTCCTATAATGCCTCCTGGTCACATCTCATGCTTCCAGTTTAGAGGAGATTCAGTGTTAACAGCTAGGTCTAAAAGGAAATGTCAGTGTTTATGTTAAGCTGGAGGAAAGAGTAATATATTATAATTTTCCAGTTTGAATATTGTGTTCGTATTGCAGCATTTTACAATTTCCATCTCTGGAAAAGTGACCAAAGTTTAGCTTCATCCAGGGGTTCTCAGTGCAAATTCTTAGTTATACAATTTGAGTGAACATGGGATTTTGTTGGAGTCTTTAGCACTTTAGCTGTCTGCTTTTGATCATTGTACATGGTTGACTACTGTTTGTCTTATGAAGCAGGAAGATTTCTGAGGTCATTCCCTCCAGTGCCCTCACTTTTCAGATGGGGAACCCAAGAAATATAGATATAAAACTAAAGGACTTGCAGTGCAGATACCCTGGTTTTTCATGAAGGGCATAAAACCCTGGTGTTGTAATATAGTGGTTAAAGACTGAGTTTGAGTTCCTAGCTGGGAAATATAAGAAATGTCTCAGAATTTCTGCAGCATAGATTCTTATTGCCGGAAATGAAAACTAATACTGTATCTGTCTAGAACAGTTAACTTGAGTATGAGAAGGGGCTTGAGTGTGAAGCATTTTGGCCTAAAGTACAACACAAGTTAACTAGTAGGGATCATTTGATCTGTCTATTAATTGATATCTCTCTCTCTCTCTCTCTCTATATATATATATATATATGTATATATATATATATATATATATATATATATATATATATATATATACCTATCTGTATCTTCTAACATCTATCACCTGTCTATATCTCTTTTGCTGGCTTTTGTAACACAGGAATTTTCTACCAGATGCAGATTAAAGAATACATTTCACTTAAGAACAAAAAGCATTATAGACATTCACTGAAAACATTCAGAGTCTTAGTGCAGTCTGTGACAAAATGTTCCAATATAAAAGAATGTTTGCTCATTTATTTGAAAACTCAACACTTACAAGCCAGCAAAGAATCAGAGTACAAAGTTGACAGTGTGAACCACGCCTGTCATGACATTAGAAGTTTCAGTTTTACCAACATACTTTGAAGCACAGAATTGCTAGAATCATTATATTGGAAGTAAAATTTTGATGGAGGATGCTGCAGATAATGTAAATAAAGTTTGTTTCTCCAAGTTCGAAATGTTTATTACATTTTCATATATATATACACACACATTCTTCTTAAATGATAGGCACAAAAAGTATGAAACAACATAAGATTTTTTTTGAGACAATGCCTCTCTGTATAATTCAGGCTGCCATGGAAATCACTACATACTTTGGGTAGGCCTAAAGCTCTTGATTATCATCCTGCTTCAGCCTCTTCAGTACAGAAATTACAGGCATGGACTACCTTGCTTGGCTGAGAATGTTTAATTACTCCATTTGACAATATTGATCCTTCATTGTTGCTCAGGTGGAGGACCACAGCCTGACATGTATAACCGTTTGATATCACATCAAATCTTGCCATTAGCTTGAGAACAACACAATCAAGTTACTGAAAATACCTCATATGTTTTAAGTAGTTTACAATTTTGTATTGGTCAACTTTCATACAGTTATCTTTGGCTGTATGTGGCTGTGTGTGGCTCACAGGCCACTGGATGACCATGTCTGTCCCTCTACATTTTAACAAACAGATGATCTTGGAAATTTTACTTAAATAAATTGGATGCCTCATGTATGTAGTCTTCATTCAATTGTATGTTTGTGGGTGTATGTGTGTGTGTAGGGGGTGACTGAGACTATACTTTATGAATCTTTAAAAATCTAAATCTTTAAAAATCTACTCATCACTTTGCCCCCACAATCATTGATTTGTTTTGTATTTCTTCCTTCTCTCTCTTCAAAATCTTTTGGTACCTCCTTGCCCAGAATTCAAGGCTAACTAGCCAGCTAATTTCAGACCAGACACTGGGCTAAGGAAGTAGCAACCTTATTTCATTTGGAGAGATTTTTAGCATCTGAGCAATAATAAAAATTCCATTTTATTTAGCCTTTATTCTTCCTTCAGATTTCCTAAATAGACTGGATATTCAGTCAACAAAGCTGAATCCAAGGGTGTGCCTTAGCCTCTTACTCGCTTGGTGATTTTAAAACTTGTTATTATGTCTCTGAAAACTGGGCACTTAAATATCCTATTTCCATCTGGAATTGCATTATGAAGAAAGAACCAACATGCAGATGATTTAAGCAAATAGGAATTTAATTCATCAGATTTAATCTTATTTCTCTGCTTAGATTCATAGCTTTAATCTGTAAACAAGCTCATCACTAGGGAGATAGGTAATTACACAAATTAGACTGGAGAATCTTTGTTAGGGGAGATGGATTTTGTTTACTCTCATGTGTTTGGCAGTACAGGAATTCCCCTCATGCACAGGCTTCCATTTTGTGTGACAGTGGGAGCACATGCTAGGAAAGGAACTTCTTTGTCCCTGCATCTGTCTTCCAACCAGCACTGTACTATCCTGTTTAAGGGTCATACTATAGAGAAGGACAACAGAGGTGTGTAACTCACTAAGGCATTAAGGGTCTCCCTTCCCAGGGACCTGCGATACTTTTCTTGCTCATGGTTCTCTGGCTTAACTGGAAAATCTGAAACTTTAAGCTGTGTTCTGCAAATATGAACACTCACCTTTGAACAGCCAAGAAAATTGCCTGAGAGTCTTTACTTTTAAAAGCCATTTCCAAGTTAAGAGAAGATGTGATGACCTCAGAATCACATGAAAAATAAAATGTAAATGTGAACTGATGTCTCTGTCTTAAAAGTAGGACTGGTAAAAGATTGATGGATGGTGTAGACTGTCAGCAGTTGAAAAAGTTTACAAGATGTGAGGATTGCTGAGCATTGGGGCTGACAGAAAGAATAGGAATAGCAAAAAGGTGTAAAAAGGGCATAGTGAAGAAAGGCGTGGACAGATGGAGAGTTACAAAAAATTAGTAGGAAGCATGCAAAATAGTTCTGATCCTGGGCAGATCTCTTATAGGCCTCTTATGGGCTCATATCAAGGAGTTAGTAAGTATATCTTTCAGTTATGATCCAAAGGAAATCATTTTCTCATGAGAATGGCCAGGCTGAAAGATTGGAAAGAATTTGGTGGTTTTATTTAAAACACGTACTTGACTATCTACCATGGGCTAAGCAACATACCAGAAATGTAGACTTAGCAGTAATATAAGATATGAAATTTTCTCTCAAGAAATTTATATTCATGAAAAGAAAGGCCTGAGTGGAAGGAAAATAAGCAGCTGGACAAT
Organism: Peromyscus maniculatus bairdii; assembly: GCF_049852395.1. NCBI lineage: Eukaryota > Metazoa > Chordata > Mammalia > Rodentia > Cricetidae > Peromyscus > Peromyscus maniculatus. The sequence goes on along the minus strand of NC_134852.1, from coordinate 203,472,076 downwards.
GAGCCTCAAATATCTTATTGCCTCAGTTGCTGCAGCCCCGGGGCAATGGTTACATGTTATTGTGCCTGGCTTTTATGCTTTGGAGCTTGGATCTGAAACCAGGTCCACATGCTTGTGCAGCAGGCGCTTGACTGATTGAGCCATCTTTGCAGCCTCCCAAACTATGTGAGTTAATGTAATCCAGCCAGAAGGAATGACATGTACTGAAATCTAGGATGGGAGGGGTTTGTGTTAAAATCTTCCTTTAGAGCAATGGTTCTTATCCTGTGAGTTGCAACCCTTTGGGGTCAATGACTCTTTCACAGAGGTTGTCCGCTATGAAGTAGCAATGAACATACCTCTATGGTTGGGCAGTCATCATAACATGAGGAACTGTATTAAAGGGCTGCAGCATTCAGAAGGTTGAGAACCACTGCTTTAGAGCAAGAATGGCTGGAACTGAGAGGGACAGTTGGCCCCTGTATAGGTTCAGAACCTGTATCGTCTGCTCCTGGCATAATGCCCAGCATCTGCACCATCCTTCCTGCCATTCCTGCTGCCTCCTGCCCATACTTCTCCTGCGCCTATTCCTGGACTGGAGGAATGACTGTTCTCTATGCTGATGAGGAGGGTATTGAAACCCATGACCAGGAAGCACCAAGTGCATCTGTTAGCAAAGCACTTTCCTTTCCAAACACAACAGTGGTCCTTATTATGGCAGAGTTAGATCACGGTCTTGGATTGTTAATGTGGAGATATATGAAGAGAATTTGTTCTGCAATGAAGTTAGTTGGAGTTTATTTCCCCCCAAGTGATTTTGTAAGGTGATAAAAGGGAAGGAGAGTCATACTATACCTCAATATACCAAATGAGGTATAGTATCACTGTTATTCTCTACTAGGTGAGCTGAGAGTGAGTCCAGAAGTCAAGTGGCCTGATTCTGAAATTTCTCACACTTTTGCTCACTGGCTGAAAAATCACGGGTATTTACTTCTTCCATTCGGCATTTACTGATATTTAACTTTGATGTAATAGTCAAGTGGTTGTGAGTATCAGCCAAACCATGAGGCATTTAGAACATTTGTCATATCTAAGCATCTTGCAAATGGTGGATATTGTTATTAATTGGACATTGTAACACAGCTCTTATTGTGGACAAGTCATTTTCCCTGTCAGAGTCTCCATTTCTTCCACATTCAAGCTCCTATACTCCTCCATCTGTGTAACTTATGATTCTTCAAAGCAAAGTGAAGAAACAATCTGGAACAGAAATCCTTTTTAAAAATTATTCACACATTTAAATTCTAATTTTTATCCTTTGAGAATTTCATATATTTATATAATGCACTTTGATCAAATCCATCCTCATTCCATCCCCTTCAAATCCTCCCCAACAACTTGTGTTTTCCTTTTAAACATCATGTGTTCTTTTTTTTTTTAAAGCCATGTAGTCCAACTAGTGCCACCTCCAGGTAATGTATCTCTGGAAAAAATGACTCTGATTCTCCTAGAAGCTATTAGTTGCCAGTAGCTCCTCAGATAGAGGTGGAACTTCATGCCCCTCTCTTATTGTACTGGAATTTTATATGGCTTCACCTTGTGCAGGTCTTACCCATGTAGTCATAGCTGCTGTGAGTCCCTGTGTTTAACATAATTGTCATGTTCAGCAAATACTTTTCATTGCAGACATCTGTTTCCTTGGCTCTGGCCATCTTTCTATCTTCTCTTCCATGATGGTACCTGAGCCTTTTGCAAGGGTGTTGATAACAGATGTCCTCTTTAGGGTTCAAGACGCCATAGTTTCTTATTCACGGAACCCTGACCAATTGTGGGTCTCTGTGTTCATTGCCACTGCAAAAAAAGCTTCTCTGATGAGGACTGAGAGATACACTAATCTGTGGGTGTATAAAGATAAGAGCTTGGGCACAGTTTAATATATGTCCCATTTAGTAGAATATGGTTATCAGGTTCACCCCTATGCTTATAACCTAGCCAGCTGTGGAGTGTTGGCCTAGATGATGGTACTGGGCATAAGTTTTGTCATATGGAGTGGCCTTTAAATTCGAGCAGAAAGGGATTGGTTATTCTCATGATGTTTACTATTCTATCAGTGAGCACAGAATGCTATGCCAGATGTTGTTGATGCTTTTATGGTTCAGTATTGGGTAATATTGTTAATTATTTTTCTTCCTGGTAGCATAAATAGCATCTCTTAGCACTATACAATTTAGCTAGTAGGGATAAAGCTTCTAGTTTAATACCAGCTTGATTTTCCCATGTTCTAGGCTCAACTATGTACTATCCTAGGCAACAGGGTCTTACCATCAAGTTTGTAAGGGTAACCAAGAGCAATGGCAATAGTCTATAATGTTTAGAGATCTGTAGAAACCCACTGACCAATGACTGGAAAAGAAGTAGCCCATCTCTGTCACTGGTCTTTTGATTTGACAGCCTATGGTTCCTGGGAGAGTCACTATCACCCTGTTTAAGGTAACTCCAGTTAAACTTCTTTTATATGTGTAGATTGTGTTAGCTAGTTTTATGTCAATTTGGAACTAGCTATAGTCATCTGAGAGGAGGGAACCTCAATTGAGTAATTACCTTCATATAATCTAGGTGTAGGCAAGCCTATAGAGCATTTTCTTAATTGGTGATTGATGGGGGGAGGGACCAGCCCATTGTGAGTGGTTCTACTGCTGGGCTGGTGGTCCTGAGGTCTGTAAGAAAGCAGGGTAAGAAAGCTGTGGTGAGCAAGCCAGTTAGCAGCATTCCCCCATGGCCTCTGCATCAGCTGCTGCCTCCAGGTTCCTGCTCTCTTTGAGCTCCTGTCCTCACTTCCTTCAATGTTGAATATATGGAAACATAAACCAAATAAACCTTTTCCTCCCCAAGTTGCTTTTGGTTATCATGTTTTATTGCAGCAGTGGAAACCCTAACTAAGACAGCTATTAATATGTTTAAGAAGCTTATACAGTAGGAACTTTCCATATGACATGTTCTTTAGTGTTAGTTATCCTTCACTGTCCTCTGTTCTTTACTCTGACCTCCCTTCCTTGAGAAGTGCATTTTGTATGATACATTGCTAGGAATTACTGCCCCAAGTTTGTCTAGCAAACTGAACTGTTTCCAAACTTAGATAACATGTAATCTGAATGTCATCCTTTTATTTTCTTTTCTTTCTCTTTCTAATTTTTTTGTCACGGGCTGTGTAGAACCCTAGCATGGCTCAGAAAACAAGCATTTGTTGTTTCTGTATCATTCTCTTGTTCCCACTGAATCTTTAAGATTTCTATAGAAAACATTGTAAAAGGGGTTATGATCCCCCACTTAGTGTGTGTGTCTTTGTGTTGTGTGTGTGTGTTTGTGTGTCTGTCTGTCTGTCTGTCTGTGTCAGTCTCTGTCTTTCTGACGTGCCTTTGAAACTCACTACTGTGAAGAATTTTTCATGAAAATACTCCCATTACTTTTGCATAAATGATTGTTTGATGTCCTTTTGATTTCAAGTCATCTTCTTTTATTTTCAGCCCACTTAAAAAAAATACTACTTCCCTGGTGACTACAGTTTTCACTACTAAGGAAGAATCACCATTTTCTTTCATCTTGATGAATAACTTAAAGGATTGCCAGAGGTTATTAATTTAAAAACATGATAATAGTGAAAGTTGGGAAAGAATGAGAGGGAGATCTGGACATGCATTTGGTTGCTATAACAACCATACATAATGTCTGTATTTTCTTTCCTCTTTGCTTTTAGCAGCTTCTCTAATCTATCTTCTGCTTTCTGATTCTAAAAATCACCTGGGATCATCTGTGAAAAGCGGTGTAATTTTAACAATACTTGAAAAGAAGACATAAATGCAGCAGGGGCTATCAGAAATGCTGGGTCTCATATCTGCCAAGCTCTTCATTCTCCAGGAGATATTTAATATGTGTCATTTCTTTGCTACTTTGTCTTTCTTCTGTTGCAAATATTGCTAGCACATAATTGTTTTCTAGATAACACTGTGTAAACTGGAAACTAGTGAGTAGCTGGAACCACTGGGAAGCTACTACAGTTGTTCTGCATCAGAATTTGTTATACACATATGAGGTTTTTTTTTTCTTCTCTTGTTCTGCTTACACTGACAGTGAGAGTATGGCAGGGCCTTTGCCAGTAAAACCCTTCAGCCTTTGCATATGATTATCAATAGCAACAATTACAGTAGCAACAGTGGTATAAGAAGGAGAATTATGGTGACTCACAGCAGTGTTTGCAATTGTAGTAGAGGCTGTTGAAACCTACAATGCAGAATTCTTTTCCTTCTTTCAGCAACCCCTTGGTGCTCAGCTGAAGTGTTTCTTAAGTCAGATACTTGGGATTGCCAGAGAGACAGAAGATTGTTGAACTGAAATGTAAAGCTGCGGATCCATTAAAAATCATGTTATTTTTCAAGAATGTGTCTGGATCCTAATTCAATGTGCAGGTTTTTGGATTTCTGATACTTAAAAAAATGTTACAGGTTTTTGCCAATGCTAGGAACTACCCAGGTCAATGTAAAGAAAATAAAAAAAATAAGGGCTTTGAGAACAGTGGTGCTGAACTGAATGGTTTCTCCTACAGTATCCTTCCTGCAGTCAAAATGCCATGATTCATTTAGGACAAGAAGGGTAAAACCAAAAACTCTCCCAACTGTGGATATTGGTTTAAGGCAAAAAACAAAGCTTAAGTGTATGATGAGGTGAGATGTTTAAGGACTCATTTATTGTGACTTGATTGTTAAAATACTTACATAAAGTAATATCAGAAATGTCACTGGAAACATAGACCATCCACGTGGCTTTCGAGGATGCTAATCCTAGTGACTCTTATTAATGCTCTAACAAGCACACAATGTTCACAGTCAACCACTGAATCTTCCAGTAGAGGCAGGCACAAAAATACTGTTTTGATTTTCACATTAAAGTGGACCAGACTCCCTTTGTTTGCAGTATTAATTTGCTTAGCCAGCCATTTATGTTATTGACAGTACAGAGATAAGGTTCAACTCAGCTATGTCTGAATTATCAGTCAAACAATAAGTATTTGTGGCCTACTGTCTGCAAAAGATTGCAAGATATTAGGACAGATATAGAATATAAATAACATATAAAAACCTTAGTTTTCATTTTTAAAGATTTACTTTTGTTTTTAAATATTCTGTATGTGTATATGTCTCTGTATGATTATATGCATACGATTGCAGTTGCCAATGGAGGCCAGAAGAGGGCAATGAATCCCCTAGTGATAGAATTGCCAGTGGTTGTGAGCTTCTTGCTGTGGGTGTTGTGAACCTACATTTGGTCTTCTGTAAGAGCAATACATGAGCTTAACTGCTGAGCCATCTTTTCTACCCCATAGCTACTCTTCAGGGATCTTGATTCTACAACTAAGGAGACCATGTTAATTAATTTTAAAAATAAGTGCTACATTGTTTAAATGAGCACATACCACAAGAATGGAGGGTCAAAAGTGTGGCATAGTACTTTCAAGAACTAGGGGAGTTCTCCATGGATGCCTAAGGATGCTAGCTTTTGCTAAAGACAAGAAATATGAAGTTCTATAGTGAGAATAGGAATTAGCAAAGGCATTGCTTAGGAAGTTTGGAAATTTGACTCTGTTGAGGCGATAAACTAAGGATGACTGTCATGAGAAAGAGATGGGAGAGAGAGAATAGGAAAGAGTCAAAGAATGACTAAAACTGAGAGCTTTTATGTTAGGCAAAAGAGAATTGTCACAAATTCTAACTCAACTGAGTTGAAAGATTTTAGGTTTTATTTGAGAACATCTCTTGCATAGCATAGGATGCTGAGAAGGATCTCAATAGAAAAACTAAGAAGTCTTTCCTACAGATGCCATAGTTCCTAAAAAAGGTCACATCAGAGAAGCAACAGCTTCTAGAAAGGAGCTGTTCAGTAATTAGATCACTTATAAGAGAGAAGAATAGGCAGAGGAGAGTGGAAGCTGCCAGAGAATAAGGCAGAAAACTGGCCCAGAAGCTTAGTAGGAGACTGAGGTAGGAGATGCTGATAGTACTATTGGCTGGGACAACACTCAAACATAGGAGCATATGTGTTGTCAGCTGTTTTTATTTTTACAGTGGCTGCTCCTTAAGCAACTGCTCTCCTAATCAGAGACGAAACTCCATCCTACCAGCAGCAGTTCACTGCGAGGGCCACAGCCCGAGGGAATTCTGTTCCCTCAGGCACCAACTCTTTCAAAGCTATCAAGGGAACCTTTATCTAGATCTCTATCCCTCTGAAGAACTCAGGATTCAAAGGTTGAGGTGGAATTCTGCTTGCTCACATGGGGCTCAATAGCAAGTAGTTAACCTTCTCTCTTTGCTGGTGTCTTCCAAAAAACCCAACCATTCTGCTTAGTCTCCACTGAAGAACCCTTGCTACACATGGTTCCTCCCTACCACTTCCAGTCAGCTACCTACTGACTCATCCTCTGTCTCTCAAGTTAATTTTATTTAATCAAACAAATGTAACACATCGTTGCATCGTTAACAAAAGCAGTAGGAAAAAAAATGCAACAGAGTTTAAAATAGTATCCCACAACACATATTTCCATCTGTATGTATGTGAAGGGCAGAAAGTGTGAGGGAAAACTGGTCTTAGTAGGATCTGTGCGTTCCTGCTCTCAGGGGCAGCATGGAAGCCCGGTCAGTACTGCACTGTCATCATTTAGTATTGAATTATTCTTGGGACTCTGATTTGCAACAGTAAATCAAGATACAGCCACAGCTGTATCTTGAGATACAGAAAATTTTCTTCTGAGAAAATTTTGTTAACTTTTGAGTTCAACATTAATACATGGTTTGAGTCTCAAAAATTGTGTGACTTTGTGTAATGCTTTGAAAATAATTATTTTTTTAAATTTAATTATGAGTATGTGTGAGATTGTGTTCTGTAACTGCCCGCCAGTGTTGTATCCATGGAGAAGAGGAGAAAGGGTTGAATCTTGGAGCTGAAATTACAGACAGTTGGGAGCTGTCAAAGTGAGTGCTGAGAATTAAACGTGGGTCCTCTGGAAGCGCAGTGCCTGTTCTTTACTGCAGATCCATCTCTCTAGCCCCATAATTTTCATTTTAAAGATATAAATATCAAGCTTGACTTCAAGAAATACAAATGCCATGGATACTACCCACTCTCTAACACTAGCTAGGCTAAGGGCTTGTTTTGTAAATAAAATCACTCATAAAATGATAGCTTAATTCTTTTGATAAATGTCCTCTACCTGCAAAGGCCTCCACTGGTTGGTGTTGACGATCTTTTCACTAGTTTTGTATCTTATTTGAGTTCTCCTAACTTGCAACAAAATTTTAATGTTAGAATTACAAATCAGCACTTCAAGTTGGACAGTCCTTTATTTTTTATTTTATTACTACTACTACTACTATTAATAATAATAATAATATTATTATTATTTGTGTGAAACGACCTTCCTTTCCTGAGAATCTGGTCTTTTTTCTAGAATACATAGGAATCTTCAATGTTTAATGATTAAGTCTACATTCATTTCTGGTATACAGCCTCTTCTATAATGCAGAATCACATAATTCCCTCCTCTGGTAAATAGGCTTATATTGGCACACTCAGAAAGTCCCAATTGAACAAGACAAAGCTTTTGTGAAGTTAAGAAAATGATCAATGATTTCTCACATAGACTTCATTGATAGCATTGGTGAGTGATGGGAAAACTAAGATCATTCAATAAAAGAGGTTTGGGCCAAACCATCAAAGAGGTTGTCAGTTCTACAAGAAAGGAGTATTAAAAAGAGCATGTGGAAAGGGACTTATAGATTTTTCCCTTTGAAGGCCTGTGTTAAGAGACAAGAACACACTCCCATTTTCCAACTGAATGGAAAGTTGGGAAGAATGGGTAAAATCTGAAAATCAAACCAAGATCACATGAATCATTTTACTAACTAATAAGTTAAATTCTCCCATCTGCGTTTTGGCCAATGAACAAAGACACTCCTATTGTTCTTCAGGCTTGTGGAACCTTTGATTACCACAGAATTATTTGTAGATTGTTTTTTATCATCCTTTCTTTTTATGTCAGTGAGAAATTGAGTCCAAGTCAATGCATTTCTCTTAACTGGCAATCTTACTTGAGCCTGACTGATTTATTCCATGTTCCTTCATCCCATGGCAACTAAACTCGAGTTAAATTTATTTTTGAGCAAAGATAGTCAGCCTCTGAGAGATCCTCTTTTAAATGAATGACAGGAGATGGTTCTAAGACATTAATTTGCTTATATCTATTTGCTGTATCTAGACAGCTATTATCATGCCTGTGGTACTTTAGAAGATTTCAGTGATCTGCTCTCAGGAGCAACCAACTGAAGCACCTTGACTCACATACTGAATCTGCACCAAAACTTTCAAAATTACATTGATAGTTATGTCCAGAGACTACCATTGTGAGGATTTTTATTTGCAAAATAATATATTAGTTGAAAGGGACTGAGTGTGTGTGTGTGTGTGTGTGTGTGTGTGTGTGTGTGAGAGAGAGAGAGAGAGAGAGAGAGAGAGAGAGAGAGAGAGAGAGAGAGAGAGAGAGAGAGAGAGAGTGTTTGGGATAACGATCTTATGGAGAAATAGGCAAAATTGAAATGTGTTTCTTATCAAGGATTTGATACTGAAATAGTGACATTTTTTTAGAGTAAAACTCAGGTCTTGAGTGAGAGAGCTCAATTTTTATAGTACTTGCCTTGCAAACATGAGTATCTGAGTTCCATCTCCAAAATCCAGGGAAAGAAGTCAGCCTTGGTGGCATGCACTTGGAATCCTAGGGTTTGGAAGGTGGAGATAGGTAGATCATGGAGATGGCTAGCTAGCCAGCCTAGCATAATTGGTGAGATCCAGACCAGTGAGAGATCCTGTGGCAACAGAGGTAGATAGTGTTCCAGGGATGATATCTGAGGATGTCCCATGGTCTCTATACACATGTACCGACATACACACGCACATGCACACACACATGCATGCACACACACACACACACACAGAGAGAGAGAGAGAGAGAGACAGAGACAGAGACAGAGACAGAGACAGAGACAGAGACAGTGAGAGACAGAAAGAGAAAGAGAGAGAGAGAGACAGACAGATAGACTCAGAGATCCTTATGGAATAGTGAAATGATGTTGCTAATGGGCAATGAGAGAAAGTTCCAGAAGGCTAATGCTATTGCACTGCCTACATCAGCATTACAAAGCAAGGTCAAATAGAGGAAATGTTCCATCTGCAAATGAGCTGGGTAATAGAATTAATGAAGTCCCAGCCAGGAAAATGTCTCTTGGGGGAACAGTGTTGGCAGTCATTCAGCAATTATCTCTGGCTATGGCTAGGGATTTTTTCATTGTTTGGTTTTTGAAGCACATCACTTTGGTTTGTTCACTAGATTTACCCATCACAAAATAGTCTTGCTATTTCCATTCTACAGATGAGAAAACTGTGTCTCAATATGCTTCAGAAATGGTTCAAAAGTCAAATACTTATGGATCTGTTGAATCTAAAATTAGACTTCACAGTCCATTCTACCGTCCTTTCTGTATAATGCCACGGGGAAGTCTACCCTTGATTTTGGCAGGTTTCCTTGGCTGGAGCAGGAGAGAAGAGTGGCACACAGTATCTACTCTATGTATAGTTTTTCTAGAGGACAGATCACCTTGTTGCTTTTGTATAAATATCCTTCTACAGAGTGTCATTTTGACTTATGGCTCTGTACCCAGAAAAAAATACAGTGCTCTACTCGTCAACACAACTAGAATTATCATGCAAATAATTCTATATCTACGAAGCTTTGTTAAGATTTTATGCTTTCCTGGAAGGACCATAATCTATTGAGTCAATAGAAGGAAGAGCAAATGTTGGTGAACTCCTAAGTTGCAGACATTTTCATAGCTGTGTGGCAGAAGGACATTTCATTCAACACATGAAACAGCCAAGGTTCTTTTTAATGTCTTCAATTTACAGTGAAGAGTCTTCAAGTCTTCAAGATGGTACTCAACTGGCTCAAGGCCACACAGGTAGTAAAATACAGGTGTGCTTGATTCCAAAGCTAGTCTTCATTGATATATTTACTCAAAGCCTTCTCTTAAATGGCCATCAAAATCAGAATTCAAAATGGGTCTTACCTGACAGGAGAAATTAAGAAATGGCTGCATGGCTTCCAATGGACCCATTATGGAAAGGCAGAATCTGAGCATGAAACAGAGGGTGAAATGTCTGTGCAGGAGGTGAACACAAGTGACAAATTAAGCAGAGCACTCTAAAGGTTGTGCCATGTCAGAAAGATATGAAAAGAAGAATCAAAACAAGACTAGTCTAAAGATTTCTTAATGGCATATAAACTTTTCACATCATTTCCAGGGAAACTGAAGTAATAGTGGAGTTATAAGTGGTGTATGTCCAACAAGATACATCCTGGAAAAGGAAATTTTACACATGGTGCTAAGAGAAAGAGAGCTATACTTAGATGAGAATGTCTTCATTGATCCAAGAAATGCCCTAAATAGCAAGATTGGATCCCGAATCAGTGAATTTCATTCCAGAATATCTCTTATACTTAGTGGCAAGGTTTGCATATTATTATCCACCTTTTTAAAAAAGCCAACATATCATGGGCCAGTGCATTTATTTTTAAAATATCCATCTCCTTCAGTCTGCCAGACAGTGAAGCAGGCATCTCACTTTTTGTGAAAGCCACCAAAGCCTTGTAAATCATATTATCACTGATTAGCTCAAATGAGCAGAAAGGGGAGGAAAAATCCACTTGCCCACAGTGCTGTGTTGTGCCCTGTTCCCTCCCTGTTGCTATTTATGCCAAGCCAAGAGCTACAAGTGTTCTCCCAATTTGCTCATTAGTTCCTAACAAATCCTTGAGATTCTTTTTTCTGTCATGGATAGACCATGTCCTTGATGCTTGGAATTGATTCATTAGTACAATTATATTGAGGTCACAGAGCCTCCCTCATAACTGGGTTGCAGGGAACTTCCCACAATTAGAGGAGACATAATGCACATCCATCAAAAGAAGTGCTTTGGCCATCAGCAACAGCATTGCATCCTTTCTCTTTGGTGTTTCCTAATGAGCTGGGGACACAGAGACAGGCTGTCCCCGGACCTCAGGGAAGGCTCCTAAAGATGATTTCTAACTTCATCCCAGAAGCTGAAAGTGGTTTAGCTCAGATCATTGGAATGCAGGCTGTCATGAGGATCTTTTCTTGTAGAGGTCACAGGAAGTCAGATTAATTTTATCATTAAAGTTTGATTATAATCTAGAATTAAAGAATTTTAATACACTAGATATTTATCTAGATTTCATTTTTGCTTCTGAACCACAGAATTCAAATAGTGATACAGGAATACTTTACAATTCAGATAACATATCAAAGAAGTCTTAGAACATCATTATTTCCTTTAGATTTATTTATTTACTATTAGTGTGTATGCGCGCGTGCACGTGTGTGTGTGTATGTGTGTGTGTGTGTGTTCAGGTGCTCATGGAAGCCAAAAGGAGTTATAGGCAGTTGTGAGGGCCTTGATACTGAACCTCTTTATCACTGAGACATCTCTCCATTCCCAGGATGTCACATTTTTCAGGCAGCTCATCTACATTATATTCCTTTATTTAATTGTAATATTGAAATTTAGGAGTATAAATTGAGAAACTGGAGGGTGCTTTATATTCCTTTCCCATTTTTTTGATTGTTCATTTCCTCATAGGGGGTCAGGTGAAATGAAGAAGGTTATTGTCACTCAAGGCAGTCTTCCAGAGAAAAGTCACATTAAGACAGGAAAGGAGAGGGACATGTAGGTCAAAACAGAGATAATGAAGTCAAGCAAAGATAAATGTGACTTAAATAGGCATTTAATAAGACCGAATCATGTTTAACCATGTGTTCTGGACATGTACCCAACGTGTCAGTTCACTGGCAAATCACCTTAGGGATAAGAGGAGGAAGGAGCATTCTGATTTAGAATCATTGACATTTCTTTTGGGACTAAAGCCTTTCCCATAATGATGGTTTAATATAATCTTGGTCAATTACATCTTCTGAGAGAGCTGGGGTGTAGGGGGGTGCCACCTTGCTGGAAATGTTCAAATCCCATTACACTTCTGTTATTTGTAGCAGAGGAAAAGGTAAAGATCCAAGTGATCCAATTAGGACACAAATGACCAGGTGTCTGTGGTGCTGAATCAGTTTTCCTGTTATGACCAAGAAAACCCAATTTTCATGTTGGCTATAAGCCTATTTTAGCCTTCACTCACCTTTGTTGTTAGCCTCCTGGCCACATTTCAGAGATTCAGCCCACCTCGGAACACTCTTAATACTTTCCTCTGTATTCAAAGAGAATGAGCCCCCACTAGGGAGGAGGTGGAATGACTAGAGAACCCTATTCATCCCCTCCTTTTGTTGCTTTGTCTCCAGAGAGGAGTAGAAAGAAACTGCCGGGATATGAAATACAGCCTCTTGGGAATGAGGAAGTTAATGCAGCCACCTGAATTATGTGTGTGCCACATTTGCATATTGCTCACTGGCAGTTCCTCAGGAAACAACAAATTTTGTATATTTCTAATCATTTTGCAAAATAAGGGAAAGAAGGATGCTACTTCCAATTCTTATCTCCAGAGAAAGCTGAATTTTAGGATCAAAGTTGCTAACATTTAGTGGTAGGCCAAATACTAAAATATATGGGTGCACCTTTAAAAAAAAATTGTGTGTGGTGTAGTGTGAATGTCCTGTGCGTGCGTGCGTGCGTGCGTGCGTGCGTGCGTGCGTGCGTGCATGTGTGTGTGTGTGTGTGTATACATATGGACATGTATGCGGAGACCAGGGCTCAATGTCAGGTTTCATTCTCTATCATTAGTAATGATAATTTATATGTTGAATATCTTGAATGTGTATAATTATATCTGTGTTTCCCTAACTTTTATGTTTATTTTGGAGGGTATCTAGCATGAATTTAATATTATTGTAGTAATCACGGAATTTAGGGGATGCAGTCACTCTAATTCATTGTCAGTTTAAAATCAAGCTGATGTAGTAAGCTCAGATGAAGACCAATTATTAGTGTCTATGTAGTTCATAAAATTGATAACCAGAGAGGTGGATCCTTCTAAGGAAAATTCTAGGCAGGCAGAATGCTTAAAGTTGGTATCAACTTCTCTTTGTGAAGCTTAAGCAATTTTCATGTTGCGATAGGGAAGTTTCACTGTAATTCGTGAGACTTCTAGCTGAGCAAATTGGTGAGGCTTGCAAGCCTTTCTGAAATAAAGAAAATTGGCATATTTTAAAAAGAAAGTTGGCAGATTTCTTAACAACTGCTTTTTACTGAACAAAAGGCTGATATTTTCCTTGATCAAGTTGCAGAAATGCTGTCTGCTCTGTGAGGTGTTTTTTAGAGAGAAAAATTACACATTTCATCAACCTGGTTCGGCTGGTTTTCTGTTTTGATTTTGCTTTCTGATTCTGCTCTGATAAGACCTGGCTAACGAACTTGATAGATCATTGACCCATGGTCTCCGATGCTGCTCTTTGTCTTTCTCACACCCCATCCTGCAATCACTGTGCTAATGTTAATGCCCAGATGATTTTGATCACAAGTTCCTAAGCAGAAGCACATAGGGTGGAGCTGACATTATTAATAGTTCACTTCCTTCTCTTCCTTTTCAGTTTTCTTGTTAGATACACAATGCTGGTGTTGAACTCGGAGTTCCCGAAGAAACAAGACTTGAGGGTATTACAGATACTACATCAGAGTTGGGGGACTAGATTTGGAACATGCCAAGGATTTTGGGTCTAGACACACGCCTCTTTTCTCTTCTTGAAGATGCAGTGCTCAGCAAGAATTGTGATAAAACATGTGCCATGGAGTCAGTAGCACTGAAGCATGGTGTAAAGTAGGCTTCATACATTATTTAATTGTTATTCTGACCTTCAAACTAGAACTCTGGAGCCTCAGCATGGATAATGTATTTAAATAAGCCAGCTGGTCCAAAGTAAAGCATGGACTGACCACAGATTCCTATCTTCTGAGACCAGAAGTTTTATCAGGAAGGTAAGTCATGTCGACCAAAGAAAAATTATGCTTTAAGTTAAATTAAGTGGTCTAAAAATTATCTAGTAATCTCATCTTCACTTTTCAACACATGTCAAATTTGTGTTGGTACTCTCAAAATTAATTTGCCATATGTGTCTATCCCTTGTGCTAGACACTGGAGCAACTGTTAGAGTTTAAGAAACAAATTTTGACATATTTCATACTCTCATGGAGTTCTGCCTTTGATTCAATCTCCCTACTTCAAGTTTTTCAACTTGAACTTCTTTTCAAGAATTAATTAAATTATCTCATTCCATCTTATCATCTGCCTGCTTGTAGATTAGTATGGTGCTCCATTTTATCTTTACTTCATTATATGCATTTAGAGTTTTCTACTCAAAATGTTTGACATCAGTTGTGGACCACACTACAGAAACAAGCACACATCCTTGCTTAATGTACAACACACGTTGCTTCAGAATACTTGCTATGCACTCCTTACAAATCTGGAACTCTTTTCATTCATCAAAACTTTGGGACTCATTCAATTCTCATTTTATTTTATTGTTCCCACGATATCTCTGCCCCATATTTTTTATATGTTAGAAGAAAGGGAAAAAGAGAATGGAAAGAGTGAGTGGGTAGTAGGTGTTTCTTATCTCAAAGTGAAAGAAGCTGTTGCTGGGGAAAAAATAAGAGCAAAATGACTGACACTCTAACACCATCTGTGAGTACAGTCAGCAGCACTGGACAGCTACTTAACAATACTCCTCTTGGAATTTTCTTTCTCCTTTGCGTCCAATTCACAAATAATCCCTAGCAAAGAACTCAGACTATAGGAGAAGGGCTAAATAGATAATTTGTTTTGAATTAAGAAACAAAATATATTTAAATTTTACACATTTATAGTCCCATGGAGTAGTATGCGTCATGACCCCTTGGGGTCAAGCGCCCCTTTAACAGAGACCTAAGACCATTGGAAAATACAGAGATTTACATTATGATTCATGACAGCAGCAAAATTACAGTTATGAAGTAGCAATGACAATTATTTTATGGCTGGTGGTCACCACAACATGAGGAACTGTATTAAAGCATTGAAGTATTAGGAGGATTGAGAACCCCTGCCCTAGACACTAGGAAACAGCAAGATATGTTGCTTGAATGCTGTTGTGGCATTAATATCGATCAAAAGAAATTCAATAAAAATGTTTTATCCATAAAACTAGCAAATGCTTTAGCAATTCATTATGTATCATTTAAAACGGCAATCTTATGCTTTGTTCAGTCAGACAGAAACACACACACACACACACACACACACACACACACACACACACACACACACACACGCTCAAATGCTGCACTATTTTTACCTGTAACTAATCTGGTAATGTCTGTCCACCCTCCATGGTTTAACCATCAGAAAGGAGCCAGAAGAGTGGAACCTGATGTTAGAGTGGACCTTATATGACTCTCTGCTCAGCATTTCTTTCTTTCGACTGCAAGAAAGAGAAAAAAACAGTGAAAGGAATGAAAGTTTTGATGATTTTACTTGAAGAAAAGAAAATGTAGAAAAAATATCAAGGTTGTATAGGGCCAGAAAGGTCAGGCACATTGGTTGTCTGGGGTCAAGGGGTGAGAACAGAAAGATGGAAATAAGATGTCATTTGGAAGGGTATTTTCTCTGGTGAGGTAACCTCTCTGTGGCCTCTAGAAGAGATGATGCCAGAATCAGGAGCCACAGCACTTCTCGGGTCAGGCAAGAAACATAGA
The DNA here is from genome assembly GCF_049852395.1 of Peromyscus maniculatus bairdii. NCBI lineage: Eukaryota > Metazoa > Chordata > Mammalia > Rodentia > Cricetidae > Peromyscus > Peromyscus maniculatus. The sequence goes on along the minus strand of NC_134852.1, from coordinate 203,456,248 downwards.
CAGGCACATCTTACATTCACAGGGTCAGTGCTTGTCCTTCCCCTGGATGAATGCCATGCCCACCAGTTATTTGAATCTTAGATGGTCTTTTATTAAAAACCCAGAGCCAGATATTAGGGTGAAAGCTGAAAGATCAAAGAAACAGATCAGCCAGCCACTAGTTCTTAACTCTACGAAATCCTCACCCTAAAGAGAGTGAGTTCCTGCTTTCTTACGCCTTATATACCTTTCTCTGTCCTGCCATATTACTTCCTGGGATTAAAGGCATGTGTGCTACCCAAACAAAGGCAAGAGATCTCAAGTGCTAGGATTAAAGGTGTGTGCCACCACTGCCCTACCTCTATGTCTAATCTAGTGGCTGGCTCTGTCCTCTGATCCTCAGGCAAGCTTATTAGGGTACAATATATATCATTATTCCCACCCACCAGTCTTTGATGTAGACTTCATTTTCTTTTATTATTTACTTAATATAGGGGTACATTTTGTAGTATTCAATAAATAATGAATAAAAATTTCTTTCAGGTGATGATCCCTCCCTATATTCCAAACATGGTCCTTATGCTCTGGTGTTTTTTATTTTTTGTTCATGTTGGTATATATATTTAAAACCATACATTTTCATATCTGTCTCCAAACTGTCCATATCACTAGGTAGTCTTTTTTTTTTCTCTGAGTGATATTTTCTTGGCAATTGCTGTGATTTCACCTAAATGAATAGCCCTGTGGCTTTCCCTCTAAACTGGTGTTTTATAATGCTATTAAATTACAGTTAGCTGCTTAACTTTTAATGTCTTTCTCTCCAATCTTACAATAATGTGATAACAAGCACCTTCCAACTTTCTCTGTTGTACTTTTCTTTAAATAACTTAAAAGCTACATGGAATAGCCTCAAATATGCCTTTGAATGGATTTTATGTTTGAAAGTCTAAGTCCCTGATTAAGAGCAGGGAGGGTACTTACATCTTTATGTCATTTCTGGGTGCTTCTGCTTTGCCAGTATTGGGGTAACTTTTATGTTTTTTTTATAACATTTTATGTATTTTTCTTTTATGGAAAATGGGTCTTAGGATAAAGATAAAGTGATTTTATTTTGCTGAGTGCCTACTGTGCCACACACACATGTACATGTCATCTCATGTCCTCTGAGAAGCAGGGGATACTACATTCAGTTTATAAGTGAAGGTGAAGCTCAGAGATACAAAATAAACTGCTTGAGATTACATGGTAAGTAAGTAGTGCATTGTAAATTTAAATTTCTGGCTGTAAAGACGCTTGCAATCTTTACTCTACCTTGTTACCGTCTAAATCGAATTCTGTCTTCAGTGTTGTTTATTTTTTCTCTATCCTCTTCATTTTGACACATATGCCATAAACAAAACCAGTAATTCCCATCTCCCCCGTTCTCCTGCATAGAGCAAAGCCTCCTACTTTTTGTACTTAAGATGTGAAATATGGAAACTAAGAATTTCTTTGCTGTGGCCTACCCTACAAGAAGTGTTCTATGAAAAATTAAATGAGTTTGCTTGAATGTGGTTAGCCTGCTTCCCGCATTTTCAGTTGTATCAATTTGATACCAGTGATGCATGGCTGGTTTGGGTGTCCGTGCTTTGCCTCCCAAATCAGCAATCTCTGTTTTCACAGAAAGAATCATCTCTGAGAGAAAAGCAGGTGGGAAGGGCCTGTTAGTCTACCCTGTGCATTATTAGATACTTGCTAGGTCTTTGTTTGATCCCAATTCTGAATGTCTTATGTTATGAGCTTTGGCCTCTTGTGATAAACTAAATAAGTATTATTCCTGTGGTTTGCTGAGTCTGAATATCTTTTTGCTTATTTTGAATCTGCTAGCCTAAATTACATTCGCATCATCAGATAATAGAATTGTATTATATAGTCATTTCTTCCAGGTACTTACTTATAGCCACTGATTTTTTTTATTAGTTTCTTTCTTTGTTCATGTGTTTATTCATTCAACAAATAGGAGCTCCCTGTGTGTTCTATCCACAGCACTGTAGAGGATGTGTTCAGATGCACCAATGCATGATGTATGGTGACACAAGATACTTTCTATTTACTACCTACTCTATAAAACCATGGTGACTAATTGTATCAGATGTTGGATGTATTCACCTGCAAAGGGAGCCTCAAATTAAATAGTAAACATGATAGTAACACAGATATACAACAAGTCAGACTATGATAAGATAACAGTGTGATAATCACCATCGATGACCTGCATTTTTGCTCTGAAAAGAGTTTCCAGAGGCTTTGCTGTGTGAGAACAGAATTCACTTAACCCTGATTACTATTGTCTCCACACACAGAGACACTGTCCTCTTATTTTCTGTCTCTTTGTGTGTGTGTGTGTGTGTGTGTGTGTGTGTGTGTGTGTGTGTGTGCATACACTTGCAGGAGTGCAGGTGTGGGTCAGAGCCCAACATAGGATGACTTCCTGTACCATCTCTACCTTATTTTTGAGACAGGCTCCTACTTTACATGGGTGGCTGACAAGCCCCTTGTATCTGCTTGCGTATGCCCCCATCAGCATTAAAGTTACAGGCATGTGATGCCACACAAGGTTTTATCTATGGGTATTGGGCTTGCACTGTAAGGATTTTATACATGGAGCCATCTCCCCATTGCCCACCACTATATTTTATTAATAATTAATATAATAATTCTTTAATGCAACTTAACCTACTTTGACTTAATTTGTAGCAAATCTACTCCTCTGGTTATCAAGTAATGTGTACTATAACAAATTCCTGTAGGTAATTAGAACACTTTCTTTGGAATTTTGCATGTTGTCCCAAGCATTCAGGATCTGTGGTAGCTTCTTATAACACATTCCATGTGTAGATGGGATTACTCTGGAAGGAAAATGCTTCTTATTGGGATAAATAAATGTTGGTTAATAAGCAGCTTTCAAATTTGTCTTTATCCAAAATGAAATGGATTTTGTGTTCATCTCTCCAGAGAATCTATTCAACAAAAATATTATATTACATGCATTGTACTATGTTTGGGAAATCACAGAATTAGGAAGTTCAAATGAAGCTGGATTGGTTGACCTACTACATGATTACTGTTGGAAAAATGTTTTGTTCTTATAAATAGTGAGATGTTCAAGTTTGTCAAGTGCAATGCTATCTTTATGATTATGATTATTATTGAAAATAGATTCTTCTCTCATACAATATACAGTTTCCCTTCCCTCTGCTCCTTCCAGATCCCTCACCTCTGCTCTTCCCCAGATTTATTTCCTCTTAGTTTCCCTTCAGAAAAGAGCAGGCCTCAAAGAGACAAGAACCAAACACAACAAAACAAGATATAGACAAGGCACAGCCCTCATATTGAGGCTGGACAAGGGAACCCAATAAGAGGAAAAGAGTCCTAAGAGCAGACAAAAGATTCAGAGACACACCTGCTCCCACTGTTAGGAATCCCTCAGAAACACCAAGCTAACAGCCATAACATACATGCAGAGGACCAGGTATAGACCCATGCAGGCCCCATGCTTGCTGCTTCAGTCTCTGTGAGCCGTCATGAGCCCCACTTGATTGATTGACTGGAACTTGTTCTCTTTGTATCCTCCATCCGCTCTGACTTGTACAATCTCTCCTCCCTAACTTCTGCAGAATTTCCCAATCTCTGAGGGGCAGGGTGGGCTACCCAATGTATACCTCCAATTTAGACTCTCTCTGCATAATGTCTGCCTATGGGTCTCTGCATCCCTCCCATCTGCTGCTAGAGAAAGCCTATCTGATGACAACTGGACCAGGCACTGTTCTGTAGCAAAATATCATTAGGAATCATTCTCTCTCTCTCTCTCTCTCTCTCTCTCTCTCTCTCTCTCTCTCTCTCTCTCTCTCTCTCACCAATTATGTTTGGTCTACCTTAGGTCTCTGCAAGGATATCTTCAATAAACTAGTATTTGTGTCATCTGAATGTATTCAGAAATACAAGGGAGTATTGATATGAAGCTCCGGATCTTGATATCATTTGTACTCCATAGCAGATGCATAACTATTCGTGGTTTCTTTTCATTTCTCTCTTTCCTTTTGTTTCTTCAACTCTGCTCTTTTTTACTTTTCTCTTTCCTCTTCTTCCCTATCATTTTCATTTGTTTTCTAATATTCTCTCTTCCTTCCTTGCTAGTTTGACATAGTGCCTCAGTATTACAAGTGATGGGATTATAGGTATGCCACCATGCTTAAGTCTGCATGTTGATTTCATTGGCCCTAAGCTAAGAAAATCTAAGTTCAGTATAGTGTTCTCTCTCTTCCTCCTCTCCCCTTTTCACTCTCTTTTCCTCTGTCTCTGTCTCTGTCTCTGTCTCTGTCTCTCTGTCTCTGTCTCTCTCTGTCTCTCTCTGTCTCTCTCTGTCTCTCTCTCTCTTTCTCTGTGTATGCGTGTGTATGCAGGTGCACAAGACTATATATATAGCAGTAAGTCAACAGAAGTCTATTTAATGTTGTGTCCACTTCAAAGAATGATAGTAGTACTTTCTTGCCTGGCTGCATGACCTGTCTAGCTGCAGGTTTGGGAGCTGGTTGACAGAATCAGTTATGGTTCCATCTCATGGAATAAGCATTAAATCCAATCACAAAGTAGTTGGTTACCCCCATCACATCAGTGGGAATGTCTTTTCAGGCAAGTTATTATTGTAGCTCACAGGATTCATAGCTGGATGAGATAAATGATAGCTCTTCCAGTAGTATGCATAGCACCTTCCATTATAAAAGCTAGCTGGTTGGGATGGTATGTTCAGGTCATTACCAGATGGATTTCTCCATGTTGTATGATACAAGTATGTAATATCTTCAGCTGTAGGATCTTGCTAGGAGTTCTCTGGAGTGTAGCCAATAGCATTAGCAATAACCAACCCACCCCCATTCCCACCTCCTGTAGGGTTAGTTGTCACTTTTCATATTCCCCAATTTTTAAATGCATTTCTAATCGTTGTTTTAAAGTTTTCTTACTCCCCCTTTTGACTATCACATGTGATGTTTCAGCCACCAGGAATTCCACTTTCTTCCATGACCACTGTGTACTGAAAACCTACCATAAGGTCTCTGGATGGATGTCCTACGGTTTCTTGCCATATCATTCTCTACACATACTATGGTTCATGTTCTCCATACGTCAACTGAGCTATCCCCTATTTAATGCATTCTTGAAGCTTTATAATGGAGCCAGCCTTAGATTTACCCCCAGAACTCAGTTCTCCATTTAGATATGATAGGTGCTCAACACTAAGTAATGTAGGGGTTTCTCGGTGACTGATAACTGACTGTTAAATTGTTATTTTGAGTGTTTTCAAAATATGTGTTAATTGTTGGTGAATAAAGGTGGGTTTTCTGGCCAGTGCTTGTTTTTCCTTTTGAATCTTTTGGATAACACAATTGCTGTTCAAGTCATCCTTGGCTCTTTCAGGTCTGTCTTTCTGGAGCATATCTCCCTCACACTGAGGTTATAACACACTTGGAAGATCATTATTGATTATCTCTGGTACAAACCCTGGGTCTTCCCTTTACTATGACCTACATGCTTATATGTCTCCTTAGTATGGGAAGCAGTCCCTAAAGATGAAGATGCAACAAGGTCACTCAGTGAAATTGGCAAAGTATGGCTTAACAAAGGATGGAGAGTGTTCATTCTGGGATCATATAAGAATAGGTCTTTTTCCCCAATGCACGATTACAGGAGCTCCACTAGCCTTCCTCTTAGGAGTAGACACCTCTGGATGTGTCCTGTGAAACATACTTTTCTTCTGGGAACATCACACTGGCTTGCCTCCATCCTCTCCTTCTGTTCTTAGTAGAGCAGTCCTCATGCTTCAGAGCCTGCAGGACTGTGCTGTGAATGTGCAGCATCTGCCCTGATCAGAACTCCTTCTGGAAAACAAGACCTTTCAGGCCAACAGTATTCAATTTCTAAATATTTGCTAAAAACCCACATGTAATTGAGAATTCTAACCAATTATGACTGCCAAGCCAGTAAGATATAGACCTCATGCAAGATGCTGAAGACTCCTGAGAATTTATTTGGTTATAGCAAGGAAAACTGAGCAAGATTGGGCAACATCAAATCTCAACAGCATCACTTAGCACTACAAAAGAGTCATACTTGTGTATTCACTTCTTCAACTTCACAAATATACAAACGAACATGTCTCCATGTTGTTTAAGTTTTCTAGAATTTGGCTTCTGTCATTTGTGTCTGAAAGGTTTCTGATTCATCCATCAAGGCAGAGAAAGACCTTGTCTGTAATCTTTTGTCCAAATAGAAAAGTAGCTTTCGAGTTGATTTTCAGTGAAAAGATCACCAGCTGTACTTGGAGATTGCATTCTTTTGAGAGAGGGCCCATGGCAATGGCCACAGGTGGTTGCAAGAATTTGGCCTTTGAGTCATGCATGAAGTTGCACAATGAGGCATTATAATGACTGACTCTCTGGGATTTCCTTTTTGCCTCCTACCAAAATGCAAAAGCCTACATACACAGATGGCATATTTCATTAATACAAACAGAAGTCCAGGCAACAGATGCTTCAGGGACCAGGGGAAAGGAGATCTCTATATTTCTCCAACAGCAACAACTTCAGTGACAAATTTTTCCTACTGAGCATATTGAACCAAGAGCAGAGAACCATGTAGTTTTCAAGCCTTAGGCACTCCATGGTATTTAAAAGATGGAAGATCAGAGACATTATTTTTGTACAAAGAATGCTAATGGATAAGAAGCTGTCGTTGAAGAAAAGAAAAAAAAGAAGAGAGAGAGAGGAGAATGCCCCATAGAAGTTGAAATATGCTCTGTGGATTACATAGACTGCTACTGCTGGAGTTCAGTGATTGTCAAGAGTGCATACATTAATAAAAGCTTGTCAGGGATATTGACCTCTGCAGTAGCAAAAACACAGCCAGGCCAGTTGTTTGCACATTGAGATCAGTGTTAGGATGACTGTGTTTCTTTCTTTCTCATGTTATCTTCTGCAAAATACAGTGCACCAATAATTACTAGCAAGCAAGAACTGATTCTCTGTCTACCTGTGATTACTTTACATTAAAATTCTCTTCTAAACCTCTAAGCTAGTTCAAGGAATAGCACTAAATCATAAAAAAATCACACAAGGCTTTCTGATCATACTCTCCTAAGATCAGCTTGGCTTTGGACAAGCACCTGGGTGGGAGTGTGGACAGGAGACATGACTGAAAACAGAAAAAGCAGACAATGGCTTTATACCATTTTGATGCTTTGCTGAAAGATTCAGAGCCAGCCATAGTAGGCAATATCAAGTGAAATTTCTATGACTTCTCAGTAGAGGAAGCCTCATCCTAATAATATATTTTCAGTAGTGGTTACAGAGTATTTTTCTGTTCACAGACACGAAAAATTTGCATTACTTTTCATACTTTTTCACTTGCTCACTTTGGTAGTGTGCGCATTTGCTGCTGATTCAGTTGTCAGCATTGAAAGGTCTGAGTTAGGCTGAAGAACCACTGTTCTTTTGCATATAATAGGCAGCTGCCTGGATTCCACTGGCTTTGCAAAGCTTTTCCTTTCTTTCCTTTTTCTTTTTATGCTGAAGAAAACCGCTAATGAAATGTCCACTGTGCTGTAGGAAGCAAAACAACAGAACCTTTAACAAATCCTGCTTAGGTTTCCTTTTCTTGAGTAATCCAAAGACTGATATATTAGAAGCTCTAAGCCCTAGTGATCTAAGACTAGTCCTCCATCTGGAAAGTGGTCTCAGTGCATGCAACTTGCTTGTCCCATATGTCCTGACCCAGATCATCAGCTATTATTCCAAATTTCCTTCAGTTAAAGGTTCCCTTAAAAGCAGCTCTGAGAAGGTTAGGCATGCAGTTGAGTTTGCATGAGATGGGCCACAGTTTTTTTTTTTTCCTCTCTGTCTTTTAAATCTCCTTATAGAAAGAAATCCATGATCTCATTGAATAAATAAGATAATAAGCTGTCAACAATTATAAGTGTCAAAACTGCAATCATGTCTTACCAACTAGACATTCATTCATTCTTCCTTTATAATTAAATAAACATAAGTTGTACTACTCTTCTTTTTGAGAAAAAGTAGGGAGCAATCAAGAGTCCCTTAAGGTGCTCTAGACCTAAGCATTCTACTTAATGCTTTCTAATTTGAAGTTACAGCTTTCAGTTAAGAAAATTTTATTTCTCAACCTGGGAGAGAGGGAAGTACATTCTTAATAGAGGGTTTTGAAGTCATGGTAAGAATTTTGGCAAATCAACTTTTGATCTTATATGCTATTTCTTTGTTCTTTCTCCCAGTGTTTCTGTCAGAATCAGATCTTAAAATAATGTCAGGAGAGAGTAATAGGGATACAGTCCACTAACTGCTGAAGTCCTGGATTAGGCTGGCGCTCACTGCTTTGTGCAGTGTTCAGCTTGAATAGCTCAAGATCAGAACTGCTTACCCACCAAGGAGGGTAACTTTTAAATCAACCTTACCAAAGTCTAATTTTAGAGCTCTTGCTTGAGAGTTGTGCTAAATGATGCTTTTTCTGGTGTTTCTAGATACAGGATAGCTTTGACTCTAGCATAAAGATCACCTAAGACATTATTTACCTGTGTACAATTGCATTCATGAAACATAGCCCAGTTTGAAAAATTAATATTAGACACTATTTGAGATTAAAAACAAAACAAAACAAAATCCAAAACATTTAAATATATTGACATTACGTTCACATTCCCCCAAACCCACAGATTTCTTAAGGGAAACCTCTCATATTTATCCTATAGGCTTGTAAGTCATTGAATGCTGTGGCTGCTGAGGTAACAGAAAGTTCTGTTCTCTTTGCATATACAAATGTGAAGACTTGTCTCATATTATGGTTGCAAGGAAGCTAATTGAAGGAGTAGACTACCAACCCCTTTCTCTGAAGTTGTCAGTGTGTTATGTGTGCCCTATCTAAATTTTATGATGGATGAGGTAAGAAACCATTTCTGTTTTGCTTGTATGTCTCCTTCTTCAAGTCGATGCCTAGAATATAGAAGGCACTCGATACACATTTGTTAAATTCATCTAAAACAAAGAACAGATCTCGGTCATTTCAACTCTACTACTATGTGTCTTCAAGACTTCACTCTGAGTGCATGGTTCCTTTAGGAGAGAAATGTAGAGTTTGCAGATTTCAGTAGAGTGGCATAGCACATCAGTGGCCTGATTGACAGGCAGGACTGAGAGAGGGTGTAGGATGAGTGTGAAGTATTTGCTTTTTCAGCACTTGCTATCCTCAAAACATGTGCCTGTTCCTCCTATGACCATAACCTGTGGCCTTGTGGACTGTGTTTTCAGTCTCAGTGTCTGCATTTTAAGACACAGGTTATAGGCTAGGAAGGTGGGAAAGGATCTCGAGGGGAAAATGGAAATGACCCTTGGTTTTATGACATTGTTCTGTAGACATGAAATTGGAACTAGAATAAATGAATGATTTGCTCAAAGGCCTGAAAGAGAGGAATTGTAAAAAAGATTTATAATTTAAAAAATTGAATTTGTGACTCCTTCCTGTTTGTTTTCCTTCTTAAAATAAAGAAAAAGTTGAGCATGACAAGTGTGCACAAAGATATTTCTGTGTCTTATGAAAAGATACTACTGAAGAATGTGGAGTATTTTTAAAGTACATTAATTGTTGTGTAATAGAGTATGAAGGCATGGGGGGTTGTGGTTGTGATGCAATAAAAAGTGAAAACGGGAAATTATATGAGATATCTAAATGAGAAGTGGGAAAAAGGTTAAGGGCAGTCTTGGGTTGAAATGAGTTTATAGCTGATGATATTAGAAGTTTGACTTTTAGGGACAGTTTTCCAAACCTTTACGGAGTGCACATTATTTGGCAAGCTGTTTTGTTAAAGCCAGATCCTTTTGGAAAAAGAGGACACATCAGTAATGTATGAAGAAAGACAGAACTTGAAGTTGGCTGCATGGCTTACCACAAAGCATATCTCATCTACACTTGTTTAAGCAAATTGAGTACCTTCAAGGCATCTTTCTCCACTCCATAAATGCAGATACAATGTAACTATCTGCTTATTGTATTTAGGATGACTGCGGTACTGGGACAGATGAAGTTAGTTGCAAAGCATGTCAATTTAGTAAAGTTTGTGGAGGATATGGTTGTTTCTAGTTGGATGGGAATGGAAATGAGCCATCGAGGGTTCCATAAACACAAGAGGAAAATTCCTGGGCAAGTTGTGAAGTATCTTTATCCTTGAGCCTTTATGTTGAAAACCACACACAGTTTGAAAATAACTGTTGGAGTTATATGTTTCATTATAAGAAGAACATGGAGTATTTTCATATTTGGCTTTATAATGTTTTAGCTGAATCACTTTTAACATGCTTCTTCTTGGTAGAGAGGCTAGCATTTTATTCAACTCTTGAATAAAACTCCTCTACTTAGCAATTTGGTAACTTTAAAATGTTTCATTCTACTGTAAAACTCAGCACTGATAAATCACTGGCCTTACATGGAGAGTGGATTTAAAATTTATACCCCGCGGCTTAGGTAGGTAGAAATATAACTTTATTTCCTTATAACTAAATACTGCTTGCTCACCAGCACCCATTTCTGTTTAAAGGGGAGACACTCAGGACATTTGAATTTATCTTACTCACTCCCAGTTAAAATATATCACTTTTAACTTAAATTCCACTCTATAGAACAGACAATCTATCAAGATTATTTCCTGACATCTTCTTTTCTCCCATGCTTGAGTTTGGGAGGACTATGAGGTTAGGGGCAACTTATGGCAGGATGAAGTGGGGACATGGCCGTGGGTCAATATATGCCCTCTTGTTCTTGGAGGACTGCATTTGACAGTGTTTCTTCTTGTTCATACTGACTGGTCACTGCATCAATCACAAGTGAGGCCAGTTGTGTTTTGTTTCTTGGTGTTACACATTGAAGTTACTCTGCTGGGATGCAGAGCCCCCATCATAATGCTTGCTGGTGCTACATTTTATTTATTAATCTATTTTCCTCTAAAACCTGGCGTGTTTGCATTTAATCCCTAGCTGGATTCTCTCTTCCCCTAGCACTCCACCTGATCTCGGTGATATCAGTACCACATATTGGTAACTGCCCAGGTGGGAAGAGACACTGAAATACTGACTTCCTCCCTGTTCCAGAAGGAATCAGGTAAAGGAGTCTTTCCTGCTCACTTTCTGTGAAGCTCCCATTGCACCCAGGACTGAAAGTTTTCAGCTCACAGATGGCAGTGTTGACCATTCTCAGGTCACCAAAAATTTCTTAGAACCATTTGCCTTCAAGGTTCTTCCTCTTCCCACCTCTTCTAACGCTGTTTGGTCATTTGTCAGCTGGTGATCTGTGCCATTTTCTGCACAGAGCTCCTTATGCTCTCTGATTCTACCAAACACTGGTAAGTGAAATCAAAACAAAAACCACTTCTATATTTTATGTATCCAATCATTGATAATCAAAATATTTTTATTTCTAAATTTCTTTTGTAGCTAGTCATTTTAAAAAAAATAAGAGAAATAATTCTGGAAATCATATCTAGATGATACCTCTCTTCCACCTTGTGCTCTATTATCTGTTGTTCCCTCTTTTGAGACTATCTGCCTCATTCCCAGGTTGTTTTTTTTTTAATGTGTGTGGGGGCACACATGTGTGCACACTTGTTTGTATTTGTGTGCATATTCATGTGATGGTCAAAATCAACATTATGTGTCTCCCTCTGTAATTCTTCATCTTTTTTCTTGAGACAGGGTCTCTCACTGAGCCTATAGCTCATCCATTCTGATATGCTACTGGTCAATGAACTCCACTAATCCACATGTGTCCACCTGCTCTATGCTGGGATTTCAGATGTGTTCCACTGCACCTGGCTAATGGGTGATAGAGAACCAAACTCAATTCCTCATGCTTGGGAGGCAATCCATCTTCCCACCTTTTCCTTTTCCCATTCCTCATGACACTATGAGGACTAAGTCTTCTTAAGGGGAAGACAGCATATTTCTACTAAGAAAGAACATAACTTAGGCAATATGAAAACAACACCTGGAGTAATAGATTGACCTGATTAATGTTAATTTGAATGAAAAGTTCTTTGAAAGGATTTTTGGACAGTTTGGGTTTTGTGTAATTGAAAGCTATTCCTTAAAACACTAAAACTATGTATTTTGCACCCATGCAGTCAATATTTACTGTGTGTTACTGTGAATGTGGTACTGGGATGTAACAAGAATGAGAGAAATAGAAAGAATTTTTTAAATGATACCACTTATATCCTAGTGGTAAACAGAGTATACACACACACACACACACACACACACACACACACACACACACACACACACACAGAGAGAGAGAGAGAGAGAGAGAGAGAGAGAGAGAGAGAGAATGTATTACATCTATCTAAAGAACTAGCTTAAGATTATATATGTATGTATGTATGCAACACATGAAAGATTATATAGTCATCACTGTTGTGGAAAAATAAAGTAAGGAACAATGATGGATTGTTTGGGAGAAGCAGGATTTTGCAGTTGTATAAAGGATGAACAGAACTAACACTTTTTTTTTCAGATGCAAAATAGTTAGCCATCTGTACTGCCTGGTAGAGAGTAGAGCAGTGGGTGAAAATTTCTGGGGCTGGAAAGTACATACTTTTTTCAAAAAGAAGCACGGAGGTACGGAGATTGCCACTGAAGAAGAACTAGTAAGGAAGAAAAGAGGAAGGATGAATATGTAAATGCCATGATGACATATCATGGCTAGGCAGACTGTGTAAGACCTTGTTGCCATCACTGACTGTGGCTTTTTGTCTGAGTGAGATGAGGATGTATTGGAAGATTTTAATTTTGTAGGAACATGCACACAAAACTTTCTTTAACAGAGTGACTATGGTTGATTAAGGAGTGAAGGGGAAGGGGTAGGAGGGTGTGATGCTGTTCCAGAGGCTGTTTCAGAGATGGAAACAGTTGATATTCATAGCTTTTCAGCCCGTAGATGCTCCAGACAAAATAGAGGAAGTGCATAGATGCTGGATGTGTGTGTGTGTGTGTGTGTGTGTGTGTGTGTGTGTGTGTGTGTGTGTGTGTGTGTCACGTATACACATGGAACCAGTAGAAAAATGTATCTCCATTTGGGTTTATGTTTTAGTTCCCGCACTTAGTAGCTATGAACCTTGGAGAATTCAATGAAAGCCTAACCCATATGAGCTTTGTAAGAATTAAATGAGGACTGAAAAGCATCAATGACAGTTTCTAAAACTGAAGTCATGGGTGGGCATTATTCAAAATAATTGTCATTTTGTTTCTTTTCTTGTCTTCTTTTGTTGTTGTTCTTAAACTGCAGAAATGAAAGTTTGAATCAGATAGCATTTAGTGGTTTTTTGTTGTATTTGGGGAAAGAGGGTTAGTTTGTTGATTTTATTAGTGCCTTGTTTCAGCCTGTGAATCTGGGGATTCATTCCAACAAGATAAAAGTGCCTTCAAGAGTTGTCTGCCATAGGTGCTTAGAAGTAAAATATAGGACCACTTGTTTCTCAAATCCTATTTTTGGCTTTCCAGTCAAAATCCAAGAAAAGATTCTCTTGGCACTGTATGGTATTGAGAAAGGAGGTGTAAAAACAAAGCTGTGATAGCTCTCTTATCTCAAGTTGCTTAGCTCCTCAGCATGGGTACTTGTATGTATCACTTGATCAGTTTCTGAGGGGAAGCTCAATGAGAAACAAGGTGTATTGGACTGCAACTTTCTTATGTCCAAGATGTGTAGCTGAAGTTGTTTTTGGTCCCGCCCAGCTCCTGAGGTCCTGTAGTCCCTCAGTCCTTCAGCGGCTCAGACCCAAATGGACACACAGACGCTTCTTATATTAATTAAACTGCTCAGCTATTAGCCCAGGCCTACCACCAACTAGCTTTTACACTTAAATTCAGCCCATTTTCTGTTAATCTATATGTTGTCACATGTTTTGTGGCTTTACCTATGTGGCATTACATGCTGCTCCCTGGACGGCAGACTGGCATCTCCTGACTCAGCCTTCCTCTTTCCAGAATTTTCCTTGTCTGCTATCCCCACCTCTACTTCCTGCCTGGCTACTGGCCAATCAGCATTTTATTTATCTACCAATCAGAGCAACACATTCACAGCATACAGAATGACATTTCCTCATCAAAGATGGGAGAACAGTACTACTGCAAACAGATCAGAAGTAGTTGCCCTGTGTTCAGAACTGAATATGTATCAAGCCTTTGCTATTCCATCATCTTTCATACTGTGATACAGGTGCTGTATCTGTTTTCCAGATAACAGAGGCTCAACATCTCCCATTTTTCACAGTGTTGTCATTCTGATAAACTTTTGCCTCACATCCTGGCTTTTACTGCAGAGATAACCCACTTTAACATTGGGGAAAGTCACTTTCTGGAATGTCTTTGTCATTGTACAACATGGCAGAGGAAGTATTTGACAGTCAGTCAGTCTGTTTTCTAACCTCAGATATTTCCATTTACATGTAATATAGCTACTAATCTTCCTACTCGAGTATGTACAGACCAGAAATATGCACATGCTGGCTTTGTCACAGTTCTACAGTTGGCTTAAGCAAGAGACATTTTGATCTTCCTTCATCAATCAACTTTCAATATTCTTAAATCACCTTTGCAGCTCTTCTCGGAACTGTCTTGAATTTACTGGCATCTTTTGGTCCTGCATGAGCTCCAAGATGTTCTGATGTACAGAATGTGGTGCACTCTGATGACATTACTTAAAGGTCCACTCAAACACAAAGACAGAATCTTCAGAGAGTGAGTGATGGGTCATGAGACCATATGTTAGCTACTTATAATTAGGGGATGCTAAGATTTTCCTTTTTCACCATCTGAAGAGGGAGATGAGTTGAAGTAAAGGAAATGTAGTTATATGAAGCATTTAGGATTTCACAGAAGAACATCCAGCTGCTGGAGACAGGTAGGTCTCTGGTGGTTATTATATCTGCTGCATTCAGAAGCTTTTAGGCAAAAGCCTCTCAGGTAGGCATTACTGTGGAAGGCAATTGAATCCCAGTGACTTATTCTCCACCTGGCTCCTTTAATGTAGCAGCAAATGAACTCAGTCAGTCTCTACAATTTCAAGTCCATGCCCACGCATAAACTGTTTTAGATGACTTTAAAACTGACACTCCATTCATCTTCCTGAGTTTATGGGACTGTCAGAAGGTCAGAAGCACAGGCTTAGAAACAGCAGAAGAATTATCCTCCAGGAACTAGAAGTTGGTATTTTATCTTAATCTCACCATTCTAGTATGGATCATATAACCCCATCAAATGATAGAACAAGGAGAGGTTAGCATCAGATGAATGATTTCATAAACAAGGGAGTGAAGACAGTAGCATTCACTCAAGCCAAAGGTGTCGGTCATCTTTGATACCAGGACCTCACAAGCAGATACGGAGGGCAGTCCTGTTTATCAGGGAATGTTCAGATACAAAGCTCCCCAGCCCCCCTTCTCTGACAGCATGGGTTATAAAAGAATTCATGCCACCAGTAGCTAAAGGGAAAGATTTGTGTTAAACTGCAGCAAAGCAGAGTTGAAGTAACTAATCTCATTGGTCCCCCACTGCACCCTGAGAAGGCTTGAATCTCCTTTTCTTTACTCTTTAGGAACCTCACAGAGAATATTTTCATGTGAATATTCTCTTTTAGGTAGCCAAGTCTTGTTTCTTTTTTTATACTTACTAGATTGCTGTTTTAGGGAAACTGTGTGTTTGTATACAACATACAAGAGTCTGACAATGTAATTTGGGCCTGTGAGAGTAAACCCAGCATTTCTGCTGCTGATGTCTTTCCTTCTATTACTTCAATCATGAAATCCCTGTGTGGCAAGAAAAAGGAACACTGAACCAAAAAACTTGGCTGTTGTGTCCTGCAGACCTGGATTCTGCATCCTATTCCAGCTCCTCCCTGTCTAACCTTTCCACAATCATATTCATTAAGATGATAGAACTGGTTCATGTCATAAGTGCAGTTAATGTAGCTAACATTCGCTATCATTTTTATCACCTTTCTCATGTCAAGAATTTTCCAGCCCCAGCTAAACGTCTAGGCTTAGTGTTGGAAAGTTCCTCACAGTGAAAAAAATAACATCTGCCTACAGCTTTAAATTTTATAAAATAATTGCCTTCTCTCATTTAGTATTTCTAAAACAATGGAAAGTGAAATTATTATTGTTCTCGGTCATTATTACCATCATTAGTATGACCATTTATGCATGAGAAAGAAGAGGTTATGGTAAGTGATAATCCAAGCCAGGTTACAAATGCAAGCCATTCTGCTCTATTCCTATGTGACAGTACTGAAAAGATTAGTCACACTAGGTAATGAATCTGCCCCCCCACCCCCGCCAGCCTACTGAAGAATTCAGGGTGGTACCTCTCTCTCCATGTACTCCCCTCCTGTACTTCTTTCCCATGGGCCATTGGGCCCACTCTCTTAAGGCAGACCAGGTACTGACCAGCCACTGTGGGGTAAAGTATTCCCTGCTGTCCTAACATGAGGCATAGAATCTTGAATGGGTGGGAGGAGATCAAAGAGGCTTCTTGATCTCAAAAAAAGGGAGCGGTGGGGTGGATAAGCCTCTGTGTGCAGCCAGTTTAGCTCCACACTGCCTTTGCTCTGTTAGTCCTCTGTGTCACTGTCTCTTCGGTAATGAAGTAAAATAAACCCAGTTTTAAGGGACTGGAAGGGTCTACAGATAATTCTTTTCCTGTCTAGCTTCTGCTTTTAGGTCTGAAAGGAGCTTTAGCAATCTTAACGCCCCTTTAAAAAGCTGTAAAGATAGATGGGATGAGTATTGCTAGGCTTTGGTGCGTTTAATTTAAGACCATAAATAACTTACAGAAACTTTAATTTAGGGTGGGTTTGTGGGTCTTTTTTTTTTCTTTTGCCATTTTTCTTGAGTTCAGTGCTTTATGTGAACAGAGATAGGATTTTGAATGTTGGAAAGATGACAGAAAGCTGTGATGCCAGTTTTATCCTCAGGTAAACTGAGTTTCCTTCACCTCAGAGCATCACACTGAAACTCTCCTGCCGTTTGAAATAGGATTTACCTTTCCCTCTCACACATTTATTCACCTCTCCATTCCTCTTTTCTTTCCTTCCTTCCTTCCTTCCTTCCATCCATTCCTCTCTCTCTCCTTCCCTCCTTTCCTTTCTTCCTCCCTCCCTCCTTTCCTTCCTTCCTTTCTTCCTTCGTTCCTTCCTTCCTTCCCTCCCTCCATTCTTTGTATAAGAAAACTAATTTGTTTTATTTCTAGAAAGTATTTTAAATAAGATCAGTTCTTATGTATTCATGATAGTTTTAGCACTGGTGCTGAAGGTCCAAAGAAAAAACTTATTCCACTTGAGTAGAGGGGGATAAAAGCTAATATGTTTCTACTACTTTTTATTTACCCCAGTAAATCTTCATAGTTTGTGTCAAGTAAAATCTGCTTTCCTATTAGCTACTTCTGTGAAACATTGGCGTTGTTGGTTTTTTTGTTTTTGTTTTTGTTTTTTGCTTCAGGAAAGTTGTTAACAAAACAAAGTTATCAAATTAAAAGACTACAAATTTTATCATATACTTCAATAAAAATTATAGAATTTGATTTTAGAAAAATCATGCTTATTGGTGTTTTATAGTTTAGTTGTTGGTTGGTTTCACATGCTTTTCAGGAGTAACTTTTGCCTATTACAAGAGTCCAAGATTGCAAATGCAACTTGAGGAAAATTAATAGTCAGAACAGCAATTAAGAATAAAATAATACTAGTACTAAGTGGTAGTAATTTATTCTAATTAACTTATATAAATGAATACTATTTGAAAAGATCACATCTCTAATCCTAAACAACCCTAATTACAAAGTTTCCAGAGAAACTAAAACTATGATAATGTCAAGCAGTTCAGTAGAAATCATCATTGTAATTTTATTCTACGGCTCTACCATTGGTGTAGCCAAAACCGCATCCAAATCCCAAATGGATATGTGTGATTGGTTGCGCCAGCTGATTTCAGGTGTCTCTCATCTGTGCTCAGAGGGGCAGAGAAAACACTTGAATGAATACTCAGCTGTGGATATGAGTTGACCTGAGAACAGGTGGATTGGACAGTCGACCAGAAGGCCTATTTCATTATTCCTCAGGTCTCACCATAACCAAGGCTACAACATTTCACATGCATTAAATACACTCTAATTTTCCATAAACCTGAAAGCAAATAGCAGCCAGCATGTCTGCCACTCAAACAGGGAAACACCACAGTACTACCAGGTACTTGTCTAGGTGCTGAGCAATGAGCAAAAGTTGCTCTTTGGGCTCTGGTGTTTCTAAAGCTTCTATTTGCCCCTCTCATGTTTATCTTAATTGAGCCTTTCAGCTCTGAATTTTATAGGTAAAATGGTGACTGTAACTACCACTATTGCAACCAGAACACAGTATTTTGGAGAATCAAGTAGAAAACAACAATAAAAACTCAAATCATTTAGAAAAAAAAAAAAAGAATTCCTTTGGTCAGACAATGACGTAATTTGCATCAAGTGAGAAACTGTAGCATCTGAAAGGGAAACTGACTGAGGCTGGAGGAAGGTGTCTATAGACAAGTAGGAGGTCTTATTTAATATTTCTTTTCCTCCTCACCCCTTCTTTTTATTTTTATTTTGCCATATCTTCAAAAGAAATGACACCATTATCCCGTGGTTGAATCTTTGATGGCCATCCATTAAAGAAGGTTCCTGTAATCTTCCATTTAAACTCATTGTCTGTCATTTTATAACCATTATTACTAAGTGTTGAATGTCCAGAGGCTTTTAGTTGAGATTGGAGTGTTGTATGTGTGTCCTTATATATACACTCACGGGTGATCAGTTCTGTTTGGAAAGGAGTTAATAGGTATTGAAGATGTCAAATGCCCAGTAGTGTTATTTAAGAAGTGATGGGCTTAAGCTACATAGATCTGTTAAGGTCTTTGCATTACACTGCATTGCCTTTTTGCTTAATTAAATCATCTTTCTCTAGAAAAATTGCTCATAGGGTTCAAAGATGAAGCTACTTTAATAAGTCCAGACTGGCTACTGTCTATATGAGATGGAATATTTTTTTTTAGAAAAATTATGGGCTGTCAGAAACTTCTGATACGCTTTTATACTTGAGGGGCTAGTCACCCACATCGTAGCAGGTTAAATGTACTGGCCTTTTTCCTTTTTGTGGTGAATAGTTATTTGGTTTCATGAACTTTCAGGCTAAGACTCACTTAAAGTACAAAAGATTAAACCATGGGAAAAATAAAAATAGCTTGCAAATTTTATAACCCTCCTGCTGATGTTTTATTTTTCCTTGTTTTCCTTTATCTGGTAGTGTTTTCTAAGTAGAATTGAGTACTGCAAAGGATTGCTACAATCCAAGCCAGGTGGAGAGACCACCTCACTACCCAGTTTTAATTCTGATTGTATTATTTCACTGCGCTTCCCCTTTTTAAATGTGCTGGACATAGAACTTGCAGCCTCTATAAACTTGGGTGTGTGCTGTGTCCAGCAAGCCACACTCCCGGGTAAGTCATTTTTTTAAAGCTGGTGTAAAAGCACATCAGTATCAGTGGCAAAGACAGATACTGAATATGATGAGTGCACACTTATCTGAATCCTTATTCATGCTTTTGACTTTCCAACGCTTTCTGTGGTTTGATAACTTAAGCTGTTTGAAGAGCTAAAGCATCTAAAATAAGAATTCCAAAATATTCCCACAATTTAAGCTTCTCTATATAAATGTCTCAGCTATTAAAAACTAATATCTTAGTGGGTTTGGATATGCCAATGCCACCCTCTCAAATAACCCATCTGTGGCATGATCTGCATCTTTTGCTCACACCGGAGGTCTGAGAAGTGCATTAACTTGGGGTCACACCTGGGAGCCTTTGTGGCTATAGTCAGGTTTTCCAGTGTTTCACAGTGGATTAGGACTTCTGTGTGAATTGTGAGACTATGAAATGACTTGTCTCTGCAAAGCAGTGAGCTGGGCAGGTATTGTGCTTAGCTGAGCTTATGCAGATGCTTCTCCACTTCCTGAATCCTCTTCCCAGTGAACACAGGCTTTGCAAATCCTTATTTTGACAGCATTTGTGAGAGTGCTTTGGCTCTAAGTCACTTCCAGCCTTTGGACTTCTTTATTCAGCCACATTCTTCTTCCGAACAATAGGGCTTAGAAATCTGTTTGGTAGTAGGGAGAAGGCCTTGGTTTGTTTTATTGTCAAATTCCAATTGCTTTGTGAGTGATTGTAAAATATAGAGCTAGTGTCTGTGCTGTTTCTGAGGCATAATACAAAATGCTCATTGTCGACGCCTCTTGAGAACAGCCTTGCATAGCTGTAAGAAGATTCTGTTTATACTTCCACAGTGTTCAGCCAAGTAGGATCTTCAAAGACTCATCTTAATTGTATGACATACTTTTGGGTGCCACCGAACTTCCGTATTTCCCAGGTTGGGAAATGGAGAAAATGCTCTTGGGAACTTGTTTTTGTTGTCCTATTTCTCTTCAAAAGAGCCCTTAGCATTTTTCTCACCCACACTTCCCTGTAGTCATGTTGTGTGTCCCTTACTGTAACCTCTAATGAGGGTGGCATTTGATAAGAAATGAATTATTTAAGAGCTTAATAAAAATGAAATGCTGTTTAAGTTGTCCAGAAAAGACAAGTTACCAAGTGTGCTTTAATCAGGTTCTAGTGCTTTGCAAACGAACTCCATTTTGTTTGCAGAATGATCATTTAAGTTTCCATGATGCCACTTTGATAGAGGAGACCCATGTTCAGTCAGCCCAGATGCTGTATGCTGATTCTACAGCATGTTGTTAAAGGTTCCTTGAGCTTTCTTAAATTTGGAGTACAGTTTCAGAGTTCCTTTAGATCTAATAGTTTATTTTTAAGCCTAAGAGCAGAAAGGTTGTTAAACTTTAATCTCCACTGCCCCCCTCCCATGTGTGTGTGTGTGTGTGTGTGTGTGTGCTTGCGTCTCTCTCTCTCTCTCTCTCTCTCTCTCTCTCTCTATATATATATATATATATATATATATATATATATATATATATATATATATATATCTGTCTCTATCTCCCTCTCTTGTCTCTCTGTGTCTTTATGTCTTTGTCTCGCCCACTCCCCCAAGTCTGAATAGATTTGGGCTTTTGCTGCTAGACTTTTGTGGACTTGGATCTCTTCAATAAAGCAAAGCTTTTGAGGGCTTCATACCATCCAAACTCTCAGCATGATCCAACATTAATCCAGAAGCTGAGCTTCTGAAATTGAACATTCCCTGGCATTTATATGTGGTAGATAGCTAATGTTTTAATAAGGTTGGAATCAAGAGTCTCATAAACCATTGATTCTAGAACTCCCCAGGAAGTGGAATAGATTTTGAAAGTGTTAGTCCTGTTTAGAAAATCCCAGTTTTTGAAAAAAAAAAAAGTGTTAATGTTTTTATAGCATTTATTTTCTATCACTCAAGCAGGAAGTGATTTGATAAATACATCAAATTCTTGCATTACTGTACTTATATTTGCAATAAGTGAATTTACATGTAAAATTTCCAGATCCTTTACACTGAAAAAATTCAGTTTCTTCTGCCTCTGTCTCTCTCTAATTCCACATGCATACTTCTTTCCTCTCTTCTCTTTCCATGTATATACATACACACACATTCAAACATTTGTGGCCATTATATGCATTGTGTCTTAATGGTTTGGCCTTTAGATTAACAAACAGTATTGCACTTATTCCTTTTAGAACAATTTTCCCACTGCATTGATCATTGAGTTTATTTTAGATAAGATTTCTTATAGTTTTAACTGTGTTTACTTTAAGTTTCTCTTACTTGGATTATAGGACAGTTTACCAAAATCACCCAGTCCTAGATGGACATTCAACATTTTTCTTTTTTTTACTAACATTTTATTTTATTTAAAAATTCTTCTTCATTTTACATACCAACTACAGTTCCCCTTCCCTTCCCTTCTCCTGTCCCTCACCTCTCCTGCCCCCGCTCCCCTCCACTCTTCATAGGGAATAAGGCCTCCCTTCGGTAGTCAACACAGGCTGGCATACTAAGTTAGAAGGAAGGAGAAATGGCTAAGTCTTCCTGAGTAAACTGGGAGAGGGGTAGAAGGGTAGATGGGGTTGGGAACATGAAGGGTTGAGATGGCCAAGTTGGTAAAGAGGTGGAGAGGGAGAGCAATGAAAGAGTTATCTTGACAGAGGGAGCCATTAGGGTGTTAGGAGGAACCTGGTGCTAGGGAAAGCCCCAGGAATCCACAAGGATGACACCAGCCAAGACTCCTAGAAATGGTGTAGAGAGTGCCTGAACTAGCCTTCCCTGTAGTCAGATTGGTGACTACCCTAATTATCATCATAGAACCTACAACCAGTGATTGATGCAGAGACCCACAGCTAAGCACTTGGCCATCCTCCTGGAGTTCATTTGAAGAGAAGGAGGAGAAATTATAGGAGCAAGGATGGTGGACATCTTTCTTAAGTTATGCCCTGAAAGCCAAGCCAAGAAGCCACATGCAAGGCTCTTCAAGTCATGCCCATGAGGCCTTTCTAATCAGAATGTAGATTGGATGACAAAAGACCATTATTCCACTCAAAGGTTTCATGTTGGAATGCTTATTTATTATTTGAATAATTCTTAAGATGCTTTAGCATTCCTCTGACAAGAGAAAGAAAACAGTGCATATTACATCTAACATTCCTGTACTTTAGGAGTTTGTATCTTAGTTTTAAAAGATATTAATTAAAAATATACTAATCAAAATGAGATTTAGTATACCAATTAAAGAAAAAAATTTTAGAAATGAAAGGAAAGTAAAATCACTTGAAAATGTAGCTGAACAAAGAAATACTAAAGAAAAGTCAGTCTCCTTTGAAATGTGTTACAAGATTGACAACCTTCTGAGATCCAAAGGGTGTTGTTTGGATTTACCTTTTCCTGTTGTCATACTCTCCCATTCCTAGCTCCCCTTGGTGATGGTGGCATTCAGCCGAGAAGCATCTACCTTCACTTTTAGTGCAAGCCAAGGCAGCTTTGGCTCTTGTCTCTGCTTTGGCAATCAATGCCCATCCTTTCAGGTGTAAAAGCCACTGGATACCTTAGGGCCCATCTCACATCTGGAAGTACAGCTCTTACATTTTGGCCTTCAAGATTCCTGCTTGAAAACAAAGGACAAATGACTCTTGTAGTAAAACTAAACAAGCCACAGACCAAAACACCCACTGCTCTTCACCTCTGGATAGTACTTCTCTAAGAATAAAATGTTAATAAAAGAGAGAAACACAACAGAAGTATTTAAAAGTTTTTTTTAAAAAGACTTTGTTTTAAAGCTTACCTCATTGAGGCTGTTTCTTTTTTTGCCACAAAGCTCCAGAGGGCCAAAGAGGCTCTCTTCGGACAGGGACAGCTGTGACACCAAGCTTTGAGGACAGGCAGCTATTTGCTCAGAGAGTTTCTGTAGTGCAGATGATATTTATTAAAACACAAAGCGACCCTGAAATTAAAATGAAGGAAAACGGTGCAGTTCCACAACTAATTGGGTGATTTAGAAATGGCACCACTGCTTCTAACACGACAAACAGGAAAGAGCTCTTGTGGGATGCTTTTCTCAGCTTTAAAGGGATTTTCTTTCCTTGCAAACACAGAATTACAATGTGTTGCATGTGATCTTTTGTGAGTGGAGAAGCATTTCAGGGAATTTTTTAGCATTTTCCTCCTAGTATGTGTAGCTCATGGAAATGTTTTATTTTGCGATTTTTTTTTCTTTTTCTCTGTGGCATTTCACATCTTATTCATAGCCTATGATGCAGCCAGCCACAGAAAGGCCAATGATTGTTGGGTAGATCTTGTTTGATGTTATTGATATGATTCTTTTATTTAAAAATTTAGGCTTGCCGGGCGGCGGTGGCGCACGCCTTTAATCCCAGCACTCGGGAGGCAGAGGCAGGTGGATCTCTGTGAGTTCGAGGCCAGCCTGGGCTACCAAGTGAGTTCCAGGAAAGGCGCAAAGCTACACAGAGAAACCCTGTCTCGAAAAAAAAACCAAAAAAAAAAAAAAAAAAAAAAAAAAAAAAAAAATTTAGGCTTGTCATATGTCAGCTCTTTTCCTGTTTCTTTTGTCCCTTGCATATCTGTATTTACACCCACAAACACAGTAAGTGATGGCTGTGCACAGGCACTACATGAAATAGGATTCAAGGTGAGACTCAATTGGTCTACACTACAAAGGGAGAAAGCAGCTTTGAAGGGCTTGTACTCAGGTCTTCCACCCACAAGATGAAAACTTGGGCTAAAAGTATTTGATAACTGTCCTCCAGATGGAGAATCTTGTGAATTAATCTAACAGTGCTTACTTCAATATAGTGATCAGGTTATTTGCTTCACACACAATAACTATAGCTATAACTATAACTATAACTATAACTATAACTATAACTATAACTATAACTATATATATTTATATATATATAATACATATATAGTTGCATATATATGTATGTGAAATATATATATAATATGTATACCTTATTTATAAATGATAATCAGATCAACCTTCAATGAAAGTTCCACTGGAAAGATATTCACAATGAATTTCTCCTACATAAGTCAATTGTATTTACTTTCTGTGACTTGGTGACCTGTAATATTTTTCAGAAAAAAATTCCAGATATTTTCTTTTACTTTACTGAATTACAGAGCTGCTGGGAGAGAGTCTTATAGGAGAGATGGGTAAAGGTAAACAGGATGCTTAGCTCTGCAGCTTTTACATTTGAACTTAAATAGTAGCTGTGATTCCAGCTTTGTATTCAAGATTATTGACTTCTAAATCTCCATTGGTTTATTGATCAGATGGAAATATCAGTGATAACTCTTAATAGAGTTGTTTGACTAAACAGTATGGTAAATGTGATCTATTTAATATGTTATTGTTTAAGAATGGGTAGCTGCAATCATGGAAGAAAAATATATCAAAATAAGAGGTTTTGAATGATACCTAACTTAGTGAGGACCAAAGGGATTTTCTGAATTTCCTGTATGAATGCATTTGAAAGGCAACATTTAAAAGCCTTTGAGATCAACCAGCATCTGCAGGTTAAAACTGAAAGGAGATTGGGTGTTATATCTCATGTGCTGATAATAAAGTTTCATGCATGGATAAAGACAGGAATTTGGTACTGTTTACTTTTCTAAGTATCATAGCAGTGGAACAATGTTAGCTCCTTTGTGCGAATGCTTCTGGTGGAAATGCTCAATTCTCTCCATGTTTTTTTTCTTGCAGAATCTCTGAAGGCCTTTCACATGCAAAGCATCTTATAAAATGATGCACTATTAAGTATGTAATACTCAAACCTAAGCTCTTACCAATTCATATGTTGTTAACAGACCACACAGGAACTTGGGTAAGGAAGTTGCTCAAAGAATACAACATCTTTTGATCTGAGGAAGCAAGAAGGCTTTAAATCACAGGCATTGATTGGTAGTCAAAAATCCCTCTGGCTAATGCTGCCGTGATTTGGGGTCTAGAGTCATGATCTCATTTTACTTGTTATCCTATAGATAGAAGAAGAAAAGGAGAGATATAGTACAGGGGAACCTCATAGGAAGCTCTTGCTTGGCAATGATAAGACTCCACACTGAAAAACAACATTATGTTTAATGTTAGCTACTTAGACAAAGCACTGGGGGTTTCCTCATTCATAGGAAGACTTTGAAGGAGCTCATAAAATACATTAGAAGCAGGTTGTTCAAAATGATTCTAAAAATGGAAAAGAACTCAAATGTTTATTGCAGCAATTTCATTGCCAAGAAACATGGGCTTTACGACCAGAGGGGTGGTAATATATTCACTCGGGTCTCTGAGGAATTTCAGACCAGTGAGAATTATTTGGATTGCATGAGCATAATTATCTTAGAATTTGAGAGCTGAATCTCTTTGTTGTTGTTGTTTTTACCATACATTTTATTTTATTAATCTTTTAGATGTGAGCGACTCAGGAGG
Source organism: Peromyscus maniculatus bairdii (assembly GCF_049852395.1). Classification (NCBI taxonomy): domain Eukaryota; kingdom Metazoa; phylum Chordata; class Mammalia; order Rodentia; family Cricetidae; genus Peromyscus; species Peromyscus maniculatus. The sequence goes on along the minus strand of NC_134852.1, from coordinate 203,430,181 downwards.
AAAGTTGTAAGCCTGCCAAAGGCAAGAGCTGGGGTCTGTCCAGGATGCCTTCATTGTTGGTGGGTAAATCCAACTTCCTGAATATTCAAAGAGCTGCTGTTGGTGGTTGTTTGTGCGATGTCTCTTCTGACTTCCATGGAGCCATCTTTCTCCAGCGGTCTTAGTTAGATGGTCAGGTTGAAAGAATTTTTGAAGAATGGCCTTTCAACCTGCTTCTGAAGAATCTTATCACTCAAACCTTTCATTATTCATATTCTAGAATTGCAGAAAATTTCTTCAGCAGGCTAGTTAACAGGTGTATGAGGGTCTAGCCAGCTTTTTCTCTCCTGGATCCTTGTTTTATCCTGGCAAGATGGAACAAATACTACACGTCAGATGTGATGAGTACAGTAATAGGTGATTGTTCACTTCTTCGCTGTTTATTTTTCAAGAATAAGAACTCAGTTTGGAAGAAGCATCAATGTCAAACCTACAGTACATCAGTCTTGTACAGCACAATTATTTAAAAGGTGAGGTTTTGGTGGCTTAACATTTATGACTCAGTTCCAGATAAAATCTTTAGTGACAAGCTCAAACAGCTTTTCAAAAACAAAAACAAACAAACAAAGATAAAGATCCTATATTTAGTTGGAGGTTTATCCTTTAGAATATTTTCTCATGATCTTATTATTTTAAATAGATTAATAGCTGAAGTACATTTTGTGTAATGTGTGAGGTTACAGTAGATAAAATACAGCAGTTACCTTTACTGGGTTTCAAATAGTTATAGAGTGCACTCCACAAATACAACTACAATGAACATACTGATATCTTTACTGTTAATTTCTTAGCTTATTGTTAAATGCTCAATTATGAAATATGGGGTGTGGTGGCCTTAAAAACTTATGAAAAAGAGATGTCAGTTTCTTAGTCTCATTCATGGTCCCCAAAGACAGCCAAGTACAAGAATTCCTAGGTACAGATGTGGGAGGTGGGGTGAAGAAAGCAACTTCAGCATGAGGATATGGTGCTGAAGGGATGCTTAGGAACTGCGATGAATGGAACATGTGTTTAGACTAGAAAGTGTTTGCCATTATGAGACTTTTTGTCATTGGAGAATGATTTAGTCTAGACAGAGCTGCTGTGCAGGAAGAGCTCACATGTGATGTCCCTATCCCATAATTCAATGTTGAAGACAGTCTCTTTTCTCTTCTTGATAAATTAACTTTGTGCGTGTAGTCTTGTGAATTATTTGCAAGTTGAGCTAGAACTGGCTAGACTGAATGTCTTCTTAATTTTCCTTTGAAAAAAATTGTAAACATATCTTACCCCAGGTGGAATCCCCTTTCATTAGTTGCAGGTTATTTCATACCATGGTCTCCTCAGAAATCTGGCATAGTTACATTGAAGGATTTTGTTGGAGATTGAATGAAGACTTAATCCTAAATCCTTTACAATAGTATTTAATGTCATGTACCACATAGGAAAGACATTTGAAAATTAATATTGGATATTAATTGCTCTAATTTCCCTTTGCGCCATTTATAATTTATATTGATTATAAGTGACTGAAGAACGGTAGCTCCACTGGACAGATGCAGCCTTGAGTTTCTTAGACCTTAAATGATTGCTTAGAACTTCAGGATCAATAAAGAGTTTTTCTAAATTTCTCAATTTGTGCCCTAATGCCCTTCTTTAAAATTTACTTAACTTTCTCAAACAATAATTGCTTCTTCTATAGTTACTATATCTCATAAAATCTTTGTTTTTTTTTCCTATGAGGAGGGCATGTGGACTGGAGTGTTATTTTCTGGAATCAGTAAAGCATAGCAGTGAAGAGGGAAAGCTCTGGACCCAGAGAGACCCAGTGTGCAGACATAGCCTTGTATTCTGCATAGCCTTGGCCCTGTTCTTCATTTCTTCTCTGGTCCAACTCTCCCTTTCTTGACTTTTGAGAGCACATTTATTCATTTATGTGTATGTGTGTGTATGAGTCTGGGCATAAGGAGGTCAGAGGAAAACTTATGGGAGTAAATTTTTCCACCATATGTGGATGGGGATCAAACTCAGGTCATCAGGTTGGCAGTGTGTACATTTACCTCTTGAGCTATCTCTCCATCCCTTGTTCAGTTCTCTTATCTGTAAATTAGTTATAGTAATGGCACTTACATAAGACATGGATTGAGATTTGTTCTGTGAAATGCTTAATGTGATGCTTACTATGAAATGTGCTGAATAAACATTACCAATTAGCAATAACTGACTGTATGAAGCTCTCTATATAGTAAACATTCAGTTAGATTATAAATTTGACAATTGGTAGTAGGTAGATAGTTGCAGTTTGTAATAACTGTGTGATTTAATAGTATTTCTTAAACATTGCTGAGACTGAATTTACAGTGCATACTCTAAGTAGGCGTAAATATGCCACCTAATTGAACTAAAATATTAATATGAATGGTGCTCAATGTTGGAAATTTGATTACTCAAATACTCGCTATAAAAAACTACAAAAATAAGTAGATCATATACAGGATCTCAAAGACATTGAAAACAGTAACAAAACTAGAAGAGAAGATAAAAGAACATAGGACGCTCTGGGTCAGGAGATAGTGGAAGAAGCGAGTGAATGAAATAGAACAAAATGGAAACAGAGCAAATCCCTTTGAGTCTTTCAGAGTTACCACTGCAAGCTATGGATCAGCTGCTTCCATCCTGAAAATATGCACCAGGTGAAGGACATACATCACATACGAGCTCTGCAGCATATGCTTTGCACAGAAGGGCCAGGTATACTAAATAAAGACGCTGTTCTCATGATGAAATAGTGTCATTCCTTTCAATTCCACGATACCTACAGAGCTGTGAAAAATGACTTCAGGGATATGGGTGGAATAATATCACCAACACAACAATCAGTACACAAACCTGAGGAAGGGCTTGAGGGATTTATCACACTGATGGTCATCTCAGTGAGAGACAGATGAAGGGCCTTGCAGCAATACTGGTCTGTGGCTGCAGTCCCAGCCACTTAGAAGCGGGTGATCGTGGGAGGCCAGGAGTTTGAATCCAGCCTGGATAACTTAGAAAGCCAGTCTCTGAAACAAAGTTTACCTCACATATTGTGCTCCAAAAATCTCCATCTGTAGATCTGAGGACTGGAGAGTAAGTTGTATATAGATGTAGTCATGTGAATAAGCAACTTACCCTTATGTATGAGGAGTGCATTAAAGTTTGTTTAGACATAATGTGTTAGCCTGTGTCCAGACTGTTGAATGTGATCCTTGGTATGAAGAGCTTATTGTTCAGGAGACTGCAGTGAGGAAAATTCCCATAATATATTAGTAAGTGTTATTAACAATGTTAAACAGTCTTCCTTAATCGGGTAGGTTTGGAAGATTCTGCCTCAGGAAATATTAAGTTGATCCCTTGATCTCAGAGACTTTAATATGCTGCTGTGCTCTGTGACTCAACAAGAAGAGTATATTGCTAATTAATTTTACAATGGCATAAATATTTAGGGGACATCTCATGGTCTTGAAATTCCACCAAACATGATGCTGAAAACCTAGCAACAGGCTGGTATTTTCAATGTCCCTGGCTATCAGCAGATTCTGGAGGGACATGATCTGAGACAGTTTGTAATTTTGTCAGGTTAGTGTTTAAGTTTCAGGAACTCTGAAGAATGAAGCTAATTAGGGGCAGCTATTCCTCACAGCCTCCATCTTTCTTCCCAGTGGGGTCACCCATTGTAAATAATGAAGCTTTTGTATAATTCTCTTTTCTGACCAAAGGGGCATCAGAAGAAATTCAGTTGATGTGGTTTGTGAAAATAATAAGTCTCCCTAAGAAATCTTAGCCATACAATAAAACTGTAGAGCTACTGAAGAGGGGAATTCAATTCGGCTGTGGCTTTTCTCGATAAGATCACATGCACCATCTGATCAGTGGAGAAACAAGTAAGAATGATTTCACTAAGGAATCTATCGGGTGAAAATAAACAAACAAACAAAACCTGGCTCCTCACTTAAAACAATAACTACTGAAGGCACAAAAAGAAGTAAGTGTGTTTTGTTTTGTTTGTTTGTTTGTTTGTTTGCTAATCAGAGCATAGAAGCTCATAATGTTAGAGAGAGAGATGGACCAGGAAATTTATCATACTGGCATAGTGCCTGCGAACTGTGAATTCAAGGATTCCTGACAGCCTAATATCCTGTTTAGGAATTAATATCTGTTGTCCGTGGGCATACTAGTCTGACCCATCTGATCTCATCTGCTTCTTGAAGCTGAGAGGGATACAGTTGATACTTAGTGGGAGAGCATATACAGTCCTACTTTCATAGAGGAACACTTATTGAAGACTTCTTGTCATCTTCTATGTCAAGATACTTTGTTCTAAAGAAAGTACTGGTGTCCAGAAATTGAGATCCAGAGAGGTTGACACACAACCACTTGCTGAGACCCAGGAATTTAAAGCCAAATCTGCCACTTTCTCATGTTGTCATCTGCACCATCCTGCTCTTTGGTACATAATGGCTTTCTAAATTGAGATTAATGTCAGAACCCAGGTTTCTGGCTTGTGGAATCAATACTTCCATTCTTCTATTTTAACATTAAAAAAATTAAGCATGTTCTTATTCCTGATAAATGGAATTGTCTAGTTTGCAAAATTCCCAATGATTATCCTGAGCATTTTTTCCATGTCAAGGTACTTAATGAAACAAATCAATGGGGATGAATTGTATAGAGGTAGGATATTTCATTTGCTATGAGATGCTTTGAACATCTACAGAGAACACTCAGTGGAGATGAAGAACTGGTATCCATGAAAGCTGTTATACATACCTCTCACTTAAAGGTATACTAACAGCATTATAACAACAAGAGTTTTTTTTCAAAATAGTATAAATAATTGAAGAGAAAGTAGGGAATAGCTTTGAACGCATTGGCACAGAAAAAGATTTCTGAACAGAATACTTTTTGCACAGGCACTAAGATCAACAATTATTTATGAAACTGAGAAGCTTCTGCATGGCAAAGGACACTGTCATCCAGACAAAGGGACAGCCTACAGAATGGGAAAATTTTTTAGCAACTAAATATCCCAAAGAGGGCAAATTTCTAAAATATATAAAGAACTAAAAAACTAGACATCAATAGAACAAATACTCAATTTAAAAAAGGGGGTACAGAATTCTCAAAAGAAGAAATTCAAATGTCTGAGAAAATAGTTTAAGAAATGTTTAACATCCTTAGCCATCAGGGAAATGCAAATCAAAACTACTTAGAGATTTTTTTTACATCCATCAGAATGGTTAAGATAAATAAAACAAGTGGCGCCTCATGCTGGGAAAGATGTGAGTAAGGAGAAACCTCACCCATTACTAGTGGACCTTCAAACTTGTAGAGCCACTATAGAAATCAGTGTGTGGCAGTTCCTTGGGAAGATGAGAATCAAACTATCTCAACATCCAGATGTATGCCCAAAAGATGGGCATATATGAAAAGATGCTTCATCTTACCAAGGAAACTCAACTGTATTCATTATTGCTCAATTCATAAAACCAGAAAATGGAAACAACCTAGATGTTCTTCAGCAGGTAAACGGATAAGGAAAATGTGGTACATTTACACAGTGGAATATTACTCAGCCACTAACAAATGAAATCGTGAAATTTTCAGATAAATAGATGGAACTAGAAAACAATTATCCTGAGGTATCCCAGATCCAGAAATACAAATACTATATGTATTCACTTTTATGTGGACATTAATTTTTAATCAATGATAACTAAGCTACAATTTGTAGAACCACAGAGGCTAGGTATAGGGTAAGGAAGGGACTTGGGGGAACAGATAGATCTCATTAAGAAATGGGAATAGAATAGATAGTTGTGGATGGATGATAGGGGTGTAGAACAGGAGAGTCAAATGAAGAGAGGGAGAAAGGGGGATGATGGAGGGAATATAAGAAGAAACAGCTAAAATTAAGGGCCATTTGAAGGATGGTATAGAAGCTTAATACAATAGAGGCTTCCTAAAATATGAAGCATATATAAATGAAATCACAAAATAATGGGGGGAGGAGGGCAGAACTACAACTGGCATCTATTGTCATCTAATAAAGCTTCCAGTACTGGGAATGAGTTCATCTAATTGAGTTGTTGGCCAAATGGATCCCATGGGAACCCCCAAACTATTCAGGATTTTGCCAAGACTGTAGGTTGCTTTCCATATACTAACAGCAAGGCCCTATTCCTGACAACATCACCTACACAACTCATTGAACATGGAGAAACCAGGCTAGTGCCTACATAGAGCTTTCAACCCTATGTGCTAGTGTCTGGTACAGGAGGATACTCTGCATGCTAACAAGAGAGAAGTGTAAACAGCAACCCAGTCACCAAATCTTGATATAGAATGGTGTGCTAGTGCAATGGTGGCACAAAGCTTATGGGAGTAACTAACCAGTATGTTGTTTGACTTAAGGCCGACTCTAAGAGATGGAACTCATATCCAGCATTGATTGGGTGACCTATAATCTGACACTAAATAGCTGAGGGACCTAGAATAAAATGAAATAATACTGTTCAACTAAAACTGATCAACCATCATTAAGGACATTTCTGCTCTTTCCGTATTCGCTCTGTACTTCCCCTCTGTGTGGTCTCTCTGTCTTTCTGTCTCTCTGTCTCTCTCTCTCTCCCCTTCCTCCTCATAAAGCTCTAAAAAGGTTAAAAAAAAGAAGTTTCCTCCTGTAGAAGACAGGAAAAAAATATACTGAAACTCACAGCCAGACAGTGATGGACTTTGGTGTAGCTAAAGAGGGTAACTACAACAGACAGTAAGGCTCTTAGTTCTGATCTCTTGGCTTTCTTCTTTACATTGGTTCTGTGTTTCTTATTTAATAAGATGGTTGGTTACATCTACACTTTGGAACATACCCCTAAATGAGATGTCTCCATCAAATTCCTTCCTTCAGGACACAGAGAACCGTGGGAGAGAGGAGCTAAGAAGAGTTAAGAGCCAGAGAGGGTAAATGGCACCAAGGAAACAAGGCCCTCTAAGTTGACAGGACTGACAGACATGTAAACTCAAAGTGACTGGGGCTCACAGCGACATGGATAGGACCTATACAGGTCTGTAAAGGTCTGCAGTTTAGCTCCTAGAGCTGAATGGAGAACTGGACACGTCCCCATCCATGGTCCAGAGGCAATCTCAATTGATAACCACTTGCAAATGAAAATTTGGTTTTCTCAAAGGGAATCACACTGGGAAAACAAACTACTCTTAAGGGTAGGCTGCATGCCCATCAGAAGATGGTCAACAGAAAAAACTCAAGTGCATCTTTAGAGGTTCCTTGTCTTATGTCTTATAATGGCTTCTCAGGGCTTTGTTTGTTTGAATTTTTAAAATTTATTTTGGTGTATGTGTGTGTATTCTTTTTCTTTTTATCCTACAGGTTCTTTGCATATATATTAATGACTTCCAGTTTAGTATTTTTATGGAATTCCCAAGTATATGAACTCATATCTCTGCAACTATATCTGTTTCTTTTGCCTTTTCTTGGGCTCTTCGTCTTCTGTTAGTTCTTTGTCCTTTTTGATGTGTGAGTTTTTGTTCTATCTCATTTTATTTTACTATTTTCTCTTAGAAGCTTGTTACTTTTCTAATGAGAGACAGAAATGTGATGGAGCTGGATGGGAGGAGAGTCAGGGAGGAACTGGGAAAAGTAGAGAGAGGGGAAACAGTAATCATCAGGAGATATATACATGTGTGTGCACGTTGTGTGTGTGTGTGTGTGTGTGTGTGTGTGTGTGTGTGTATGAAAAATACTATGTTCAATAAAAGGAAAAATGTTGGTTAATAATTGCACCAGAGATGTTAATGGATTCCTTACCACAGATGAAATATAGAGGGCAAGTGAGCACATGACAAGAAACTTCACGTCTTCTGCCTAAGGAAAATTGAAATTAAAGCAGAATATATGTAAGTACATATCTGAATAGCTAGAATCTGTAACCCAGATAGCCCAAATTCTATCAAAAGTGTGAAGTGATAGGAGTTCACACTCATTGTTGGTGAGAATGAAACACAGTATAGCTAGTTCAAAATCACTTTGGTGGTTTCTTACAAAACTAAACCACACTCATCACGTGATTCATAAATTATGTTCCCTGGGATCTATATAAAGAGTTGAAATTCATATATGCACTAAAACTTGCGCATGGATGCTTATTGATCAGATTTAAAATTGTCAATTATTAGAAGCACTGAAGCAGTTGTATGCTAAGCTAATGGACAAATAGAGCACTGTCCAGGCAGTGGAGAACTGTGCAGTACTGAACAGAAACAAACTATCATGTCAAAGAAATACAGGAAATTGAAAGGCAGTTTAAAGAAAATATCTGTAAAGGCTGCATAGTGTTTCAGGTTAAGTACATATAATGCTCTTGGAAGAGAAAAATTACAGAGGTATTAAAAACAACCAGCCAGAGTTTGGGAGTGTGAATGGTGTGTACAACAGAGTGCAGCTATCCTATAGGAGTCCCATACAGACAGGATGGAAACATGATGCTAGGAACTTTTCCAGAAGTATAGACTGTGAAATACCAAGAGTGAACATTAGCATTGGCTATGTTTTGGGGGTAATACTGATGTGTCAACGTGCACTGTTCATTGTAGCAAGGTTGTCATTCCCACGGGGAGGCTGATAGTGAGGGAAGCTGTAACTATGTGGGACAGACATTTTGTGGATTACCATATTACCTACTTCTCAATTTTACTGTTAACTTCAAACGACTGTAAAAGATAAAGTGTGTCTATGTGAGTTATCCAAGACTTTAATGTTACTGTCTCTCTTTTCTTATCTTACATGTTATCTCTTAGAACTCTAATAAATGAAAGTGCATACAGCTATTTGGCATGCAGCATTTCTTGCTATTACTGTAATAGGCAATGTGAGCTAGGTGAGTCCATGGGATTGGAAATCAGAATGCCTAGATTTAAATCTGTAGTACCTTGTGACTTAAGCAGAGTAGCTTAAATTCTGTGTGCCTCAGTTTCCCTTTCTACAGAACAGGAAAGCTAAGAATGTCTGTCCCTCAGATTGTTGTATTTATTGATTTAGTTCATATTATGATTGGTCATTGACAGTGTTTATCACATGGTAGATATTATTGAACCAATATTTTTACCCCTAGGTGGACTGGAGGCTCTGTGAGGTCAGGGATTCTGTCTCATTTCTGTTTTGTAAAATGTAGCCACCAATAAATATATTGTTAATAAAATACATTGAACAGATGTCTAGTTAGATTTTTCTCACAGAGTTTTACTGTATTTTTCTAATCTTCTTAAAGTAATGTAAAAGTCATGTGAACGCTTCTTAGAAAATTGCTTGCGTGTCTCTTTACCCTTTTATTAATGGCCTTTGCACCTTGGCTGATGCTATCTCTTCAAAGATTTCCCTCTGTAAAAGTGCTGTCCTTGGGGAAGAATTATATGAGAATATCTGTGTTATATGCAATTGAAGCAATAGCTCACTATAATTAAATGTAATTGAAACCAGGTAGTGTACGGATTGTAGTGAGAGTATGGCAGGTAGCAGCTAGGCAGAGTGTCTGAATACATTCTTAGCCCAGTGAATTCCAGTGACCCCAGCATTACCATACAAAGAGCTCTTATTTTTTGTCATCCTGCCTTTTAGATGAGATCTAGTGCCTCTCACTTGATAAACAGAATATAGAGAATTTAAGGGGAAAAGGCTTGAGGTATTGTCTAAATGTGGATGCTGGGCAATTTATTCAAAGTATTCCTTTTGAAAAAAGATTCTCCCCTCCTATTTTCCTTTTTTTTCCCCCACAAATAAGTAGTCCACTTTGTCTACAAAATTGACGCAAGTAGTGGTAGTGACTATGACATTATTCTCTATCTATCTATCTATCTATCTATCTATCTATCTATCTATCTATCTATCTATCTATATCATCTGTCAATTAATAATCTACATATCTCTATATATGTACACTATTTTTGTGTACATGTAGGTATATGCATAAACATTTATGACATTTATCTGTGTGTATGGATTCACCTAAATGAGGTTAAATTTAGTAGAGATTATATTAACTACATCATCACAATGTTTAGCACACAGCAAGTGTCCAGTGCACACATAAGTGCTATGGGACATTCTAAGACAATTGCATGAACTATACAGATGGGAAGTTTTTCAACTGTTGATTTCAGAGTTCTCTTCTTATAGCAAGAATCTGGGGTACAGTTATTATTCTCTCCAAATCAATCCTTCTGCACTCTGCATTGAGAGCAGGGGGTGGTATTCTGCTGCCTGTCTGCTGGTCAGGTTGATTCAGTGTTGAATTTTGCCAATAAAGGGTGCTAGTGGGAGGCTGCCAAGGTTGGGGGAGGTAGGGATGACTGGACATTTCTTCACTATCTGTCTTTTCTTCCTGTTACCCTAAACATCTCCCCAGAAATGCTTCTTCACCAGGTCTGTAGGAGTTCTTGACTATCATTCTAGCTGAATTCTATCTGCCCTCCGAGGCTCAGCCTCATCGTGCTCTATTAAGGATCCTACAGGGACTGTGTTTCTCCTCCTTTACGGAAGTTTAGGTTTTACCATCTTGGGATGCTCTTCCAGCTTACAGTTTGACTGTTCCCAGTTTATTTCCACTTTTCCATTAGCCCTTAGATAGTAGCTTTCTGTAGTACTTTTGCAGTTGTCTAGCAATTTCATAAGAGTTTATTCTATTTAAATTCTCTGTTTGTGTAGGTGATGTGATTTCTGTCTGAGCATTAGACTGACTGATGGTGGTCCTAGGCCAAGGCTTTGTTAACCATGCCAGATTGCTCACTAGTTGGCAAGATGTCATTTGGCTGGTAGTTTGCTAAGTATAGGTCTTAGGTCGAAGGAAGTGGATTAACCTACAGGGACATTCTTCCAGATTTGTGTCATTCTCGGTGGTACTAAGCAAAGAAATGACAGAATTTGTCATCTGAACAATTGTTAGGAGGCATTCTTTTTCACAGAGCAGGTACTCCAGGGGTGAAATCACTTCTTACAAAGCAGATGATTGTCCTTGAAGAGATTCATCGGCTGATTTCAGAGCCTGATAAGCTGAGTGACAACAGGAGTGTGCCAAAAGTAGAATGCACAGAAAGTTTTTGTAGGAGAAGTAGATCTTCAGTGGAGCCTTGATCCATTAAAGGGGACACTCTTGTAGTGGAACTCACTGGAAAGGAAATAAAGCTGGATTGCAAAATGAGCTAGGGAATTTGTGGGGGAACAAATAAAAATAAAAATAAGCACTTAAAATATCAATGCTTTTCTTTGCTCTGGAGGCTGATGTTAGAGAGGATGGCTAGCTACTTACCCTGCCAAGGCCTAGCTCCTGTTTTGGCAACATGGTTTTGAAGCAGATGGGCTGTGTCCTGTGGACATTCCAGTGTGCCCGGCCTCAGGCTGGAGACAGCCAAAGCAAATGTTTGTGTTTTGCATCTTTGTGTTATTCAGTGTTAAGTCCCCAGTAGATGGGAAATGAGAACTTCCTGGTTATTGGAATATAGTCAATTGTAACTCAGGGGCTGTTAGTTTGTGTTTGGGCATTTTCTGTTCTCTCTCTCTCTCTCTCTCTCTCTCTCTCTCTCTCTCTCTCTCTCTCTCTCTCTCTCTCTCTCTATCTGTGTGTGTGTGTGTGTTTCTGTGTGTCTGTGTTTTGATTGGTTGATGCTTTTTGATATCTTTCTGTTTTATTTTAGTTATGTCCATGTGTGTATGTCTCTGTGGTTTGTGCACAAAAGTGAAGGTTACAACAGCTGGCTGAAGAAGGCATCTGCTCTGGTGCTAGAGTTAAGGCAATTATGACCTGCCTGATATCAGTATTGGGAACTAACTTTGAGTCTTCTGTAAGAGGAATAGGTACTCTTTGAACCAATTAGCCATTTCTCCAGCTACTTACTTTCTATTCTTTATATAACATGTGTATAACATATAAAATGATGTTTATTTGTGTATCTATAAAGTAATTATTCACAAACATTCAGTAACATTAATTAGTGATTTTTATTTTGAATTGTTTGCTTCAGCCATACGCAGTCCTTATATACAATGTATTTTTTTTTGTATTATCCTTTATGTGAAAGCCAGAAGAGTGGGTTAAAATGGCTTGGTAAAAAATGAGGAGAAAAAAGTAAATTATTTGTCTTCCTTGAAACTCTGCTTTTTGTCATTGGCAAAATGTGACCACAGTAGGAAGCTTGGAGAAAGTGCTCTAAGTGAGGCATAAGTGCTTGAAATTGGGGTTTGGGATTCTGCAGTTCTGCTCTTATTTCTCATTAACTCTTATTTCCCAGAGTCAGGAAAAGTCAGGTGAGAGAGCAGAAAATTGTTTCTCTGTTTCCCAAGATTTGAACATAGAGTTAACTTGTGACCCAGCTATCGTCTCCCATGCATGTACCAGAAAGACTTGGAAACGTATCTATGTACAATAATATCCACAGCATTATTCCTACCAGGGAACTTGTAAGAAATGACTCAAATACAAGTATCTGATGAACAGGTAAACAGACTATGCCCTATACATAGATAGGATATTATTTAAGCTTAGAAAGGCATGGGATACTGTTGAATATTCAAACTAGTAGATCTTGTGCACAAAAGTCAGCAAGGTCCCATTATTCCAGTCATAGAAAATATCCAGAATAGATGACTCTACAGAGAATGTGTATAGAAGGTAGATGACTGATTTCCAGGGCTGCCGCTGGGTAAAACAATGAGTGACTGTTAAAGGGAATAGCTTTCTTAAAGGTGAAAATTTTCTGTAATGTTGGCTTATGAGGACAGTATCTGTCAATATACTAAAAGTCACTGACATATATTTTTTTAAAATGGTGAATTTTAGTCTATGTGTGAATTCTCTCATTTTATTTAAAAGTTAAAGATGTAATTGACAAAAATTAGTGTTTAGCCTTGAAGGAAATGCTTAGTATACAAACATTGTTTGGGTTCTACATTCTTTTCAAAGGAACTTAAATTTGCTTAACTCAAAAGCAATGTTATGAATAGGCCCAGGTGCTCAAAATCTAATCTGCAATATGGTTTTAAAAACATGAAAAGAATAGAGATGTGCATTGGTTAAGCATGGCTGTTGTATACTCTTGTTACGACATCCCCTTCCCCAGGTCATAGATCTCTGTGCACAGCCTGGAGGTTCACTTTACCTGGAGAAAGCAGAACAACTGTGGGGGTCCCCATTCAAGTAATAGCTACTTCTATAATGGAAAGCAAAATTCAGGATACTATTTGGATTAAGGACTCAGTAATAGCCACAGAGATAAATGAAATTACCATCTGCAGCCACAAAATAGCAAGGGTGCTCCTTAGAGCTGAAGAAGGTATCAACCATGAGCTTGCTCTGCAGCTGGGTTTTGAATGTCATTGCTTGTCAGGTGATGGTGCTGCCATTTCTCTTTAAGGAGATTCCTAAGTTGGAAATAATCCATGGGATTAAGGTTCAGGCAACTTCTTTGGTAGAACTAATACTTATTCAAATACTAGTCCTTCAGTGTTCAGAATATTACTAAACACAGTAGTAGTTGATTCCTTGTACTGTTGCCAGATCTAACTGGTATAGCAAATGGGTGGGTTTATAATATTCAGGTGGGAATATTCTCTGTTGATCCTCTGTGTTACCATTCACTGATCCAACAAATCCAAACAAGAACTGTGCCTTTTGTTTTTGTGAATTTTTAGGTTGTTTGAGTTTCCCAGTTATTAAGTAACTATGGTTAATGCAGTAGGTACCAGAACTTCTCTGTTAGCTTCTCTTCCAGTCTTAGGTGAGGCAAGCTTCTGGAGAAAGTCCAGCTATAGCCACAGAAAACACTTTTTGTCAGTATGGTGACAAGTTAGCGCCTGTCAGCTCTCCTTTCCCTCCACTGAGATGGTTGAGAACACACTATTTATTCTCCCTCTTTTTATATCTCAGCCTCTTTTTAGAGGACCCAGTCCTGTTTTAAATTTCTTCCCTAGAGAGATTTGAACAATGTTCAAAAACCATAATAGAAGTGATTGAATTATTACAACATACCAAGTATTTGACATTAATGTTGTATGGGTCAAGACTTACTCAGGATCAACTAAATGCCTTTTGATGGTTATACTTGGTTTCTTTCTAGCCCTGGGTCTCCAGTGTCTAGTGCAATAGATTCATTTGTGGAGCCTTGTAGCAGATGGCTGGCTTTTCACTTCCAGACAGACATTATCTTTGAAAAGGAATACTAAAGATACTAAGTAATACTTCCAGATTTCCTTTCAGTTTGCATAACACATTCTCATTTCCCTCAAAAACATTTTTATTTGGTAAAGAAACTGAAGAATAATGAGCATGGTTGCAGCTCACAGGGTGGTTTTTCTGCCTGGAGGGATGCGAGGCTCTTAAATCATAGCAGAGCCCAGGACTCCAGAATGCTGGGTGGAGACTGCTTCATGGCTAACTGGCAATGGAGAATACTTTTGGTGTCTGGGACTTGAGAAGTAGACTTGGGGTTACAAATCTCTCCTCACTCCATAAAAAAGGAGCAATGAAGTCATCTAGACTGACTTGCTACAACCTTAGAACCTGAAAAATATCAAAAGCCATTGATAAGAATTAGAGTTCTTACTTCTCTTAAATATTCAGCCCCTGACTAGGAACTGAAGTCTTCTTTGATGAAAACTGAAAAAGATGTTTAATTTTTTTATTTGATTTTTTTGTGTATGTGTGTGTATGATATGTGTATATGTATGTGTGTTGGTCTGGGGCTCTGCTATGATTCAAGAACCTCAAATATGTCTAAGGAGAAAACTACCATGTGAGCCACCACCATATTCATTGTCCTTCTCTCCACATTCTACAACATAAGTGGAGGTCAGAAGATAATCTTGAGTGTCACTTACTGCCTTCTGCCTTGCTTCAGATAGGGTCCTTGTTTGCCAATGCATATGGCAGACTAGCTGCCCCACAATCTTTTGGTTCCTAGAACTAAACACTTTGGTTTTGAATTCTATGTTTTGCATTACTAAGCTGGGGGCCCTTAGGCATCAGGTTTTAATTTCAACCAATATTAAGGGGAATAATACTAATCAATAACATTCTGACATTGAATGAGATCATGATAAGCTTTGAAATACACACTGAATGTTGACACTGACTCAAAGTGTCCTTTGCCACATTCATATGACAATGTTGGAGAATATACTGAAGAATGCTGAATATGTGAGAGCTCTCCGCAGATCTGAGAAGTAACTAGGGATAGAACACTCATTGAAATTACATACACTTCTCAAATAATAAAGGAGGTCACATTACCTTTGTCTAGAATCTGTCCTCTGTCAATATGGAGGTGGTGTCCTTCAGGCAAGAACCATGAGTTCAGTTTCAATTTTTTCCTCTGTAAAATGGGAAGCGCATTTATTGATCCATTGAGGGTATTGTGCAAATGGATGGGACTCATTGGGATGAAGGCTATTTGTAAAAGTAACACTATAAAAACACTACTGTCTTTCATTTTAACTATGTTGAAGTGTATAATAAAATCTGTAGACAGAGCTTAGGGATGCTATAAAAGCAGAAAGTGCCAATGCACCTCTGAAACAGGTTGCTATGAACAGAAGAAGAGAAAACCATTGGTGTTTGCTGAAGTTGGGTGGGACTAGGAAAGTTGATCCACTTCTAGATAGATTTTCAGTAGACATAATTTTAGAGGATTAGGTATGAATCAAATTCCAACATAAATTGGAATGGGATGGCAGCTAAGCTGGAGGGAACGTTCAGAGAACAGTCTCTGAGAGTCAGTTCTTTCCCCAAGGCTGTTTCCTTAGTAACTTGTTGCTTTCACTGTTTTCCTAGTGTAGGGAAAGTGCATTTTTAACATATAATAGTAACACATTTAGGATTAATCAAAGCAAATGTGTTGACTGATTATTAGGGATATGACATATAAAGTTAAATTATTTCCCAGTATCTCTCCCAGAGTGGAATTTAACTTCCTTAAGTGGCAGGATCCAGCTGCTGGTACCATAATCAATTTTTTTTCTATTCTTAGCTAATTTTTGATTGTTAAAACATAAATGGCTTTAACTCTACAGGAAAGGAGAATTTAAAACCATAGTTTTCTGTCTAAAAGTATTTTAAACATTTGTGAACACAAATTCTTAGTAAAGGGATTGAGGATGGGGAATGGGTATCAATAATGAAGTCAGTAGGTGTGGATGTCTTTCAAACCCAGTGAAGTTTATCAAATGTTGAACTCCACTGAATATTTTAAGCATGATATCTTTATTGCTCTCTACATTCTATATTCATTTAAACTTACTTTAAAATTCACCCAGATTTCATTCTAACCAGAGAATTACTGTCATGAACTTGTAGAATATGCCAGTGAGTTTCCATTTTTCAGTTGGGAATGTTAGGAGTGAAGAAGTTACAAATTCATTGAGCTATTGAACTGTAGTGGGATAAAGCAAAGTGATAATAGATATCAAAATGTTATTATCTGTACATACATACCCTCACACAAAGTACAAGCTGACAAACATATAAAGCCAAGTCTTTTTTAATAGGGAATAAAAAATGAAAGCAAAAACACTCAAGCATACTGTGTACTCATGATCACTGGGGATTTATGCTTATTATTATGACCATGAGGAACCATAATACTTTGAATTGCCTTTCAAATAATCAAAAGGGTATTAAATCATCTTAAACATCTTTTAGTGCCACATAGCATAGTGTTTGAGAACTGATTTTCTAGATATGGTACACATGGCTACTTTTTATTACCCAGAATTGGAAAACCTGCTAGCTTTTAAGAGGTTTTATATGATTTGTTCAGCAGAATTTTGTCATCGAAGTATAAGTCTGGAACTATCTTGTCTCAGAAAAATAATAATATAGAAATGTTTGCAATCCTGATTTCCTGCAAAAGCTCTTCTAAAACATATATACAGTGAAAATATCTATTATTTTGTAAAATAAGAGACCAGAGAATCAAATAGAAAAGAAGAAATAAATCATTTACTTCCATGAATGAAAATGAGAAATAGCTTGCATGTAAATTCATTCCTTACATATTCAGTGTTACCTTGGCATTTATGATAAATTGATTGCTGATTTGCATATGTGTATGTGTGTGGTACAACTATGCATGATTATAGACTCACAGGCACACTCCCTATGCTAACTGATTGTTCTCTGTCCAGCAGTCATTCCTCTAGTAATAACCTCTTTTTATAGGAAATGATTTTATGTATGTGTGGTGTTCCTGTGTGTGAGATGTGTGTATTTGTGCAGGTGCACCGAATCCTAAATAGGGTATTAGGTGTCCTGTTCTATTGTAATCTGCTTGTTCTTTTGAGTCAGGGTCTCTTAGAATCTGGAGCTCAAGTGTTTTCTTGAGTTGTTGGTTGGCAGCTACAAAGCCTCAGAATCCTCTAGTCTCCTCCCCTTTGGTGCTGCAGTTATAGGTGTATACAGAACTGTGGTAGACTTTCATGTGGCTGTTGGGATCTGATCTCCCAACTCTAGTAAGATTCGTGAGCCAAGGAAGGGTCCAGTTACTTTCACTGTCTGATTATTTGGCTTTGTGGGATATAGGTTTTACTGGGTCATGTGAGACAGGCATTGTAGGTGCTTTCTCCATGGTGCAGATAACTTTGAGAAAAAAAATCAAGAACAAAGCTACTATTAAAAAAAAAAAACACAACAACCCTGTTTCGTCCACATCTTTACCATTGAATTAACATGTCAGCATGCAATATCTCTGACTTTGTTGAGTTTAAGAGAAAAGTGATTTTTAGTGGAAGGAGGAAGGAAACCTTAAATGCACAGCAAAATCCAGGTGCTCTGCTAATCTGCCACAATGGAATGGTCCACAGTCTTTGTGGTAAAACCCCCTGATATGCTAACGAGTGACTTCTACTTTCTCGGCTCTGAAAGCATGAACTCATAGCCCAGCTAGGTTATATTAATTATATTTAGCTATACCAGTTAGGTTACCGGTAGCTTTAGTTTCATGTGGTGTTTGAACATTATATCTCCTGTTTTTCAGGAATATTTTGATGACAATTGTGGCTTTTGGTAATTCTGAGTACAATCTAAATGTAATTTAACCAGCTTAATTCACCGAACCTCATTCATATGCACAGTTGTAGCTGATGTAATAAAAAGGACTAAAGAAGTATTAATAAATTTTACAATATTGATTTTAATAAAAATATACTTAGTTGAAAGGAATGGCTTTTGATTTTTCCATTGACTTTAGAAAAAGTTAGAATCAATGTTCCTTCCTCTTACAATAAAATATTGCTGTCAATGGAAGCTTTCTTAGGTTAAGTAAATAACTGCATATTAAATTATAAGCATGTTGCTTGCTAGTCATTTGGGTTTGGGTAGGTGACCTCTTTATGATCTACTTAGCTTTAACTGTCATGTTGACCCAACCTGGAGTTATCTGAGAATGAGATGATTACTGTTTGTTTGTTTTCAACTTGATACAAGCCAGGGTCATCTGGTAAGAGGGAACCTCAATGGAGAAAATGCATCCACAAGATCAGTTCGGGAGAGTCTGTGGGGCACTTTATTGATTGAGCATCAATGTGGACACTGTGTGTGGTGCCACTCCTGGGCAGGTGGCAGTGTTTTGTATAAGAAAATAGGCTGAGCAAGCCACAGACAGAAAGCCAGTAAGCAGTATTCCTCCATGGCCTCTGCTTTGGTTCCTAATTCCAGGTTCCTGCCCTGACTTGTTTGGTGATGGACTGTGAAACTGGACTTATAAGCCAAATAAACCACTTTTCCTTACAAGGGGCTTTTAGTCCAAAGGTTGTCCTACAGTAACAGATGAAACAAAAACACTATGCCTCGGCTGGGCGGTGGTGGCGCACGCCTTTAATCCCAGCACTCGGGAGGCAGAGCCAGGTGGATCTCTGTGAGTTCGAGGCCAGCCTGGGCTACCAAGTGAGTTCCAGGAAAGGCGCAAAGCTACACAGAGAAACCCTGTCTCGAAAAACCAAACCAAAACAAAACAAAACAAAAAAACAAAAAACACTATGCCTCATCTAAAGATGATTAATTTGATGCCTAGTCTTGGTTGTCAACTGGATCAGGAATTGAGTAAAATGTGGAAGATCAAAAGTTAAGTTAAAGGCCAGCCTAGGCTGCACCTTTTAGATGATTCCCAGCCCAAATCAAGCTGACATGCAGGAATGCTGACACATTAAAGGGCTTGTGTGAGATTTCATTGTCTTAAATGTGAAGTACATTTAGTCATGCCTGGTACAGGGTGAAAGTTTCAGTCAAGGTGAGCTACTGATCTTATCATTCATTCACATCATCACCTGATGTTTGCTTTCCTTAGGTTATTCTTTTACATGTACTCAGGTATATCTCTGTTACAATTTTTTCTCTACTACAATCAGCACATTCATAGGTTTAATGCTTCATTGATGTATCTGTTATGCTTTACTTATTTTCAAAAATAAATTTGAGACATTTTAATACATATAAAATAAAGTAGAAGTTATATGAGTGATACTTACTAAATAAATAATTAAAAGGGCAAAAGAATAATTTTACTGGGACCTTCATTGAGAAAGCTTTAAATTTGTTCTGATTGCTCCACAAAAAGGAACAAAAAATATAAGTAATTATATAGATTTACATCTTTAAGGAACATGTTGATATTTGAACGTATTTTTCTTTTGTATTGGTATCTAAAAGAGATGTCTTGCCATTGCACAAGGCTAGTAAAATCCCTAAGAGATAGTGTCTTCATTATTAACTATACAAAATACAGTGAAGGTTTTAAGTTTGTAAATTTTACCAAAAGGTAGGTTCTTTTCATTGGTTCTTATAAACTGAAAGTAATTTTAATTTGATGGACACTGATATTTTTTGCAAAATTATTCATTTCATTGTTACTTTTATAAGCATTAATTATGGTCATTTTTTGAACAAATTATCATTTCTTTTGTCCTTTGATCTATTATTTGAGTATGATCTTCCCTAAGATAGATTAGTAATACTAGACTACTTGGCCGACAGTTTGAACTGGTTCATTTTTATGTCTTATTTTCTTTAAAGTTGTCTTTCCTTTCTCTTGATGGAGCATATCACTGGAACAGCTCTCACACTTATTAAGCAAAATTACTGTTATTTTTTTACTCATAGGTGTATCTGGCTGGAATGGAGGCAGAAGATAAATTTTTCTTGATTTAACTTAGAGGAAAGAGCTGTTTGGAAATGTGGGGACTTGCATAACTGCATCTACTGAGAAGTTTAAAGACATTAGTTTAGATGTTGATGATTCTATAAAAATATTGAAAACTTGATTTTTAAGATATTTATTTTTATTTTTAGCTGCCTTCAACTTTAAAAAATGATTTGCATATGTATGTGTCTGTGTTTGGGAACATGCATGTGACTGTAGTTGCCAGTGGAGGCAAGATGTTTTGGATCTTCCTGGAGCTAGAATTATATGTGGTCCTCAGCTATAGGATGTGGGTGCTGGAAATTGAAGTTTGCATCCTTTGCAAGAGTTATATGTGCTGTTCTTTAAGTGAGCCATGTCTTCAACACCAAATTTTTTTTTTTTAATTCTTCTCTCATATAATACATCTCAACTGCAGCCTCCACTCCTGCTAGTCCCCAGTCCCATTCCTCTTGTATCCTTTCAGAAAAGAGCAGGCTTTCCAGTGATAGCAACCGAACACAACATAACAAGGTGCAATAAGACTAGGTACAAACCCTCACTCAATATCAATGTTGGATGAGGCACCCCAGTAGGAGTAAAAGAATCCCAAGAACAAAAGAGTCAGAGTCACACCTACTCCCACTGTTAGGAGTATCATAAACATCCTAAGCTAACCAACTACAGCATGAATGTGGTGGATCAAGCGCAGACCCATGCAGGTTCCATGATTACCACTTTAGTCTCTGTGAGCCCCTATGAACCCTGCTTACTTGATTCTGTGATTACTTGATTGTGGTATCCTCAATCTCTCTAGCTCCTACAATCCTTCTTTCCCCTCTCTGGCAGGGTTTCCCGAACTCCACTTACTCTACATCTGTTCCCATCAGCTGCTGGAGGAAGCCTCTCTGATGACCATTGGGCTAGGCACTGATCTATGAGTATAGCAGAATATGAAATTCAATTTCTTAATCTTAAAAACTATGATAGAAAAGAAAAACAACATAACACAGGACAATAAAGAAATTAGGAAATGGCAGTGGATTTGGTGTTATTCCATGTAAATGGTATTAATTGTTAGAATAATGAGATTGCCAGTATTAAAAAAATGAGAAAATTGTGAGCTGGGGACCCATGGATGCAAGTACATGACAAAGAAGAGTTCGTGGGAGAAATACAGAGTGGACAGCTCCTCCATATAACAGGAACTACTATCAGTCAAACAGGGGCGTTGGAAGGCTAGGGGCAAGTTTGGGACATTAGGACTGACCATTATTTTCCAAGCTGAGGGCAGAAAGATCTAATGATCTCAATTTTGGGGTTTACTACATCTGAGACCTCACTAAGCACAGGGCAATAAAAACGATGGCAGAGGAACTTGCTTCACTGTAAATTTGCCATCTTCAAAGGTTTTCCCCATCTATTAATTAATTTTAATTTCACTAGAGCCCAACTCATTACCGTTATCCCACTTTTATGGATGAGGAAAGTGTGATGGTTGGATGGGTTGTAAATTATTAGGAATACAATAGATAAAATGTGCAGGAGATGTATAGAATGCAGACTTAAATTTTATTGCCTTTTTCATTCTCTACCTTTTAATATTTAGTGATTTCTGGCAAATTTGTTAATACACAGGAACTGGATGCTGGTACCAGGAAGACATCTGTAATGAGGACACATGACAGTGTCTGTCAGAACTGTACTTCGATTTTCATAATAATCAAGCCTCTAGCATGCCGATGCACTTAACAATTGAATTTTATTTCATTTGGTAGAACATTAGGTCTTGAGTATGTTGCTGAGTTTTGTAAATTACTATTTTTGAGCATCCAAAAGACATAAAATAGAATAATTGATCTGTTATCTGTATGGTGGAATGTAGTCCCTCTTGGGCCAGATGGACTTCTGTGTCATTTTCATTTTACAGAATTCTTTATTGTTTTGTCTCCCATTGCTCCAAAGTTCCCTCAAAGCTCAATGCTGAGGTACTAAGCATGCCCATTTTCCATGCATTTATTCCCCTGAGTTCTGTAGAGCATTACAATGGCAGTCCTCCTTTCTGACATTGCTAGTTATGTACTCAAAGCAAACCTGAACTTCTTGTTATACTAAATTTTATACATCTCTTCAGTTATTTGAGCAGTTACAAGGCAGTACCATAGCCCACAGATAATGCCCCTAAGTAACATGAAACATATCAAAGTATTTGCTTTTGTTTTAAGGTCATTATCTAAAATAGAGCACATTACAAAACAAGATTGTATGGGACACTGTAGCCATATCATATCAGCTTTAGCAAAACTGGTCTGTTGGAGTGTGTCGTGTTTTCTGAAAGAGTGTCTACAATATGTGCATGGCATTTGCTTTTGACTTCATTGTAAGAGCCAGTTCTTTGCAGGGAAGTTCCTTGTTGTGAGCTTATGGCTGGTCTGCCTGTCTCCCTATGTTCCAAGTGGAAGACCACAAACCCAAGCTTTCTATTCCATATTAGAAATGAGTTATATTATGATAAGAGTTTTTTTTATATAGACACTGATCATAGAAAACAAATGCAGATCAATGAAAATATAAACAGCATATTGATTTTCCATTATGGTATATATTATAGGGGAGAGTTTTAGTCCATGATAAAAACCCAGCTCAGTGCCATTAGCAAGGCTCTTTTATACTTGGTAATTTTTCTAGTTCTAAGAAGTTGCAGCTATCCTTTTTTATCTCATTGCATTTGACATTAAACAGATATAAATTTTAAATTGTGTTAAATTTAAATTTAAACAGATACAAATTTAAATTGTGCTATAAGTAAATTCCTAAACAATTGTAACTATCAGCCCAAACTCCCAACCAGTGCCTTATATAATGGTATATTTGCTAGTGTGAATTTTCTGGGTGCAGTCTACCAGACACAGTTCTACATATACTAACTAACTCCTCATGCAATGAGGCTAGTTTTATTACTGTCATCTTAATGAAAAGGAAACTGAAGAAAAGAAGTGCTGAGTAACTTGCCTAAGACCACACTGGTAAGTAACAGGGATAGGATTCACACTCAGGTAGTTTGAACTGGTTGATCTTACTTCCTGAAACAATACAGCCTGGTGTTCCTTCTGATTCATCAAGACACAATTACAGTCAAAGTAACTCCATTTTTCAATGATACTCTAAGACGTTGTAATTTCTGAATGACAAGCACATTAACTATCTTTTAATTTTCTATTAAAATACATATTTATTAGTCAGAAATCTCCTTGTCTTTGTTTTATTGAATGAAAGTTGACTTTATATCTCAAATATGCTCTTAAAATTGGGCCAATAGATGCATTTCTACTGCAGCAAAGTTGTTGTTCTTGTCTCACTTGAAGATCTAATATTTCTGTTGTGGGTGTGGAGTCAAGACAAGGTCTCACATAGCTGAGGTGGGCCAGCAACTGACATAGAGCAAGGTGACTTTGAAGCCCGATCCTCCCATTGGATTGACAGGTCTATTTAGGAGGTATGAAGATATCAAACCTAGGTCCTTTGGTGTGCTGTGTTAGCAATGAGCCCACAGAGCTATATCTTGTCTTATGATTGTCACATTGTAGAAGGATATATGTGTTTTTTTTCCCTAACAATAATAAGAACAAGAGCTCTGTCAATAGAAAAAGTTTCTTTTAATGTAAGTTGAAGTGAGGAGACTCTTGGTTAGGGGAGATCTGTTAGGTGGATTCAGCTTTGGAAATAAGTGCTACAAGGAACTCAAGGAATTCAGTGAAATTAGTGAAGGAATAAACTATGAAATCTGCTATTTCAGCCATTACAAAATTTCCTCACTTTGCATTGCACCTTTAATTTAGAGAGAAGAATTAGTATTGATATGTTGATTGCAATATATTGCTGCTTTCATGCCTCAGGTAAGTGTGGCACTTAGAAGCTGACTGACTATACTGAGTGTGTTGATTAGTTTTTTGTCAACATGACACAAACTAGAGTCACCTGAGAAAAGGGAACCTCATATGAAGAATTGCTTCCATCAGATTGGGTAATGAGTCTGTCTGTGAGGAGTTTTCTTGAATAATGATTGGTATGGGTCTAGTCCACTGTGGACAGTGCCAGCCTTGGGCAGGGGCTCCTAGGCTGTATAAGAAAGGAAGGCTAATCTATGGAGAGTGAGCCAACGAGCAGCTTTCTTTCATGGTCTCTGCTCAGTTTCTACCTTGGCTTGCCTTGATAGTGGACAATGAACTTTAGGCTGAAATAAACCCTTTCCTCCCTAAGTTGCTTTTGACTATTGTTTATCACAGCAATGGAAAGCAAATGGGGACACTGGGCTTGGCATTTCCAAATTCAAATAAAAGTTTGGTCATACTTCAGCATTACCCCCATTACTGCTTTTTTAAAAAAAGGCGGAATCTATTGATAAATAAGACAGTACAGTTCAGTTTCATTATACACTGTAGGAACTGGCTTGAGATTGAATAGGAAAAGAAGGTAGGGAAAGGAATGAAGAACAATTGAAGAGAGAGTAGAGACGTGTATAACAACTCTGTACCTGACTCTAGTTTAACATAAAGAAGTGCTTTGCTCACACACGAGTCAGACTCTTGATGGTTGAGATACAAAACAGGAAACGTAAGCCCTTGATTTGAGAATATGACCTCTAAAAAGCAGACTGAGAATGTATATGTGTGTGTGTGTGTGTGTGTGTGTGTGTGTGTGTGTGTGTATTATTGAATCAAATTTTCTATAGGAACTAATACTATTTATGGGCTTATGTGTCTGTGTGTATATAGGAAATAATATAGTTGCTGAGTTTATTAATGAAGATTGCTTACAAAGAATATTTTCTTTTCAATAATCAGTTATTTTCAGTAGATACTCTCTCAGAATTATTGGCTATTCACTTATGTTTAACAATACATAATGCAGTTTTTACACTTTTCTTGTATTTTCTTATTGGAGGTTGCTCAGTTAGTGATGATAATTCAGAAAGTACTTAAGGCAGTGGAGACTTTAGTTAAGGGAGATCAGATGCTAGAGCAATAAGGAAAATCTTAATGTGTGTGATAACAAGGACACCAGCCAGTCTTGCAGCTGACAGAATAAAAGTAGAAGGTAAAGACAAACACAGCTTCAGAGATCTTATTTGAGGGGACATCCACAACATCTACCTTCTTGGTACGATGGACCTTCCCACATTCTCAGAGTGGGGACATTAACTACAAAACTACAGTAACATCAGAAACAGAATGCTAATCTCACCCATTTACTGGGAGTATTTTTGCATCATCAGAGAGTAAATGTTATTACTGCGTCTGCTAATAGTTTAATTTTATTTCTTGTCCTTGCCCTTTGTCACCTACAAATGATCTGGTATAAAAGATAATCCTTACTCTGTTCCAAACCTTAAAATTAGCTATCAGTGGTAATATGGTACTTATATAACAAAGGAGCACCTTCTCTTATCCTTAAAAGCTAGTTTGTTCTACAAAACAATGTTTTGGTACATTAAAATATATGGCACATTGTTCACTTTCCTAGGAATCTGCCAAAAAACAGTTAAAATGGAAACAAAGACAGTGGAAACGAACTCTGTTATACGTGAAGACTGAAAGCCATAGTTCTACTTGTGTACCTCCCTGTGAGGGGGGTAGTGGTCATGCCTGTGCTTCACCGATGGGGCAAGAGAGCAGAGTGCAAGAAATGACTTGTTCTCTGAGGACATGATTGTGGTTTGGAATCTCTTGAGTCCTGGCTCATTGGTGGGCTCACTGAAGCAAACAAGCACTTTACTTCATCGAGGATGCTTTATTAGGTCCTCTTTCATTCCTGGCACATCTTCTATAATGTTAGCTACAATGTTCACCCTGATTAAAGCCCCCTGGACATCCGTTCTCTGTAACAACCAATGTGTCTCTGCAAGGAGCTCATTCTACAACTTTTCACATTCTCTTTTGGCCAAATTCTGTAAAGAAACTACTGGGTCCTGAAACTAAATAGCTTTGCTTCTCCGTTGCTAGAGTGAAGATTGTTAAAGGAAGGTAACCTTTCTAGAATATTCCCCTCAGATGACTAGTTTTCAGAGCAGAGAGGTTGTTGTGCACTGGGTCTGAGTCAAAGCAATTCTCTTGAACAGCATCGTTCCCTTTGTTTCTGTCCTGACATGGCCTGTGGAGAAGTAGGCCATTCTTTTGGCACACTGGTCCCTACTATGTCCTGAAAGCACCTGCATTTCTGAAGCACCCACAAATATTTCTAATTAAAACCCACAATTTCTGGGGTTTAATTAGAAATATTTACCTGTGTTCTCTTTCTGGTATCTTAGCACCTGATGAGTGTCTCTTACCTTTGGTGTAAACTGCTGTTGCCTCTGCCTAGTATCTAGAAAGCATAGAACTAACTCTGTGTACTTAGAGACAATTCTCTCACTTGTTCAGACCACCCTGCAAAGCCTACTCCCAGGATGTTCTTATACCCAGAACAATCTTCCCTGCTCCCATGAATGAAAATGTACCAATCGAATTGCTTTATTTATTTATCTATCTATCTATCTATCTATCTATCTATCTATCTATCTATCTATTTATTTATTTTTACAAATATTTGTTCATAAATCATGAAAATTTGCTACAGCCATCTCTGTCACAAGTACTAGATCACAGCTTTGGGTGTAAATGGAACGCTTGAAGGTATAATCATGCCTGTGTGATTTTATTTTAGTGAGCTATTCCCTTATATTGTATCTCCATCCTGTGTTCATTTAGTAAGCCATGGTAGAAGAGTCCACTATTTATCTCCTTTTACAGATTAAGCGAAGAGATGGTAGATAAGTCCCTCAACTCAGACAGGGACTAGGAGCTGGCACTGCATTTGAAAACTCGGAACTCACTCTGGCCAGCACCTAGCATAGCTCATGCCATGCAGTTACAGCTTGGCTATTGATTAATAAATGTCCTGGGAAGCAGGGTTCTTAGCAGTTAGCCAACCCATTTCACTTTCTGCCCCTAGCCATCAAGTTAGCCTCTCAGTAATGGTCTGAATGTGACATTTCCTGGATTACCATTTGCTCCCACTTAAAATCCCTCTGATTGCACTCAGCCCTAGCTAGATTCTTTTTCTTCCATCTGCAGCACACGCATGACACTTTTCTACCACGCAGGTAATGTACATATCTGATTTCTGTGCCTCATTCTAATTTCTTTACCTGGCTCATTTCTTCTCATTTTCCATAGGTTCACTGATTCTCCCTCAGGAAACCCCCAGCAAAGCTCTCAATTACATGCTGTCTTTCTCTTGAAAATGTTACCACAGCAGGAAATTTTAATTGTTCATAGTCCATGGCTATTTTTGCTAATTGCTGAATCCTTACTGCCTCTCAGAGTGAAAATATTAAAGCCAAAATTATCCATGCTGTTGGTCACATTTCCACTTTGCATCTGAACTCTCTGAAGATTTTTACTTTGCCTCCTATCTTATACCATGTTGTACCGAAGCCATTTATTGGGGAGGCATCTCAAAAAATGATAATAATCATCAAATACTATGTCTTTAATACTTATTGCCAATTAGATTATTTTAAGGCATCTCTAACAATTTTTGGTATCTGGGCCTTACTTTTTGAGCAATTAAATCTGAATCTGTTTGAGATGGATCCCCTGTTTCTGCATATTTTATATTCTGAGATCAAATGTGCAGCTAACATTGAGAACTAGTTACTTCAGTGGTGAGCATAACAAGGAAGGATTCTGTGTAAGTGCTCTTTGCCAAACAGATATGTGCGTTTCAGAAATGCAAGCACAGTGTGCATGTCCACAGGTGACTTATTGGACTAAAGAACCTCTTTGGAGGTTGAAAACATTTTCACTGAAGTCTTTTGGAAAAATCTTCATGCTGCTATCCTTATGTGAGTCTCAAATATTGTGGTTTTCAAAGTTACAGGTCAACTTTCTTTTCTATGTATATAGTCAGTTTTTCAATTGACTAAACAAGTCTTTTCCGACTCAAGGAACATCCATAGATTGTAAGAAATCAGCATTCACATTTGGTTTACTCTGCAGTTGATGCTCCAGGAGTTACCTAACCTTACTCTGCCTAACCTCATTTACCTGTGGCTAATGTGACTGGGAATTGTAAAAATAAAGATTTGTAAAGGCTTCTGGTAATGGGCAAAGCCCACTAAAAGCTGTTCTTATTTCAATGTAATAAATCATGAGTGTGTAAAGTGGATTTCTCTGGGAGTATGCTTTCTAAAATCTCTAAGTGGGGGCTAGATATTTAGAGAGGCTAATGTATCAGAACTCTACTATTGAAAACCCCAATTAGAGTTTAAATAAGAGAATTTAGCTTGGGTGTTGTGAATGGCTGAGTGATGATTGAGTGGATTTAAGTGAGGAAAAAGCAATGGTTTTGCCTGAAGGCTTTTAATTTACGTATTGAAAGTGTGCTCTGTAGTCAGATGTACCATTGACCCATAGTTCGTATCCAGGAAATAGGTGATACTTGCTTTCCACAAATTTGTCTTTAACAGTGAAGCACATGACTATCAGTAAAATGCTAAGAGGTGGGTGAGTAGACGATTTTCCTTGGTATGAGTTTTCTTAGACAACAAGAAAATAAGGTCACCTCTTTCAATTATTGATTTCAAGCTTTTCCCATCATTGATGATCTGATCAGAGCCCATTTTGCTAGACTGTAACATAGCTTCCAATTCCCGTTAGAGAAGTTGACAGGCAACTGAGGATGAGTTCATGGAAACAAGTGAGAGGAACATAGTAATAAATGCCTGAGAGTCAGGGAGCAGGTTTAAGGCTTCTGTCATGCTGCTGCTCTGACAGGATTCCATAACCAGAATGACCAGAGTTTAACTTGTGTCTTTATGTTCAGTCTCCCTTCAAGAAGTGGTGACATAAGTAACCCGCAAGCCAGGTGCTCAGTTAAGCAGTATTCAAGTCAGAGGAGCACATTTACATGTGTGTTCTGTGGGTTTTCCGTGTACATCTGTACACAGAGTTTTTCATAGTGCTCTTTTGCTTGTCAAAACCATCCTTGTAACTTGGTAATTTGTGTAGTTACTTTTCTGGGAAGAAATACATCATCCTCTTAATGTCCTGTGATGTAGCTATTTGGACAAGTTGTGGTGCATGAATGAGCTTCTTGATTTGGACTGGAGTATCATCTCTATGCCTGGCTATCCAGCAGTTCCCACTGGTGAGAAATGATGTATAAGTCTCTCCTTAGTAAGCAGTATGCTTTCTTTTGGAGGTCCAGAATGAGACCTGGAAGAACTGTATCATCAGCTTGCCAGTTAAATCTGGAAATATCTATAAATTCTAAGTTCTTTGGAAACCATAAGTTCTAGAATGTGTAACATATGACCTGGGGCAAAGCAGAAGTGTCACACAATCCATTTAGGGAGACTTCATGAATCAATTATGTGATGCCTAATCCACAAGATAAAGGTGAGTGAGCAGTGTGTAAAGATGATGTATACCATTTAAAATTTTGTTGCAATAATACCCTAGCATCCAAATCAAGGAAAGAATGAAGGGTAAGACAGGATTAGCATCAATTTTTATGGTATTACATTCTTTGTCATGATTTGGCATGTCTTGAGCAATCCACTGAATCTCAGAGAGTCTGTTTCTTTTTGTAATTATTGGATTAGTAATATACCTAAAACGTTTGCCACAGCACGCATTTCTATGTGAATTCCTCCAATCTGCTATTAAGAACAGCATCATGATACCAAAATTCAGTCTGTTTTCCACTTTAACCAAGGTACCATCAATCTTCAGTTAATATACAAATGAGTTTCAAGAGACCCTCTGAGAAACCAAGTATTAGTTGTGTTCTTAGCATCAGCATTAGATGTTTCTCTTGGGAAAGTGTCAACTTTCAGAGTATATCCAACAATATTGACACCTATGTGTACATTTATAGTCTCTACACCAGACTGTGACTGTTTTCCAAGTTTTTACTCTGTACTTCAGGCTGACAGTTAGCTTCCTGTGCATTCAGGATCCCAGATAGCACCGAGCTCAGGGCCCACCATCATTGGCTAGCTATTTTTATGGCCTGTGGCATTACAGAACTCTTAGGTCATTGACCTCACAAGGCCTTTACTGTTATCTTCATTAAAATATGAAGATCAGAAATGTGAAATTTTCTGACTCCCCCCCTTGTTTATGTATTATCATCAAACATGTAAATTTCCTGAACATAGTACTCTAGCATTTCTTTCCTGTTGCTCTGTTTAATATCTAAAGCAATTTCTGGTGCCTATTAGGTAGTGTTGAGGTTTTATTTGTGAAAGGAAAGAAAAGTAGGGGCTGAAGATTAAGTGGAGGAAAGGGGTGGAAGGAAGGATGAGGTAAAAAGGAGCTTTATTGCCTTTGTAACCTGGTAAATGATTTGGAGAATCAAACACTGAAAGGAAGTATAAACAAGTAAGATTCAGCTAGATGTTCTAAAGACTTAGAAGGATGAGTGCTGGTTGAACATTGGGAGAAGTCTCTGAATTATCTCCTGGCACCACAGATCCTCACTCTGTGCCCTGCAATGCCTTTGCTAGTGTGTACTTCTGAGTAGTTCTAGATATTGGCTCCAGACTATTTTCTCTGTGCAGGAAGAATGGACAGAGCTGTCTACCAGCCTATTTCTTGGAAATTTGTCCAACCAAGGCTTTGGCTCCACTGTGGACGTGTTTAACTCCTGTCCAGGGTTCAGTTTTGAGGAAAGACTCCACTAAAACCATTTTTGCCTACTTTTAGTATGACTGGAAGGTTCCAGAAATAAAGCCTTAAATGGAGTGGCATTCTTGTCACTGGGGTTTCTATTCAATTGCTCTACAATCAAAATACATTTTCCAAAATCAAAAAGCAGTATTGTAGATTCTTCTCACAGAAATCAACCTCTTCTGATTGTAGAAAAAGGAAATTTACCTTATGGTGGAGTTCCACCCTCCTGTTCTTATTTGATTGACTCATTTCTCACACTTGAATTTCTCTGTAAAGTGTTCAAAATTGACAATTTTCTGTGAATGCCTGTCAGCTGTAGAGAGCGGCAGAAGAAAAGTGAAGGAAGGAACAAGGGAGAGATAGATGGAGGGAAGAAAGGAAGGGAGGAAGGAGAGAGGAGGCAGATAAGGAAGGGAGAGCAGAAAGAAGGAAGGGAACCAGAGAAAGGAAAGGAAACAGGAAGGAAAAAAGAGAGTGGGAGGGAAGAAATGAAGCAAATAGAAAAAAAGGAAGGGAGGCAAGATGGAAAGAAGGAAATAAGAACAAAGGAAGGATGGAAAGAACTTATCATTCATACATAAGCATCAGTGCTGAGTCAAATCTGCCAATATCAAGGCCATAGAAAGATTAACAAATGTATTTGTTTTGGCTGAATCTCTCCTTCAGGCTAGTTTTTAAAATTACATTTTCTGGTTGATTAGATGTCTTACTGCAGGATCAGGTGTCAGTGGGCCAGGTTCCTTGAAACACTTGGGATCTGCATATGTACTCGTGGAACAACAAGTCAATTTAATATAGCGATATCCCTTATTAAAGCCTGAAGCGAAAACTCTGAGCTGAGGCATATTGCATTTGTTTATTGCTTATTCTCCTCTTCACATGAGACATTGGCCATCACTAGAATTGTACCAACATTGTATGTGCCTGAGGGACTGGAAACTTTTCTATTGCTCAAAAATCTATATTCATTTCTTTTAGACTCTTGTAATTTTACTGCATAATTAACAATGATTCTCGACACTGTCATCCTCTTGACGGAATCTAACTTGGAGCATCTGGTGTTATTTAGCCGAGAGCCTAGTTCTATTCTCCCAGTACAAAAGGGTTCTGATTAATTCATCAGACCTCAACCTGAATAATACATTAAAGATAAACTTCAATGCTTAGTTAAAAACAAAGAGAAAGGTTTTCTTGGTTTTAGAATATGGAGTTTCCCAGTAATAGAAATGTTAAAAACAAGAAAGTTTCACTATCTACCGTGAGTCAAGGAGGTTCAATATGTAGACTAGCCTATTAAAAGGCTGTAATTCAGGTTTAAGTCACAGAGCCTTAGTTCACACCTTGTGGACCTCCTCCCTTTTCCTCTGTCAGACATCCCCTCTTGCACTGATTGACTTTGTCCTGTCCTGTTCCATCTCCTGGTCATTTGCTCTGTGTGATAGCAAAGACTCAAGGAAACAACAGGCCAATGAGAATTTGGATTGTAAATTCTGTGTGAAGCTCATGTGTTGCTTTCTCTGTCATGCACATATTTCTAGATGGAATCCCTGGTGCTACTTGAAACTTGCTAGGATTTGTTCAGAGGCTTAGGAAGAGGGACCAGTCCTATACAGAGAGCTGGACAATAGCAGCTGCCCAGAACAAGGGTGTGAGCCCAGGTGCAGATGGCACTCTAATCTCAGGGCAGAACATGAGAAAGGACAAGGTGAACGAAAGACAGTGTAAGTATGCTGAATTAACACAATTCCCACATTGAGTGAAGTGTGTGGAGGAGCAGGATTCTATTGAGAGAGATGAATGCAGAGGGAGCCTGAGGCAAAATGTTGCAGGTTTTAAGTGTCAAAGGACAAATGTGAATATAAGAGCAAGATCAACTACTTTTCATTTTAAAAATGTATGTGTTGGTATGTGTGCACATGTGCCCACATACGTGTGCACAAGTGTAGGGGTTCATACAACCATAAGTCCATATGCAGAGGACTAAGAAGGAATTCAGATGTCTTCCTCTGTTGCTTTCTACTTTATTCTTGAGAAGCAAGGTTTCTCACTGGAGCAGAAACTCAATGTTTTGGCTAGGCTGGCTGGCAAGCAAGTCTGTAGACTCTTCCTGTCTCCACCTTTTAGTGCATGGTTACAGGTGCCCACAGCTATGTTATGCTCAGCTTTTTACATGGGTGCCAGGGTTTTGAACTCTGTCTGATCTTCATGCCCACAAAGCAAGTGTTCTTTCTCACTGAGCCATCTCCCAAGCTCTATAAACAATGTGTGTAAAACTGTATGAAGCATAATTTTTTAATTATCAAAAGAATGCATTGTCATTGTATGAAGTTAATACAATTTCAGGTGGAAAGGTACAAGTAAATTAAGGCCACATTCTAACCTATAAGGCCACACTCTAACCTATAAGGCATATATAGACAGTCTTCCATTGAAAGAGTTACACTACATGATAAAAGCTTCTTGACATCACCTACAGAAGTTTTATTTTGCTTTTAATTACTTTTTCTCACTTCTGGAGCCTTCATAATACAGAACCAGATGGCCTTGTCTCTGAAATCTTATAAAATCCAAATGGGGAGTCACCATCATAATTTAGGGATCATTTGAGAGAGATCACATCTTCTTTCTTTTATGATCTTTCTTGCATTTTTTCCTAATAGTAGACCCAGAGCGTTGTGGATCCTCAAGGGAATCTGATCCTAATTAATGATTGCATTTCCTGACAGGTTCATAAACCCCAGCAGTTAATACAGGAATTCAGAAACCCAAATGACCTCTTCCCTGGAATCAAAGTCCTTTCTCTCTTCTAGTCCTTTGCTTCCTATTGCGGTGATGTATGTTTCTCCCTTCACACACTCTGACATGCATAGAACAGATAGCAGTGTCCATTATAAAACATTTCAGTCATTTGTATTTTTCACCAATCCCTTCTGAACTGCAGGTTGACTTCTATAGACCATTGTCCCTTTGGCCCTTGAATCTTTTTTTACCAGGAAAGTACAATGAAAATACATTTGTGAATGCATTGCTACTGGAATAAATACATAAATAATGTGATTTATTTAAACATTTTCTTCAATATTAATTTTTTTCTGGTTTTGAAATAAATCAAAAGATTGGTATGGCTTCTCAGACTGTTGACCCTGAGGAACTCAGAATAATGTATCTGGTGAGTTATGTTGGCTCTTTTCCCTCCCTGTGGAGAATTGAGGATCAGCTGAATTGAAAACTAGAATGCATGGCTAGGTCCAAAGTTGGTCATGCCTTGTAAGATTCTACAGATACCGACTTCAAGTCAGATATTATAGACTTTGAAATTACCTCCCAGTTGTATAGTAAGAATATTGGGAAAGGTCAGATCCATTTAACTGACCTTTTTATTCTGCTTAGTGGTGGCAGCTAGAATTTCCTACTTGTAGTGAATGTAAGTGGGGAGAGAGGAGGAGTAAAAACTTCAGTCTTCTTATGAGAACTACAGTGATCAATTAAATTCAGTTTCCCAGGACCTTTCTAATGACATCAGGTGTTTTGAATCAGAAACTCAGTGTTTGAGCCATGCACATCTTATACACATTTATGCTTGTAGCTATTCTCAAACAAATCTGATTAATTCGTTTCTTCCAGTAGTTGTCATTGTAGGATAAAATCCAGTGCTTTTGACTAGTATCCACAGTCCATGATGTGGTCCTGCCCCTTTTCAAAGCCCAACATCCATTCCTCATCCAGGCTTCGGGAGCTGAATCTCTTTAAACACTCATGTATCTCTCACTACCCTGAACACATTCTTTCATGGTCTATCAGCTTTACATGCATTGCTAGGACCCAATGTCATTTCTGTGTCTGTATGGGCCCCTCCATGCAAACTGGCTTCTCTTTCTTTGAGGTCAGTCAATCTATGTGTTGTCTCACCTGTAGGGCATGGCTATACTCGTGTTTAGTTGCTGTGTTTCCCTTAAAAATAAGAATGACCATTTCTTTAATGCAGGGCCTGACACATTTATTTATTTGAAAAATTGTCATGATAATTTCTTAAAAGCAGCATACATTTCACATCTATATCCATCTCATATATTGATCTGTATCATGTCTGTCTGTCTACTTACCTTCAGTGTGGGTGCTGAATGCAGAAATGTTTATCTGCACCCCCCATCTCAGGGCCAAATGTTGAAGTGAGCTGATATCATTCATGCTTTTTACTTGGAGTCCCTCTTCTCTCCACTTGTTTCCTTCTCTTTTCTATTTTCTCCAAAATGACTGATGGCTAAGCCAGCATTGAGTAAGATAAGATTGAAGTTGAGAGATACTTTGTAAAGCACTGGGAAAATACTGAAAACAAAGGGTCAAATATGAAAGATTGAATAATTTCAATTTTTCAAGTTTTCCATGTCAGATATCTCCTCCTCCTGCTCCTCCTCCTAGTCCTGCTCCTAGTCCTCCTCCCCTTCTTCTCTTGCTCTTTCTTTTATTTGGTAAGATGGGAAAAAGAAAAAGATTAGAAAAGGGTCAATGGTTATCCACTGCAGGTGACCTACTGGTGTTGGTGACCTACTGGTGTCAATGTCTGAAGTTGACACTGGAAAGAGACTATGGAAATGGCCAACCTGTGGAATCCCTACACTTTTGGAATATTTGTGGTCAAATGAAAGATACTATTACTAGAAAACCAGACACAAAGAGGATCACACTTTTGGAGAAACAGTTTAGTTCCTTTCAATGAATATTTATTGGCCAAAGACATGTCCTTGTCTTTCGTAATTAGGATTTTTAATCGTTGTGAGGACTTTAACTGTACTAGGTGAGACAAAGGTTGAATATGAAATATCATTGTTGAGCCCAGAGTTGCAAAGCATAGCAAGAATTATTGGCACTTTTCCTATGGAAGTTATGGGATAGAAGTGCTTAATGGGAATGGTGATCAGCTAGTACTGGGTTAGGACACAAAGGAGTCTCAAAGGCTGTAATAACTAGAAAGATTGGAGGCCAAAGAGAAAATAAACACCTCTTTTGTTTTTGAACCGTGAATGGAAAGGGTGAAACTCAGCATAGTGACTTCTAGGAAAGATGTGTTAGGTAGTTTAACAAAAATTAGAAACACTGTATTGTTTTGTGTTTTGCACAGTTCTTACCATTGCAGTGACATATTTTCTATTTCCCTCAAGCCTCTGTGAAAAGAGCATCATTTCCTCCCATAAGACAAATGAATCATTTAATGGCAAAACCAACATAGAAATCTTCCAAAAGAAAACTAGCACAGTGGTTGAAAATTGTATCAGGGAACACCTGTTAAAATACCATGTCTAATTCCTCCTTCCAGAGGACATGGTAACCATTCCCAATTCCTCCTTCCTGAGGACATGGTGATTTTTTTTTCCTTCCCCTTGATGCTTTTTCTGCCTGGCCTAGATTTTAATGACTGAGTGCTAGAAATATTTTCTTGGTATCAAATTGGCTTGTCTCAAAGGATTTTCCTCTTTTTTTTTTCTTTTCTTTTTCTCTCCTGACAAGGATTTCTTTGCTTGATTTAATTCTATATTTAAAGGGTGACAGAAGATGAAGAGGACCAAATTAGAAGAGTAGATTCTTTGAGATAAGTTCTGAAATCTAGTTCAAATATTTTAACAAGTTTTATGTTGGAATAACCACAGAATCTGTAACATCACAGTTCTTGTCCAGGCTAGTTGCACCAGTGTTTAATAGTCTGTCATTATTGCCCCATGGGGAAAATGGAAATCTGAACTAATGTGGGGATTTGTTGTTGTTGTTTATTTAGAGACAGGGTTTCTGGGTGTAGCCCTGGCTGTCCTGGAACTAGCTCTGTAGACCAGGCTGGCCTCCAACTCATAGAGATCCATCTGCTTCTGCCTCCCAAGTGCTGGGATTAAAGAAATTAAAGAGGTGCACTTGATATGGACAACTCTCTGCTTTCCTTTGTTGCAGGAAAACATCACTGTGCCTCAGGACCCACACAAGTGGAACTAGGGTGACCTCAAAAACCTCTTTAACAGAAGACCCAAATTAGCATAAGAGAGAAAAATTCCCGGGTCTGAAGAGATGGCTCATTCAGTCAAGTGTTCAAAATGAAAACCTCATTTCAGTCCCCTGAGGACACATAATAAAAAGAGCCTTCTATGGTGGCATATGATTGCAATCCCAGTGTTAAAGAGGCTGGAATATGTAAGTCCCTGATGCTTGGGTTTACTGGTCAGTTAGTTTAGGGGAATAGGGGAATGAGTGAGCACCAGATATAAATGGAAGAGCATATCTGAAAAAAAATTCAAGTACAAAGTTACTGAAGAAGATACCTAAGGTTCATCTCTGATGTCCACAAGGGCACATACATGCACTCAAACACTCACTCATGCATACACTTGCGCACACACGGTAAGAGGGGCAATGGAGAAGGAGGAAGACAGAGAAGCTTGCCAACCTGGTCCTAGATGTTAGCTGTTCCTCAGTGTTCTTTCGACTTTGGAGGGCTCTTGTTTAAGAATTTATTAAATGCTTTGTCTTGTTCAGGTAGAGCAACATATCATTATTTTTCACACTTCTAGGATTTGTGGCGGTATGGATGGTTTTTCCCAGGACCAGGCTAGAAATGATTTCACCACATCACGGATATAGTAAATGTTATGAGTAGAGGTTTAAAAACATAACAGGAGGTCCATAAACTGCCTGGTTTGTCTGAAACTTTTACTTTCTTTGCTCATTCCAAGCATAATTATAGTGGATGTGCTTAAGAGTTCACTATAGTTTTGGCTTGATGGGATGGGAGTTGTGGAGACTGTTTTTTTCTTTGAGATGGTGTGTTTTAGGGTTATGCATCATTATTATGGACTCAGATTTGAAACTAGAGCAAAGAATTTTAATTTAGAAAGCTTTATATTTTCCCAAATGCCTTAAGAGCTATGCTTTTCTGTTTTAGTAAAGTCTAGAAGATAGATAGGGAAGATAAAGATAAAGAAGCTGAGGGTGTGAGTGATTTGTCTAGAGAGAATCAAATCCATACTGTGGAAACTTTTACCCCTCCCTCTCCCCAAGGCTTTTTGGTGTCATCTTGTCCTCCTCACTTTGTACAGCTGGATTTACATACCTGGCTTCTGCAGAAAATCCTATTTGCAGGTAGAGCTGAAAGTATTTAAAAACCATATGTGTAGTGGAAGGAGAATTGAACTGAGTTAAGTGCATCTCATTTGCAAGTGAAAAATCCCAAGTCAAGTGAAATTGACTCCTTAAACAGCCAGGATTCTTTGCTTTGCAACTAAAAGTCAAAGGATAGGGCTGGGTTGTTGCTCTTGGGGAGGATCACTTACAGGACACCTGTAAGGTCCTAAGTTTCATCCCCAGAAACACAAAAAGATGCATAAGAGGAAGAAGCCAGAGGGGAAGGAGGAGAAGGGATGGAGGGAGGAACACACCAGTGATAGGCATGAAGATGTAGACCCTGTCTTTAGATGCCTTTTGACATGGGTCTTAAGTGGTCAGAAATACTCTATGTCAGCTTCATCTTTGTTTCTATGCTTGTGTTTCATTTTGTCCTGGATGCTTCAGAAAGGTGACAGAGGTACCTAAAAGTGATGGAGCACCTGATCTAAACAGCAGAATGGAAGACCTTCTTTCCTGTGACTTTAGTCTCAAGTCTCTGAGTGCATTAATTAAGGCCACATCCTAGGTAAATCTATCTGTGGGAATATGCTCAGTTGACTATATTGTATTTCTTTTTCCTAAGTGTAAATTATTTCATCTCACACATTTGTTCTGAGTTTGTGTTTTCTTTCCACTTAACAATGACCAAATGTGTGTGTGTTCTTTCCAAATATCAGAAAGTCTTGCATTAAATAAATATAATATTATTTGATTTTTTTCAATAATGTATTTTAAGTTGATTTATTAGCATATTATACCAAACCAGACATTTTATTGAAAAAATTTTACATACTTCCTGGGTTTTTATGAGACCATTTCTCCAGAACTGGTTGATAGAAAATAGACATTCTGGAATAAATACCATAGGCATTTTTGACTTTTGTGAATACCACTTGACCTCCAAAGAGACTTACTAGTGTCTTTAGTTTTTCAGAGTACAAAGCTGCTGCTTTTCACAAAGGCTTATTCTCTTTACCCATGGTTAGAAGCTATGCTCCATGTTCCATAGTCGAGATCTCATGTAATCCTTTACCACTCACATGCCCTTACCTTGTAATGCTTCTACATTAGAAGTCACTGAGATCTTAATAGTGTTAGTTACTTGTCTAAATTCTGAAAGGATTTGTCTTGCCTTTTCTAAAGATGGGTTTCCTATACTCATGTGAAAAGATACTTGTGTTTTTTTTGTTTTGTTTTGTTTTTTGTTTTGTTTTTTGTTTTTTTTAGACCATCTCAGCTGCTCAAGCATGGAATTTGTCCTTGAGTCTTAGGTCAAATTTGGTAAGGGGACTATGTTATGTCCCTGTCTTCTTGCTGTCTGGCTTGGATTCTATGCAGCTTTCTGCACTTATTATCTAGGGTAATTAAGTGTGCAATAAAAACTCAAGTCAATAAAAGAAAATTACTTCTGAGCTTCTTACTGATCTGAGTGTGACCACCCAGAGAAATATAACATGGCAAGAAGAAAAGTAGCACTCTGAATATTGGTTAAAAGTAGCACACATATCTTATGAAAATGGGCACGTCTTTCACTGGAGTCATTTATTCTTGCATCAAAATGATCCTTGTGAAGTCCGTGACTTGGGAACTCTATAAGGGTGTCAGCATTACCATTCTGTCTTGGGCTTACCAGATTTATCTGGTGATAAGGAATCTTACTTTATTTAACCCTGTGAAGAATTATGTTTGTCTAGCTTTCAATCCTTGTGGTCAGATATTTAGCTCTATTTAATTTAGGTTATAGTGGCGGAAGTTTGATCCTTTTAAAACATAGGTCAGCTGTTGGGCTCTTAGGAGGTGTTTAATCCCTAGATACTGAAGTAGGAAAGAGCCCATTCCTTCCTGATGAAGCTAGGGGTCATCCAGAAAGATTGCTTCCAGCCCTTCCAGAAAGAATGGGGTTCGGTCAATTGGAGAGACAGGAAAGGACCAAACCAGTTAAGTCATGATTAAAAACTATGAATATATTTTTGGCTTATTTGAAATTGTGAAATTTCTATGGGACAGAGAGCATCATTATATTGGACCAC
Organism: Peromyscus maniculatus bairdii; assembly: GCF_049852395.1. NCBI lineage: Eukaryota > Metazoa > Chordata > Mammalia > Rodentia > Cricetidae > Peromyscus > Peromyscus maniculatus. Next base: position 203,390,064 of record NC_134852.1, on the reverse strand, counting down.
AATTCCCAGTCAGCTTGAGATGTTTATACAAGTTTGGCATTTTAAAACAATTTACACTTTCAGCATCACCTTCACACTGTTTCACTGTATTGTGCTTCGTAGTTTATCTGTGTCTAACTTTATGTAGATCCCTTCAATGTTTTGCATACATTCATAAGTCATTTCCTTGGCATCTTTTCTAGTGTTTCAGGTTCTAGATTGAATGTCTAGAGAGCTTTCACTTTCATGTCTTCTGCTATACAAAAAAGAAAAAGAAAGAGATTATTGCTGACCTGTCATCAGAGATTAGAAGACAGGACATTAATTTTAGCGTCTTCATTCAGTGCAAAGCTGGTTTTTCCTCTCATGTGTGCTTCAGGTTTAGTGGGACCATGCTTGTCAGGAGCTTTCATGCAAGTGTTCAACCATATTTAATGAGTACTAGCGTTAATAATCATTGTCATACTTAAAATTGTGCTGTGCACAGAATGATGTTGTGTGTGCTTTATTCCATTTTATAATCACTTTCTCTAACAGGGAGACTCCATCATTCTTTTACCTTTCCTACCTGTGGAAAACAAAGAGAAATGAAGGCATTTGCCTGAGAGTCTTTGTTGTAAGGAAGTCAATTCAGACCTAAGAGACACTTCAAATAACACAAGAGACTATATGTCATATAGTACTGGGTCTTTGCCCATGTCATTCTTTCTCTGAGTTATATTTTTATCTAGAAAATTTTATAAAGTCCCAAGTTCAATATTTTTTGATGACTCCTCTGTTTCCTTCTCTAGTTTTGGTAATAATTTAAAAGAAGAATTTGGAAAGGAAAAGAGTCTTCAAGTAGAAACAAATATACAAGTTCTTTCAAGTTCTGTTTGGGACACATTTCTTTTAACTTCTCTAGCTAAAGCAATTAGGACTAATTATCGTTCAGGGATATTTATCTCAAAGGAATTTCTATAAGCATTGGATGAATCACTGACAAAAAAGGATACAATGTTCAATATTTGCAGCATTGTACATTTTTCCTAGATTTTTGCCTCAGATTTCATCTGAAAGACACTTGGTTTCACAACTCCCATAGCTCATTTATAAAACATGCCAATATTTATTCATGCCTTTGTAAGCCTGGGAGCCAGATTGCAATGCAAACAGATTATAGTCATTTAATACTTCTAGTCCTACCATCAAGGTTGTATATAGTCTTGAAATTAGCAGTAGCCCTATTCCTCTTCCTTCTGAGTTTATATATTAATGGAACATCATTTACTATATAATTGCTTATATAACTCATAACACATGGGACCATGCTATACACATTCAGCATTTTGAAAGACTAGCTTAGTATCTTTGGGTTCCATTTTTAAACATAAATGACCAGATAGAGAACAGCAAGAATCAGCCTTCTTTATAAATAGAACCTTCCTGATTAAGAGCAGATGTGCCAGAACTTGAAATGCTCTTAACCAGTAATTTCCTTGACCAAAATGAGACATGAGTCTGTGTCCAGATATTTTACCTGGGAACATTCAGGACATGTAGAAAGGGGAAGTCCATTACCTAAGGAGTTCATTTTCACTTTGAATTGGAAGTTATAGCTGATTCTAGCAGCGGTATTTCCTTCTTAAAATTATTTATTCTTTTGAGATTATATAATTACACCATTTCCCCCTTCCCTTTCCTTCTTTCAAGCATTACCATATACCCTTCCTTAGTCTTTTTCAAATACATTCATTGCCTCTTTTTTTCATTGTCAGCGTTATCAGTGTGTGTGTGTATGCATGTATGTATGTGTGTATTCTTACATAACTATAACATATCAACCCATATAATATTATTTGTATGTATGTGTGTTTTCAGGACTGACCCTTCTGTATTGGATAATCAGCTGGCATACTCTTGTTTGGGGAAGACTATTTATCCCACCCTCAGCATTCCTCTGCTGCCTGTGGTGGTTTGTGTGGGACTGAGGTCTCATGAACTTTCCCCTCCCTGCAGCCCACTTTAGCATGTCTATTGTCTTTGTTTAGCACCTGTTCAGGGAGTCACACTGGTGAGACTTTAAGGGTGTAGCTTCTGAAATTCCTGGAAACACAATCAAATTCCCTGATCCTCTGGCTCTTACAATCTTTCTACCCACCTCTTCGGAAATGTTCTCTTAGCCTTAAGTGTAGGAGTTATTTTGTAGGTGTATCTGCTTGGACTGGGTTCCACGACTGCATTTTGATTGTTTGTGAATCTCTGTAATGGTGTCTGTCTGTTTTGAAGAGAAGTAAGTTTCCTTGATGAGAAGTGAAAATTATCTCATTGTTTGAAGGTATAAGGATAATTGTTTACAGAATGTTGTTAGAGATTATGCTAGTCTAGTAAAATAGTGGTTCTCCAATCACAATGACTACACTAGCAGTGAGTAGTTATCCAGGTTTCCTGTTGAACTAGTCTTAAGTTCAGTTAGAGAGCTTACCACTAAAGTATGCATGTCACTACTACATCCTTAGGGTTATCATGCCGTGCTGGCCATTGTCGTGGTTCATAGGTGTCATATTTCTGGAGGACTGTGGGTTGCTTCTCTTCAATAGTAGGTGTTTGCATGGCACCTTCTGTTGCCATGGAAGCTACTTCACAGAGAGAAGGATGTCAGATCAGTTCCAGCTCAGGGGCCTCTGTAGCTACATATCTTACAGCTATTGAGATATCCTTTGAGAACAAATCATGCAGATGAAGTTTTCTAAGCAATGAATCTCTGTGCCAGATGCCAAAAATCTCAAAAATGTTACCTCCCAACATTTTGGGGCAAAGTATTTAAATTCACTTATTTGGATTCAAGTGCACTCTCATCACTTCACCCACTGTGGTGCTTTGAATAAAATGGCCCCCATAGGCCCATAGAGAATGGTACTATTAGGAGGTGTAACCTTCTTGTTGTAGGTGTGGCTTTGTTGGAGGAGGTGTGTCACTAGGGGTGGTCTTCAAGGTCTCAGTAGTTCAAACCACGCTTAGTGGCTCACAGTCTCTTCCTGCTGCCTGAGGATCAAGATGTAGATCAGTTCCCTTTCTAGCACCATGTCTGCCTGCATGTCACCATGTTTCTGACCATGATGATAATGGACTAAACCTCTGAACTGTAAGCCAACCCCAAATAAGTGTTTTCCTTTATAAGAGTCGCCATGGTAACAGTGTCTCTTTACATCAATAAAACCCTAAGGCATGTTTGTTTGTTTTTGATGTGTGTGTGTGTGTGTGTGTGTGTGTGTGTGTGTGTGTGTGTGTGTGTGTTTGTGTACAAGAGGGATATTGCCATTTGTTCAAAGTTCCTCATTTTATGCCTGATTTTGTGTGTGTGTGTGTGTGTGTGTGTGTGTGTGTGTGTGTGTGTGTACAAGAGAGATATTGGCATTTATTCAAAATTATACCTTTCATAACAAGACCTTCCCAGTAAAGCACCTAGCTTGTCAATGTTCTTGAAGTGCTATTCTTTTTACCTATTTATCTGTTCTATTCCTTTACCTATTTGTGTATTCTAAAACACATTAGAGGTTTAATGATCCTCAAATGTGAAATAGCTATATAAGAGAGATGAGTTTTTCCATTGACAAGGAAAACAAGGTAGAGGAGTGAGGGCCAAAATTGCAAGTGACTCTCACAATCAATTAATGAACCCTTTCTTTGCATATAGAAACCTTCTGGACCCTGGAACTCCAAATGATGTTACACTATAGGGAGTGTCCCTATTAAATTTTAATCTGTTAAAATGGCTCATATGATGGTTTTCTTTTCTAAATCTTAGTTGTGCTGCCATGGTGGTTGCTGAATGGTGCAACTGTTTGTCTGACTACTGAGTCCATGTTAAAGTACTCCCTCTTAATTAGGAGGACATAACACATTGCTTTTTCCTTACCAGTAACTCCATCTTATTATGTGGAAAGATTTATATTCAAGTTTCACCAAAACATGGATACCTAAGATACTTTTAAATAGAGAATGAGATTCAATATGTACATCTGGAAAGAATATAGAGATGGTTTGCATTCTTGTCTTCTTTTCAGTATGCAGATTAGCTCTGATGAAACTCAATTGCAGTAACCACCCTGACCTTTTCCAGATATTCTGTTGGTGTCCAATGGGAGCTGTGCATGCATCTTAGTTCTTGGCTGTATAGAATACCCAGGTCACAGCATTTTGCCTATACATTCTTTCAACTCAATGATAATTGCACTGATTATGTCAAGATGATCTGGTGATCATTTTTTCAGATTACATTGAAATATAAAATGGGTAGATAGATCAAATCACTCTTATATTTGAGTTTTCAAGTAAAATATGATATCTACTTGAGAAATCAGAAAAGGAATTTTAGTAGAAAGAAAGCTGGGATTCATTGGCTGAGTAACTCTTGTATCAGGTTTTGGCCCAAACTGCCAAGCACTCTTATTTCTTAGAATTATAGACAATGCTTGATTGATCAAACATTGTTCGACTGCAGTTGTCATTCTTATAGTGGGGACAGTGGCATGTATACCATAGAAATCATGCTTTGATTTTTGAATTTTAAAGATTTATTTTAACTACGTGTCAATGGGCGGGCTGTGTGAGGGTGAGTGCAGGTCCTTATGGAGAACAGATGTGTAGGGTCCCTTGGAATTGGAGTTACAGGTGGTTGTAAGCTAACTATGCAGGGTGGCTGGGAACTGAACATGGGTCCTCTACAAGAGCAGTGCACATTCTTAACAGTCGAGTAATCTTTCCAACTTCATGGATATAGAATTTATCCTTTCCCAGCTAATAGTACAATGCAGCATGCTTTCCTGCAGTGCTAGAAGGAGGCAGTTCAGCCAGGTGTTCATGAGGATGTCCAGCCAGTACAGTATCCTCCAGAGTTTAGCTGTATTTGAAGCATTTTTAATCTAGGATATTTTCAATGTACTGTAGGTTTCTCATGGCATAGTCACATATGCCATGATAAATATCTGTAGTGTGTTGGATGTTCATTGAATATGACAGAGGAGAGGTATCAAGTTCATTAAAGACGTTTACTCCCCACTCCTTTCCTCTAACAGTCTGTTTTCCCCACTCTCGGCTCTTATAGTGACACATGAATGACCACCAGTATTGACTTAGCAGTCCTGAACTCTCCACCTTCATCTTTACTATTTCTGTTCATGAGCTCCTCTTTACTACCCAGTAAAATTAGGATATAACTTGGGTACTTCCAGATGTGACAAATAAGAGAATTTCCTGCCAAATTGATCTGCCCATATTTGTTCCCCCAAGCTCTCTACTGGAAACCTCTTTCCAAATGTGTTTACAATTCCAATTAACCATCTCTCCACCTCAGTACCAATGAAGCAGAGAATGAACTGATTTATAATTTTATCTCACTTCTCCCAGAATATTGAGGTGGTTTATATGTCTCATGGAGCTGTTTCCCTAACTCTGTATTTCATTGTCAGAAGCCCCACTCCCTCTTTTCATGGCTGGAATGATCCCCTCCATTCAGTAACCTACTTATAAACTATAGACAACACAAATCTGAAAATGTGGGAATGGGAATTAAGATTTCAGGAGAAGTGAAAGGGATTTGTAACCTCAAAAGAGGCAGAAATAACCCAACAGGCTAATCCCCAACAGCTTTGGGTTTATTCTCTTTGAGCTGTAGTTTCATCTTCAGCATGAAGAATTTTTTGATTTGTAGAATTGTTATATGGACCTTTGTCAATGTAATTGGAATAAGAGCTGAGCATAGTTCCTAGCATATAGAAATGGGTGTTTTGTTCACGGTTTTCATCATCACCTCTTTACTATAGAGTCAGAACCTTTGCAGACCCCATATGATGACCCTGGCAAGAATTGTTGAATGGCCTTTGAACTTTTGATACTGATGCTCATTGGAAAATAAGAGCTGGGAAGGTATGGTGTACTGTAGCAGTTCGTAGAAGCATGTATTCCTTTAAAAGGGCAGATAGTAAGCTTGTTTTGCACACAGACTTTGGTACTGGCCGATTTTATTATGCTTGGGGCAAGATTTGTCCAATTAGCCATCTCTTTATTTCCAGAGCAATGAGTATGGTGGTGATTGGTAGAGATTTCATAGTCTGAGGTGAGCTGAGTGGCTAAGTGGTGGTAGGTGGAGTTATGGTGCATTCTTTCAGCAGAAACAGCTCTCTTCTTTCTTTTATCAGTAGACATTGTTAAATATATCCAGCTGACAACAGGTCACTGTTCTGGTTGCATATCAACATACAGGTGGGACAACCAGGGAAGGTTCCTAGCAAGCTTCTTTAAAAGGGAGTGCTTCCCGTCTCCTAACTCATTATTGACTGACATCAGTCTGATTTCTAGGTGCTGGAAAGTTGAATTGCAATATAAGGGAAATGGATGTGTTTTTATCTAAAGGAAATTCAAGGAAGACCACTATCTACCAACATGCGGGCTGAAAGCAGAAGAGAAAAATGCAGATACAAAAGAAAAACCAAGGAAAGACACAAATGAGTGCTACTCTTCGGACGTGTTTGTGTTTTTGTCCTGATTTCAGTTGACCAGTCATTTAACTTCTGCATGCCCCTTTAGGTAAACAACAACTTGCCTTTATTTTTTTCCTTTCTTGCTTGAACTATTCTCAGCTTTTTGATTACTGCAACCACAAGAGTCCTTAGCAGTAAACATACTACTCCATGTGTCTGATGTTATTTTATGTATCTGGAATGTAGTTTATGACAAAAAAATACTGTAGGCTCTTTTTCCCCAAGGCATCATTAGACTATACAGATACATGATAGTCTCAAAATAGATAGAATGTCATGTAGGGAAGAAGCATATTTTAGAGTTCAGATTTCTGATTGGGAACAGCAGAAACATTGGTTTCTGATAGATAGGAGCTAGGAAAGGGGAACAGAGGATTGACTAGGCTTAGGACTGAACGAAAATAAGGCTTGGAATAGCCAAAGGAAGCTCAGTAAGGATGACAGATAAGTAGTCAAGAATAATGACCAAGGAAAGTAGAGTGCAGCTGTCGACTTGGTGTCACTCATGCTTTAAGGCTGCCTCTGATTCTTTTCTCTGCAAATATCACAGAAACCATCAAGAAAACTCAGCCATTTCAATGAGAATAGAAATAAAGACATTCCAGGCAATTTGCCAAATGATGTTATTCTGTGTCTACAAGCACTGGGCATTGAGTCCTAAAATGATTATAGATATGATCAACTGCTTACTGATTGCTAATTTGATGGATGTTATGGGATAAGCTTAAAATGATGTCTTAGAAATGAAAAAAAAAACTGGGAGAGTTTGGAAAGGGTCATTGAAAAGTTGCTTTTTGTTGAAACCAAATGAAGCAGAAGGAAGTATGGACCTATGCTCATTCTTATGATTTCCAGGTATTACAAAAGGAAGGAGAGAGGGAGAGATCATTTTCTGTGTATAAATGGGCATGCATGTACATGTGGTGTGTGTGTTCATGTATGTTCATTTTACTATCCTCCAAGCATACCTTCAGAGACTTCATAGCCCTATTGTTCTCTCTGCATCAGAGATGTCCCCATTGCTGTCCTTCTGCCTAGACTATGGCTCACGTTTTCAATATCAGTAAATATCTAGTACAGAAGAGATAAAAAGCAAACTATTGTCCTAGAACTTATGTAAGTGGGAGATAGAAGCAGAATAATTTTTAGGTATATGTGTACATATCAATGGGTATGCATGATATTAATTACTGTCTGATTTTCACTCTTAATTATAACATTAGGAAAACCAATGACCTAATTCTTTACCTCCTCCAGTCTTTAGAGAACTTAGTTCGGGCCTGACATATAGAGTAAGGTTTCAGCACATAATTCATGGGTTGAGTAATCTGTTGAGAATTTACATGTTCATTTAAAAGGAGCCTCTCCACTCACTTTGGAATTTGGCTAGAATTTGTGGTACTATTTGTTATATGTTTCCTATATACTGTGGTTTCAGAGAATTCAGACAGAAAAACAACAGGCAGGTCTAACTTCTGCTGCTAACCCCTTGAGTGTACAGGATATAGAGTGTGAAAGATGTGAGCCTCTCTGTAGGGAGGTGTAGTGGAATTTTTGAAACTAATGTGCTCCCAATTTCTGAGCTTATTGGGCTGACTCAAGATAGAAAATATTTACAGTAACACAAGTATCCCTATGGGTCTTCTAAGTATTACAGAAAGTTATCAGTTTCTCAGTAATGACCCAGTGTCCTCTTTTAACAACAAGCAAAAAGTCAAGCTTGCCTGAGGGACTTGATTTAATGGTGTATAACCATTGATTGAAGCCACATAGGAGTTTATACATATATTGCAGTGCAAGAACATCCTATGGGTTTAGTAGATATTAATCTTCTCATTAGAGCAAAGTTAAAAAATCATAGCACTTCATTTAGCTTAGTAGCTTCAGCTGAGTTGACTTCTTGACTTGGTATCCAGAAACTAGAATATTCTTTTTCTAGAATCACAGACCATCGATCTGAAAAGACTTCAAAGGTTGTTTTGTTCAACCAATTCAATATTTTAATCATAAGCAAATAGATGCAGAGAGAGGCAAAATGATTTGCAAAGGTCTCACGTCAGGCAGCTTTCTTGATTCAGAAGTGTTTTGTTATGAACTTGGTGAAAGGAGAATAGGAAGAGAGTTTATTAGTTATTCTCCTTATTGCTAAGACTTATTACCCGACAAGGAACTTAACTAAAGGGAGGAAGGACATATTTTGGCTCACAGTTAGAGGGTACACAATCAGTCATGCTGACAGGAAGCAGGAAACTGCTGGACACATTGCATATGCAGTCAGGAAATAGCCAGTGAATGGGAAATATGGATAGACTCTAAAACTTTAGGCTCCCTCTCATTGACCCACTTCTTTCATCATAGCTCCACTTCTGGAATTTTCCATAGCCTTCCCAAACAAGTACAACCAACTGGATCCAAGTATTCAAACAAATGAAACTACAGGGGACATTTTACACCCAAGGACAAGCCAAATATGTGTTCTTGAGAATTTCGGCAGTATAGCCAACTAGTTGCACAAGAGAAAGCTTGTTGTTCTGTCAAGAAAATGGGATGATAAGCAATGTCATCTTCTACATAATAGGGATATAGTAAGTCCTAGGCAATATTTTAAAAACTTTAAACTTAGCATTTAATCCACGGTATATAGCAGTAATTCCTGTTGCCTTTGATCTGTATTAGTGCTGTGACTTTCTCAACCTCCCCAATACTGTGACACTTTCATATGTTTCTTCATGTTGTGGTGACTCCCTAGCCATAAAATTATCTTCATCACTGCTTCTATAACTGTGATTTTCCTACTGTTATGAAGTGTAATGTAAATACATGTTTTCATTTGGTCCTGGGTGACCACTGTGAAAGGGTCATTCAGCCCTCCTCAAAGGGCTTGCAACCCACATGTTGAGAACCTTGGTTTTATTGCCTCCTTCCAGGATTTGTTCCTGAGAACTCTGGGTTTGCTTTTGAACCATCAAAGATACAGCATATAGCAATCTACTGTCAGTGCATCTCTAACACATTTCCTTTCCATGAAATCATGTTAACTTTTTTCAGTTATGAGGATAAAATAAGAAAATGAGAGAAGAAGAAAATTCAGCTCTAAAGTTCTGCCTTTATTGGCAAACAGCCATTTCCATATCTATCAAATTCATATAGCTGTTTCTCTTCCACTTAACAAACATCTCTTAAGGATAATCTTTGCGGGGGGAGGGGGGAAGAAAAAAGAAAGAGAAAAAAGCCCAGAAGGTAGAAGATTTAGGACACAAATGAAAGGTCTTTGTTCTTTTGATCAGGAGTTGCCATTTTCCTGGGAGTGGCAGGCAGGCTCCCAAGTCACACGTCTTTACAGAAATCCTTTGGCCAAAGATTATTGTGAGTGGGGAAGTTCTGCATAGAACACCTGCAAGAGAGGACAAGGTCTTTCCCTGCAGCACCTGCTGATTGAAACACCTGCGGTGCCCTTGCAGATCACGTTCATAAGTCTCAGGCTAGATCCACAGTGTGGCTTTCCCTGCCTGTCCTTGAGGAAAAGTGCCACACAGCTGTTGGAGGATGAGGGTAATGGTTTATGACTTCCGCACCTGAAGTTCTATCACACGCGAGTTCCCCGGAGATGGCGATCATACAGAACAAATATTGCTTAGCTAGTGATAATGTCACGCTGCCATGCTGAGTTACACGGCTTGCCTCGTACCTGCAGCTGAAAAAAAAAAAAAAAAAAACCCTCCTGGCTGATTAATCCCAGTGCCATGTAAATAGAGCCTGTGTCAAGGAGATCATAAATGAGAAAACGGATGCTCCAATGGGGACATTAGTAAGGAAGAGAGTCACCATTCCCTCACTCATCCCCCAGTCAGTCCCTGACAACATCATTATCCAGGTGAAGGAAGGTACATCACTCAGCAGGATTCTGGAAGGCTTCCCATACCTTCCTTCCCACCCATGCTCCAGCCCTGTTCAAGCCGTGAACATCTTCCAGATTGTGTCACTGGGCTTCCTTTTTCCATTCATGCCTTCAGGAAGTGGTTATAGGACAATACTAATATGAGAACCCAGAGTTGAACACCTTAATTATCAACTAGATAAATTGGGGCATGATTTATTAATATTGTCAAGGAACTCAGGAGAGAATCTAAGAAATGATCTGGTTGACTTATAGAAATTTAATTGCATGCAAAAAGCCAGATTTGAAGTTTGCTGACACTCAGTTCTTTAATTGGATTTTACCCAGAGACACAAAAGTGCATGTCAGTTATCTCATAAGTATGGTAATTAATTGCACTGCCTGTTTGAAGGGTCCTAGTGCAGCTTCACCTCACACTTGGCTTGGCCTCCTGTCATCACATTTGCTCACCTCCTTTTGCTTTCACGGTTCTTTTGTTCTTTCCCCTTCTCCACAACTGTCACCCCTCGATTCTCTAGTCCCCCCCTCCTGCCTCTCTCCCCTCTGTCCTCTCCCTCTGTCGTCACATCCAGTCCCATCTTTACTCTCCCCTCCACTTCCTTCCCTCTCTTTATGCTGCTTCTCTGACATGAGTGATCAAGGCATCCCTTAAATATTCATCTATTGCTTTCTCTCACAAACTTTTGTTCTCTCTTCAGAAATTGAGATGAGTAACACTTCAGTAACATCCTAGCATTGAACTGAATTTTGTTTTGCAAAATGTGGAGATCTAGAGTCATGTCTTCCTTCTCATGATGCCTGAGATTTCCTCTTTGTGTGGGTTGTCTCTTTCCTTTAGCAGATGGTGATTTTTCAGGTTGACAACCATGGGGTCCTGATGCAGGAGAGAGACACACTTTGAGAGGGATGTTATGACTCTCAAGATTGACATTCACTTGACCTTCTTCAGGCATTCCAGTGCTTATCTCTTCGGGCCAGGATTATTTCATCATCCCTTCCCTGGTCCTTCCACTTGTGAGCTCTCTTGCTGACTGCTGTTGTCATAGGTACCTTCCCAAAGGGCTGTTTTTATCGCATCAAAGACTGGGTGGATTTCTCCTGCCTGTGGAGTTAAGTTCTTGCTCCATAGACTGACATCTGGGGCCCTCCAGAAATTAACCTTCACCTGACTGCCTGACTTTGTCTTCCTGAAACTGCTACAGTTTTTAGATCCCAAATTTAGTACCCTTTCCATTCAGAAATTGACCATTTCACTAGTACTCCATTTTCAGCTGATTTAGTTTTGAGCTGTGTGCATTGTGTAGCCAGGAGTCTTCATTTTCTCTATATCCAAATGCACTGAACATTATAAACTTAATGCCACTATATTTTTTTTTTTACCTCACTGTCTGAAATAGCTTCTGATACATTATTTCAGGCTTACACAGTAATTTTGGCCATCTGACTCATGAAAAGGGGACTCCCTTGATAGTGCCTGGGGTTAGAAGTTTTCCCCGGGGATTCTTAATCCTTCAATAACTATTTAAACCCAGCTTTCTCTTTCTTAGCTCTGATCTTTTCTTTTGCTATAACATTAATTCTAAATTTCTAGTTTGTAACCATATTTTCTTCAGGGGGGGTTATAAAATTCATCTTTGCAGACCATTCCCCATTTTTTTGTTGTGTGTTTGTGCTTTATCTTCCATTAACTTATCTGGAAAACCATTTATATAAATGAACTCATTGCTTTATAGAAGGATTTGGCTGTGTCCTTCTCACATAATGCCTAAAAAAGTTATTTGACATGTTGTTGGTAGAGCACAATGCTTTATATTAGGAAATGTTGTGGTTCTAAATTCCCTCCTGCTAAGAGGACTTTCATTGCTATGTTGGGTGTAGATCTCTACTGATTCTCTCCCAAACACAATATACTTCTCCTTTACCTGTGCAAGTCAGTGCAGACCCACTTAGTCAGGAATTGTATTTTTAGATGTGGTAAATGTCTTGCAGCTATTTTAAAGTGACTATTATCTTTTAAAGATGCGCTCTGTGAAAAATTACCATTTACATGACTGAGTCTGTGGGGTTTACTTTAAAATAAGTTATAAAGAAGAGGTGGAATTGGGGAGTATTACAAATTAAGCAAGGTTTTACCATGTGTTGAAAGCTGTTAAACTTGATGTTAGGTCTTCTGTTCACATTTATCTCAAATGCAGTCCCCCAAGGTGGGTTGGGCATGAAATTTTGCCCTTTTGAAAGCTTGCAGATGGCATTGTTTTGGCTGAAGTTATAACTTAATTTTTTTTTAAAAAAATTTGTGGGTATCCTTGTTTGTGTATGTGTGTGTATGTGAACTTTGGGTATGCTTGATGCCTGTGGAGGTCAGAAGAGAATGTTGGGTGCCCTGGACCTGGAGTTGCAGATGATTATAAGCTCCCATGTGAGTGCTGGGAAATGAACCTGGTTCCTCTGCAATAGCAGCAAGTGCTCTCAATCAAAGAGACATCTCCATAGCTCCCTTATCGCTTTGAAAACGTTATACATCATATTATTTTAATCAACCTTTTTCATTTGTAAATGCTTGGAATTTCCTCAAGTGACCATGGATTCTTTCACTCTTCTTAACAAATACAGTCTCTATGGATTTTCTCAAAACTTTCCTTCCATTCCTAGACAGATTGCATGTGGAATTGTTTTTTTCCTTTTATCACTGCTGTTGTTTCAAGCTTCACTAGAGTCCCTGATCTTTACTACATAATGATATATTAACAGTAGACTGGCTTGAATTGGTAGTTTAACTTTATACATTTTGTTTCTGAGACTACAACAATTCTCATGTCACAAGCTACATCTCATGTTTTTTATATGCTTATCTATGGTGGCAATGTTTATGGGTTCAGATTTGACTCATGAAAAAAAATAAGGGTAGATATGTCCTAAATTTTGTTGCTAAAATAGAATCCGGCCAATTTAAACTTGGAGGTTGTTTGAGGACACAAGATGACAGGAAATGTAAGAAAACTTCTTGTTAAGATGAGCAGAAGGCACTTGGCCATTTCAGTTTGATGTAGGTATATCAAAATTTCTGGGAACCGCTGTGTGAGGAGAAATGAGCAGTGTAAGGGGAATTGGGATAGCTGAGGGTGAGGTCCTTCTTCAGGATAATGAATGATGTCTTCAGAAGCTGATTGCAAAGCTTAATAGATGGTGCTAACATTACCTACCAGGCCCTGGCCTCAGCCCCATGTGTGGGTTATCCAGTAAAACTCTCACCGCAGCACTCATACAATTATGATGACTTGCTTTCTTCTGAATGCACACCTCACTGTAGATTTGTCCAGGCAAAATTAACCTCTCCAATATGTGTCCCAGTAGAATCCAGATGTAGCTCTCCCATTCTGTATCCCAAGCCTTTCATTACTTGGGTCTCAGTGGTAACACTTAACTGGTGTATGGTCCACTGTACTAAAAGAATGGCAAACTGAATTAAATAGCTTCCATATTCTCTGAATATGAATTCGACCCAGAAATCTTCATTTTGGTTTATTCAGGTGGATATGATACAATTAAATATGAGAGATGCCTTTGTTGTTCTTACAATTTGATTTGCTATGTGTTGCTATAGGCCTCTGGTATCCTGTTAGCAAAGCAAACGTGATGTTGAGTTATTTAATTAACAAGGTCTAACTTGCACTATTCCAGGTGTATTAATTTTCTTCCTGCCATAGTGATAAAATACCAGAACCAAAAGCAACTTAAGTGGTAAAGTGTTTATTTTGGATTATGGTTCCAGAGTCCATCATAGCAGGGGTGGTGTGGCACAACAGGAGGAGCAGAGAGCAGAGATATCACATTTCAGTTAAAAACAAAACAAAACAAAAAAAAAACAAAACAAAACAAAAAAAAAAAACAAAACAGAGAAAAGGACCAAAAAGTGGAATAAGGCAGTGAGTTCTAAAATGCTACACTCAGTGATGTAATTTCTTCAGGAAGACTCCACCTCCTAAACGTGTGGTAACCTCCCTAACAGTGCCACCTAAAGAAGAGCAAATGTTCAAGTGTCGGAACACGTGGAGCCTATTTTCTCATTTAAAATACCACATTAGGCAAGTTAAGTAAGCCAGTCTGCTATTTGCCATCTAATTCCCTGAAGCTATAAGACCTGTATGTTAAGTAGGTGATCTGTGAGCTCACGGGGTGGGGAATGACTTTCATGGAAGGATACCACCCTTACAGAGCTCCAGAAGCTCTGCACCTGTGACCTGAAGCCGAAGGAACTGTGATGAATCCAAATCCCAACTTCTTCTTCAAGCTAGCATTTGGGAATGCTGGTGATTCACCTCTCGCTTGTCCTTCACAGATGCAGCTGGGACTCAGGCATGGTATATTCTAAAGTCCTGGCCACCCCTTGATCCACGATGGAAGAAAGAGTATCATCATTTGTAGTGTTATTTATGAAAACTCTTCAGTGGGAGAACTGACGCGTTCTTAAAACAAAATCCACCTGCTTTGTAGTCTAAAAGGATCTACTCCTTCCCTTCTGTTTTTTTTTTTGTTGTTGTTGTTGTTTTGTTTCTCCTTCAAGAAAACAGAGAGAGAGAGATCAAAAGTTCCTGCACCTTCAAGTGATAACTGGACAAATATTGGAGATCAGTATTATTTCCATAAATTGGTCTGGCAGAGCTGTTGCCCTTCCTTCCCATGAAAATGCCACTCTTTTAAATAACTACATCTCATGAAAAGTCTTCTTATAAAACATTTTTTTAAAAAAAATATTCCTGGATCACATAAAATGCATTATATTTTTCTTAAGCCAAAGGGAAAAGTGGTTAACATGGATCCTGAGGAAGCCATGTAAATAACTTCATGAGGCTAACAAAGGAGTTTGAAATTTCATTCCTAAACACTTTTTCAACTTTTAGGTAAGATACTACCTCACTTGATCGATTATCTATCACAAGGTTGATGGGGGAAAATTGGGTGTCAAGACTAAACCTACCTCTCTGACACTTTCGCTTTCAACCAATTTTTTAGATAAAAAAGAAAAATGAAATTTCTAAACTCCAACATCTTTGGCAGAGGAATTGTGCTTAAAAAATTATCTTTAAATCCACAGAGTTCTCCTGTAGAGGGTGCATTCTGTAGCACCATGGGGCTACACAGAAAATTTACATTTATATCTTTCTCCAAAACACAAGGCTGTTGGTTCATGGTGTATAATCTGTGAGCACATAAAGGGCATTCTTTCCTCCCCCATGCTCCATAACACACACACACACACACACACACACACACACACACACATCCCTCAGCATTAATTTATAATCCAATCCTGAGAGCCTTAAGCATGCCCTCTATATCTGTTTCCTTATTTCACTTCCCTGTATATATTTCATATATATATATATATATATATATATATATATATATATATATATATATAATTTTAATCAATGTTTTGTATGAAAAATATCTGTCACAGAATGGGCACTCAATAAATACTAAAATTGCCTATTTTTTCACTTTTAATGAATTTGTGTAGAGATAGTTAAATTGGGAAAACTTCAGTTGAGAATTTCGTTGTAGGGGGAAATATATATATATGGAAGTTTAGGAATTGCTGTGATATGATGTCTAAAATTCTTTAAAGTGGCTTTTCTAGTGAAATTGTGAATACCCTCCAAATACATAGAAAAATCTGCCCTTGACATGGGGGAAAAGGTTATAATTGAAAGAGAAACAAGATACAAAAATTTAGTGCAAATTCCAAACAATCTGATGGTTTAGGTTCAAAGCATACATCCCAGAAGAGAATTACCTTCAAGTACTTTGTGAGGGATTTTTGATTTGATAAGTGTTGATATATTATGTTAATAAAAAAGCATCCTGGTATGTTAAGCGGGTTTCTTCATTGAAGGATGTCACTGTTCCTTTTTCTATTTTCTTTCTTTCTTTTTTTTAAATATGCTAACAGCTATTCTATAGCAACAGAAGTTAAATTCCCAAAGCATATGCTGTCCAGACATCCCCCTCCCAGCTTCTAAAAGGATCTCAAAAAATAGATATTCCAGAAAACACTTTCAAGTATCACTTTGGAACCAAATTCTATGGGCCAAAGCATCTTGAGATTATTCTGATTCAGTACTACAGTCCATTTACTACATGCAAGTCTAAAGAAAGCAGTGCTGTTTTTTTCCCCAAAGCCCATTAGTACAGTTCTGAGATTAGAGACTGTACATTTAGTTAGCATAAAAGGTAAAAGATTTTGTCCGAGCCCTGTCTTCTTTCCTCTATTCTGTCTGAGTAAAGTGACTTGGATAATTTGAAGTAAAACCCCTTGTCCCGAATTGACTTCAATTCATTGGTCATCACCATAAGGGACCTGAGATGCCTTTGCGTATGAAGAAGCAGCAGGATATCCTTGGCTCACTGAGTTTTAGGTCAATATCTCCAATGATTTGATTACTTTTAAAAAGCCTTCTCAGATTTTCAGTAGTATAGTGATTGTTCCTTTCTGGGAACCCCAGAATACTTGCTTTGTTGGCAACTCTCATGCTGGCCTTTGCTTCTCTTGTCTGCCCAACAGAATCTTGTACTGGAGCTGTCTCCCTAAGTATACTGAAAGTTCCCAAAAGGTAGAGATAGACATGCTGCAGAGGACTCAGCATAGTACCACACACAGTGCACAATAGATAGCTGCTATTGGCATGGAAAGCTCAGCCCATCTATACTTGCCTTTGATATTTGCAAAGTTTCTGCAACACATTTGATAGAACAATATTCTCTAGCTAGGCAGTTTGTTAGAGCCTTCCAGGGTGCTCTGCTAAAGGGACATGCAGAAACTCGTGGGAAAGGGAGTAAATGGCTCCCTCCTTTCCTTCCTCCCTGAACTGAGGATTCAGTCAATTACTCTATAGTGTGTGTGTGTGTGTGTGTGTGTGTGTGTGTGTGTGTGTGTGTATTTTAATCTTAGAAATAATATTCATTAATCCCTAGCTCTTATTGATATTCATAACTATTCTGTTAATAAAATGAATGGCGAGGAAGAGATTCTGGGGGAAGAACAGGGCTGACAGGATTGGTAGTGAGATAGGAGAGGATGTGTGTGTGGGAGAATAATCAGAATATATTATATACATGTTTGAAATTATTAAAAAAATGAATTTAATTTTATAAGAACCAAAAAGAAATGAATGTTGTGGGCAGTGATGAGACAAAGAACATATGTTCCCATGAAAAGGGAACAGTTAATATTCAGTGTTATTTCATTGTTCCTATCAGGAACTGCTACCAAACATTGCAAGATCTTAAATATTAGAAGGTAAACAATATGTGTATATGATGACAAATATTCTTATTTTTTAAAAAGTGTTTTAAAAGTACAGGCCATGAATAATGCCCACAGCTAATACCTGAAGTACACATCTGTAATTTACTTGACTTCATCATCTAGTTACATGATATTTGGGAGAATTATATTCAGATAGTAATTGAAGCTGCCATGTGAAATGGACTGAGATTTCCTTCATGGCTGAGATGCCTATCACAAAAGTCAGACTACTGAGTGAAAAGCATGGAAATTCATTTAATATTTGTTTCATGAGGGAACATTCAGAAATGAAGAGACAGGAAACCTGGAATGCTGCTTGCCTAGGCATGATGACAATGGATAGTTACAGAGAAGGAGAGTTAGATAAACTAGATAAATGGAGGAATAATCTGACAGTGATAACTGAAGAGCGTAATGAGCAAGGCCTGTTTCTAGATTCTTCTCTGTACCCACAACTTCAGAGATAAGTGCATTCATGATTTTTGCCATATGTTTGCATGTCTCACTGAGGATCTTGTGATGAACTACAGATTAAAGTCTGCAGATTGCTTTATGTAACTTTTCAGAGAAGGGTGACAGAAGATCAGAAAGTGAGCACCCCACTTCTGGTGTTTCCTCGGGTGCCAAGCTCCCTGCCATATTATGGGATAGAATATCACACCACCTATTGCTATTTTTGTTTTCACAGATGATCTTCTAACGCCAACTCAATATATTGATTTTGCCTATTTTATTCAAATAAAATATTACATATAAAATTATTTTCTGTCTTTGTATTTACCCAGAATTGTGATTCTGAGATTTATTCACATTGATTACTCCTTGTAACAGAATGAGGCTCATTTCATGCCTTTGTAATTTTCTTTCATGCAAATATTCCACAGTTCATTTATCAGTTTTACTATTTACTGTTATATGAAATGTTACAGGTGATACTGACCCTGGCATTCCTGTACATATATTCTAGGACATTTTTACTGCACACACATAAAAGTGGAATTCATGGTTTATAAGGGATGTTTCCTTTTGCTCAGTACTGCCACTTTGTCGGTTTAGTCATCATCATTGTTGTCCTCCTTTTCCTCCTCCTCTTCTTCCTTGTTTGGGATTTATTGTGTCTCTCTGGCTATCCTGGAACTTGCTTCATAGTTAAGGATGGCATTGTAATCTCCAAGATCCACTTTCTTGCTGGTATTAAAGTCATTTTTTTTTAGATTAAAATATAATTACATTATTTCTCTGATGTGGGATGTCTTTCTGTATGCTGTGAATATGTGTTGCTCCCACTGGCTAGTAAATAAAGCTGCATTGGTCTATGGCAGGGCAGGATGGAGCCAGGCAGGACAATCCAGGAGAGATAGTGAGAGGAGAAAGGAGAGTAAGGGGAGACAACCCATTGTCCAAGGAGCAACATATAATGGGATGTAGATAAAGCCATAGAACAAACGCTAATACACAGATTAATACTTATGGGTTGAGTTAAGTTATAAGAGCTAGCTAATAAGAAGCCTGAGCCATAAGCCATATAATTTGCAATTAATATTAAGCCTCTGAATGATTATTTTATAAGCACCTGTGGGGCTGAGGGGACCATGGGGCTGGGCGA
Organism: Peromyscus maniculatus bairdii; assembly: GCF_049852395.1. Lineage (NCBI taxonomy): Eukaryota > Metazoa > Chordata > Mammalia > Rodentia > Cricetidae > Peromyscus > Peromyscus maniculatus. The sequence continues at coordinate 203,370,751 of NC_134852.1, read as the reverse complement.
GACCAGAGAAACATGAGACCATGGGGCTGGGTGGGGTAGGAGATACTTCCCGCTACATTTCTCCCTCACTTTCTTTCCTAGAAAATCTCGTATGTATACCACTTTGCTTGCTTTTTCATAACCTCTTTCACTTTAATTATTAATATGTGTATTATATTGGCATATATATAATGGCAAATAGACAGACAGACAGATAGATATGGCAGCTTGGCGCCTGAGGAAACACCAGAAGTGAGGTATTCACTTTCTGATCTTCTGCCACTCTTCTCTGAAAACCTACATAAAAGAATCTGCAGACATTTCTCTGCAGTTCATCGCAAGATCCTCAGTGAGACATGCAAACATATGGCAAAAATCATGAATGCACTTATCTCTGAAGTTGTGGGTACAGAGAAGAATCTAGAAAACAAGTGTTGCACAGTACCCCCTTCAGTTATTACTGTCAGACTATACTTCCATTTATCCAACTCTCATATAATATAATATAATATAATATAATATAATATAATATAATATAATATAATATAATATAATATAATATAATATAATATAATAATATAATATAATATAATATAATAATATAATTACATATTATGTATCCCAAATACTTAAATACAACCTGCTTAGTCTATATAAAGCTACCCGAATATGCATATTTTCAGAATTGACCATTTGTTATTAGATAACCAATTGTATTTTCTTTTTGGGAAGACTATTCCTCCCATTCTCACTGTTCCTTAGATATTGTAATTCTTAGTCTAGGGCTGAGGCCTCTTGAGCATTCCCCCTTCCACATTAGCATGTATATTGATCTACAGTCTTTCTTCTTTTTCTGAAATGACCCCTAAGTGTTAGGCACAGTAATTTTGTTGTAGATGTTTCAGTTACAACTGAGCTCTACAACCCCGTGTTTTATTTGGTTGTGGTTTTTGTTATGGTCTCCTGTAGGGAAACTTTGTCTGTCCTGACAACTAGCTCCCAAATAACAACATGGAGACTTTTTTTTTTGCCCCGTACCTGGCTTTACTAAGTGCTCATCATGTTCTCTGAATGCTTATGCCAAAGCTTAAACTGCTAGGTGATGGCTAGAGCCTCCTTTGCTTGACTCTGGCAGCTGCCTCCACATCCTTCCATTCCCTGAGAGCCTAGCCTCATGCTGGCAGATACTGGCAGGAGCCATGTATCACCCCAGCTCTGGGAAGTTGCTGAGCCCATTTTTCAGAGTCCCCCTATGTAGCAGGAATCTTAAAAGGTCTTATTAATATGGAGCCAGGTATTGGGGTGAACACTGGAAGATCAGAGAGACAGAACAGGCCACAGCTACCTCACCTCAGCTGATCCTGTTTCCTCAAACTGGAAGCCTCTGAGTCCTCATCCAGAATGAATCTCAGCTGAACTGCTGCTAAAGCCTAAAAGCTTAACCAGCTCTAGTTCCTGGTTTTCACACCTAATATACCTTTCTGCTTTCTGCCATCACTTCCTGGGATTAAGGGAGTGAGTCACCATGTCTGACTGTTTCCAGTGTGATTTTGAACTCACAGAGATCTCTGCTTCCCAGGTGATAGGACTAAAGGTGTGTGTGCCACCATTTTCTGGCCTCTATGTCTGTGGCTGTTCTGTCCTCTGACCCCAGATAAGTTTATTAGGATGCACAATATATTGGGGGACACAATATCACCACACCCCTATCTTTTTTCCAGAGATCTCTCTGGCCAGAAGTCCCACCTATATCTCCTGCCTAGCTACTGGTTGTTTAGCTTTTTATTAAACTAATTAAGTGACATATCTTTACACAGTACAATCAAGTATCTCACAACAGCCTTCCTCCTTCTTTTGCAAAGAAAAGTTTCCTTGCTGAGGGGTAAGAACTGCACATATCTGTGGCCATAAGGACAGAAATTTAGAATGCAATGAGGGATTATGCTTATTTAGTAAAGTGTAGTTGTGGGTTTTCCTCAAAGATTTATGATTTCCTCAAATATCTATGATTTTCCTCTAAGATCTATGATTTCACTAGCCCTATATGTTTGAATACTCCTTTCAAGGCTGTTGAGCCAACAAACCAGGAATAAAGAATACCAGTATTTCTACATTTCATCCACTTGATATTTCTACGTATTTCTATTTTTTATTTTTTTATTGGATCAATATAAACATTTTACTACTGATTTCACTGGCATTTCCTTAAAAAATTATGAAATTAAAATGTATCAATTACCCATTTAGCTTCTTCTGTTGCCATACTCCTTTCTTTCTTTTCCCATTCATCTTTTCTTTCAATTGAGAAGTTATCCCTTAGTGGCCTTTGAGATAGTCTTTTTCTATAGCATTGGATGGCATTGAACTCATGGCCATCTTCCTGCCTCAGTCCCCAAGTGCCATGACTTCCCAAAGCATTCTTTATGTCTTTGAATTTGAGTACTCTTATCAGTTATATGTATTATGGTTATCGCCTCCATTTGATGTTATAAGGCTTGACAAAATCAATTTACCTCTTTTCCTCCATGCTTAGTTCTGTTTGTGTGCCATTTAAAAACATTTGTCTCCAAGGTCACAGTCATGCTGTGTTATAGAAAAAAATTATTGTTTTTCACATTTAGATCTATAATCCATGTAAAATTGATTTTTGTGTATAGTGTAAGTTAAGGATGAGGATTCATTTTTCCCTATGGATATCTGTAGTTGATTCAGAGCCTTTTATTGAAAAGGCCATTATTTATCCACTATTCTGTTGCACACATTTTTTTTCTTGTAAATCGTAAATTTTTGTCTGGTGAACCTTCTTCTGGATTGTCTGTTACTTTATTATTTCATGTTAGACTGTTTTTGTATCCTTTCATTCTGTCATAGGCATTAGATTTACATGATATCAGTTTCATAATGGAGAGTACAATTTATTTAAACTTTGTTTATGTGTGATTCTTTTAGATATTCTTAGATTCTTAGAAAGATATCTTTCATATTAATTTTTATTTGGTGCTACTAGTATTTTTTGATATATGTGTTTTATAGTTTTCAGATGCTTTTTTTGATTTGAGAACATACTTCAGTGGTAAAATGCTTGTACAATATGTGCAAGGAACTGGCTAAATCCATAACATTACACACACACAGACAGACACACACACACTCCCACACTATAAATAAACATTTATTAATATTATATCTTGAATCAGAAATTATAGAAATTAAATATTTACTCTTAACTCAGGAAAATAGTCTCAATTAAATTATCACAGCTACTCTTTGCAAAACATCTTTCTTTATTCGTTAAAACCATGGCTCATTTGGATAGCTAAGAATCCATTAACTTTATGTTACTGTATTATTTTTAGATGCTTTTAGGAAATTTTGTCTAAATATTGTTTTCAAACATAACACATCTATTCACTATCTATGATTTCAGGATTGACTCTTTGTCCTCAGCTTCAAGTGCTGTTCCCCCAAATACGGGCATTACTAAGTCTCCATCATGTCAGTAGCTTGATCAAATAGCACCTTCTCAATTAAACCTTTAGAGGTAACTTCAAACTTCATTGTCTTGCTCTACTTTGGGGTGTATAATCACATTTTCATGCTTTGCTTTGGAGAGTATAATCACAAATTGTACATACATCCCCCATATATGTATGTGTGTGTATGTATACACACACATAAATATACATATGTATGTATATGTATTTAATGTATTTATATATGTATAGTTCTCTTTGGTGACAGAGATCTTTGTGATGAATATATTTTCATTGAAGGACAGTTCTTTGCATATGGTGGATGTTCAACAAATATTTGTAGAATGGATTTAGTTGTGGCAAGATTCCTTTCATGGAATCACGAGATTGAGCACAGTCCACTTCTACATGTGTTCTTAGAAACACAGGACATATTTTGTTAAAAGTGTTTGAATGTTCTATAGGAATCAGTTGATAGGCATAGGGGACTATGGAGCCTTGTAGAAAGAACTAATCCTCTTCTTAAGTACAAGACCATGATTCAATTATTTATTGTCCTATTGCCTGCAGTGTGTAGCTAGAGTTTTCCTGCCTGGCCCACAGTCAGGACAAATCTCTGTCACCCGCCAGTCACCCAGACCTAACCAAGTAAACACAGAGACTTATATTGCTTCCAAACTGTATGGCCATGGCAGGCTTCTTGCTCACTGTTCTTATAGCTTAAATTAATCCATTTCCACAAATCTATACCTTGCCACGTGGCTCGTGGCTTACCGGTATCTTTACATGCTGCTTGTCATGGCAGCGGCTGGCAGTGTCTCCTCCAGCCTTCCTGTTCTTTCTTTTCTCCTCTCTGTTAGTCCCGCCTATACTTCCTGCCTAGCCACTGGCCAATCAGTGTTTTATTTATTGAACAATCAGAGTAATTTGACATACAGACCATCCCACAGGAGCAGTGGAAGGAGATTCTGGTAGCATTTTGATGCTGACTATTATTTCTGTCAGGATTCATATGGATATGCTCCTGTAAGAGGAGAATACAGATTCAATCTACATGTAACTTACTTACAAAATTATATATAATAAGTATGTGTGTGGTTAAAAATAGTGATCCTTAGTTTTAGTTGTGTATCTGAATCATTTGGTGCAGCCTATGAAATATACACTGAAGAGAATAACCCGAAATATATTTGCTTTTTTTATACAGGGCAATAGTCATCTGCATTTCTCCCAAGTTCCAAGGGCATACAGGCATTACTCTTTCTGAACCACACTAAGATCAATGATGTAAAATAACTCAAAGCATGGGAGTTATGCTTCAGTGTTCCTTTGGATGTGACCTCTAAGAGGCAAGAAAAATTTGCATTTCCTCCTTATTTTCACACTTTGGCACAGAAAACATAACACAAGTTGATACTTTTAAATGTTCTATGAGTTTGGAGGTATCCACAGAAATGGACAGTGATGCCCTCAAGAAGTGCAGTGCTCTATAGCTCTAAGCAAAGGGCATAGAAGGGAGGAAGTGTCTCCTTAACCTCCTTTATTCTACCATAATTTATACATTCATAGCCTCTTCCTCCCTGTCTCCCCTTGCCCTCCTCTCTCCTCTCTTCCCTCTCCTTCCTCTCCCCTCCATTCTTCTCATTGACAGTAATAAGGTGAGTAGTTTGGATATCTTCTTTGCTCTTTCTGAATATCTTAATGTCATGAGTGAACAGAAGCGAGAGTCCTGGTTAATTCACACAAGTTATTTGTTTTTACCCACCGTTCCCCTTGACAAACATGTTGGAAACAAATCTTCAGCAAGCTGGACCTGCATCTTTGAAGCATGAGGCATTCAGACTCACTGGCAGGAGGCCTGGAGGGAATTTATAGTGTCATTGTGCTGCCAAAGTTTTATTTAATTCTGTTTTCAATGATTGGCCAGAGGTATCCTGTAAGTTGAGGTGGCTCTGCATGCTAATAAATATCCCAAAGGAGCTCTTAAGGTTTCACCTAAGCTTAATTACAATGTGTAAATATGAAGACAGCCCTGTTATTGATGTTAATCATACTGCTAATGCAGGAGGGGAAAGGCTAGCAATAAAATAAAATTTGGTCAAGGAATGGCCTATTAGCCTATCCAAAGTGAAAGAGTCTCCTGCTGGCTACACATGATTCCAGATTACCTCAGATCTAATTAGTGTCTTCTTCATGCCACATTCCATCCCAGTGCTCTGTGATTTTCTGGGCCAGGTTTGAAACCTTTTCATGCCATTTATTTTAAATTCTGTAAAGTATTTTATGAATTTCAAAGAGGCCTTGGCTTAGATGAAGTGTGATCTAAGTTACTCAATGTTTTTTAGTGACTACATTCCTTGTACTCCATCGTTCAAACATACTTTGGGTAGATATGCAGTAGTTCTGTGCAGAAAGCATGTTGGAACCTGCAGGGCAACTTAGGTCTTTTTGTTGTTGTTGTTGTTGTTTGTTTGTTTGTTTTGAGACAGGGTTTCTCTGTGTCGTTGTCCTGGAACTTTCTCTACAGACATTTTGTTAAAGGAACTCAATCAGAGGAGGCAATTACATGCTCAGGGGAAGAAGCTGGGGCCTTGGAAGAGGTAATAGGATGATGTGCTACTGACAGAGGCATGAAGGAGTATTAGGAAATATAGAAGAGTAACAACCTATTCAACATAGAAAGGATAGACAACAGAATTCTTAATGGACATGATAACCCAGATATAGCACCCATATTTAGGATGGCTTAGAGAATTGGTTAAAACAGGTTATCAGGTACAAAAAGGATGACACAGCTGGAGGCACAAAGGTAATCCTCACCCGGTGTCTGTGGAGACTATTGGGAAAGTAAACATCACTAGGTTCTGTGCATGACATGGTGGTGTTAACAGAGAAGAGGCAAATTACATGGGTTCAAATCCTGGTCCTTCTATGAACTTGTTCTCAGACTCTAGACAGGTAATTTATCTCTTCAGTTTTATGTGGCTTAACCTTTCTGTGTTTCCTTGTCACGTGAGAAATGGGAATGATGTTATTTTTCTCAGAGCCATTTCCAAGCAAAAATAATTGATTATGAAGAATGTGTTTCATATAAGTGACTATCAGCTACTTTCATTTTATCACTAAATCCTTAACCATTATTTCCATTAATTTTGCCTACAATCATCAGCTATAAATATGTCTTCCTAGATGTTTTCATATCACTTCCAAATCTATCCAACTCTAGGACTTGGGGTCTTCACAATTATGGTACATTTCTCATCTGCAAAGCATATCTCAGTCTAGTGAAAAAGTGGGACAGGGTACAAGAGGAGTAATTGGATTCAAACTCAATGATGTTCCTTGGGGAAGGCAGGTAGGAAATTGTAGGCAACCAACTTTCCCCATTTCTGCCTTAGACATGGCTTTATAAGAACTCATGAAACCAAAGACTGTTGCAAGCTGCATAGTGAATATGCTATCTTCATACAATTGCTTCTCATGTTAAGCTTTATCATAGAGGATGACACAGTAGGCATATTTACAGTTGTGTTTGTGCTTCTCTTTAGAAGTCAATAATGAAGATCTCATCTCTTTGATCCATATAAACATAAAATCACCGTATCTTAATGTTCGAATAGTCAAGTTTTCAATCCAGTGTCTTCCAGCTGTTATCGAGGTCATTATTTTAGACCACTGTGGGATAGGATGAATGAGTCAGAAGAGAGAAGTCTCGGTGTTTGGGAAAGTAAATAAATAACCCAGTAGCAGTTGATGGAATTTTGTAAAGGCTTGTGGGTTACAAAGCAAACCTCTGGGAGTGAATTTTCACGAGAGTCCACACAGTATCTGAGTTATGGATTACCAGGTGGCTTGCAGGACAGAGATAACGAAGGGAGCATTCAGAGGAGCAGGGGGTTCTTGGAAATGGGCATGGATTTGTAGAAAGAATACAAAACTACACATTCCACTCTTTCACACAAAAAGCACCATTTATCATAATTTGCTGCTGCAAGTTTATCCGTCTCATTCCCTGGAAGAGATCTTCCTCTAAGAGGCAGCATTGGAATGTGGGGAAAATAGCTTGAGAAATAGGAACCAGCAATTTTTCCTTGCACTGTGAATGATGCCCTATGCGGTGACAGTGCCACTAAAACAGGCCTAAGAAGGTTTTTATTTTGTTCACGACTGAAGACATTGCAAAGTCAATAACTGGGGCTACTGCTGTTCACTAGGCAGCTGTCATGAAATGCCAATTCAGGCAGTATTATTATTTCTTCTTTTGCCCCAGAGTTCCTGTCCCTTTCCTTAGCCCAGCATGTGGGAATCACCCTTGTCAGTCTAGGCAGACCTTATAGTGTTTTGAAGAATAGCAGGCTCAGCTCCATATGGCTCATTTTGTCCATTTTCTGTGAGAGAGAGAGAGAGAGAGAGAGAGAGAGAGAGAGAGAGAGAGAGAGAGAGATCATTGTGTTTTTATCTCTGTTGGGGATATCTGATTAGAAAGCTCCAATATGAGAGCAGCTAAAATTATCTGCAAGATATGTTCGATAAAGTGGGGGAAAACTCCTATGCAGGACATTTCTGCCAATAAATACTGCCATGGCCAGTTATCTCCATCTGAAGCCTCTATGAGCTCTGCCTTGGGGAAGGAAAGGGGCAGTGGACTCTGTCACTGATGTGCCAACTCCTTAAGTGATGATGTCTCCAAGGTTAACTCAGTTATTCTGCCCCCTCCCATTCCACTTTCTCTAACAGAGGCCTGGTTTTCCAAGCTTCAAGCTCTGTGTTTCACAGAGAAAACAGGTTGGAGATAATTCCTGTCTTCTTGACATCGAGGGCTGTGGATAAACACATCCGTAGGAGAGACGAGCGGAATGAGGAATGTTCACCGAAGCATGGTATTTAACTGAATGCCATTTTCTTAGAACTACTCAGAGAGTATAAAGGAAAGAATTTCTCTGCCTTGTGAGCAAGTAAGAATGTCTCGGATCACTGGAGCAGGAGCAAGCATGGCTGGAGCTCCCGCTCAGACACGGTTCTGCAGAGTAACTGTGGGAACGTTTTTCTGGCCCAGTGAATTTTTAAACTTAGTTAGTAGAGAATTAATTTGATAAGTGGAAACTTTTGTGAAACCGTCCTTACACCACACCAAGGAAAACATTAAAAGATAATCTCATTTAACAAATTGTAAGTTCAGATGTACAGATACTTATAAAACCTTTAATTACAGACATTTTGCTTAAAAAAATATTGGAAAACTGATGTGATAAATAGGTATTATTTATGTGTGAAATATGTTGGATCTGTATTTTAGGTTACTTTTTTTCCAGAATTGAGAAAAACTGGCTCATATTCCTGTCATACACCATAAGGTCTTCAACTGTGTAAATCTCAATATCAATATCTACTGATAATTTGTATTTATCCTTCCAAATTAAGTCACGAAAACATTTAATATTTATTTGTGGGTTGGGGAGGTGATTCATAGTGGGTAAAGTTCTTGCAGAACTAAGCATGAGGTTCTGGGTTCAGATCCCCCATACCTACTAAAATATTACTCATGGTGGAGTACAGCTATAATTCCTGCCATAGAGAGGGAAGACTGGAGGAGTCCTATTGCCTACTGGTCACTTATTCTAGCAAAATTAGTAAGATTTTTAGTTGTTTCAGTTAAAGCCCTTTCTAGAAAAATGTATAGGGAGAGCAACAGAAAAAGACACCAATGTCAGTCTCTGACCTTGTTGTATAGTACACACATCCACACCTATAAGAATAAGATTACATGTTCAAGTGATCTTTGCATCCTTAGTAAGGGAAAACTAATTAATGGAAGTCAGAGAACAGGTTTGTCTGCAAGTTTAAAACTTAGAGAACATTTCTGGTGTATTATGAAGTTATATTATTCAGTCATATATATTTTATTAATTTTTATTTTTAAATTTCTTCATACTATATATTTTGATCCTATTAATTTAAGTCCTCCTTGATCATCTCCACATCCCTATCCTCCCAGCTGCATGTTCTTTCTCTCTCTCACAAAAACAAAAAAACAAAAACAAAATCATACAAACAAAATAAAGACAAAAAGACAAAAAAAAAGGAAAAAAAAAAAAACAAAAACCCAACCCAAACTAAACCAACTAACCAACCAAACAAACAAACCAAAAACAAACTACAGGCCATCGTCAAAGAAAGCACATCAAAGTGTAGTCTGTTTTATATTAGCCCACTTCTCCTGAACTGAGGCCTGTCGTGAAGTTTGCTTGGTATACTCAGTGTCAATCCTTGGGGAAAACTGATTTTCCATTTTCCAACCAGTATCAATTGTAAATAATTTCATTTAAATTTTTATTAAAAATTTTAATATAGATATTCTGTTCACCATTTCCCTTCTTCAAACTGCTCCCAGATCCTCCCCAACTCTCCACCCATCCAACTCCACCCAAGTTCTTTCTATTTCTTTAGAAATCAAACAGGCAAACAAACACACAAATTAAAGAAAAAAACACAAAGAAACACACACATAAAACAAATAAACAAACAAAACCTTAAAAACAAAAGATCAAAAATGATTTTATACATGCAGAAAGATGGGCAGGGATGGAGAACAATGACAGGACACACACACACACACACACACACATACACACACACACACAAAATATGACCAAACAAAGCAAAATGAACCAAAACATTTACACAAGTACCATTGAGTTCCTTTTGTGTTGATCATCTACTCCTGGGCATGAGGCCTAACCTAGAGTGTGGTTTAATATACCCATTGAGACTCTATTAGAGAAAACTGACTTTTCCTTTGCAATCAGATTTCAGTTGCAGCTGGCTTTTTAGTTAAGAGTGGGAGCTCTGTCTCTGCTTCTCAGCACTAGGAACCCATCTAAATTAAACCTGTGCAGGTCTTGTGCATGTTGCCACCGACTCAGTGGGTTCCCATGTGCATCAGTCTTGTGTCTTGAAGATCATGTCTCACTGGAGTCACTCATCTCTCCTGGATCTTACAAACTTCCTGCCTTCTCTTTCTTAGAGTTCCCTGAACATTGAGGGGAGGGGTTTGATGAAGACATCTCATTTAGAACTGAGTGTTCCAAAATCTCTCACTCTCTGTGTATCTCCAGTTGTGGGGCTCTGTGTTAGTTCCATCTACTGCAAGAGGAAGCTTCTCTGATGGTGGCTGAGTGAATGCATAGTGACATCATCTGAGCAGCTGTGACAGATTTTTGTAATATAGAATTATTTTTATTATAGAAATGCTGGGAATGTTGACAAACCCCTTTAAACCTGACATTCTGAAGGTTGATACAGGAGGATGGTGAGTTTGAGCCCAGCCTTGGCTACATTGTGAGACCTTGTTTGAAAACATAGAAAAACACAAAGAAACTGAAAAGAGGATTTATTGTTATATAAATGTAAGATGATTTATTCAAATAAATCTTATCTTTTATATGACTGTTTTTCCCAAGCAAAAGTATGGACTCACAATAACCACTCTGTAGCTAGAGTTTTCCTGCTTTGCCCACAGTCAGGACAAATCTTTGTCACCCGCCAGTCCCACAGCCGCTCAGACCCAACCAAGTAAACACAGAGACTTATATTGCTTCCAAACTGTATGGCCATGGCAGGCTTCTTGCTAACTGTTCTAATATCTTAAATTAATCCATTTCCACAAATCTATACCTTGCCACATGGCTTGTGGCTTACTGGCATCTTTACATGCTGCTTGTCCTGGCGGTGGCTGGCAGTGACTCCTTCTGCCTTCCTGTTCTTTCTTTTCTCCTCTCTGTTAGTCCCGCCTATACTTCCTGCCTAGCCACTGGCCAATCAGTGTTTTATTTATTGACCAATCAGAGCAACTTGACATACAGATCATCCCCCAGCACAGCCAAGTGCAGACCATCTCAGACACCTGCACTCAGGCCCAAGGTCCTAATCATCCTCAATGCGGACCGGACCTGCTGGGTAAAGCCACGAGGAACCCAAGAACAGGCTCCCACAGGACATAAAGAACATCCCGCAGCCCCCTCCCCTTTTTTTTTTCAAAAAGAAGGTTCTAACCTTAACAAAGTAAAATTACATATAATTTGGGAATTTGGGCGTAGCTTCTCTTACTACTTCCTGCTGGAGGGAGGCACTGTATCTTATGGGGATCCAAAGAAAATTTTAGGATTATGGAATAGTCCATGAGGCTGTATTGTCTGAGCCAGTTGCCTTGAATCCGATCTGGACGTTGAATCATCTGGGCCATGGTGTCTTCTGAGACCTTTCAGAGGGTCTTGGCTGGTCAAACCTGATGTATCTTAATCTGGAACAAATTCATAGCCTCTGGCTTTCCGTGGAAACAAAAGCAGAGTCTCCTTTCCAAAGCAACACATCCTTAGACATAAATTTCAAAATTGAAATACCTTAAAATATACACATTGATTTAACTGAGCAGTCTTTACAATCAAATGTCTTTCTGCAGTTAAAAATCCCAAAGACAATATAATCCAGACTCGCTGTGTGATATCCATCTTTAAATGGCTTATTTTTTATATGACTTTTACTTTCTTTTTAAAGACTTTATTTTTTTTTAACTTTCTATTTCTTTATATAACTGTCTATGTTCCTCTCCCTTTCTCTTCCAAGCCTACATACATTTTTACACACATTGTAAAGCATTTAAAGTCTTGTTCCATCTGAATCTGTCTTATTGTGAATCTATTGCTTTAAACTGCGCATTTGTAAGACTGAAACAGCGCTATGGCTGCTGGCTCCACCCACCTCAGCTTCCCAACATGGCGGTGGTACTTTACCGCCAGCTCTGGGAGCTATCATGGGTCTATGCTTTTATCAAAGCAGCATGTAGCCCAGAAACCTCTTTTTTGTTTTGTACTAGCAAAGGCTAAATCCACCACACAGCTTAATGTGCCACTTGCAGAGGCCTCATTCCCACCATACTGCAGGTCAAGCACACACACTAGGAATGCACCAGTAGCTCAAACCAGCAAGCTGCCGCTTATTTGAGAGAGACAATTAGGAAGCTGTTTTTAGTTCTGTTTTAGAATCTTTTCTCAGGTTTTAGGTAGAAACTCTTGCCAACACATTGGACGCCATTTGTAGATGTAACCAACCGTCTTATTAAATAAGAAACACAGAACCAATGTAAAGAAGAAAGCCAAGAGGTCAGAGCTAAGAGCTAAAACCTTACCCTTCCTCCTGTGGTGGTCCTACCTCTCCGAACCAGAACCACTTCCTGTGTGTCTGTCTTTTTATAGTGTTTCTGTTCTGCCTTCTCATTGGTTGTAAACCCAATCACACGACTGCCTCATCACGGCCTGTCTGTATAGACCTCCAGGTTTTCTTTTTATTGGTATTGAGATTAAAGGTATGTGTATCCAATAATGGCTGTATCTTTGAACACACAGAGACTTACCTAGCTCTGCCTACCAAGTGCTGGGATTACAAGCATACGCCACCACTGCTGCCCTGCTTTTCTATGGCTTGCTAATAGCTCTGACCCCTGGGCAACTTTATTTATTAACATACAAATAACATTTGAATATAAATAAAATATCACCATACCACTCTTATGTTCAGTTTTCACAGAATGCAAGCTCTGGCAGATGTCGTCAGTGTGTGGAATTCACTGTGTCAGTTCATCTTTGCATTGGACCACCAACATTATTTCTAGTTAAACTTTTTAAGCCAGCCTATTCACCAGTCCATTCTTTATGATGGCAATAGAAGCATGAACCCTTTGCTGTGGCTTTGGCTTCCTTTCTTATCAGGAAGCAATTTCCCTTGAACAAAGCCTTGCCTGTGCTATCTCCAGCATATTTGAATTAACTTTGTTTGCATCTTTCTATAACATTTCCGTGCTTAATTGCACCAGAGAAAATCTGAGTTGTGTATTTGTATTTTATAGAAAAATGATCTTGTGAATTGGCTGGAACATGATTTTGCAAAATTGTATGTACACCCTCTTGAGGGCTTCTATTATCTTAAGAAAATGAAATTAATGACTAATACATACTGTGCTATCTTTTTTGAGTGACTTTAGGAGAAATAGAAGGATGCACCTCTTCATGTTTTAAATGCCAGTGAAGTAGCCATATGTATTGTTGAAAAACTGCAATGCCCACATAGTGTAATTTCCTGTACAGGTTTGAAGCTGGTGAATGACATCATACTCATTTTTATTATTTTAATTCTCAATAAAAACCCAGGGGTCATTTCTAATATGATTATTTAACCTTCAATGAATTATAGCTGAGTTAACAGGAGAGTTATTGCTACTCACTTATGCTCAAAACTCCTAATATAATATGTTGCATGCTTTCATCTGGTGTTGTAGCTGCTGTAACATTCCCTTGGTCCTATAAATAATCCCTTACCCCTGATCCTATACCAACCCTCATTAAATTCAGTGAAAATAAAAATTCACTAAAGGAGATAAAGACTTGAAAGAGAAAGGAGAGCTAGCTGCCTAGAAGTGTATCAGCTAGAGCGAGAAGGGGACATGAATGAGTAATGACAGGTGGACATGATAAAAAATGCTATGCACATGTCATAGTGAAATCTTAATCATATATAGTTATATAGGCTAATGAACACAGGGAGAAAAAGAATGTGTTCTGTATTTGTTACTGAACAGTTACCAAGTGACCATGCAACAGGTCTGATACAACATCAGCTGGCTGTAGCATAGAGGGCTTTAGGGGGAAAAAGTATATTTACTGTGAACATTGGACACATTGGGTTCAGAAGGATTTGTATTTTTAAAATATGTTAAAACATTCCTCAGACTATACCCTATCTGTCTTATGTGAGCAAGCACTGAAAATCCTTATGCCTACCACACTAGTTCTTTCTTTCCATTTTCTTTTTAGTCATGACCTGTAATTTGTGCAAGGCTCATTAGCAATGGTTTTCATAAGGTGTTAGTTTTTGGTTTCATGAGGTGTTAGTGAGACTTCCTGGGGCTGGATGATGCATCTTAAATTTGCTTCTCTTACCTGACCGGTGCTGTTACCTGGTCTAGAAACTCTGCCAAAGTTTGAAACTGGCAGGCTTCTTCCTTCGTCCTGAGGGCTTCTGCACAGGGTTTCTTGGGCTTCCTCGCAGCATGGAGGTTCTTTCCCAAAGACAGAAGATGAATACTGACAGTTTGTCAATGCCCCTTACTGAATATGATACAGTATCTTTTCTGTCACATTCCATTTGTCAGAGCAAAGAAAGCTTCCACCAATCCACAACAGAAAACACCTTGGGAGGATAGTGAAAGACTCTGAATCATTCTTAGTCATTACCACAGATTCATGACCTCAGGGGGCAGTGCAACAGGAAAATACTTTCCATGTTCCAAGGAGTTGTGGGGAAATGAGTTCAAGGTTAACAAAAACTAGCCACCACAAACTGATCTAATGTGCATAGGGGTAGATTGGGTGCAGAGCCATAGGGAAACAGCTGAGCCTACTAGGAAAAGTGACATGTTAATTATCCCAGGAATGCTAATATTTGCTACAGAACACATTTCTGTATATAAGGGGCCGGGATTGGGTGTTAAATACAAATCATTAAAAAGAAATAGTATAGGGGAAGAATCTAGAATTCTGTAGAACATAATTTTAAAGTTAGTTTCCATATAGCCCTTCTGGGGTACCTTCATTTTTCATGACTTATGATTCATTTAGTCCATTCCACCTTCCCCTCTCTTCTTTCCTTCCTTCCTTCCTATTTCCTCTTCCCTCCCTCCTGATTCTCCCTCTCTCCCTCCCTCCTTCCTCCCTTTCCTTCCTCATTTCTTATCTCCCTCCCTCCTTTCCTACCTTCATCCCTCCTTGCCTCTTTCCCTTCCCCCTTCACTTCCTCCCTTTATCCTTCATCCCTTCCTTTATCCCTCAGTCTTTTTTCTTCATCCTTGCTTCTTTTCTCCCTCTTTCCCTTCTCTCCTTTCTTTATTATTTCCTTCCTTAGTTCCCTTCACCTTTCCTCATTTAACAAATGCTTATTTAGTATCTACTACTTTTCCAGCATACAGTTTGCTGGTATACAGTCTGTTTACTCTCATTGATGCTATCTAGATATAAAACATGTCAGGCCTTACATTCACTGATTCTCCTGTCTCAGCTTCTTGAATAATAGATGACAGCCTGTGCCACTGCCTCCACATTACCTTATGGACTGCTGTTGAATTGTGGTTTTTACAGTGATAGTTTTCACTCCCTTCCTGTCCACACTGATTCGGGGCTGTGGTAATGATATAACAATAAGCAAGATGGCATTTATCCAAAGGTCAGATCTGTGAGGTAGTCTCTGTCCATAATGGCCTTCTTCACAAGATGCAGGAGACTCCTTGTGGTACCACAGAAATACTGAAGAAAAGTTATTACCCAGAGGGTTGTACTTTCTTATGTCAATTAATTAAAAAATATTAAGAAGACATTGGATTGAATATTCTCCTTTAGGCAATAATTTAAATAATTGATATCAACTATTGATATTCAAATAATTGATATTGTTTTATGACATGGTTTATACAAGCAGTGACTACTCAGATTATTATCATCATTCTCTCTTTCTCTACCCCTCTCATTCTTTCTCACACACACAGACAGTTCACAATGAACACATGTATATTATTATTTTATTTGAAAATGTAACTATAAGGTGAAAATCTTTTATTTGTACATTAAAGTAGGTATTATAGAACAACATTTTTATAATAGTGAGGGGCTGAGTGCTACAACCCACCTATGATTTCTGTTCATATGTCAGTCCTTTAGTGGAACCTTTGCAGAAAAGCCCACTCTCATGCATGTCTGCATTATAAGGGCAGAAGGAACATGGCACCTTTGCCCTGCCTGTGCTGTCTCCTACAGGAGTAACGAGTCCGACATTCTGAGGAGCCAGCAGTGGAACCTACTGGCTGAGCTCTTGATGGAAAGAGATAAGATTCTCTGGACAGAATGAAGCCTGGGTTTGCTAGACATAATGATCTTTGTTTGTGAGAAGGCATTTCCCCTTTACATATAATCTGTACAATATGTATTATTTGGGGTTACTGTGCTGTGTTTTCTTAAACTCTCCCGGGTTTTTCTCAGCTATAGAAATGAAAGCTCATTAGCTCTAGTTTGTGCTTCACTGTGCTGTGTAGTTGCCTGAAGCTGCACACCATGAGAGAGAGGAGGCTTCTAATGGTCCCCACAGTGAATTCATCTCAGGGTTTCCCAAATGAGTCTCTAGTAGGAGTAACTTAGGCTCCTAGTCTGACACAGTAATTAAAGGAAACTGGGGAGATTCATTCAATTCATAATTATTTTTAGGTCCAATATAGCTTGACCTTACTAATTCAGAATTATGGAGAAAGATATTAGTTTGGCTTAATGAGAAGCATGAAAAATGTAACATTTTAAATTGAAACAGAGCTTTATTACTTGAGGCCATATTCAAAAACCACAGACTAATAGCTTAACACCTTTTGTGGATGCTCCTGGGCCTGCTTTAATGATGAGATAAGAATGAGTCTTAATTTGCTCCCAGCCATTCTTCTCCTTGGCATGCAAACTCAGTGGTCTTCATTGTGTTGATTTGCAATGGAACAAATTATTTTAAATTTATATATTCATGAATCTTTTCCCCTTTAAAATCATAAAAGTGACATATCACCACCACAAGAAACCGAAGCAAAAAAGTCCATGAAGAAAAAGGATAATAAATTTCTCCTTTCTTCTAACTTGGATCTCCTCTGTATCTGGTGGTAACAGCTTGTTGTGAATCCGTTCGAAACCAGTTTAGCTGCCTTAGTGAGAATATGCAGTAAATGGTCACCAAGCATCTGTCAAGTTGACTTGGAGCAAACCCCAGCTCATAAACAGCTGGATTTTATCTCTCACAATGACTGACTTCTTTTCATTACTACTTCCTCATACATTTGATTGTACCTTTGTGGCTTTGCTTCTAAGGAACTGTGATATTGGCTTCTATAAGACTTGTCCATCAGCAGATTCCTCATCTCTTTTTTCACAAATGGGGTGGAGTTATCAGGCTAAATTATGCTTCATTCTGTATTTCCTCAATGAGAATTATCCCACTGTGTTTTCCATGGTCTAAAACAGATGATGAAAATCTATTTTATAAAACTTTGGTACTATATATGTGGCTCCACTGTATAGTGCTTGCTTAGAACACACACACCTTCAGTTCAATCTCTAGTATTGCACAAACAAAGTGTTGTGTCCTATGCCTGTAATCCTAGCATTTTGGGGGAGGCAGTAAGGTCATTCTCAGCTACTTAGAGAGTTGGAGGTCAGTCAGCCCTGAGAGAGACTCTGGCTTAAAACAAAAACAAAACAAAACAAAACAAAACCAACAAAAACTAACAAACAAAAAGAGATCCTTCCATGTGGCTCTAGTCCAACATAACTATTACTAATCAGATGACCTGGGTCCTTTACCTCTATAGAAATAGAAATCATGGGTAAGCAAAGGGAAGTGCTGGTCCTTGGCAGTGTTTCTAACTCCTACATGCTGAGGACAATGCATGGCAACAGTAGATATTGAGAGCACAGGAAGTGGCACCATGTAGTGTCAGCAGCTCTTGATTGGGCCTTGGGTGCTGAGATGTTCAGCCCTGCAGTGACAAACTTATCATTTTGCCGTAAGTCTAAGAAGTCAGGGTTCCCCAGTACATGAGAGGAGCTAATGTCATAGCCTCTGCATTTGTCTGGGGTCCTTAGTCCTCGAAGCTGCTGCTGCTCCCTTCACTGTTGTGCTGATGGCACAGCCATTGCTGCTGTCTTTGCTACTGCTCTGCTGCTGCCTTCTGCCACCACTGACACTGCTGCTTCTCTTCAATGTCACTGCTCTCCTGTGCATCTGCAGCTGTACCTGCACTGATATCAAGACTGCCGGCTGCTCACGTGGGTCTACCACTTCTAAAGCTCTGCCTCAGGCATACATTTTTACCATGTCGCCTGGCACTCTGTGACCACCATACTGCAGCTTTTTTCCTTCTGGTACCGGCTGACTTAACTTTACTAAAGACAGATGTCAAAAGTAGACAAGAAAAGGCTCCATAAAAGAAGCCTTTTGGGGGGTTAATGTTGCAGCACTACGGGCTGTATTGCAGGAAGTGTCTCATGGTTGGCTCACAAAATAAGGAAAATGGTCTACTTAGATAGCCAGAGAACAGATATTGACACCAGTCATAGAATACCTTCATGCATATGAAGGGTTGTAGTTACACTGATTAAAGCACTCTTGCTTTTATACCAATTACAGCTGTCCCTCTATTAGGCCACTAGGGGAAGTGCTACCTTCTGGTCTTAGTGGAAAGGGCTAGAATGCCACTGAAAGTTCATCAGTGTTACTGATAGCGAAAAAGTGAAGTCTCTACATAAACTCTACGGTAGCTACGACTGGGATAACACCTTTAGTACATGCAGCTGTGTTTCAGCAGCGAGCAGCTGTGACTGTCATGTAACTTCAGGATACCTATGGAGTGTTCACAATGGCGAGTCACCGCATCAATTCAGTCTGCCTATTGTCTTGAGTGATAGTCTTTCTCAAGGGAACCAAGGCACCGGAGGAGAGTCTAACAGCTTTTAGTTATGGAATCAAATATCTTATCCTCCAAGGTATTCACTTATTTTACACAGAAAACAAACATCACAAGTAGTGAATGGAACAACATGGATGATGAATATTAACAATGATTAGTAATGCTTTAGCGGTGCATAACATCTACCCCGCACCACAGAGAGTATTAGGTTCCCCAAATTTGCATCATAGCCACATTTTACTTGTAGTTTCTGCCTTCACAAATTTAATACTCCAGGTAAGTTAGCCTATTTGAAATGCCAGGTTTGCTTTCATGCTCATTTTGCCTCTCTGTTTATATTAGTCCTGAGTATCATCCTAGGATTCAATTAAACAACAATTTCAAGTAACTCCTTTTTTGGGGACATTAAATTTGACATTCTAGAGACCTGGCTAGCAGAGATTAAGAAAGTATTCTTATTATACTTGCAGCTAAGATGGAAGATGTCAACTTCATACAAAGAATTTTAATAAAATTATTTCTGTCCTACCTCCCACTGTCTGTATCCACAATTAAATAGATCTTCCATCCTCATCTCAAAATGGTTATTGACATCTTCTTTCCCTAACCCATCCTTTCTCACTTTCTATGTCTCAAGTCCCACACTTCATATTATACAAGGCATTATAGTATATCTAGCTTACTTAATATTCTCTCTCCTACATAATATTGTATTTTTCCCCATAGGTTGTAATTTCCTCAAAGACAAGAACTATGTGGTCTTTGCTTAAAGCCTCTGAAACATAGTGCTGGGAAGAACTTTAAAATACAAGCATAGTTTATACACTCTGTTCAATTGTATACATACAAACTTTTAGAAACTTTTACTTTGGATGAGCTGGGTGTTAGCTTGAATCTTCTGCAAATTGAAATTTGAGGTAAAAATGTCCATTGCAGTTAAATATGGTCTTTCTTTCAATTTTCTGAGAGCTGTGGGCATCATCTTACATCTGTGAACACAATTAGATGACCAGTGTAGTAGCCCATGAGATAAAACACAATATAGAAACCTAGTTTCTCCAGTAACAAATTTAAAAAAAAAAAAAGTCACTCTCCAGCCTTTGTAGTTTTTACTCACAAGTAGATTCATTGTTCTCTCTTTCATTCCTCCTCATTCTTCCCTTTTCTTCCTTTCTCTTTTCTTCTTTCTGAACAGCCCAGATACTCCAACTTTTCTCTCCCATAATGTCTGATTCAGCTCTCGCCTGCTAAATCTTATCCTTGCTAACAGCACTGTGTTCCAGGTGCATTTCACTCAAAGCCAGTTGTTTTCTGAGGAGGAATTCTGATGTCAGCTGTTGACATAAAAATGTTCCTATCTTGTCACACTTGAACAATCCCATTTTCATCTTGCAGAAGTAAATATGAGCTTGGCTCCTGGCTGAGTTTGTAAGACCTAAATGAATGAGGTGTATGTAATCTCAAAGCTATAGCCTGATTTGAAGAAAAAAAAAAAAGAATGGTTCAGAAGTCCCTGAAGCTAAGTTATTGTTTGTAAGAGCCAAGCATCTGCTGGTGCAAATGGAAATAGTTCATCTTGTAAGTAGTCTCAGAGTGATTTGTCTCTGACAAAGTGAAGAGATGGGAAAGGAAATATGGACCGTGAACTCTAGAGTCTTGTTCTTGCTGTGTAATTTAAGGTCATGGGCTAAGCACATTTTCTTAAATGAAATAAATAGTGCAATAAATGGTAATGGAAACAATACATCTTCACTTTTTGATGTGGATCTGATGTGATACTATTAATGACAAGGGAAACAACTGATGCAAAATTGCTACAAGTAGAAGATGGGAGATGGGATGCTACATGAAATACAGACTCTAGTTCCTGGATGTCTGTGTGATAGAAAAGAAATACCTCTGAATCTCAAGGTTTTGTTTTTTCCAATCACCCTCCTTCTCTCCGTCCCTTTTTCCACCTTCCCTTCCTTCCCTGTATGTGTATGTTTGAAGTACATGTTTATATGTATACATTCCTTCATACGTATATTATTTAAAGATGCTGAGCATCACCTAAGCATGACTGTTGAAGATCAACTCCGTAAATATGCAGCTATACCTTGACAAAGCCTCTTGAGAAAGTATTTTTATACCTTTGTTCATTTGACCAAATACATTGCTTCAGCTGTGTTTTGTTGGTGTAGACATACTTGTTTTTATATGTGTGAATGTATCACTGAATGTATATATGTGCACCCCACATATGACCAGTGTCTTTGACAGGCCTGAAGAGTGGATCCCCTAGAACTGAAGTCACACAGATGGTTGTGAGCACCATGTGGTTCTGGGAACTAGGCAGCAAGTGTTCTTAATTGCTGATCCATCTCCCTGGCACCATACTTTGGGAGTTTTATTATTAGTTATCATTACAGATTTTACTTAGTTTCATCCCTTGCTAACTTGACATCCCAAGAGTTATTTAGTACTAAAATTCTACAGTCAGTGACAAATGGGAGGAATGAAAAACAATGCAAGTAGATGCCTTTTAATTGCTTATTTATTGTCTTTGCAGTCTGATTCTAATCCAGAGATTGTTAGTTTTCTAACCACAGAAATTAATTTTTGCAATTTTTAAAGTTTTAGAATCTCAGTGTTTCAGAGAGGTTATTTTTAGAAGAGACAAAACCAATCCTTGTTTAAGATGAGGTAATGGTGTGTGGGGAGAGGGGCCGTTTGGAAACATTCACTGCTAATGAATAATGCAATTTGATTTACTGGAGAAATGAAAGGGGATGGCATTCTGCCCTCTGTTAATGTACAAAAGATAATGGCTTTAACAGTGTATCTGCAAGTATCTAATACAGCTTTTTTTTTTTTTTTAATTCCAGGTCAAGTTGTCATCCTTTAAAACTCATTTAAGACTAGCTGTCATATTAAAGTGCATTTTTGAAAATAAAGAAAATCTAAGATGAAATTGTGCTCAGTTGCTCCTTCTCCTCATTCCTACACCAAAGCCAAATGTGTTTCTTAAGTGAATGTTTAAGACATTAACAATTGAGGATCCTGGTGACAAGAAGATCCAAGATTAATGACCCTAGTAGTTCAGGCGACTGTGCTATCCTACCATTGCTGTTAGATTGATGCTACAATGACATGGGTTTTCACAAGTTGCATTTATATTTGAAAACTCTTACTCTGTACATAGCGCTATGTTATCCCCTGGCTCAGGTATGTTTCAATAAAATAATCACAAATTATGTGAAATTGAGAGATATGAAATATGCATGAGTGTTAATGTATGAGAAGAAGCTTATGAAAGTGTGGAGCCTGAAGTCTTCATAAAAGAGGTTTCTTGCATTAAACTTCAGGTCTTCTGTTTGCAAGAGTGTGCATATGTCATATTCAACAGAGGTCTTCTTAAGTAGGAGTAGACAGTAAAAGTATTCGTTAGAGTTCTGAAAAACAACCTGAATAACTTGTTTGCAATGCAAATGCCTCCCTCTGCTGCTATGGGATAATGCTCTTGTACACTAGTTTAATAAAATGCTGATTGGCCAATAGCCAGGCAGGAAGTATGGGCAGTGTGAACAGACTAGGAGAATGCTGGGAAGAGGAAAAGGCGGGGTCTAGAGAGTCACCAATCAGACACAGAGGAAGCAAGATGACAAGACAGAATTGAGAAAAGGTACCAAGTCACGTAGCCAAGTATAGATAAGAATTAGGGATTAATTTAAGTGCAACAGCTAGTCAATAATAAGCCTGAGCTAATTACCGAGCAAAACAGTTATAATTAATATATGATTCTGAGTGATTATTTCATAAGCAGCTGTAGGACCACAGGGCCGGGTGGGGACTGGAGAACTCTGACTACACTCTGTCTTCTCCATACATGTGTAGTTGTGAGTACTGCAGTTGGGATGGGAAAGGATGTTTCAAGAAAGTGGAAGAGAAGCTTGACCACAGTGGGAAGAATCTTGTTTAGCATTATGGAGAAAAAGAGGCAGGTCACCAATCAGAAGCATACTTGTGACTTCACTCCCTGTTTCTTTATCTGTAAAGTTGTCAGTTAGACTCTCATGTGTTAACCCACAGTTTATATTGTAGACTTTGGGAAAGTCATTAACAGGGTGGCACACATTTATCTTCTCATTTTTGAGGGTTTGGGGAGGTTTATTGAGTAAGGGGAATCTCTCAGTTATAACTTTTCTTCAGATGACCTAGAACACAGTTCCTCTTTGCATGAGTGTAGAGTGCTTAGATATGAGAAAAACTGAGAGCTGATAGCTTGAGAGCTGAGTTGGAGAATTGTTTTGTGAGAGCAGAAACAAGGCAGTACAGTTCACTTTCAGTCAAAAAAAAGTAGTAGGTCAAAGTCAAAGAATGCATAGCCAGCTAGCCAGCTGTGGAGTTTTGTGAATGAACCAAAGCTGCAGGTATGGAAATGTGAGGTGCAAGATCAGGAGCAGAGGCAAGTCAAGGGCAAGCAGAGGAATGGCTCAGCCCAAGTTCACTGACCATGATAGCACATCTGCCTTGTACCAGGCACAGTACTGAGGGTGAAGATAACACCCAGAGCTTATACTTAGGCAAGAGAAGTTCCTGGGAGAAATAGTAATGGAGGATAATTTTACATGAAACCAGCTTTGTGGTTTCATGTAATGTTCAGCAGATGAAAAGAAACAGACTATTCTGGTACAGTCTTATAAAGAAAAAAAAAAAGGATGTATGAAGAACATTATTCATTCCTCCCACCTCTTTCCTTTTCCCTAAACGAGACAAAAAATCCAAGAAAAAAATAGCAATGGAAATTGAGTCCCATATGTTTCTCTTGTGATTTTAAACATATTTTCTTTCATTTTTAGAAAACATTATGGACATTCCTTTATACTTCCATACAGGCTCTAGGCAAGCTTCCTTGGGTGTTAGAACCAAGACTGACTGCCTTACAAACAAGGTTCATCATTTCGCCAGCGAGTATAGGTGCTAATCAGATTATCTTGCTGACACACTGGGGTTGAATCATCCAGAATGATCAGCACATGCCTGCTGTTATATCATTTTGATGCATCATTTGCAAATGGGAAGATTCTACCTCTACTCTGATTTCTGATAAAAAAAAAAAAAAAAGGACAACTGGTGGCCAGGGTAATGTCTGAGACAAGATGTACAAGTGAGTTCATTTTGTAATTCACACAGATCCTAAGGAAATCAAGGGTACAGATCAGGTTCAATAATTGACTGATGTAGAGGGGAAATTGTGTGTCATAGAAAGATTAGGTATTGTCTATAATTTCAGTAGTTACCTGATTCTGTAGTTTTGATAGTTACCTAATTCTCATTTAAAGGGAGTTATTTTGTAACTTTATATTATGGACGAATGATAGTGTAGAAAAATAATTCTTGTCTGTGGACTGGCAAATTTCACCCAATGTTGTAGAGTTCTGGCTGACTCCCTTCAAATTCTCCCATCCCAAGATAGATGTGCCTTTATTTCCATATTCATATTCACTTTTCCTTTCTTTCTTCTTTTGAGATGGGTTCTCTCATTGTCTTGGAACTCACAAAATAGGCTTAATTGACTAACAAGTGAGTGCCAATGATTTGCATGTCTCCATCTGCCCAGTGCACATCACAGTGCCCAGCTTTTATTATAAGGGTTCTAGGATTAAACTCTGGTCCTCAAGCTTGTAAGACAAATAATTTACAGACTGGGCTATCTTCTCATCCCCCATTTTCACAGTTTAAAAACTCTGTATGAAGTGAAGCCTTTTGGAATATTCTCTTGACTGCTCAAGTCATCTGCCAGGTTTCCTGTGTTATAAGTAAAATAAAATATTTGGCCCATGCCTTTTTACACCCACCTGAGACTCATAACTGAGCGTTTGCTTGAAGATGATCTTTAAAGCCTTGTGCTACCTACGGTTGCTACAGTTGTGGGTGTCACTGCCACTGTGACTGCATTCCACTTCTAGCATGACTCATGTTTTCGTACCTTGTCAGTGTCCAACTTAGCCTTAAAGTAGGAAGAAAAGAGCAATGCGATACCTAGAAGAGCAATACGTTAAGTGACTTTGATTAACATACTCCACCTGGTGAAGCAAAGGCAAAAAATCCCATGCCCATACGGCCCTTTTCTCCCAATCCCTTTTAGGACAACCAGGAGTTAGATTCACTTTGATACTCCACAGCAGAACACAGTAGAAAAATGTTTCTTATGCAATACATCCCATTAATTTTCCAGCCTACCCAGGCAGATGTGATATTTGAAGAAGCAGTGCATTTGATTCAAATTCTTCCTTCATTTCTAAAGCTTTTTCACAGGCTGTGGTTTTGCTTTTTAACCACGAATACCTCTTCCTCCTGCATGCATGCCCCCTCTTGTGTTAGCTGTCACTAATAGCCACTCTGCTGGTGAGATTTTTCAGATAATTTTTGCAAGAAAAGCTTGTGGGTTCACTGTTTTCCTGGAGAAGAGAAAGCAAAACACATTTTAGTGTTTGCTAATAAGATATCTGCCAACTTTTAGGCAGATTGTGATCAAGGAGTTATTGCTTCTTTATCTTTCCTTTCTCTTCAGAAAATATTCAGCAGTTTCAGAATATTATGCCCTGAGTTTTTAAACCATCACCAGTATTTTCACATTGAAATGATGCTAAATAGCATGTTTGCCAGGAAATTTTAAATTTAGTCTGAGCCATTACTTTTACTTCAAGGTAAAACCAGCCCAGTGGCATATACTTATGACTGAAATCATTTTAATCAGCTGCTAAAATCAAAATCACTCCCTTAATTGATATCGTTTTTAATGATTTCAGCATCTATTACCCTGCTGTCTGCTGGCTTTCATAAGAATCAGTTGCTGTCTTTGTGTTCCTGCCATGTTCCTTCACCACTTCTATGGGTGTTCTCAGTCTTTTAACTTCCTGGTTACTTATAACAGAGTCATGTAGTGAATACAAATATATTCTAGGAGAAAACGGTCCAAATTATATTATTTTTCTTATGACTTCTAAATTTAAGTCATTCAGAATATTCCCAAACTCTTTCTAGTATGCTGTGGTCCTTCACATAAAGAGCTGACTTCCAGAGTTGTAAGTTTTATAAGTAAAACAACAACAAAACTCAGTACTATGCTGGTACCAGAAAATCCTTGGGATTTTATTTAATCAGTCATTTAAAAGATTTTATTAGTTCTATGGGACAGCTTCATACAACTTGTTCAATCATCTTTACTCCCACCCCCTCAGTGTTCCTAGATCACTAACATTACCCACCCAACCCCGTGTCTTTTTTTTTTAATGTACAAAGGCTAATTTATGCTGCCCAAATATTCTTGGATATGTGGTCTTCCACTGGGGCATGATGGACTTACCAGAGGCTCCAAGCTTAGAGAAAATTGGCTAAGTTCAAAACACACTTTTTGTTTGTATTTATTCACTGCCTCTGGTTCTTACACTTTTTCTCACTGCTCTTCCATAATGATCCCCAAGCTTTGGGAGGATGCAGTGCAGTATATATGTTTTATTTAGTTTAGGCCTGAGTATTCTATACCTTGGTCAGTTGTAGGTCTCTGTGTTAATCATCATCAACTACAAATAAAACCTTCTCAGATGAGGGTTGAGAGAAGCATTGATTTATGAGTAAGTTTATATCATATTAGGAGTAGGAGTAGGTTTAGTATTCAGTCCCACTTGGGAGAATAATAGTAGTAGGGTTTTCTCAGAGCCTATGACAGTTCTAGCTATAACTTCTTGGCTCAATAACAGTGTAAGGTATGGATTTCATATTGTGGAGCAGGACTTAAATCCAATCAGAAAGTGCTTGGTTACGTCCATGATGTTTGCACCAGTATCGTACCAGTTTGCTTTTCTTGCAAGGCAGGTCACCATTGTAGTTTACAGGCATTGTAGGTAGGTCAAATTCGTATCTCCTCAGGTAGCATACATAGCGCCCTCTAGCACTATGAATGCGAGCTAGTAATAGCAGAAAATGCTTTATTCTCCTTCTAATGACTATGAACAAGAAGACTATTTTTTCAGTTTCCTTTCTACATATCAAAATCCCCAGCCTCTCCTTTTTTTTAGGCAGTATTTCTCTGTGTAGTCTTGGATGTCCTAGAACTTGCTGTGTAGATCAGGCTGGCCTGGAACTCAGAGATCTGCCTGCCTTGTCTTCAGAGTACTGGGATTAAAGGTATGAACCAACACACCTGGCATAATTTCCTGTCTTTATAACACATCCTTAAAGACATTAACATTCTTTTATCTGGCTGATTCTTAGCCTGTAAAACATTGTTTATTCTCTCTCTCTCTCTCTCTCTCTCTCTCTCTCTCTCTCTCTCTCTCTCTCTCTCTCTCTCACACACACACACACACACACACACACACATTCAAATAAAATGCTGATAGTTTCAACTGTGGATACAGGGACATGGTGCCATGAAGACTTTAGCATGTTTTATTACAGAAAGAGATGAGAATGCTCTCCAGTGTTCAAATTTTTAAAACTGTTTGTTTAAAATAGAAATTCATCAGTACTCCCCTCTTAGGTCAAAAATTGTCTTCAGGATGGGCATCCACCATTCCCCTTAGGGCTTTTATGGGTAGTTACATAATATTTCTTTGTTAGCTTCAATGTTTTCATCTGTAAAATGAGAATGACAAACAGCAACAGGGCTGCTTTAAAGATTAAATTGACTGGGGAATGTGTTCACACTATAATGTACCTTCATTGGCATTTCTGGTAACAGGAGTGTCACACACAGAAGCATGTGAAAGTTTATTGTCACCATCAATGTAGGAAGACACCCCCCCCCCGTGCAAGAAGAAATACACAGATAATTTGTCTGAGCCCCTGGACATATGAAAAATAGTATAGCGTTAAGGCCTGAGATATAGCATCTACATCTGACATAAAATCCTAAAATAAATGGATTGTGTTTTGAGCTTGAGAAAGAAGCATAGTAAGGGGGTTTGCAATATAGGTTTCCCATGGTGGCTGAAGTTACTGTAAATGCATGCTCTTTCCACTCTTTTATACTCTATTGATATTAAGTCCAAAATTGGCTACCATTTTCCTAGTTTGAGTATGTGCAGAAGTCCACTACAGTTCCTTGTTATCATGTCAAGGAAAGG
Source organism: Peromyscus maniculatus bairdii (assembly GCF_049852395.1). NCBI lineage: Eukaryota > Metazoa > Chordata > Mammalia > Rodentia > Cricetidae > Peromyscus > Peromyscus maniculatus. Next base: position 203,342,648 of record NC_134852.1, on the reverse strand, counting down.
AAGTTTGAGTGTCCTGCATGTAGGGGAAGCATGTACGGAAGCTGGGACATCTTTGTCACTGCTGCTGCCTTTAAGCCTTTTGCAGACTCCAGCTCCTGAGAGACAAACAGAGTAGCCCATCACAAACAGGCATCCAGCAGCCAGGCATTGTGTGGATTGCTCAGCTGCCGAGTCTGTTGTTCACACCAAGACACATAGTAACATACAATGCTTAATTGCATGAAATATTTCATCTCTTTCAGTTCTGTCACTGGTAGAAGTGCGTATAAAAGACCCAAAAGAGTAATTTACTTTTGCACTCAGAATCAGATTCTAAATGTAGAAATTAATGAGACATTTGCTTAGTTCTGAGATGAAGCTGCAAAGGGGAAGTGAAAAAATGACTTCATACTACATCAACCTTCTGCTCTTTCTTCCTCTTTCCCCTTCTCTCCTGTTTTCCCACTTATTATTTCCCTCTCTCCCCTGTGTTGTTTTTTTTATATCACATTTGGGAATTAAAACCCGTCTCTGCTTCAGAGGTAATGATTTTTTAATCAAAGACAGCTAATTATTAGTGATGTTCACATCTGAAAACTGTGCATTCATCCTCTGCTTCTGTTGCATCTTTTCTAAAACCTATAAATGCTTTTGTCAGTGAGGCTGACAGGCATATGTTGAAGAATCAAGCAGAAAGGCTCTGCTCAGAGAAAATCAATTTTTAAGTAAGAATTGCCCACTACAATTGAAATCAGTGTCCCTTCAAACACCTCGACCTAGCTCACAGTGAAATCCAAAGAAAAGTTTTCTCACTGTTTCAGGTTTTAATTTCATACATGTGAGGAATGGAAAGGCCAGGATGTGGGTGTCATCCCTGTCTTCAGCTTGTCAAGCATATCACTATGGAATGAACGATTGAGCCATTTGGCTTCTGCAACCAAAAATCATGAGAACTGAAATGTTCTCAATCCGAGAACGCGTGCTGAATAGGCATTGGTTAAGGCAGCAAGCTCTCGCACATCCCCAGGGCTTACATGTCAAGAACGAAATGTAAGTCAGAGGCAATGGGACATAAAGTTCTGTGCTGTACCTGGTACTTGACAAATGGCTGAACATAAGCATAAGTCAGATTAGCTAGTCTCAGGGAATACTGATCAGGTGACCGAGTGGCAGCTTGCTTTTTGTCATGAGGTAGAACTGAGCTGCAGCAGTCCCTGGCTCTGGATGACATGCCCTGAAGCAAAATCATCTTAGTAACAATTGCAACTTTGAAAAACATGTTTTTGCAAAGAAGTTGATATTTTAATTGTGAACATATTACAGTGTCATAGTTTATACATTACTGAGTACTACAATTACAATTATAGAGTTCAGTAATTTTTCTTTATATTTTTTAAAATTTTTAGTGGAAAGTAAGTTTATTATTTTCCCATATGTAGAAATTCCTATGTAATAATTTCTTTCTTTGAGAATTCCACACAACATATTTTGATCATATTCAACCCATTAGTAACCCCCCATCTCCTCCTCCTACCCCCAGCTTCACATCCTCTTTTGTTTTCCTTTTTAATGATATTTAAAGTCCAATTTATATGAAATATACATTTAAAAATTCATTATGTGCACTGGGGGAAATGTTTCAGCGAGTAAAGTACTTGTCCCACAAGTGTGAGGACCCAAACTCAGATCCCTAGAATGAACTTAAGAGCTGAGTGAATCTGGAGGCCTGCCTGTAACCTGAGAACAGGAAGTAGAGAAAGAATTCCCAGAATATGTTTACTAGCCAGACAAGCCCAACAAGTGAGAGACCCTGCTGCAATAGACATCAACCTCTTACCACACATGTGCACATGTGCACTACATACAAAGGTGAGCACACACGTGGACACAGGTGCCCACATGATATACACATATATACATATGCAAAAATGTCCATCATTCATTCTCTAACAGTTTTTACCATAAACTTCTTTCAATTTTAAACTTGTTACAAATATTCCTTCTTTCATTTTACTAATGCTTGTTTCTGACTACTGAATATCAGATGTGTACCTCACATTTTAAGCAAGTGCAAGTATGTAAAGTGGATAGGATGAAAGTAGAAATGGGAAGAGACAGATGGGGACTTAAGCTCTCTCAAGTTTTCTTAAAGGCTGCCATTCCTAATCACATCCCTTTGATCCCTGATTGCCCTTGGAATTTGTCTTACACACTTTTATACATGTAGTAGCATTCACTCTGAATAATGGACTACACTCCCAAAGCTGTGCAAGCTGTGAGGAAGAATCTGTTTTTAGGATAGGGTGAGCATTTGCTTCAGTGAGGCCGAGGCTTGACAGATGTGATCTTTGGAAAGACCTGGCAAGATTTTTTTCTTTCTGAAATTTCTACTAGGTTCTTTTTTTCCCCCTTTGGTTTTTCAAGACAGGATTTTTCCATGAAGTTTTGGTGCCTGTCATGGATCTCACTCTGTAGACCAGGCTGGCCTTGAACTCATAGAGATTTACCTGGCTCTGCCTCCTGAGTGCTGGGATTAAAGGTGTGTGCCACAGCTGCTGCCCAGCTCTAATAGGTTCTTTAAAAGATGGGACCAGGAGTGGGGCTTTACACTGTTTCAAAGGATGTCTTCATCACAAGAGAAATTTTGCAAGGCCACCCCTTTTACACCTGTCTAAGAAATGACAGAATCTTGATGAGGTTTGAATAAGGAAAACATGGGCTCATGAGGAGGAAACTTGCCTTAGAATGGTTTGTAGATGTAACCAACCGTCTTATTAAATAAGAAACACAGAACCAATGTAAAAGAGAAAGCCGAGAGGTCAGAGCTCAGAGCTAAAATCTTACCCTTCCTCCTGTGAGCTCCTAGCTTCCCGAAAGAGAGCTATTTCCTGTGTGTAAGTCGTTTCATAGTCTTTTGTTCTGCCTTCTCATTGGTTGTAAACCCAAACACGTGACTGCCTCGTCACTGTCTGTATGTACAGCCCCCCAGGTCTTAAAGGCATATGTCTCAAATGCTGGCTGTATCCCTGAACACACAGAGACCTACCTAGCTCTTCTACCAAGTGTTGGGATTAAAGGCATGTGCCACCACTGCCTCACTCTTGCTATGGCTCTAATAGCTCTGACCCCCTGGCAACTTTATTTATTAACATACAATCAAAATCACATTTCAGTACAATTAGAATACCACCACAATGGTTATATAAATGAAGAACTACTTAGGACCAGTGCTCCAGCCAGGAAGCCTTATTTAATACAGAAAAGAAGATGGTGATGGTGGATAATTAGAAGCTCTGCTGGGGAAAATTGCATCATGGGTGAACCTGCAAGTGCCAGGGATGTCCTCCTGGATGGAAGCAAGGAACAGAGCATGCTTCAAGAAGGGCAGTAGGGAAAAGAAGAGAGAGCATTAACTTCCCATATGTCAAGGTTACTGCTGACTATCAGTAAACTTGACAGAATGAGGGTACCACTGAGGGAGATCCACAGCCTCGAGGAGGGTGTTTGGGAAATCACTTGAGATAGTCTAGCATCGTTTCAATTAGAGGAAAAAGCCCCTCCTGGGGAAGTTTGAGCCTTGTCTCATCAGTGCAGCTTGTGTTTTATAGAATACTTCTCGGCACTCTGCTTTGTATGCTGCTGTTTTAAGTGATGGGACTTTGGGCTGTTTCCCTGGGGAGGTTATTACAAGTTGTAAGGATATTTCCATGTGACAATTGTCTTAAATAGGAACATTTTGAGACTTGATTTTATTTACTGTAGAGCACTGCAACCATTTGTAGTGCTGTAGGAATGTTAAATATTAATGATGTTTCTGGCTCTGCTGAAGCCCCAACATCATGTGAGTGTTTAATTACAGAAAAGTAGTCCAAAAATGCTGCTGCTCTACTACACCCTTAAAACATTATCCTCTTGCAAATATTTCTAATCAAAAGAATTATCTTGGTTTGGGAGAAGGCTCAGTTGGCAATGTTTCCTGTGCAAGCATGCAGACACATGTTTGTATCCTCAGCATCCATGTAAAAAGTCACATGTGGCAGTGCATACACTGGGAAAGAAGGAAAAGGAGTATCCCTTGGGCTTGTGGGCTTGCCAAATCAGTGAGCTTAAAAAGCAATGGTGAAAGGGACCTCTAGCTTTTGTAAACCTACCCACACAAGTGCTTATTCATTTGTATATACATAGAAACATGTACACATGCATATGTTATGCACAAGAAAACAACAGCAATTATCTACCTGCTTTTATATACAGTGACACCATGCAATTTCCTTCCAAAAATTAGATTGTGTTGGATACTAGGGTTGGAGGTAGTTGGGCAAATATACTTTTCCACCCTCTATTTTCAAATTAACCAGTTGTACCCTAGCCTATAACATCCAGAGATAGTATTTTTTCATCCATTGCCATTCTTATTAGGCAATATACAATGACCTCTCTCTCATTCATCCCCACTACAAATTATAATTTTGAGCACACTCCATTTTAAAACTTCAGAGCAGGTAAGTAGATCCCTTTGCCCTAAGAGAAAATGTATACAGTGAACTCTGATTTTAGGTGAATTTCAACATTGATGAGTAATAAAAATCAATTTCTGCTTTTCCTATTACTTCTTTTTAAATTTTTCATTATTTTGAAATTAAAATACACTTATGCCATTTTCCCTTCCCTTTTCTCCCTCTAACCACTTTCATGCACCCAATTCTTCTACTCTCAAATTCATGATTTCTTTAATTTATTTGTTACATTTTATATTTCTAAATAGACAAATAAAACCTGCTTAGTCTGTATAATGTTGATTTTATACATAACTTTTCAGGACCAACCACTTGGTATTGGATAACCAACTAGGAAACTCTTTACTGGGAAAAACTATTTCTCAATATTCTCTTGTTCTTAATATTCCTTGGTTGTCTGTGGTTATTTGTCTATGGTTGGATTCTCATGAAATTGCCTTAATCAGACACAGTCCAGTAATCCTATGGGGCATGGAAAAATGTGACAGAGGAGAGAAGGATGAGCCTGGTGAGTTGGTCTTTTTCCATCAGTAACACTATATTTTTCCTTTAATCATTTTCTATGGACATTGATTTAGAAAGAAGTCATGTTGGATAACATCAGAAAAAAATTAAAAGAAATTTTAAGAAAAAATAAATTATTTTTAATATAGTAATGGAAAAGATGATAATAATTATCTTCAAAATGTAATTTAAAATTGAGTCAAGAATATAGATTGCACTTTGGAAAGGAGTTATTATGGTCTGAAAGGGAAAATGAAGTTGATAGCAGATAACTGATAGGCTAGCCTTTCTATAGATGACAAATATAAGTTCTGAAGAAAAAAGTATTGGAGGAACAGGAGATGAATCAACAATAGGAAGACATGAAAGGAGACTCAAACCATGAAAAGAGAATTATACTGAAATGTGTATTTCCACAAGCACACTGTATTCCATTGGTCTGTGTCTGTTTTGTAACAATATCACACAGATTGTGTTACCATGGCTCTGTAGCTTAATTCAAACTCAAGCTTTGCTCTTTCTGTTTGAAACTGCTTACACTACCAAGAGTCTTTAATGCTTCCATTTGAATTTTGAAAATTTTTGCCTAGATTGTGACTAATACCTCTGGAATACCTGTGGGTTTCCACATCTCCCTTTTCATATATGACACTAAGAATGTGTGTTTCTTGAACTCCCTGCTTCTTGAGATGTTTTGATTAATTTTTTTCTCTTTCTATGGTATGAACTGACTCTTCTTACTCACCACCATCTCCAGTCTCCTTATCCCTGTCTACTCTCTTCTTCTCTACAAATCTCTTTCTTACCTTCAGGTCTCTTTATGTTGTTTCAGGACTTGAGTTTAACCATGGCTGTCTGTGTGACTGTGAGCTTAGAACTATCTATCCATTGCAGCCTGATGGGTTCCACAGAGGAATCTCAACTGAAGACATGATTCTTCCTTCCCTAGAATCTATTGCATCAAGAGGTTAATAATAAGGGGCAGAGACTAGTAGTTGGCAGGGCCAGTCTCCCGTGGGCCCTGTGCTGCCGACTGCAGATATAAGTTCATGACTGAAATGGTGTTATCAAGACCAGAAAATGATATTTTGCAATCCTTCAGCTTATTGCCTGGCTCTTACTATGTCTATCTTTCAAAATGTAGACTTTGCTTTACTATGCCTGAAAGGTTCTGGTACTTTCATTTGATTCCAAGATTAAAAGCCTTTTTACCACCTGATTTTTTCAATGATATACTTTTCATTCTCAAGTGTATTGTTCTATCTCCCAACATTAGTGTATATTCTTTAATTTTGGTTACTATTGATTTCCAGTCTTATTCTGCTGTGATTTTTTTAAAGCATAAAAAATAATTTGATTGTTTTGAATTTGTGAAGACTTGTTTTGTAACCTAGACTGTGATATATTTTAGAGAATGTTCCAAGGGCTGATGAGAAGAATGAATATTCCATATTTGTTGATGGATTATACCATATGAATCTGTTAAATCCATGTCACCTGTGTGGTAGTTTAATTCTGAAGTTTATTTGTTGGTTTTTAGTTAGGATTTATCTAAATAGGAAATTACGGTACTAGTACCACCTAGTATCATTGGTTCAGTATTTATGTCATCTGGTATGTCCACTAGTGTTTGTTTTATGAAAGTTGGAGCCCTACCATTTGATTTACATCTGTTACAGCTTCAGAAATTTGTTTCATTTCTTGTGCCCCCTTGATCGAGACGGTCTTTCTCACTCCTTTGTGTATAATATTCCTCTGAGTATCTTCTGCAGTTCTGGCTTTGGTAGTCATGAACTGTCTTAGTCTGTGCTTGCTTGAATTTTCCTCATATTTTTTTAACTGACAGAGAAATAATCTTGGTTGGTAGTTATTTATTTTCAGGGCTTGAAATATCATTCCATCCATTCCTGGCTTTGGGGTTTGCTAATGAAAGAGCTAGTGTTATTCTGATATGTCTGCCTTTGCAGAAGAACTGGTGTTATTCTCTTTCAGGTTTCAATATGATATTGCTCTGTTGTTTTGACGTCTTGACTACAATATGCTGTGGAGAGGTTCTTTTCTATCATTTCTATTTGGACTTCTAAAAGCCTCTGTGTTTGAATGTCCATTTCTTTCTCTAAGTATATATAATGTCCTGATAGTATCTCATTGAAAGTTTGTTCCAACTTAAAGCATTAACTCCTCTTTTCTGTGCCATATGTTCTTATACTTAATCTGTTGATTATATCTGAGTTCTTTGACATTAATGGTCGGGTTTGTTTAAAAATTTTATTTTTTTATTTTATTTTTTATTGAAAATAATTTCTTCTCTTATACAATACATCCCAACTACAGTTTCCCCTCCTGTCACCACCAGCTCCTCCCCACCTCCCCTATCCTCCAGATCCCTCTCTTTACTTTCAGAAAGGAACAGATTTCCAGAAGGCAACAACTAAACCTGACAAGACAAGATATAATATGACAAAGCAAAAGCCCACATATTGAAGCTGGACAAGGTAACCAAATAGGAGGGAAAGAGTCCCAAGAGCAGCCAAAGATTCAGAAATACACTTGCTCCCACTGTTAGGATTCCCACAAATACACCCAGCTAACAGCTATAACTTTTATGCAGAAGACCTGGTGAATATTTTTCTTTTTTGTAGTATTTGAATTTGGTATTGACTCAAGCTTCTCCTGTATCCTTAGTCTTTCTTCTGCCTCCGTGAGTCTAATGGTGATTGTTTCTACTGTGATTTATTTTGTCATCTTTTTATTTTTTTCAAGCACTCCATTTACTTGCCTAAATTTTCTTCTATGTTGCTGACTTTTTTAAATCCATATTGTTGAATTTTCTGATGCCTTTTCTATTATTTTTTTCTATGTTACTGACTTCCAACTTTGCTTTATGGATTGAAATTCTGCATTTGTTTGTATCTTACTTGAGTAATTGACTTTTGCTAATAAACTTTTGAAATCTTTGACCAACATTTTATCTATTGCTGTATTTTTTTAATTCAGTACATGGTGAGCTGTGATCTTACAGAAGAATCATTGTCTTGCTTTTTCACATTTCTCTTGTGATTTTTATATCTATTCATTTTAATGTCCCTTCTAGTTTTATTTCTAGATCTTTTTATTGAACAATCTACTCTTGAGTACTCAATCCTCAGTATTACTCAGAAAGGAGAAATAAAAATTTTGTAATAGCAAGACCAATACACATCAGATATAAAAGCCACTTAAAAAGGATTCAAGACAACTACTACATCACCAGTGACCATAAAACAGAAAGTTCAAGTGCAGTATGAAGCTAAAATCTATTTATGACCAATATGGATGCAGTAAGTGAATTGGGTAAAGGAAGGAGAGAGAGAGAAGAAAAATAGAAGAGATTCAGGGCTAAGTAAAGAAAGGACAAAAATGTAATGAAGAATATTATGGAGAGGACGAGAATAAAGCAAAAGATAAAATAGAATTATAAAGGGATACAAAGTGATTACTTAATTGTGAAAAGCTCAAAATTAAAATTAGTTCAATGTAAAAAGAGGATAAAAATAAAAATAAGAATTTTTTTAATTTAAAATAATAGTTAAAGTGAGGATACTGGTAAAAATATTACTGAGGGGAAAGGAGCATGAACACAAGGTGCTAAAGCAAAGTAAAAGCAAATAAAAATGAAGGGCACAAGTAGAAGGGTTGGAGCAGCTGCTTTACCCTCTGCTGACCAGACCTTGGCTTTGCAATTCTTTGATGTTAGCAGATTCTTCTACTCTTAAGAGACTCCTCACATCATCCTCTCCCCTACAAGAAGGGTAAGATGTGTGGTGGAGAAACAATCACAGCAATGGGCTCTTTGCAGGAGGAGGACATACCTTCCTAGATCACAAAACTGAGCATGAATTTCCCTTCTAGAAGAATGCAGTGTTGGGTGTCCAGAATGCCAGGGTTCCTAAGCTCTGTAGCAGTGAATGCTCCGCTTGAAGGCCTGTGGTTCAGGGCTGTCAGATTCAAGAGTGATACCTAGTTGGACGAGGCATGATGCCAGCTCTTGAACTTGGAGCAACCTTTCCCCGACTTCCTGCACTGAGCCTCCTGCCCGCTGCCTGTGCTTCCCAGCATTATCAGCATCTGCCTCCTCATTCACCACGATGCCATAAGACAGGCTGTCTTTACCTGGGACACGTGGCAGTGCGTTGAGGCTTCCTGATTTGAAGTTTGTTTCCTGATTTCAGGTAAATGGGGCAGTCCAGTTTTAAGAAGTAGGATCCTCTCTAGATGGCAACCAGTACCCAGTACTTACCCTCTGAGTTATTTAGAGTGACAAAATGGGAATGTACTCTACTGCTTCCCTCTCCAGAAGAGGGCCGCCTGCCTCACGACAACCTGTAACTGGAATCGAGGCCTGTGATGGCTGTGGGCTTGCCCTGTAACTAGTATTGCTGGTCCCTTTGAGCACTGCTCTACCCTTTAAAGAAGGATTCCAGTTTCTCTGCAACACCCAACCTCCACCATTCCAGCCCCCAGAGCTGCATGGCTGGAGCTCCCTTTGGCGTGGCTTCACTAATCCTCAGTTAGATGTTTGTCTTTTCAGCTGTCCTATCACAAGAATACCAGAGTTCTTCTTATTCTGGATTTCCAGAGCTCTTCCTCCTAGGTTTGGGATAGACTGCATTCTTTTACATACTGATTCTTTTTCATTTTTTATTAGAAATTTTCATCATATAGTATAATTTGATCACACCCCCTAGAACTTCTCCCAGACCCTACCCACCTTCCCATCCACACTGCTTCTTAACCAGGCCACAGGAAATCAACTTCTATTCCACCATTTTACCCAGAAGTCCTAAATTATGGCTTGTGTGCTCAATAAATAAGCCCTCAGAATGGAACACTGTGTGTGACATTTTCATTACTTATGAGACTATCAATAGCCAAAAACTGTTGTGAAGCTTATGTGAGGTAATGCAAACATGTTCAACATAATATGTAACATAGAGGGAGTGCTCTGTAATGCTTCCTTTTCTGTCTTCTTTCTTGGGCATTTAGAACATTTGAATATAAATGATCCTTAACATAGAACAGAAGGGAATATTTTATGAGAGTAAAAAGAAACTAGTTTCTGATTTTTAAGTCAAAGACCTCTGGCAATTTCAATTCAGAGTTTAATATGTTTTACATAATACTTCAAAGTTCAAGACTGTGCAAGCCATGTGTAGGAAGCACTGGTCACTGAGAATATAGTTATATATCTCTATGTTCTTATACAGATGGTAAGAAGGGGAGTTATGCTTAAAAGTGTTTTTTAAGTCATTCAGGTTGTCTAAAGGATTGTAAGATTGAAAGCATCTGTTACAAAATTATAAATATTTGTTGCTAGAGATAAAATTCACATTGAGATGTTTTCGTGTAAATGATAGTTCTATGTCTCACTAATTTGAGGCTATACAAGTCCAGATCAAAAACTCTGAAGATTTAATGTCTGATACAGTTTGACTCCTCCCAGACCTTGTGTTTCTGAGGCAATTTCATAAGGTCCCTCCCAGATGTTTGTTAACAGTTCTCTTACTACTACATGGAGAACAGGAATTCTTATGAATAAGAATGGCTAATACTGGGGCTGGACAGATGGTTCCAAAGCCTGTAGTACTTGCTTTGGAAGTACTTGTAAAAGACCGGATTAGGTACCTAGATCCCACATAATGGCTTACATCCTTCCATAAATCCAGTGTGAGAATTCTTGCACCCTTTTCTAACTTTCCTCTGCACCAGGCACCCACACGGTGTGCATGCAGACATGGAGGGAAAACACTCATTATACATGAAATAAAAATAATAAGCAAGTCGTTTTAAATATTAAGAATGGTAAATACTATTTAATATGTATTTATGTGGCTATGTCTGAAGCTTTGCATTGCAATCTAAGGAACACTTCAATCATTGCTTAGGCAGTTACCATGTTAGTGAATAAGCTTGTGCCGCTGTAAATACGCTTGTTGCACTTCAAATGTTTCTAATTGGTCGGTAAGATAAATGAATTGGGTTTCATCAATCAACTGTCACTCTACCCTCTTGGAATCTCAATTTTCTAGAAAAAGGAAATTATTGAAATCACATATCCTTAAGACTCCCTTATCTTTATGGCTTTCTTTTCTAATTGAATAAAATATCTCAACCTGCTTAAATTAAGTGGTCTGGGTTGTGGGTTAGAGTGACAATTTCCATTAACCTAGGAATTGGTGAAAGCCATTAAATCCTGCATTTGCAATTTCTTAATAACCGTCCTTTTAAAAAGGTACTGGCTTTCTTATTATCGCTCCACTGTGAACTCCCAGTTAGATGTGGCCTCTAGAAATCGCCTTTAGAGCCCTGGATACCTTAAAACACTTCAGGGCATCTACTCTCCTTGATGGACAATACACACGATGCCCCCTGTTTAGGTGACACAGCCTTCCTTCTCTCTGTTGCTGTTGCTCTTTTGTACTGAGTTCCTCAATTCAGCATTTTTAGTAGAACCAGATATAGAGATGGTGATGTGCTGCATGAACTTCAGTGCTTATCAAGGTAAATAAACTCTTCCTAAGAACTGCTACTGAACTGAGCGGAGTCTTCTCTTGCAGACCATGGGCACTGTTGCCCGTGGAGCTCGAAGTGGGTGACAGAAAGGCAAGCAGACCCTTCAGAACAGAGAATCTCTTGTCCTTCCCACTCCATCAGTTTTGTGTCACAGAAAGAAACCCAGTATTTTGGCTTGGTCTCCATTGCTACATAGAAAGAGAAGAAATGCTGCTTCTCATTTTTTTTTTTTTTAGAATTCTATTAATGAGGCTTTCTTTTGCTATCTACAGTGCAGATAATATAAGACGAGGATATCAGAATGCAACTTCACATACAGTTTTGATGAAATGAGACAATAACTTGCATACTGATGCGAAAATAAGTATTTGAGTATCAGCAATGATCTGCTGGTCTAATAGTATCTTTTTATATTTCACTCATTTGAATGAGTTATATTCAGTTCATCCTGTATCTGATGATATAGGGTGGATGTTATATGATCTTTGGTATTAGAGTCTTGTTGATCTGTCTTTGGGAACAATCAAATGTTCTTCTTTTCATTATTTCCACTAACACTAAGTAGAAATCATAGAAATGGGTGAATTTTAACCAAACTCTGATGCAGTTAAAATATAGGAACATAGTTCTGTTGAACTTAATCTAGCACACAGAGCCTTATCTTTGGTAGAATATTTGTTAACTGTTCTTCTCTGGATCTTTTCCAAGTGTTATTGACCTCATGAAGAATCAGAGACCAAATCAACCCATCAGATGATGACAAAACACAGTGTTTGTTCTAACCCAGACAGGAAGTTTTTCTCTTAAATATTGAGTTCAGATGGATTTCTGGAAGTGGCAATAGTTTTATGAAAGATGTGTGTCTTGCCACCCTTGAATCTAAACAAGTTTGCTCATCCATAGAACTGGGCACAGTTCTCTGTTTACATTTCCACATTCCATGGACTAACTTACTGTGAAATCTCAAGCTAAGCTGTCTTGGATAATAAATATACAATACATTGAAAAAGGATCATCCTTACCTTAGAAGGAAGAAACAATATTCCGTTAGTAATTTCTCTGTCAGTATTTATTTACCTCTATGTGTATATGCATGTTGGAACTTTTCTTCTAAGTCAACACAGTGATAACCAGAGACATTATGCCCTGATTGAATCTAAATATTGTATTTTCCTTGACTATATTTTAGTAATAGCCTTTTTGTGCTTTAAAAATCCAATTCAAGCTCTTATATACAATGCAATACAAGAATATGCTGCAACTTTTAGTTAAATGTGACCACTTCCAGTTACCTAAAGCCTTATAGAAATGAATTCTGTATCTTGGCTTATGTACTGATATTTACTTCTTGGTGACATGAGGTTTGGAACTCTACAGAAATGTTGGGACTAGTATGTTTCTGTGAGTCTTGGGATAAAAATTGCTTTGGGTGGTTAGATTTTAGCATGTTTTTTTCAAGACACCATAAAACCTTTAAACCTTAAAGTCTTCAGAAGAATTCAGTTGTTGGGGAGGGGGTAATTTATGTGGAGGAAGATACAGACAGAACAAATAAACATTAAAACACATTGTGAGTTACAAACTTCCTGGTATGATAATGAGGAGTCATGGGCCACAGTTATTCTGGTGGTTTTGCCATTTCCCTGAGCACTGGCATTTTTATGTGGCTCAGTCCAGTGTTAGGAATAAAGATTTAATTCTCCAAGATGAAAATGTGGAGCTAGTCTTTCTAAATTGCCTAAGATCCTAAGTACACAAGTGGAGTGATTTTGTCCATCTTCTCTCTCTTGTATCTTTTTTGAACATGCATTGCTTGTGTTAGGAAAATCACCTGCATCTCAATAACATAATTCTCTTAACTAAAAATTAAATACATTGGAATGTCACTCTGGGTTCTATTTATACTTATTCACTAATTGTGATATAGCTAGCATCCATAGTGGTCATTAAGTATTCAAATAAGTTCATAATTTCCCCCAAAGACTTAAGTGCAACAAACTCAGTAGCTAGAATTGTATTCAAATTTCTATTTAATTGTTTTTCTGAATAAAAAAATTTGGGACAACTGTAAGCATTGCTGAGTAGTCACAAATCCATACTTGTTTATAGAAAAGAACTCCTTTCATTTCCAGTATTCAGGCCTTCTTAGAAACTTCTCCACCTTGTTTATTTATGTTTGGGAGTAAAGGTAGCTCTTAAGCCTTCAAATACTGAAAATATATGCATTTCCTAGAACACTGGACTCCAGGAAAGCAGGATTTTTGAGTCGTTCCTATCTAAATTGTGGTATTATGATTGATGCCACCCCTTGACACTTGTTAAGGAATTACTTATATTTTTATCACCATGGATTTCCACCCCTTCTCATAAACAAATGAAACCTTTAGCTCAAAGTTCAATGAATCAAGTTTAAATGAAATAAATTAGAACTCTTAGGGGAATAAGTGTTAAGAAGAATGAAGCATTGATGACCTCTTAGCAGTTGTAATTCTCCACATTGAATTATTGACAGCATGTGACACCATAACCTTACAAATTGCAATCTATAAACAGCTTAGAGAATATGACCTCTGGATTACTGTGGATCTTGTGAGGGCTTAAGCTTATTATAAGCAGCTGCCCACAGTGTATTTCCTTGTAGGTTGCAGAAGGAGAGAATGCATTTATCTAGAGCATTGGATACTATTTACACAGAGCTCAGCAATGCCATATCCAGGCAGAAGTGATAGATAGCGAATGTCAGAAATCTCCTCAGCTGGGGTGGAAGTGTTGCAAGTTTCCTCATCATTGATTTGCAGTCACTTAGTACAAAGAACTAATTAGTTGAAGTTTCTGACTTCGGCACTTTTCTCCACTTTTGCAAGAGTGGAAACAGAGAATTCATAAATAGGATGTAGAAGCTTTGCCACATTTTTGCTGGTCTTTCTGCCTTTCATTATTTTCCAATAAGCTACAGCTAAAAGTCTCAAATCTCAGGTCTTGCACTCTATTACCAATGATAAAGTCATCTTTAGTGTTACTTTACATTATTTTGACAACAAAATAAGCAGATATAAAATCTTTACATATTAATTCTTGTGTGCTGAATTAGGGTAACACTCATGAAAATGGTTCAGTCTATTAGCCCGTCATTATTTCTGACTTGTTTCTTCCACATCCTCCTCCTAGTTTAGGTCATACTTGTATTAGGTTTCCAACATTGTATTTGTAGTGAAACACATCCAAAATGTTGAAAATAGGCCTGGAGTCTTGAGAAAACTTATTTTACTGGTTCTTCTGTGAATAGGCAACATGGGTTTGGGAAATTCATCTAATGTTTCTGGGTTCCAACCTCCCTTCATGGTAATTATCACATCAAAAAAGTGTTTGAGGCAATACTATGGGCAGAAATTTAAATATACTATCTCACTTTATCCTCAGGATAATCGTATTAAATAAAATCAGGCAATATTCTAAACTTCAGCTTGAGGTTACTAAAGGTTGCAGAGGTTATGTCCTATAAAAGTGGCAGAGTTAGGACGCCAGGTTGGGAAAGTTTGGTTTCAAAGTCAGAATGTTAAAAACAGGGTATATAAATACAACTGCTGACAGAACCTTGCAAGAGATACCAGTAAGTTTGCTGGAGTAAATGGAGGTGCTATCTCTAAGTGGAGATAGCTTGCTGAAGCCCTTCAGCTGACTGTGTGACTTCAGGCAGGGGGGGAGCCCTACAATGTTTGAGTTTTAATATAGTTTATTATGAGAAATAAATTTTTCTCAGTATATTTAATTGATGGCAATTGATCTACTTTGTTTTGAAAACATGTCAAGAATGTAGAGTGTGTAGGATAAACAAAACATTTGGGTTATTGTGGTTTTCTTCTCATAGCATCTGCTTCCTGATCTCTTGCTCAAATCTTAAAAGTTAGTATACACTCTTCCTCAGTTTTCCCTGTGCTATCCAACTGGACATCTTTTCTGTCATATTTTGGTATTTTCTCTCCATTTATACTCTGATCGCTCTGTAAAGAAAGTTCAAACTTCCCACTACAAATAAATAGATTGCTGAATGTCTGTTTATCTTGTTTGCTTTCACTGTCAGAAACTTAATATGCTAATAGTTGGCAAACTACAGCAAGACGTCCAAACACAAACAATATGCTGTTTTTGAAAATGAAGTTTTACTGAAATAAATGTGAGCTAATTGTCTATATGTTGTTTTGCAACAGAACTGAAGACCTAAAATAGTTATCACAAATATTTGGTAGCCCACAAACCTAAAATGTTTACTATCCGATCTTTTAAGGAATAAGTTTTATAACACTTGCTAATTCCTTACTTTTAGAACTATCAAATTAAGCTCTGTATTGCCAGTTATCACATCCCTAACTCAAAACTCACTAATTGTGTTTATTTACCGTACAAATCTACACAAAGACTTCTAAGGCTTTCTCAGCCTGGCATTAGAGAACATTGAAACTAATCTTGCTCAGTCTTCCTATTCATCTTTTTGAATGACAATACATTCTCTAGACTGGATTAAATGACAAATCCCAACTGTACAATGCCAACACCAACTGTGACATTTGAGAATACAGCACCATTGTACAACAAAATTTCGTAACCATCACTATATGACCTAAACTATTCAGTGGGCATTTATAATTCTGATTAAACTTATTACTAAAGAAAGAATTATCACATGACAAGGTTGATGGTAAAATTGTACAAATAAACTCATTTTTTCTCATATGCATTCATATTTTAAAGCATGGATGTCTTTTTGTGTTATCATTCATTTATTAACAATATTCTGGCAATTTCTTTAATTAGATTTTGAGCTAACTGGCAAAGGATTTTTTTTCCGTTTTTAATTTAACAGCAGACAAATTTACAATTGAAAGAATTACACAAGAAACACTTAATGAAAATAATGTGCCCTAGACTTAACAGAAGCATCTTGCTAAATTTAAGATAGGGAAGGAACCTAATCCAGGGAAGTAAGGAAGGCTTCCCAGAGGAGCTGACACTTGAGCAGGATATTGAAATTTTACAAGACCCCATGGTTCAAAAACTTCATAATAGTTCTGCAACATGATTTGCTAAATGATCTTATTAACAAAAAACCCAGAGCCAGATATTGGGGTGAAAACCGAGAGATCAGAGGAATAGGACAAACCACAGCCAACCTCACCTCACCAACTCCTCAGCCTCTAGAGAGAGCTACTTCCTATATACTCATGCCTATATGCCTTTCTGTCCCTGGCCTCTTACTTCCTCTCTCTGACCAGCTACATCACTTCCTCTTTCTACCCAGCTCTATCACTTCCTGTCTGTCTGTATAGACCTCTAGACCTCTATGGTTAACTACTACTGGGAATTAAAGAGATGTGCCACCACGCCTGGCTCTGTTCCCAGTGTGGCCTTGAATTCATAGAAATCTGAATGAATCTCTGCCTCTTGGATGCTAGGATTAAAGGTGTGTGCTACCACTGCCTTACCTCTATGTTTAATATGGCGGCTGGCTTTTTTCTCTGATCCCCAGATAAGCTTTATGGGGATGCACAAGTAAAATATCATCACCTTTCCCTTTTTTGTCTAAAATAAAAGTTATAACTAATATAAAAAACCTATAAACAATGTGTACAGGAAATAAATACATTAACAATGTCTAGTCCATTTTCATTTGACAAATTAAATGAAAATATTGCATTATCTATCCTATTTTGGTGAGTCCAAAATGTACCTAATTCGCTTTCTATCCTAAACTTTGATGTCTTTCAAATTAACACACTTTACACCTCTTAGTGAGTTTCTTTTCTGAATTTCTTAACAAGGAAAACTATAACTATCTAATCTTCAACTCCCTCAGACACCAAGAAGGAAATAATATTACCTAGTAAAACAGGAAGTGCAAACAAGAAACTTCCCAAAAAAAAGTGATTTATGACAGAAACAGCCAGCTTCCTGGACAGTCACCCAAGGTTCCTCTGTAACATTGGGGCATCCATTCTTTGGCCTACAGGCTTAGCATATCTGACAGACTCATATGTGAAGCAGGATTTTCTAAAGTGCCTTCCTACCTTGTCTTGGCAAGGATTGGCAGTCCTTCCTTTTGTGTCCTGATTGTTCATTTTGGACAGACAGCATACTGTCAGCAGTCAAGGTAAGGGCATTTTCTAGCCCAGTGGCTAACTTTTGCCACAATGAAAGTAAACTCCATATGGGGTTTCTTCAATGTCCATATTTTTTTCTGAAGTTGATTGGTGCTGCCAGGAGCAGACATGTCTCATTCTCACAAGAAAAGAAAAAATATACTTTTAATACATCTTAAATGTCATATTCTGCAGATCTCTGAAGTGTTTGAAGATGACCTGTCTATCTAAAACATATTTCTACTTGACCTTGAAAACATATCTAATATGACTACAAGTTTGATTGCAATGACTAACTACTAACTTACATTTCTTTATATCCTAATTAGTTGGTGATAATAACTTTCAAGGACTAGCAATTTGCATTGCATTGTTAAATGAACTGTATAGGTACAATACCTTGAACAAGATTAGAAACATGTACAGTATTTTCTAACAAAATCAATCTCAAATTTGTAGCCATACACACAATTTGTATACAATATACAAAATTCCAATCCAATGTAAAATACTTAAAACTAGTAGTTGCCTTTTAAAAGTAGATTCAATAATCTACTCTTTACCCATCATAGTTCTAAAATTAGGAAGTTGAAATTGCAGGATTCAGGACTATAAGAAATGTGAACAGCTAAAACTGGGGAGGAGAACTTTGTTATTAAAAAAGAAAGAAAGAAGAACCCTGGAATCCTGGCTTCCATATTGAATGGGAAGATAATCCTGCACTGTTTCTATGGAGGAGAGTAACAATTAGATTATACCTACATTGTAAAATCCAAAGGGTCAGAAATGACATTGCATGCATCTGTTTTCCTCCCACAGGGATTGTTAGCTCACTCTTGAACATAGTAAGCATTTAATAGATAGTTGTTCCTTGATTAATTTCTTCATGGGGGTGAAACATTTCTCCTTGACTGGTAGCCAACAGAAACTTGAGTTTTTTCTTTGAGCTTAAAAAAATGCTTATGCCATGAGAATTTAAAAAATAAGTGCATGTAACATCAAAGTGATGTAAAGTACAAAACTCATGGTACTTCTAAGTCTGTGTCCTCTTCATTCTATGAGCTAAAATCTTTGTTTTCAGCTTCAAGCACGAGTTTGGCAAGTTCAAAACTACCCAACACAGAAATGTTATTCTTATGTAAACCCTCTAAGGTAACATTGGAAAATACTGATTCTTTAAACTTCTTGAGGGTGATATACTCCTGTTGCTATTGTTTAGACCAATGGGAAATGGAATGATCATTCATCTTTCCAATGTTGTCAATAGAATGGGTGCTGTGGGATGTTCTGTATGGCAAATGTGTTGCTCTGATTGTTCAATAAGTAAAATACTGATTGGCCAGTGGCTAGGCAGGAAGTATAGGCGGGACTAACAGAGAGGAGAAAAGAAAGAACAGGAAGGCAGAAGGAGTCACTGCCAGCCACCACCAGGACAAGCAGCATGTAAAGATGCTGGTAAGCTACAAGCCACGTGGCAAGGTATAGATTTGTAAAAATGGATTAATTTAAGATATAAGAACAGTTAGCAAAAAGCCTGGCACAGCCATATAGTTTGTAAGCAATATAAGTCTCTGTGTTTACTTGGTTGGGTCTGAGTGGCTGTGGGACTGGTGGGTGACAGAGATTTGTCCTGACTGTGGGCAAGGCAGGAAAACTCTAGCTACAAATGGGGTATTTTGCTCTTACTCCTGAGTTTGAAACCAAGAAATCAACAGCCCACCAGCTTGCAATAATTGTCATCATCAAGAGTGATAGCATAAGATCTCAAATTATGTGTGTGTCATTGGAGCATAAAAAGAAGAAGCATTTTAGAATTTGTGCTCTGTAGACATTTGTTCCTATGGGAACTGTTTTGTTTCCTTCTTTTAGGAGACCTAATAAGGAATTTCACCTTAGGAACTTTTCATAGCTATTTCCCTGTTTTACATTATTATTATAATAAGAGAGTCAAGGTCATTCCCTCTTTGACATGATTCAGTTTTCCTCACTATTGTTTTGATGCAGATGTATTTAGTTATTAGCAATGTCTACAAGTAGCAGTTTCAACAGTCTTATTTTGGAGAC
Organism: Peromyscus maniculatus bairdii; assembly: GCF_049852395.1. Classification (NCBI taxonomy): domain Eukaryota; kingdom Metazoa; phylum Chordata; class Mammalia; order Rodentia; family Cricetidae; genus Peromyscus; species Peromyscus maniculatus. The sequence continues at coordinate 203,322,898 of NC_134852.1, read as the reverse complement.
CGACTACTACTACTTTGGATTCTGAAGTCTGGGGCTTATCCAGTTCACAGTGTCTGGGGCCCATGGGAGTCATGCTGGATCTCTGCTAATCCTCTTTAAGTGTCTCCTGCCATTCTTCTCTCACTTCATGTCCAACTTCACTGACTTGTCCAATATCAACATAGTTACTCTATGCCCACCATTAATATGGTTCTGCTGTGTAGCCATTTCTTCAGAACTGAACCGGTCCTTAACAGGGAAGCTCCTGAAACAAGATTCACAAGGCCATTTCCCAGGGTAACATCAGCAGTGATGGTGGCTAGGAAGAGAGACTTGCCCTCCAGTAGCGTCGCTTGAAAGCAAGTTGTACGAGGAGTTTCAGGGATGCAGCTTTGTGGCTTTTACCCATGTTTGAGTGAGCTTTTTTGGGAATATATGTGCATTTAAGTTGTCCATGCTCCTGTAAGTTCCTCTTCACAAAAACTCCAGTAAGTAACCTCAATAAACTCACACTTTTAGTAAGTTAGAATGGGTGGAGTAATTTCTTTGGCCTACCATTGTTGCCTCTCTGTGGTCAATAGACATCCATCCATGTCTTCCCAGGAAAAGATCATGACAGCTTCACATTTGTAGTCTCCCATGCATACTTCTATGGTCAATCTTTCCTCTTCTTTCCTAGCCCCTTGACTGAGTAACATTGGGTACAATGATACCATCCGAGTGAAACCTTTTCATATACCCACTAAGCAAATATTACATCATTTTCTATACATTGACCTTATACTATGCTCATCAAAATACCAGGTATGATGTCACAAGTGTTAGAGTTTATGCAGCAAAATACCTTGGTAGGTCAGGGCCAATGTATTTCCTAGAGATCACAACACACAACAAAATTTCACTCAAGACATTTATTGCAGTTGAGGTGGGCTGAAAGGCCATCTTGAAACAAGGACTAGATAGATAGATGATAGATAGATAGATAGATAGATAGATAGATAGATAGATAGATAGATGAGACAGGCAAGCAGACAGACGGACAAGACAGACAGACAGACAGAGCAAGAGTGAGCCCTAATGATGGAACGTTTTAAAGGGTATATGAGTTGCATTTGCTGCTGGTTATGACACTTAGTCCTTGAAGGGAGCACCTGGTTTCTCCAAGTAATAGTTGCTCACTTAGCCCTTTAGAGTAAAGGAAATGGTCTCACACTCTATAGCCTATCTTCCTCCTCCACATACAAGTGAAATCTGTCACATAAGGACTTAACCTTTATCTATATTGTACCTGCCACTCTGCCAGGCACTGTCATTCAATAATTCTGCCAACTGTTATCTTTTCTTCATGATAGTGTGCTAAACAGTGATTTATTGCTTGAATACACATTGCCTTCATGGAAGTGATTTATTTAAAACAACAGTAAAGAGCTAAATAAATTATTCATTCCATGCTAATTCTTTACTTTTATGTGCTGTAGTAAGCGTCAAAATAAGCAGCCTGTAGGGCATTTTATTTTTGCCACATTAATCTTAGACAGTTTAAAAGAAGGGCGGGGAGGGAAGGTGGTAACATAAAGAAGTCCTATTTTCAAGAAAATAGATTTCTTTTTCCCCTACAGCCTCCTGCAGAGGTAGAAGGTTCTAGCAGATCTGCCTGCTTCCTCTGCCCATAGTCACTTTGTGAGCCACTTACTGGTGCCCTCCAACTGAGGACAAGGACCCCTTGGTGCACCTGTTCAACATGAAGAATCCTGCTGCTCCTCTTCTTAATTTTCTTTCACTATGGCAAAGTCCCTGTCACAGGTCCAGGAAGCAAGTGAGATCTTTCCTGGGAGATTTGCATTTCCAGGAGCAGACAGAATGTTGGGTTTGTAAATTTCACTGATGTTGATTTAGAATTGAAGGCTTACAAAGTGTGAGAAGCAGTGGTGACATAGTTCTCTGCTTCTGCAGCTGACTTCCAGGGCAGCATGGAGGTGCTCCCTTGACTCTCCTTCCGGAAGCATTGTCCTCTGTGTTTGAGCCAGAGACCAGGGGTGATATTCAATGCATGAAATCTCATGTTAGCAGAGGAGCAAATGGATGGTTGGGTTGTGGATTCTCAGCAGATTTTACACTGTTTTTTTCTAAGTAGGACTCCTCCATAGATTGTGCTTGCTGATGGGCACTGCAGGAGGTGGGATGTTCCCTGTCATATCTACAGAGGTCACAAAGAATGCAATGCAGAGATATACCCCTATCAAGGTCTTTGAACTCATAACACAGCCCATTGTCTGCTTCCATATCAGAAGTCAAGAAAATCTAGGTTTATATATGTACCACCTGAGCCCCAAACCCATGCACACATCTCAGATTCATAGCTTGTGGAATGGATCTAAAGATACATTGTGAGTAAAGTTCCAAGATTGTTAAAAGAGCTGAGCTTGAAAGAGCTCTACCCACATTTACCTGGGGACTGTTCCTTTGTCTTTATTTCCTTGGTTCTGAAGACTTTCACAGTCTCTAAATCATTCATATTAAAACTGTATGTGGTACATATACACAATGGAATACTACTCAGCAGAGAAAAACAATGACATCATGAGGTTTGCAGGCAAATGGATGGATCTAGAAAAAATCATCTTGAGTGAGGTAACCCAGACTCAGAAAGACAAACATGGTATGTATACTCACTCATAGGAAGATACTAGATGTGGAACAAGGATGACTGGACTGCTACTCACATCACCAGGGAGGCTACCTGGAAAACAGGACCCCAAGAAAGACATGGGGATCGCCCAATGATGGAGAAATGGATGAGATCTACATGAACAGCCTGGACATGAGTGGGGGTAGTGAAGGGCAAGGGTCGAGGGAAAGAGAGCTTGGGGGAGCAGGAGATCCCAGCTGGATCAAGAACAGAGAGGGAGAACAAGGAATAGGAGACCATGGTAAATGAAGACCACATGAGAATAAGAAGAAGCAAAGTGCTAGAGAGGCCCACAGAAATCCACAAAGATACCCCCACAATAGACTGCTGGCAATGGTCGAGAGACAGCCCAAACTGACCTACTCTGGTGATGGGATGGCCAGACACCCTAATAGTTGTACTAGAAACCCCATCCAACGACTGAGGGATCTGGATGCAGAGATCCACAGCTAGGCCCCAGGTGGAACTCCGGGGGTCTAATTAGCAAGAAAGAGGAGGGTTTATATGAGTGAGAATTGTTGAAACCACGGTTGGATAAAGCACAGGGACAAATAGCCAAACAAATGGAAACTCATGAACTATGAACCAATGGCTGAGGGGCCCCCAACTGGATCAGGCCCTCTGAAATGGGTGAGACAGTTGATTGCCTTGATCTGTTTGGGAGGCATCCAGGCAGTGGGACCGGGTCCTGTGCTTATTGCATGAGTTGGCTGTTTGAAACCTGGGGCTTATGGAGGGTCACTAGGCTCGTCCTGGGAGGAGGGGACTGGACCTGCCTGGACTGAGTCTACCAGGTTGATCTCTGTCCTCAGAGAGGCTTTGCCCTGGAGGAGGTGGGAATGGGGGGTGGGTTGGGGGGAAGGGGAGGGGGGAGAACAAGGGAATCCGTGGCTGATATGTAGAACTGAATTGTATTGTAAAATAAAATTAAAAAAAACAAACAAACAAAAAAAAAAAAAACTGTGCCCTGGGGTTCCACCTGGCTAGAATGTGTTAGGAGAACAGGTATCTATTTCATTTGCATTCCTGATAGCACTTAGCAGAACAAAGAGTATGGTGTGGTCAGTGCACCTAAGAAGTTAGATCAACATTAGAGGGCCAGGGGTTAAGTTGAATCAAAAAGGAAAAAACAAAAGACCAGAACAGAAAGAACAGAGAGACACAGAGAGAGACAAAGTCCAGCATTTTGTTGTTTGAAAACAAGTATACTTTGAAATTTTTTTTGTTTTATTTTTTAACCATTTATTTTTTTTATTTTATTTTACAATACTATTCATTTCTACATAATAGCCACAGATTCCCTTGTTCTCCCCCTTCCTGCCCCCTCTCTTTCCCCCCAGCCCACCCCCCATTCCTACCACCTCCAGATCAAGGGCACCCCTGAGGATGAGGACTGAGATCGGGCCCCCAACTGGATCAGGCCCTCTGAATAGGTGAGACAGTTGATTGGCTTGATCTGTTTGGGAGGTATACTTTGAAATTTTTAAGCTCTTGCCTTTCTCTCCTCAAAAAGACAAACATAGTTTGACTGATACACATTTGAAGTTAGTCTGACTGTGGAAGTTCAAATCCCACTTTTGCTATGTTCTACTTAGCAAATCTAGGTGAAGGAAGGAGGGAGTAAGAAACAAAGTCTTGAGTAGCTGAGGAATAACAATACAGATTCTTACTCAAAAGGTTTAAGATACAAAAATACTGAATGAATTGGTGATACAGTTCAGATAGTAAAGGGGACTGTAATGTCATCAATGAGTATTTAATAAGAAGTGATGAAGGTTAAGTGAATTAACTAAGGTCTTAGCCTGGATACCAAGGTTTATTCTGTTACCAATTGAGTTCTGTCAACCACCGAAAAGCACCACCTGGGCACTGTGCACACACTTTGGCCTTCTCCCCATTACACAGAGCAGGAGACTTTGAGGATTTCATAGAAAAAAGATGAAAGACTCCGGATTGAAATTTAATTTCACATCTGTACCCTGATGTGTTCTTTATTCATACAGGGCTGTCCTTTCCTACATAGAAGAAACTCACTGAATGATTACAGTTCTCGGCAGTGTCCCTGCCAACCTTCAGGAACCTTGCGGATTTGTGCATGAAAGCTAACACTCTTGAATTAAAGGACAGAGAAATCAATAAACCTTTGGATGGGATCATAGACATGTTTTACAACCACTTGTCCCTCACAAAAGAGATACGTGTCATTGAATTATCTTTGGCATTTAATCTTTTAATCAGTCTCAGCTTTCAAGAGGAAATCCTAGGCGTTTGGAGTACCAGTCCTGAAGTTGGAATTTGATGAAACAGCAATGGTCTTGTCATGCAGTTACCGGATGTTTCCTAATTCCACTCAACTCTAGAGGTTGGCTGCAGCAATTGCTATGTAATTGGAACATGTTGTGAATTCCTCGAAGTTCAGCCCTGATAGAAAAGCCTTTGGCCTGTCAGATCATTGACAAACACTGACACTCAAGGGCAGGAAGGAGATATTTTAAGTTCACCTGTAATAGAGAGAGTAAAGAGGATTTGGCATGATGCTGACTTAAACATGAGGGTAAGATCCAGATTGTGTCTGAGTCAGCTGTTTTCTAAAATTTGAAACATAGCATTAGTGTAAAGCCCCAATCATTTGAAAAGATGGAAAAATGTGGTAATGTTTCATTTTTTAAAAACTGGTGGCAGCGGCATAAAGGATGACACGAGAGAAGCAAGTAGAGCTTTGGGCACTGTCCTCAGAGTATCCTGAAAACTGGTATTTCTAAAGCTTGAGTGAAGTTGGATCATCATGGAACTTAAGGATTGGTGATATTTGGAGGGGACAAGGGGATTATAGAGTTAAGGAAGACACAGAGTGTTCAGCAGGATGAATACTAAGAACTCTGAAGATTAGATCAAATCAAGGCATTTAGCACTGACTGCTTTTCCAGGAGGAAGAGGTCCCAGTGAGCACAATGTAACCATGGAGAAAATGCAAGCCTGAAAAGGCATATTGACTTCGTCAGTGCCATGGTGTTTACAGCCGAGTCTGGGCTCAAGTCCATGTTGCCTGATTCATAGCGTAGGACTGCAAAAGGCTTAATGAGCATCGAATGGGAAATCCTGTCTTAAGGTGAATTTACAGTAGAGCTAATGAAGTTTAAGATTCAGAGTCTCCATGGGCAAAGGGTTTTGTGAATACTGGAGTTTGGGAGCTGTAGATTGTTCCAGGTGGGACAGGGAAGCTGCCTGCCAGCAGAGTATTTCTATTTACTCACTTCTGCTATTCCTCCTGAAGGCTTTTCAGAAGAGAAAGTATGAATTATTAAAGAACTATGATCACTTCTGGTCTAACTATTGTTGAAGTAAACATTCATTCTGGGAATTCATTTTATTCTTCATTTTGTATCATTTTCTTTGGAGTCCTAAAACACTATCACTGTGTCCCCAGAAAATCTCTTGTCTATGAGTGATGCTATATAGTGCTGTTATAGACCTATCTGTTTCTCCCAATGTCACAAATCAAATCTGTCCCCATTCTTATGCATACAACCCCCTCATTTATGTACCAAATCAGCACATAGCATATGAAGATTATCCTTTAGATATCCCTCATTCAGTAGCTGGATCTTCCTAAAATATGACTTACATCATTTGCCAAATGTCATACTCAGGTAGTCTTTCCCATCTTTTAAAAAAATTGGTTTGTGTCTTTTGAAAGAATAAAAACATGCCAATTTTTATATCAATCATTACCCATGCCATTATAAAAATTTAGAATTAGAATCTTATATATTTTGGTTCTGTGACTAAAGGATGAAGAATATGTTAGAATTGCTTCACTTCTATGAGGGTTTTTTTTTTTTTAATATACTTTACTTGACATGTCAAGCTGTTATTTAAGGAGCTGAAGAGATAGCTCCTCAATGAAAAGCAGAGGACTCAGTATTGCTTCCCAGTATCCACACAGTAGCTCACAATCATCTTTTTTTTTTTTTAAAAAAAGACAGGAATTGAGAAATTTATTTAATATATAAATGTCCATAAAATAAAAGAGGAGTTAAAATTACTTAAAAATTTATGTCAAAATTAAAATACAAAAATAAGGTTTCCTTTCTTATTTTCATTTATATTTTTTGCAATCACACACACCCCTCTTCCCTCCTCCCACACTTCCAGCCTCCTCCCCCCCCCCCACCAACCCACCCCTCATTTCCTCTTACAAGAAGTTAAGACCTCCCATGGGGAGTCAGCAGAGCCTGGTGCATTCAATAGAGACAAGTCCAAGCCCCTCCCTGTGTCTCAAGCCTATGTGACGTGTCCCACCATAGGCAGTGGGTTTCAGAAAGCCAGGTGATGCATCAGAGGTGGATCCTGATCCTACTGCCAGGACCCCTTAAGCAGATCAAGCTACACAACTGTCTCGCTTATGCAGAGGGCCTAGTCCAGCCCTGTGGAGGCTTCATATGTATTGTTCTAAATTGCATGAGTTCCCACTAGTTTGGTTTCAACCATCTTTAACTCCAGTTCCAGTGGATCCTGTGCCCTCTTTGGCCTCTGTGGAAACTGCATGGACCTAGTACACATATATACACTCATGCCAACACTCATATAGATAAAGCGATTTTGTTTAAATTTCAGTTTCATGCCAGACATTTTAATCTAGGAATTTTCTTTTAGACCAGCTGTGCCCCACAATACCTTATGTATTCAGAAAAAGCAAACAAAACATCTAGTGAACAAATCAGTTGCTATTGTATTGAGTATTGTTTACAAGTGCCTGCAGTGTTTTCTACCTTTCTCACCTTCAGTTTTTCCCGTATGAAAGGGATTGTTGTGACTTCATCTGATTTGACTAATCTCTGATGTTTTATTCTTGATGCTTTTCTTTTCTTACTCTGTAGCAAATAGAAGTACATTTAAAAGTACAATAGAAGTATGGCATTATGTGTGTATGTATATATACATATATGATGCATATTCACATATACATATGATCTAGTATTATTTTCATTTTTATTTCAATATCCTCATGCCATTCATATTCTGATACTTGGATCATCATAATATGCATGTTTTTATTTACTTCCTGTACTATTTTTGGAAAATTGTATCTTTTAGAATTGACTCCTTAGAACTATGAATGACAGTGTAAAACCAAGATGGGGAGGAGAGAAGGAAAGCTTGCTGCATCCCATGGTGTTAAATGTTAGTAACAGAAAGCACAGGAACAGAGTGCCCCTTCATCATTAACATGCAGTTTGCTGCCTAATGGCCTGTTTGCTTTGTGTATGAGCTACACAAGAGGAGGCTTAATATTTAGAGTATGATTCTTTTGGAGAATGATTTAAGAACCAGGAAATCTGTCTTTCTCAGACTGTTGCATCAGGAAGTTGGGAGGATATGCTCATCGCTCACATCTCTTCTGTCTTCTCCTATTAAGTCCAGTGTATACCCCTCTGACTTAAGCAATTGGCCTTTCTCTCTCCCTGTGTCTCTGTCTCTCTTTACTTCTCAGAGAGAAAGGATTCAAGGAATATTCTCTTATGGTCTTGGGTATAAAATGACCTGTATTCTCTGGTTTGCGCCAATGTGCCAAGTGACTCGAGTTTTATAAAATTTACTCATTTCTTAAAGTTTCATAAAAATGCATGAGTTTTATAAAATTTACTCATTTCTTAAAGTTTCATAAAAATGCATGTTGTGTATTGAGTATCATCTTCCCCTCACCCCAAGAGCAGGAACTGACATAAAGGAGGATACTTTGAGTATGATGTCCCTTCCCTCTAAGCAGTAAGGAAAAAGAGGAACAAGGACATGATGTGTAATTTGTAGTTTGGGGCAGACTAGTCCACACAGCTTTTAGGAACTACAGTCCTCAAACAGTACATTAACTTGCCTGCGTTTGTCTTTGTTCTTTAGACCAAATTATCTTTATGTCTTCAAGATTTGGCTTTGGATATCTTTGGCTTTTAATTATTTTCCATATTATTATCCAAGTGTAGAGAAACCTTGTTATAAAAATACATTTTCTTTGTATTCGGTGTAATTGCTTCATTTTACCACTATTCTTTTTTACTTTGTTCTTGTGGAAATATTTGGTTCTTTTTTAAGGCAAATATCATCTGTTTTAGCATCTCCCTTATCTTGGCTCAAGGCAGAGGATGCTATATAGAATATCATTTGGGTAGAATGAGTCACAAAGAGAAGAAAGAAGAACATAAGGCAGTTAACATGATTGTAGCACAAATCTTAAAAATTCTTATTAATAAAAACAAACCCAGAGACAGGTATTGATGTGATAGCTGAAAGATCAGAGAAACAGAACAAGCCACAGCCACCTCACCTTGCCAGTTCCTCAGCTTATCTTGTTTCCTTAAACTGAAAGCTTCTGAGTCCTCACCCGAGCTGATCTCAGTTGAACTGCTGCTAAAAGCTAAAAACTTAAAAGGATCTAGTTCCTGGTCCTCACTCCTTATATATACCTTTCTGCTTCCTGCCCTAACTTACTAGGATTAGAGGTGTGTGTCACCATACCTCACTTTTCCCAGTGTGGCTTTGAACTCACAGAGATCCAGACCGATCTCTGCCTCCTGAATGCTAGGTTAAAGGCATGTGCTACCACTGCCTAAGCCTATGTTGAATGTAGTGGCTGTTCTGTTCTCTGACCCCCAGGGTAAGTTTATTAGGGTGCACAATATATCAACCACACATTGTTCTCTTGACATGTATATATAGTTTTGACATTATGTCTCATTCTTCAATAGCAGAAGAGGAGGAGGGAGAAATGCAGTGCTCAGGTACCACCAGATTACCTTGCTTGGTACTGTAACATCAATAGATTTTGGAGGGAAAGTATGCTTTTGAGTCATTCCTCAATGTGGGGAACATCATTAATGTTCTGTTTTGAAAGATTTCTTTGAAAAAGCAACATAGGTCAAACAAATTTGATAAGCTTGGGTTTGTTTGCTAAATATAAAGATCTTGTTTTAGGAGTAGGTTCTAATTGTCAGTTATTAAAAGTCTTCTCTTGCTAGTCAGCATGCTGGAAGGGGTGTGTATGACCTGAGCAAGGGCTGATTTTTCTCATGTGATACCATCTGGGATACCTCTATAGCTGTTGGGGGTGGGACTATTGCCTTAAGTCTTAGCTACAGATGACCTCTAGTTCAGCAGGGGAACAAATTCATATAAAGAACACAGAAAATTTACTGACAAAGTTTCTACACTTCCCCCCATGGGCTATTCACACGCTGTGGCTTGCTCTGTGGCTTGTGTTCATTCAGCTAGCTGCACATCCCTGTCTCCACAGTATCACTGTGGGTTGTCTTGTCTTTTGAGTTCCCTAGAGGAGATGTAGTAGTGGTTTGACTCGCTTAATTTCAGAGTCATGCAGAGGATATTACATAGATAAACATTACACTAAATCGTGTGGGCCTGCCACAAAACATGAAGGTCATTTGGGAATTAAATAATTTCCAGAGGCAAAAAAAAAAAAAAGAAAAAAAAAGTTAAGTGCTTTTTGCATTCAGTTCATTCTTTGTACTATTTTTAGTTCTCTAATTGTGCTTGTATATGCTAGATTACTTTTGACTGAGTCCTTTAAGTGTGTGTGTGTGTGTGTGTGTGTGTGTGTGTGTGTGTGTGTGTGTGTGTGTGACAACCTTTATGTCCCCTTTGGGGCACCTTAATGCTATTTAACCATTATTGATCCTTATTCCTTTTGATGAGTCAAAAGATGTGCAATTACACCTTCACTTACATCTTCCAAGATAATGATAGCATAAAATAATCTCTTGGAATCTGCAAAAGAGACTATGTTCATTCACCATTGGGAGTCCTTGATCTGCTGTCAGCCAAGTTCTCCAGGAAGTTAAATGGAAAGATCAACTCCTGAGGGGACTTAATTAGGGTTCCAAAAGTTTAAAGATAAAATTATGTTTAAAATGACTCAAAGCATTGGGGTTGTAGTTAAGTAATATGATATGTGCAAGATCCTGTCATTGATCCTCATGGTCAAAAACACACAGACACACACACAACAGTAATAAAATAAAACAAAAGACCTTAACATACCATTATCTTGAAGTCAATAAAGATATAATCTTATAGCATTCTATTAAAGAAATACATTTTCTAGAAGTGAGTAAAGGAAAGCACATGCAAATTAGATGGAAATTATGAATGCCACCATGTGTGACAATGCATGGTGTTAGATAAATTATCTTGACAAAGCAGACAGTGAGGGCACATCAGTGATTCTCGCTTAGCTCCACCAGTGGTCATACTCAGTGGACAGATGCACACAGTGGTTAGGACCATGAATATCATCTTAAACCTGTTCCCCAATTACCAGTTTAGATTAAGGATACTTAGCTTTTCTGGGCCTCAATTTCCTCATCAAGAAGAAGTGAGATCATAACTTAAAATATCACTGATATTGAAATTTGTGTGCACATAGAATAAACATTCAATATTGATGATATTGATAAGAGAGTTGTGTTTGGCATTCAAGTGACTCACCAAAGATTGCATCCTAGATGTTACTCAGAAAGTGACTACTCGTGTTAATTTCTTTGTTGGCAGAATCCACTTCATACCACAGAACTATAAACTAAAATTACCTGGTGCTCAATTTCCATCACCCTAGATGTTACTCAGAAAGTGGCTATTCCTGTTAATTTCTTTTTTGACAGAATCCACTTCATACCACAGAACTATAAACTAAAGCTACCTGGTGCTCAATTTCCATCACAGCCATGCTTTGGGCTTGCAGTTTTATCTTCACCAGTGAAGATAAAAGGAATTTGCTAGGAGCAAGTTGGGTAAAAGCGGTTTCCTTTCTCTAATGGCTTGGATCCTCAAAGGCACATATATGACAGGTTTGGTCTCAGCCCTTTTTGCTGCAGAAGGTGGTATAGCCTTTAAGAGATGGGGCTTAGCTGGAAGGATGGCAGATCAAGGTTCTTGTCTCTGAAGGGAGTATTGAGATGTGGGCCCCTTTACTCTTTTTACTTCTGGTTACCATGAGATAAACAGCTTTGTTCCACCATGAATTCACTGTCATGATAGTATTCCTTGCTACTGGCCTCATAATAGTGAGACCAACTGACCATGGAATGAAACCTCGGAACCTATGAGCAGAACCAAATTTGTCTGCATTACAGTAATCACATTGGGCATTTTGTCAGAGTAATGGAAATCTAGTCAGTTCGGTAACTAAAAACCAATAAAACAACAAAATGAAAATGTATTGTAGAATACTAAAGTCTCTGTTTTAATCTGCTGGGTATGGTGAAATCTAAGAGTGAGGAAGTGTTGTGGCAGCCTGCAGATATGAAAATAAAGAGGTACAGAGGGTTGGTCTTGTTGCAGAGGACAAGTGGTCATCACTTGGGTCTGATGTCACTGACATGCTCAGTTACTTCTGGAATTGCACCAACTCTGGGCTTCCTTCTATAAGAAATAACAAAATCTCCTTTGGGTGGATTGTAGGGATCTGGCTTTTGTGCTAAAGGCGATCTCTTGAATATTGTGGCTAGCTCAGAACTCCAAAGCTGGTGTACTCTTTCCCTTTCCAGTAAAGAGCACATCCAAGCTAGTGCTTAAGGATCCCCAAGAGGAGCCAAAGCCTGTCTCCCAGTTCTGGCTGGTATTCTGTGCACTCCTACTAGGTAAACCTGCATTTTCTGCTAAAGCTTTCTTGAATTCAAAGCTGCTATATTCAGGCACTCAGACACTCAGGGAATGTCTCCTCTTCTATAAGTTCATCACTGATGACACCTCTCTTGCTTGCTTTCTGAAAGGTAGGGGTGTGTTTTGCTGCATTTTCAACTTTTTTTCTCTTCTGGTTTCCAGGTTGTGAGTCTCTAGGGACTGGTAACAACCCTCTTTCCCCTCCTGCTTCTTCACAGTACATTTTTTTTTGTTCCCAGCTTTTAGCAAACCTCACGGAATGTTGATTAAGTTAAATGTGCAAAATTTTCAAGCTGAATGTTCTTTCTTCTGAACAAAGATCTTATGTTCCTGAAATTACATAAGTTCTAATTCTTGGATTTCTTACCCCCTTAGGATTCAGGAAAGATCAATGACATCATTAAACTTCTATTCATTATTTTATGCCCATAGATTTTTATCAGGTCAGATTCTCAAAGGATTCACAACTCCCCCAATGAATAAAAATGTCTAAGTTGAAAAGTTGGATAAATACTTGCTGAACCAAAGACACAATCTGGAACATGCATATTTCAAAGGAAGGCAGTATGGTTAGTTTGCTTCTTTTTGCTAAATTTGGAGTACAAAGAAAGTAATCCAAACCAGAACACCTATTTTTTATCTAGCCGTTCAAACTCCAGATCTCTTGAGACTCTGTATAGCTCTCAGTCCCTGTATTGGCTTCAGTCTTGCATCCATCCAAATGTTCTGTAGCAAGCTGTTAGAGTAAGCAGATAGAGAGCCTTTTTAGCTGGATGGCGAAGAAGCCTCTAGGCCTACTAGAAGCTGATGAGGGAGAGGGAGCTCACTAACTTCAATCTCGTCCCAGCCTGCTGTCATCTTAAGTTAGGCCTGTTCTGGCTCACTAGAGGCAGACAAAGGCCCACCTCAGGAGACAGAGATTATGAGCATTAGCTTGGTTGAGTTCTGTACATTCTCCTCAGGTACCACAATTACAGAAACACCTGCCTATCCAAGCCTGAATTATGTTACTTTATAGACTAAGATCTTGCCATCATCTGCATTATTCAGATATTGAACTACTGAACATTGGGAAAGAGACTTCAGGATCTTGTGGCTCAGATTGCTCACTCTTTAGGAGCCTGAGACACAGTTCATTTCCCTTGAGATTAGTTTCCATAGTTGGATCCATAGAGAAAGAGAGAGAAAAAAAGAATACAGATTATTGGCAATTGAAAAAAATAAATAGGTATATCCCCATTTTCTTTTCTGATGTTTTTATTTTTTATTAATTTTTAATAAATATTATACTAGTTCTTTCAGAATTTAATACAACTCATTTTGATCGTATTTGCCATTCTATCCCCAACTCTTCCAAGATCCACCCCTGTTTTTCCACCCCTCCAACTTTGTCATCTTTCCCCTCCACCTCCACCATCATGGCCAATATATGCTTCCCAACTTTTTATAAATATATGGCCTTCCACTGGCATGTAGTTGGCTTATCATGGGCTTTACTCTTAGAGAAAACTGCCCTTCTACCAGCAGCCCGTGACTATCAATAGCTTCTTTCCTAGGGGTGAAACTTTATGCTCATCTCCCTTCTCCATGTTGAGATTTTGGTCTTGCTTAGGTTTGGACATATTTTGTGCATGCTGTTCCAACTGCTGGGAATTACATGTGCAAGGGTCCTGTGTTGTTGGTTTTTCTTTACTCTTTACTCTTTGGGGCCTACCATCCAACTCCCAAATAAATACACGGAGTCTTCTTGTTTCTAGCCAGCTTTTCTTAACTTAAATAATCCCATCTACTTTTTGCCTCTGGGTTTTTACTTTCTCTATTCTGTATACCTTTCTTTACTTCTTACTTTGTGGCTTGCTATGTAGCTGGGTGGCTGGCCCCTGATTTCTTCCTCTCCTTCTTCTTTTCTTGCTCCTCAGTCTTCTCTTCCCAGATTTCTCCTATTTCTCACTCCTCAATCTTCACTTCCCAGGTTTCTCCTATTTATTCTCTCTGCCTGCCATCCCTGCCTATCCTTTCTCCTGCCTTGCTATTGGGTGTTCAACTCTTTATTAGACAAATCAAGTGTTTTGTACAGGTAAAGTGACAAAGCTTCACAGAGTTAAACAAAGGCAACATAAAAGAATGCAACACATCTTTGCATCATTAAATAAATGTTCCACAGCAGAAAAACAATGTAACACATCTTCAACTAGTATTCCACAACAGTTCTGCTATGTTCAATAGACACTGTTGCCTTATAGCTAAGACCACCTCTGACTACTACACTGTTTCTACCCAGTCTTCCACAGTGATCCCAGAGAAGTTACAGGAGAGGGTGTAGGACATATGTTCCGTTTAGTGTTGAGCATTGCACAGTGCGTGCAGGGGCAGAGAGTAAGAGATGGTAGTGTGTCCCCATTTTCTAAGATTTTCCCCCAGATGAAAGCACATCAAGGTTAGTGGCCAAGCCAAATGTCATGATAAATGCATGACATACTCACAGCATTTTATTTTCCTTGCAGTAGGGTTAAATTGCTTAATTTATGCTTAGGGAAAACTATTTCTTTCCTTGATAAGAAGCAGAAAATTCCAGTGCTGCTGTTTAGACAGTGAACAATGAATTTTCATCCTCTGCTCTCTAGCACTTAGATGTTTCCAACACATGCCAGACAGAATTGCTTTCCCAGGAAATTGATCTGAGGGCTCCATAAATGCTCAGAGTTTTGTTTCTAGATTATGTTTTATGGTAACAATGAAAAAATACTGTCATATTCAAAATTGTTATGTGGCTAATAATTTGCCTAATGGAGAATATCTGTGTATTAACCAACAATGTTTCCAAATTAATTAATTTTAAGCAAACTCAGAAAGAGTTTGTTGTCCAGTTATACTGGTACAAAAGGTATTTTACTGGCTTTTACTAATTTACAGTGGACCTGTCTGTATAGTCATGCATATACTAGTGTCTCTATTTATATCTACAAAAGCTTTGTTTTGTAATACAAAGCAGAAAAGGGTTGGAGCTTTGAGGGAGTGAAATGATATTTTTCTGTCACAAAGTCCTCAGTGATAATTTCTCATCTTTATGGAAAAGAATGAGTGGTCAGTGTTGATGGAATTATTCAATAAGGAGTATGGAAGGCTCTGGACAAAGGGCTGCACTGGGGTCCTGGTCTGACTTTATCTATACACTAAGCAGAAAACCTTTGCTCATTTCCTTAAACACATCACCCTTTCCCATACAGCCTAGTAAGGAATGGATGACTGCCACACAACGGCTCAGTAGATGGGTGCTACATTTTCTTTAAGTATGAACAAAGTAGGGTTTTGTAAGGCAAGAATGTGACCAAAAAAAAAAAAAAGAAAAGAAAAAGAAAGAAAGATAAAAAAGAGTCACAGCAAGAGACAGATTTCATGTGGTAACAGTTCTGAGACTGGTTAGGAAGGACACTTCTGATTCGCTACTGTGGAAAGTTCCAGATATGGCTTCATGCTGAGAGTGTAGATGTTTTGTTAAGTGGAGGTTATCAGCCCGCAATTTGGATTATTATTATTATATAGTTTGAATAGCCATAGATACTCGAAAATATCCCGTGAATCGGAGTGGAATATAAGAAAGTTGTCATCTGGATTAGTATTTACTGTTTTAATCAGGAGTATTTGGGCAACTATACAATGAAATCAAGATATAGTAATAAATAGGAAGCTTACAGACATTATTTCATATAGGTGTGTGTTTGTCAAAATAGCCTTCATAAAGGGTAGGGAGATGGTCCCATCAGTAATGTTCCAGTTGTTTAAGCATGAGGACCTGAGTTTTGATTCCCAACACCCAGGACAAAACAAGGTGTAGTAGCTTGCATCTGTAACCTCGGCACATGGAAGCAGAGATAAGCACATCACTGGAGGTCACTGTCCAGTCAATCCAGCAGAATCAGTGAGTTCCAGCTTTAGTGGGAAACCCTATCTCAAAATATTAGGTGGAAAATGATAGAGCAAGAAACTTGATATTGCATATTTGCAGGTAAAACCTCCTCTCTCATACACACACATCTTCATGAGCACATGCATGTAACACACACAGACACACACATAACTGACAATATTCTTGCTTCCACTGAATTTGTAGTTAAATATCATATACTTGAACTAATAAAATCTATACATGAAAATTATTTATGGAGTGAAAATAAATGATCAGTCATATATTATTTAAATAAGTTTTACCACAGTTTTGTTGATTTCTTTAACATTTGAGAATATAAAAGCTGTAAGATGATATAGTACCAAGATAGGCAGACAATTAGGTTTTTCAACTTATCCTTACTTTGGAGCAGTGATTTGGTCTGTGACCCCTTTAACATGTGAGAGTGTTATTAAATAGCACTACTAATCAGAAGAGAGCAATAACTCACCAATAAACAATTTAACAGCTCCTACATAGTATCTCATCAGTTAACTGTCTAGCAGTGAGGTGATGAGTAATGCATACACCCAAAGGTGAGAATGAAGGGAAGAGAGACCTCAGATAATCGATTGAACACATCACTGAACGCTGGAAGTTCACCTTTTCTTCTCGCTCTGGTTCTAAAAACAAAAAGGTTAGATTGGTTTGAACAGCTATGCTGAGAAACATTAGAAAGGACGCCTCTCCTGTGCAGTGTTGATAAACTGCTGGACCGTATCACTGGCGTTTTCAGTTTTCCTAGCCCAGCAAGAGGAAGCAGAGAATAGATTTCCACTTTTGTGCCCGCCTGCCCTGGGAAACTCTTAAACAATCGCTGTGTGTGTGGGCGGGCTGGCTCACACCATTTCACACTGGGTTAAAGAGCTCCTTCTCCTGAGCACCTCTGAAGTCCCTTGTCACATGAATGGGAGATATGGCCCCTAACCATCGGACTTCATTATTTAGTTTATTGCTACATTGTGTCATAAGAGTAACTACCTAGAAATACGTTCTGCCCATACCCCCATTTTCTTGGTAGGGAATTTATGGACCTATTTGGCAAAATCACAGTGAGGTGGAGTTGAAACATCATTCTCTGTCTTCAAACAAACAGCCACCCTGCTGCCACTGATCAGCATTCCTGGGTTGGCTGTGATTGAAATTTAGCACTTAGAGTGACTTAATTGGCACAAGGATCTGTTAAGCATATGCCCCACCACAGGCATGCCATCTGATGTACCCATAGGGTGCCCCACACCTCACACATGCTCATGTCTTGCTGAAGAAGGGAGTTTTGAAGAGATCATTGATGGCAGCTCATACTGTGGGTTGGGAGAGAGCAGCCTTAGAGGACAGGTCTGCAGGGATCTCTGTTGGTCTTCTGGGTAATATAGCTCTCCATTTCCTAGAAAGGAGTCCTACTTGGCTTTCTGTGAAATGTTAAGGATCATTGATGCTCCTGTCTTCTAAATGAGGCACTGTGCCAGTAACCTGGAATTTGGAAGGATTTAGCACGCTTGGGCAGCCACTGCCTCGGAATTCAAGGTTAGAACATTGTGTGCTTGCTGTGGCTATAATTGATCCCAAGGCCTTCAGAGAAAACCCAGGACATTGATGTGAATGGATTTTTGCTGAGTTGAAACATTATAGCAGGGACAAAAGTTCTAGGGCTAGGCCATGCACACCACCCTGAGCAGAACAATGAACAGGCCCCGAACATTCCTCCCTCTTGTCCAAAGAGTGAACAGGCAGAGGAAGAGCAGTGGCTGGGAGCAAGTGCCCTGGGGCTTGGGTACTCCATGAAATCAGGTGGAGCCTATTCATGGTTACAGGTACCAGTGATGCTCGCTCTCATCTCCATGTGCTGTGATAAACAAGCCTACCAGGAGCACTGAAAAGCAAGGCTCGGGTCTCTGAAACTCCCCTTTTCTTTTTGAGTTTTTGTTTTGTTTTGCTTTTGTACTGATTGGAACACAGACCCCAAGCTTCACTGTCCTGTTTGGGTTCTCTTCTGGCATGAGGGAAAATTCTGGATGATCATTTAATGTTTCCTGCATTCTGAACAAATGAACTAAATAGTTCCATTTTCTCTAAGTGAGGCTGGAAACAGGTAACAAACCAAAGGGGCTTTTGCTGTGAAGCTAAGGGGAATTTGTTTGGGGTACATTCTTTCCCAGAACCTGTTCCTAGTTTGGAGGCCTCTCCATACCTAACTTTATAAGTCTCAGGGATCATGTGTTCCAGAACTGCTCCATTACAGTTACATGTCATTGCCTTGCCTGTCTGTGGTGTAGTAGCTCCTATCTGACTGTGAAGTCAAAAGAAACAATTAATCAAACTCACAAAGAAAGGCATGGAGCTAGTGCTGAGGATACCCATGCTAATTTATATGTAATTTGTACTCATGATCCATTTTCACTCTTCATAGTAATGGCTCCCAGGAGTTAGCATCTTGCTCTCTACTGCCGCTATCACATGGACATACTGAGGTTCAGGAATCAAGGATGGTGGACCATGTAGCCCAGCTATGGGAGGTGGGAACTTTAGCACTGACATTTCCTGAATATACTCAGGGGATAACTTGAAGTGTACATATGTGACAGTTTTGTAAGCTTCCTGGAAAACATTAAGTCCACCAGGGCAAGGCATACATGGACAAAACAGGCATGTATGGGACAAAACTGGCTGTGGGGTGTCACTGAGAAAGGTGGACAGGGAAGCTGGCCAGAGAAGATCAGTACCAGGCTGCTAGCCCTTTGCAACAGAAAAGCAGTAACAATTTATTCAATTATGTTAAGCGCCCATTAAAGGAATCCTAAGCCCTCCCTTGGGCCATTTTAGTTCTAAGAGATTGTAATTGTTTGAGACTAACCATGATTTCTTCTTCTGCCTTCAGGTGATTCTCATTTTGACAAAGCTGTATGACTATAACCTTGGGAGCATCACTGAGAGCTCACTTTGGAGGTATGTAGATAAATTAGGCCATAATTACTATGTTGTTTAAGCCTGGTGTCTGCCAGTGCTGTATCTTGAAGTCTCATTTTCTGGTGGGAAGGTTTCTGGTTATATGCATGCTTTCCTTTCATTTCGTTCTGTTTCCTTTAGAGATGCAATGGACTTTGTCTATTGGCAGGCAGGAGAAATGCCTTCTTTCCCTGGTCAATGAGACTGTTGTTTTCTGCTCTTCCTGAGGTGATAATGTATTTCGAATTCCATAGTTCTCACTGATCTGGGAACTAATGAAAAGAAAGGGATTGGGCTTCGTGTTGTAGAAGGCCTTACCCCAGCCTCTAAATCTGCAGGAGCCAGCCTCCCCTCAGGTGCAAGGGTTTCACAGTTTGCTGTCCATGGTCCTGCAGCTCCCTAGCAGCGCATAAGTGGACACACAGACATTTGTTATGCATATACACCTTTATCTCAGGGCTGCATGTTGTACTTTACACACATACAAATTGTGTGAAAAAAATACTGTGTCAAATGAATGTATACAAATCGTTTAGGGGAAGAATATCTCATGAACAAATATGTTTTTTGGTGCTATTGGTCTGAATTAAAAAAAAAAAAAACCTCAGTAAACCAATACAGTCTATTTATTTACTGTTTATTTGGGTTTTTTTAAAAATAGTGCCTGATTCTTGTTAATCTAAATTCTGCCCTTCCCACCAGCCTATTTCAGATGGTCATGCCCCCACCAGCCTCTGGAATCCAGGACAGCACTGTCTCTGAATGGTTATTGCCATCTCATCTGGTAATCCCAGAGACGATGGATGGAGCTTTGTCTAGATGCAGTCGAGGGGTGGGTCAGGGCTAGTGCTCAGCAGTGCACCGAAAGCATGGGTGTTTGGCTTGGTGACTTGATAATCACAAAGTTCTTTAGCACATTAAGTGCCCAGTGCCTAGTGCGTTATTTAAACTCAGTAAACCTTGATCAGAATGTTCATGACTCAGTAAGTTTATGTCTCCTGACAGTTTTTTCTAGTGTATGTGCATTCACAAGAATAAAAGTCCATACCATGCATCTGTCATAAACAGTGCAGACTGTACATTAGACAAGAGACATGCAGCTTTTTCTCAGAGAGGCAGAGGGCATTAGAAGACAAAGGTCTATCTACACTGTGGGAAATACAGAGAACTACACAGGAGAAGGTGGTGATAGACCACTAAAACCCAATGTCAGTATGCTTCTTTTTCTCTGATGAAACATATTAAGAGTGTGTTTTCCAATCTGAGGGAAAGAAGTTAAGGAAATAAAAATGACACCCACCATCACAGTGCTGGAGAGGCAGAGACAGGGGCATTACTGGAGCTTGGTAGCCACCCAGACTAGCCAAATAAGTCAGCTCCAGGTACAGTGAAAAACTATTTTAAAAAATAAGGTGGAGAGCGATCAAGGATGCATCCAGTAAGTTGACCTCTGTTGTCCACACAGCACAGGGATACATGTGCATGTTCATCCCCTACTACATACAGAATCAAACACATACACACACATAAACTAATAATTAATATATATATAATATTATATAAACAAGTAGAATTTTTTTAAGTACTGAGATACTTATTAGCATATTTTTCTACTTCAAAAAAAACTAAGCAATTGAGAAATGTCCAACAACCAGATCCAAACTGTCAGTTGAGGCTTATTGTTTGAAGGTTCTACCAGCTGAATGATCAAAAGAGTCAAGTGTCAGATGCCCTCTGGGTATTGAAGTAAGTGGGGGCCAAGAGGCAGTTGACCTTGTACTGATGTCCTTAGGACTTACAGCTCTTTGGATCTATGAGACAGGGATGACAAGCTACTATTGTACCCAATTAATGAGATTTACTCCCTGTTTGGGCTGCTATCGACTGCTCCTTAATCCTACAGCAAGTTGCTGATTTTGTTTTGTGTTGTGTCGCTGTTCACTCTGGGAGTCAAACTGAGAGGGACTGGGTGATCTGACACAGAACAATTAACTGCTCCTGAATACCAACTCTAACTGATAGTGGATTAAGCTTTGAGACTTGTGGGGAGAGCTGGTTTTACCATTTGAAGCAAGATAAGCTTAAAGGTTTAGATAAATAAAAATGTCAAATCAAGATACAGTATCTCCAAGAAGAAATGTATTCATCTTTCCCCTCTCTTGTCCAGGGTAATCAGCACTCAGCTGAGAGAGGCTTAGCTGGTGAGGAAGCCCTAGGCAGTTCTGAAGGAGATGCAGGCATGTGCTTTTAAAGGCACACACACCAGCAGTGCCTTTGTCTGTAACATGAATTTCTAAGTGGTCTTATTAAATAAAAACTCAGGGGAGCCAGATATGGGGGTGAATTCTGAAAGATCAGAGAAGCAGAACAAGCTACAGCCAACCTCACCTTGACAACTCCTCAGCTGATCTTGTTTCCTCAAACTGGAAGCCTCTGAGTCCTCATACAGAATGTATCTCAGCTGAACTGGTCAAAATCATTGTGTCCCAAATCCCACGACTTGGATGGCAAGATCTTTCCTCTTCCCACTACAGAAGCTCCAGAGAACAGCAAAGAGTGCCTTGGGTCAGATTGTTAACTTGTTGTGTTGAAGAATATTTTCCTACAAAACCCAGTTTATACTCAGATGTAAATAAAAGGCTATGAAATGGAAGTACATATTCTAAAAATGATGTGTGACAATGGGAATTTCCCATAGTATCACACATCCAATGATATAGTTTGTTTCTGTGTTTACTGCCATGTACCACTGCTGCCCTGAAGGCCTGCAGGCTGCCACCGCACACATGTTCTCTATCATTATCCTTTGCATTCAAGATTCATCTAAGTTTTCTAACTTCTACTTTTCAGGTCATGTATATATCACTTGGCAGTAGTTTTGGTTCCCAGACTTCCATATTTACTTTATTAAGATTAAATTGCTAATTTTCTAAATCAAGGAAGTAGTATGTGTTTGATATAATGAGCCAGCCAATGCAGCAATGTCTGAAAACAACTTTTAGTACTTGTTCACTTTCCACACAGGTCTAGGTTTCTTGAGGTTGGTGTTATTAACAGTTACTGATGATTTTGTTCAATGTTTAGGGCCCAATTTAAGTGTTAATCTATATACTCAACAAGGAATAATTTCGTGTGTGCTTGCTTGTTTAAAATGCAGGAGTACTCTATTTACTCAACTCTGGCAGCCAATTTTGTTTCACTTGAGAGTGAATCAGGGGTATGTATCCAAAGTAATGCATTTAAAAATAATTCTCAGTTATATGTACCCCAATATGTATAATACGCATATTGAATTAAACTAACTCAAGATGTGTCTTCCAAAGAGCAGGAAATGTTCTCTGTATTTATTCTTGAACCAACCCTATAAAATCAGCCTTCTTAGTATCTTCAGTTTCCACAGGAGAGAAGTGAAACATAGGGAAATTAAAGAGCTTGTTCAGTGACTGTGTGATTGTACAGAGATGGTACTCCTCAGTCTGTTTTCTTAATGTGCATGCACCTGGCCCTTGTTTACCTTTCCGATGTCTCTTTACTGTCATTAGTCAATATTAGATATGATGTATAGTTCTTTAGAAACATATTTGTAGACCTGTCCTTATATTTTAATAGCTTTATCCCTGTAAAGTGCCAAGGAGTTCTAAAAATGCCATCACTATTTTAAAACCTGCATTATAATGCAAGTAAGTATCTGAACTACATTCCAAGAAGGTCGGAATAATATATTCAGTAACAGTAATTGAATGCAAAGCTCTTTAGGATTTCACTAGGATTGAATGGTCTCAATACTTGTTTTCCCCACTGTTTTTCTCTCAGTATATTCTAATGAATATGATATAGATTATCTTCACAGTTTTTGATCTGGAAGTCTTGTGGACTGCCCTTCTGATCATACAAAGATACTTTCCTTTTCTTTGTTAATGCTGTGCTGCATCATGGGTCTTTGTCTTCTAGTTGTTGATCGATGTTTGCTTACTTCATTCAATTAAAGAAACAAATACCCACTTCTTTACACGAGGCACCTTACTCAATAGTCAGTGGAAATAAACCTTCTTTCCAGAAATTCAAAACCTGATAAAAAGCAGCAACTCTGTGTAGATGGAAGTGTGGTAAGTTCAAGATAAAGCTGTGCACACGATATTATGTTTGTCTATTTCCACTAGAGTTTAGAGAAGCAGACTGTGGTTATGCATGACAGTGTGTATGAAGGATTGCTCCAGCTAATGCTGGTACTAAGAGACACTTGCATCATGCAGACACTGGGTTAATCCTTTGAAAGGGTCAAAGCAGAATGAACTATGAGGAGATGGCACCTAGTTGAGTAGAGAAGTCACTGATGACATGTCTTTGAAGGCTGTTATACATTGTCCCTGTTTCCTTTTCCTCTCTCCCTGATACCTGGGCACTGCAAAGAGAGCAGCTTTGTTTTACCACATACTCTTTGCCATGATGTCCTAAAAGCAATGCAGCCAGCTAAGCATGGACTCAAATATCTGAAACCATGAGGCAAAGTAAATTCCTCAGTTAAATTGTTCATCTAGATATTTCTCAGAGAGACTTAATGGTGAATAATATCATTATGTCTTAGTTTTCTCTTTGTTACCCTCCCCACAGAAAGAAAATGACCATACTAAGTATCAGTGAAGTCTGTACTTTCTTTCTCCCTTCCTTCCTTCCTTCCTTCCTTCCTTCCTTCCTTCCTTCCTTCCTTCCTTTCTTTCTTTCTTTCTTTCTTTTTTGTTTTTTGTTTTGAAACAGTATATTAAGAAATGGCTTAGATAAAGAGCTATTGGGGAGTGAGGGTGAGTTTTCTTTTAGGGTGTGATCCCTGGTAGATTAACCATGCGCTAGTAGATGACCCCTAATTTATGTGGAGCTGGGATCCACAAATTGAAGTGGGATTTTAAATGTAAAAAGGGCTTGGGAAGTGGGATGGGAGGAGGATCTGGGAAGAGTTAGAGGAAGTATTGGGGGCGGGATAAGTATGCTCAAGTGTATTATATGTGGAATGTGTACATATGAGCTCACAGAGACAGTGACAATCGCCACAAGGACCTACCACATACAATCACAGAACTGAGCAGGGGAAGTGAACACAAAACTCTAACCCTAACAAATAAGCGATTTGCAGTAGATACCTGCTGGGACAGTAAAATTACATTTTTTCCAACTGAGTGACACTAGGCATGTCAGCCATTCCCCAGGACAGTCACCAACACAAAACTCTGTATTTCTGTATTCCTCTTGTGTGCATTTTGTCTTGTCTCATCTCGTCTCAGTGGTTTTTTTTTTTTTTTTTTTTTTTTTTTTTTTTTTTTTTTTTTTTTTTTGTATCATTGATTTTTTTCTACAGACAAGATTTCTCTGTGTATCATCCCTGGCTATCCTGGAACTCAATTTGTAGACTAGGGTGGCTTTGAACTCACAGAAATACTTCTGCCTCTGCCTCCTGAGGGCTGGGATTAAAGGTGTGCTGCTATCAGCCTGGCTCATTGATTTTTTTTTTAATTTGTGTTGATTTTTTTTTTGAGGGAAGGGGTGAGGGAGACAGAGAGAGAGAGAAAGAGAGAGAGAGAAAGAGAGAGAGGGAGAGAGAGAGAACATAAAGTTGGGTGGATAGGGAAATAGGGAGGATCTGGAAGGAGTTGAAGAAATGTAAAGAATATGCTAAAAATGTATTTATTTACTTTTTCTTTCTTTTCTTTTTGATATAGGATCTCTCTATGTAGCCTTGGGTGTCTTCAACTCACTGTTTAGATCAGGTTGGCCTCTAACTCGAAGAGATCGCCTGCCTCTGCCTCCTAGGTGCTGGGATTAAAGTGTGTGCTACACACCTATAACATTTATTTTTCTTTTTGTTTTTTAAATAAAAAAATTAAAATATACAAGTGCGTGAAATTCTCAAAAAGTTTGTAAAGGAACAGTTTAGGATTATTAAAATCCAGGTTTGTATTTTAGAATTATTTACATCCTAAAATTTTTTATACTCTAAAATTTTTACATTCTAAAATTTAAAGTAATGTCTTGCATATAAGAAAAACAGTTTTGAAGACAATGCAACATGATCTTGTGAAATTCAAACACATTTCACTCCAAAAAGAAGAACATACTCAGATCCAAGTGTGAAGATCCCAGGTTCATGTAGAGGATATGGTCACATGTAGCTTCATAGCCCTTAGGTCTCAGAGAACTGTAACATGAATCTTAAAACGTCTTAATAGAAAACACTCAGAAGCCAGGTATTGGGGTGAATTCTGAAAGATCAGAGAAGCAGAACAAACTACAGCAACCTCACCTTGACAACTCCTCAGCCAATTCTGTTTCCACGAATCCTCAGACTGAAAGCTTCTGAGTCCTCACACAAATAGATCTCAGCTGAACTGCTGCTAAATGCCTAAAGACTTAAAAGCCTCTAGTTCCTAGTCCTCATTCCTTATATACCTTTTTGCTTCCTGCCATCACTTCCTGGGATTAAAGGCATGTGTCTTTTCCAAGCAAGATATGAGATCTCAAGTGCTAGGATTAAAGGTGTGAGTCACCATGCCTGGCTGTTTCTAGTGTGGCCTTGAACTCACAGAGATCCAGACGGATCTCTGCCTCCAGAATGCTAGGATTAAAGGCGTGTGCTACCACTGCCTAACCTCTATGTTTAATATAGTGGCTGTTCTGTCCTCTGACCCTCAGATAAGCTTATTTGGGTCCACAATATATCAACCACAGATGACTTATTACACACCCCATTTAGGTGATTTTGGTGATGCTCTGGCTGTGTTCTACTGAGTGATATTTTAAATCTTTCTGAGCTCTGAGAGACTGAGGGTCTGGAGTCAGTATATAGCCTATACTCTTCAGTGATTGGCACTATGCTGAGTTCTCCATTTATCCTTTTAGCAAGTAGTAGATAAGATACACAGCCAGGCAAACAGCATCCTGATGAGATAATAACTTTATCAATGGAAGCCAAGGAAGCATGTGCAGAACATTCTGATACAGGAAGCAAAGCAACTGGCATTCTGATGTCAAACATAGCTATAGACTCAGGAAATGTGCAGGGGATTAATTCTCCTTTGCTTACTTAGTCCCCATGCAAGAGTTTTCACACTGTGTGGTTAAATCTTAAGTCCATGGAGTCCTTGAGATATAGATTACCACCTTCCATCCCTTCGTAGACAAATGGGCATGCATCCTCCTAGGCTCTCAGAGGCTTTTCTCCTCATGGCATGCCTCCTTTGTCTGATTATGTCAAATCTTGAACTTACTATGAATTGGAAATCAAACATGGAAATGAATATATATAATAAAATATGAATATATAATATATATTATATAATGAATATATGTATATCAGATTGAGGCACAAAAGATATCAAGAGTACTGGGACATGATTTATTAACTTGTAGGAAAATTGAGTCTAATTATTTGTCAAAAATAATTAGAAGCCTATTTTTTCTCAGATTTTAACATGAATACCAGTTTTTTGTTAAAAGGCCATTATTGTCTGCAGCTAAGAGTGAGTCCTCGATTCTACCACAGCCTTTTGCTGCTTTCATCTACTATACACCACCGTTTGTAATGATCTTATCATTTTCTGTTGTCTGATAACACCATTAAAATACTTCCTGGTACAAGAAATGTTGTTCATCTCTTCTGGGAGCCAAGAAATGTGTTTAACAAATGGAATTTCAAGTGAGATTTAGCAAATTAATTGAATATACAAATAAATGCATATTTATTTCCATGTTAAATGGTGTTACCCAGATGTGAATATCCTGACGATTTCCTGTAAGCTTTTCACAATCTGATGGGGGAGAGTGACAGCTAATGAGAAGTTCTTTTAATATCAATAACAATGACTAATAATAATAATGATGATAATTAACATTAATTGATGTATCCTGGTGTTCTGGCAGAGGAAGGAAAACTTCCAGAGTACATGTGAACTGAATCATATAGAGGGAGTAGGGATAGCCTAAGAAAGATATCTGTAAAATTCTTGAGTACATGCTGAGTTCTAGACACCTTCACATGTTGTTAGCATAGTAGGTGGAGAAAACTATACTATATTCATATTTTAGTTCTGCAAAATTGGTTTGTTCAAATTCTTCTCAAGTATGTACCCTGAAATGTAACCCTGAGATAAAAAGCATTTTTTAAAAGTTGAGACAATGGGAAGAGTGGATGAAACAAATTTCAAGGAAAGACAGTGATGGTGTATATAGAGTATTACATTATATTCAGAAACATAAAAGTACAATAAACAAAATAATGGTAATCAGTGAAATGAGGAATAAAAAAAGGCTGATTTTTTAAGGCAAGAAAGAATGGACTGTGGAAGTTGGAAAAGGCATTATTTAAATGTTTGTGTTTATTTTGTATGTGTATATGTAGGCATGGGTGCCATAGGGCATTTATGGATGTTAAAGGATAACTTGTGGGAGTTGTTTCTCTCTTTCCACTGGGTAGGTTCTGGTGACTTGAACTCAGATAATCAGTCTTAGCAGCAAGAACCTTTACCCAGTGAGCTATCCCCAGGCCCTGCTCTATATTATGAATTAGAAATGACAGATCCTATTAGAAGAGTGAGAATTTGGTAGAAAGGGAAAGCAATAAAAAGTGACTTTCTCATTTTTTGTCTTCGGATGATAGGTGGGTTGAGTTGAGGAGGCTATGATTTCTTTTCTTACACATTGAAGCTGTGAGTTTTAACAGTTTGAATGGAAACTTCAATGGGTCATGGTATATATGTCTTTGGAGCATAGGCAGAGGACTAGTGTAAATACATATATTTGGAGGACTCCTGTATAAACGTTTGAAGTTTCATTAATAGGTAAAAGGCATGTGTAGAAAGTGAAAGGAAGAATGGAAGAGATTAGTGCTGAGCCATAGTTGAGAGCCTGAGGGTTTGAAACAATTGAACTTGTAAGTCAGAATAAAAATGATCCTGATACACTCACATTGAAAACCACAGAACAGGAATTGGAGAGAGGGCTCAGTGGCCAAGAGTAGGTACTGCTCTTGGAGAGGACCAAAATTCAGTTCCAAGTATCCACATTGGGTGGCTCACAATCTCCATAGGTCTAGCTGCAGGGAATCCATCACCCTGTTCTAGTCTGCTCAGACAACTGTATTCATGGGCATAGACTCACATTCACACACCCACACACATATACACATAATTCCCATAATTTTAAAATGAAAAATGGTAAGATTTGAACACACACACACACACACACACACACACACACACATATACACACAAAGTATTTGTAGAATTAGCACTAGATTGTTCAATGTGGAAGACAATGGCCCAACAGAAGTAGTGGAGGGAAAGATATTCCACTGGGCTGAGAACGTGCACATGACTGTGAATGTCAAGTGAATTCTACTGTTGATGAATAAGTAGTAAGTTAATGAGAAAGATTATGGGGACAACTATTTCAAGGAAGAAGTTGTCTAGAAAGTAAAATGAAGAGATGATCAATTGTTTCACTTTATTGTATGTATAAACCTAAACATGTCTAGATTTTTAATTGATAAAACCAACAGGGAGAGATTGAAATCATGGGACTACTGGGACTTGAGTTGTCAAGAGGGGTCTGAAATATGATTGGCCAGCCATGATCTGGAATTATGAGAGAGGGAAGTAGATCTTTAACCAGGCAGGGAAGACTGAGTACAAGCACACATTGGAGCAGTGTATATTAGACATTCCCTGCTGTTGGGTACTTACCATCGGGAAAGCCGCTGGAGAGACATGGAGAGAAACTTCCTAGGGGCAGGCAAGTATTGAGATGAGTTCCTTTGCCCCAGCTGGGCTTCTGCATGGGTAGGTTGGACTGAGCTTTTCTTCATTGATTTCCATGAACCATACAAGATGGCAGTTGGCTTTATAGCCCTGGGATGTTTAGAGAAAAAGAATGATGTGTGCTGTCCAGGCTGAGGAGTTTGGGATAAATGATTTGTAGTAGAAGCAGGAGGAGAAAAACAGTGGAACAGTGAGACCACCACCCAGAATCAAGCATTTTTAAAAGCCAGAGAAAACTTACGGAGAAAAATCCAAATGATCTTTTTTTTTTTTTTTTCCTTTTTTAAAACTTAGAACAGATCTTAGCTCCCTAGGGACTATGAGGAAAGGAAATGGGTAAAGTAAGTAGAGTTATTTACAAAAGCTTTGCTTGGAGCTGCTGCACACAAATCTGCTGTTCTATGGAGGAAGGTGCTGCTGTTTTCCATATCTGTATCTGACCAGCAGCATCTGCTGGTCAGATGCCTCCAGACTCCTGAGATGACAGTGAGGGCAGCCAGTCTCTTCATCAGTCAGAGACTATAGTGCTTTTCTAATTCTGGTTAAAGTACTTTTTGTCAGTTACCTCTCAGCTTAAGACATAAGACTTGCCTATTGCCCACAGTTCTGTCACATTAACACCATTTAAAAATGGAACTTCTGGCCTAGATGCCATGCTGACACACCATCAGACTCCCTCTGTCACTAAATTTTCTCCTCAACTTTCTCTGGCCCAAGACAAACACTTGCTCGATTGCCCCCACCCCCCACCCCCGTGTGTGTGTGTGTGTGTGTGTGTGTGTGTGTGTGTGTGTGTGTTACTCAGTTTACTTTACTGGAGTCTCAGATGACCTCAGATGATTTTGATTGGTTTGATTGCCCTTCTATTACATGCCTACCTTTCTTGACCACCATTACCCCATTTACGAAAACTCTCCAGAAAGGAAGACCAATGTGTATTCCATCTTATAGCAATAAGGTTGTAGGTTGTACCAAAATGACCGATGATCTTGGAAGGCCATTCCATGTATGGAGCCTGTCCTTGGGTTTTAGTTTTAAACAGGATGAATGTAAATCCAAGCCCTGTTGACTTACTTGTTTTAAGGACATGAGGAATTTATTTAAATCCCCTTTCATTTTTTTCTCATCCAAAAATGTGTTTTTGTCTCATAGGATTCTGGTTGCACTGTGATGAGCACATATATCTTACTCAACACACAACAAATAATGGAAAAAATCAGACAAGAAGAGGGCTTTTACACTTATTTCATCATTTCTTGAAATAGTCCTCCCCCTATATAATTTCCCTAATAAATGGTACTAATAGCCATGTATGGTGGTTTGAATGAGAATGGCACTATCAGTTCATATATTTGAATGCTTGTTTCAAAGTTGGTGGAACTTTTTGGGAAGGATTAAGAAGTTTTGCCTTATTAGAGGAGGTGTGTCACTGGGCATGGGCTTTGAGGTTTCAAAAGTCCATTGCATTCTCAGTTATCCCCTGCTTTCTCTGCCTTGTGACTGTAGAACAGAATGTAATCTTTCAGCAACCACTCCACTTCTATGCCTGCTTGCTTGTTGCCATTTTCCTTGCCATGGTGATCATGGACTCTAACCTCTAGAGTTATGATCCATAATAAATGTTTTTTGCTTATCGTTTTTTTAATGTTCCCTTGGTCCTAGTGTCTTATTATGGCACTAAAGTAACTAAAACACTGTGTTTTGTTAATTCAAACTCTCCTGAAAGAGTTACCAATGTATGCATGTTACTCATCCTCAAAAGAACTCAGAAGATTGGCTATAGCCTTATGCTATTCCCATATTTGAGTAAACTGATGCACAGAGAATTAGCCAGCATCAGGTCATCAGGTCAAGCAATAGAGCAGATATCTGACTCAGGCATGCTAGCTCCTGAGCCCAGACTCTGAACGCACAGGAACCATCTCTTGTCATAGCTCTCCCCTAACCACAGACAAGGAAGTACTGGTTATATGAGAACTCATTCTTGTTCCACATCTAATTTCCTTTAGAATATTATTTTCTGAACATTTCTTAGCCTTACTGGGATTTGGGAGGTTACATATTACCTCATTCACTATTGTATCCTAGCACCAAGTACTATTCTTGTTTTATAGCAGATAATCGGCATTTTTGATGAATTTATTGGGAAGATTTTTCATTGAAAAATTATTTTTGTCATTTGTGGATTTAATTAACTGATATAAACCTTGCTTCATCCTACATATCATTGGAAATCAGAGGTTTACAGAAGTTTGTTTATTCAAATGTCAGGTTGTTTTAATTTGTTGTCAGTGCACATGTGTGAGCTGACAGATATTAATTTAATCTTGGCATGTAATTGACACTGTCATGCTGTGTGGCTGCACCTATACCCCCATGGGTGCTCGAAGCTAATGCAATGTGAAGGGAAGGCAAGTATACTCAACTAACATTCAAGGGTTGTCTAAGCACAAATGAAACAAATGTCCATTGGTTTCTTATTCTGACCCCACCATACTATACTGTCACCTGAGAATTACGCCCCCCTCCCCAGGAAGGAGATCATAGAATACAGCTGTAGACAGTGTTCATCTGTGAACAGTCAGGCCAGCAATGGAGCCTGCATGCAGGAGGGCTGGGTTGGGCTGTATGTATCACAGGACATCAGGGATGAAGGCAGAGCTATTGGAGAACTTTAGAAAGCCTTTTTTATTTCAGGTGAAGTTTCTGATATAGTGTTCAACCATAAATCATGCAGAGCCCTTTTAGCTCTGTTCTTCTCTTTCCAGAGAGAAGTGGTGCGCTGAAGAGTTATTCCTCAGCACGACTTTCTTTCTTTCTCCTGCTGGGATGTGTTAGCAAGGTCATCACCTTTCGTTTATTGGCTTCAAACAATCTGTGATTGCATGGGATTATGACTTTTTAGCTTGCAGAATCAGGAGATGCAATCAATTCATGAAAGGCACAGGGCTTTTTTTTTTTTCTTTAAAAATGTGTATTTATTTTTGCCAGCATTTCTAGGGACCAAGACTTAAAAAAATGGCTTTTGATAAGAATTTATCTTTGAATGTCCTGTTTCATCACACTTTCACATGCGAAAGCTGAAGTGGGCCAGTGTGAGCTCTGCTCTAATTCTTTGAGTTACCAAAAAGTAAGATGACATCACAAAAGTCTGTCTTTGCATCATTCAACCCTTAGCCAGAGCAACTGAGAAGTTTATACTCAGTATATATCCAAGCATATATCTCTTGAAATGATCACACACTTGTATTAGCCATGATTTGGGGTAGAGAATAAAGTTGTTTTCATTGGAACAAGGAATATTTTGTCGGGTAACCTTTGGGAAGTCCCTAGTATTTATTGCAATATAAATTTTCTTACTCAATTTTGCATCATTTCACAATTTCCTGCTTCATCCCTGCTCACTTTGTTACCACTCTCCTCCAGTTGGAAATCTGTCACTTCTGACCTCAAAAAAAAAAAAGTTAGAATTCAAACTACCTTCTTCTTTCTAAATTGCATGGGGACATTTTCTATTTAGGGTTGCAGAAAGCATAGACATGCCACACCTTCTGTCAGGCAGCAGTGGGCCATGGCCCACAATACAGCCTTGTCAATTGTAATTTTGCTGACCCAGGGTACCTGTGGCAGCTGCTGCTGGCCTCAGCAGGCTGCTTTTTGTCAGCTCTCCAGAGATTACAGGCTGGTGCTGTGGGTCTGAGGTTACATATGAACCCATGGACTCTGCTTGTCCTTGTGGCGTTGTTTGTTTGCATTAGCTTTACAGTATTTGCAGAGCTGGCAGAGTCTTACCCCGAATCAGTTCCCTGGTTCTTCCTTCATGGAGCAGTTGAAGCATAGGATAAAATTCTTCAGTCAGTCACCCGGAAGCATGTAGGATTGGGGCTGGGGTGGAGAAGTCAGCTCCTTCCTGAACTCCAGGCAGTAAGGAGCATCTGAGGCAGCTGCTTTTATAACAGTGCTGATTGGCTCCTCTGTCCTCACCAACGTGAGGGTCCCAGGTCTTTGTGGCTAGATCAATTATTATGCAGGTGCCGCATGTCCTCTAGATACAACTCTGTGGAAATGATCAGATTGAAAATTGGGGACATTTCTCTTATTAAACCCACTGTAGTGTGGTAAGGGATCAAGGTACAGTTAGCAAAGTAGCTGTAAATGTCACGTTTTGGATTAGATCTGGAATAGACCTTTGTAGACCAGAGCAGAAAAAGCCTGGTCCTCATCTCTAACACTCTAAGCCTACTTTTTTTTTTTATTGATTTGATGTTATCTGTCACCCCCTAGTCTCTAGGCATACAAGAAACAGTGATGCCCAGAGGAATCCATATGGAGTCTTTTTTCTTTCTTTCTTTTAGAACACTAAGTTTGAATGCAGAACTTTGTATATTCTATTATAGGTACTCTACCCCTGAACTGTCTCCCTAGCTCTTTCTGTTGCTATTTTCACTGTTTCTTTTTTATTTGTTTAACATTAATCATTCAAAAATCTATTTGAAATACTTTCTTGCTAAATTGACAAGAGTAGTCTTGAAATCATTCCATAGCCTAACAAACCTTATCCCCATACCTCTGCCTCCTAAGCTATTGAAACTCCAGGCCTTCACCATCCGACATGATTTCCTTATGGATTCTTTGTCAGTATGACAAAAATAGTTTGAGATACTAATTAAATTTAGTCAAACTTTGGTTAATATTTCCATTCCTGAGCATCTTTTTCCTTGTCTAGCAAATGGGTTTGTTGATAATTCAGCTTATTCAGTTAGTGATATACAATGTGCTCATTTAAGATTTGATGGAACTTCTGTGTATTAAGCCAGGTGGTTAATTTATCAGAACTGTTGTGGTCACAAAGAATAGTTGGTGAATTATTTTGTGATCAGTAGTTTCCTGCTGAATCTGAGAAGTCCATTTTAGGTTCCTCTGGTGTTTTGGACATTGAGTCTTACATCATAGTCAATGACCATTTTACTGTTGGTGCTTCTTCCCAACAGAATGGAGGTGCAGCTGTCCTCTGGGGCTTATGTTTAAATTCCATCACAGAGGCATATCTGATATGTGAAGGGAATCAGTGTTTAGGAAATCCCTAAATGAGACCTATGTTTTCAGCTTCCTTTTGCTCATGAAGACATTTCCCCAGCATATAGGTTTGCTTCACGAGAAAAAAAATGCTCCAAGCTCCAGATGAATAGCAGGAGCTCATTAAATGTGACCATTCTCCATTTCTAGTATGCTCCACAGGTTCTTCTTTTCATGACCACAGTATTAGTTACTTGTGTCACTGCTGTGACACAATACCCACAAAAGGAACATGATAAAAGCAGAGTGATTTTATGGCTCACAATTCCAGAGTCTAGTCTATAGGTGCAAGAAAGTCATGGTAGTAACAGATTGGGGTCATAGTGCATCTGCAGTCAAGTAGTGGAGAGCGATTATTGCTGAGCTCATTCCCTTTCTACTTTGTATTTAACCTGGTACCCCAACTCATGAATTGGTACTGCACATTTAGATTCTATCTTCACATTTCAGTTAATCTGAATTAGAAAACCCGTCATAGGTGTACCCATGGGCTTGTTTCCGTGACAATTCTAAATTCTGTCAAATTTAGAATCAGGTTTAATCTTCACAGTGCCTGAAGACATGTGTGCTAACCCATTGTGAAACTGTCTGAGTTAAAGAAAAAAGTTGCCCTGTGACTTTTTAAGAAATCCAAGCTCCTGTCTTGACTCAAGTGCCTCTTTTCCATGTTTCAGCTCAGATTTCTACTGTTTATTGGATATACAAATCTAGTGAAATGAGTGAGCAACCACTCTGTTGCTTTGCCTTAGAAAAATCACATAACTGAACACCCATGAGATTCCTATTGGGACCCAGGTGGAAACAAGAAGGCGAAATCTCTGTGAAGAGCTATGTGCCAAATGCAAAACACAGTGTCGGCTTGAGGCCAAGTCAAAGATTGGAGCAGGAGCAAGTGTGATTTTCAGCATTGAATCAATATTCAAGAGTAGTTATCTCTCTATACCCTATTGCAAAGATCACTTTGCAGCTTTTCAGATGGTAAGACATAATGGCTGGCATTCAGATACACTCCAGTCTGATGGCAATAAGGGACGTTTATTCAAAAGAATTGAGTTTACAGGCTGCTAGTTCTTCAGTTTAATTTTTACATTTCAAATATGTTGTAGAGAGGTTAGAAATTGGAAATGGAAATTGCTTTACCTACTTGAATTTCCTGCATACTCTTGCAAATAAAATCTAAACAGTAAACCTCCTGAAATGATCACTACACTGATGAGTCCTTTGAAATGGCATAATCTGTGCATACCGAGGCTGTGTGAATAGAACTAGAGATCCAATCTTAATACTACCCCTACTTGTCCAACCTCAGGAAAATTGTCTTACACTTAGAACCTTGGGTTCCTCATTTACAAGAAAAATATTGTACTAGATCAGTGGTCCTCAGCCTTCTTATGCTGTGACCCTTTAATATAGTTCCTCATGTTGTAGTGACCTCCCAACCATGAAATTACTTTTATTGCAGCATCATAACTGTAATTTTGCTACTGTTATGAATCATAATGTAAATATGCAGCATATATGATATGTGAACTAAAAAAGGGTTGAGACTCACAGGTTGAGAACTACTGTACTAGATGAACTTGGATTAGATAAATTGATTTTCAACCTAGCTCCAACATTCCAAATTTGTAATTGTTACCCAAAGGTATGCCTTCTTCACAACACATGCCCTCGTATATTTTGCAGTGTCAATGGAAAAAGCATGAGTGTTCCTACTTCTTTGGAATTTTCACATTACGTGCATCAAATATGATATGTTAAGAGATGATTGAAGGATACTGAGGCAGGTAAACTGACCCTCTGTGGCTTTGTAGATCAAAGCACGGCATTTCAGAGCCAGCTGACTGATAAACAAGAGTTTTCTCCACTAAATCAGCTTATCTCTTTGAACCATGAATTCAAAATAATATACTGGAAATAATAATTTCACTACTCAGGTTATAGCTGTTAAAATGTGTCAGAAACATGATAATTTATTCAAGATAGAAACAACCAAATGTGAGACCTCTGATTGTAGAGGTAAAGAGGAGTAAACACCAGCTGCCATCCTTTGAAAAGCCTATGCAAGCCTCAGTTTCACTTGTAAATAGACATTACAGAAAATTTTTCCTCACTTCGAGCTGTTACAGATCTCTGGTATGTGTGTAGGGTCAACATGCTGTAAGTTGTAAAGACAGCCTCAGATATTAGTTGTCATTAGAAGGATAGGGAATATATATGCTTGGTAGTTTATTCTATTGTAGCTACAGTGGGGCCTATCAATGTCTTTTTCAGTGTCTCTGTAAATCACTGGAATTTAGGATCTGAGAATGTTTAGCTTGCAATTTCTTTGCTAAGTATAATCAGAGCAAAGAATAGTGCCGATCATATAATGGCACTCAATAACTCACTTTAATGAATCAACACATTAATAACCAGTTTTTACCTTATCTGCTCATCTCTTGATCATATACCTGACAGTAGGCTAAGGAAATTTTTAAATTGCATTCCATCCTGGATACAATCAAATCACCTGAGTATCATTTTAAAACAGTATGTGTATGTGACCCTGCCCAAAACTAACCAACTCAGATCTTTTAGACTAAGCCAAGTAATACAGATAGTTTACAAGCAACATGTGATTTTAATATGCAAAAGACACAGAAAACCAATGAACATTTGTTTACTATTTTCGTGGAGTTTGTTCACTTTAGCTGCTCACTAATATGGCTGATAATTTGCATTTGGGCATCTGAATTCCCATGAACATATTCTACTATCTTGCCATTTGCCATGACTAGGACAGCCTACATTAACAAGGCTGTCAGTTTATTACACACAATAAGAGTCTAATTTCTTTTGTATCTACTCCTAAAACACAAGTGTGCTGTCCATGTAAATCATAAACTTAGATTCCTTTGTGGTGATAGAATCAAGATAGATAAAAATTACTAATGAAAAAGATTTTAGAAGCTCCAGTTTAGACTGTTTCAGTCACAACTCTCTGTACTCAGGCTATGGCATCTGGGGTGTAGAGGCAGTGTCTAAATAGTAGCTTGAATTGGTGACTAATAATAATGAATTTCCTTTGTGATACTATTGTAACAAACCTGTTAAAATGCCACTACTATTAGGAGAGGGCTCATCTTGAAAAGGGACCCATGATCCACAGAGAATGTGGAAGACAGGCTCATTTTTGTCTGTCTGTTGAGAGTGGCCTTAGAGGAAAGTATTGGCTGGATCCCTTGAAACGGTGCTGCTTTATTTTTCTTGAATTGTTATATTTTCAGTCCTCTCTAGTCCCTGAGTCTCATTAAGGTGATGCTTTTTCAAAGGAAGCAGCCCATGTGGTAGGGAGTAGACATACACACAAATAGTGGGAACTGGGGACAAAGGTGACTATCAGTCTAAAGCAAGAGCATGGAACTCAAGACTCTGGTAATATGCTGGGGTGGCAGTAGTGCTGCAAAGTACTAAAGATGAGGGGTTTAGGTGCCAAATGCATGGCATCAGGAGAGCTATCAGCAGACAGAAGTGAATCTGCTTCAATCAACACAGTGCTTTCTCAGTCAGTCTGTCATATATCATCATATCATATCATATTATATCATATCATATCTATCATCTATCTATCTATCTATCATCTATCTATCTATCTATCTATCTATCTATCTATCTATCTATCTATCATCTATCTATCTATCTATCTATCATCTATCTATCTATCTATCTATCATCTATCTATCTGTCTATCTATCATCTATTATCTATCTGTCTATCTCTTCCTTTCTTCCCATTCTTCTCCCCTCTATTTCTTTCTCCTCATCCTTAAACCTTAGGGGATTCTCTCCAGATATTTCAAAGAACATCATACAGTTTTAAAAATAATAATAAACTTTTAGAATATAGTAATATGATACTATGTCTTTATCAATGAAGATAAAGGTAGATGAAATTTCTTGCTCTATAAATCATGGACCTAATGGCTGCTGATCTGTTTGACACATCATTTCAGTGTGAGATTACTCCCAGTGTATAACTGTCAGAGAGCCAGCCCTGTGCTTTTTAGAGACTGCTGGAAACAGGTCTTGTGAGCATTCCTGTGGCTTGGGAAGAATCTGACCCCTCCCCATTCTTTCCTATCTTACTGGCAAATAGGACCAGAATTTGTAGTGTGTTTATCTTCCATCAACTGTCTCTCTGTCTTCTTGCTCTTACCTTAGGTTGTAGAGCTGTTTTTAAAGTAATTGATGTTAGTTAATAAATAGGATGGCAAACAGGAGAAAACTATCAGTTAGGAGTCCATTTTGATGAACTGTGCTGTCTACAAAAATTTTACTGGGCAGAGTGTGGCATACACAGCTCAAAAAAAAAATGCCTTATCCTTATTCTTTAGCCAAAATCATTCTTGAAGGTTTCCATTATTCACAATGTACTATCCATGAGAACAGCAGGAGACTGTCCCATGATAATGCTTCTGAACTAGTGACTATTCAGTTCAGGAGTTAAAAACAAGCAAACATCTGTATTTGTGTACTTGGGAAGATCCCCAGCTTTCAGAGAAAGAACTTTACACTGGAGGCCAGTATGGTGAAGCAGAGTTTTCAGCCCTCATTCTCCATCCTTCCACATTCTTCTTGGTGCATTCTGAGTCCTTGCTCTTGCAGCTGCTTTCCGATCCATCAAATTGAATATATTTCATTACTTGCTTGTCTTGTTGTTCCTGTAAGCCCCATGATGGTAAGACAAGGTTGCTTTGTATGTCCCTAGCCTTGTGGAGTGCCTGGCACATTAAGCGGGCTCATTAAAATTAATTAAAGGAATGAAGGAATCAGTGAGTAAATAAGGAGCTAAAGACATATTTCTAGAATTTTCTAAATGGGATCTAAATAAACCACTTTAATATTATTGACTCAGGAAGTTCTACTGAGGGAATAAAGGAAAAGCAAGTACTTTCACACTTATTTTCAACATTAAGGAAGGAGGCATCCTTGGTCTATGACCCAGGATCTCATTCCACAGCATGTGGGTTTTCTAGATTCATATGCACATTGTATTTATGCAATTTCTGCATCAACACAGCTCAGTCCTGGTTTTACAACAGTTGCACCTTAGAAAATTCTAATTGCAAATGGCATTGAGGTCTGTTGAAATGGTCTTATATCTGAGTGGCAGACTCCTTCCCTTCTTGCTTGCGGAAGCCTTTTGAGCAAATGTGGCTTCAGCAGAACACTATGCTTCCTGAACTTCTGATGGAAATTTTACTAGAAGACTTGCTTGACAAGCTGCATGATTAAAAAATAACTGTTCCTGATTCCTAAGTGCCACAGCGCCTTCCCAGATTCTAGTAAGGAAGAAATAAAGCAAAACATGAAACACGGTGCACCCAGTTCAAACACATGAATCTGTAAAATGCTTTATGTAATGAAAAACAATAAGTTATGATGAGATACACACACACACACACACACACACACACACACACACACACACACACACACACACCAGCTTCTGTGTGTCCCTTGTAGCAGAAGGAGATGAGGCTAGCAGAAGCCTCGGCACAGAATTTGTATTCAGATATACAGCGGCTCTGCCACTTATCTGCAGGGTAAGCAGATGACTGTTTGCTCTATGCATAATGACTCTGTGAGGAGTGACCTTTCCTGGTGATTTTCTAACCAATTAGTCTGAACCCTTTAATTAATTAATTTCCTTAAGCAGAAGAGTTCCTCCCACCCCTTCTCCCTTAGCAATCATTCATTTTACACTATCCTCAAAATTATTAGCTTGGGAATTTTAATGACCCTGCACCATTTATTTTCATCTTCCTTGCTGCCATCTTAGCAAGTGACTACTAAGATCTACTCTCTCTCTCTCTCTCTCTCTCTCTCTCTCTCTCTCTGTCTCTCTCTCTCTCTCTCTCTCTCTCTCTCTCGTGTGTGTGTGTGTGTGTGTGTGTGTGTGTGTGTGTGTGTGTGTATGTATGTCTGTCTGTCTGTGACACAGGCACACACAGGCATGGATGCACATGCCCTCAGAACTCTGTGTGGCCATTTATTTGTTATAGGGACCTTGCTGACTACTCTAAAATTCAGACAAGAACAGCAGTCTAAGTGACAAAGTTTGATTTTTAACCAGGCTACGAAAGCAAATGATGGCAGATGGACTAGAAAGTCTGTGGTCTAGACTTTTTTGGGGTGGGGGTGATCTGCTTTTCCTCAAGCTGACTTGGACTCTATTGTGTCTCAGTGTGACTTCATTAATAGGGAGCAGGGGATGGGATGAAACTATGTCATTTTTTTTTTATATAGCAAGCCCATTTAATGGGGGGCTATAAGCATAAGCCTTATTTCTGTCTGTCTGTCTTCCCTATTGTTCCTCTCCCTATTTGTTTCTGTTCTCAAACTCCAGGGCTCAATTTACTTCCTTTTCATATCTTTCATCCTGTGATTTGAAATTCTCTACTAACTCTACAGGGAGACACTGTAATATATAATGGCAATGTAAGAGAGAGGAGAATGAACAATGCAAGTTTCTAAGGATTTCAGAAATCATTTGTTCTGGAAAAATTCATTTTCTTCAGACCTCCTAGTATAATCCCTATGAATTCCCTCCTGCGAGGCTCAAACACCCTTTTACATGAACAGTTCTTAATCTGGGAAGCATATCATGGAGACAAAGTGACACAGACGGAGCCGTTGACTTACCTTAAGAGACTGTGCCTTTCTTATGTGATTAATTATTAACATGTATCCTTATCAGTATATTTTCCTGTCATACTTTAATGAATGCAACTCAATTTAAAAAATAATAGGGGTGCGGAGAGATGTGTAAGTACCCTTGCCATCATTTCTAAGGACCTGTGTTCCATCCCCAGGACTCATAGAAGAAGGAAAGAAACAAATCCACCATGTTGTCCTCGATCCTCCACAATGCACCTTGGCATATACAACCCCCTTCCACATGGAAATAAATACAATAAAATACTAAAAGAATCTTAGAAAAATTCTTTCTTCTTTATGTATATATGGTTTTGAAATTATATAAAAATTCTAACAATTTGTAGTGTATATTGTTTATATATTCATATAGAAGGTAGTACAAAATAAGTTTAAAATTTCATCAATGTATATTAATATATGCATATACAAATATAATTCTGAGGAAATAGAATTAATGGATTTCCCTGCACCAGCTCTAATGTGTGGGAAATCAGTTATTGTCTGGACAGGATCATGTGCCTGACCAGTATTTCCTATCTAGGCACTTGGTTCCAGAGAACTCTGTCTACAACTTAAGGCGTTTGTTTTTTCTCTTTATGCTTCTCTCATAGTAGCTAGGTGGGTAGAATATGTCATGATTGAAATAAGCAACTGTCATTGTCTCTCATATATATGTATAATATATATATGTATATGTTGTATGTATATATATATGTGTGTGTGTGTGTGTGTGTGTGTAAGTTAGTGTAATCCTTTAGAAATTTAGGAGGAAAAACTGCTGTGATTTGATACTCTCTATCTAATAACATCATAATATTGAAATCCATTAACAATTCCCTTTTGGTAGGTTTAACACCATTGTATCTATGCCCATGTATCTATCTGAAATGAGATTTTGTACTCTATTTTCTGTTCTGATTTTTTTCTTAATGTGTTACTATATTAACATTTACCATACGAGATTTTAAGATGTTGACTATTTTTAACTAGAAAAATAGCAGTTTCATGTGACATTGTCTACTAGTGAGAAATGTTATTTCCAAGGAAGTTTTAAGACTAGAGTGATGGTTCAGAGCAATGGCTGCTTCTCCAAAGGACCTGAGTTTGATTTCCAGCATTCTCCTGGTGGCTCACAACCCTTTTATAACTCCAGTTCTAGTAGACTGAATGCCCTCTTCTGGCCTCGGAGGGCACTAGGCATGCCCACTGTATACAGACATACATGCAGGGAAAATATCTATACACAAAAAAATAAAATAAAATAAAATAAATCTTTTTGCCTGGTGATGGTGTCACTCACCTTTAATCCCAGCACTCAGGAAGTAGCAACAGGCAGATCTTTGTGGGTTCCAGGACAGCCTGGTCTACAGAGCAAGTTCCAGGACAGCCAGGGCTACAAAGATAAACCCTGTCTCAGAAAACAAACAAACAAACAAAAATCTTTAAAAAATAGTAAAATATATCATTTTTGTCAGTTTCCTTCCCAAAAGACATCTTATTTAATTCTTATAGTTACCCACTCATGAAATTGCTTTGCATAATCCTATTTTTCAGATGAGACACTTGAGGCTCAGGGATTTAAGATGTTTATCTCAGTATCCAATTTATCTGGGAAGGAAATGAAGAGACAATCTAGTATTGGAACTTGCTCTCCCTCGCTCAGGAATGTTATTTTTCAAGAACACACACAGAATCACTTAAACCACAAATATTATTAATATCTTCATAATAACTTATTTTATAGATTTATTTTATTTTTATGCGAATAATCTTAACCAAATGCCTGAAACCTGTGTTATTTCTATGTTCCATTAACTTTAGGGATATTGTGATGAACATGACCTTGAAGAAACAAATTCTTGATCTTTTTGAGCTTAGACAACGTATATGCTGTGTCTTCATCTACTCATGTTTTGCAATGATAGTCTTACCCAATATAAATCTTATATTTTAGCTGATAGAACATTATCTTTTCAAGTATTTCTTTAATTTCAAAGTGCTTTTTTCTATTTTGGAGCAATTTAAATAGAAGATCAATTGCAAGGTATTTGTATAATGCATTTTTTGTGTTTTGATATATTGAACATGCATAATTTTTCATGAGAGACCTGTGTTCAAGTGTCTGATAAACCTACTTCTCCTTTCTATAAGGAAAATTTAAACAAAATCACTGGCTTCAATTCTTCATGAAATTAACCTTCCCTCTAGTGTTGCCTGCAGACATAGAGGGCAATTGTTTCTTTCTTTTATGTTGTTTTGTTCACAAGAGATAATTTCATCATGAAAATGCAGAAATAGACTTCCAGCAATTATATATGAAATATTCCATGAAAAAATTCAACTTATATTATTTATCTAAATGTAAATGGAAAAGCTAATTATCTGAACTGCACCATTCTCACTTCTTTCAGGTGACTTGCTGAGTGGAAAGGACAAGGAGGGGTGAAGCATTTCCTTAGGGTTCGAGAGACCCTTTCTTTGTTCTGAGATCTACAGGGGTTGTATACCAGTAAGCATTCTGAAAACTGTCCTCAAGGGGCACTTATAGGTAGATAAATAGATATAGGGTCTTCATAATATGGTCAAATGTCAATTTTTCATTTCGTTCCCTTTCATTGTTTCTATTTTTTGTTGTTTTATCATAGCCAATAGACTCAGACATGTCTTTCCATCATTGAGCATTTCATCAGACTCTTATTTCTCACTAAGGAAAATTATCTTTGTGATACCTAATTGTTAACTTGACATCTAGCAGGCAAACTTCCTGGCATGCCTGTGAGGAATTGTGTAGATTTAGATTGTTCTCCAAAATTTTTCTATGAGGGACCTTCTTAACTGCATTAGTTGATATGGAAAGGCCTGTCTTAACTGTGGTCTGGACCATTCCCTTAGTGGGAGATCCTGGACTCCATGAAATGGGGAAGGGAAGCTGAGAACCAGTGTGTGGACATTAGTTCATGGCTCTCTGCTCTTTACTCTGGATGTCACAGGGCACATTCTTCCAAACTCCTGATGCTAGAAGTTCCCTCCATGAAGCACTATAGCCTAGAATTGTGAGTCAAGTGAATGCCTTTTCCCATAATTTGCTTCTGTCATGGTATTGTCTCACAGCAACAGAAAAAGAAACCATAACCTTAATGAAAAGGTAGATATTGGTGCTGTAAGTCTTTGTCTCCACACAGAATAGACAAGCAAAAGATAAAAGTACTGCATCAGAGACATACCTGACAAATGACTCTCATCCAAAACACAAAAAAAGCTGTTAGAACTCAGTAATAGGAAAGCAGATCTCTTGAAATAAGGGTGGGGGCAAGAAAAGATAATTTTTCTAAGAGGATGAATATATGGCAAATCAGAATGTGAAAAATGTTCAGGATCATATTCCATGAAGGTATTATAATTAAGCAATAATGATATACAACTAATACTCTCCATACCAACTAGTCTCTAAAATGCAACTAATACCAAATGCTGGCAAGACAGTGGAGCAGTGATAGTTTGTGTTCATCTTTGATGGTGATGCAGAATGGTACAGCAAATTGCAAGGCATTTTGGCAGTTTCTTCCAAGTTAAACATACCCTTATGATAAGATATAGCAGTCATGCTGCCTGGAATTTACCCAGTGAATTCAGAATGTATGCCCACAGTAAAACCTGCTCAAGAATGTGAGTAGCAGTGTTATTTATAGTTGCGAAATTTGGATGCAACCAAGATATCCTTTAGTAGATAAGAGGATAAACAAACTTTAGCATATCCATACACTGGGATAGTGTTCAACTAAAAAGCATTGAGCTATGAAGCCAGAACAGACCTGGAGAAGGTTTAAGTGCATGTTACTAAGCAAAGGAAACCAACCAACCTGAATGGACTGTATAATTCATGATATGACATGTAGCACACAACAAATCGGAGAGAGAGCCACTATTATCATGGGCAGAAGGAACAAAGGAATGTACATCACACAGAGTCTTTCTAAGAGTGAAACAATTCTGCAAGATACCAACACAGTGTGC
Source organism: Peromyscus maniculatus bairdii (assembly GCF_049852395.1). NCBI lineage: Eukaryota > Metazoa > Chordata > Mammalia > Rodentia > Cricetidae > Peromyscus > Peromyscus maniculatus. Next base: position 203,278,072 of record NC_134852.1, on the reverse strand, counting down.
ATACACCTCACTAGACATTTGAAGAAACCTCTACAACATATAACACCAAGAGATAGAAACATACTCTTTAGGTATAGGGGGTAGTGGTATGTCAATGTATGTTCCCCAGTTCGAAAACTACTCCAGGGCAGATGTTGACAGTAGTGAGGTTGAGAGGAGCTACGGGAAATAGATGGGAACTCTGACCCTCTGTTTAGTCTTGCTATGATCCTATAGATGTACTAAAAAATAATAAAGCCTTTGAATAATTATATTTGACGTTCGCAGTGATTTGACTCTGATCAACCATTGGTTTCTTTTTGCTGCTTATTATGTTCCGTTCTGATTGTAAACTTTGCAGAGGAGGATGAAGGATGTATGCAGAGTACAAAGCCTGCCATGTTGAAGCTAAACAGTCTTATCTTTTACATTCTTAATGAGGCAATACTATACTTTCCTACTCTGTTGAACTTCTGAATTAGGACTCATTGGTGGTCATATGTTTAGCACATGTCATCAAGTCGTAACTTGGTCCTTGGCCCAATATTAAAGTGTCCAAAGGAACTTACCCATTTCATTCTTTCTTAAGCTTTAATGTAAGCTTTGTTTGCTGCCTCAGAAAATTGTGTCTACCCAATAAGACTGTCCATTTACAAGTGGCATTTTCAGATTCTTGACCTTTTAATATATTTCTTAGTGTTTCCTCCTTCTGGGATTTGGAAAGTTCAGCAGATCTGAGGGGATTTCTCAACTCAGTATGAGACATAACACACAGGAAAGCAATTTCTTAGATTTCCCTTGTGGGAGTAAGGTGCTCAAATTGTATGAGAAGGGACCCTAGAGATACCTTTCTGGAAACCCAGGTGATGCAAGAAAGAAATAAGCATTGTGTGGGTTGAATTTGTAATGGGTAAGGAATGGGTCTCATCTGACTTACCTGGAAACCAGGTCATAGTAACATTATTATTCACAGAAGGTTCCTGGTTTCTTAGAGTTTCCACTAAGTCCTTATATATTATTTTTATTGAGGCCTCTGCTGTGGTTGAATAGGAGATATCCCCAAAGGCTCAGGTGTTGAAGGTTTAATACTACACTGTTTTCAGAGACAGTTGGGTCACAAATGAGCTCATTTCATGAATCCACTGGTATGTTCAGGGTTGAATGAACTATTAGGGGCACAGACTAAACCTCTGAAAGAATGAGTTAAAATAAATAATTACTCCCTTTAAGTTATCTTTGTTGTTTTAATGTGGCAATGGAAAACTAACTAACATGTGTGCCTGCCAATGCAGCAGAGCAGGGAGACAGATGCTTGCTATAGGGCTTGTACATTGGAGCTCAAAGAAGATCATTGTTAGTTTTTCTTACTCTCAGTGCTGACTGGCTCAAGGAAGGCAGGGAAGGGAAGAGGGCAAGGAGTCAAGGCTGTTTCCTTTCTTCATCATATGGAGCTTTGAAGAAATCTTCCTGTTACATTGATCCAAGTGAGAAGTTGGATATCAACCCTGTATTCCCTCAAATTTAACTCTTGGCTGAGGCAAGTGAAGTGATTTACACCTCAGGGTCTTATTCTTGTAGGAAATCTAACAGGAGAAGCAAACACTGAGTTACCTTCTAGGTAACAGGTCAGCAAGAAAACTGGGCCTGGTGTGTTGCAGCTGGGGAAGTGAGAGCATGGAATACATTCTGCTGGGGTTCTCTCTGGTCTGATACTGAAGATGTCTCAAGGCCCCCTGAAAGAGGGTATGACCAGGTGCTAGGAACAGAGTGCTAAAAATCACCCACTTCATAGAAAGGTACTCAGCCCCTACCCTCTTCTCTCCCTCCTGCCTCCCTGGAGCCAGACAGCATGGGAATGTGAGAAACTCATTAGAATCAAGACCTTACACTCTGTTCATAATGCCTGTGTCAGCCTAACTAGGTTGGGGAATTCAGGAACAGAGAAGGTAGAGTTAAGATGCAAGTCTGATGAATTTAATACAGTCAAATACAGGCTGTTTGTTATTATCTTCAATGGAGCATTTATTTCCTGAATTAAGACAGTCCATGTGATTTAAAGTGACTGTGGGACTATCTATTATGCAAGATTAAACAGAAAGTCAGAGACCTGCCAGAAATTATACACAGAAGCAAGGGAAGATTGCTCCCAAAGAACACACTTTTAAGGAAGACAGAAACAAAGACCATGTTTCAAGCTACCACTCATGCTTGTCCATCACAGTGGTTACAGATGTGGGTGTGAATGCACTGTGGCTTCCTGTAGCTAAGGTTCCCTGTCTGCTTCTGTCTTCCAGTGGTCATGTTCTTTTTCATAACAGGGTCACTGGGAGTAATTATAAGTTGAGTTATTCTCTTTGGGGAAAGCAATCATGTAGCCTTGAAAGAGGGAGGAGAATTTGCTAACTACTCAGAAAACTTTTCTAATATAATGAAAAGTATGTAGGGTGGGAATGTAAAACCATGACAGACACAATTACACCTGAATGCTATATCTTTTAAATCAGATGCCTTTGAGAATGTGCCATGTGAATAGTCTCATAGACATAACAAGACAGAGGAGTTGAGATTGGCTTAAATAAACCAGGAAACCAGGGTGGTTAGTCTCCCTTTCCATGGTCAGCAATTCTGGATCTGTTCAAGAAATGTGTCTTTGTGTTTATGCTCAAGTGTGTGTGTGTGTGTGTGTGTGTGTGTGTGTGTGTGTGTGTGTGTGTGTTGGCTTAGTATGCATGTAGGTGCTTGTGCACACATAGGTACACACACACACACATACATACACACACACACACACACACACACACACACACACACACACACACACACACGAGTTCCTGGTCAAATGTCACTGTAAACCCTATAGACCATACTGAAAGTTAAGAGAGAAAAGTGGACCACTAGTGGCAGCTAAGGGAACAAGGGATGCAGTATTAGGTGTGACTTTTGTTAGCAGTTGGTAAAATGTAGGGAGGAGTGAGGTATAAAAATTTTAAATCCGAAAACTTGAATCTAAATATGTCATACCTACTAAATGAGGTTTTGTAAATATTTTATTTTTCTCCATTGAAAAAGACAAAATATCCCATCAATATCTCTTTGTAAAGACTGTTTAAGTCTCCATCTCCAGATAATGACTCTTCTGCTGAATTACATCATTTGTTTTGTACTTCGTTGACTCCTGTGCTCTTTTACTGACCCCTGAGTGCTCTCTCTCTCTCTCTCTCTCTCTCTCTCTCTCTCTCTCTCTCTCTCTCTCTCTCTCTTTCTCTCTCTCTCGTGTGTATATATGTACCTTTCTTGGATCAGTGCACACATACACACTGATTGATGAGATAATACATGTATATGTATGTAGCAAATGCCCAGGTTTGACCGGGGTTATTCATCTGCCCAGTTTACCCAGTTCTCCAAGGATGTTCAGAAGGAATTGTGGCTATTGATAAGAGTTACCAAGGAAGAAGTTAGCACTGGGTACTGGCCAGTTTGGCTGCAATTCCTAACAGTTGAAGTAAGTACCACTCATAAGAGCTGTCAAGTATTTTTAGATGTTTATTCTGCACATTGGCTGGAAAAATTCCTCTACAAGATTTTGGGACACTTGAGAACATGGTCAAGGCCACCTGCAATCCATTAATCAGCATCAATTAGATTAAGCCATTAAATCCATTGGTTTGTAGCAGACTGTTGGAAGAGGGACAGGTTTGGCTTATAGAAATTATTTCGAATGGCTGGAGACATTTTGTGTTATCATAGTGGGGTGTACTGTACACACTTAGCATGTGGCAACCCAGAAATTCATAGAATAGTACACAGGGTAGCTATACATGAGAAAAACTCTCTGGCCTCTTGATTTAAGAAGCCCCTGTCTTTTCTAACTCTAGTGTTAATACTCTGGGGTGTATGCCAAACCAACAAGATATATGATCTCTGTCTTTAGAAGTTATAGAGACTCGATGTTGAAGAAGACCAGAATAATATGGTCATTAGTTGAAATAATTCCTCTGACATTTATTTATTAAGGAAATACTATATGTCAGGGGCAAGGGAGATGGCTTAGCGGTCAAGAACACTAACTGTTCTTCCAGAAGACCGGGTTCAGTTCCCGGCACCCACATGGAAGCCCAAAATTGTCTGTAACTCCAGTTCCAGGGAATCTGGCACCCTTACACAGACATATGTGCATGCAAAGCAGCATTGCACATAAAATAAAAATAAATAGATCTTTTTAAAAAAGACGAAAAGGACCTACTTTATGTCAAATGCTCTGCAAGGCTTGATGTTGATCATAACTATGACACAATAGATGAGCCCCTTCCCCCAGTAAGCTTAGAGTCTGCTGAGGAGACATTTTAAAAAGGTAAACAAAGACAAAATTCACCTTGTGTTGGAATAATGGCATTTGAAGGCAGGAGTCAGAATTGGCTTGATATAGAATGATGGAAGTCTTTCATGAGATTCTGTGGGAAAAGAACCATCTTTGAAAACAGGGCATTTTAGTTGAGAAATAACTAAGTGAATATTTTGCTTTTTTCTTTCTTCAAAGTATTAATATGTGAAATTTTATGGGAAAGACATCTCAAATGCAGAATATAATCATGTGTTACAAACAGAACTGGATCTTGAATGATGAGCAGGATGCCAGGAAAAACTATAATACTGAAATCAACAACTGTCAACCCATTCACTCCATAATTATGCCTGAGTGTCTTCTGCTGAACACATTTTAGTGAACAAAACCGGAAATGGTTTCAGGTCTAAATATGTTTATATTTTACTAGAAGAGAGTCCACATAAGCAAGAAAAATGAGAAATAATGCAAACGTAAGTACTCAAAGGAACAGATCTGTTCTGTGAACCTATGGTGAGAGAATTCTACCTATACAGATATGACAGGGAAGACTTTCAATAAAGCAGTGCCAAAGTGTATTGTTTGATGTTGTGAAGTAGGGCATACAGAAAAGTGTGAGTTGGACAGGAGCTCAGTAGTAGAGCCCTTACCTAGTGTGTACAAGACCCTGGGTGTGATCCCCAACACAAAAATACACACAGAGACACTCCTCCCAAAAAAGCACCCAGAAATGAAGGTACAAGGAGAGTTCTAGAAAAAGGATTGGCATGTGAGCTAAGAAGCATGACAAGATAGAGAAACTGAAATGACTCTGCCAAGACTAGAGTGGACACAAAGAAGAGTATGTGCAATGAAGCCACATGTGTAGGGAGAAGAGATAGATCCAACTGTAGGGGGGGAGTAAGCTGGGAAGAGGAAAGAGGGGACAAATATTCATGTTGAAAAGCCTAAGGAGAAATATTTTTAAATTAGAGGAGTAAATAAAGAAACATGAGAGGGACAATGAATATATTAGAGTGGTGTTATGGACTAAAATATTTATTTGACTATGTAAAGATGTGATGCATTTGTTTATTTGGCATTTAACTATGTAAAGAAGTGTTGCTGTTTTACCTTGCCTGCCTAAGGTACCTGATTGGTCTAATAAAAAGCTTAACCAATAAATAGTCAGAAGAAGGCTAGACAGGGTGGGCTTGTGGGCAGAGAGAAAAGGTGACCCAGTCAGCCAGCTGGAGGCCAGCCAGCCAGAAACGGAGGAAGCAGGAGAGCAGTATGGACAGTATGGTATGAGATAAATGAGCCTCAGGGCAGCACATAGATGAATAGAAATGGGTTCATTTTAGCTAAAAAAGAGCTAATTATAAACAAGCCTAAGCTAACCCAAGCATTCAAATTTCTCTGTGTCATGTTTTGGGGGCTGGAATCCTAAGAAATGTCCACTACATATGGATCACAATCATCCAGTTCTAGGACACCCAGTTTCTTCTTCTGAACTCCTCAGGCTCCAGGCATGAATATGGTACATAATCATGCATGTAAGCAAAATACTCATGCATATAAAATAAATAAGTTTAATAATTAAAAAATAGAAGTAGAAATAGAGTTTTTTGAGAAAGCTATTCCTGAGAATGAGAGTAGGCTAGTGAGCTGGGAAAATGTGTTTACTCAAAAGCAGTGGGCCAGGCAGCTCAAGGTCCTTTACGGTTGTTGACACAGTTTCCTGTCTGGATAGTGTGGGTTTGTTGTACATGCTGTTTGTTATATGTGGCCCAGATGTGCAAGGGTTTCCAGTCTGTTTTTGTCATACATTTATTCTGGTGCTGTTCTCTCTGGTCCCCACTCCTTTGTGACAAGGGTCTCTCACTAGTCATCCATATACATGCTGAGATAAATGGTTAATATTGTGCTGGCCAATTGATAAGCCTGTGGCAGAGAAAGAGACCCTTACCTAGATTGGTCATTTTTTTTGACTTACATCAAGACTTTTTATTTGTTGATTTAAAAAAAAGCAAAATAAAGGAGAACAGTCACTTTCTTCTCCTGGATCAGAACTGAAATATAATGTAAGAATCTGGAATCATGGTGTTTTCCACTTAGATTCGACATCATTTTTGCCTCCTGTCTACTGAACACAATTCTTCTCAACAGTAACCACAGTGGAAGGAATCAGATAGCCATGATACAGAAATGTGAAGCTGATTTGTAAATACTTCCAACTGTCTTTAATTAATGCTCATCCCTCACCTTGAAGTCTCCCATGAGACTGTCATGGGTTTTTTAAGTGATCATTTGAGATTACAATATAATTATATTATCATTTTCCCCTTTCCTCCCTCCAAATCCTCCTGTGTACCCTGTCTCCCTTGATCTGTTTAAAATTCATGGCCTCTTTTCCTCTTTAATTGTGTGTGTGTGTGTGTGTGTGTGTGTGTGTGTGTGTGTGTGTGTGTGTGTCTACGTGCGCACACGCACCACAAACAGGAGCCCACTTGGGTATTTCTAGATATATAAATGCAACTTTCTCAGTCCATATAATGTTACCTCTATGTATATGTTTTCAGGGCTGACTGGAGACCATTAAAGCCATAATCTATCAAAACGCTGAGCTGTGGAACCTAGTCCCAACTGATACACCTACAACACAACTCCTTCACCTAAAACTCAGGGTTTGAAGTAGAAGAGAGTCCAGTAGTATTAAAAGTGCCAGAGGAGCAAGGAGTTTGCCATGAGGCTGGGTTTCCTGGAAATGCCATCCCATGTATTTTACAGTTGAAGCTACAGTCTGGACATTATAAAGGGCTTATCCAAGGTCATCCTAGATAATGACAGAGCTTGACTGCCATGTGCCCCACTTTATTTCACTGTCCTATTTGGCTCTCTCCTACAACATTTCAAATGTGAAGGCAGTGGTGTGCGGTTTTATTTTACTGCTGGCATCCCAAGTATATCTATTGGTCAAATAGCCCCAGGCCCCTTTACTTAAAGGGGAAAGTTTTTCCTGAGTTTTCACTAGCACATCCTTATAAATCACTCCACTGAAATCTAGAATAGCTTGGATAACGATATGAAACTTAACTAGGAGCTTAGCAGTGCATCACGGCATCCAGCAGTTTTAGTTTATCACTTCCCAGGGGAAGAAAAAAAAACAGCATAAGAAACAAGCTAATAAATTCATTTTTAAACCTAGCACCCTCCTCCCTCTCCCTGGTAAATGTTGTAAATTCTAGCCCTTTATGGTTTGCTTGAGGAAGCAAGCTCAATGTCAGACTGTTTTAATAGCCTTTGATTTACTTTTTAAGTGCTTATTAGAGTGATGAATGACAGTGTTTTAAAGCCAATCACAGTCTTGAGACAGGTGGGAGCTTCATGGCCTTTCTCTCAGGGACTGGGGGTTGTTTAGGTTTGGGGCAGACACACATGCTGAGCAGAAACACACTCTGCATTTCCTTCCTTCTGTGAGTGGCAGGTGGCTCTTTATTTCCCCCTCCTGTCACTTAAAAGAATATGGTGACACAGGACATTTTATAGTCTCCTCTCCTCCAATGCAAGTTCTAGTAGCCACCAGGTGAGTGGGAAATAGAGTGACTGTTCTGGGAGTCTCTCCCACCCTACTTTCAACACATACATGGAGAGAAATCCTCCAGTGTTAAGTCGGGCCTCAAATAAGTATGCAGAGTTCTTTTAGCATGTCTCTAAGTTCTGCTAAAAAGCAAACCAGGTGGTTGCGGTGGTAATTGGCTTGCGTTTGCATTTGTTCACATAATAACTGCCTCACCATGCACAGCACCCAGCAGGGTGAACTCGGAAACGTCTCTCCTCAGCAGACAGAATTAAGTTGCATTTCATCCTGTGCTCATTCAGGAATCCTCAATAGTCAGGCTCACTGAGAGGGATGCAGAGTGGCCTTTTGAGATGTAAATACTATCGCCTGCACATGAAAATCCATGAAGTCAGTTCCTGGGTCTTTACTTACAAGAGTTTTCAATGAAGAATCAGTGGATTTCAGTTCCAGCAGCATTTTTCTTGCCTTTAAATCCAGCCTCAGTGTTCATCAATTTGTTTAATAATGCCTGGAGAGCCTTTGGTCCCTGAACTGAATAATGAACATTTAGAGTGCCCACTGCCTCAAATGCTTTCTCAATGTGTGCTCCCTTCTGTGTGCAAAAGAGAAACTGACAGGGAAAGGCTCCTCTTTCTTCATTGACATGAAGAATTTGTTTAGGAAATGATGCTTGGCCAAAGCAAATATTCTTTAGCACTTTGGTTCTTGAATCTTTATCACCTCTTTATCACTATTATTATTTTTACAGCCCAGTAACAGCACCAGCCCTCCATGTGATTGGTTTTAGAATCCCATATGAAGCTTTTCAAAAACTTAGCAAGGTGGCTACTGCAATCAAAGGCCTGGATTGCAACCTCAGAAAGGATAGCTTATATCTCTTTGTTGTGCAACCAGGTGGAGAACTCCAAGCATATTATATTGCCAAAAGAAAATGATTTTGCCGTTCTCTAATTAATGCAATCTCTTAGAAAGCTGTGGTGCCACACTTTTGTGTTCTTATATGCTCTGGGGGAGCCTGTTGAAATGCAAATTCTCTGGTCAATAGGAGCTCTGATTCCCGAGGTTGGGGTAAAGATCAGGAAGCTACATTTTAACCAGATCTTCCTGTGCAAAAAATAGAAGGGCCATCTCATAAGAAAGAGCTGTGCGGGCACCCTGTCAGGGCTTGCTGCCATTGCTTTGTTTCTTGTTGAGTTGCTCTGATTTAAGGGAATTGGTCAAATTAAGCGTACTGATTGTATTTTATTCTCAAGTCTCTCTGTGTTCAGGAGGTGTAGTCTGCCTGTCAGGCAGGGTTCACCTAAAACAGGCAGAAAACTCCCAAGGCATTATTATATTTCTAAAAGGATTCCATGAGGTCTCAAACAAGCTCTGCATTTGAGAAGCTTTTAATGTAACTTGACACCCCCACTTTACCACCACCAGGAGATCTAATTAAATTGGTTTGAGATGACCCCAGATTGGCACCTTTTAACATTTCTCCATGTGAGTGTGATACACAACAACGGTTGAGAGCCACTGGGATAAGAATTGTGCAAAGCCACAGGATTCTCAGCCTGGCTGTGAAATGTCAAGTAATGTGCTGGGTTGAAACCACAGGGACTGGAAGAGCTGAGTCTCTCAGGTGTTCTGTCTGCTGTGACCACACAGCCCCAAACTGATCTCAGGAGTGCAGTTTCCTAGCACTGATGGTAGGAGAGGAAATCGAGGTTTTATGGTCGCCCTGCCTTAGTTAGAGTTCCTATTGTTCTACTGTCTATTGCTGTTATAAAATACTAAAATACCCTGACCAAAAGCAACTTAGCAGGGTACGAATTTATTTAATCTTTCTCATTCATATCAAAAAAGGAGCAGTCAGGACAGGTACTCAAGGCAAGAACTTCTAGTCATGCACTGAAGGAGAGGCCATGTTGGGACTCTTCTTTTTCTTTTTTTAGTTTCTCAAGACAGGGTCACTCTCTGTGTAACTGCCATGGCTGTCCTGAAACTTGCTTTGAGGGACTCTTCTTAATGGCTTTGCTCTGTCTGCTTTCTTCCAACTTAGGACTCACTTGCCCTGAATTGGTATCACCCAACAGTTGCTCCCCTTTACAGTAAAAACACAGTTCTCACTTTAAAGGGATTAAAAGTTTATCCTGGGGCAATTTTGAGTGCATATGTAGACTAGGGAGAGAGATTTGGTTTACCCCAAATTCCGAGTTCTACTGATGTAGAAGCAGATTTGTGAAGTCTTAGAGTTTATAGAAAGAAAGAAAGTCGTAAATCACGGCAAATTTAAAGTACACTGGTGAAAACATCAGGGAAGAATGTATAGTATGATGGAGAAAGCACTCTTATAGGCCTCCAGTGGCATGCCATGGTATTCATAGCATTTAGGCTTGAGGAAGCTACTGGTCTGCTAGGTTAATAGATTCCAAAAGTTTTTATTTTAATCTTACAGGATGCTAGCTCACACACAGAAGTGGGCAAGGAATGGTTATTCTAGGGACTAAATCTAGCCCTAGGTAAGGTTATTAGCCTCTGGACCTGCAACATTCCAACCTCCCTACACCTCTGCAATTCTAATCCACCTACAGCTTCTTTCTAGGAATTTTCATCCACATTATCGTGATCTGTGTAAAAGCTATGCACCACACCAAATGAATGTAAGTGATTTTAACTACTGAAAAACATCAAGAATATATATGTATATATATATATTCAGAACCGGAGCAATATTTCCAAGTTGTCTCTCCAAAACTAGTTCATTTTTGTATTATAAATATCAAAATACATATTTTTAAAAGTTACTGCTACTTTCTAATGCACATTAAACAATTTTGTCATATCAACACATTAACCACATGTTAATACTAAGAGGTCAAGGTTATTATCTTAAAGTCAAACAAAGAAAACCACAGTACATAATTGATTTAAAGAGGAAAATAGATAGCACATGGTATGGTCCAGAGTCATGTTGTGGACCCTGGTGGTGACACACAATGGCCAGAGCTGGGAGAGTGCAGCTCCAGTCAGATATGTGTGCCCGTGTGTGCATGCATGTGTGTGCATGTGCATGCTTTTATACGAGACGTAATAGTTTGATAACAGTAATAGTTTATATTAATGGAAAAAAACTGAACTCCAGCTAGTTTGACCTTCCAAAGCAGACAATTACATTATCAGATATCATTGGTGGTATTTTTTCTAGTACACATTTCTTAGCTTCTGATGAGACAGATCTTCTGTGTGACCCTGTGTATCTCAGGGGAACACTTAAGGGGGTTGAGTCTGTACCAGTTAAAGGTGAGTACCTTCCCTGTGTCTTCTTTTAAGCTTCCCCATAATTTACTACTGTTGTTACCCTTATTATGTATTCTAGCCATGTGCTATCTATCTGGAGTCTGTATATTTCTATCATCTATCTATTGTCTATCTACCATCTATCTAGCTTCATTACCTATCATATGTCACCTGTGTAAATGAAGACACCAAGACAAAGATGTGTTGAATTGCTTACCTGAATTTCACAGTATGAGAAAATTGTGTTTCATGTATCCAGAGCTCAATTCTCTATTTCTTACCTTAAGCTCAACCACATTAGAAGCTGTTTACATTTGCATACATGCCAGAGTGAGATATGGGCTTAGAGATAGGAGCCGCAGAACACAAAATATTTCTGATTTATATGTATTTGTGTGTGTGTGTGTGTGTGTGTGTGTGTGTGTGTGTGTGTATGTGTGTAGAAGTTGTTCTGCTCTGCTAAAGCAAAGAGGTATTGCTGAAAAAAAGATACCCTAAAGTAGGAAGGAGTAATTAAAAATTGCTAGAGAACTTTAACAGTCACTATTCCTGCAATGATTGACAACCTCAACTCCTCTTCAGTGTGATGGCTTCTAGAGACTCAGCCCTCTCCCCATGTCAGTAACTACATGCAAAATACCTAGAAAAAAATTGTGTCAATATGTTTTATTTGGTATTGTATAGGCATATACCCTGTGGTTTTATTTATGCACACACACACACACACACATATATATAATATATTATATATGTATATATATGGTACATACACATATGCAGATATGTGGGTGTATAGAGATATATCAAGGACTCAATAGAAGATGATAGCTAAGGGAAGTGGTTTGTAAAGAACTTTATATAAATCACATTGGAGATGGAAGTAATTTTTAGGATTAAGATATTCTGATAATACACAAAAAACTTCAGAAGTACGTGGGCTAAAGAAAATTTAAAGTTATCAACTTGGATAAAAGCACACGTTACCACTCCACACAGTAATTCATAGTAACCAAAAAGAACATATGCAAATGCTATTTGTCAGAGGTAAAGTGGGAGAATGACTATATGGATTTCAGAAAGGAATCACTCTCTACCTATCATCTATCTATCTATCTATCTATCTATCTATCTATCTATCTATCATCTATCTATCTATCTATCTATCTATCTATCTATCTATCTATCTATCTATCTATCTATCATCTATCTATCCATCTCACTGTTTCTCACTCTCATACACATATCTGCACACACAAACACACAAACACACATACTATGAACATTTCCCTGTTGTACTTTCTGTTTCGGGGAATATTGCCTTGATTTCATTTGTAGTCCCCTTGTGCCCTATGGCTACAGCCAATTTGCAAGGGGAGGTCGGTGAGTTGTCAAAAGGAAATGCATCCTTTTCAGACCAGTGAAATCAACAAGGCTCCTCAGCAAGAGAGAGATGGATTGAGGGCAAGTGAGGCATACAGTCAGCCAGCATAAAATTACATGAGGTCCTTAAGGAATATGGATTCTGCAGCCTTCCAAGAAGCTGTACCATAACCTTCTTCTCATTGAACAAGGGGCTAAAACACTGCTGTCAGGAAGGAGGGTGGTGCAAAGCTCAAGCCACTGCCTCCCTGCTGACTGTTGCATAGGTAGCAGGAATGCACATCTTGAGGAAATTGTGATCACAGAAATAGTGGTGCATATCTTCTAGAGTATCTAAAGGAGTGAAGAAACAGGACAACACAAGACCATGAAGATCTAAATTAGAATAAGTGGTATTTAAAGACAGTTGGGGGAACTGAAATTGAGAGCAGAGTTACACTTCCCAGGGAAGATTTTAGTGTTGTCCCTAGAACTGGATAGTTTTTGAAGTCATAAATGGACACAGATCTGTAGGCAAAGCAGACCAGGGCAGCCCACACACCTAAGATTGCTTCCACTGCCAAGAAAAGCAGATCTCTTATGAAATCCTTATGCACCCCTGTTCTGGGGAGCTATGTTTAAGGGCTCAGGAGAAATGAACAATGTGGACAGAAGACTCTGTTGCAAATACATCCAGCTTAGACCTTGAAGGGACACATTCTTACAATTAGTGGACTTCCTTAGCTATGCAATCAAGACAGAAACACTCTAGGAGTCTAAATCCATAGAGGAGACACAACTAACCATTGGAATGAAAGATAGTACAGCATAAGATTCTAGGAAACCCTCAGTGTTTATAGTCAAGTCAAAGTACACTAGCTGAAGGTTGGGCATCTATATTTTTACAAGTGTATATTCATGACACTATTAATGTGACAGGTGATGCAAACACCTACCTAATATTTAAGACATATTCCAGACTAGTGGGAATTAGGAAAAAAAAAACCTGCATGTACTCACAAATCATAATTCATGGAGCCATCTGACAACATTAGGGTAAAATGAAAATACTTAGGTGTGGAGTATATGAGCTCCAACATAGACACGGTGTGAATATGGAGATACAAATATATAAGGAGACATATAAGGCATATTCTATCAGTATCATATATTCCTTATCTCTACCAAAAGACTTTTTCCCATAGTAAATATTTAAGAGTATTCAAGGTAACATATGATGGATGTATAATCATGAGGAATATTCTTAAGACTTCAAAAGAGACAGTGGTATTTGGCTATTCATGATACTTTCCTAGGAAATTTAGAATTATAGTTATGCTTTCAATAGTATTAGAGTCTCTGTTTGTGTGACATCATTTTTATTTAAATCTTGCGCATGAATACTCATTGTGTTACGAAAATAAGATACTATTATTTTACTGGTGATTGCCTAACATTTAGTTTGTAAATATTAGTAAGTGAAAGTCTATAAAATCTACTGTAATGCTAGTACAGTAATATGATAACCATTGATATACATACACACACACACACACACACGCATATTTACACACCACACTCTGAATACACACACAGACACCCCACACATGATTCTCACACACACAAACACTCCCATTCACACCACATACGCACACACACACACACACAGAGAGAGAGAGAGAGAGAGAGAGAGAGAGAGAGAGAGAGAGAGAGAGAGAGAGAGAGAGAGAGAATATGAGTGTAGGTGTATGGGCATCTAGAGACCAGAGGAAAACCTCAAGGGTCATTTTTTAGGGAGTATCATCAATCTTGTCTTTGGAAGCAGAGTCTCTCATAGGTTTGGAGCTTACCCCAGTGGTCTAGGATTACAGGCCAGCAAGCTCTAGGGATCCTCATGTCTCTGCCTCCCCAGGGATGCACTTGTAACTAGATTTCACCAATGCTAAACTTTTTATGTGACTACTGAGGATCAAACCCAGGTCCTCATAGGACTACAGCAAGCAATTATAGACTAAGCTGTCACCTGAGCCTCTATAGCTGCATATTTTTCTTATTTTCTACATGTGTCCATGAATAGATATCTATTTTTGATAATGTATTTGAGCGGTAGTATGTAATACTTAGGTTTGCATGTTAATCAAAATCAATTTACACCATTATTTTAACATGGTGATGGTCACTTAGTGTAAATGTCATGCAATAGTAGTCGATTCCTTCACTATTGAGCATTACATGAATGTTAGTGTTATGCAGTGCTGTGAAAGGAGGGTAAAATAGCAGTAAGAATATCTTAAAAAGTCACAAGAAATCATACTAATAACTACTTACCTAAAAACAAGACCCTATAACATCTATAAGTCTGTATATAACTATGCATATATGCTTTAAATGAAAATGTCCTATCTAGGTGGACAATGCTCCTTCCAAGAACCAAAGACTGCTCAACCAAAGCCCTAATGCCTGGTGTGAGAAGCCCTCTTCTGAGTTGATGGTTAGGGTCATCTATGAGCTAGATTATTGCTATAGCCCTTGATTACTCGCTCCCCCCTCCCCCGCCTGCCCATAGGTGGAAGGTAAATCCCTACTGCTTAAGACACCATCCACATTAAACATAGGGCCTAGAGTCCCTTGCGCTCAAACTGACCTGAATGCCTCCTCCATGAGGACTACCTTTTATGTTACCAGAACGTATGATGTATGCTTCCAAAGTGGGGAATCAACTAACAGTTCTACCCAGCTGTGAAACATGTGAACAACTATCCAACCAGCATTTCTCAATAACCCTAAGGGTTCAATAATGGAACAAATAGTAACTAAGCTCTCTGATGGGACTTAAGACCTACTTATCAAGAGGGAAATTACGGCTGGTGCTGGAAATCTTTCAGCTATCCAGGGCTAATGAAGTCATGGATCTTGGAGAAGAACTTACAACTGCCACTTTATTAAATTAGCACAATCCCTAACTACATTCTAAATATTTGCCCTTATACCCAAAAATGAGTGCATTTCTCACCCCTCATCAAATAAACTTATCTTTTCAGCAGTTGGAGATGATTACAGAAAATTACAACCAATCAAAATTGAGAGTTGTGAAGCACAATGCCAAAAGCTATAAAACTTTACTATAAAACACCTCTGCACCTAAGGCTCAGGTATCATTGCTGAAGAGGGGGTGGAAAGAACTCCATCCTTGTTAAGAGTCAGAGTATCAGGGAGTTTACTGAGAGTATGTGTCTCTTAGTAATGTCAGAAGCTGCACCCATACAGTCTTAGCAATACAACTGCCTATGGAACAAGGGCCAGGACAATGGACTTGCAAAATGGATGGTGGTAGCAACGCTACACCAAGTTCCACAAGGAACTAAAGAATACTGAGAGTGGGATCAATAGTCTCCCCCAAAGAAGAGCATACCAATTGGCTCTCTGATACCAAATGATCATCCCAGAAAAAATACATACATGTAACATACAGAGTGAGAAGGTTATATATTCCTAAATATAAATGCATGCAACAATAATCCATGAAAGAAGAGGCCATTAATTTGAACAAGAACAAGGAAGGGTAAATGGGAGGGTTTGGAGGGAGGAAAGGGAAGGAAGAAATGATGTAATTATATTAAAACTCTAAAATAAAACAAAAAAAATCTATAAAAAAATAAAACAAGGCCACTGCTGGGAAATATTGAAAACATTTTGTAAAGACTCAAACCAAATTTTCTGCATGGATGTGCTCCAGATAGTTGGTCTACACACAAATGTGGCAAGATACTCAAATGCCTATTGCCACACACTTCACAGCTTCTGTTGATATCATGCATTTTATTCTTGTCAGTCTCTTAGCTTGGAGAAATAAGGTAATGATCTGTTGTAATTATTTAAGAAACAATGAAATGACTTTTAAGTGGGTCTGACTGGCAGAATTTTAAGGTGTTCTTCTGAAGACCAATCCTTTCATATTATGTAAAGGTAGTCCCTTGGCATACCCTCAACTGCCCACTCAGCCCCGTCCCCAGTTGTCTGTTAGACATAGATACTCCTATTACATATACATTAGAGATATTTTAGGATCCAAGGAGTCTTGTGTTTGTATTTTAACCAATAGTCACCTGTTACTGTAACATACAGATGTTGTATGAGCTAGATAGTGCTTCCCTCATAAGAGGATAGAGATTGAGTTAGTTATTATCTCAGACATAGTACAAAGAATTGATCATTGGTCTTAGGAGAGCCTGACAGTAAATTGTGAGATTGTTTTTTAAAGCATTTTAGAGCCTTCTAGTGAAAATACATAGTCTTTCAGTGGTTGATAGTAGAGTTAGCAGACATCTGATATAATTCATCCTTCTAGAGGACACACACGTGCACACATATTTCCAACAAATGTATTACAGAAGAAGAAAGAAACTCAGAGAAGTCAGACTACCACCACCTTGTTTGTATATGTACTCCTCTCTCTCAGAGAAATGGCCTTTTTAATGTAGCGTGAACTGGGATGAAAACGTCACATTACATTCCTGTGCATCTGTTTATTCTTTTATAAACTATTTAAGTGACTAACCAAATACATGATAACCTTATAGCTTTTTATCAGGGAAGAAATAAGAAGAAAGGAAATAATTTTGTTATATTTTATAATCTGGTTCTATAATTTTGATAAAATTTAATTTCTTCCTTTAAACATGGACCAATTATTTTTTTCATTTTGATATCTATTTGATTAGGACAGTATTTATTTCCCCTAGATTTTAAAATGCATTAACATTAAAGAATGTAATTTATTTTTTTTAAAGTTATATATTTATATTTTAGTTATTGTTTTATTAATAAATTTCTCAGAACCACATTCTAATTATTATTGCTAATTACTAATTGTGCTTCTCTTAGAAATAACTCAGGTTTACTGAGTATTTTAATGTTTCTCTATTTCTTCTCAACGTCCATTTTTTTCTGCCTCTGTTGTCATTTACTTTTTTCTGGTTTTGTTAGGACTATAATTATCTTTCTACTTTTCAAAATTTATCATTTTATAAACTTGCATTTTACTTAGGAAAGTGTTTGAAATTAAATATTTGTTTTATCTACAGAGTGGATTTGTGGTGTCTTCCATGTTTAGGTGAAGAGGATCCCGTTTTCATTATTTTCAAATTAATCTGTGATTATAGTTTTTATTTCTCATGTAGTCAATGCTGTTCTTTGGAGAGTGGTTTTGCCTTATCATCTTTAAAAACTCATCTAGTTGTTTAATTCTGCTTCTTGAAGCCAGTGTTAGTCCCGCCAGTTGAGAATAAGACCACTACCACAGTTTAAAGACAATTTTGAAGCAAGCTTTGATTAAATACTGGCCAAGTAAACAGACTCTGGCCAGGTCCGTACCCAGTTTCCCGGGAAACGGTTCAGAATCAAGTATAGCAAGGGCTTAAGGAGGGAAACCCATAATTCATTGTACTTACCATCAGGTCCAATCAGGGGCAAGCATATATCCTGACATATTTCCTGCCTAAGTACCTCCAGCCCACATGTGATCAATCATATCCAGTGCAGATGGGTCAAGCAAATTTGTTTAGGGGACTGAAAAAAAATGTGGTTTGTTATCTTCCATAAACAATAGCCTCCAGCATTTCAGAAACCATCTGTTCTTGAGCAAGAGACTTGCAGATCAGAGACATTTTGTGTCATGGATCTCTGTGGCATAGTAATGAAAACTTAAAGTGTAACATTGCCTCTCACATTAGCAAGCCTAGTTCTTGAAAGAGAGGGTTCAGCCCTTCCCTTGTTCTGTTATCAGATGTCTCAACCCAGATTGTTCAGCAGAAGCCAGTTAACCAGGCTCTTCTTATGGAATAGGGAGGTAGGAATTTTCCAAACTTGACATAGTTGAACTAGAATCCTATCCATGACTGTGGGCCATCCCATGGTTCATAAACTGTCCTTGGAAGAATGTGCTATATTTTAAGTTCTTGTTTAAGTGACAAGCTACCTCTGCCCAAGGCTCATGAGCCTCGTTCTACTCTTTGTCATCTCCAGAGGAATTTGGGCAGATTCCTCTTACTTGTCATTTTACCTTTTCCTTGTACTGATGCATTAATATGTTAATGTGTTCTTTGTTATTGTAGAATAAAAAAAAACCCTTGCACATTTTTATGTATTTTTGTATGGAACTGGCCATATACCATTGAAGTATTAAGTACTAATGAGGCTGCTGAGAAAATGTTAAAATCAAGCATATATTTAAAAAATTTGACAAACTCTTTGCCTAATTATGAGACTGGTGGGAGTATTGAAAATTGTGTCTTTATTGGATGAAGGATTTCACTGGCAGAAAAAAAAAAACATAAAACAAAAACCAAAACAAAACAAACAAAAAACCACTGAAAGTACTCTGGAGAGAAATGTGAAGAAAGCTGGATTGACCCATGATTCCAGTAGCAATAGCGTGATAGTAAACAATGTTGTTAACTTCTCTGCTTCATCTGTGATCACAAGGAAACTGTATTTCTAGAACAAAGTTCCCTGATGTTCAGGTCTCTAGAATTGAGGATGGAAGGAGATGGATGATGGAGAAGGAGTTATCACAAGGTGAGTGATGGGAACAACACAACCCATCACTCGTTTGAGAGAGACAACAATACACCGACCAGAAACCACCCAGCCCCATGCACATCCACGCACATCACCAGGCTTGTGATGATCTACAGTCCATTATCAAAGACAAAATTCAACAAAATAAGGAAGGAAATTTCACAAGCCAAGGTGAGATCTCACATCTGATTTCTGTTCCCACCGATAATGTTTTTGTTAGTTATGTGGTTTAAAGGTGATTAAAATACATTTGGCTTCCTTATTGCTTTCCTTCAAATTTTTCACTTTTTCTTCTTACTGAGATAGTCCTGCTGAGTCAGTTTTATCTTCCCAAACAAACCGTATCCATGCATTTACAACATTCTGGGCAGAACTGTTCAAAGGACCACAGGGTAGGGAAGCGCTGTAAAGCCGAGTCACAGCAGGACTGCCCTGGACTGTAGTGTTCTATTTTGTAACATGTAATCTGCAGCAACTCTTAGAGATGACAAAGGGCAGCTGGCACCCACAGTGTACCTCATTCTTTTCAATTCAGGAAGGCGGTTCATGACCAGAAACATGGTGCCATCTTCTCCACTGTGTGCGTGTCAGTTACGCCGTAACCGAAACCACAAAACAAATACTTTTGTGTTCCTTCATAAAGTCCTAGGTTTAGCACATACTCATCAACCACACCTTTCCCAAGTTTCCTATGAAATTGGAGACTTTGAAATGGAAAGACAGAGGCGGCATGGTCCATACGACTTTAGAGGATGAATTGGGCAATTCGTTGAGGATGAATACTGCGCACACATTTTTGCTTATCTTACCTCCTAGTATCTGTTTTTTTTTTCTTTAATTTATGCCTAGGATCTATGTAGCCATAAACACTTATATTTTTACCTCATTGGCATAGTTAACACATAATTTAAAATAGGTTTGCATAACCATAGAATGTGAACATATGTAGCAGACAGTGTGGAAATTTCAAAATGTAAATAATAAAACAAGTTATGCATAAAGCTATCATCAATTATAATCACTGATCACTTTCTGTATCTTTTTTGTCCTTTCTTAAATTATTGATACAGTTGATACATGTATTATATATCATATATCTTTTAGTACTTGGTGTATTCTTACCTCATGGGATATTATAGTTTTCAGAATCTCAAGCCTCAAAGTTTACTTTAATTATTTTAATTAATGGCTAAATTTCTTATCTTAACGGACTTCTAGGTAACTTCTTTTTAATTGGTTATAATAATTAATATTGGGGTTATTTTCAGCATACGATTTTGTTTATATACAAATATATGTGTGTGTGAGTGAGTTATACCCTTTACTCACTTCATAGGGGGAAGTGCTAGATTAGAGTTTAAAGTTTAGTCACTTACTTTGTACTTAATATACAATAATAAAGTTTTATAAAAGATTATGAGGAAAAATTAGGATCTGAGCTAAGTCATCAATTATAAAATGTCAAATAATTTTCAGATAAATTTCCTGCCAATTTATACTCCCATTCATATTATACCTAGGTACTTGATTTACTAGGGTTCTAGAGCATCATAACTTAATCTATGTTAATACTGTGATAGCCATAAAATCTTATTCTTAGCACTAGTGTATCTTGTGAAGTTGTTCACTTTAATATGCTCTGTCTTTCATTTTCTGCATAATTTTCTTCCTTTTGCATATCTTACCCTCTCTCACTTATGTGAAATACATGAGAAGGAGTGGAATTTTGTTTGATGTATTATTTAGGGCTGTTTTCTGAATGCTATCACAGAATAACAATGATCCTTGTGGTCAGCAGGCTGGCAGCACTGCACGTGTGCCCCCATGGGTGAGCGAGCTCATATTTCCTCAGGGAGAAACTTATTTGAAGTCTGACAGAGCTGACTTTGGAACCAAAGGTTCTATCCAGAGCTGATAGGAGAGCTTCATCATCGCCAATGTTAAGAATTAAATGTGTAGGGAAAGAGGAAAACAGAACCTAACATGTGTCCAGTTTTTGATAGATTATCTTTTCAGTTTCCTACTCTAAAATGATAGAATTGAACTCAACTGTCCCTTAGTTTCCTTATCTGTGTGATAAAGAAAAGTTCCTACTTCATAGAGCTATATAAAATGAGTATTTCTAGACAATGTCTTAGTTTGAATTTCCCTAGGAAGAAAGCAGGGTAGGATTCTGGTTGAATGTGTTATTTGGAGATGATCCCTGGAAACAAACTTTGGAGAATGAGAAAGTTAGGCAGGATGTCAGTTAGTTAGGAAGTTAGTTAGAATGTCAGTTAGTTTGGAAGTTAGGAAGAATGTCAGATAGTCAGGAAGTTAGTTAGAATGCCAGTTAGTTAAGAAATTAGTTAGAATGCCAGTTAGTCAGGAAGTTAGAATGTCGGTTAGGTAGGAAGTTAGTTAGAATGCCAGTCTAACAAAGGGCAAGTTCAGAGCTGGTTGTTACTGAAGACAAGTCAGTGCTTTTAATCATGGAGCTATCTCTTCTGCCCTAGAATCGATTCTTAATGTGGCTATGCTATACAGTCTTTAAATTCACATTTTTCTCCTTATTTATGATTGCTAATTTCTTATTACTTGCTGATATTTTATACAAAGGAAATGATGTTATACAAAAATAAGTTCGAGAGAGATTCTATTTTTGATATCAAAATTGTTTGTAAAGTGGTGGCAGCAACTGGCAGCATTGTCATATTGGCTTAGGAATTGCCAATGAACAAAAGTATAGTGGTCATTCAAGATGTTTTGTTGGGTTTTGAGAGATGGCTCAGTGCTTAAGAGCTCTGGCTTTTTTTGTAGAGGATCACGGTTAATACCCAGCACACACATGGTAACTGACAACCATCCTTCACTTCAGTTTTAGGGGATCCAGAAATCTTCTCTGGCCTCCACAGACATGGTACACTCACATAATACCCATATATACATTCAGCCAAATCACTTATTCAAACAAAATGAAAACAATGGATACATCTTTTTAAAAAATGCCAGAGCCTTACTGATGAGGAGCACAGTAGTTGGCCATTGGAAGTTGACAATGA
The DNA here is from genome assembly GCF_049852395.1 of Peromyscus maniculatus bairdii. Lineage (NCBI taxonomy): Eukaryota > Metazoa > Chordata > Mammalia > Rodentia > Cricetidae > Peromyscus > Peromyscus maniculatus. The sequence goes on along the minus strand of NC_134852.1, from coordinate 203,255,925 downwards.
CCAATGAGAGCAAATATCAAAGATGTTCTTCTTAAAATGACATGAGAAGGAACATTTGAAACAAATTGGAAAAGTGAAAAATTTCAATGAATGTGTGTCTCATGAGCTTACAAGAAAAATAGTAATTTTCCCTCTCTTCTATTACTCTATACAACTTACTTTTTGGGCTTGGGGATTTAGCTCAGTGGTAAAGCACTTGCCTAGCAAGAGCAAGGTCCTGGGTTCAGTCCTCAGTGCCGGGAAAATAAAAGACAAAAATAACAACTCACTTCTTTTTATTTTTTATTATAAAAGAATTATTTTATTATATAACTTTTTTAAACTTATGTGTATGTGTGTGGGTGGATGTGTGAATGCCACATGTGTGTGAATGCCTGTGGATGCCAGAAGAGGGTGTCAGATCATTTAGAGTTATAGGCAGGTGTGGGTACTGTTCATGGGTGCTGGGAGCTAAACTTGGATCCTCTGGAAGAGCAGTATGCATTTTAACCTCTAAGCCATTTCTCTAGGCCCAAGCAAATCATTGCTTTATCAGACTGAGACATGATGAAAAAGTCCAGCTCAATAATTAGTCTCAGAAGAATCTCCCAAGTACTTCCCAAAATCAAACTTGCACCAGGAAGAGGTGGGGTGGGAGGCATGGTAACTGTTCGATCTGATCCACTACAGTTGTCAGAATCCTATCAAAATCTTCATGCCTGAGAAGTATGCTCAGAAAATAGATGAGCTACAACAAAAACTGTAATGCTTGCAGCTATCCCAGGTCAAAAAAGGAAGCAACTTTCTCCATGTTAACACCCAACCACACATCACACAACCAGTGCTTCACAACTTGAGTTAATCACACTGAGAAGTTTTGCCTAAATCATCATATTTACCAACTGACTGCTACCTCTTTAAGTATCTTGATAAGCATTTTTGGAGGTGGGGTGGGGCAGGGAAAACACTTTCACAACTAACAGATAAGAAAATCCTTTTCAAGAGTCCATTATATCTGAAGCACAGATTTCCATGCTATAGGAAAAAAACAAACTTACGTCTTGTTGGTAAAAATGTATTGATTCTAAGAGTTCTTGATTAGTAAAGATATGAAGCTAGTCTTAATGATCTAAAATTCAGTCTCAGACTTCAATTACTTTTGCCCCTCTGTAATAATATATGATGGAAAGTCTTCCTTGAAAGAGTTGATGTGCTGTTGAATGACTTCACAAATGCTGTTTGTAAGATACTCTGTCAAAATGCCAAGAGAAAGTATGGAAGACAGTTCAGAGGCCAATGTAGAAGGTACTGTAAAGTCGTGTCATCTGTTGACGCAGAGAATGCTAAACAGAACCACACCTTTCTTTCAGAAGGACCTTAGGATGAGTTCTCATCACTTGTAGAGGTTGTTGTGAGCAATGAACAACGCCCAGAATAAGAATCAATCTGCCTGGTGTCATCTAAAAGTAATCTACATGTAAAGTAAGGAGACATTAGGTAAAAATCTTGCTCTACTATCACAAGCGGAGTTATGACCAGACAGCAGGTCCCTGTGCCTGTGAGTTGGGAGCAGAATAACAGTGAATTTGGCTTTAAGAAAAGGCAAGGTTAATAACAAAAGGCCCTGATGCATGATTTAGAGCAGGACAAAAAAAAGTATCAGAATTGACAACTGAAATCAGCAGCTATTGCTTTGGGAATAAATAAGAACGAAAAGACAGAAAAAAAAAAAGAGGAATGATGTCATCGGGCTGGCAGCCCTGTGTGTCTTCCACTCCCCCACAAGTCTGGCTCTGACTCCTGTCAGCTGTACCACCCACATCTTCTCAGCAATGTAACCTAGATTTGCACCCACTTAGGCACCCCTTCCTCCCCCATAACAATGTGTCTTTTAATCAATGATGATGCCCATGTGTTTGGCACTCTAAGGGCTGTTTCCTGTGCAGAGTGGAGGTGATGGTTGCAGTGGCTTTCCTTTTAGGATATAGAGATGATAAATGTGGATAGTTACCCTATTTCCAATCTACCTGTGAAACGTCTTCATAAGGAAATACACACACAGGTGCACACACTAGTTCACACTTATCAGAAGGACAGAAATCCTGCAGAAGCACTTGGCTGTCAGACATGTAATTAGGTAGGAGGATGATTAGCGGGCTCAGTACTGTAGGTGGGTTTATTTTAATAGTGTTTGGGACATCTTTGGGAAGAACAGAAGATGATTAGCATGGCTGTACAGAAATCTACACACAAAATGACAAGAATTCAAGTAGAAACAGGAGATATTCCTAAAAAACCTTTGCAAAGACAAGCAATGGAACAAGAGGATTTCTCATTGCTCTGGGGACCTGGTTGCAGCGCCAGGCATCAGGCTTTTGAAAGGTTGTGCAAATAAACATTGTCAGGTAATGCTTTCTGCTTGAAAGCAACAGCAACCAACTGGCTAATTAAATTGAACGGGAACTCCCTTTGCAAAGGATATCCAGTGTTCACAGAAACAACAAAAATGGGATCTCATCTTAAAAAACCACTAGTGGCAAAAACTGGAGTTAGAGGGTTAGGAAACAGTAATGCCCGCAGAAATTGATTAACAGTCTTACTGGCAGTGTGCCCAAACTCCAGCAGTCTGTTCCATTCTTATGTTTACAACGTAGAGGTAAAAGCTTCCCTGGGCTAATGTGTCCCATTGGCCAACCTGTGGTTCCAGGTTTAAGCTGTGGCTTTGAAGAATAGAAGGAAAGTTTATTGACTCATTGGCTGGCTGACCTTCCACAGTTCCTTTTGTTTTTTTGGGTTTTTTTTTGGGGGGGGCGGGGGAACAGAGCCTCTCTCTTTAGATGTGGCTGTGCTGGAACTCACTATGTAGACCAGGCCAGCCTCAAATTCACAGAGCTCCTCCTGACCCAGGCTCTGGAGTGCTGGATTAAAGGTGTGGGTCATCATGACTGGCCAGAAAGCTCTTTTTAAATTACCCAATCTTATACATTTTGTTCTTAGAAAGAGATAATTTTCTGAGAAACATTTGGATATTGAAGGGAAGAATTGATTTTGAGTTGTTCCTGTGTGTGTGCATACACACACATACACATACACTTCCATTTGGTAAATGGTATAAGGCCATTATAATAAACTCAACCAGAAGCTAATTTTTGAATGGTAGTATTATAAAATACTAAGATTTAGGTCAAAGAAGAGTGAACATAAGTGCTACATCTCTTTTTCTGTAGGATATACTTAAGAACACAATGAAACATAAGGTACGGCTGTGAATGTAATTGGAAGCTGATCATAGACAGCTACCTCCCCTCTGATCTGCAGGCATTTATGTGTTCAGAAACATAAGTAAAACTGCATTTGTAACATGGGCCATGGAAGTAGTGTGGGCAGTATACAAAATGACCTTAATGTTACTTTGAGTTGGTTTGATTCCATGAACTCTAAGGACTGTGGCCCAGCTACAATATGTAAATGTCATCAGTCTCTTCTGGTTAGTGCTTTAGAGCAAGTCTCCATATTAGGAAAATAGAGTGTGTCTGCCATGTTCATTTTAATCCTTTAAATTTTTTTTTTTAGTTAAAACCATCTTACACAACATAAAATTTGTTGCCTTACCTATTTCTAACTGTCCAGTTTAGTGATGTTCAGGATATTCACAGTGTTCTGAGGCAAAAAACCAGGAAGATGTCTCTTACACATCTCAAATTCATACTCATCAAGCCACAACCCTTTCCTTCTGCACACAAACTGTGAAAACTGCTGTTCTGCTTTCTATGGATTTGACTGTTGTGGGTCTCTTAAATATGTAGAATTAGGCAATGCTAGTCTTTTTACTGCCTCACTATTCTTAGCACTTTATTCTTATAAAGTTCACTCTTACTATAGCATGCCATGGTTTCCTTCGTGTTTAGCAGGGATCATAGATAGTCCCCTACCTACAGTGGTTAGACTTCCATTTTTGTTAATTATTATGATGACATGGAAGTACTTTGAATTCAGTAGAGATCATACTGAGATTTTAAAATTTGAATATTTTCTCTGTGGCAGCAGTACCTAGTTTTACTCTCCCAGCTGCAGGCATACATAAGCTTTCGGAGCATATCTAAGTTCTGCAGGGCTGAGCTATGATGTTCAGGAGCTTAGGTGAATTAAGTATGTATGCAATTTATGATGTTTTCAACTTATGATGGGCTTATGGGGACATAACCTCATTTTAAGTTGAAGAGTATCTGTAGATATGCATGTAAATGTGCCTATATAGTCACATTTTCTTTATTCACTCATCCATCAGTGGCTATTTGGGTTAATTCAACAGTTAGACTTCTTCAGATACTGCTACTGTGAATATGGGTATGCAAATTGGTTGGGGAACCTGCTTTCGCTTTTCTAGGATATTCACCCAAAAGCAGGATTGCTAGTATACATATTCTATTTTAAAAATATTTTTGAGGAATTTCTATACTATTTCATATATATATATATATATATATGAATATATATATAAAATGTTGTTAAAATATTTCATATATATATATGAAATATTTTAACAACATTGTCCACAGTCTAGGGTTGCTTCCATTCTCCATATTCTTCTCTCTAACTCCATAATCATCTTTTAAACAAAATCTACCTGACCTAAAAGACACAGACCATGTACAGAAGAACTATTAGGTGTGTGGTAAAGGTGGGGTGGTGTGCTTTCTGAGAATGGATGTGCCATATGATTCTCTGGGATTTGCAAATGTTTCAAAACCCAAGCTGTAAATGAGTAGACAGAGAAAACACACAAGGAACTTGAGGAAAGTGATCAAGAAGCATCCTATCTTTGGGAATAACAAGGAGAAAATGAATGAAATCAAGTACTTGCAATCTAAACCTGAACTAAAAAGGGAATAGACAACCATAGCTCAGTATATATAAAAATATTATAAAGAAATATGTTACTTTCTAAGATAATTAGAAAATAAAACATAAGATAGATGAGATAAAATATACCATGATAATTTCTCTAGAATTTCTTCCACTTGACATTGGAGCTATATATAGAATGATGAAAGGAAATGTTTTGAAATATTCTCCAAACCAGATTGATGTAACTCACTCACTTCTCTGCCTCCAAATATCACACTGACTATCACAGTTTTATAGTTTAAGAACTCTGAGGCTCAGACCAAAACAATTTGCCAATATTTCACTAAAAATAATTTTGCACCTGGTCAGACCACTTGACTTTTTTCCAGTTTGAGATGTTTTATAATGTCCTCAGCGACACCTTTGACAGATTTGCCTGCTGATCTTGTCCATAATTTAAAATTAGACAAAACTTTTTTGCCACTCAGAACCAACTGTTTTGATGATGGTGGTTAATGATTCTTCTGATAGCTGTTTACCTTCACAGGCTACACCAATTTTTTCCCATACAGCCCTGGTTACTAAGGCATGGAGATCTCCTCTATTGGCTGTCAGTTTTGGGGGTTAATTCTGAAAATATCTTTCTCTAAAGTATTAGGTCAAAATCACCACATCTCATTCAATGAAGATGATCTCTCTATCCTTTACAATTGCTGTCAGTATAGATTCAAATCAGTGACTTCAAATCAAAGGTTCCTGTATAGACCTGGCAACAGTAATATCCTTCTTGAATTACCTTTACAAGAAAAGTCTTGTGGTCTTCTCCCTACACCTGCACACATGCATGAGTACACACACACACACACACACACACACACACACACACACACTCACACACCAAATATCCACATGCACCACTAACTTAACCACATAGCGCTGTTTCTTCCCAATTTGCTGTTTATTGAGTTACATCAACTGTGGAAGTAAAATATGTCACATGATCAAATGTTGCTAGACCAAAATGAATTTGCCACCTGCTGCCTCCACCCGCCAATCTGGAAGATAAAAGGAATTGAATTTACTGGGGAAAAAAATCATCTTGACATTTTTTTTTCTTTTAAGAAACTCCATATGGCAGAGACAGAACCACAGCTGCACTAGGTAGCTGCAAGTCCACCACTATTATTAATAAAGAAGCTTCTATAGGAATAAAATACTGTTTTGTAATAGAAACTTCCTGTTTACATCAAAACTCATGTTTTCTGTAAAAATTGATGATGTATTCAATCTCATGCTGCTGGCTTGAAAATCTGGCTAATTACCCATTTTTGAAGAGTATGAAATATTGAATAAAATTTTTTTGTGTCATTTAGGCTGTACTCCTCAACTCTTTCTCCTCCTATTTTTTCTCTACTCAGAATTTCCCCCCATAATCCTGAAGGAAATAAAGACTGAAATTAATTGTTCTTTCTCTCTGAAGTTATCAGAAGTATTTCTATTTTTTCAGTAGACAGGGTGTGTTATGAGGCAGTAGAATCTCAGAATTTTAGGGTCAATTAGTGATTCATAACTCTTAAGTATATATTATTAAATTGCATGAGTTTTAATCATTAGCTTCTTTTATTCATCCTATACCTTACTACTGAGTAAAGAATATGCCATAATACATGCTAATACATTGAATGCAAATTCATATAGCCCTTGTCATTACGATACTTTGTAGTTATTAAGGATGATCCAGAAAATGTTTATATAAATCTGTATAATGTATACAAATGTTTATATATTAAATATATGTATATACATGCTGTGGGATATTCTGTATGTCCTGTGGGAGCCCGTTCTTGGGTTCCTTGTGGCTTTACTCAGCAGGTCCGCATAGATGATGATTAGGACCACGGGCCTGAGTGCAGGTGTCTGAGATGGTCTGCACTTGGCTGTGCTGGGGGATGGTCTGTATGTCAAGTTGCTCTGATTGGTCAATAAATAAAACCTGATTGGCCATGGCTAGACAGGAAGCATAGGTGGGACTAACAGAGAGGAGAAATAAAGGAACAGGAAGGCAGAAGTCACTGCCTGGAGGCGCTGCCAGGACAAGCAGCATGTGAAGATGCCAGTAAGCCACGAGCCGTGTGGAAGGGTATAGATTTGTAGAAATGGATTAATTTAAGCTATAAGAACAGTTAGTAAGTAGCCTGCCACGGCCATACAGTTTGAAGCAATATATAAGTCTCTGTGTTTACTTGGTTGGGTCTGAGCGGCTGTGGGACAGGCGGGTGACAAAGATTTGTCCTGACTGTGGGCAAGGTAAGAAAACTTAAGCTACATATACATATCTGTAAAGTGTGTGTCTTCCTTAGAACTGAGATATATTAAATAATTTAGATCAAAAGAAGTGGTCCATATTCTTTTTATTGGCCTTGGCCATTACACTTTTAAATGCATGCATTAAAAGTATCCAAATTAGATATTTGATGACAAAGATCATCATTGGGTGATAGTAGGGGAATGACAGCTCATTATAATTTTCAAATAACAGTCTTTAATTTGTTTTTATTAAACTAGTTTTTAAAACCACATGCTCTAAACTCTGCATGGGTTGAGCCTTCTGTATTTACATATGCATCTTTATTCAGGGAGGTTTTGTAAAAACCCTGAAGTAATTTGAATGAATGTATAGATAAATGGCTAAATGAACAGATGAACCCAGGCCTCTATATATACCATGGGGATGGATCTGTTATCTTGGGTACTTAGATGCAAAGGCTGTGAACTATGAAGATGTCTGGTAAGTGCTTCTCTGCAATAGTGAGGTATGCTAGGTATTTTATAGTAGGAAAGATGACATTTTTTCTAAGCTTCCTAGTGAATAACATGCTATGATTGTAGGTAGTGTTCTGTGTCTATTGGGAACATGGAAAATAAACATGTCTGTGTAAAGTAAGTAAAATTAAATGTGATTCATTATAAAAGGATGTTTGCAAGTCAGAGAAATCACATGAAGTTTTAAACTTCTTTGAAGTGTTGTTTAAGTCTAGAATCTCCAAGAAGTGGGGGTAACCTGCTGACAGGTATCACAGGTGGTTTCACTATATAGGAAGTCTTAGATCATGGTATTCAGTTTCACATATGTAACACAATGTAGGTAGAAGTGGCCTACTGATAGGTATCACAGGTGGTTAGCTGTAGAGGAAGATTTAAACTATGACATTGAGTTTCATATCTGTCTTAGTTCTGGTTTCAATTGCTGTGGAGAAGCACCATGACCTTATAAATGAAAATATTTAATTGGGGTGGCACATTTACAGTTCAGAGGTTCAGTCCATTATCATTATGGTGGGATATGGTGGCATGTAGGCAGACATGGTGCTAGAGAAGTAACTGAAAGTTCTACATCTCAGGCAACAGGAAACAGTCTGTAACTCTGGGTGATATCTTGAGGCTAGGAGACCTCAACTCCTACCCCCACAGTAACACACTTCCTCCTACAAGGCCACACCTACTTCAACAAGAACAGGTCTCCTAATCGTGCCACTCCCTGTGAGATTATGGAGCCAATTGCATTCAAGCTACCACAATATCTATAAGACAGCCTAGCAGTCAGATCACATAGTATCTAAAATATTCAGAAACTTTGCCTGAAGATATGGAGGTTTTGTGCCAGCACATTTCATGTGACATGAAAAACATAGTCTACTGTAGATTATTACAGCTGGAATGTATTGGTCAGGAGAAAAGAGACAGACGCTGACACTGAATTAGGAGAGCTAGAGTTGAAAGGATGCTTGCAACAGATGAGACTAAAATCATAAATCATCTTAACTGAGATGGCATGAATGATTATTGTCAAATATACCTGCAGGTCTTCATTCTTCTTTATGATTTTTAGCAAAAAAAAAAGTTGAATTGGTTTATGGATTGGTTTATTTCAAGTACTACATTAGAACAAAGGGCTTGTTGGTGATTTCTTCTTTTTGGTTAGTTGTATCTGCTAATCAATGTATTTTAAAGATGGTCACTATACTCAACAAAGATGTTTGTCTATGCATGCAGCCATTTGACAATTGTTTTACACAAGGGATTACCTTTCTTCTAAATTCACTGTAAACTTTGTGCTAACTCATTGATCCTTCTTTTAAAAAAATCTTTTCCTTTAAATTTATAAGGGGCCATTGGTTAATAGCACATTTACCAGGTGCACTGTGAGAACAGCTTCCTATTCCCTTCAGACTAATCATCAACTTGATTAATTAATTTAATCAAATACTCCAGTGTGACAGTTCATACTAATTAGCTAATAATATTCTATTTCTCTGCACCTTTGGGACCTAGATGTTATTGTTGCATGCAGTTACAAAGCTATCATTTTCCCCTCCTATTTGTGAAGGCCTGGGGTGGGGTACCAGTTATAGATCAAATTTGAGCTGCCCTCCACAGGCTCCTGTGTGCAAACACTTGTTCCCCAGCTGCTGCTGCTGTTGTGGGAATTTGTGAAAACATTGGGATATTTGAGTAACTATAGGAGATAGATTTTCTCTGTAGAAGGACTTTTGAAGGTTACACTGGAATCTGTTTCCAATGTGAACTCTCTGGTTGGTTTAGCTACCATTGTGTGAAAAGCCAGGCATGGAAAACCTCCTTTGGAGATGTTGGTCAAGGGAGTTGAAGGTTCTCAAAATAATATAAGCTATTGCCATTTCCCTTGATTGCCTCTAAACTTGAAGATAAGATACCATTGCTGACACCACACCCTTCAGACACAGGACTTGGAGAAATGGAGCTGGAAAGGAACTGGGAATTGTCTTTCTTATGACTAGCTCTCATAGTATCCAAAGATGCTATGAAAGACGTCAAGGGAGAAAAATGTCCTTCCCATCTATAAAGCCTCCAAACCATAACAATGAGCCACAAAATGTGAAATATCCACAAGGGTGTCACTTATATTTTGGAGATAACTGTCCTAAAACCAGTATAATGTCTATCTATATTCCAAATATGTATACCTACAGATATGTGTAGCTTTCACCCTTCATCAGAGAAACTTCTTTTTACAGTAGATACAACCCATTGCATCAAGCTGTAACTGGTCAAAATATAGGGAACTAGTGGCCATTTGGTACCAATGTCAACTGATGCATTCACAACACTACCCTTACATCTGAGGCTCAGAGGACATTCTAGAAGAGGAGGCAGGAAGGTTGTAAGAGCCAGAGGACCAGGGTATCACTTGTGATAGTGTGTCTTCTATTTATGACACCTATGAAATCTTAAAAATATAATTATATAATCACTTCAACAGGACCTATACAATGACAAAACCAGTTTACATACAATTGTAGAAGGAGAAATCCCTTAAGGCCTCACCTCTAGATTAAGAGCTATAAGCAATCAATAGTTGCTGAGAGAGAGAGAATCTATCTTCTCTAGGGACAAGACCCATGCTAGGTTATCCAATCCCACCTGGTCAGCCATAAACACTTACACATGTGAGCAACATCAATGGCCTCAGCAGATTTTAGTAATGTGTGTGTGTGTGTGTGTGTGTGTGTGTGTGTGTGTGTGTGTAACAATAATAATTAAAGAAAAAGGGGTCATGAATTTAATATGAAATTATGGGGGCTAGGAGGAGTTGGAGGGTGAAGAATGGTGAAGAAAGGAGTTGGAAAAGATGTAAATGCAGTATTCATGCATAAAATTTAAAAAAAAAAACTATTGAAGCCATAATTGGATGGTCCCATTGCTCTGTTTAAGCAGTGACACCTTCCCCTCCATGATGGACTTTACCCTCTAAACTTTGAGCCAAAGCAAATCTGTCCTTTAAGTTGTCTATATTGAGTAATTTGATCACTGCAATGGAAGGTAACTAATGTGTCACCTACATGTGTGGGGTAAGATATGTTTTAGAGAGAGTGAGTCTGGGAAGAAAATGTTTCAGACATGTCACCAAAGCATGAATCCTAGAATGAGGAATACACTTGGAGTTCTAGCCTTCTTGCCAGAATATCCAGGGCTTTGTGACATTGTATTGATGCTTTGTACTGCTGTGGGATGGTCTGTATGTCAAATTACTCTGATTGGTCAATAAATAAAACACCGATTGGCCAGTGGCTAGACAGGAAGTATAGGCAGGACTAACAGAGAGGAGAAAAGAAAGAACAGGAAGGCGGAAGGAGACACTGCCAGCCGCCACCATGACAAGCAGCATGTAAAGATACCGGTAAGCCACGTGGCAAGGTATAGATTTATGGAAATGGATTAATTTAAGCTATAAGAACAGTTAGCAAGAAGCCTGCCACGGCCATACAGTTTGTAAGCCATATAAGTCTCTGTGTTTACTTGGTTGGGTTTAAGTGGCTGTGGGTGATAGAGATTTGTCCTGACTGTGGGCAAGGCAGGAAAACTCTAGTTACATTGTACTTTGCTCCCCAGGGTGATTTATTAAATTTCTGTTGCTGTTTAGACTCAGCATTCTGTTTTCAGTGCTGTTGTCCCCAAAGAAGCATAAAATAAACCCCATATAACAAGCAGTGGCACTGGTGCTGGCATTGGACCTGGGTTCATGGTGCCATGGATGTAGCTAATGATCTGTTCTCTCCCACCATAAACCAAGGATGGTTTTTCATGAATACAAACTGCTGGTGAGGTAGCAACTGAGACAAAGCTTTGGTGGCTCTCCTCAGTATTCTCAGCATCCTTCGCTAGTCTTTTGCTGATTTCTGTGACAACAGTGCTTGCCTTTCTAGGATGTCACTTAAAAAAAGTTTTGCCTTCACTAATGCCTCTCAGGCCCAATTTTACAACTCACTGCTAGCATCACATTTTAATTACATGGGACTTTGTTTTGTTTTCTCCCTCTTAATAAGGCTCTGCTGAGGAAATCAGACCCTCTCTGGGTCTAATCAGGTTGTCAGATCAATTAGGGTAATTGACAGCAGGCTTTATCACATTGCTCAATCAAGAATGTAACCGTTTTATTAGAGGAAAACAATCCCCAGTTGATTTTGAGACACAGAAAAGACAAAGGTTAGATATGTGTAAATAGTGAGGGCAAGATAGACAACCTGAAATGAGTTTGTTCTCATGATGGGAGGAGGTGGGTAGAAAATACAGCAGAGACCTTCAGAGCAGGCCTCATGGGAGGATGGTGCTGTGGGCCCAGGAAAAACATTTGTCAGAAGTGATTGCTTAAACTCTAGATTTCAACAAATTCAGTAGAGAGTAGAGTCCAGATATCTTTATTTTTTGAACTCTGTGTTGATTTATTCGAATAGGTTACCTGTTGGTTATTACACTTTTAAGAATGTCGATGTTATTGGGAAAGCTGAATATACCAATATCAAGTTTGGCTTAGGACTGTGCTGTGCTGTATTTGCTTTTATGGATACACATCACCTATGATCATTGTTCTTATGGTCTGCTTTCAAGTCAAGAACCTATGTTCTGTTTTCATTGGTTCCTTTGTGCTTTTATGAATGGAAAGTTGTCAGGGACAGTGGCCAAATTGTCCATTTAGAGCTAATAAATATCATGAGTCAAGGAGATGAGACTTTCTGCCAATGTCTGGGCTGTCTGGAGAATAAGAGAACAGCATGTCTTCCATTACTGTATCAGAATATACTGAGACTTCCCCATAGTTATCTAAAGCTATAGAGGACTACAGCTAATTTTTAAGTATATAACACAAAGATGATACCAAACTTTTAAAACTTTATTGTAATTATCTTGGTGGCAAGGAAAGAAAAAAAAAGAAAAAGAAATTTATTTCTCTAGCTATTGTGGCTTGCAAACCTCTCTAAAAACAGCACTGAATAAATGCAAAATATTTCTGATGGTTTATATCATTACATATTCATAGTTAATTAACATGTTATCATAAGCTCTCGCTTACTTTTTCAGTGGCATGTATACTGCTTAGAGCAGGTGCTTAGATATTGATTATGCTACCCCTAAACAGCTTATAATTTATTTTAACAGATAGGAGATCATCTGATCCCTTGTATTGTTGGTTATATTCTTCTTTTTTCTATATTTTTCTCATGATGTATAAATAGCATATTCGGTACCATTGAGACTAGGTTATGTCTATTTGAGATGACTGTTAAAGTAAGATTTGAACTGGTTATGGTATAAAACCCTTGGAGGCCAACAGGAAAAATATTACATGTTTCATGGGATGTAGCCAGGGATGACTGATTTCCTAAGAGTACCATAGGACTGAGTACTTTAGTTCAGTGCTAAGTGTTACCCATCATGAACTTCTTACTCAACAAAACCACCCACATTTTATTCATGTGATAATAAGGTGTTGGTTTTTCTCTTAAGATGATCTAGATATTTTGCCTTTTATTTTTAATGCTGTTTTCACATTACTTATTAAATAATTAAAAATGTTAAGTAATTTAAAAGATTCTGCCTACTTAATGAACAGGTACTAGCTTCAAATATCTTCTCATTTTTGATGGGGCTTTGGTTAATTAGAGCTAATTAGTGAAGCTATGAAGGTAAAGGGCAAAAGGTATGGTCTCTTTCTCAGGTGACTGACAAATTACTTCTTCCTTTCCACCCATTTCATATCCTATGTGCTACCTCAGGCCAGCTTCTGAAGATCTGAAAACTAGTTGGTGTTCTGTGTGTTTTCTTTGAAGTATCTAAAGATCATTCTCAGATTCTATTGCTCTTCCCACTGCAACTTCATGGGAGTCAGGAGTAGGAGAGCCTGTTCCCATTAACACCTGATAAAACTGACCGGAGGACTAGGAGATGGAGACTGGCCATAAGAGTGACAGAAGGAAGAGCAGGAACATTTTGGGTTAGTTTGCAGCTTTTAACATTTTATGTTTAGCCAACCCGTTGTTAAATAGAGTGTATCTATCTGTATGCAAGCTAAAGACCACAAGCAATGGGGCATATCATGGAATTGTGCATCACATAAGAAACAATGCATTTGTAATGAAAATTATAGTCTATGTAAACAGAAATTCAGCTTTAAAAAGTAAACCCCTAAACTAGTCAATGCTAGATTTTTTTTCAAAGTGGTGACCCTGTATTCCTCATCTTCTAAATGTTCTGATTCGTGCCTGGTGTGATACATGATACATTAATACATGCTGATTATTGAGTCCAGCAACTCTGGTTCTTGCTTTGCTGAGTTATTTTTAATTTCTAATAAATCTGAACTCCATGCTACATACTTTGACAAGAAGTATTTCTACTTTGAGCTACTAAAATTTATGGCAGTAGGTTCTGGGCTCTGGAAAATCTGTGTCTGCTACACAGCCTTTCTGTATGCCTGAACATTGGTATTTTTAGTTCCTTCCTAATGACTGATACTTGCAGAGGAGGAATTCAGGATCTATAATAACATCCATCCTTCTTTCATGACCAGCCAGGTAAGGTTGAGTTGCAATGAGCTGAACAGATCAATAGTAATCACAGGCTACTTCTAAAGGACAGCCTCCTCAATAATCTTGGGACAGCTCAGTTAGCATTGTCACTCAACCCAAAATACAGTGTGTGTGTGTGTATGTGTGTGTGTGTGTGTGTGTGTGTGTGTGTGTGTGTGTGTGTGTGTGTGTGTGTGTGTAATATCTGACTATAAGAATCTCCTCTAAGGAAAAACAGCCCCTCATGTCTACCACAGCCTCATATTCCAGGATACTTGTAGATCAACATGTTACTAGTATGCTGAACACCCTTGATTCTGTTCAATGAGGCTATCACCTGTCCCTCCACTTTGCCCTAGATTTTCTCAGTGATATCCCTGTTATTCAGATTAACAGGGATATCAGAATAATAGGAGCTTTCTTGGAAGAGACCTGTTAGATGCTTGTCCTTTATCACTGACCTCATGGGCAAATCAGTTTTAGACATTTGGCCTATGAATCTTTTTCTTCAGAGTAAATTATCAGAGATTTAATAATTGAGGACAAAGTGGGAAGAAACCAGGTCATTCAGTCCTGTTTGATCTTAGGTTGACTAGAGAAAATTGAAAAGTAACATTTTCTCTTTTCTCAAATGTTCTCTGTCCCCTCTAAAGCTTTACTCCATTTTAGTGAAATAATTCTTATCTGATATAGAAAATTATAAAATATAAGCAAAAAATATGATAAATACAGTACCAACTATGTCTTTGTCTAAACTAATAGTTCATGATACCTATTCACTCCATAAAACTTTTCCCAGAAATCTAAAATAGCATAAACTTTGTTCTTTTCAAAATGCATATATCTCAGCATACCATATGCTATGATTTCCCTAAACTTTGCCCTTGGTGATTTCATATTAATTTCTCATTGTTGAGGTGATTTTTCTCCCTAATGAGAACCATAGGCTGCAATAAAGGCTTAAAAGCAAAGCTAGGCATTGTTGGGAAGACATGTAGTTTGAGTACTTTGGAAGCTAAGACAAAGGAGGCTAAGAGGGACTCAAGTTCAAATCTAGTTTATACTACATGAAAAAACAATGTCTCAAAAGTACAGAAAAAATTAGAAATTCCTTTATCTCTTTCCTCCCTGATGGATGTGTGTTCAAATAGTTGAATGGATTTGATTTTAATTTTATTTATTTTCTATTTTTATATGTATGAGTGCTTTGCCTGCATGCATGTCTGTGCACTGTGTGCATGCATTGCCTGTAGCAGCTAGATGATGGCATCAGATACCCTGGATGATGGAGTTACAGATGGTTGTTATGTGTGTGCAGGGAAACAAACCCTGGTCCTCTGGAAGAGTAGCCAGTGGTCTTAACCGTTGAACCATCTTTCTAGCCCCATGAACTGATTTTTAATTATCCAGTAAAATAATGCTTTGCTTTATATCAACTATCATGAGATTAGCTGTTTCTAGAGGAACAAGAATCCTAACTATTGAATAAATAGGTAGTCCTGTCTTCTTCAAAAACAAAAATAAAGCCTTCTCCATTGCCATTTTGTTTGGGATACTTGTTCTAATTGACAGCCACTAGGGACGTCAGTGTGGAAAGTGTTTGCACTGTGGACAAGTAGAGGTGAATCTAATTTGCCTGGTGTGGACTCTAACTGACAAATGTTAGAAATTGACCTTTTAAACAGAAATTTACTTGAAAGTCCTAAGTAAAGCCCTAATTTAAGCTAAATTTGCCACCAAGACATGATTAAATTCTCTTAAATGTAGATCAGTTGCTCATATTGTTAATGGGAATTGAAATCTCACTAAATGCTGCCCATAAATTTAAAGGAAAAAAATGAAAAAAGAAAGATGTGAAGGTCAAAGTACCTCATCTGTGTAGTGGAAAACTTTCCCCCGGTAATGTGAAGCTGTGTTTATGTTCCTAAAGTGGATATAGCTGAGGTAAGCTTGTATTACCTGAGAACCCTATTTGAAATAAAATCCCTTCCCTGGTAAGGTGTATTTGAAATATTTTGTAATGGGTTTGAACGCTGCATTTTTCATCTCACTAGAAACCAAGAGTCTAGCTAGTATAGCACAGGGTAAGAGTGTCATTGATATTTTTAGGATGAGCAAGAGAATGAGAGTGAATGGGAGAGAGAAGTGAACGGGGGGAAAGGAAGGAACTTTCCCAGTGTCTCTAGAGGCATAGCGAGCGGTTCACAGAACGGGGTTAACAGGCAAGACTGTGGAGATGTAATGCTGCCTGAGAAGTGACTGATGCTTTCAGCAGGGAGCAAAACCATTTATTAGCTCAGAACTCCAGCTAAGGTCTATTATGAAGTTTGAACAAGACTTTGTGCCTTGATTACAGATGCCAACATATAAAAAGCCAGGTCTTTCCTGCTATGCCACTGTGTGAAAGGTCAACATGTCTATGCAAGGTTGGGAGTGTTATCATTTTCCTTCCTGGAACAGGAGAAACTATAGTCAAAGAAGTGAGTGGAGCTGATGGCAGAGAGAAAACCAGAACCACCGGTTTACATATTCTTTTTTTTTAATTATGATTTTTACATACCAGCTTCTGTACCTCTCATACAGTCTTTGAGCATGGCAAAGATTTGATGATCTACAAGATGAAAGAGACATAAAAGCCAGTGGAATTGTGAAGGAAGGGATATAAAGGTGTCATTAACACTGCTGAAACATATCCTCAACTCAGGGTCCCAACTCCTCAGACAGAGGCATTCAAAGGATCATAGTATCCTTATGACATTGGGATGCATATCTTAGGCTAGTTGTAAGTAGCTCTTGTCAAATCAAACCAAAGTGAAAGGCATCTGGTTACATTGAAATGTCAAGGGCTTTCTACACATAGCAAGGCAAGCAGGCTGGGTATGCTGCCACAGACACTTGGGGTCCTTGGTACTGGACCTCTCTCGTGTGCATATGGCTTTTGTGGTTCAAGTGTTATAAATTCTAATGCTTATGTACTATATATGGTAATCTATATATTGACTATAATCAGAAAGAAGCTATCCTGTGAATATTTTATGAGGTGTGTGTGTGTGTGTGTGTGTGTGAGAGAGAGAGAGAGAGAGAGAGAGAGAGAGAGAGAGAGAGAGAGAGAGAGAGAGAGAGAGAGAATACTCCAAGATAAAACTTAAGTGGTCATCAATGAGACATTCTAGTTAAAAAGGCTTAGACTAAGATCAATAAACCACAGCGAAATTCTTACCACCATTTTTTTTTAAAAGCTTTATTGGAACACAGCTTCATCCATCTCTTTACAGATTGGCTATAGCTGCTATTATGCTTTAATAGCAGAGTTGTATAACTCAAAGAAGAAAGTCTGATACCCACAAACAAACAAATAAACAAACAAAGAACAATAAGAAAATTCAGTTTAAACAAAGTTTGTTAAATACTGATCTAGACCATCACCCCCTATTTTGGCAAATTTTTATCAGTCAAACCTGGAGAAATAATTGCAAGCATTTCTGTAGGTATCTTAGGAGAGTGAGAATGAGATACTGATGACCCAGAAACATCTGTAGCAAATCCAGAGTCAGAGGATCTGGAAGAGGGAGCAACACTGACCTCTGCAGATGAACTTGTCCTCAGAGATTACAGAGGTGGTTACGTGATTAACATAACATCATCTTTTCATTCCAATGACAAAATACATGAGGGGGTTTGGAGATAACTACAAGGAGGAAGTGTTTTATTCTGTCTTTGACTTAGAGAGATGCCCGTCCATGGTCAGCTAACTCCATTGCTTTTAGGACTGTGTCAGGCAGAAACATCAGGGAAGAAGGGCATGACTGAGGACAGCTTTTCTCTTCATGAGAGCCAGGAAACAGTGTGAGAAGAAAGTTCCTGGGATAAGATAAAATATCAGTCATACAGTCATCAAGCTATCAACTCTATCAAAGCCCCATCATCCATTAAACCACAGTTCTGATGAAACTATGGCCCCCATAATCCTATTAATTCTCAGTGGTACCACTGGCAGGCAACCAAGCCTTCAATATGTGTGTCTTTTTACAGGGCCACTTTATGTCCAATTAAAAGCACCAGTCCACCAATTTCTATTTGTATTTTTGTCTCCTATATTTATGAGCCAGTTGCATGAAGAGGAGCCACTTAGGACAAGTTGAGTAAATGGATATAGCAATGTCAGACTATTATCATAAATGTTACCAGTTTACCTAAGGGAGACAGAAGACCTGGAAAAGAAATGGAGTCTGTTGATGGAGTCTGAGTAGAATGGCTGTGATTGTAATTTTGTCGGCTCCTGTTGATAAGCCCTCTGGTCTATGACTACTTCAGCTGTCCCATTTCCATCTCTTCTCTTCTCCATGAGTACATGGATAGACAACAGAGTTAAGCTTTATTAGGTGGGGTTTGAAAACGTCATTCAGGGGGTAAATGATGTTACTGGAACAAATGACTAAGAGATGTTAATGAATTTCCTTTTCTGGCCTTTAAAAAAAATAATGGGATGCGAGCTGTTCTCTCTGAAAAGGTTAAAGACCAGGCCTGGGATTAGCCAATTTGGAATGTATTTATCACCCTTGGGGCTTTTGTCTCAGAGAGCAGAT
The DNA here is from genome assembly GCF_049852395.1 of Peromyscus maniculatus bairdii. NCBI lineage: Eukaryota > Metazoa > Chordata > Mammalia > Rodentia > Cricetidae > Peromyscus > Peromyscus maniculatus. The sequence continues at coordinate 203,237,129 of NC_134852.1, read as the reverse complement.
AGGAGAATAGATATTTATTAAATAGCTGCACTGTGCCAAAATCATGATGGCACTTTTACTCTTCGGTGTTTCTCTGGGTGTCAGGGACGTCTGTTCCCATTTTGGAAAGAAAGACACTAAGTCCTAGAGAGGATGGAGGAGCGTCTTTAAATCACATTGTAAGTGAGCCATCTAGGATGCTAGTGAAGGTCTAATTAACTCCAAAGCCAAGGTCTTTTTCCTGCCCATACACCCTTTCTGTTCAAAAGAATTCAGCTTTATTGCATCATTTATTTCAGGGGTCTCATTTCATATTTAAAAATGTCCTTGATGTTTGGACCTCAGAGTACCAGCTGATACTGCAGGTTCCCATACAATCTATTCTGATATTTTTGTTTCATTTTCTTCTTTTGTTTTGTTATTTATTTGTAGACTATTCCTTGTTCATCTTGTATATTTCAAAAACCCTTCCCATAATTCTTTTACATAAATCATTTCAAAAAATAAACTGTTCTAATTCTAGGAAGCTTATTAAGTTGTAGGTATTTAGTTAAAGATGAGTGATAGGTATAAATGAACATTTGGATACCAGTTGGATTACAGTCTCTAAGACAGTTTTCAAAAATTTGAATTTCTGATAGATTTTATCCTCGTTTTTCCTCTCCATAATTGTTGGGCAGACTTCAGTTAAGAGAAATGTTTCTTTAATGCCTCTCAGTGACATCATATTGAAGAACTGAGGCATGTTGTCCTCCCAAGTCTATGTGTAAGTACTTTCCTTTTTGTAATATAAGAATATTAATTTGTGAATCTGCAACTCTACAGCTTGCCTCAATTTTACATTTTTAAGTGTGATATGGCTGAGGTGCATTCACTTTTCAAAATGCTAATGGTCAGGAAGAACAGAGCATGCCTTCATGATAAAGAGAATGGGATTTTCATGCACAAAGACTTTGGGAGGCTGTGCTTGGAGCCAGGTCAACCTCCGACCCAGGCTCCAAATGAGGAAAGCGACACACTTTGCATTCCAACTGTTCTTCTAGCCTTGGCCTGTCCAATGCTGTCATTATCATCCTTTCTAGAGCTAATATCTCCCATGGAGCAGAGTTAGATTTCTATTGCTGCTGAGCAAATTACCATGCACTTAGCAACTTAAAATGATTTCCATAGATGACCTCACAATCCTACAGACCAGAAGACCAGAGAGCACAGTTTGCTGTGTAGAACTTCAGAAGACCTAGTTATCAACTGTCATTCTTCCCACTGGGAAGAGGTGCCTTCCATACTCTTTCAGAATATTGGTGAATCACATTTCTGAAAGCATAGGTCTGAGGTCTCTGTGTATTATCTGCTGTCATTTCCAGACTGTTCTCTACTCCTTCATAGCATGGACATCTACCCTCACCTGCTCCACTCTGTTTTTAATATAGCAGTTCTAAGCAGTCATTGCTTGCACTTGGAATTCAACTTCCTCTTTTGCCTTGAAAGTACACACAGTCAAATCATATCTGTACATAGACTCTAGGAGAAAGTATTGATTTTAAAGATCATAGATTAGTAACCATAGTTATGCCTGCAAAGGACCACCTGCCCTGTCTGGTAATATAACATAATCATTAGGGATGATTGTCTTTTAGGTAGCAAGCAGCAAAAGTCTGACCTACATATATAATTAAAAATATATTTAGAAATCAGAACTTTGTATCTATATAAGGGTTAAATGAGTATAATGTATAGGAGGTATTGTTATGATATATTTTAGTATGGGACTGTTGTAGCATTGTACTGTTAAAAATAACAATGTAAGATAGAATAGGGTGTGTTTAGACTGATAGTTGAATGACTTCTGATGTTGTGAGCACTGTGAACATGAAGATATGGTTTTTAGAAATAGTTACTCCCTACTATTTACTATTACCAGTATGCACTTAAAAATCATTATATAAAAGAGATATTCAATGAAATTCAGTATATCTTAGGATAAAAAATTATGTTTATATATAAAATGTTGTTTGGATCAAGAGATATTTTCAGCCACATGAAAGCACTTGGTGGGACATTTGATAATTATGCTACCCTATCTAGCTCCTTGTCCTAGTTTGTTTAGGCTGATAAAAATATCTTATGAATAATAATCATTGTTCTGATGAGTAACCCTTCCCTGAGAAGCATTCTCTAAGTTCCCCCCACCCCTCTGTATATTCTGTTTGTATAAATATATGTCTCTCTCTCTCTCTCTCTCTCTCTCTCTCTCTCTCTCTCTCTCTCTCTCTCTCTCTCTCTCTGTGTGTGTGTGTGTGTGTGTACATGCCTATATGTACCCAGAGACCAGAGGAGGATGCTGAGTGTCTTGATCTACATTCTCCTTATTCCCGAGACACAGTATCCCACTGACCTTTTACCTACAGTGGCAGCCAGTAAGCCCAGCAGTCTTCTTGTTTCCTCTCCACTGCCCCAAGATTGCAGGCTTGTTTCTACATTAGTCCCGGAGTTCTGAACTTGGGTACCCATGTGTGTGTATAGCAAGCTTTGCTCTCCATTGATCTTTGGGGGTAGGGGTTGCATGTGCACAGGTGTACATGCAGAGGTCAGAGGACAGTTCTCTCCTTCCACTATAGGTTCTGGATCTTGAACTAGACAAGAGCTTGTGCCCACAGAGGCATCTTTCCAGCCCTCAAACATGTTTTAAAACGAATAGCAGAAGTATGTCAGAGGTTCAGAGAGGTCCCTCGTCATCCCCTGATTTTCAGAAACATGATGTCACTTCTGAGAACACTAGGCCTTTAAGTAGGCACTGGCCAAAGGAAACAAAGAACATATTATAAGGCCAACCTTTCCCCCAGGATGCTTGCTCTAGGAAAAAAACTCTTCATGACATGAAAATATCTACTTCTTTGGGTGTCAAGATGGAAAGATTGATTCAGTTGGTGTTCATGATGGTTTATCTCCCAGGTTCATAAGAAGTGGCTCTGTAAATGAGGAGAGAATGTTAGGGCAGAGGCATCCCCATCAATTATACTCAGTGAAGGGTTAAAGATCGAGTGGGTTAATGAAGGAATCTTGAAGAATTTTCTCCAGGTAATCTCTGTAAAGGACACTGTGAGATCATAACTTTCCTTGAAAAAATTAGGCTTATGGTCTCATGCTGAAAGATGTGGGATCCTTTCTGTCATCCCTCTGCCCACCCTTGGGTAATTTTGATGAACTACCCACATTACTGACCATATTTCTTCTGGGAAGCATCCAGAGAGGGCATTCCCTTGAGTGTCTGGACTGGCATTAATCTCCAACTATGTGCTTTGATTTTACTTCTTGCAAAAATCCATCTCTAGAGCCTGTACCTGACCTAAGGTTAGATGTCAGGGGAGGAAATAATGATTCTCATTTCACAACACAATTGTTGTCATTAATAGCGAATTTTATAGCCTCGTAGATGCAAGGGGTATACAGTAATGGATGAGCTTCTGCTGATTAAAAAAAAAAAAAGCAGTCCATAACTTTTGAAACTATAGTTCAAACTGAAGTAAATGATAATAATAAAGTATAACTGATACACTAATGAATTATTCATGCTAATTATAAAGAGCACCCTCAATGTCAGAGGAGCCGCACTTTGTAGAGTGCATGTACAGCCAGCTGTCTCTGGGACTTCCAAGTTTCTCAGAGAAAACACAGGACCAGAAATGGAATTTGGGTTATAATAAAGAAGAACAGAAATTGAAGACATTATTCTAAGTTATAAGTGGAAATTAGTATAAATTATGAATAGAAAATTTTAGGACTTAGAAATTATATATCTGTATGTTTTACATTTAAGGGCAAGTGAGAACTTGATCATACCTTTTATATACTAAGAAAAAAAAAGTTACAACTTAAGCTCAAGAATTATGGCTAGCATCGTTCCCTAGTCTCAAGCATCTTTATCACTTGACTGATCTCCCCACTCTTTTGTTTCTGCCACTCTGTAATCTTGTCATAGCAGCCAAATGACCCTTTAAAAATAGTGTCAATTCCTGGCACCCTGTCATTTCCTCCTGTGTTTTCCTAGCTCATGCACAATTAAATCCAGACTCTTGTTCCACACTCCACAGATCTAGCCCCAGACTGCCTCTTTCTATTTGGTGTCATCAGAGCTATGAGAAGAAGAGTCTCTTGGGGGTTATTCCAATGCACTGGAAGGCTTCTGAACTGCAGGTTCCCCTATGTGGATGTAGTCATACCCTCCTGATAGGGTCCACTCAGGTACAACCTCCAAAGACATCCACAGTAGCTGCCACACTGTCATGTTTTTTTAATGTGTCTATAGTGTGTGTGTGTGTGTGTGTGTGTGTGTGTGTGTGTGTGTGTGTGTGTGTTCATATATTTTAGATGCAGATGTGTATGTGTGTACATGTGTACATATCTGCTCTTTGGAGGCCCAGACTGGCATCAGCTGCCTGCCTTCCTCGATTGATTTACTGTCTTCTTCACTGAGGCTGGTTTTGTCTGTTGAAGCCAGAGCTCACTGATAGAATTAGTTTAGTTAGGAAGCTTACTCTGGAAATCTCTGCCACTGCCTTCCCAGGGATGGATTACAGGTGGGTGACCAAGCCTACCCAGACATGTTTCCATGGGTGCTGAGGATCTGAACTCTGGTCCTTACACTGGCATGGCTACTGTTTTGCTCACTGGGCCATCTCCCAGATCTCACAATGTCATTTGAAGGCAACACTGTTTTGTTTTCATCTGGTTTCCTGTGTAATAAGAAATACGGGAGTTCTATTGCTGAGTCTCTATTGCTATGTAGGCTCCCAAGAGTAATATGGTTGCTTATTGAATATCTCACAGTACCTACAGTACTCACTATCATATACTGTATTCCATTCATCTGGTTTTTAAATTATTTATTTCATTTTTAATTTTATGTGTATTGGTGTTTTGCCTGCATGTATGTCTGTGTGAGGGTGTCGGGTCCCCTGGAACTAGAGTTACAAACAGTTGTGAGCTGCCATTTGGTTGATGGGAATTGAACTCAGGTCCTCTAGAAGAGCAACTGGTGCTCTTACCCACAGAGCTGTCTCTCCAGCCCCATTCATGTGTTTTGATCAATGATATGTCTGTGTACGCACATCATCATAGGAATGTGCTCATGCTGTTTTCTTTCCCCTACATGTACTTTCACCACTTTGCCTAATCTGTGGCACTGAAGCTTCACTGATGTGATTCATTTCCTTCACTTACAGTAAGAAAAGTAAAATATACTAGAATGTTGGGCATTTTTAAGAGGAAAGATCCATTTCAAGCATATTGTCAACAATTATTCTATCTTTCAGAATTTTTATTGATTGTATACCTCTCTCTTCTCTCAAATGTGGTGAGCTCATTGTATATTAGTAAATATTTATAAAGTGTTCTATATCCACTATGTGTTTCACAATCAGGTTCATTAGTGATTCCTCCTAGCAACTCTGTGAGGTCAATCAGCATTATTAAAAAACAGCCCAGAGAGGCTGGGCAAGTTGCCCAAGGTCACCCAGCAGGTCTTTGGCACAGCCTATATTGGCAATGTCAGAGAGTATTAATATGACAAGCCCTGGAACAGACATCTTTGGAAGGATGACTCTTAATCACTTTTCTTGTACATTCGGCATATAAACACTAACTGTTCTAAAGCTAAGTCAGTGCAAAGGCCTTGAGTTGAGGGAGTTATTGGTGCAAGTAAAAATTGGAGCCAGCTGTTGAAAAAATGAAAATTGCTCAATGGAGAAATGAACTGGATGATACATTTTTTTAAGAGTGTGAATGTCAAGAGCAGGGATGCATGTGATATATGTAAACAATCAATGTAGGTGACTTGGATGGAAAGTAAGAAATTATAAGTTATAAAACCAAAATATTTTAGGAAGAATGTAGGTAGGTCATGATGTTGAAAATATGAGCTCTCCAGAACAGTGTGCTGCCACTCAGCCTCACCGAACAACTCTCCTAATGTTTTCTATAGATAGAGTTTGATTTTTAGGTGTGTACTGTTTTCATCCCCAAGAACAACATGTGAATTACATAGACCTCATTTCATTCACAAATTCTTATAAAGATTCTACAGGAATGTCTGAGAGAAGTGATATCAATTGTAAGAAATCTCAACATATCTTCATTTTACATTTATCTGTTTTTCCTATGTGTTTGCGCCTTTCTTTGGGGTCTAAGATTATCCAAAGTTGATCCTGGTAAGTGATGTTCCATATAGTTTTGGTTTTTGGCACATTCATCCTCTGCCTGTGTTCTATCGAGACAGATTATTTTGAGCTGGACATTTCAAATGTAGAAGCACACTCTCAGCCATCACCATACCACCATGCAGCAGTCTGATCAATTCCATAGTAACTGCTTATACTATAGATGCTGACCAAAGGCTTGCAGCTTCTCAAGGAGTCACCTTATGTAGCCCTGTCAAGAATCTTGTAGGGCAGATATCATTGCCCCCATTTTGCAGATAGAGTAAGTTCCAAGTGTGACTCTACTACCTCCAGCCACTTCAACCTTAGTGTGATACTGTTCTTCCAATTCTCAGAACTCTGCTATGACTTCATGTAGCCAAGGCTCAATGTGGTCATGGGATGCTTATCAAGGCAGTGTTGGCATCTGTGTTGCACCTCTATTCCTCTTTTTAAACCTTTGCTGGAGACATGTCCATCTTACCATGTCACATGTCCTGTGCATCAGTCTCTATCTTTGTTATTGTGTGTGCTGTCCTTCTTCTGCCACACTCTTGTTTGGCATACAGACCTGGTCTATGTATGTCCTTCATGTTTATTCACTATTGCCTAATCAGAGAGGACTTCTTTTATTGTACTCAATAAAATATTGCACCTCTCTATTTTGCTTTCTTCTGCTTTGTACTTAACCATACCCTGACACATATTCACTCATGTGTTCATATTCTGTCTCTTCAGAATTTAATCTCCACGGGAACACTAATTATGTGTTCTGTTTGTTTCATTGCCAGTGCCAGTTCTAGCTTGGAACATGGGATATATTAACATGAATAATTGTTGAGTGAATGAATAAAAGGACCATCTCCCAACATGGGTACACTGAATTTTTAATGATTAGATTGACCCCAATAAGATGTATATGTGCCTGTTGCACAGAATCACAGTCTTGCACTTGGGTTAACATTTTGAACTATGTGATATCAACTCTTCAGATTCTTCTGGTGCCCCAGAATGAACCAAACCAAGGAAGAATATGAGTGCTTTATTTTATTTACATTATGTACATCTTGAAGCACATAAGAATCCAAGGTAGGGATTGGAGACATGAGTTAGCCCTTAATAACACTTGCTCTTCTTTCACACAGGACCCAAGTTTAGTACCTAAAACCTACATCAGTTGGCTCACAACCACCTGTAACTCTAGCTACAGGGGATATAATACCCTCTTTTGGCTCCCATAGACACTTGTGCACATGAACACACACACACACACACACACACATACACACACACACAATAATTTTTTAAGGAAAAGGAATGTATAGTATGTTTTATTGATAGTCTTTTAAGCTCTTCTTGAATCCTTTTTTCTTACATTCTCGTATTAAATTGGGAATTCTGTGGCAATGGGCTTAACAATGCTCTTGATTAATAAGACCCCCAGTTTATCTAAATGTGCTTTAGATTGATTTGCCTTTGCAAATGGACAAAGGTAAAGATAGGTGATTAAAGGAAAACTGGGCTTCCAAATATTTTCATTTCATTACACAATATGGATTCATTCTCTCAACAGTATACACATTTGATTTGAAGTATCTTCACTAATGTCCAAGACTACTCTCTGCCCTTTCCCATATATGATTATAATTTTCAGATTGATGTGGGTCTGTGATGTAAGCAGACAAAACATTTTTATGTGTCCAGATCTTCTGCTTTTTGTGTGTTTATGTGAAGGTTGACTTCTTCATGCATAGTGCACCTGCCATTTGTATCCCATCAACAGATTCTGAAATGTTTTGACTTCATGTAATGTTTTGCCATATGAGTTGAGTGTACTTTTTCATATTTGATACTCTGTGATCCTGAAAAATATTTTGGCATGAAAAATAGAAAAAAAATGAGCTCTCTTCATGTTTTGGTTCTGAAATAAATGCTTGACTTAGTCTCATTTAAATCTTAAATACTTCTATGGAACCAGAATGTTGGGCTTAGCATATCATGTTCACACTATATTTTATTAATCCTAAAAATGTGTGATGGAGTTAAGAATCACTAAGAGAGGTAAACTAGTAGATGAGCAAAGACTGGGCTCTATGACAAATGTTTCAGTAAGCATAACCTTATGCTGTACTCATCAAAAGGGAAAACATCAGCCATAAATCCAGACTATGCTCATTAATTATGCAAGTTCTTTACTTTGTAGTTTTAGTCTCTAGCTGCAAAATATGGATCTTGCCACTACTGCAGTCATAGAATGTTTATAATAATGTATAAGGATCAAGCTTATAAATCTATAGCTCAGAGTTTAGTGTTGGGAACTCAATATATATTCACAGTATATTTAGAATAGTAGTTATGTATAGAGGATCATATTGGTTGTGAACAACTGACCTCAGTATGATAAATGGTCTTTCCAGTTAGATGAGAAATGCCTGGATATTAGACATGTGTCATATGATAGAATATCTTATGAAACTAAACAGATACATCCATCCACTCTCTAATGTATTTTACCAGTGGAGTTAATGGATGCATGTATTATCCCTAACCGTATATGCATGTTCAAGCAAGTATTTGTACATGTCCATGCATATGTGTGTGGAAACCAGAGGTCAACTTCAGGTGCGATTCCTCAAGACATATTGCCTGTCTTGGTTTGGGGACAGTATCTCTCACTCCTCTGGAGTTTGCCAAATTGTGTGAGGTTGGCTATTCATTGAGCCCAGTATCTGCCTGTCTCACCTCTTCAGCTCTGAAGTTACAAGCACATACCACCATACCCTGCGTTTTTGCATGGGTTCTGAAGACTCACATCAGATCTTCATTCTTACAAGCTTTTTTCTCTGAGCAATCTTCCCAGCCCTCATAGCTATATTTTAAGGTAATGTAATATGTAATATATTCAAAATATATATTGTGTATATTATTCCTTAATGTGTCACTAATTCCTGCAGTATTTACAGTACCTAGTTATCCTTACCTGACAGAAATGCATCAACATCTCCAGAAAATACTTTCTCTCCCTTTCTATACCTCCAAATGCAAAAATCAAAGGTAAATTTTCTCAAATTAGATTTCCTAGTGATAGCAGACTTTTTAGGGTAGTTTGTTCATCTCAGGTTAGCAGCATTGTTTGCATATATGTTAGTTCTTATGAAGTAGTTGCAATGGAGTAGGGAGATGGAGAAAAGTAAGCATAAATACACCATGCATTCTAATAGAGGATGGAGAGCTCAGATGGGTGGAATGAAATATTTCATAGACTAGAAAAAGGAATAAGGAGGAGTTCGGGTGAGTTACTAGGGAACAACAGCAAGTGTCATTCTACAGAGCAGAGGGACGTGGAAGAGTTCAATGAAGGAAGAGGTCTGTAAGTCCAGCTGTGAAGTATATAAATGAGTTGTGATATAAAGAAGAGTGAAAGTGGAAACATAGCCCTACATTTGAAGAAGGGTGTCTGTTAATACAGAAAACCGCAGATAGTGACAGCACAATGTGGAAGATCCTGAAGTGTCCCAGAAGAGCAAAGACCACTGGTTAATTGGCAGGGTCAGGAAAGGCCTGACAGGGATAATAGCCATGAAATGGAAACTCCAAAGATGAGAAGGAATACAGGTCCCCTGCCTCTGAAAAAATATATTGGTTTGTCTGCTTAGTAGTGGGTATCACATTCCCAAAGATATAGCTATGAGAGAGGTCATATCCATGAAAACAAGTCAGTACTCACTTTACCCAGACTAGTACAAAAAATTCTTTGTAAGCAGAAACAGCATCTGCCTGCCCTGGGGGTGCAAATAGACCTAGATTGGAGGGCACAGGTAGGAGACAACAGGGTATGCAATTGTGTGTGTTTGTGTTTGTGTGCATTTGTGTAAGATAGAAGTAATGATCATTGACCTAACTAACAATAATATTTCTAGAGGCCTGGGGGCATGGCTTTGTGTTAAGAGCTCATACAGTTCTTGCAGAGTACCAGATTCAGTTCACAGCACCCACACCGGGAGGGTCAAAACTGCCTATAACTCAAGCTCCAACAGATCCAATGCCCTCTTCTGGACTCCAAGATCACTTGTATATACACATATACATGTACACACACAAAACAAAAAGAAAATAAATCCTACAAAAAGAACAATGCTTCTTCCTTTAATGCTGAATTGGAGACGTCTACTAAAATTCCTTTGATTATTTTGTTTGTTTTAAACCTATATAGTCAGGTATCAGTATAAATTTTGGTGATTTTCTTACACTAAAAAAAAATAGACTGTCAGTTATACTGAAGATATGAGCGACACTTATCTTCAATATTCTCTGCATCCTGGCAAATCTACAGAGGAAGAATTGTGACTATTTTATGCTATATACTGTAGGGCCATATTTTCCTCAGAGCAATGCACTTTCAACCCTAATCAAATACTCCAGCTAACTTATCTAACCCACTCTAAATCACTAGAAATATCAATAGCACAACATGAAGATACACCTAGAAGGAAAGGGCATAGGAAACCCAGATAGATGAGAAAATTTAGAATGCATTATCATAAGCACCCTTCTCTTTCACTTAGAAAAAAAAAAACACTTTTTTATGAGTTGCTACAAATTCTGTAAAATGTAGTTTAGCAAGAATATCTTCATTTTGGAATTATGTAACTTCCCTTAAACTCAATATTTAACCCCCTGAGCTAAGTCTGCAAGTTAACTTAAGAAGCTTAGCAAGTCCAAGGAAATTTGTTCAGTTCAGAATGCACCGTAACGTCTGAACAGAACATTTAAATTATACGTTTAGGCTGACAGCAACTGTATTTCAGGGAAGAATCCTTAGAAAGCAGGAGACAATTTCCTTCAGCTCCACGTCATCATTTGATGTAGATTGCCTATTATATTCTTTAGGTATTATGAAAAATGGATTTGGAGGTATTTTTTGACAGTGGGTAGGCTAATGGAATCTGGTGACTGTATTTAAAATGTGCAGGGGTTTGTTATATCATGGTAATAGAAATATCAATTGCACTGACAGGTTAAAAAAATCTGTCAATGAATGATAATGAAGTTATTTAAATGTCGACTCACTTGCAAACATTTTCAAAACCCTAAATTATTCTCACTGCTTTAACCTCATGCATCCTAAGTTATTAAGAAGCAGAGTCTGCAAGGCAGCCAATGAGCCTTTGGCTTTGCAAGCTATTTTTATGCCACCAAATGCACAAGGAGCAATGAAAGTGGCTGTTCTTAATGATTTTAGGAAAGAAACAAAATACAGATGTCACAGCTGCATGATTTAGAGGTGAACACTGTTCCGCTCTCAGGACATCTTATTGGCAATGATTTGAGTAATGTCCGGATGCTTCCTTTCCTCAAGTCTCACTTGGTAGTCCGAGTCATTGCTTTTTGACCTTGACACTATTACTCTGTATATCTTTCTTCTTCAGGGGTTGTGCTGTAGAGAAGTCAAGGTTCTCTGGATATTTTTTAAGTTTGTTGACAGAACGGTTCAGCTCATTATATGTTCAGAGTTTATCCATAAGGCTTCATGCATCATTCATCTCTCACTTGAGGAAGGCACCTGACATATGTCCACACTGCCCTCGAGATCAAGAACTTACAGATGAACAAAAAGAAGTTGACCACCCTTCAAGAGCTTAGTCATCAGAAAGCAAGTGTGCGTGTGCGTGTGCGTGTGCGTGTGCTTGTGCTTGTGCGTGTGCATGTGCGTGTGCGTGTGCGCGTGTGTGTGTGTGTGTGTGTGTGTGTGTGTGTGTGTGTGTGTGTGTATGTGGTCTTTGTTTAAATCACAAAGCTCAGAAGTTGCCACCATCCTAATAACAAATGAGAAGAATCTTTATTTTAAATCACAAAACTCAGAAGTTGCCACCCTCCTAATAACAAATGAGAAGAATCAGAAAACTTCACTCTTGAGACACTCTTCATGGAAGTTAGGGCACAGTGAAAATATTGTCCCCTTCAAAGGCAGGTCAGTTAGATAGGCCTGGGGAATTACAGTTTGCTAGTATACAGATACGCAGGCAGTGAATTCTGCAGGAAAAGTACTGAATTTTGGAAAATGGATGGAACTGAAGGATCAGTCAGTAGGCACTCAAGTGGCCCAGTCTGAGTGTGATGAGCAGGGGAAGATTCCACTCTTGTGAATTTTACCTTCACAGACTCTACCACCTTCTTAACAATGAAGAGCAGAGAATTGTCTTTGTGCCTTTGCATTTCAAGAAATGGAGGAGAAAATACTAATCTCAAAATTGAACAGCGCATTCTGTTCTTTTGTTTTAAATATTTGTACAGAATTTATTGTTTGTCTCATTTCTCTTTTAAGTATTTTATCAGAGTATATTAGTTGTATGTTATAATGGTTTTCATTGTGAAATTTATTTTTAAAATACAGTTTTATTTATTCTTTGAGGATTTTTTTCATATATATTATAATTAACTTAATTTCACATATCAGCCACGGATTCCCCCATTATCTCTCCTCCCCCCCCCCCAGCTCCCCCCCAATCCACCCCCCATTCCTACCTCCTCCAAGGCAAGGTCTCCCCTGGGGAGTCAGCCCAGCCTGGTAGACTCAGCTAAGGCAGGTCCAGTCCTCTCCTCCCTACACCAAGGCTGAGCAAAGTGTCCCAACATAGGCCCCAGGCTCCAAAAAGCCAGCCCATGTACCAAGGACAGATCCTGGCTCTACTGCCCAGCCTCCCAAACTGTTCAAGCTAATCAAAATAAATCAAAATGCAAAACTCATTGAGTCCAGCTAGTGCTGCCTGTGTGCCTATGGGTTTAAGGGCCATCCCCTCTAACACAAACAACATTCTAGGAACCATATCTTGGCAGAAAATGACTTTCCCTCTTCTAGGAGTCATCAGCTTCTAATGAACCTTAGCTAAGAGGGGAGCCTGGTAAGCTTTTCTTCCATGCATGCTGAGACTTTGACAGGCTTGACCTTGTGCAAGTCTTGTGCAGACAACCACAGCTACTGTGAACTTATGAATACAATGGCCCCATTGTTTCCTAAGTAGTGTCCTCATCATGACTTTCATCAATGTACAGCATTCTCCTCTCAGGAAGACCTGATCTCAGGAATAGCTATTTAAGTTTAGGCCAACCAGATGAAAATGTGTGAGACCTAAACAGTCTGTGTCAGAGAAATACGCCATTCTGTCTTACTCTTGCTGTCTTGTCTGATATAAACACAAGAAAAGACCAAGACACAGTGGTAAGTTCACAGTGTAAGAACAGGGTACCCAAATCCTAAGAATCATAGTCTAGCTTATGCCCATTCTTTCCCACATTATCAGCATGTTGCTTAAGGCCTATGGACTACAGTGCCTTTAATCCATACTGCCTATCAAACTGAAATGCAGAAAGAGCTAAAACAAAAATGAACATAAGAATAAAACCAACAAAATTTTGGAAAAATGCATATATTTAACATTCTAAGTGCTTTGCTAGACAAAATAGACAAAACCAGTGTAACTATGGAAATATGAGGAAGACCAAAAACGAATAGACATGGATTCTGGAAAAAGCGTTATCAAAGAATAAAACTGACCCTGATAGACTCATTCGTAGATACAGCTACTCATGCAGCTAAGGTAAGTAAGAGTGTCAACCTGAAGATCCTCAGTAAATTTTTTTTTTAAATCAAAGAAAAAGTAAGATTGGAAAACCAAACAAACCAACCAACTAACTCTGAGTATCTAAGTACTATGTGGCAACTCTGGGCATGCAACATACATGTCATGGGGATTTTGAAAAGAAAGAAAAAGGAGAAATAAACAAAAAGTCCAAGGCAAAATTAGTAAGAGAGTTTTGCAAATAAGTGTCAGATACTAAATCACATCTTTAAACTTTTAGAAACAAATGGGATGATTCTCCAAGAAATAAAAACTGCACATATCTAAGATTCTATTCAAACTCAATAAAACCAAAAAGGAAGACAAAAATATTGGGACAAGGCAGCGAAGGCTAGCTTGTGTACAGACAAGTGGTGGTAATTACTTCTCAGATCCATGGGAACAAGAAGACAAACAGTACAGTGCAACATTTCAGGAACTGATGAAAGAGGACAAATAACCTGGGATTCTATATCCTGCCAAATTACACCTTGAAAGTGAAGGAGTTGTAAGAACTTCCTCAGAAAGACAAAGATTGTGTCATTTTGTTTGTGTTTGTTAGTAACCTGGCTTGAAGGCCAAATGTAGGGCAAAAATCTAGAGCAAGAAAATGAAGAGCATCAGAGAATGAGCAAATGAAGGTTCAATTTTCCTTCCTTGTCCTTTTATTATTAAGTATAACAGATATCCGTTTGCCATACATAATACCAACTATGCATTTAAGCGTAATCTTTGCATACCTGTATATATACATGCTATATATAAGTGAGGGATGTCAATGGCAGTGTTACTGAAAGCAGACTTGAGTTAGTTGTAAATTAACATTATCACTTCAGAGTAATGGACACAGTGCCAAAGAGATGGTTCAGCAATTATGAGCTCTTACTGATCTTGGGAAGGACCTGAGTGTGGTTCCCAGCACCCATTACAGGTAGCTTATACTGCCTGTAACTCCAGCTTCAGGGTGACCCCCTTAGCCTTCACAGCTACATGGACATGCCAAGAAAACACACACACACACACACACACACACACACACACACACACACACACACACACGATTTAAAACAAATCTTTAAAAATAATAAAAAGAAATAAATTCATAGACTACAAAAGGAGAAAAAGTAAAAACCACACTAAACACGTAATTATAACTATACAATATAGAAAATGTGAAACAGAAAAATCAGAGCAAAGAACAAGGTTTTGAAACAAGTAGAAAAAGTGACAAATATAAGATGTTGAACTAATTATCAATAGTCATGTTAAGTGCTAATGTTCTGAATATGACAAAAGAAAATACTGTCCATGAAAAGAGCAAGGCACTCTATCATAAGAAAATGGTTCCAATTATATAAAGGCTCATCATATAAATTAAACACAAACTTCCTTTCACTATGTTACTGAGAGTTCCTGCTTTCATTTTAATTGGTTCTCCTTTACATATCCCTGTCCTTTCAACGGCTACCAGGAAAATCCAGGCTTCCATCTATATCACGCAGCTTCAGTTTCTCTTCCTTTCTATAAGAAATGCTGGATTAGATTTTCCAAATAGACCAGCTTTTTCTATAGTTTTTGATAGAGGCAGTCTATGGAACCTCAGCCTGTGTGGAACAGATCTCTTAGCTCATTGGCTTTAGGTGAGTTACAGCTTGGTTGTCTTTTATTTGTAACATGTGATTGATAGCATATTAAAGAACTCTGCATGTGAAGTGCTTGGATAACACTGTTAGCATTCAACAAAACCTGATTTTTATAATCCTATGCACTATAGTTCTTAAGCATGGCAGTCTATTCTGCAATGGAAGTGTGACAAACAAAGTTGTCAAGCATGGTGCCACATGCCTTTAGTCCCAACACTTGGAAGGCAAAGGCAGAGGCTGGGTGATCATTTCTGAGTTCAGTGCAACTATCTTCTACTGAGTTCCAGGCCTGTCAGGGATATATAGTGGTACTTTGCCTCAGTGTGCTCTCTGTCTCTGTCTCTGTCTCTGTCTCTGTCTGTCTGTCTCTCTCTTTTTCTCTCTCTGTCTCTGTCTCTCTTTCTCCCTCTCTTCTTCCCTCTCCCCCCTCTCACTTTTATAAAGATACAATAATAGCTTCATTAATGTCTTGTCATCAAAGTAAATCAAAATATGCAGTGATTAAGATTGCCCTAGAGGGCACTCACTGTGAGTATTGGTAAATGTTGTCCAAGGAATTCTGAAAACAATCAAAGAAAATCCATTATATAAATGAATAATGAAAGATACCATTCAGAGTTTGCTTATATGTGCTTGCCATTTTTACTAAGTATTTTAGGAATTAATTTAGTTTATGAGTGGTTCTGAGTTTATTTATTGTCTCATTTGTTCATGTCCAGAGGTAATAGTGGAGATCCAATCATTTATTACTTCTACTTCTTCTTGGTGCTTGTCATATCCCATTCTGTTTCTTTCACCAAGTAATGGAAAATGTCCTGATCTTAAAGAGATCAATACTACCTAGGAGATAGGCAGGATGCTTCAGGTGCGTTTTTTCTCTTCACACCCACCCATCTGAGTTCTGTGTATTTAGTAAACTGTTCTAAAAGTCACTATTAAGACATGTCACAGGGATTGAAAATTAAAAGTAAAATTAGGCAAGATGTTATTTCATCAAGTGCCACAGTTCTTTTCCAGTAGTGAATTTTTAAGCACTTGGCTTCTTTGGTGCTGGTTATTAAAAGAAGCTATGTTTTTTTTTTTTGGTTTTGTTTTGTTTTGTTTTGTTTTTGTGTGTGTGTGTGTATTGTTTTTAATCTACCACAGATAGACATATCTGTGACCAATCCTACAGATGAAAATGCTTGCTTCATAACATATTTTGGAAATGTTACAACCTGAAAATTCAGGGCCACATATAGTCTATCTTAGATATGTCTATGTATGATCTACATTTAAAATCCTTTCTTTTTATTTGTTTAAATCAAATCACCTCTTTATCCTTATATTCACACTGTGGTTAGAACAACGTGAAATTTCTGTTTTCAAATTTTACTTGTTTAAATTTTGTTGTTATCTTTCTTTCATTATGAAACCAAGTTTACAGTCATTGTTTTCCTTCTTTGTCAAGAATACTGTGTTTCCCAGCCGGGCGGTGGTGGCACACGTCTCTAAGCCCAACACTCAGGAGGCAGAGCCAAGTGGATCTGTGTGAGTTCAAGGCCAGCCTGGTCTACAGAGTGAGATCCAGGAGAGGAATCAAAAATACACAGAGAAACCCTGCCTCAAAAACAACAACAACAACAATAACAACAACAAAAAACAAACAAAAAACAAACAAAATAATATTGTGTTTCCCAAAGTGTGGTTTTTAGAACACTAATCACATTTTATAACACGTAAGAAAGTATTCTGTAACAAAATAGATTTTTTAAAGCCTACATATACTAGACAGGCAAAGGGGTTAGTGTATAGTAGACTAATAAAATCTGTGAAAAAATTTAATGTAAAGGAACATTAAATTTTGCCTACTCAAGCATTTCTCAACATTTTGAAAACTATCCCCTTTTCCCATTGTTAGAGACACCATTTCACAGGTTTAACAACTGCTGCATTGGTTTCCAATCAGCTTGCTGCTGAGCCTGTCTGTGTCCTCTACTCAATCCAAGTCCATCTTTTCAGGGTACTCCCACTTTCATGTCTCTACCAAGAAAACAGCATTGGGAAACTTCTGGGCACCAAGGATTTTCTTCTGGGACATAGAGTCAGGCAGACACTATCTCTCTATTTGGATGCAAGCTGCTGTACATAGACATTGGTCCAATACCACTTGTAGTAATCTCTCTGCTTGTAGATGGTTTTTGAGGACCTTAGCTGTGTCAACCCTAAATCTTCGCTGACTTGTGAGTGTGATTCGCACAGCAGCCGTGGTGGTGAAGCAAGAGGAGCACTGATCCAGGAAACAGTGCAGTGACAAGATGCCAGTGGGATTGCAGGTGCTTAGTGGTCTCACCTCTGTACTGCCATGCCAGTGTTAGCTCCACCCATGACACCTACCAATACTGTCAATACATTTGCAAAACACATGGTAAAACGCTATATATTTGGGTGTGAAAATGTATTGTCATTTATTTTTTAGGTCAGTTCATTATTATAAGAGACATAATATTTAGACATCTGAACTTCTAGGAATGGAAAATTGGTAAGTGTTGGATCTGTTTTTGAGCTTTGGATAAACAGGATAATATAAATCACACAAAAAATAGCAGATACCTTAGAAGATCCAGGCCTATGGAGAAGAGATACAATAAGGGAAATGTGCCCAAATAAAGCAGTATAACCCCTGAAAAATGTTTGCTAATGTAAATATGTGCTGCTCATTCCATTATATCTTGCCATGTTAGGATAGCAGTTAAACAAATACATGCACATGTTTCCACACTCACACACATGTACACACATGTACAAACAAGTACCAAGCAGGAATGTGAGCATGCATACCCAGGCACATGCACATACCCACACATAGAGGAACTCATGCACTCATACAAATGTTCACACAGACAAGCACCTACATGTGCTTTGCCAGAGGAACTTTATAAAAACAATCCTTATTTGCTATTGTAGAATGTTTTGGTTCTGAAATTATTTTAAAAAATGACTCTTCATTCCACCCATTCTATACTGTCTACCACCTCTCTAAACTCTGATTCTAGTATTTTACTAGAATATTTGAGTTTCCTCATACATCTTGCCTGAAGTATTATATTTTCAGCTGTCATTACATGAAACTTACTAATGTACTAACATTGGCACATTTCATCTTTCTCTCGCCAGCTCCCAGAGAGATTCTGTATGTTTTTTTTCTTGAACATGAAGTATTGCTCAGACAATAAAGTAGTAACATACATATCTATATTTTTCCTGAACTTTGCCAATGTAAATCTGAGTTACTCACTCTATTACATCTCATGGTAACATAATAGTTAAACATGGAAACACTCATATATGCTTGCATGTACACACACACACACACAGAGAGACAGACACAAACACACACACACAGGTATGCACACATGCAGTTGAAAAAAAATCTAAAAATGTCTAGGAAGTCTTAGCAGAGAAATGCCCATTGAGGATGGCTAAGGAAAGAACTGAAAAATCCAAACATCAATCATGGTCTGAGTGAGGAAAGAAATCTTAAACATTTCTTTAAAAGGAGCAGCATGTCACCTCATATATAGTGGGAATTTGAGGAGAAAAAGGATTGGTGTGAGAGGAATATAACAAGAAACATTCTTTTGAATGAATTCTGAAGCCTGTTGTGGTGTTCTTTGCTGTCAAGGGATGACTGTTGGACTTTGGAGGTCCAGACACTGGTCCTGAGTAAACCCAGTTATGCACTGTGTTCGCACAGGCTCATTGCTAGTGCCTGAGAGTTTGCCTACTTCCCCTTTCTAAATCATCTCCTCTGAAAACATCCAAATTCTTTCAAGTACTTTTGTTTAATGCTCCTTCTTCCATGCTGTGGGATGTTGTAAAAAAAAAAGCCTTGTAAATTCCTGGCTTTTTGGTACTTATCATTTGTGTAACATTTTCAGGTGAACTATCCTGAATACCAAGTCAGAAAAATTCTTATTTCTAGTAATAACTTTATACAGCTTTGTGGATCTAGTGTCTAGTCTGGAGTACACTCTTCATGTATGGTGTGTGTACACATGTGTATGTGTACACCTCAAGGCCAGACATCAACACCTTGTGTCTTCTCAATTGCTTTCTATCTTGTTTTTGTGCAGGTTTGTGTAGTCTATGTGTGTGCATATATGTGTGAGTGTGTAGAAGCCAGAAGTTAGTTAACACTAGGTATTTTCTTCTGTCTTTCTCCACCTTATATTTTGAGGCAGGGATGTGCCTCAAAATATATGGAGGGAGCTAATTCCATCTATGCTGGACAGACAGAGACTCCTTGGATCTGCCTGTCACCCTCCACCTGACTTTGCATAGGTGCTGGAGTTAATATTTGTGCCATCAGGGTTGTGTGGTAAGCACTTGGATGACTGAGCATCTGCCTAATGCCCTGAGTTTGCTCTGAATGTAAGAGAGTGAGACAGTTAATCCATCTGTCTCTCACTTTCACTAGTTATGTCCTGTAGATGTTTGTGAGTCATCAACATCAAAAACGAATTAAAATGCTATTGTTTTGCTTTTCAAATTAAACCAGTATTATTCTCTAAGTATTATTAATATGCTTCTTGATCACTGTGCACAGCATACTATACCCATTAATTTTTTTGTTATTTGGGTGAGCTAGCTGTAAGGTACTTGAGAAGGCCCTGTGTGTTGCATCCTGCAACTCAGCACAGATTTTATTAACTCCACAAATATAGATGACACAATGGATTTCACTGTAAACTTCCTTTGTGAGAAAAAGAGGATGAGAGGAAATTATAGAGCTATATTCTTCAATAATGATTTTTTAAAAGCTGAAGTAAAATTAAAACAACCTACAGGAAAGGGACAGAACCTGGATTAATTTTTTTCAATAGCCCGTTTTTCAGCTGTTCTCTTTGCATAGTTCATTTGGGTGTTATTGATCACTTTATTCCAACTCTGATAGTCCCTCCTGTGCTATACTATCTATGATGAGGCCATGGAATTAAAAGTTTAGGCTACAAAGTAGACCTTCATTAAAAAGATGATCAAACCTGTTTTATTTAACTGAATTAATTGTTTGTTGATAAGTGGTTAAATACTGACAGGACTTTACAAGAACCTCAGGGCCAAGAGTTGATGCCCTTCTAACTCATGCAGCTTAGGATTAGCAAAGGGCATCAGGAAGGTTGTGAAATTTTACTTGTTCTGAAGACATTTTCCTTGCTCTTAAAAAAGGGGCAGAGACCAAGACGAAAGACCTTGGATGGAACTAGTAATCCATATATTCTATGACCAAGAATGAAAACATAGTTTGTAGACGAATCAGGACACCCTGATTTTTATACTGTGTCAGAGATAAAGCAGAAGTTTAGAAATGTTATATCTACTAAAAATGCTTTTATTTTTGTGGTCAACTCAAAGGGTGTCCTCATATATTAATCTTTTTTAAT
Organism: Peromyscus maniculatus bairdii; assembly: GCF_049852395.1. Taxonomy (NCBI): domain Eukaryota; kingdom Metazoa; phylum Chordata; class Mammalia; order Rodentia; family Cricetidae; genus Peromyscus; species Peromyscus maniculatus. The sequence goes on along the minus strand of NC_134852.1, from coordinate 203,216,271 downwards.
TAATCTCATCCATTATGCAAAGTGCATACTTTAAGGAGCAGTTGAGAGATGGCGTTTTAATTTTTACCAATTCAATTTAAATGCAAATGTTAACCACTCACATGATGCTACTGTGTACATAATTAAGCATCATTATATACTGCATGAATCATTTAGAAGCCTCCTGAGAGCCATTCTACTATGTAAAACATGCATTACACTGACAAGCAGCCAAATGACGTACACTTCTGTGCTCATTAAAGCATTTTTTGAATTACAGGTCAACCGATTATGGGACAACCTATGAAAAGCTGAATGATAAAGTGGGGTTGAAGACAATTTTAAGCTATCTCTATGTGTGTCCGACCAACAAGCGTAAGGTAAGATATGGATATATCGCTTGCTACTGATTCATGACGTGACTCCTGTTTTGCTTTGACTAACCACTCTTGCTACCTAAAATTCCATTAAAGTAAAGCTAGGATAAGAGATGTAAAATTACGTTGATGGATGTTAAGGTGGCAACATGCCTGATGTCTCATAATTTTCCAATCAGCAGCTGTGAAACTGAAGGGTTGGGGCCAGCCCTGTTGTTTCTATTTAAGAAAGGCAGCTTCTGGGACAAGTCTTACCAAGAAGAGCCTACTGACTGTCCTGCAAACATTCTTGGCATGCCAGTCTCAAGATTTAGAAAAAGTCTTAATGAGGCAAATAAAAGGAGAGCTTTCAACACACACCCTTGCTTTCTCTTGACTTGGCATATGTAGATTAGCTAGAGTTTCAGGGAAGGCATAATCCCATAACATTCAGGGAATGATAGACGTTTAGTTTCTCGGGTTTGTTCAGGTTGCACACTAGTGTCAGGATGGAGGTACAGCATGCCGAAGAGAGTGAAATTTGGTGAAGAGGTGGCTTTAATCTCTTCACAGCTCCTAACTGTGACCGCCTTAGGAATTATCATCCTTATTTAATATGATGAAACTGAGGTTCAGAGAAAACAAATACCTTGCTTTTATCTGAGAGCTACAGGTGGCAATCAACTATACAGTCTGTGCTTCCTCCTTAGTAATCATAAATGTTCTACTATATTAGTCTTCTCTGTTTTCTCCTACCAAGTGGGGTCATCTTATCATCAGAAAGCTTTGTTCTCAGAAGAAAATCTTTGACTAATGACAAATCTCTCAAAGGTAGAGAAATGTTATATCTACATATTTGTTTTGTAAATTTATATTAGCACATCCTGAATCCTGTCATGTGAACCAGAAGCATCCCAACCTTAGAACAGATAATATCTACCAAGAACCAGCAGAGTGCTGCCAATCATTATTTCCTAAACTGGTTCTGTTACCCTGACAACAGAATTGTTACCTAGTCTCTCCTCTTAGTGTCACCATTGGATAGTGTTAGCATGTTCAGAAATTCCTGTCTTCTGGTCTACCATCCTCAACTTGAGTATGATATCAAAAGTACCAGGTTGCCGGGCAGTGGTGGTGCACGCCTTTAATCACAGCACTTGGGAGGCAGAGGCAGGCGGATATCTGTGAGTTCGAGGCCAGCCTGGGCTACCAAGTGAGTTCCAGGAAAGGCGCAAAGCTACACGGAGAAACCCTGTCTCGAAAAACCAAAAAAAAAAAAAAAAGTACCAGGTGGATGCCAAAAGAGCCATCCTGCTTCCACCCCTGTTGTTCTGGATCAGGGCTCAAATGCCTTATGATGCTACTCACATCCTTCTGACATGCATGTGGTATTAGATGTACTGTTCCCTCTGTCTCCAATAATTAAGTTATCTAGTAACCGCAGCTCTACAGATGGATGTAGACTCTGCATTTGGATGGTTGGAGTGGAGACCCATCTAAGCTCAATGCTGAACAGATAACTATGATGACTTACTTCATCTACCCAAGCACAGTGTCCTTAGACTTAAAATGGGCATAATGATAGCACTTGTCTTGTGACTACAGTTGTAAGGCATGTATGACATTAGACATTTCAAGTGCTCAGCACAGAACAATACAGGCTTAATCAATGTTTGCATTTCATTTTTCTTTCTTACCACCCTGTTCCTCCTGCTTCATAAAATTATAGAGAGTAATAATAGTGATTATCTTCTATAATTAAGAGTGTCCAGGAGAACATTCTGTGATAATCAGAATGTTCTTCTAAGATGTCTAGTGCTTTAGACACTAGCAACCTATGGCTGGTGGATATTTTAAAGATAACTGAAATAACCGAGGAACTGAATTTTAAACCCCATTTAACTTTAATTAACTTTATTTACATAACTACATTTGGTGAGGATCATAGCATGGGACAGCACAGCTTAGTATGAGATCTGTACCCTCAGCATTGCTTATTGACTACTTACTTGGCCGTCATCAATAACTTCATCTAAACAAATTTGGTCTGCTGTATACAGCCTTGGGATGTGGAGCTGAACTTCCAGCCTTCAGTTTCATAATGAGATTTAGTTGTTTTCTGGCTTTAAATTGATTCTATCTCCTCTATTGATTTTAGTTCTAGTTCACATTTTTAGTAAATTTAATTTAACAATCAATAAACTGTATGCTAGGCAATGGAGGTTGAAGTGAGAAACAACGGCAATGAGACAGCTTAGTGGATAGAGGTGTTTACTGTCAAGATTGACAACTGGAACCTATGTGCTGGAGGGGAGAACAGCTTGTCCTCTCACCTCCACACTAGCATGATGCCATGAGTGCAACAAATAAACAAACACAAAAGCCAGCGCCCCAAATCCCAAGATCCCATACCACAGTGGTAAAAGCCAAAGTGATGTTTAATTGAAAACACCTTAAACTGAGATTCAGAAATCACTGTCCCTGCCCTGAATACGTTTCTACCTGGCAGGTGATTTGGGGAAATCGTTTATATTTGTAACATGTTATGGGGAAGATGTGAATTTATAGATGAAATTTAGAACTGATCTTATCCAGTGGTAGTTTCTGCTTTATTGATGGTATTTGAGATGTACATGGTTTTTAAGACTGCAATGCCTAATATTGATTGCAGCAATTTCTGTATGTGCTGGATGCATGGTGATGGTCCCCAAACCAACACTTTTTTTAGGAACCAGATTTAGTTTGGCTCTCTGACGAAGATAGGCTACTGGAGACAAGAAAGCCAGAAGGGAGGACACAAAAGGCTAATAATACAAAATCCAGTCTACCAAATGCATACATACCAATGAGGGCGCATGGTTAACCTGTACTGACCGTTCACTTTACACTAAACATCTGGCCAGGGACATTTAGATGTTCTGAATTGATGCTTGGAAAAGCATATTTCTAAAAAGAGAAAGAATTGACTCTCTGTGGCTGTGAGAGAACAGCTTCTCCAGGACTGATGCTTCCCACATGCAGAGTTGGCCCTGTGATGTTTGGGTTACAATGTTCCTGAGTAAACCTAAACCAAGGCTTCCCAAGGTAATTGGAACCTTCAGGGCCACTGAGGTTCTGGCAGACTTAAGACATACTGGAGGATGATGAATGTTTTTTACAGTGGTTCAAAAAAATCAATAAAGTTGGCATAGCAATGTATTTGTGTACAGTTTTTCTGCTTTTGAAGAAAATTTATCACTATGAAATATATACCTACTGAAATAAGACATTTGAACCAAAGAGATAATACCTCTGCCTCTGCAACACTTAAAATGAGAATGTTTTCCACAGAATATAAAACTGATGTAAAATGAGGAGGAAGAGACACAGCACATCATCAGGCTTTACTAATTATGCAAGACAAAGGCTCTCAAGCTTACTTCCGTTCAGGATTTCTGAAATTCTCCAGTGAAAAGGAGAATCCTATAAAGGATGTTATTAAGTCTTTTAGCTCTCCAGTGTGCTATCTGACAAGTTAGCTTCTCACGTCCAGATCTTCCTTTCTGTGTTTTGCATCAGTAGGAACAATTGAAATAAAGCAGACAAATTCTGCATAGCTGTCTGTGTTCCCAGAAACCTGTTTGTCTTCACATTCTTGTGCTATTTTTAGCTGTTTGTGAGAACAAGAGTGGTTCTTTAATCATGGAGTCTCAAACAGTGGGCACCAAGCCCTTGCTTTGCAGGCAGCTTGTTAAGGACATCACTGGGATCAGAGTCCAGAATAAAACAGACCCTATTTACACTTTAAATTGATGATCAAACACTGTCTGTTTCTTTGTTGTTTGAGATAAATGACAACAGATTCCTTTAATATGTTTGATAGAGTAAAAATTGTCCCCACAATTTTTATTGTTAGTCTAGCATATCTTGACTAAGAGACACAGAAAGCCTGCCCATAAGTATTATGTTGGCTCACTCATATGTTCTTGTAGAAAGAATCCTGCACCTACTCTCTGATAAAGGAGATCGTCTCAAAGGACAAGGCTGAGTTGGCGCCAGTGCCAGAGGAGAGTCAGTGTAGCTACCTGTTACCATGTCTCTACAGGAGAACAGTTCCACATGTCCAGTTCAAAGTACATCTCTGTAGTCTATGTCTGCAGAGGTTTCTAGGCTGCACATACAGTCTTCTCTGATGATTTAACTGATACCCGAAAAGAACAGCTGTGGTCCAGAGAGTGCTGAGGAGAGCTAATATTTGTGAAGAAAAGGCAGCCCCAAAGCAATGTTGAAATCTCCATTCCATTTTCAAATTCTCTCCAGCATTTATTTGTATTGTGTTTAAAAATAAAAGGTCTTTGTACTCTGCCTTATTTATCAGTGATGCTTGTCTTATTGTTCCCAGCCAATTCTAGCTGCCCTCCCTTCAAAGGTGTGTGTAGCGTCCTCAGGGATTAAAGTTACAAAACTACACAGAAGCAAAAAGGAAAAAAAAAATCTAGTTTAATTTTATCTTGCTGCAGTCAATTCATTTAGTTGCTATAATCTTGTGATCTCTGCACAGTGTTCCTCACAGAGAGATTAAAAAAAAAAAAACCTAGACAGTGTTAGATTTTTATTTCTTGTGTCACTTTTCCATCCTTACTCCTTCTCTTTTCTGTTATCACATCTTAATTAGTATTATGCCTGCTGAGAGATTCTTCTAAGACTTTCGCCCTATAAATAGGACCCTTGTTCCCCCAGAACACATTGATCATCCTTGCTAGTCTCTTGGTACCTGCCAGCATTAAACAGTTTGCATTTTCTCCAGATGTTTAGGTTTTAATCACCATGCTATATGTGGCACTTTCTAAATTGGTGTTTGATGATTGACTCTCTGAGTCTCCACCACCCCAGCCTGCTTAATTATCTATATCATTTGTTAAGATGGTCCACTTGCCACGTATGTGACTCGGGGGTCAGGAGAGAGGTAGGATTGGTAAGATCTCCAAATTTATTATGGAAGAACTCTGTCATTGAACCAGATCTTAAAAGAAGGTGATTTACAACAGCTACTCCTTTATTTAATGGCTACAAAAATGGAATTTCTGATAAATAGTTTAGAGACTTACATGCATCATGCAAAAGAAAAGCAAAGATTGTAGTACCTTGAAAGAAAATGTTAAATGCCACTTACTCTGTGTGATAATACTGCACTGCAGAGTCTGTGCTGTGTCTGATCTTCCCTTTAGAAGGTGAGATCCTGAATGACACAAACAACGCTGATCAGCTTTCTACTCTCCCACATGACATCACTCTTGGTATACACAGTAGGTGCTCAGCACATGGCTAAGTATATGTCTTGAATTTGTGTTAAATGTTGGAATCCTGTTGTAACAAGCAGTGCCCTGTGAAGACATCCTCCACTCATTTCCTTTTGAAGTGACTAAACAAGGGCCGCAGAGAATCCCCATAGGTTTCAGCCATTTCTAGGTCATGCTGGATAATTGTATGTTTCCTAAGAAGAAGAGCATGATTAATCTTTAAAATGCCAGGACTTTGCATAGCACTCACTCCACATTATCTGGAGAGGCCAAGAGGAACTAGAGCATTGTATAATACATCAAAGTGCTTATGTGACATTTCCCTTGGTGGGCACACAACACTTGCTCATTCTACCCTACCCCTTTTATCTGTCCCTTTGTACACAAGCTCATCCGTTTTCCTCTAATCTTCTGAAAAGAGTATGTATTTCATTCATAAAGAAGTGCTGTGGTGCATGAACTCCAAGCAGAATGGAAGTGATATTTTCAAAACTTCTATGAAAGTGACTTTATTTTAGTGAATAAGGGCTTGCTAGCCTCCACCTAACCTGAGTTACTATCACTGAAGGCAAAGACCATCTCTTTTGATTCCTCCTAGTTACATCTGAGTGTTTATACTGTTCTGGTCCATTTAACATTGTCCAACTTTCTTCCTGCACACTAAAAATGTAAAATTCAAGAAAATATGTTTTTTTGTGTGTCTTCTTTTTTTCCTGTGTGTGATTTTCTAACAGTTTTCCATACCTCTGGGTTTTAAACAAGCTGCATTATAGTTGCAGGGTGTACTCTTTGAAGCATAGGCAGAGTTTCAGGAGCCTTATCACTCCAAGGTTGCCCTAGGGAGCTCCTGGGCTCTGAAGAGCATAGATTGAAAGGAACACTAGTATATTATATGCAAGCACAAGCACACATGTGCACACACACACACACACACACACACACACACACACACACACACACCTGATCGTGGATACCCCTGTATCTGTGTACCTGTAACAGCTACTATTTTGCATAAATTAAAGCACTTTATTGACATTCATAAATAACTGTTCATAAAACCACTCTTTTCAAAAGTTAAAAATTATTTCTAAAACTGATATCCAGTATTTTTCTAAATATAAAATATATCTTAAGGTGTTCTAGTTTCATTTGATCATTGTGCCAAATACCAAAACCAAGAGAAATATAGGGGAGTAACAGGGCTTTATTAAGCTTCAAGGTTAGAATCTATTATTGAGGAATGTTAGGTGGGAAGCTGAAGACGCAACTCTTTATAAGCTTAAGCAGGAACATCAAGCAGAAACCCTGAAGCAATGTTACTTATTTGCTCACTCTAAAACTGTGTTTAGGCAGCTTTAATGTACAGCCCAGGACCACAAGCCCAGGGAACGGTGCCACTCACAGTGGGCTGAGCCCTCCCACATCAACTGACAGTCAAGGTGGGCCTCTGCTGGTGTACTCACAGGACAGTCTGACCCGGGCAGTCTCTCCTCTGAGACTCATCTCTTCTCAAATTACGCTAGACTGTTTCATGTTGAAGGTTAAACCAAACTAGGATGTCAGGTTCAAAACTGAACTGGGATGTTGGGGCATAAAACTCACTTCCTTCGTTCTTCTTCCTTTATCCCCCATGTCACCTAATTATTCAAAGTTCACAGACTTGATCATACAAATTTAAATTTTATAGTTTTCATTTATGCACCATTAAATGTAGTATTTAGTATTTTTGGTGGGATTTTCTTTCATAATTAGCATTCCCTGTTTGTTATTCCCCATTGTAAGATACAATGTCTATCGCATTCAATTTATGCCTACTACACTACCATATTAAAAAAATAACTGTGAATCAGAGATTCAATACACTAAGTTCCATGTATATGAAGGTCATAATTACAACTATGAGTATTGAAGTTTTACAGTCAATATTTTAGTAACCACATTTATGCTTAAAGTAATATATATATATTATATATGTATGTAGCTAACTAGAGAAATAAATATAAAGATGATAGCTAAGCAGGTTAATCTTTTCTAAGTTTAAATAATCTTTATAAAACTTAAAAATTGCCCATTGGTGCTGGTACACGCCTTTAATCCCAGCACTTGGGAGGCAGAGGCAGGCGGATCTCTGTGAGTTCTAGGCCAGCCTGGTCTACAAAGTGAGTGAGGAAAGGCGCAAAGCTATACAGAGAAACCCTGTCTTGGAAAAAAAGAAAAAGAAAAAAACAACTTAAAATTTTCTGTTTTTATATTACTTTTAACAAATGATCTTAGTGAAAATAATGAAACATAAATAAGCCTTCTTCAAGCTTTATGAAGTAAGATTTTCCTGGAAACTGCAATGTTTTTTTATTTCTGACTGGATCTTGGAAGTGAGGTGGCACAAGGTGACCAGATTGTCACAGTGAAAAGATAGATACACTGAAGATTCTGATCATTTTCCATGTCTACAGCAAACTCTGTTGTTCTTTTGTGAAGCAGATATTATCTACTTCTCTATCTTGCTTCTTATTTATTTATCTTTGCCTCCTCATCTGTCTTTATTAGAACTCTTGTTTGCTGTAGTCTGGCTGCCCTACTGTTAAAAGCCCATCCATTACCCTTTTATGAAGGTCAGATGCATTATTTCAGGTTAGGCCCAAGTTATGCTTCGCTATGGAAAATGGTTAGAGTTCCTTTCAACATTTTGATCTGTTTGCTTCCTGCACACTTCCTGTGGCTTCTCAGGGGTTTCCATCATCTGGTGTTTGACATATTGTTTCTGGAACATTTGTTTCTAGTGAGTACCCTGGGCTGCTCTCATGATGGATGGCAGTGAAAACCTACCACTCTAGGAAATCTGCCATATTTACCCAGGCGGGGATGCCTCCCTCTTAAGTGTGAGAGCTGCCCCAAGCATTGTCATGACGCTGTCAATCAAAGCAAGTCAATGTGGAGGAATCTTTTATGAAACCACTTCTGCCCTGGAAAAATTAAGTGACTACCTGCAGCCTCGGGGACTAAATGGATTTTCTATTGAAACATTTTTGTTGCTGCTTGTTGACTTGTCCTTTCTCTTGAGGAAGTCTTCCTTTGAAAGTTTATCTCACTGTTCCTCTAGACATGCATTTTCCTGACTTACTGGCCCCTCACCTCTAATGTGCATCTTGTCTCCTAATCTCCTAATATTTCAAGTATTTGAAATAAATTTGGTAGAATGAAAGGACTATAGCTCGCAGAATAATAAAACAGGCTTACATCTTTAGAGGTAGAAGGCCTTCAGGGGGAGTATATTATGTACTGGTTAGCAGAGATATCTACTTTGATTGCTTACAGCTATGTTTATTTTGAAGGGGGACTAGACTACTACACATTGCCATGGTGCCTGTAGTGGAGAAAAGGACCGTGTGGATGAATCTGAAAAATAAAGAGTAGGGTAAAGAAAACATTATGGTTACACACACCTCTCACAGAGAAGAGGTGTGGCCAGTAAGGCGGGAAACCAAGAGGGAAGGTGGCAGAGGTTGCTGCAGTGAACTGGAGGTAGCCCAATAGTAGTGAAAGTGAACACAAAATGCATGGAGGACAATGAGCAGAAGAAAAAGAAGTAATAAGACAGTAAATATTTTCAGCAGCAGAAGTTAAGAAATCCCTTGAGATGTCTCAGAGAAAGGAGGGCTAATTTAGCGGGAACTTATTAAGGCTTTCAGAGGGAGTACAATTCACCCTTATCTCTGTCCTTACCGACTGGTTTCGAATGGGTAAAAGATGTTGGTGGCTGTTTCTGAAACTGGTTAATGAGGAAGGAGATCACAATTATGCTTCAAGTATGGGGCTGCTGCAGGCCTAGATCTAGGCTCCCCAGTGGCCCCCTAGCAGCAGATTCAAATATAACTGGGGCCCTTCCCTACAAACCTCTGTCCTTTGAGTGCTGTTCCCTTAATGTGTGCACCAATTCTCCCCAGTGGCTTCTTACGTCTGCACACAACTTGCGTTTTTTGTATGTGTTCCATCACTGTGAAGCTATGCTTTATTTGAAGTTAGCCATGTGTCTCAACTCAATGCCTTTATTAGTCTTGGGATAATGCTTAATTAGAATGGTCTGTGAGGACACTTTCTGGCTTTGCATTCCAGTTAAGCCATGTCCTAGCTGGATACTCCTGGACCAGGCTTTTTTTGTTGACTGGTTTCCTTTGAGCCTTTTTGTGATATTTTTCTTCCTCTTTATAGTAAAATGCAGTAATTGTGTCAACATCATAAGGCAGATAGAGCAAGAGTCAAAACAAGCCATGTACCTGAACACAACAAGCATCTAGAAAATGTTATTTTGTTGTTCTTTTTCTTTATTTCAAATTGTATGGCATGCCATATCTTGCCATTTGTCAATCAGTAGTTAAAATGTATCTATTTTGTACCCTTTCTAAAGAATAAGATCTAGAAAAGAAACATATGACATTATGCTAGCTCTTAAAGATCATACAGACTGGTAAAGAAAACAAACATACAGTCAATTCCAGTGCATAACTTACATATTGTAATAGCTGTGTACACACAGCACTGTCCCTGGGGGCTCCACGAATCTTTCACAGCCATGCAAATATTTGTCAAAGGCGAAAGGAAAAAGAAGATGAAAACTGTCTTTTAGTGTATGTGCTGCAAGAAAATGATGCTGGCAGAGCACCACAGATAAATCGGAGTGATTTGCAATTTTCAATGTCTATTTTCAGACTTAAACCATGCAAATTTCCATTACTATTTAACCATTATGACTATTTGGACCTCCCCAAAATATCTTCATGAGCATTTGAATTATAAGTCTAATGTAATAATGAAATTTACTTCTAATTTTGCAAACTTTTATACTGTCTTGAATATAAAATCAGGAAACATACAATGCTCACATTATTTATATTGAACTAATAGATCTAAAAAACCGTCCTCTTGTGGATTTCATGTATTTACCATTTATCTTAAGTAATTGATCAGTTAGAACCATTGATGAGCTTTGGAAGTAAAATATTAAGGACAAAACAATAGCACACATTTATGCATAATTCTTTCCAGATTTTTTGAAAGATTAAATGAATGTAAATGTAAGATATGTGGACCTTCACTCCCCAGTGACCTTATGGAATTTACCATCCCATTGCAAGAATGCAATTACATTGGATAAGATGGTGGATGCAATGATAAGGGCCCTAATAATTTGGAGGGGACTGTATTCTAAAATTGTCATGAAGTCATCATAAGAAGGCTTCACTTGTTCAGTGAAGAAGATGACTGTGAAATGGTAACTTAGTTAGCGTTAAGTACCACAGCATAGGGTCATCTATGAAAAGAAACTTAAAGAATTGCTTAGATTAGATTGGCCTGTTGAAATATCTGTGTGGGATTTTCTTGTTTACTAATTAGTTAATAATCAAAAGATTATTAAAAATATGAAGTTATTAACAATAATCATGGTGGGACAGCACCATTTCCTGGGCAAGTGGTCCTGGGCGATATATATATATATATATATATATATATATAGCTGGTTAAACACTGAGCAAGCCAAAAGCAGCTTTCCTCTGTTTCTCACTTTCCAATTTCTGCCCTAATTTCCCTCAGTGATGGAATGTACATTCTCAAAGATGACATAAGCCCTTTACTCCTCTGAGTAAAGATGGCTTTTAGCCATAATGATCCTCAAAGCAACAGAAAAGAAACTAGAACAGGTGTGATCATTGACAGTAGAAGGAATATAATTTGGTGAAAGCAACATTTTGACTGCTAGACTGTAAAGATTCTGAAGTGTATTAAAAGGATTCTATGCATAGACAATTCACAGATTGAGATACATAGGTAGATGTGAGCATGGGGTTTGCATGAATACAGATTCTATGTTTTTTATATCCTGGAATCTTAATTATTTTGTAGGATGTCTTCCATATCTTGCTCTTTTCTTAGACAACACTCTTTTGCAGGTCATTTTAATGCTTATAGTTGATTTAGAAGATATAGTCTTTGCCAACATATTAAATGATGAGGCAGCATCCTGTGTCAGGGCTGTGGGTAAACATTGAGAAAGGGAGAAAATGAGAATGATGGATTGAAACACATCAGTGAGAGAAAGAGCCACACATTTTGGGGTGATCAAGAGGTTCTGTGGTGTGGCAGTGTCTAGTACTTGATCTTCCTTTCCAGTGCTTTCCAAAAAGAGACCATATTTCCTGAAAATGACAATAGCTACAACTTTAATGCTTGCATTTTCTCCCTCCATCAGCAAATACACTTTTCACTGGATAGGGCAGCTTTTCTTAGGAATTAAGCCCATCCAACTTAACCTACAGCATTGCACTATTTTAGTTTCAGAAAAAAGAACAAAATTTGTCCTGGGGAAAGAGATGGTGAATCTTGAGGTATAAAGTTACCTGGAAGCTACCTATTTTACTTGGGTTTGTGTTACCTAGTGTAACAGTGTGCAGTGTGCTTGTGTATGCCGACCTTGCATGCTTTATTAGTGCATTATTTAACCAAAAGATTAGACTGGAGAAACCCACTGCCTAATGCTGCCTTTGTTCCTTTGGCCCACAGCCTCTGTTCTTCCATTTGAAAGTTCATTGCTGACATTTGCACACTCCCACAGAAGACTCAGTCGCTTTTGACCATAGATGTCCATTGTTCTGAGAGGGGTGACCTTCACCCCTAGGCACCAATTAAAATCTATTCCTTCTCGCCCCTGCAGTGCTTGGTACTCCGTGTAATTCTGGCTCAAAGCCCAGGGAAACTGGTGGGATGCATTCTTCTCAGTCCTGTTCTCCAAACAAGAAATGAAGAAGCATATTTCTCTGGAGGAAGAAGGGGCAGACCACCATGGCAGTGATCAAAGGATTAAAAAAAAACCCACTTTAATGAAGGTCTTCAATAAATGAAGGAAATAGAGGAAAAAATGGCATATTACCAGTAGATTTATTCTAGACTGAAGCATCCCAGCTCTCTAGTTACTTCATGATGATGTGTAGCTAGTTGCATGGCCTTTTGCAGCTAGGCATGGCTAGGCTTACTCTATAGAAAGTTGGCAAAGGGCAAAGACCCAGAGTGCTAAAAGCGAGACACAGATCCTTCTATTTGTCAAATTCTGTGAGTGTCTAGCACCTCTTTTGGCTGGTGGGCTTTGGAGTAAATTTAAGTTCTTTCCTATCATCATATTTAGGATAAAAATATTTAGGGCTGGAAGTCATTTGTTTAAGATCATCAACATCATGGTAGGAAGATTGGAGTTTCTGACTAACCAGAGCCTTAAAATGCTAATCTAAGGATCCCAAAAGGGGTGTGTTACCCTTTGTTATCTCTCCACTCCTTAGCATTTTCTCTTTCTTCTTATGTTCCTGGAGGTATGATGCTGCTGATATTTTAATTGGGTTGGAAATTAAATTCTAGCAGTTAAATTATGTTCGTATACATAGCCATAGGATAAACACAGTGGTCCACAAACAAATCTGACTGACTATGCTTGGATGGAATCAAGAAAGTCCCAATTTACTAAACTTAAATGGAGCTTGAAATTGGTCTTTCCCTATTCAGTTTTGCATCCTAAGTCTAAGCAAAGTTAAAGACAGATGAAAGATACTGTCCTTTTCTGTGGAGAGAAGCTCTTCTTCCACTTTTTACCACAGCCATGACAGCCATGAGCAGTTCTTAGATCTACACAGAAATTGCTTCCTGCAGTCATGTTCTCCAAGCTTCACTATTTTAAATTTTATAGACTTGCAAAGACTATATTTCCAGGAGGGTTTGAAATTTCCTAGGGGCCGCAAACATTCAGTTTTTCTCATCTCATGAGCTTTGGTGATAGACACTGGGAGCCTAACACAATGAGGAGGAAGCTGGCAAGCTCCCTGGAGAGTCTTGGTCAGCATTCTATTACCCAGTAACCAATGAAACTAGAGACACACTTGTAAAGCTGAGAAAACTATGGAGCCCAAACCAGGATTCTTATGTTCTTCCTAGACAAACCTAACTCAAAGGAATCACAAAGACATTTGAAATAAATATGTGGGTGAAAGCTGTATGAAAATTGGCTATTACCTATCTGCAACTATTTAGTCTGTGGCCTCATTGCTTACTTTTCTTTCTTATTTCTCTCCTTTCCTGATTTTTCTCCCCAACATCATTTATGTCAAAGGGAGAGTAAATGACAAGACCACCTAATTTGCTAAGGACATAATGAGACCACCTCATGTGCTTACAGTATCATAAAAAGTAATCTTAGAAGTGTGTGTGTGTGTGTGTGTGTGTGTGTGTGTGTGTGTGTGTGTGTGTGTGTGTGTTGAATAATCTCACAAAACTACTGTGAGGTAAGAGGGTGTTATGATACAGCTTGGTACACCCAAGGCTTCATGGGTAACTGTAACACATGTTGCTAAATGGCCTTATTAATTAAAAAAAAAAAAAAACAGGAGCAAGCTATTGGGGTGAAAACTGAGAGATCAGAGGAATAGAACAAGCCACGGCCAACTTCACCACACCAACTCCTCAGCCGATCCTGTTTCCTCAGACTGGAAGCCTCTGAGTCCTCACCCCTGAGTGTCTCAGTTGAATTGCTTAACAGCCTCTAGTTCCTGGTCTTCACACCTTATATACCTTTCTGCTTCTTGCCATGACTTCCTGGAATTAAAGATGTGTGTCCTTCCCAAGCAAAGACATGAGATCTCAAGTCCTAGGATTAAAGGCGTGTGCTACCACTGCCTGGCTCTGTTTCCAGTGTGGCCTTGAGCTAACAGAAATACAGATGGATCTCTGCCTCCTGAATGATAGGATTAAGGTTGTGTGCCACCACAGTCTGGCCTCTATGTCTACTCTAGTGGCTGGCTCTGTCCTCTGATCCCCAGATAAGTTTTATTTGTTAGAACACAAATAAAATATCACCCCAGGTAACCAGTCTTGAACTTTAACCCAGGTAGTTGCATTTCTGGCCAATGTTCCTGCAGTTGTAATTAATGGTTTTCTAAATATACTCTAGTGTGCATGTCTGAGATAGTCTCTTTTCACTAGTATTCTTAAAGAAAAGACCGGTTCCTCCAGAGACCTCTAATAATTACGTTTTATATATGAGTTGTAGAATCTCAGATAAAATGAAAAGCACAGAGGAGAAGAAATGGCAATGTATATGTCCTGTTTTAAGTCTGCTTGTGTGAAACCATTCAGCCTCCTGCTCATCACTTCAAAAGAACAACCTTGACGGCCTCATAGAATGAGACTGATGCTTTTCAGAGGTCTGAAAGGGACTCCATATACATCTTTACTCCAAGCCCTCATACTGACCTGTTCGAGGAACTCGCTAAACATTTGTGGTACACATATGAGTAAACAAGTAAAAAAGTAAAAGGACTCTGGTTGACATCTTTTCTCTTAATTTCTAAGTTGACAGTTGCAAACAGTGACCACAATAGACTTTCCATGGCAGGAAGATGAGCAGAATGAGACTTCTCTAATTCACCATCTTTATAACTTGGCACAATTCCTTGTTCTGGCTTAGTGCTTAGCTGATAGGCCAAGAGCATCTCTCTCTTCATGCACAATATTTACCTGTGCCTAGAGGCAAGAGGAATAGTGTGCCTGGCAAGTGGATGGAGTAAGTATCTTCTTCAAAGCAGCCTTTGTTGTTGGATGGATGTTACTTAGTGGAGTCACAGCTGAGTAATGGCCTTTTCATTATTGTGTGGACATAATGGGTATTCAGAAGTTCTTTCCTGGTCTAGCTTTGTTCATTGACTCTGATTAGAACTTCTGGCCCCACTGTTACCTTTCATCTTTGAGCTATATCATCATCATGGGTCATAATGAATAAATTAACCCACCTTTCTTCTTTTATCTTTTATAAAAATGTTTAAGTAAAACTATTAAAATTAAGATAAAAGAAGTATAGAGAGAAGTAAAAGGAATTTTTTGTAGTAGACTTAAGCCATGCCAGGAAATATCTATGCCTCATCTACTGAGCAGCGTTTTGAGTGGCTGTGACTCATGCTTCTCAGTGAAGGAAGGAAGCAGTAAAGGTTTTTGTTCCTCAAAGCAGTGATCATAATGAATTCCAAACTGTAAAGTGTATCTGCAAGATATTCTCTGAGCATTGACACAAGGATAAGAGCTAATACCAAAACAAGAAACCCTAAAAGTATGAAGGTGGTCTTATAAACTCCACTGCAAAGTAGAGGAAAACGAACCCCCAGGAAGTGTATTGGTGAAGGCTTGTCTCTAAAAAGCTTTTTGGTAAACATGTTATACACATATTATCAAAAGTTATAATTTCTGTTAGGCCACAGCCATTTTGCTGGAGTGCATTGGCAATATCAGGGAGGGAACAATGAAAAGACAGGTGGCACAGTCTTGTTTTTTCAGCCATTTGTGCTGGAGCACTATATCCAGAAACTTTGGCCTTTCTCAGTATGCACAAAAATGCTCAGTATAGGCCAACCTCCCTTTGAGGAAATTGATGGAATAAAGAGGCCAAATTGCTATAAAGTTCTTAAACCATAACACATACAAATACCACCATAGTTGCTTGTAAAGATGTAGATTCCAAGGCTCTAATTCTCAGGAATTCTAATAGACTAACTCTGGGAACCTGTATTCTACTATTTCCCTATGTCCTTCATTTCTGCTGCATGTTCACAAAGAACTACGCTTTCCTGTACACAGATGGCAGGCACACTGAATTCACAGGAAGACATTGCTTTAAGTGAAATTTTGAGTTTCACTTTTTTTTTTTTTAATGTAAATAAAGCAAGTAGGTAAGGTTCCTCCTGACTTCTGAAGTTAGGATTTTAGAGCCAGCTGCCCTCTACTGGCCAACACAGGATTTGACTTGAAGTTCAACTACTGCTATTTGTACATATGACAAATTCTTAGGCTCATTGTTTTTCTTCAAGAAAGACAACTCTATTTAATATTTGACTTCTGGGTAGGACAAAGGTCAGGGAGCCCACAGATGTGCCCAGCTGTGAGGAAATGGGATTCACAACCTGTAGGGATGAAGTAGGACAGCGCAGGGCTTCAGGCAGACATTGCCCCTTCACTCTTCTGCGCAGGAAGGAAGGGTGTGGCGGCTGGGATGAATAACTCTTAGTTACTTCATGGCAAAGAATGCTGACAAGCAACTGAACTGTGCAGAGCCCTGGGAGGGTACAGCTACAGTGTTTCCAAAGCCATTTGTTCAGCCTAGGGAGGAGGGCCTCTTGGAATGCTGTACTCTTAAAGTTCTGCTCCGTTATTTCAGGGCTCTCACTTCATTCCTTTCCTTTGCACAGCAAGTGGCTCTGTCTTGGTGTGAAACACAGGCATCCCACACAGGCGTATCAGAGGCAGCTATTCAGAGAGCCCTTGAGAGAGAAGCTTCAACAATGTAATGCATATGCAGGAATTAAAAAAAAAAAAAACACCACCAAAAACAGATTTGGGAACAAAACTCTAAACTTTGGCATTGGGTGATTAGTTAAAGGAGTTATCATTGCCTTAAGTTCAGACTATTAAGAATAGGGTTTGTTGTTATTTCTGTTTATTTATTTATTTATTTATTTTTTTATTAAATTTGGCTTGGGGTTTGCCATTCTGGGCACCAAACCCAGGACTTCAGTCCCATCTCCAGAAAAGATGACTTTTTTATTAACAGTTTTTTAAATGAGTATACAAAATACTGAGTTCCATTATAACCTTTACTTCTTTCTTTTTTTTTTAAAGGAGGAAACCTCTTTTTTTTTTTACTGATTTTTTAAAATTCATTTTACATTATCAACCACAGATGCCCCCTCATCCCTCCTCCTGCTCCCCCACCCCTGCTTTCCTTCCCAAACCCTCATCCCCTCCTTCAACAGGCTAAGTCCTTCCATGGGGGGACAGCTAAGCCTGGTACACTCAGTTGAGGCAGAGTCAAGCCCCTCCCTGCTGCATCAAGGGTGAGCAAGGTGTCTGACCAAAGGTAATGGCATCCAGAAAGCCAGCTCATACACCAGAAATAGATCCTGATCACACTGCCAGGGGCCTCTCTGTAGCTAGAGTTTTCTTGTCTTGTCCACAGTCAGGACAAATCTTTGTCACCCGCCAGTCCCACAGCCGCTCAGACCCAACCAAGTAAACACAGAGACTTATATTGCATACAAACTATATGGCCGTGGCAGGCTTCTTGCTAACTGTTCTTATAGCTTAAATTAATCCATTTCCATAAATCTATACCTTGCCACGTGGCTGGTGGCTTACCGGCATCTTCACATGCTGCTGGTCATGGCGGCGGCTGCAGTGTCTCTCTGCCTCAGCCTTCTGCTTCCCAGAATTCTCCTCTCTCCTTGTCCCACCTACTTCCTGCCTGGCCACTGGCCAATCAGTGTTTTATTTATTGACCAATCAGAGCAATTTGACATACAGACTGTCCCACAGCACCTCTCAAACAGACCCAGCTACACAACTGTCTCGAATATGCAGAGGGTCTAGTCTGGTCCCATGCAGGTTCCACAGCTGTTGGTCTGAAGTTCATGAGTGAGTTCCTTTGAGCTTGGTTTAGTAGTCTCTGTAGATTTTCCCATCATGATCTTGACCACCCCTTGCTCATGTATACCTCTTCCCTCTCTTCGACTGGACTCCTGGAGCTCAGCTTGGTGCTTGGTTGTGAATCTCTGCATCTGCTTCCATCAGTTACTGAATAAAGGCTTTATGATGACATTTAGGGTATTCAACAATCTGATTACCAGGGTAGGCCAGTTCAGGCACCCTCTCCACTATTTCTAATAGTCTACTCTGGGGTTGTCCTTGTGAGTTCCTAAGAATTTTCATCGTACCAGCATTCTCCCTTATCCCATAATATCTCCCTCTATCAAGAAATCTTGTTCATTGCTCTACTACTACACCCTTCCCCAAGCTGAACTATCCCATTCCCTCATGTTCTCATCCCTTATCCCCTCCCCAAGCTCTGAGAATGGAGAGAGAAGCATTGCTGAAGTGGGTATGGCTGTCTAGGAGGAATATAGTACTATGGGTGTCTTCTTTACAAAAAGGACTCCCCACCTGGTAAATCTGAATGAGGACCCCTTGATGTCTGAGTGTCTTCTCTACCACATCAAAGATGGTGTCACCAGGTTTGGCCAGGTAGATGTGGACATCAAATTGACTGGACAGTTCATCTGGGAGCAACACTGTCTCTTCCGCAGCATCTCCCAGCCTGATGGAGAAGTGGTCATATTGGAGCCTTGTGAAGGAACTGAGATATATGTTAGTGGAAAGCTTGTGATGGAGCCACTGGGACTGAAGTCAGGGAACACGTTTTCCGTTTCAATCATCCGGAACAATCATGGCTCGAAGGAGAAAGAGGGGTCCCCCTACCCCCAGGACCTTCCTCGGAGCCTGTGGACTGGAACTTTGCTTAAAAGGAACTGCTGGAGCAGCAAGGCATAGATATCAAGCTAGAGATGGAGAAGAGGCTGCAAGACCTGGAAAATCAATACTGGAAAGAAAGGCAGAGGCTGACCTTCTGCTGGAGCAGCAGCAGCTGTGTGCGGACTCTGACAGCGGGGAAGACTCTGACATTATAACCTTTTCAAACATACTTTTTTTTTCTTCTGCCCCTCCTCCATGACCCTCCTCTGCACCTGCGTGTGGTTCCCTTCCTCCCTGCAGTAGCTCCAGCCTCTCCTGTCACTTCATGTCACATCACTATTCTGTTACCCGCCCCTCCCTCTTTTTTAGAGGAAGGTAGGGAAGATTCAAATTCACCTTAATATTTCTTTCTTTTATTATTTGAGATAAGTTCTAGTTGTCTAGTCCTTGCTGGTCTGGAACTTCCAGTGTTAACCAGGCTAGCCTCCAAGTCACAGAGTTCCACCTGCCTTTCCCTGCCAAATGCTTGGATTAAAGACATGTGTCACCATGCCTGGCTTAAAATTTCATTTTAATGAATTATGAGTGAAAAGACCAATTTGTAAAGCCAATAAATTGTGATTGAGTTTGGATTCCCCCCTCCTTCAAATAAAATAAATATGATATTCAACATAGTCACTTTTTAGTCTACACCCTGTTATTCTCCTAGCCTACCCACAAGCAGGAGATGTGCCTGGAAGTAATGAACATAACCAACACCAACAAAATCACTTCACACATGAGGACACAGAGACACGAATGTACAGAGGAAGTTTCTCTTCCCTTTTCAGAGAACCAAGTGTCCAGGTCAGCACACCAGACTCTGGAGGTGTTTTTGGTGGAGCAGAGTCCATGAGCTGGTCAATCTAGTGGAAAATTCGTGGCACGATACCACCCCATGTCCCTGTTCAGCTCCGTCCTTTGCACTCAGTGGCTCAGCCTTTCTCTGCCCTAGTGCTGCCAGAGCTGGGCTGCCACTCATTTACAGTTTGCGATTTTGGCTGCCGTGTCTCAAGGTCCTGCCGTGACAAGTGGAATTAGACAGGGCTCGCAGAGAGACCCTGGCATCATGAGAAGGCCTTCCTGGGAGACCAGTGCAGGCTAGATCCTGCAGTATTCTCAAAAGGGCATTCTGGCTGGAGAGCATCTCAGCCAAGAGAAAAGCAAGTTCCTTCCTCTCTGGCATTTCCTGCCCCTGTACACAGGGTTCTAATGTCTGAGAACCTGGAAAAGCCATTTTGTCTAGAACTCTTTATGTGAAAGAAGACATTTGTAATTTGTTTTTATTTTGCTTATTTTTTTTATTTTGAGTATTGATCTTCCATTCTGTTTTTTAATATTAGGCAAGCAATGTAATCACTGAACTTTATCCTAACCCCATTATTTTACTTTTATGTTGTATATGTGTGCAAACAACAGAAGAGAGAGAAGTAGGGAGGGAGTCAGAGTGAGAGGAGAGTAGGAACTAAGGCAAGAGTGTGCACTGGCAGGAAGAGAGAGACAGGCAGAGTGACAGAGAAAACAGAGAAATAGAGGGAGGGGGAAAGAGGAAAGAGAGATAGATAGAGACACACATGATGGGGGAGAGACAGAGAGACAGACACACGGGGGGGGAGAGAGAGAGAGAGAGAGAGAGAGAGAGAGAGAGAGAGAGAGAGAGAGAGAGAGAGAGAGAGAGGGAGAGAGGAGAGAAAGAGAGAGAGAGAGAGAGAGAGAGAGAGAGAGAGAGAGAGAGAGAGAGAGAGAGAGAGAGAGAGAGAGACTAATCAGCACAACTTGGCTGGAACCTCACTTCTTCTTTTTTTTTCTTTATGACTGGCAGTAAAGTGGACAACAGCTTTGAGACCCTCTCGGCTTTGCTCTGAACAAGTTCGCTATCTTTCCTATCTATTTTCCTTTTGTCTTTTGGCCAGCTTTAAAATTTTGCAACAAACAGACCAAAAACAGAATGAACATGTTATTTGGCAAAGAAAAGGGGCTGAATGAAAGGAGGAAGAAGGACACATCCTCCTCCCTGCACTGGGGCAAAGTGGTAAGGTCTGTTGAGGTGATGCTCCTCCTTGCAGATCCCAGCCAGTGGAGATGGAGAGTGTACCCCTCCTCTGTGTTGTAGGGAAGACATCATGGTGGGAATGATGACCATTAAATAAAGTAATGCATACAACTATGTTTATATATACTTTTGGATCAAAACAGAGTGAAGACTCTTAGTGCATACAGTGAGTTGGATCACCACAGACTATGTTGTCACCTACAAACTTCTCCTTTGATTTGCAAAGTCAACATATTCTTTTATGTCATCTGAATTTCAAAGGTCAAGCTTAAATTCTGATGCCAGAGTCTTTCAAATTCCTGTCCTGTTGGGGTAAATCATATCATAGCTAAAACCCTTGATGTACTGTGTAGTATACTGTGAGATTTCTTACTAGTACAAAATTTTGCTTTTCTGGAATTAAACGTCAACTGGATATTTATTCTGGTATGTCTTATGAAGAAATAGTCATAGCACAACTTCCAAGAAGGATAATTTTTCCACAGAACCTATCTTATACATGTTATTATAGGAAAAGGATCACAGTTGCTGGGAATAGATGGCCTTATGTTAGGCTAAAATGAACTTAAGAGTATATGCTGCACTGTCTAAGCGATGTAAACTAGGGTAGCCTCCAGCTGACCGAGGTTGAAAGTGTAAGCATGGAGGGATATTTGAAGGAATTTGAGTTATTTTTTTCTCAGTTGCATAGTAGGTTGTATTTCATTTCAGAACCAGTGCAAGGATCTAGAAGTCATGCCTTCTAGAAAATGGTAAAGTGCAGACTTTCTTGTCTCTCGTAATTATTGAAATTGTAATAGGCAAGCACCTATGAAAAGGCAATTTACTATTTGGGAAATATGGGCCAGGGTTGCTCAGCTGATGCCTTGGTTTCTCCAGCAAGCTTGGAGAAGGAAGCTATGTCCTTCTATATTAACAAAAAAGCCGTTGGTTGAGATATGGAAAAACATGAAAATGGAGAAAACAATATAGCAGGAAACAAATTCCTTGAAGTTACTGTTTTGAAGTTGTTTCTCCAAAAATGTACTAGGAAATAACCACCCATAGAGCAAAGGGAGTTTCACAATAAGAACAGAGACTTGCAACTGAGATAGAACAGAGTTGTTTTATTTTAATTCTCTACCTCAGCCAACAGAAAACATCTAATCACTTTGTCTAAACTGTAGTCTAGTCTGATAGACATGAAAAATCGTATAGTGTTGGGTGCCATGCTTTATTTTTATCATGAATATTCATGATAATGCATATCCTATTAGCTCCTTGCAAGGGTACAGAATCCAAGAAATCACAAACACAAATTCATGTGTATTTATTCAGCTGATTTTAATGTTTACAAATGATGTTAACTTCATATAGAGGGAACTTTGGGAGAATGTGTTTTACCCCATTGGAGTTGGCATTTGAAGGATACTGGAAGAGAACTTAAGACTGGACCTTTGAAATTAGGAAGACTAAAGAATGTATTGACTTTACAAACCAATGGAGACTTTTCCAGATGACAAAGTAGACAGACAGTCACAGTCCAGACTCACAGCATTCTCCAAATTACTTCACTGCAGAAACTGTTTTGACCCAAAAGTAGTTGGAGCTCAGCTGCCAGTCAGTGTATTCCTGGCAGAGATGCTGAAGAAGTCTGCATGGAAAGAGGCTTTTGTTACAAACTGCCTGGTGGAATGCAATTACTCGGAATGGAATCCAGCCAGGGCAATTGCTGTTAATATCAGTACCCTTGCAGAAAGTTTCCAGGGAGCCATAATGACTCCGAGTGGTCAGGACCTCTGTTTTATATCTCAGTGAAAAGCCTGCAAAAGCACAGCCAAGAATCACCAGCCAAGAGAAATCACTTTTCTTCCGTGGATCTGCAAACTCAACATCTGAGCTGAAAAGGAAGGGACATGCAATAGGACCTTCAGGCTCTTGGAGGAGAGATGTAACCCAGAATCCCAGTGCTTAGTCAATGAATCTGTTTATTGTATCATGTCTAAGAGCTATTAAAGGGGAAGTTCACATTTTCAAAGGAAGCAGCTTAACATTCACTGCTGCTACTTGGTTCCCATCCAGACACAAACATTAGGAGGAGAAAGTTCTTTGTCTGGAGTCTGCATTCTCCTAACTGGTGGAATTCCTCTTCTCCTGCCTTTCATTCCTCCCTCCCTTTTTCAAAGGAGACTGTTATTTTAGCAGAATCCTTTTGATGGTAATGTTGGTGTATATTGTAGGACAAGCTAAGCAGTTGGAGAAGTGACCTAAAGAAAAAAGAAAAGAAAAGAAAAGAAAGGAAAGAAAAGAAAAGAAAAGAAAAGAAACGAAAAGAAAGAAAAGAAAAGAAAGAAAAGAAACAAGGCTGGGGAGTGGTGGCACATGCCTTTAATGCCAGCACTCAAGAGGCAGAACCAGGCGAATCTCTGTGAGCTCGAGGCCAGCCTGGTCTACAGAGCGATACAGGCACCAAAACTATAGAGAGAAACCCTGTCTTGAAAAACAGGGGAGAGAGAGAGAGAGAGAGAGAGAGAGAGAGAGAGAGAGAGAGAGAGAGAGAGAGAGAGAGAGAGAGAAGAAGAAGAAGAAGAAGAAGAAGAAGAAGAAGAAGAAGAAGAAGAAGAAGAAGAAGAAGAAGAAGAAGAAGAAGAAGAAGAAGAAGAAGAAGAAACAAGGAAAGGACAGCTAGTTGGGTATCCTTGGGTTAGTCAGAAAGAAATCGCAAATGTATGTGTTCTTCTCTGATACCTTTATTGGTATTCTATTCAAGACTATTCAAGTTAAAACACAGGGTCTTAGCTTCAGTTATAGCATGATAAAAAAGTGAGGGAGAGAGAGGGGTTGAAATGAACCAAGCAGCTACACAAGTGTGGTGGGTAACTAGGAAGATGGAGTTTCCTCATTCTTTGAAAAGCCTCCTCTCAAATTAGACTTTAGTGCTAAAGTACTATAATCAGTGTCTAATTTATACTTTTTGCATTATTTTAAACACCCAGTGTTACAATTTTTTCCATGATGTTCTCTTTTTTGTTTCCTTTAGATCATTGAGATACATAGGTACATACCTAGAAATAATAAATGCCATGCCTAGATGCTGCATGGACCTATACCAGTCTTTTCTCTGTGAGCCGGAGCTCAGGATTGGGGTCTACAAATGGCAAACCAGTCCACAGGCTGAGTGCCCTTGGGCAACTTGTCACTTCTTCCTAGAATGTGGGAATAAAATACTTAGCATCTTAGAATCCTTTTTAAATGACTTGAATGGGTAGTAACCTTAAGATCGCACATAAATGCCACAGGGTCCTTTCTACTTAACATATTTTAGTTCTTTTGATGTCTACTGCAATTTGCTCTCTTTCCTTGACCTTTACTTTGTAAAACTAAGTAGTAATTTGCAGCTGTTCTTTTTCCGCATAGCAGCCCTCAAGGCAGTGGAATCCAGGCCTTACAGGAGCCAAGCTATCTTTGCAAGGAGTCAGTTAATCCTTTCAAATCTTCCTGGCTAGTCCCTAATCACCCTTATCAGGCTGTCTAATACTTGCTTGAAAACACCCTTTAATCTAACAAGTTCATTTGTTATCTTTAAACACCCCTTTAGTTTAATTTTTGGCTATAGTATCTATTAGCAACTGAACACAGTAAATGATCTTAAATTTGTATATTCAGATTAAAATATCTTCTCATGTTCTTTGGAAGGCTTGGAAAATGATACAATTTTATTTATGATATTTGTAATACGAAGGCTTCATAGGTTCAGACAATTGAATCACAATCACAATTGAATCATATAAATAGTTTTGCAAATCCATTTCTCATGCTCTTTGTTTTTGTGTAATCTTAGTATATTCCTGAAAGGTCAAAACAATGAAATAACCATGAGCCAGTGTGCAGATGTCTATATAAATGAATACCATTTTATAATGAACTTATTTCCCATGTAGTGGATCAGCATCTCTGGAAAGATGACTTTTTTTTTTCTATTACATCTTTTCTGAGTAAAATTCAGTGCTAGGGGCTACTGTGATGCATGTCATTAAGCAGTAAATATACTTGAGACTGGAATAATGGCTAAATGGGTAAGAGTAGTCAATTGGCAAGGACCTGCATTCAAATTTCAGCACTCATATACAAACTCAAAAAGCCTAAAGTAGGTACATGAGTGAGTGTAATGCCTCTGCTGTGCCATGCAGAGACAGGAGGATGGCCTGGGCTTGCTGACCACCAGCTTATTTCCAGATGCAGCGAGGATTTTGTCTCAGAAGAAAATAGCATAAAATGATACCCCTTGATAGCTAATATCTTCCTCTGACCTTCATGGGTGTGTGTGCATGGAGATGTACAGTTATGAATTTGTATCCTCCTTTGTCACTCACACACATGTGCTCACACACACACACACACACACACACACACACACACACTCACTCACACACACACACTTACACACACATGTAATTGCTTGCTGTACATAATGTTTGGGGATTATTGTGCTTTAACTATATTTTCTAGGCTACTGAAACTTATGTTATATTTTTAAAATCTTTAAAGTAATATTCGTACTTTCTCACTACATATTTCTATATGTGGTACTTCTTTCATTTACATGTATTTTTAATGTTCTCTTGTAGGAGTTATTAAAGATGAGGATATGTAATTATATATTTAATTTTTGAATGAATTTAAGACATGTTTAGCATTTTGTGACTAACTTATTTTCAGCTCTTATTTGTGAAGTTTAAGAACTTATCCTTGACCAAATACTTGAAATAGTTACATTATCAAGATTCTTTTTTTTCATTACCAAGGTTTTAATGTGATAAAATTGTAGTTTGACTTGGCTGCTTGAGACAATGAAAGGCTTCTGTTGGCTAATAAAATAGAGCAAGACATGCATCTCTTTTCCTGAAAACTTTCTTCTTACCAAACATGTCAACTTCCTCTGTCCATTTGCCCTTTAACCTACAATACTTTCAAATGGTGGTATTTGCTGATCATCTGTTGTCACACCATTAAAATCCTAGATGGATTTATTCAGATCTTCACAATATGATTTTGCTAATGTGGTTTCCATATTGGAAGTTCTATTTTGAATCTTCAGAGTAGATCTACTTACTGTGCCTGAAGAGCAAATCTAATGCCATGTTTCTGTGCCTAATTTCATGCTCCTTGTTATTTCTAAAGTTGATGACATATGAATCTTTCTTCTATCTCTCTCTCTATTACTATGTTAGGCAAAGACTTTCTATTTTTTCTTAATTAATTAATCAATCAATCAGTTAATTAATTGTCTGTGCATAATGTATGTGAACCCACTTGTGTAGCTGGAGAGCTTCTCTCTGTGTCCTGCCGAGCCCAGGCAATTCGACAGCCCACTTATAAAATAAACACACAGATGCTTATACTATTTACAAACTGTATGGCCGTAGCAGGCTTCTTGCTAACTGTTTTTATATCTTAAATTAACCCATTTCTATAAATCTATACCTTGCCACATGGCTCGTGGCTTACCGGCATCTTCACATGCTGCTTGTCATGGCGGCGGCTGGCAGTGTCTCCCCCACTCTGCCTTCCACTTCCCAGAATTCTCTTCTCCTTGTCCCACCTACTTCCTTCCTGCCCACTGGCCAATCAGTATTTTATTTATACAGAACGATATCCACAGCACCCTTGCCATAGAGCACAGTAGAAATCAGAAGACAACTATGTAGAATCAGTTCTCTTATAGCATCTTTGTGTGGATTCTGAGAATTGAACACATCTGACCCTGGATGCACAGCAATGGCCATCTCTTAGCCATAAGAGTTTTCTCTTGAAGAAGTCATCAAAACCTATAAGCTGTGAGTAAGAGAAATTGAGTCCATGAGCTTGAGGAAGAAGTCAGGCATCAGATCATAAAAGCTTTTGTGGAAAATGCGGAAAAGTTTGGATATTACACAGAAAAAGACAGGAATCCATTAGAAATTTGTGCAGAAAATGCACCTGATCATTGGTTCATTCTGGAGAGCCAGGGATGATCAGATGTGGAGGTGCTGCAGTGTTTACAGGCTTGATAACGCATGTACTGTCAGAGGGAAAGGCACATTTCTGTTTAACCAGGTAATTCTGAGAAAAAGAGATCAGCAAATAAAACTACTCTTTTGTGGAAGCACTAGGTCTACCCCACTCATAGGTAAAACATAAATACCTCCTGTAATGGAAGACAAGACACAGGATTAGAACCAAGGGGTTGATGGACTATTATGAGCCCAAGCATTTTTAAAATCTGAGAATTTCATGTTAAGGAAAATTAGAAAGATAATTGCTATTGTATTCAAAGAGATAAGAGGCAAGTATAATCTGCATCCCTTATTCATACATTGTCTCTCAACCACAAACGATAAATAAATTCTTTTCTATGACCAAATTTCTAAATACCTAGAATTTACTTTGAAACTTCAGGGGTAGGATTTTGCTTTTGTGATTTAAACTCACATTCTACTGAATATGTGAATAACTTTACTTGGCTCTGTATTTTTAATAATGTTATAGATTTTGTGGATGTTTTGCCTTCACAGATTGAGGGTAGGATAGCTAGTTTATCTTCTGTTTATTGTCATAACAGAAACATAAGAAGCATGGCAACCAGCTCCATATCATTGACCTAGAACTTTCTCCTTCAGAAGGAATGTTTACAGATGTCTAAATACCAAAACAATCCCCCATTGTCTATTATGACAAATAGCATTTCACTGAAATTTTTCCCAAGAGCAAGAGATTAATTATTTCCATTCACAGTTGTTAATTATGTTTCCAAACTGAAGTTGATAGAGCAACTAGCCAAATTAGTCCCTAAGCACAATATCTTCATTTTTTAAAATAAAGTGTTTTTTTGTTTTGTTTTGTTTTGTTTTTTTGTTTTTTTTGTTTTTTTTTTGAGACACGGTTTCTCTGTGTAGTTTTGGTGCCCATCCTGGATCTCGCTCTATAGACCAGGCTGGGATCAAACTCACAGAGATCTGCCTGGCTCTGCCTCCCGAATGCTGGAATTAAAGATGTATGCCACTGCCACCCGGCCATACTTTCACTAGTGCAACAATTATTACCCACCTCCTTTCCCTCTTTCTTTTCCATCCACTTGTTTAGATTCTCTTTATCTTGTTCAACACAGAGGTTTAAAAATGTTTCTTATTTAGTTTTTATTTTTGGTGCTATCCCTACATGTTAGCTTCATATCCACCTCACATTTGGCTTGTAAGATAAGCTGATTGTTAAATAGCTGTAATGCCATTTTCTCTACCAGGAGTCATCTGTACTGTAGATGTTTGGAGATTTTGATATGAAAAATGTCCTTGTAGAAACCAACTGTAATAGGAAACTTTCTCCAGCAATTCTTTGCTGCAAACCTATATTGGGAGCTGAGAAGATCTCCTTATCTATCTCATGGTAATCTATCTCATGGCATCACTGTGATATTTGGAACCTTTTTTAATCAATGGCTTATAAGTTTAGAGAATGATCTATTCTGCCTTCATCCTTCGAGTCAGTCAATAAACTGTATAAAATCTAGAGAGAAGCTAAGATATGTCATTGAGATAACAAGGCCTAAAGAGCTGATAGATTGGGAGAAGACATAATGAGCATCACCCAGAACCAGAGCAGCTTAAACTCTAATCACATTCAGCCATGCTAGTCGAATACAATCTAATCATTCAGATGTACAGCGTACTGTGATCTGCAAACTAGCACCAAGCCTCAAAAGAACTGTGCATGCTTTGTGTGTGCCTTTGTACACAAATGGCTTTGGGTTAAAAACTAGCTTCAATAAATGAGATTATCTGTTTTGTGTATATCCTCATTGTTTTTTATTCTCTAAATTAACATGTTTCTTTCTTAATATAAAATATACTTCCTAGAGGAAATGTTTTGTTATCATACATCTGTTATATTGAGATTTCTTCTTTCTATGGGTTGAATATGATCAAAATACCCTGTATATGTTATGAAACTATCAAATAACTGATTAAATAATAAAAAATACTTAGTTCATCATTGAACCATGACTTTGATCTTTTGGTTCATTGGGTTAAATTACCCCTATTAAAGTGTTCAAGCTGATTGATTCTGCTCTAGTGCATGGGATTGTGGGCCCAAGGTCTGTGCTCTAGATTGATTTCATATTATGCTGCAGGCAGTGAGGAACAATGCCTGTGATCAGTGGGAAAGAATTATCCTAGTACTTCTAATCAGAAGCCAGAATATCATCCTTAGGTGAAGGATAAAATTCATTTTCTGGTCATCACCGGCATCAAAGCGGCACTTTATTTATTTATTTATTTATTTATTTATTTATTTATTTATTTATTTATTTTTACTATTTTAGAGTCAAAACTTTTAAACCATGCAAATTTATTTTACATGTGTGTGGTGGTTAGTTTTAACTGCCAACTTGGCACAATCTAAAATCACCTGAGAAGGGAGTCTCAATTGCAGAATTGACTAGATCAGTATAGAACCAAAGTATTAGAAGACACAATCAGCTACAGGTCAATCCCAACTGAGACAATATACACAATTGCAAATGAGACAGTATATGCTGTCCCATTGCTGTATTGAAATCAGAAGCCCCATCACTCTATATTGCAGCCAAGTAGGACAGCAGATGATTTTGAGACCTGTAATAAGCACTGCTTGATTCTTTAGCTAAATGTGGCATTTGTGAAACATGTGCAGTGGTTGGTTCTGCCTTCCCATGCAAAGATCTGTTCTGGAATTTAAGAATCAAAGGGCACAGTGAGATGGCCCAGTAGGTAAATAGCTTGCTGTGTGAGCTTGTTGGACTGAGTTCAATCTCAGGAACCCACATTGAAGGAAGGAAGCAACCTTGACATGTTGTCCTCTGGCCTCCATGTATCTGTTGTGACACATACATGCTCATATTCTCTTCCTTCCTCCCACCTTCTTCTCTCTCTCTCTCTCTCTCTCTCTCTCTCTCTCTCTCTCTCTCTCTCTCTCACACACACACACACACACACACACACAAAGAATCCTAGACTTTTTGTAGGACATAGTTGACCAAAGGGACAGAAAGTAGCTCCCCCTGGTAGTATCATAAAGTAATGGCACCTTGTATCTCAAATAGGTCAAGTACAGATAGATACCTTTACTTCTTAGTCCAGTGCACCTACTATTCTTTTTATAAAACTTTGTTATGAAGGATTTTATGAGTCAGCTTTGTGATGGGGGGATGTCTTTCTGTATGCTGTGAAAATATGTTGCTCTGATTGGTTGATAAATAAAGCAATTTGGCCTATGGCAAGGTAGCTTAGGGGCAGGCAGAAAATCCAAACAGATAGAGAGGAAGGAGAAAGACAGAGCAGGGGAGATGCTGTTAGCTGCAGCCAGAAGAAGCAAGATGTAAAGGTACCGGTAAGCCACAAGCCACAAGCCACGTGGCAAAGTATAGATTTATAGAAATGGTTTAATTTAAGATATAAGAACTAGATAGCAAGCAGCCTGTCATGGCCATAGTTTAAAAATAATATTAGCCTATGTGTGTTTATTTGGTTGCAGCTGCTGTGGGACTGGTGGGTGAGAGAGATTTGTCTTGACCACAGACCTGGTGGGACACAGGAAAACTTCCAGCTACAGCTTTGCTTTCTATACCCTGTGCTACTCAGACATGATGGTCTCTGTATACTCTACTTACAAGTAGACTGAGAAAGCCATTAGCTGGTAGTGGCTGATTACATGGATCAAAAGTGCAAAAAGCAAATCAGCCTCCTGTCCATGGCTAGTGAAGACACATAGTGATGTTTTGTAGTATTTGGATTGACATTTTATCCCAAAAGTTGCTAAAGAGTTTTGTTTTGCATGTTTTTTAAAGCAAATATGGTTTAAAAAATTCATGGGTGCATAGTTTTCCCTAACTTGTTTTTAATATATTCTGGCACAGCCAAAAAAATTCTCAATGATATACTTAATTGGAAAACAGTTATATTTGGAGATAGATGAAGTGGGAAAGGAAGGGGAGGAGGAGGAGGAGGAAGAAGAAGAAGAAAGAGAATGAGAAGAAGAAGCAGCAGCAGCAGCAGCTGTGCAGTGCAGTTTTCAGGAATATTGCAGAGGAAGCAATGCTGAACTGAGAAAAGAGAGGGTGCTTGTGAGGTCAAGTTAACTATCACAAGTTAGCAGCTTCACATAGGAGGGATGTTACTCAGTCAGTCTTATAGGAAAAGGATATCTCTGATAGTGAAATGATACATTGGGGTTGGAAGATGGACATTTAGTTTAGTTTCCCTTGTCTATTGTTGCTGGAGAGCTTCTCTCCAGGTTCCCCAAGCCCCGCAGTCCCACAATCCATTTATAAAATAATCACTCAGACGCTTGTATCACTTATAAACTGTATGGCCGTGGCAGGCTTCTTGTTAACTGTTCTTATATCTTAAATTAACCCATTTTTATAAATCTATAGCTTGCCACGTGGCTGGTGGCTTACCGGCTTCTTTACATGCTCTTCTCCTGGCGGTGGCTGCAGTGTCTCTCCTCCTTCTTCCTGTTTCCCCAATTCTCCTCTCTCCTTGTCCCACCTATACTTCCTGCCTGGTCACTGGCCATCAGTGTTTTATTTACATAGAGTAATATCCACAGCACTTCCCCTTTTCTTCTTTTTTTAAAAAGGAAGGTTTTAACTTTAACATAGTAAAATTACATATAACAAAACAATTATCAAGCAAGAATTACAGTTACAATATTAAAGAAGATGTCCTATCTATCTTATATTTGTGAGTTTAAGGTTTTATATCTAACTTATCTTTTATCATAACTGAGGAAATTATAACTATCTAGTCTTTAACCACATCAAAGACCTGAGAAGGAAGATAATGGTACCTGAGAAATAGTAGATGGATGCAAGCAACTTTCGGGAATCTTGCAAGAGTAGACCAAGACAGCTGGCAGCCTGGACAGTCACCTAATGTTTCTCAGCATTATTGGTGCATTCAAATTGGCTACAGGCCTAGAGTATCTGACAGACCATTTTCAGAAGCAGGATTTCTGAAAGACCATCTTACCCTGTCTTGGCAGAGTACAGTGGTCACTTTCCTTGTGTCCCGCTTGTCCAGAAAGGACAGCATTGCATTTGTACTGTCAGCCATCAAGGCAAGAGCAGTTCTTTGCCCCGTAGGCCATTTTGTGCCAAAAAGACAAACTTCCATATGGAAATGTCTTAGAAGCCCAACATTCTCTTGGGATCAATTGGTGCAGCCAGGAGCAATTGTGCCTCACATCAACAGAATTCTAAGTTATTTAAATGCCATATTCTCTAGGTCTATGAAGTGTTTGAAGATTACCTATCTATCTGAAATATATCTATGTATACCTAGAAGACTTAACTAACATGGTTACAAATATGATTATCATAAATGACTAATTATTAACCTATTTTTAATTATCCATTACAATTTTAAATGAGTTACATAAACATAATACCTCAAACAAGAATAGAAATATATATATATATACAGTACAACAAAATTAACCTCAAGCTTGTATCAATAAACTAAAATTTATACCAATGTAAAACATTTTAAGCATAAACTAAAATCTATACCAATGTAAAACATTTTAAACAAGTTGTTCTTTAAAAGTAGGTTGATTAATCTATCCTTTTATCTTATCATCTCTATATCCTCCTATATATCTATATCATATCCCCTTTTCTTTTTTAGAAAGAGATCACATTTATAATCAACCTATTTTAAATAAAAATATTGGTTTTTGTCTGTCCCACACCAGAGGGCTCTTCTGATTTGGGACACAAGAATCTCTTAACCATTTTTTTTTTTAAAGCAATATGTCTGGGTTTAGAGGGGGAGTGAGCCAATTCCACCTCTAAAGCCAGCTTGGTATATTTGGGAATTTGGGCGTAGCATCTCTTACTACTTCCTGCTGGAGGGGGGCGCTGTATCTTATGGGGACACAAAGAAAACTTTAGGCCTATGGGGTAGTCCGTGAGGCTGTACTGTGTGAACCAGTTGCCTTGAAACCGCTCTGGATGTTGTATCATCTGGGCCATGGTGTCATCGGAGACCTTTCAGGGCGTCTTGGCTGGTGAAACCTGATGTATCTTAATCTGGAACAAATCCACAGCCTCTGGCTTTCTGTGGAAACAAAAGCAGAACCTCTTTTCCAAAGCAACATATCTTTAAATCCAAATTTTGAAGTCAAGGTACCTTTAAAATATACATTTTGGCATAACTCAACAGCTTTTGCAATCAAATGTTTTTCTTTAGTTACGAATATCAAAGAGAACATAATCCAGATTCTCTGTGTGGTAGCCATCTTTATGTGACTTATGTTTTATATTACCTTGAGCCTATTGCTTTAAACTGCACCATTGTAAGACTGAAACGGCGCTGTGACTGTTGGCTCCGCCCACTTCAGCTTCCCAACATGGCGGTGGTACGTTTTCCGCCAGCTCTGGGAATCATCAAGTCTCAGAAATAGTAGGTCTACGCTTTTATCAAAGCAGCGTGTAGCCCAGAAACCTTTTTTTTTTTTTAATACTAGTAAAGAATAAATCTACCACACAGCGTAATGTGCCGCTGGCAGATGCCTCATTTCCGCCATATTGCTGGTCAAACGCACACGCCAGGAACCCGCTGGTGTTCAAACCTGCGTTTTGCAGCGTCTAGCTGCCCGTATGAGACAAGAAGCAGGAACCTGTTTTTGGCTCTGTTTAGAATTGGTTATTAAATATTCTCAGGTTTAAGGTGGAAACTCGAGCCGTTGGGCGCCATTTGTTGCTGGAGAGCTTCTCTCCAGGTTCCCCAAGCCCCGCAGTCCCACAATCCATTTATAAAATAATCACTCAGACGCTTGTACCACTTATAAACTGTATGGCCGTGGCAGGCTTCTTGTTAACTGTTCTTATATCTTAAATTAACCCATTTTTATAAATCTATAGCTTGCCAAGTGGCTGGTGGCTTACCGGCTTCTTTACATGCTCTTCTCCTGGCGGTGGCTGCAGTGTCTCTCCTCCTTCTTCCTGTTTCCCCAATTCTCCTCTCTCCTTGTCCCACCTATACTTCCTGCCTGGTCACTGGCCATCAGTGTTTTATTTACATAGAGTAATATCCACAGCAGTCTATGCATTTCAAGATGTTGGAAAGCATTCTAAGTGCTCAGCTTGGACAAAGATTCAGAACAAAATGGCGTTGTTTTCCCTAGTAGATAGTCCAACTGCATCTCCTAGAGTAAGGACGGTCAAGTGTGAAAAGTGGTTTGTTACCCTAGTTGAGAATACTGCTGCTTCTGTAAAACTTATTCTTGACCTAAAGTGAAAACTCTAGTTTAACTATAGATGAGCCAAATTTAATTTAATTTGGATCCAGTTTCATATCAATTAATCAATGAGTTTCTATTTGGAAGACTCTCCTCCTCCCTTCCTTCACCCTCTCCCTTCACCGGGAACAGTAAGAAAGATATTTAGCTTCAAGGCTTAGCTTTAATAAACAGAGTGACCTTTACATTTTAGCTCAAAGAAGTAAATATAATCTTAGAGATGCCATTGGCAATTGAGCTTTGGTTGGAAGGGAATTAGAGTCCACTGCAGCACTAACGGACTTTACCTTCAGGGAAACACAAATCAAATAAAGAGACTGGTGAGAAACACAGGGTGTCAAGAAAAGCCACATCATGAAAATGTGTGATTGTGGATTTAGAAACGTCATAAAGTTTCTACAGTTTGGAAACTCTCATTTATCCTAGACGTTCTGCCCTCCCCTGTCACTTGTTCACCCAGACTGTAGGAAATCTGAACTGTCAACACATAAATTAAGAATTTCCTCACTTTACGCAGAGAAACACCACAGATTTATTTAAATAGCAAGCTGTCTTTGTATACATTGCTAAATAGAGACAGAATATAGGATCCAAATGCCATGATCTATTGTCAAATGATTTTTGGTGGAAGTATTAAGGCAACTCCACGTAATTAAAAGGGAGTTTTATTTTGTGGGGTAACTTACAAGGGAAGGGATAGGTTATAGGGTCCAGGAGAGGTGAGATGCAGTCCGTTGGTGTTCTCTGAAGAACTCTGCTCAGTCTACCTCCAGCGTCCAGGATCCAGGAACCAAGCGAGCTGGCACATCCAGATCTCAGTCTTAAGGGCTCCTGTCTTGGCCCTGCCTCATAGGAATGACAGTTACCGAAGCCTCAATGGGGATAGTACCTCCAGGTCAAAGCTGGAACAGCTACCCACTATACATGATGGTGAAGAATGACTTTCCATGAGATGTAATATTTGGTATATGGGGTGCAATACACTAAAGTTTAATTTTCCCACAACCTGAGTAGAATGTATCTTTCAACACAGAAAATGTCATACAACATTTGAGCTGAGAGGGAAAATAGAACCTATCTTTGTTTAAATATAGAATTTTAAAATGATAAAATTTGGGCTCTTGGACATTAAGTGAATTCCACTGACCCTCTGCTGTGCAAGAGCAATGTTGGATCCTGTCTCCTATTCTCTGAACACTGCTCTCTCCCACTACCTCTCAGGATATTGGCTCACCTTTTTCTCTATTCCCATTTAGACTACTTCGTAAGAGTTGGAGTTGCAGCATGTGTTCTTAATTTAATCTTGTTGGAAAACTTTAACAAACTCAGCAGACATCTTGCTCCACCTCTACCCCCCAAGAACCACAGATTATGGCAAAATCCATGATTATAAGGATGTTACCACATGTTGTAGAATATTATTTCAAGGTGTGTTGCTTGTGTTTATGTTTTAATTTGTTTAACTCTGTGAAGCTGTGTTACTGTGCTTGTCTAAAACACCTGATGGTTTCATAAAGTACTGGCCAGTAGCAAGGCAGGGAGAGAAATAGGTGGGGCTGGCAGGCAAAGAGAATATGTAGAAGGAGAAATCTGGGAGGAAGGAGAAAAGAAGAGATGGAGGAGTGAAAAAAGGAGGTAGCTAGAGAAGGAAGAGGACTCCACGGGCCAGCCACCTAGCTACACAACAAGCGACAGAGTTAAGAGTAAGATTTATAGAAGAGAATGGGAAAAAGCCCAGAGACAAAGGTAGATGGGATAATTTAAGTTAAGAAAAGTTGGCTAAGGCAGAGATCCAGGAGTCCAGTCCAAGAGAGAGAGAGAAGAGGGATTCTGTAAACAAGTGCATCAAAGTCATGATGGGAAAACCTGCAGAGATGTCTGAACCAAACTAGTGGGAACTCATGAAAGTTGGTTCAACAGCTATGGAGCCTGCATGGGACTGGGCTAGGCCCTCTGTATGGCAAGACTGTTGTGTAGCCTGATCTGCTTGGGGCGGGGCAGGGCGGGGCAGCTTGGCGGTAGGATCAGAATCCATCTCTGGTTCATGAGTGTGCTTTTTGGAGTCCACTACCCATGATGGGATACCTCGTGCAGCCTTGAGGCAGGGGGAGGGGCTTGGACTTGCCCCTACTGGATGTGCCTCCTCATGGGAGGCCTTGCCTTCTGTGGAGAAGAGTAGGGGTGGGTTGGGAGGGGGAGGCTATGGGAGCAGGAGGAGGGAAGAGGGGTGTCTTTGATTGATGTGTAAAACAAATGGAAAAAATTTCTTAATTAAAAGCAAAAAAGAAAGAAACCCTGGCTAGAACTAAGTCAAGACTGGGCATTCATAAATAATAATAAAACTCCATGTGTAATTTATTTGGGAACTGGGTGGTGACCCCCCCTAAAAAAGAGTAAAATCTCCCAACAACAACCACATGTCATCATGTTATTACAGAGAGGAGCTCTTGTCATTTCTCCTTCCAGGAGGGTTCATTAGCATCAGAGCTTCTCACCACCGGAAAGCAACTGACACCATATCTGTTGCCTGATCTGTTTTGGTGCCACTCTTATTAGTAATATCTAGTTCTCACAGATCAAGTTGGAAATACTTGTTTTTATCTATAGCTGTAAATTCTAGATTCAGTGCTATGAGTTACTTAACAACATGTTGAGCCAGAATTAAGTATTTGACTGTTAATCTTCAGTTTGTTCCTCAGAATGTTAGTTCTCAGAAATCCCCATGTGAACAAACAAGTCCTGCTTTGAGTACATGTGACAAGTGTTATCTCTTTCTTCTTGCCTCAGAGCAGCTTTAAGTGACTTTTAGAACCAGAGACTCCTTTTCCCCCGCTTAATTTTGGTATTCCTCACAGCTACAGCACAATTTTCTGTGATGTTAAAACCACTCATTGTACTTAGGAAATGCTTTCTCTGTACCTTGTTTTGGCTCCATTTAATATCAACACAGCTTACTTTGTTGTGCATTGTTATCATTGCATAGTTGCCTGCACATAAATGGTTGGCATAATAAAAGATTCTAAAGGACACATGACAGGGCAGGAGTGGAGCTCATGTACATTTCAACTAAAAAAATCAATTAACAGGTACCTTCATCTGAGCCAGTTAACTAGGGATTCTGTGAGCACAGACTTTTCATATCAAGGAAAAGACAAAATGCAAGTGAGCATAACAGTTGCAGAAGTAAGAGAAATTTCCAGTGATTAAGGTTTGCTGTCTCCCTTTTCACTTGATCATTGACTATCCCATCTTGACTATAGTAAGAGTATGACAAAAGTGAAAAAAGCCTGTGTGTTTATCTATAGTTTAGAGTAAATGGTTCTTACAATCATTGTCACCCAGATCCCTTTGCATGGTTAGAAAATGCCTTTGAATTCGGCTGCAAACTGCTTTGTCTTACTGTTGCCATAGTGAGGAACTTCCTGCCTCTACATGCAATGTATGCATGTATCTTGTGCCTTCCCCATCTCTGTTCTCTGTCATTAAATCATTGCTACTCATCCACACATCAGCACACACACACACACACACACACACACACACACACACAAACACACGTACACGTACACACATACACACACCACAAACACACACAAACACTCACACGCAAGTACACATCTTCAAACTTCAAAATTCACTGAAGTTTCAAATGGTCCATTGTTCATCCTCTCTTACAGCAGGGAAAGCTTGTCTCTGTTCTATAGAACGTAAATGTCAATAATTAAAGCTTTCTACATTCCTTTGAATAGTGTTTATTGTTTCTATGTCACTTGTCACCTGTGTACCAGTTGTTGTAAATCACAGTGTCTCCTTCACTCTCTGATTTCTGTCAGTTCAGCACGAAGACTGTCACTTGGTGCTAAAGATGACTGAAGTAAATTGTGGTTAAAAAACAAAAAGAAATGAGTAGTCAAATGGTGAACATCTGGCTATTCCACAGGAAACAAAACCTTTCTCCCCAAAATATCCATGTTCCAAAGGTCATATTTCCTTTAAAAACTGAATGGATTATTTTTTATATTTAAGGGAGATTTCTATTTTTCATAAAAATGTTTTTGCAGGTAAAGCAATTAATAAGGATTAATTTATTCTGTAGTTTATGAAATAAATGCAAAACCTATATATGAGTGAATCTATGTTTATTTTACATATTCTTTGGTGATTTTTTTTTTTTTTTTTTTTTTTTTGGTTTTTCAAGACAGGGTTTCTCTGTGTAGCTTTGCGCCTTTCCTGGAACTCACTTGGTAGCCCAGGCTGGCCTCGAACTCACAGAGATCCGCCTGGCTCTGCCTCCCGAGTGCTGGGATTAAAGGGGTGTGCCACCACCGCCTGGGTCTTTGGTGATTTTTAATGATATAAAAGAGTAGGCTAGTAACCACACTAACTCCATGATCATTTGGCAAAAGACCTTCTTACTGTGTGATGTGGGAAGCAGGATCCTGAGTGTGAGCTCTGGAAATGATGAGTATGTTCTGTAATCTTCATAGAGAAATGATGGTACCCCTGTACCTAATTTCACTATCTTGAGGTTTGCTTCTATTTCCAGATAGAACATGCTCATTAACATTTATATAGGGCTGTGTAATGCTTAGATGAAAACATGTCATATGGGTATAAAATATTCTTAAATATCAATTAACAAATTTTTAATTTCTTATGCAACAATTAATGATAAATGGAGGAAAGGAAGTTTGTGGTTTGCTGGATGGTGGTGGCACATGCCTTTAATCCAAGCACTTGGGAGGTAGAGGCAGGTGGATCTCTATGAGTTCTAGGCCAGCCTGGTCTACAGAGTGAGTTCCAGGACAGGCTCCAAAGCTACACAGAAAACCCTATCTGGAAAAACAAGAAAGAAAGGAAGGAAGAAAGAGAGAGAGAGAGAGAGAGAGAGAGAGAGAGAGAGAGAAAGAAGAAAAAGAAAGGAAGGAAGGAAGGAAGAAAGGAAGAAAGAAAGAAAGAAAGAAAGAAAGAAAGAAAGAAAGAAAGAAAGAAAGAAAGAGAAGAAAAAGAAAGGAAGGAAGGAAGGAAGAAAGAAAGAAAGAAAGAAAGAAAGAAAGAAAGAAAGAAAGAAAGAAAGAAAGAAAGAAAGAAAGAAAGGAAGGAAGGAAGGAAGGAAGAAAAAGAGAAAGAAAGTTTGTGGATTGATGGTATAGTAATAGTAGAGAAAATGTGTGGCCACTTTCCTCAACCCACAGCCTCTGAAATGCTGTGTACATGAGGATTTCTTGTCTTGTAATTGTTTCAAGCTTGAAATAGGACTTGGGGTCTCCTGTGTGTATATGGGAATAATATATACAGAGCATTACTTTTCTGGACTTTTTCCCGAAGGCATAATTGAAAATAGAAACTGCATAAACAGCAGTACAAGTATATAAACAAAAATGCCTATAATTTTAACTGGAGAAAGCATATGATTGGCAACCTGTCTATCTTATCTAAGGTTTCTATTGCTGTGAAGAAACATGACCATGCCAACTCTTATGAAGGAAAACATTTAAAGAGCTGACTTATAGTTCAGAGGTTTAGTCCATTATCATCATGGTAGGAAGCATGGTGGCACACAGGCAGGAATGATGCTGGAGAAGTAGTTGAAAGTTCTACATCTGGATCCACAGGCAGCAGGAAGAGAGAGTGAGCCATTGGGCCTGGCTTATGCTTCTGAAGCCTCGAAGTCCACTGCCTGTGACACACTTCCTCCAATAAGGCCACACCTACTCTAACAAGGCCACACCTCCTATATGGCCCACATTGACCATTTTCATTCAAACCACTACACTGTCAGATGGCTGTGTTTGAGAGATGATAACTATATGACCAAAGCATGAAAAGGAGGAGAGAAGGAAGATAAAGCTTCTCTACCATGAATGAAGCCAATATGTACTCATATAAAGTACACAGTTTCCTGCAGTCACCTAGAAGCTTTATTTCAAAAGAGATAAAACCCCAGGATATGTGTTTTAAAGTTCTGGATAAAAACATATACAATTGTAATTTCTTTCCTTCCTATAAATAATGAGATGGTATGTCTCAAAAGAGGTTATAAAATCCATACTCTTGCCGGGCGGTGGTGGCGCACGCCTTTAATCCCAGCACTCGGGAGGCAGAGCCAGGTGGATCTCTGTGAGTTCGAGGCCAGCCTGGGCTACCAAGTGAGCTCCAGGAAAGGCGCAAAGCTACACAGAGAAACCCTGTCTCGAAAAACCAAAAAAAAAAAAAAAAATCCATACTCTTTTAAACATGAATTCTACTTCCATAATTTGAAAAAAAATAATTTATGTGCAAAAATATTAATCTATATTGAGTCATAATATTATATGAGTGACCATCAGAAAATGAGTGATTAATTAATTATATACTGGCATGTTTATGAAATTAAATTATATGTAGACCTTTAAAATAATGTGAGAGAATATGTAATAACCTGGAAAATGTTTGCAGTGTTATTTACCTATGTATAAAAAAATAAGAAAAAAAAGGAAACCAAATATTAAAAATATTAATGATCATTTTTTTTTCTGCTTAGTGATATTATAGTGAATTTTGGGGTTTTTTTTTTTTTAGTACCTTTTGGAAGTGTTTTTGCTTTTACTTCTGGGATGCTAACTCTTGTTCTCTTTTGAACATACTAAGTTAAAATAAGGTGACTAAATAAAAATGACAAAACTTTAACATTTTTGGTATAGACATTCATACTTAATGAGCACTAGATGCTCAAGGTGTTTGTTTATCATAATATTTTGTATGATTTTTCCTAATACTGTAAATTAGTATTCAAACAGATGTTTGAAAATGAATAAAAATAATCTTTTATTAAATTATCTCATCAGATTAAGTATTTAGGTGGAAGGTCAAAGAGTTTTCTTTGAAGTTTATAGCAGTCTAGTGCATTGTGGAAAGAATGGGGCTAGGGGAAGAATATTTGAACAGAAATAGAGAAAATTATTTCATGGTCATATAAGCACATCAGTAGTCCCAGGAAGCATTATCATGCAATAGTAGAAGGAATTATTTAAAATGTACTCTCACAATCATGAGTTTTTTTTTTTTTTTTTTTTGGTTTTTCGAGACAGGGTTTCTCTGTGTAGCTTTGCGCCTTTCCTGGAACTCACTTGGTAGCCCAGGCTGGCCTCGAACTCACAGAGATCCACCTGGCTCTGCCTCCCGAGTGCTGGGATTAAAGGCATGCGCCACCACCGCCCGGCTTAAAATGTACTCTCACAATCATGAGTTTTGAGGAAAGGTAAACACTTAAGAAAGACCATCGATTTATACATTTTCCCCTAATGAAACATGGTTACTATTTCTTAAACATTTACTCAATTTATGTGAAAAGTTAACTTTGGGAAGTAATTTTATAAGGCTGACATATAAGGAATGTTTTGTTGTTTGTTTATTTTCACAGAGCCTCTAGCTCAGGCTGGCCTCCAGTTCTCTATATAGTTGAGTAATATCTTTGACTTGTGATCACTCTACCTCCAATTGCTAAGTGCTGGGATTACAGGCTCAAACTACCATATCTGGTTCATGTGGTGCTGGGATCAAGCTCAGTGCTCTGTATATAGTAGGTAAGCACTCTACAAGAAGAGCTACATCAAAGCCCAGTAGACCTTCCTATCATCAGCATGAACAGATAATTTTTTCTCTGAACCATAAATATCAGCATAGTAGTATATTAGTTACCTCTATGTCAGGGAGGCTAGATACCTTACAAAAACAGTTAAAAGGAAGAAAGGTTTATTTTAGGTTACAGTTTGAAAGGGGAAATCATGGTGAATTTCATCAGCAGCTGGAGGGTATACCAGAAAGCAGAGAGCCTGGGACCCTGAGAGGGACCCACTTTCTTAGAGGTTCCATAACCTCCCCAAACACTACGTGCTAGCTGGGGACCAAATGTTCAAACGCACAAGCCAAACCCTACATCAGTGATAGTATTTATGATTGCATGAAAGGGGTGTCTTAGTTTCATTTCCTGTATCTGTGGTAAAAATACACTAACAAGAAACCAACTTAATGGTGAAAAAGTTTGTTTTGGTTCATGGTTCTAAATACCAATTCATCCTAGCAAAATGCCCCAGTGGCAGGAACTTAGAGAGCTGGTCAGATGGCATCTGTAATTAGCAACAGAGAGCATGGATGCTAGTATTCAGCTCACTTTCTCCACTCTTACACAGTTCAAAATTCCCTGCCTAAGGAATGATGCTGCCCACAGTAAGCAGGTCTTCCCACCACAATTAAGGTAAATCAAGTTAATCCTTCATTGAGAAGCATACAGCCAAACCTAATCTATACTATTCTTCATTGAGACTTCCTTCCTAGTGATTCTACACCATGTCGATTTGATAATAAAAGTGAACTATCAAAGGAGTAAGCCAGAAATTCCCAGGGCAATATATGACATACCTTGTTTGTCATCTATTGAAGCAAATCAGACTGTGAGCTGTCTTTTATACACTCACAGCAGCTCCTAAATAAAGATCAAATAACTTTTCAGAAGGTCATACCTTTATAGACTTATTCTTTCCATCATGACAATGAACCTTGTCCTGAAAACACTTTTGTACAAGCATAAAACAGATTGGGACTCTTAGAATTTAATTGTATTGTCAATACTTTCATGAAGAATCATTCAGGTTCTTAAGAAACTTGACCACCAAATAACTCTGACTCTATGAAGAAATCATGTCAGAAGTAGAGTATCACCATGGCTGATGGTATGTAGGTCTGAAATTTTAATGCCCAGCTGGACTCCTCCTAGATTCTTGAACCACAGAACTGAACCATGGGGTAAACTAAATGCTTGCTTTTCAACCACTAGGCTGAAGTACTACATTACAGAACAATGCATGTATACAACAGATATCCCCCTCTTTTAAATTATTCTACACCATTTGTGCTGCTTCTGAAAGATGAAATTAACCGAAGACACAGACATATTTTGGTAATGCAATCACAGAACATAACTTCTTCAGATAAGTTTTACATCATTACCGGATGCTTCTCTAAAGAAAGGAAGAAAGGAGAATGGAAAAATCAGCAGAAAATGTGTGATTGTGCTCAGCAACATGGCCATTAAGCACATTCCTTCATTATTTCCTCTCAACAACAACTTAAGATGATCAAATGCCTGTCATTAAATAATTGAAGGATGAAGAAAAATCTCATATGAACTAGACCTCCTTCTTAGCAGGAGGCTTTTCTTCCTGGATGATCTGCCATTGCCATATTATCCAAGGAGGCCTACTGAGGAGCAGCAGAAGGGATTCTCACTCCACTAATCTGGGGATCCTCTCTGAGAGAAACTCCTGGTGGTCTCTATAATCTTTTCAGGAAAGCTTTAATAGTCAAATACATTAGCAAGGCCTCATGCAGCTGAAGCCTCATTAGTCTTCTCCAATACACCCTGGTATGTCTGCCACTTTACCACAGTGCATTAATATAAGTAAAACTAAAACACACTTGTCAGGACATTGATGCAACCAGAGCAAGGGATGAAGAATGTGTGTATATTCTAGTGACTCATTTTCAGAACTTGTTTATTAGTATGGGTTTTTCTTTCAGTTTCTTGACTTTCAACTTGACATTTACTCAAACTAAAATCAAGCACACACCTTGAGAGTTTACCAAAAATGGTGTTGTCCTCACCTAACTTAGTGTTAAAGTATACTGGCTTTTTATGT
Source organism: Peromyscus maniculatus bairdii (assembly GCF_049852395.1). Classification (NCBI taxonomy): domain Eukaryota; kingdom Metazoa; phylum Chordata; class Mammalia; order Rodentia; family Cricetidae; genus Peromyscus; species Peromyscus maniculatus. The sequence goes on along the minus strand of NC_134852.1, from coordinate 203,172,266 downwards.
CTGTTTCTATTGTTTCTTTCTTACCCATTTTCATGAAAAAAACATAAAATCATTCATGAGAAGAAAAATGCTTAAAAGACAAGAAGGAAAGAGACCAGGGCCATTGTGGGAATTCTGACATGAGTGGAGTGGGTCTTTAGCTTTATGTTGAAGATCCCATTTCCTTTCTTCTGGCATATCTTGTTTTGGATGTAATACCATGTAATAGTTAACACCTTGTTCTGTGACCTTGTACCCACTTTCTTGTTGTCCCCTCTGTGTCCCACTAGGCAATATTATTTCCCCTTATCCTTCCTTCCCTTTCTTCTTCCTCCTTCCTGCTCTCTTTTCTAGGAATCTCTTCTCTCTCTCTCTCTCTCTCTCTCTCTCTCTCTCTCTCTCTCTCTCTCTTTCTTTTATCAGAACATGCACTTGTAAATGTTTGATTCATTATGAGATGGCCCTGTGAATGCTCACACAAATAAGAACAATGTATGCCTTAGGCTGCATTACCACTGACTATTTGTGTGACTTTGAGTGAGATATTTCATTGCTCTGAGCCTCATCTCCTTATCTGTCAAATGGACATAATAAGATCTATTAGAGGTAGTATTTGTTTTGGTACAATTGACTGGAATACTTTTTTTCTGTTATAGCATGGTTCCCCATGCAAAGTACATACATGCTTAGTAAATACCAACTTGCTTATTGTCACTGCCCTCATAGAGGCAATAGAGGCCCCAAAATATTCAATGAGCTATACCTTCAGAGCACCAGAGGGACACTTGACAGAAAAAAAATATAAATCTCGGTCTCTGGACTCAAGTCTTATGACATTAACTGTTACTAGAGTACACTGACAGAATTCCCAATTTTTCAGAGTATCTATATCCTTTCCTAAAATCTTCCTTTTTTTCTCCCTCAGTAAGTAGGGCATACATCCATGATGATTTGTGAGAGAATCAGATTTAGTCCTGGATCATCTTGAAGACAAGCCCCTGGTGCATGCATGCTCAGCCCTGCTCATTACCCTACCGATATATGCCCATGCATCCCCTTAGTAGAGGGCCAACATAGTCCCTAGCAGTGGGAGCAGAGCCTCATGGTGACCTGCTCTTCTAGAATCAGGATTCTGTAAGAGTCTCCAGGGAGAGGATTGTGTAGAGTTATATCACAGGACCTAAACTAGGGTGTCCCATATAATTCTCTCCCTTGAATTGTCTTCCCAAGAGTGTAATCCATTTCTGGTGAACTTACATATGTCTTGTGTATGCTGGAAGGTGTCACTAATGAGCTTTTATAGAAGGAATTCTCATTATTGTTACATGTAGAGATAATGGGAAGGGTCTTACGATAAGCAATGGAGACATATAAAGAGGACTAAACATGCATGCTGCTTAAAATTTTTTTTTCCTAAAAATTTCAAATTTTACTAAAAAGGAGAAAATAAGTGATAAAAGAAACTCATAGAACAAACTTCAGCATGTAATGCCAAAGTTTTCCAGCAGTTTCTCAGGTCACAAGTAGACGGCCTATTGAAAGAATGCTGTCTTCTTCTCTTAGCATTGAATCTCACTGTTTTGTGCTAACAAACAAAGATGGTGCATTATGCAAGCTTCACTGGGCTGAGAGAATAAAATGTAGGGCAAGTGGTTGTGTTGCCGCTGTTTTACCACAGACTCTCTCCTATTAAAGCATATGTGGTTGAAATTTTCTTCCTTTAATCACCTACCTCCCCTTCTTTCACTATTATTTCAGCCTCAGTGACTTTTCTTTCCTCGGCCATTCTGGGATCTGGTGTTAACATTCACTAATGCTGTCCTACAAAGGGCTGTCAACTGATAAACACTTACTTCCCTCACCCTCAGCTATTGAGGAGGATGGTATTTATCCCACACTGGGAATAGGCAGTTTTCCCACCCACATTGGTCAGCAAATTACTTCCTTGCTCTGATTACATTTTGCTTAATTTGTTTTTAATTTCCAGGCCAGAGGCTTGCAAGTGGCCTCTTGTTTCATGTGTAGAGAAAAGTATTTGTGCTTGAACAAAACAGAGTGTCCATTGGCTGTCTTTACCTCTTTGTCATTTTCAGGGTCATTATGAAATTCATTTGTTATGCACCTGTGATGTGGCCATTTGTAGCTGAGCTAAGTCTTGGGAGAAGCAAGATTGATATTACCCAGAAGCAACTGTATTACCACTGCTTGAGTCTAGCCTGTAAATGACAAACAACTGACAAGGAAACAAACAAGTCATGCATAACACATAAACTGAGCACAGTTTACATTAAGATTAAACAAATGGCCGGGCGGTGGTGGCGCACGCCTTTAATCCCAGCACTCGGGAGGCAGAGGCGGATTTCTGTGAGTTCGAGGCCAGCCTGGGCTACCAAGTGAGCTCCAGGAAAGGCGCAAAGCTACACAGAGAAACCCTGTCTCAAAAAACCAAAAAAAAAAAAAAAAAAAAAAAAAAGATTAAACAAATGTACCCAGAAGTACATATTCACCTTAGTAGCCCTGCTTTATTTAATCAGGTAGATGGTCAAATTCCAAAGTAATATGCCTAGGAGAAGAAATGTAAAACTAAATAATAGCAGCATTTCTATGGCAACAAGGACCACAGTAGATACCTGGAAGGATCACAAAGTCGTCTTCTAAGTTTGGAAAATTGTGTCATGGAGCCATATGGTGAATCTAGAGCAAATCAAAAACTGAAGATGCATTTAATTTTATGACAATTTTTGTATTTGTATGCATGTGCTTATGGACATGCACATGCCAGGGCACACACATGGTATTCAGAGGGTATCTTTAGGAACCAGTTGTCTCCTTCCACTCAGGGTTCAATTTCATGTAGTCAGGCATAATGGCAAGCACCTTTGCCCAATGAGCAATCTTCCTGGGCCACATTCAATTTTTGACTACACTAAGCTGTCAGAAGGAATACTACCAAAAGAAGAGAGAAGTGATATATTTGAAATCTATAAATTGTATTTCATGTTCATTTGTCACCTCTAGGAAAAGCAAATAAAGTCCCTTCCTTCTCCTGAAGTAGATGATGAATGATTGCTTATAGCTGAATTGCAGAAGCCTGCGTTGCAGTTATTGACTTCCTATGGAAAACAATTCATCCACAGATGCAGTCAGTGCCATGTCTGCACACCCTGCAAGGCATAGGTAAACGGGTGCTAATCACCCTGAGTCCATCTGAACAAAGAGTAATTGCTCCTGTTCAGGGCAATCACTTCCTCTTGTCTACCCCTCTCCTGTCCAAGCAGAACAGAAGAGACTGTGAGAGGACTGAACTCTCAAGGCTTCAGGGATCCCTGGGTTATGTTCAGTGTAAGGCCCTTGCTAAATGATTCATTCATTCATTTGTAGATCAGTTTGTTCATAAAGGTATATGTACCTACTATGGAATAAGCTTTGTTTCAGGTAGAGTCCATTCCCCAGAGAGCTACTGTTGAGCGTGAGAAATAATAAGATTCATGACTCTTGAAAAGTTCTCCTGAGAGCCTATTTATTTCATTAGTCAGGATGAAGATTAAACATACTACTCATTTGAAAACACATGAGGAGTCAGAAAAGGGTAGAGAGCCATCTTGACCTAGTTGAAATCAAGAATCAATGGACAATTTAAAGAAATGCAGCCTAAGGGAAAGATAGCTCAGTGGATAAAATGCTTGCTGCATGGGCATAAGCATCTGAGTTCAGTTCCCTCGCACTCACCTTAAAAGCTGGATGCAGCAATGCGTACCTGCAGTCACAGCATAGGAAAGTGATGACTTGCGTATCTCAGGGGCTTGCAGCCCGGCCAGCCTGACCTAACTGGTCAGCTCCAGGTTCAATGTAAGACAGTGCCTCAAAAAGTACAGTAGAGAACAATAGATACACTTATCATTGTCCTATGGTCTCTACACATGTGCACATATGCACACTCACACACACACACAAACTCACACACACCCCACATAAATAAATAAATCTAGATAGATACATAATTAAACAGATAACAGATAAATGAATAGATAAGTAAAAATGGGAAATGCAATCTGGTATTTTGGAAAATTATTCATTAGTTTGAATATAACCATTTTGAAAATAATAACTTTTGGAACATTTTCTTGAGAAGACAGAACTTATTTCGGACCAACAATACCACCTATGTCTGAAAATAATATTAATTAATTAATTAATATAATAATATTAATGATGTATATTTCCATATATGTTAAACCTTTTCTCTACAGACTTTGATTACTTAATTACTTATTAATTTTTTCAGTGTTAGTAATTGAAAAATAGGAAGATAAACCTCAGTTCATTTAGGCAAAATTATAGAAGAATTTAAGGCCCAAATAACAAGGTTTCCTTAATCATCTAGCAACTCATTAAGGCTGCACTATATTCCAATCACTACACTAAGTATAGCCTAATTATTTGAAGGTTATGATTAAAGAATTAAAATACATTGTACATGTCTTTGTGTGTCAAAATTGTGCACTAACTTGTATGTTTGCAACTCTTTACAAAATTACATTAGTTGTAATTTTAAATAAAAATATGAATATAAATCAGATTTCATGATGTACTAAGTAGCTTTCAATGAAGAAATCAAAGGAACAAATACATATTAAGATCTTATTAAATTGTTAGGTTGATTAAAACAAAAGTGGGTAATCAAAGATAGATCCATACTAACCTGTTTGTTTTGCAGAGATTTGGGGAGAAACTGGCCTGTGTGGTCCAGACTTGGTAGCTTTACAGGGTGATCACCTACCCTTCTGACAGTTCCAGTATGCAAATTCCCAAGTATAAGGTTTCAGATGAATACTAAATAGAGAAGATGGGGTTCTGCTCTGCTTACTTTTGGTTTTGCAGGGTCAAAAACAAGAGCCGCAATACCTAATAGTTTTATTTACATGATAACAAGCATTAGGCCCTGGGTTCGATCCTCAGCTCTGAAAAAAAATATTTGAAATATTTCAACCTCTTTCTAATGTTACAAGGGGATACAACATGATTTCATATAGCCTGGTGAATTTAGAGTATGCACACATATTAAAATAGTTTTGGTAAACAGTAAATAAAATTCACTTTCATTTGTGGATATTTTGTAGTCTTAATTTAAGTTTTTTTTTTCTTTTTTTAAAATTTCCATGTTAGGGGAAGCAGGTTGTGAAATGAGAAAACAGCATATTCTAGTTAGCCTGGAGCTAGGAAATGAGAAAATGGGGGGAGCATCACCTGGCTTGAAACAATAATGACTGTAAAGCAGGGCCTCCTCATATCATGAAAATAACATTTTGGCAGTAGGACAAGTGGTTGTTACACTTTATTGTTAATTGTGGTTAGTAACACAAAGCAGTATAACCATTGGATGGCATAGTTGTGTTTTGAAATATGACAGCCTCTTTTATGTCCCAATAAATATGAAATCACCTGGAAATATTTCTATCCATTTAGGAGCCATCTAAATGTCCTTGTTTATAACATGCACTAGATTTTAATGAAGCCATGTAAGTTTGTACTTAGCAAATTACCTGCTAGCCCCACGTCAGTCATCAAAAAGAGGAAGCTGTCTGTTTGGTGAACATGAGGTGGGCCAACTCATAACTTCTGTCAGAATTTATGCACTGTGGGATGTCACTCTGTATGCTGTGAATATGTGTTGCTCTGAATGATTGATAAATAAATTGTTGATTGGCCAGTAGCCAGGCAGGAAGTATAGGCAGGATAAGCAGACAAGGAGAATTCTGGAAAGAGGAAGGCTGAGTCAGGAAATGCCAGCCAGACACAGAGAAGGCAAAATATGAAGGCAGAACTGAGAAAAGGTACCATGTGGCTAAACATAAATAAGAATTATGGTTTAATTTAAGTACAAGAGCTAGTCAGTAATAAGTGCGAGCTAATGGCTGAGCAGTTATAGTGAATATAAGCCTCTGTGTGTTTACTTGTGGGACACGAGTGGGAGAGATTTGTCCTGACCACTGGCTGGCCAGGACACAGGAAAACCTCCAACTACATTTATGGACAGTGGCAGTGTTTCATGCTATGTAAGAGACATCAGGCTCCAGTTTTGCATATATTTCCCACCCTTCTCTCTTGTCTGGAGTGCAGCTGACAACCACAGCATTTCTCTCAAACCTTTGTCTTCTCCAAGAAGAAGAATGACAAAGAACCTTGTTCATCCTAAATAATGGAAACAGAATCCAGCAGGGTGTCACACATGCACTCCTTGTGCATGTGTGGTGGTATTATATCCCTTGCAAAGGTGACATGAATTATTATGAAGTTTCAAAATGAGTGCCTTCAAATTGATAGGGAGTTTGCATTTACCTAGTATTCTGCCCCTTTATATCATAATTCAATATATCTCCCCCTCTCTTTGTCTCTCTCTTTCTTCATCCATCCTTTCCCACCTTCTTTTTTCTTTCCGTCCACCCACCCTCCTTTCCTCCCTCCCCTATTGCTAAATCTAAGCTGCAGTGATCTTTCATCACATACCCACACATTGAGCACATCTTTCATACTGAACCAGACTCAGAGAGTTCCAATTAATAAGTTGACAGGGAAGAAGTCAATGGGTAGCATTAAGACAGGCTGTCTGAAAATGTTAGGTGTACACTTTGATGGAGCCAAGGAGACCTATAGAGAGTTAGGAATGAGGTACTTCATCACATATTCCTGGAGGCAGAAAATGAGAGAAAACAAGCAGTTCTCAAGGCAGCTCATTCATCTTGCATCTATTGTGGTTATTCAGAACACTCTGGCCAAGGGTAGGCATCTGAACGAGAGTGCAAAACAAGCACCTGAAGCTATGAGTTTACACGGATTTATAGCCCATGGGTGAAAGATGGAACAGTGCGCTCCAGCTATGCTTTCTATGGAGCATACATTCATATCTTAGCAACCTGTTCAAAATGTATTTCTAACTCTACATGACGGCTTTTAAAACCTTCCTTCCTCCCTTCCTTCCTTCCTTCCTTCCTTCCTTCCTTCCTTCCTTCCTTCCTCCCTCCCTCCCTCCCTCGCTCCCTCCCTCCCTCCCTCCCTTCTTTCCTCCCTTCCTTCCTTCCTTCTTTTCTCCCTCCTTCCTTCCTCCTTCCCCTCCCTTATTCTCTCCCTCACTCCCTCCTTTGCTTCCATTCATTCATTCATTTGGCAGATACTAGTTGAGTATATAATACATGCTGAGCTTAGTCTAGCTGCTAGGTGTACCCCCGTGAGTAAAAGATGTACACTGACATTTGTACAGCTTATGTTATAGTAAAATGTACATAGAAAGAAACAAAATAAATGATACAGTAGACTAGAAAGTGAAAATTAGAGTGGAGTTAAATAATCTATGCATTAATACTGTTCAGAAAATTTTCAAGGGCCCAGACTTTGACTCAAGACTCATATAATCAAGCTAAAAGTAGAATGACAGGGTACTGTTGATGTGAAATAGGAGTATAAGTCAAGAAAGAAGAATTGGGCCCATGTTCATATGTCTTCTTTTCCTACACAGAAAACAACCAGACTGGTACTTTTCTTTCCCCTAGATGGAGTGTGAGCGAGTTACATCATGAGGGAAGGCTAGGATTAAGGGGAAAGGAGGAAAGTCTGAGGTTAAGAACATCACTTTATAACTGAGGAGATGGCTCAGCAAGTAAAGGTGCTTAATGCCAAGCCTGATCATCTGAGTTCAATGCTCAGGCCCACATGGTGGAACAAGAGAACCAAAACCCACAAGTTGTCCTCCGACCTCCACCTGTGTGCTGTAGCACATGCATGGGTGCATATAAGTAAGCAAGTAAGTAAATAAATAAATAAATAAATAAATAAATAAATAAATAAATAAATAAATAAATACATTTTTATTAGAAAAGAAAAGAAAAATAACTGAAAAAAGAGGAAACAGTTTCTTTTAAACAGTCTTATAAATGGGAAGAGAGTATGATCTTCTGATTTTATCTCCTTTTTCTAACCAGTTCCTCTGTGTTCTTCACATAATACAAGTGGTTTTATGGCGTTGTCTGAAGTAGGAGATTGAGCACTGCAGCGCTCAGGTCCTTGTCTGGCTGAGCACTCTGCCTGCTCTTGTGTGCTTCTTGTGTCCACATGGTAGTTTGGTTCCATACATTGTGCATTTGTAAGCCTCGCTTTCTCTTGCTTTCCTGCAGATTATGTTACTCACAGACCCAGAGATTGAGAGCAGTTTATTGATCAGCTCGGATGAAGGGGCAACCTACCAAAAGTACCGGCTCAACTTTTACATCCAGAGTTTGCTTTTCCATCCAAAGCAAGAGGACTGGATCCTGGCATACAGTCAAGACCAAAAGGTGAGCACACTTACCTTGCTTCACACAGTGGTGCACAGCTACTAGGGGAAAGATCACTGGTTACCCATCTGTGACTATCACCTCAGTGATCAATTCTTTTTCTTTTTTCTTGTTTTCTGTTGTATGCAGTAGCCTTAACTCAGTGCCACTGAGAACATCTCAGGTTGCTTGTTGTAGCTATGCAAATATATGAGAAAGCATACAAAAGGATGTTGAGATACCAAGTGAGATAGTATAGAGAGACAGTATGTAGCTTGGATGCCATCTTGGTCACCTTTCCATCAAATCAGTGAACTAATGCACTTAAGATTTCATAGAACTGAAGGTTCTAGTTCACGGGTGAATGATCTTCACTTTGGGCCTCTAGAGAGTCAGCACATCACGGTGGGAGCATAGACCAAATTCTGCTACTCCTTATCAACTAAGGCAAAAATGTAGGACTCAGGCTGGTCCAGAATACCACAGATCCTTCAAGAACTATGTAACCTTGAGGGTACCATGGTGAACCCCACATGCTAAAGTTCCATAGCACCAAGAAAGAAAACTTTTAGTAAAACTTGCTCAACTTTCAGCATCTGCAATGTAATAGATGTTGAAGGATTTAGGATGTACCAATTTTCATGGTATTTGAAGCTATTTTGGAGATAGATGATAATTTTCTTAGTTCAAGATCTATTGCTTTGCCCAGACCCTCAAAAAGAAGCTACTTCCCTAAGGTATAAAAATACCAAGGGATGACTTTTTAAAGGTGAGAAAGATGTTCAGAGGTCAGTATTATCTTAAGGCTTTTATCTTACAGATTTTCTTCACTTGGTGACAACATTGAAGAAGTCCTTCTAAAGCGTTAGATTAAGTTGCACTGCACATGTGTGTTGCTGGAGGGCTTCTCTCCAGGTTCCCCAAGCCCCGCAGTCCCACAATCCACTTATAAAATAATCACTCAGACGCTTATATCACTTATAAACTGTATGGCCGTGGCAGGCTTTCTGCTAACTGTTCTTTTATCTTAAATTAACCCATTTTTATAAATCTATACTTTGCCACGTGGCTGGTGGCTTACCGGCATCTTTACAGGTTACCTCTCCTGGCCGTGGCTGCAGTGTCTCTCCCCTCAGCCTTCCGCTTCCCAGAATTCTCCTCTCTCCTTGTCCCACCTACTTCCTGCCTCGTCACTGGCCACCAGTGTTTTATTTATATAGAACAATATCCACAGCACTTGCCCTTTTTTCTTTTTTTTTTTTTTTTTTAAAAAGGAAGGTTTTAACTTTAACATGGTAAAATTATATATAACAAAACAATTACCGAGGAAGAATTATAGTTACAATATTAAAGAAGATGTCCTATCTATCTTATATTTGTGAGTTTAAGGTTTTATATCTAACTTATCTTTTGTCATAACTGAGGAAATTACAACTATCTAGTTTTCAACCACATCAAAGACCTGAGAAGGAACATAATGGTACCTGAGAAATGGTAGATGGATGCAAGCAACTTTCGGGAATCTTGCAAGAGTAGACCAAGACAGCTGGCAGCCTGGACAGTCACCTAATGTTTTTCAGCATTGTTGGTGCATTCAGATTGGCTACAGGCCTAGAATATCTGACAGACCATTTTCAGAAGCAGGAATTTTGAGAGACCATCTTACCCTGTCTTGGCAGAGTACAGTGGTCACTTTCCTTGTGTCCCGCTTGTCCAGAAAGGACAGCATTGCATTTGTACTGTCAGCCATCAAGGCAAGGGCAGTTCTTTGCCCAGTAGGCCATTTTGTGCCAAGAAGACAAACTTCCAAATGGAAATGTCTTTGAAGCCCAACATTCTCTCGGGATCAAATTGGTGCAGCCAGGAGCAATTGTGTCTCATGTCAACAGAATTCTAAGTTATTTAAATGCCATATTCTCTAGGTCTATGAAGTGTTTGAAGATTACCTATCTATCTGAAATATATCTATGTATATCTAGAAGACTTAACTAACATGGCTACAAATATGATTATCATAGATGACTAATTATTAATCTATTTTTTAATTATCCATTACAATTTTAAATGAGCTACATAAACATAATACCTCAAACAAGAATAGAAATATATATACAGTATAACAAAATTAACTTCAAGTTTGTATCAATAAACTAAAATTTATACCAATGTAAAACATTTTAAACAAGTTGTTCTTTAAAAGTAGGTTCATTAATCTACCCTTTTATCTTATCATCTCTATATCCTCCTATATATCTAATCATATCCCCTTTTTCTTTTTTAGAAAGAGTTCACATTTATAATCAACCTGTTTTAAATAAAAATATTGGTTTTTCTCTGTCCCACACCAGAGGGCTCTTCTGATTTGGGACACAAGAATCTCTTAACCATTTTTTTTTAAAGCAATATGTCTGGGTTTAGAGGGGGAGTGAGCCAATTCCACCTCTAAAGCCAGCTTGGTATATTTGGGAATTTGGGCGTAGCATCTCTTACTACTTCCTGCTGGAGGGGGGCGCTGTATCTTATGGGGACACAAAGGAAATTTTAAGCCTATGGGGTAGTCCTTGAGGCTGTATTGTGTGAACCAGTTGCCTTGAAACGATTCTGGATGTTGGATCATCTGGGCCATGGTGTCACCGGAGGCCTTTCAGGGGGTCTTGGCTGGTGAAACCTGATGTATCTTAATCTGGAACAAATCCACAGCCTCTGGCTTTCTGTGAAAACAAAAGCAGAGCCTCTTTTCCAAAGCAACATATCCTTAAATCCAAATTTTGAAGTTAAGTTACCTTTAAAATATGCATATTGGTTTAATTCAATATCTTTTTTGATCAAATTTTTTTTGCAGTTAAAAATCCCAAAGACAACACAATCCAGATTGTCTGTGTAATATTCATCTTTACGTGGCTTTTTACATTAATTTTTTTGTCTCTTTTAAGCCTACGTATATTTTACACACATTGTAAACGATGTTATCTGAATCAGTCTTTTTGTGAGCCTATTACTTTAAACTGCATCCTTCTGAGCCTGAAACAGCTCTGTGGCTGCTGGCTCCGCCCACTTCAGCTTACCAACATGGCAGTGGTACGTTTTCCGCCAGCTCTGGGAGTCATCAAGTCTCAGAAATAGTGGGTCTAAGCTTTTATCAAAGCAGCATGTAGCCCAGAAACCTTTTTTTTTTTTTTTTTTTTTTTTAAATACTAGTAAAGACTAAATCTACTACACAGTATAATGTGCCTCTGGCAGACCCCTCATTCCCGTGATACTGCCGGTCAAACGCACACGCCAGGAGCCCGCCAGTGTTCAAACCCGCGTTTTGCGGCGTCTAGCTGCTCATAGGAGACAAGAAGCAGGAACCTGGTTTTGGCTCTGTTTAGAATTGGTTATTAAATATTCTCAGGTTTAAGGTGGAAACTCGAGCCGTTGGGCGCCATTTGTTGCTGGAGGGCTTCTCTCCAGGTTCCCCAAGCCCCGCAGTCCCACAATCCACTTATAAAATAATCACTCAGACGCTTATATCACTTATAAACTGTATGGCCGTGGCAGGCTTTCTGCTAACTGTTCTTTTATCTTAAATTAACCCATTTTTATAAATCTATACTTTGCCACGTGGCTGGTGGCTTACCGGCATCTTTACAGGTTACCTCTCCTGGCCATGGCTGCAGTGTCTCTCCTCTCAGCCTTCCGCTTCCCAGAATTCTCCTCTCTCCTTGTCCCACCTACTTCCTGCCTCGTCACTGGCCACCAGTGTTTTATTTATATAGAACAATATCCACAGCACATGTGTTCAGCTGCGTGTATATGCCCCATAAATGTTATACTAATCTTAAGTATTCTCTATTATATATATTATGTAGGCACTATATAAAACTACATGGGTTTTGCCTTTAAGTAACTTTAACAGCAACATAGAGTATAAGGCTAGCAAAATGGCAAGTAAAAATGTAATTGAAAAAAATGAAAATTCATGTAGGCAAACATAAGAGAAATCTGAGCCATTCAAATTCAAGGGAAAACAGGTGAGACACCAGCATGCCCTTTATGCAATCCATCATTCCACAGAGTCATTCTGAAAATGTTCTTGAGAGGAATCATAACCTACATATTACTTGTGTTTGAAGATATGTTGGGTTTCCATTAATTGGAGGAGATACTAAATGTGCTGACTAGATTTATTGTCAACTGGAAACAAGCTAGAGTCACCTAGGAAGAAGGAACCCCAGTTAAGGGGTTGTCCAGATTATATTTGCCTGTGTCTGTGTCTGTGAGAGAGCTTCTTGATTGTTTATTGATGTGGGAAAGCCAGTTCCACCCTGGACAGTGTCATCCCTGAGCAGGGTGAGCCTGAGCTCTACGAGAAAGTTAGCTAATCATGAGCCAGTGAGTGATCCAAAAGGTAAATCAGCAGGCATTATTCCTCCATGGTTCTTGTCTTGACTTCCTTCAAGGATGAACTGTGATTTGGAAATGTAAGCCAAATAAATCCATTCTTCCTCAAGTCAGAAAGAAATCTAGAACATTGGGGTTTTCTTTGTATGGGTTAGTCTCAATGTGTGGGGTTCTCAATGAAGGCAAAAGAAGGCTGTAACCAATTTCCCAAAGTCTCTAGTGACACAGCTATTTTGAAGTAAGCAAATTAACATTATAGAATTGGGGTTTTATTCATACTGCCCTTACTGACAAATAAAAGCCACATTAAACCTGAAAATGGGTTTACCATTAGTAGTGCTTTTTTCCTCTTGAGCGGCCTGGCTACCCTTTCACAGAATGAACAATTTTGCTCCTGGAGTTGAGCTACCATGTATTTGATGCAATGGCGAAGACAGAGTTGCCCAGGGCATGGGGTATCTGTCATTTAATCCACTGTTACTGTATTTTATTCACCTCTAGGCTAATTTCCCCCCTGCCCACCATGCCTGAGGCATAGTGAACAGTGGGTTTACTTGGATAAGTGAAAACTAAATACCTTTGCAATTGTGCTAGAGGAGATGCTCTGAAATGTAACCTTGAGGTCCCAGTACTTCATGCTTTCTATATTCACCATGAAAAAGTAAATAGCCCTGGAGGAGTGAGGACACCTAGGCAGTGTAGATGGAATTCTAAATGGTCTTATTAAATAAGAAACACAGAGACAGATACAGAGTTAAAAGTCAAAGAGATCAGAGCACTAGCAAATAGCCTTTAGCTTACCACTCGCCGCCATCCTTCCCCTGAGAGAGAGAGAGACCTTCTCCTGTGTGACCTATTTATTGCCTTTCTGTTCTACCTTCTCTTTGGCTCTAAACGAAACCACATGATTTGCTCATCACTGCCTGTCTATACAGACCTCCAGGTCTCTATGGTTGGTACTGAGATTAAAGGTTCAGGTCACCACTTGGCTGTGTCTGAACATACAGAGACTCTGCCTGCCATGTGATCAGATTAAGGGCATGTGCCACCACCACCAGACTTCTGCTAAATGGCTTGCTTTTAGCTCTGATCACCAGGCAAATTTATTTATTAACATACAAATGAAATCACATATCAGCACAAATAAAATATCACCACAAGGTAGTGATCCCAACTCAGTCACTTATAGTGAATGGTAGCCTTAAATGTGTTTGTATGGCTAGTTATTTTTTGCAGGTGCACTTTCTATGGCATTGAAAATATTATTAGACTCCTCATCTCTTTAGTTTTAAATGTTGGCTTGGAGAAAATAACATCAAGCTTTAATTCTTATAGACTTAGAAGATTTATAGATAAGATTTAATCTAACAATGTCTGAAAAGGCAGGGAACTCTTATATTTCTCAAAACACACACACACACAAGGAAGGGAACTCACTGTTACACATCCAAAGTGGCAGCAAAAAATATATGGACTTAAAGTTCAGACGATGAAGGTTTAATGATCTTTTGGCTTATAACCTTTAGAGGTTATAAGAAATACTCCAGTAGAACAAAAAAAAAAGGATAGATTTCTGTTGATAAGGAGCACACTTTTTCTTCTTAAACAGAGGAAGAATAATCTCATAAATAATTATATAAAGTTGGAAAAGAAATGTTTACAGAGTGGAATTTTCATCAAACACAGAAAGTTGGCTAAGCTCATTATAATACACAGAAACTTGTGGAAGCTGATCTTAATTTTCATGGTTTGATCTAGTGGCAAATGTGGTTTTTGTCTCCCTAGTTTAAAAACTTTGAAAAGTTGGACAAGGGTTGATGAATTCTGAGCCATTGATTATAGGGTTAAGCAGTAGAAATGTAAGGATGAGTTGAGGTTTGTGAAGGTTTAGACCAACGGTTTATTTTTTGAGCACAGATTTGACAAATTCTTTGATTTCAGAGCTTGAACAATCCTGATCAACCTTTATTCTATATAATGTGAGGAATTCAAATTTGGATGATTCAACAAATGTTATCATAGGAAAAAATCAGTTGATCTCATGTGTAGATGTTGTAGGAACAACAGAAAAAAAATGCATATAATTTGGTGGGACTCTCACTTTGGATGGTGATATTTTGAAGGGAACATGAACAGAAATAGTCTTTCTACTTCTGTCTCGGGTTTCTCAAGAGAGAATTAAGGATAAATCCGTTATGTGGTGGGAAAAGACAATCTGCTGATGTGTGTTGAGAACTGAAGAGACCTCAGTGTCTCAAGACTTACATCAAGGTTTGAGGAGCATGGTATTATCTGGAAGGGAGGTGGTCTGCCACCATCAGAGAAGCCAATGGTATTCTCCAGAGTTAAGTGAGTGATGCTGGTATCAGAGCTCTGGCAATCATTTACAAACCATGGATTTTTAAAACTTAGAAGACGCAGCTCTGGGCACCAAGGAGAGCTCAGTGTTGGCACTGGTTGGCCAGCATCTGCGAATTTTAGGAAAGAGGAACATTTGTTCTTGTGTATAAGTATTGTTCATCAGTTTTTCTCTGTGACAGCTGCTACTGCTGCTGTTGCCAAGCTCTCAGCGAAGATCTTAGCTCCAGAGCAAGCTTTCCATCTGCTGGATGCAGTTTCATGTCAAACTCAGGCAAACATAAAGGAACTGACTCTTATAAAACACCATGGTAAGGTGCTGGCGCCTACACAACTTATCTAAGAGCAGCATCCTTGCCCCTCCCTCTCCCTCACTTCCTATCTTCTTTGTACTTGGGGGCTTACTTTCTGTCTTCTAAACATACAGGGATTTTGTTTTTCTCATTTCCCTGACATTGATTGTTTTCTCCACTTTAAGAAAAGGTACTTTTAAAACCATGAGAAGAGAATTTGGATCCATGGTATGAAGGATGCTCCAAAGGTCTGAGATGCCTTTTTGTGCTTCATACTGTTTGACAAACAGCTTGTGGAGGCTGTCTGATATGAGCATTAGAAAGCACTCAAACACTTCTGTTGACTATCTTGCATTCTTTCTGAGACAGGAGAGTTTTACTGGCCACCAGTTCAATGGACATTTTAAACATAAATAACTGTTATTTATTTTCAGAGGAAATTTTATGACAAATGTCCTCTTCAGAATTAAGAGGATTATACTGTTTTCATAACTTAGAATATTTATTTTTCTTAGATGGTAAAATCTATTGAGGATATTCAGTATCTCGGTGATTGTATAGTAAATGTTTAAAAAAAATAAACTGATTGGAGAAAAAGAAAATAATGGCTATGAATGAGGTTTTATAAAGATTTTCCTATGCAAGTATAGAAGACCAAAAGTCTTAAGGTCTGCCATTTGCCAGCTGGAACACCAAAGAAGGCAGTGCTATGATTTGGCCTAAGTCTGAATTGTTGAGAATTGGGTGAGTGTGAGTGTTAGAGGAGTATCCCTGGTGTCTATCCTATTCAAAGTTCAGCAGCTTGAGAACTAGGGGTGTTGATTGATATCTTGGAACCCTAGGAGATAGGTGTTTCATCTCAAAGGAGAGAAAGAGCAAAATCATACCCCAGAGCACTCAAATGAGATTGTCCCTATCCCCACTGGGGAAGGCAAATTTCTGACAGAAGATTTTAGATTGAAAGTCTGGTCTCTAGGAGATCCCCAAAGTTAGGCTCACTCTTTGGTTCCCTATACACAGATTAAAGTGAAGAGTAACTGTGGAAAGCAGCGTAGAGCTGAGAATTTATTCAATGAAGTCAGATTGGTAGAGGAACCAAATAAATCTGTCTGGTGACCCAAGATCCATATTTGAGTACTGATATTTACTTTAGGTTGACACAGGAGAAGGGTTAGGACAAGAGGTAAGAGATATACAGAGTTAAGCATAGTCAAGGTGTGGGTTGTTTGATCACTGTCTCAGTTCTGATTCAGCAAAGTGGTCACAAACAGCCCTTATTGCTGTTGTCACAAGGGATCAGTGTGACTCTCAGGATGTCACCTCTGGTCTGTGTTGTAGCTTCATCATAATGGATGATAACTACCCTCACTGAGAGGAAACTGTCTGTCTTTTCATGTTATGCTGTTTCTGGAATCCAAAGTGACTGCAGGTTTAGGGTGGTGACTTACCTGCACCTTCAACCTTGAAGGAGAATGAGATAATTAGACAATCACTCTTTGAGAGATTAACATGACTGTGTGCAGAAGTTAACAGGTTATCCACAGTAGAAAAGAGACAGAAAATGGAGGTGAAGCTGTCAGAGTAATCTTGTTTTGATTAGTCTGTGGGACAAAGTGAAAAAATCAATGTTGTTTTGTTATTGTTTTCCTATATTTATTTATCTCTGTGTGTATGTACTTGTGTGTATGCTTGTGTTTATGTGTGTGTGTGTGTGTGTGTGTGCATGTACATGCCATGGCAGGAAATGGAAGTCAGAGGACAAATTGTGGGTTTTGCTTCTCTTCTTTCACCAAATTGAACTTGGGTCAGGTTTGGTAACAAGCATTTACCTTTAGCTTTACCTGATAAAATATCTAGTACTTTACTTTATTTTATTTATTTTGAGTTAATGCTTTTTAATAGCGTAAGCTTCCAGGTACCTCTTTCAGATCTTCTTAGACCACTGCTTCAAATGCTAATATGTTTGTTCTAGAAACAGTATAATGGATGGATCCACAGATAATGTTTCTCAGCTATTTCATCCCTTAGTCCAGACTGGTTGACATATAAACTTAATGTGGTTGCCTAAATAATGCTCTACTGAACAGACATGCACATTTCTGAGCACCCACAAATGATTGACAAGGAGAAAAGATGCAAATTCAAGATGTTAAGGAAGTAACCTCAATTCTTAGAAAACCCACGTTGAAACAGGATAAACTTCCTCAGCTTCTCAAGGGTCTATGAGATGACGTACCCTTGGGAAACCCTGTGGTTTCTAAAACAGCATTTGAGGAAATGGGCAGAAGCCCTGTCCCTTAAATGTCTTACAGCATTGAATCACTGTGGGCAACATGGAGAAGCCGCTTGCGTTTACTATAGGGACTTGAGAATGCTGTTCTATACCATTTGTTTATTTCTGCAGCTTAAACAGGAAGCACATTTTGTCCACTTCTTTGTATTTGAAAACAGGACAGACGGGAGAACGGACATGTGTTTCCTTACTTCATTCCTGGTTTCCTCTGACTTATTTTCCTTAATACAGGAAACTTCCAAAGGAAGCCTTGGCAGCAGGCTGAGGCTGCCAGATTACATCTTTATTTTAATTTGGCAATAAACTAGTGTACAAACTGTGCTATAAAACATTGCCTCCAACGGCATCTCTCAGTCTGTCTTAAACACCTCACTAAACATGATGTGTTGGGAAACATTCGAAATGAGAGAAAACAAAGAGCAGATGTGACTGTAAGAAAAAAGGAGAAAGAGAAACCAGAGCAAACCAGAGCAATGTGCACATACCTCAGCCACATGGAACAAAGCAGGTACTGGGTTCTTTTCTCTGTGAGGGCTTATGTTGTAGAAGCAATTTGCTAAGGGGACAATGTCCCGTCATAGTACCACAGAGCCAACATGAATGCTGCCAGGTCTTGGCTACTGCGTAACTTTTGTGGGAGGCTCCTGGCCTCTTCACCTGGCTGGCAAGGCTCCTTCCTTAGGCAGTTGCAGAAAAGGGCCTTCTGCCACTGACCTTCTTTCAGTCCAAGCAGCTTCCTGGCTCTCCCTCCTCTGTACATGTCCAAAAACATTTAAGCCGTAAACTCCCTTCCTACTCAGACGGGCTGCTGAGTAAGAAGAAAACCCATCAGCTACCCTGAATTGGTCCCCAAGCTACTTTCTATTTCTTCTTTTTCATTTTATTTTCCTCATTTTCTTTTATTTCTGTAACATTTATTTAGAAGATGTTAATTGATGGTTTTTAAACATTAGAATTGAAAAAGGGAATAACTTGGGAAGAGGAGGGGCCAATGAGAGGGTTGAGGCAAGAGCAACTAACAATGAAGTTAATAAGATCAAAGGCTCATCAATGAATATATGAAAATGTCAGAATGAAAATGATTATTTTTACAATTAACATATGCTTATCCAAACAAAATATTTGCATTCCAATGACTGATCTGTTCTGTACCTGAAAGACAAAGCCTTTAAGGCAGTTTTGTGGTACATATTTTATTTTGTTCTAGAACATTCATAAGTTTACATTGTATCATTTTTACTTTTATGAATTTTAATATATAAAATAATGGGTTTCATAACTGCCTTGTCAGACAAATGTGTCGTTATATTTTGTTCTCAGTTACGTACTTGCCCATTACCTTCCCCAGTATCCCTCCCTCACTCTGCCTGCTTCTCTTTCTTCCCTAGTCAGTCCAATCTTCTGCCCACTTACAACATGCTGCCCTTGTGGAGAGGACTAGCCACTCCTTCCATCCAATCCAGTCCCTTCCCTAAGCTGTGACGTCAGCACATAGCATCCCCAAGGTGGGATGTGACAACAGGACTAGCATCTTACGTCATGGCCTTATGTCTTCCCTAGTACTTTTACTGATCTTCTAAACTCAGAGCTCTCCCCCTCAATGTTCTATGAATGCAGGGACTGCCTTTGTTCTGCACCATGCTGTTGGATCTCCTACCTACCTTCCCCTGGTGCAAGTGGCTGATGTTACTAAAGGATATTCCATCTGAAATACATTATCAGGGCTTCTCCATAGAACCAAGAAAGAGCCTTCATTATTTGCACCCTATTTCCTGCTTGCGCTGTGATCTTTACTGGTTTGAGTGAGAGACCTTGGAACACTCAGCCATAAATGGAATGTCTCCATCAAACCCTCCCCTCAGAGCTCAGGAAACCCCATGGAGGAGCAGGTGGAAAGGGTATAAGAGACATAGGGGAAGGAGGGTACAAGGAAACAAAAGCCTCTACAACAGCACGTGAAAAGCTCATATGAACTCACAGAGACTGACTCAGCATGCACAGGGACTACACATTGGTCTGCACCAGATCATCAGCATATATATTATGACTTCCAGTTTTCAGTATTTTTATGGTATTCCAGAGTGTGAACAAGTGAGTCTCTGATTCTTGTGCCTTCTCTTGGGGTCTCTTCCTTCTGTTGGTTTGCCTTGTCTAAAGTCATTGTAATAGTTTTTTGTTTTATATTCTTATGTTTTATTTTATTATATTTAAATTAAATATACATATTTAAATGAATGTATGACTGTATGAAAATCTAGCCACTGGGGTAAAGGTTAACAACTGAACTGTCACTTACACCTGTTGGGAGAAGGAAAATCAGCTTCCTCCAATGGAGTGACACTGGGTATATCAACCATTATAGGACAGGCCTCATGGTCAAGAGTAATTGACAAAGATACAATGGACTCCATAGGGTTTTTGTTTCTTTCTTTTTTTTATGTCTATGCTTTTATATGGTTACAGTTTAGTGGTTTTTTATTTTTGGTTTTCTTGTTTTTGTTTTTTCTTTTGCTTTCTTGGTTTTGTTGTTGTGTGTGGTTTTTGTTTGTTTTTTTGAGATAGCACTTAAAATTGAGTGGGTAGAGAGGAGGAGAGGATATGGAGGGACTTAGGCAAGTATGAGGACTAGGAGCCTAAAAGTCAGTAAAGGAGTCAGAGACAGTCCCTGTCCCCTCTGTTAGGAGTCTCACAAGAGGACCAAGTTACACAACTGTACCATACTTAAAGAGTACCTAAGTCAGTCCCATGCAGGCTCCCTAGTTGTCGGGTTCAGTCTCTGTGAGGCCACAGGAGCCCAGGTTAGTTGATTCGGTGGGTTTTCTTATGGTGTCCTTGACCCCTATGGATCCTACAATCCTTTCTCCCCCTCTTCTGTCGGATCCTCGGAACTCTGCCTATGGCTGGCTGTGGGTCTGCATCTGTTTCCATCAGTTTCTGGATGAAGCCTCTCTGATGACAATTTGGCTAGGCACCAATCTTGTCACAGGAGATGACCAGTTTAACTGTATATAATCTATTGCTAGGAGTCTTAGCTGGGGTCATCCTTGAAGATTCCTTGGAGATTACTTTGGGCTAGGTTTTACATAACCCGGAAATGCTTTCTGCCCCCATTTCCAGTAGTCTTTTTCAGGACTTTCCCACCTGCCTCCCCCAACTTGATCACTCATGTTTCCATCCATCCATCCACAGCATACTCATGAAATCTCTTCCATTTCCCCTTCCTAGGGAGATCCAGGCACCCCCCCCCATGAGATCTGTGGATTATAGCAGTTATCCTTTATTTTACAACTAATATCCACTTTTATTTGTATCCATTTTCCTGCAAGTATCATGATTTTTGTTTTTTTTTTTTTTTTTTTTTGTTTTTTTGTTTTTTTTTTTTGTTTTTTGGAGACAGGGTTTCTCTGTGCAGCTTTGCGCCTTTCCTGGAACTCACTTGGTAGCCCAGGCTGGCCTCGATGTCATGATTTTTTTTATCACTTGTTTTGAAGCTATCACAGCCAGAAATCCACATAACAACATGTAGGAAGTCTACTTCATTCTCAACCTCTTACAGGTGGCAAAGGATTACAATTTAAGTCAGTATAGGAAATCCTAATTCTATACATTGGCTGATCTTTTAACATTTGGTTTTAGGAGGAAGCAGGCTGTTGATAATATAACAGAAATGCTAAACATTAACAGTTGACATTCTATATATATGGAGGTTGATTTTAACTTAAAATCATTTGTTGATAGAAAAGGAAAAATGTACTTGGAACATATTTGATAGGCAACAACAGGATTTTAGTCACAAATGGATATTGAAGAACTGCTTTTACCCTCCCTCATTTCTTCACGTTTTATTAATCAGTTGTCTCTTTTCTTTTCATGTATTTGTGTATGTTTGCATGTGTACAGGGGTGTGTGTGTGTGTGTGTGTGTGTGTGTGTATGTGTTAGGTGTCTGTGAATGCTTGAAGTTGATATCTGGTGTTTTCCTCTTTAACTCAAGTTACACTTTATTCCTTATGGCAAGATTACTCCCTGGTCCCAATGCTAGCCAGTTCTGGCCAGTCTAGCTATTTAGCTTGCTCCAGAGACCCTCTCTCTATGCCTCTCAAGTACTGATTATAAGCACCTGCTAGATATTCTCTGCTTTTAAGTAGATGATGGGGATGCAACCTCAGGTCCTCAGGCACTTTCTTCACTTAGCCATCCTCCCAACCCCAAGCACTTTTTATATTCCCTTAAAAATTAAATATTCACTGTTGCATTTCCTGACTTCTCGGAATATAGGGATCATACTTATCATGGCTCTTTCAAGTGTTGTGTCTTCTCTGGGAAATACTACTATTTGATATGAGAATAGATGAGCTTTTGCATTTTAAGAGCCTCAGTCATAAAGTTTTCTCAACATTGATGAGCAACAGAGGAAAGAGATGAAATGCCAAACCCTGCCACTGACTGGGTGATGATCATCAGTAGAGCCACTAATTTTGTCATTTCTTCAGCCAAAAAGCAGAAGTAATGATGGTGGAACCTGTCTTGTGGAACAGGTTGAAGAGGTAAAATAATGTAAAAAGTGCACACCAAGTCTGGCACATAGTAAGCATTGCCTGGCTGACAGTGTATTATCTAAAGACCTAGGAGAAAGCAGATCCAGGGAGCTGTAACTGGAATTAGCCCCAGGCAGAACCTACCTCAGACCACCTTCTTTCCAGTGTGTGAGGTGCGAACAGTTCTCCTTGGTGAATGCATCTTTAGCCAACCAGTAAAAGCAATCATGCAACTAGAATGAATAGAACTCAGATGAAGCAGTGCAAGGGGCTTGGGAAATATTATTGATTATGATAACATTAAACCATTAAATATTAAAGTATTGATATTCACAGTAATGCTACTTCTTTTTTAATAGAGTGGGCAGCTTCTTAATGTCAAAAGAGTAAGATGAAGATAAAACACCAATGGGGCTTGAACTCAGCAACAAGTTTTCCAATGATTTTTGTACAACAGTTACAAAACTGATATTCACCTAATGCCATTGCATTTACTGGAGGTGCTGCTTTAGGGAAAAAGGCACATGCTTATTTCTATGAAATAAGTTATGTATGCTATACCAAGCAGATTTGGCAGGACTTTCATGTGCTTGAAATTTCCCAATGTCAGAGATGATTTCTAATCTCATGAATATGTAAATAATTTAAGTATCCAAGTTAAAAACTGGCAATTACAGTGGAAACCAGGGAGCTCAGTAAATGTCAGCCCTGATCCTTGTTTATAAAACAAATTCTCAAGCTGAAATGCCATCATATGCAAACAAGGATGGCCTGTGTTCAATGAGGATACCTTGTTTAACAGGTTGTGTCATCATTTGCAATTGCTACACAAAACACTTTGATTTATTTGTTCCTATCTGTTCCTAAGGATTTGAACAAAATTGACCACAGGAAGAAAGGTAAATGGAAATTTCAAAGCAGTTCATTGGAATTAATATTTGAATAGACATCATCATCCTGTTTAGTGGCTGCATGAGCTTTGAAATAGAGGAAATAAGTTTGCACCTTTTTATTCAGTTCTTATCTGTCCTATGTAGACCCTTACTTGTCTTTAAGAACTTTTGATGCACAAATTCCACTTTTCTTTCTTCCTTCCTTCCTTCCTTCCTTCCTTCCTTCCTTCCTTCCTTCCTTTCTTTCTTTCTTTCTTTCTTTCTTTCTTGCTTTCTCTGTCTCTCTCCCTTTTCATCTGTATGTGTGTATGTATGCATGTGTCTGTGTGTGTGTGTCTGTGTTTAAAGTACCTTCAGATCTCAGTGCATAGCAAATATCTCCAAATCAAAATAACTGATGGCCACACATTGACCTTTCCTTCCTTGACAGCTTTCATTTCCCCATGTCTAATCCCCAGTCCTCAGAGTGTCAATCCCAACCGTGGGGGCTTTGACAGATTTCAGCAACAGCCCAGGAATGACCAGTGACAGACTTGATAAATCCTGCCACAGGAGAGATTGATGGAGCCTGCAGCATATGTCATCGTCTCCACTCACTCTTCATCAGAAAGCCCTGACTGCTCATCCTCCATGCTCTAGTCCTTTAACTTTGCTGATATTTGGATCTAGTCACCATTAGCCCCCAATAAGTTGTTATGTGATGGTACCTACTTGTCAGATTCCATCTGTAGCTCCAGTTCCAATCTCATTTTAATTTGGACATCCAGTAACAGCGAACCTCTTGATGGTGACCAAGGAAGAGAAATACTATTCTTAACTTTGCTGCTCTTTTTATTTTCCCAGCATGACCCATTCTCCTGAAGCATTCCCTTCCCCCCAAATCCTCAATGCTTAGCAACATTAATTACCCTTCGAAGCCTACCATTAAAGACTTTATAAATTAAAATTTTTCTCTCCTAAATAAGCTACCCTAGCGCTCTGAAAAAATACATAATACATTGTTTGTGGTGACCCAGAAAATAGTCTATTTTTGAGAAACATCTGCTCAGGTAGGATGGTGAAGGAGTTTTGGGTGACAGTTGAGGTTCTGTCCCTAGAGACACTCAGTATCACCCAGATAAGGTTAAGTTTCCCCAGTCTAAGAGCTGTTTTGTGGATGGAATTTATTATGCACTATAGACTTTGGTTTGCTCCTAGGCTGAGTTCGGGATTTTCTGATACTATGGAAAACCAGAACATCATTACTAACTTCTGAAGCCTGTATCTATAGATGAACTCATTTTAGCTCTTGTTAAATATGGTAGGGAAAAGGAGCTTGATATTTGTAATACCTCTGGTCTGGCATCAGGAATTTATTTTAAGTCCTTGAGGTGCCATCTCTTTCTTGCTGAAGAACAGCAAGAATTGGAGGGCTAAGAGGTGGATGAGTGCTTTGTACTGAGGCCACCCCCAGGGCGGTATTAGGATGAGGCAAATAAATAGAATTGGCAGGCTTTTCTTGCAGCCTTCTCAAGAAGTGCAATTTGCAGGCCCCCTGCCTCCAAAACATCAAGGGTGTAGTAAAAAAAGAGAAGAATTAGCCCCTGAAAAGAGCCCCACTGCAGGAAGCATGCCACCAACTTCAGCCCCTTGAATAGCTGTGTGAGAGAAGCCCAGGAAACTGCCCCCTGACTGTGGAAGTCATTCTAAGAGGCTTGTGCTGAACAGTCTTAAAACGTGTTGTCACAACCTTTAGTTTCCCAGTGATTGTCCTTGCACCACTTTCTGTGGAACTGGCCTCCTTCCACCACGCTCCTAGTGACAAAGGACAATCCCAAATGTGCATTCATCTGTTCATCTTAAAGGGGAGATAACTCATCCGATTTAGGAATACTGAAAGACATTCCAGGGCAGTGGCAGCTGCAAACATGTGTGCAAGAAAGTTGAATTTCCCTTCTACCGACTGAGAGGAATCACTTGATTTTGATTGAACCAATATGGAAAATGAGAAATAGCATTAGAAAGTGGCCACCCTTATCCTCTTCTTCTCTGTCCACATTTTTGTGTATATTAGGAAGCCATTGTAAAGCCAGTGCAGCTCATTCCTTCTCATGGTCAAGCTCTTGTATCCTCCTGTGGAAGTCTGCTCTATCACACTTGTCCATCATCTAACTCACAGTTCCTGGGGCTTACAAGGGATGACTCCATAGATAGCTGACAGTTGGCTCCAGATCACAAGAAAACTAAACCTTGGTACTGCTTCCTTGCATTTTTACCATCACCTTTCCCACAACAGACAAAAGCAGACATGAAAACAAGCCAATGTGAGAATCCTTCCCCCTAAACCCTCAGAAGATGAGTGTGACAGAAAAGAGAAGTGTTGACAGCTCAGACCAGCTGACAATAAGCCTTGAGCATGGAGGAATGATGGGCTTTTGATTATTAAATTACATTTGCTAAAGCAGGAAAGTGATCTCAGATACCATATACTGATTTTTAGAAAAGAAAGGTTTTCTGCCTCACATTCTTAGTTAACCAATCTCTCTCCCTACTGCCTATTAGGCATTTCTGCTCCTTCTACTCTTTCCCCATATTTCATTTCATACAATGTTAGTGGAATCAATTCAAAGACTACATAAGCATTATTTCTGAGCCCAGGACAGAAGGTTAGTAGGTGAACATTGTTCTCCTGAAAGTAGTTCAAATGCTCTTCCTTTCTCTTCCAAGTCCCCCCCCCCTTTTTTCTGGAGGCTTGGCATTGTTGGAGAAAGCAGCTGCTGTTTCCTTGCATATGACAGATAGTAATGATACTTCTCAGTTCTGTGCACTGGCAGTCAAAGAAACCTTGGAGCTGGAGAAAGGCGGGGAGGGAAATAAATCTTATTTAGGTGCTGCCAGCACTATGAATTTTATTAAGGGGCACTGACTTCTTCAGGAAAAGCCATTGCACTAGCAGCTGAGCCCCAGTCAGGGCATAAGATTTTTCAATACTGTTCTCTTCCCTTTTTTGCTTAGAACTTTGCTGTCAGACTCTGTAGGTTTAATTAACATATTAACATGAATGGCTGAGAGTTGTTTTCCTCCTTTCTTGCTGTAACACCAGGCTTGACAATTAACTTCCCAGGGAGAAAATGTTTAAAGAATATTCACAGTATAGAAGGCAGCTTTGTCTAGAAGTAAACTTGCAAGACCCACATGAAAATCCTTAGGACTTCCAAACGTGCTGAAAGAGATTTTTCTTTGAAGATACTGACCTTGGACTGTATATCCATTTAAACAAAATATATTCCCCTATATAGATTATCATTGTCTAAGTACTAAAACCTGAGCTTTTTATTATGCATATCCATGGTAAGGGGACTCTACTATAAAACACCAGTACTTTTTGCCTTGAATATGTAATATGTTCTAGATACCTGTGGATGCAGAAATGTGGGATTGGTAAGCTTTGAAAATTTTCTGTCTCTTTCAAAAGTTGGAGAATATTCTCAGACATTTAAAAGTGTTTTTTTTTTTTTTGGTTTTTTTTTTTTTTGGTTTTTTTTTATGTGGACAAGAATTTCACTTTTCACTGTTATAAGGCCACTGAAAAGTCATCGGAGACTACTGAAACAGTTAGTTCTGATATGTATCCAGTAGGTGGAAAGTATATTGCTAGAACACAGATCTTTGGAGGAGGAGGCCAAAGGGAACCTTGGTGTGTAAGGGAAGGCTTACAGAGAAAGTATCTTTAGAGGTAAGCATTAGAGGAAGATCAGCACTGAAGGACAGAAATCCTAAAGCAAACTATGACAGAATAGTAACGTTGAAGGCATAGCAGGCACAATGTGGCCAGATGTGTGGGGAAGGTGAGAAGGCCCACCCACTAAGACCAAAGGGTGAAGGGTGGCTTCCCAAAATGGAACCGTGAAGGATGCCCCTGAGCTGCAGAAGACACACTTGGTTTATTGGATTGCTGTGTATGCCTGATGTTTGTGGGCCCTCCAAATGCTCACAAATAACAAAGCAGCCATCTGATAGCACCTGCCAATATCAGGAGACTTAAGTGACTGCTCCATAGACTCTGAGTCCAGACTGAGTAGGTGAAGTTTAAAAGTCAAAGACAAAAAACAAACAAACACCCAATAGATGGTAGCACTCAACAATTCTTCACAGAGATGAGTTCTATTTAGGAACTTAGGTGGCAGTGCCTGATATCCGACATGGGCCTTCAAAGCTTATGTTATTATGGAGAATCTGTGTGAGTCCAGCTTTCACGTACAGAACTATTATTTTAAGCCATCTTGATTCTTCTACATACTGAAATGCAGATATTAATATATATTTAAATATAGACCACAGTTGCATAGATTATGTTCACTTTAATTCATTGAGAGAGAGAGAGAGAGAGAGAGATCAAGAACTTGCTGTTGTTCTACTCTGTATCAAAATGCAAGATGTTCAGAGCATGATTGGAACAAGAACTGAGCTGTGCATTCACAGGATCTTTGGGTTCTGAGAATAGAAATAATAAGTTGTCCTGCCCTTTCTTAATTCTGTGAGGAAAGCTGTCTTTCCATCTTGCTTTGGTATTCTTAAAATGTATCTAGCATGAGGTGATGGCTCAATGCAAAAAGTATTTGCCATCCAAGCATGAAGACTTGAGTTCAGATACACAGACCCCACACAAAGGCAGTCACAGTAGCACACACCTGTAATCCTAGCTTTCCAATGAAAATCTGAAGAACTGAAAGGAGAATCCACAGAAGCTTCCCGCCCAGGTACTCTGGCATGGAAAGTATGAACAAGAGACCTCATTTTAAACAAGGTGAAAGGAAAGGACTGATACTCAAAGTTGCCCTCTGACCTCTATGTAAGCATTATGGCATGTACATGACTATAATCAATCACACACACAAACATTTGCACAACCATGCACAGAA
The DNA here is from genome assembly GCF_049852395.1 of Peromyscus maniculatus bairdii. NCBI lineage: Eukaryota > Metazoa > Chordata > Mammalia > Rodentia > Cricetidae > Peromyscus > Peromyscus maniculatus. The sequence goes on along the minus strand of NC_134852.1, from coordinate 203,144,323 downwards.
GTGTGTGTATGTGTGTGCGTGTGCGTGTGCGTGTGTGTGTGTGTGTGTGTGTGTGTGTGTGTGTGTGTTTGTAGCATGAAGTTCTCCCAAGAACCCTGTTTTCTGCCTTGCATGGCTGAAAACATTTCTCAACACCATAATAAAATACGTGAGTTAATCAGTTTATTAAGAGAAAAGATTATTTGACTTATAGATTCAGCCAGCAGTGAATTAGCCTATCATGAGAAGCTGAGCAACACTGCTAACTTTATGGACTGACCACACAAAAGAGAAAGAAGCCACGGTGGTGATACAGTGACACTTAGAATATGCCCTCAGTGACTAATGGTCTTCCTACAATGCTCCCCTATTCAAAGATTCCACTGCCTCCCACTGGTATCACTGAGGGACCCTAGCTTTTACAGGTGAGCCTACTAGGGACACTCAACATTCCAACTTTGGCAATGAATGATGGAAGTAAATTTATACAACAAGACTTTGAAATAAAATGTCAAAGACAAAAACAAACAAGCATAGATGGTAGCACCCAACAATTCTTCACAGAGATGAGTTAGAGGATCAAATACTATACAGTGGAGCCAATGAGAAGCTTGCCTTCACAGCCAGGTATCTTGTCCTTTTTAGATTGCAGGATGTGTCTTGGACAAGTGAACAGTGTCATGACTGGTTCTTCCAAGAGCCAGTAAATACTCAATTGAAGTAAGTTATTCTTTGGGCATGCTTGGTGCATCAACAGCTTTGTTGAGTCACCTGGTGAGTCATTTGACCTTTTTTGTTGTACAGTCTGTATGGCTGGAAAGAGAAGAGGAGGCAGGTAAAGCCTCTACTCAGTACAATGACTCACTATCCACTCAGTGTGGGAGATGGCAAATGCAGAGATTAGATGTTGAGGGTCAGGTGTATCAGACACCAGGCACAGGCAGGAAAGAGATGTCCCACATGTTTGTTTGTTTGTTTTCCTAATAGTGTCCATTCTGGATACAATATACACAATATATACAATATACCTAGAGAAAAAGAGATTCTTCAAACTTCCATAAGAGGACAGTTAGGTACACAGGGTCCTGGGATGACATGGAGACTATCAGAGCAGAAATGAGAAGGAGAAATGAAGTGCAAGTCATAAGAGAGAGAAATAAAAGATACTTGTGTCATTGAGTGTATGGAGAGTTAGCCCATGCCTCATGAGCAGTGGCTCACAACGCAGTTGCCCTTGGAGAGTGTGGCAGTGTGAAATGCTGCCACCTGTGTGGCCATATGATCACAACAACTTTATATGTCACAGAAATGAAGTGACAAGCAGTGAATGAGATGATGCATGGAAAAAGCTTGAATAACAGTAAGAGCCTGGTCTGTGTGGTTTAGGGTCTTATAACCCGAGTTTCCTTTGCTTGCTCCTATAAAGCCTAGCAGAACTTGTGAGAGTAGCCAATCAGTGCCTGTCTTGACTTAAGGCCCACTCCACAAGAAAGAATTCATACCTGGCAGTGCTAGGGTAACAAGAACCAGAGACTAGATAGTCCAGAGACCTAGGGTAAAACTAAACATTGCTGCTCTAAAAAAAGAATCAATACAACAGCTCCTAATGATATTCTGCTATACTCATAGATCAATGCCTTATTTAGTCATCATCAGAGAAACTTCCTACTGCACCAGATTGGAACAGATGCAGAGACCCACAGCCAGACATTTTGCAGAGAAAGGGAGCCTAAATGTGATGTCTCCATAAAATACCTCTGCTCAGAGCTCAGGGAAGCCTACCCAAAAGAGGGTAGAAAGAGTGAAAGAGCCAGAGGGGATGAAGGATATCAAGAGAACAAGGCCCTCTGTATCAACTGAGCAAGGCACACATGTGCTCACAGAGACTGAAGCAGAAAGCTCAGGGTGTGCATGGATCTGCACCAGGTCCTTTACACACACACACACACACACACACACACACACACACACACACACATATATATATATATATATATATATATATATATATATATATATATATAATAGCTTTCAGTTTTATATTTTACAGGACTCCTGACAGTGAGAACAAGTAGTTTTATGATCATTGGGCTTGCTTTTGGGGCTCTTTTTCTCCTGTTAGTCTACAATGTCCAACTTTTATATTATAGTTTTTGCTTTGTATTATAATTTTGTTGTGTTTAGTTGCTATCTCTTAGAAGCCTGTTATTTTCTAGTGAGAGACAGAAAGAGAGTAGATCTGGAGGAGAGGGAAGATGGGTAGAAATTAGGAGGAGTAGGAGAGGAAACTATAATCAGGATATATTGTATGAAGAAAAAATCTATTTTGATAAAAGGAAAAAAAAAACAAAAACAAACAAACAAAAAGCAAAGACTAGTATTAGTTCATAGCCTCTGGAATTGAGTGTGTTCTCTTTGAATTGATATTCTGCCGGAGTCCAAATCTGGATGAGGACAAGGTCTGAGGATGAGTGGATGCAACAGCAGTGATGGAGAAATCAGACTTGGGAAACTTCTGTGTTTTGTGTTACAGGAGATGGACAGAGAGGAAGCAGATCTCAGTGTGGCTTTACCTACTCTGACTGGAGCCATCCCTTGAGGGACAGGTCTCAGCAGAGGATGTAAGGAGTTGGCAGGGAAGCAAGTGAGCCAGGCCATGGTGGTCGGGAGAATCTTGCAGCCTGACTGACTAGCAGCCAGAGTGCTTTTATATTTATACAGAATTTAGTAAGCAGGGATACATTTATGTTGTTCCAAAACATAGATCATGTCATTTTTGTGTTTGGACATATGTTTCACTTCCTTTTGCCCATCTTTAACACAGTTATCATTTTCAATTATTCTCTCTCAAGTTTTGACATCATTAATAAACAGTTATCATTTTTATTCATTAACCCTAAACCCAACTTTTTTTGTAGAATTCTTTTTTATTTTATTTTTATTTTTATTATTAAGAAATTATCTATTCATTTTACATACCAAACACAGATCCCCGTCTCCTCTCTCCTCCTGTCCCCTAGCCTTCCTCCCCAACCCACTCTTCATTCCCACCTCCTCCAAGCAAGGTCTCCCATAGGGAGTCAGCAGAGCCTGGTACATTCAATTGAGGCAGGTCCAAGCCCCTCCCCATTTCACTAAGGCTGCTTAATGTGTCCCACCATAGGCACTGGGCTCCAAAAGCCCGCTCATGCACTGGGGATGGATCCTGATCCCACTGCCTGGGGGCCGTCTAAACAGTTCAAGCTAAACAACTGTCTCACCTATCCAGAGTGCCTAGTCCAGTGCCATGGGGGCTCGATAGCTATTGGTCCACAATTCATTCGTTTCCACTGGTTTGGCTGGCTGTCTCTGTAATTTTTCCATCATGATCTCAATGTCCCTTGCTCATAGAAACCCTCCTCTCTCTGATCGATTGGATTCCTGGAGCTCGGCCTGGTGCCTGGCCATGAATCTCTGTATCTGCTTCCATCAGTTACTGGATGAAGGCGCTATGATGACAGTTAGGGTATTCACTAATCTGATCACTGGAGTAGGCCAGTTCAGGCACCCTCTCAACTATTGCTAGGAGTCTAAGGTGGGGTCATCCTTGTGGATCCCTGAGAAATTCCCTAGCACCCTGTTTCTCCTATTCCCATAATGTTTTCATTTATCATGGTATCTCTTTCTTTGCTCTCCCACTCTGTCTGTTCCCTTATGTTCTCATCCCCCATCCCTTGCCCCCTATTATCCCCTTATTCCCAGTTTGTTCATGTAGATTTCATCTATTTCTCCATTGCTGGGTGATCTATATGTCCTTCTTAGGGTCCTCCTTGTTAGCTAGCTTCTCTGGAGTTGTGGGTTGTAGTCTGGTTATCCTTTGCTTTACATCTAATATCCACTTGTGAGTGAGTACATACATACATGTTTGTCCTTCTGAGTCTGTGTTGCCTCATTCAGGATGATATTTTCTAGTTCCATCCATTTGCCTGCAAATTTCATGATATCATTGTTTTTTTTTTACTGCTGAGTAGTACTCCATTGTGTATATGTGCCACATTTTCTTTATCTATTCTTGGTTGAGGGGCATTTAGGTTGTTTCCATGTTCTGGCAATTATGAATAATGCTGCTATGAACATATAGCCCTCTGTCAGATGTGGGGCATTCTGTTATTCCTTGATTATGTGATACCACAGTGGCTCTACATGTGCTAACTTTTCTAAGAAAGAGAGATCCTGGCATCTCATTCTCTTATCAGCTTTCCACTCTATATTTTGTTCATCAATATAAGTCTCTGTGTAGGGCTGAGGTAATTTCAGGTAATCTAACATTGTTGCTGTGTATGCCACATAATTGCCTGAGTATATATAGGAAAGAAGCTGGCAATCTGAACTGTGGCCAACTCCTCTAGCCCACCGAATATTGTTGACCATTTTTAATTTGTTTTGAATATCTTGTTCCTGTATAAGTTCAGTGACAAATGTTTCAAAAATGTCTCATAGCCTCATAAGGAGACCTCTGGCTTCCTTATGTGTGTCACAACCTCCAAGGCATAAGGAAGACCTAGATAAGGATATTACCCTAAAAGCAGGAGGAGTAGGGTATGTTCAGGACTTTCCTGGGGAAGCTTAGAAGCAGTGCTTCTGGGAAAATGCATAAATGAATCATATGAAATTTCCCATCAATCAAATATCCCCAAATTGTACAAATATTAAAAGTCCCTCAAGTCTGCAACAGGTGGAGATAAAAATCAAAGGTGGAATGGCAACCATCATGAGACTCAGCTTTGTTGGATCTTCGTCAAGCAGCTCTGCTGGCTTTGTGACTTTTTGCCATTCCCATCAGATATGGCTGTGCCAATATTCTGTTTTACATGATTGGCTCATCTAAATGTATAGAGATAGACCCTGTTTGTTCATACATTAGCCCTACCTATCCTACAACTTTGACTCCCTGCTCACCATTTTGTAATCAATGTGGATTTTATCAATTTGAATCCTGTTATTTCTTTAGACCCTACTTGTTTCTCCAGGCCTCTAGAAGTACCCTCTGCTTTCCTTCCTCTTTGGTTGTTTCGAGAATTTCACAGTTTCCATAAGGATCAGGTATCATAGTGGGATCTTCAGAAACTAAGTAGTGATTTTACTCTAGATACTACCAATTACATGTTGCTAATGCTATCAAGGAGGGCAGAAGACATTGCCACCAGACAGAGCACTGCATGAATCCCAGTTTGCTTCACTGTTTACTGAACGTATGATTCACAGCACATCATATAAGCCCTTAGTCCCACTCCCCTTAAGTGTTGAAGTGAAATGTTGCTATCTGACTTGCAGAATTGACATCAAAAACAGAGAGGATGTCCTTACCTAAAAATGACAGGTGTTGGTATTGCTGAATTCTAGAACAAGAACAAGGTCCCATGATGCTGACCTATTTCTTCTCTCTCTCTCTCTCCAGTTGTACAGCTCTGCTGAATTTGGCAGAAGATGGCAGCTTATCCAGGAATCAGTGGTTCCAAATAGGTTCTACTGGTAAGTCTGACTCCATTTTCTGGCCAACTAAGCTATCATCACCTCTCTTAGCACAGGATAGGACCCTGGAATAATAAACATCTTCAGACACTCTTAAATTTGTGTTACCATTTTTTTCATAAACCCTTAATGGATCATTAATATTAGTGAACTTCAGGGACTTTGTAAGTATTGTTTTGGTATTTAGTAATTTTCACACTTCCTAATGCTGTGACCCTTTAATACAGTTCCTCCTGTTGTGTGAGCCTCAACCATAAAATTATTTTTGTTGCTACTTCATAACTGCAATTTTGCTACTGTTATGAATAGTAATGTAAGTATTTTTGGAGATAAAGGTTTGCCAAAATGTTGTGACCCACAGAATGAGAACCATTTTTTAAGTCACTGTAATTGTTATTGATTAAAGCATCTTATACACATATATTAGATATCTGAATAAAGGTTTCCAGTATAAATAAGTAGATCTGAATTTGTGTAACAGCAGATCTTGTCCCTCTTCCTTATTTAAGATCTTCTAGGCATTCTTTTTATCTTATGAGATATATCCGGCAACCCTGTTTTCTCAATTAGCATTCCAGCTGTGTTGGAATTGTCAAATGTGTCTATGAATTGTCAAATGCATAAAGTCGCAGGGTTATACTTTGCTCAGACTGTTGGGAGAGAATGCTATGGATTGGTGACATAAACAGCAATTATTTCTATGTGCCATCCTGAAGACTGGAAAGACCAAGGTGAAGGTACCATCAGATTTACTCTCTGGTTTGTGGGCTCCTCCTGACCTGCACATGGCTGTACCCTCATGTAGTAGAAAGAAGAAGGGCCCTGGTCTCTCTTCTAATTGTCACATGGGCACAAATTCAGCCATTGTTACCTTACCCTCATGACCTCATCTAAACTGAGTTATCTTCCAAGTCCAAATGCTATCATAACTTCAGTTTAGGACTTTAATTTTGATGTTGGGAAGAGCATAAACATTCAGTCCATAACTATAAATATAGATATAGATAATATAGGTATTTATATTTGCATGAGTGTTAGCTATAGCCACTGCCCTATGCCTTGTTTTTAATAGTGTGCTGAAATTATGCATATAACTTCAACTTCATATTTTCAATAGTTACAAATAAATTTACAGTAAGAATTAACATATAGATAAATAATGTCTATTGGACATAAATAATAAACTATATGTTATAAAGTGTTATGCATATGAAAAAAGAAATAATAGAATGGGAGGAGAAGGAGAAAGACAATATAGAACAGAAATGAAGCCAAGAAAATCATAATCTTGGTTTTCTTAACCATGCTCCTAATTCTGTTAGAGGTAGCCTCCTCCATGGCAATAGATAGCTCAATTTGAAAATCAAGCAAGTGACAAAAGTTAATTTTAGCTTTTCTGTTCCCAATCCAAAATCCAGGAAAAGAACAAGGTCTGGAACCTTCTGGTGAGATTTGATATCTAATTTAGTTAGAGTTAGAATCTGTATCCTAATGAGGTGGAAGAGCAAACCCAGATCATCCTGAGCTGCCCATGGAACAGATAGGTCACCTGTCTCCAGGTTTTTGCCTCTAGAAGTAGTGTTAGAGAAACTCACTCCCAGGAGAATTTATGTATTCCTTATTTAAACAACCCAGAATCACCAGGACAGTGTCATTCAGGAGCCAAGAGCTCTACATCAAGGGCTGGAAAAGTACTTCTCTCATTTATCATGAAGTCTCTTCTGAAATTGCATTGTCTCTCATGAGCCTCTGGGATGACGTGATGTAGGGATACCCAGCTAATCATGAGCCTCTGGCATGACATGATTCAGGGATACCCAGCTAATCATGAGCCTCTGGGATGACGTGATGGAGGGATATCCGGCTGGTCATGGGCCTCTGGAATGACACCATGGAGGGACACTCACCTGGTTCACTCCAACTGCCCACTGCCTTTCTGCTTCCTTCACTGCTACACTTCCGTCAAAGAGGAGTACATGTTTACCTGTTGCCTTCTCTTTGTTAACATTTCTTTGTTTATTTAGTTAGACAAGGTCTCATGAAAGTCAGAGTGGCCTCAAAATACTTATGTAGCTGTGGCTGGCCTTGAATTCATGATCCTCCTACCTCTACCTTCTAAGCACTGGAAGTACATATGTATGCCACCACATCCAGCACTTGCCCTTCATATTTCCAAATACTTCCCTAAAGTCTTTGTGCATTTTGAAAGCTAGAGAGCTGTGATAGAGGAATTTCCTTTCCTTTTTTAAAAATGCCGTATATGTATACTATTCTTACATCATTACCCCTCTCTTCCCTCTAACTCCTCCTGTGACCCCCCTAACTCTGTCTTAAATTCATGGCCTCATAGCCTTTTAATGTAATTATTATTTATTAATTATTATGTAATTAAATATATAAATACAACCTGCTGAGTCCATTTAATGTCACTTTGTAGCAAGGCAGAATGACTGTTCCCCAGAGTTGAGCCCCCTAATTGACTACCTAATACCAAGGGTCAGCCCTAGAGAATTTTTTCACAAAGCTAATATAGTGGCTGGGGACTTGGCCCAGTAAGTAGAATGGTCACTTAGCAAGCACAAGGCCCGAGTTTAATCCTCAGCACTACATAAACTGGGTATGTGATACATGTCTGTAATTTCAGAACTAAGGAAGCTGATCAGAGAGTAAGATTGTGTCTCAAAAGAAGGGGGGAGGGGAGAGGGGCAAAGAGGAGAAGGAAGGGGAGAAGGAAAGGAGGCCCTGAAAAAGTTTCATGCAAGTAATATAGAAATGTCTACTTGAAGTGAGGCCACTTATTTTTCTTTCTTTCCTTCGTTTTGCATTTCTGTGAAGTGTGTCCGTGTGTATGTGAGTGTAGGAGTACACACTAGGACATCAAGTGGGGTGTCTGTTCTATCGCTCTGCTTCATTTTCTTGAGAGAAAAATCTCTCACTGAACCTACAGCTAGGCTGGCAGTCAGCTAGCCCCAGAAATTCTTCTGTCTTTGCCCCCAGCACACACACACAGTGCTGAGGCTGCACACATTCATGGCTTTTTACATAGGTTCTGAGAATTTGAACTCTTGTCTCCTGGAACATATCCCCAAACCCAAATAGGAACCCTTATTTCTCTATCATAATGAGCCACTTCTGACTAATCAGTCTCATTGAAGGTTGTTCATGCTTTGCCTTGCTGGAGATGCCCTGTCAAAAACCATGTTGACCCCTCTCGGGTCTGGGAATCCAGCTCTATATCTTCTTCAGTCTCCCCCTCTGGTCAACATGTTTAAAGATTTGTTTATTTTTATTTTATGTATGCAGCTGTTTTGCCTGCATTTGTGTATGTGTATCATGTGCATGCAGTGTGTGCAGAGGCCAGAAGAGATCATCCCATACCTTGGAACTGGAATCACAGATGAGGGTGTTGGGAATCCAACTGTGTCTTCTGTGAGAGCAGCTCTTATCTGATGAGTCATCTCTCTAGACGTTTATCAACAATTTTTCTAATTTTGTTCCATATTCATGGGTAGTGATCATGACTATGTATTTATCTCAAAATTAATAATTTTTTAAAAGAAGAGTCATCTTTTACTCCCACTATTTTCTGTCCTCTTTTTGTTTGTTTGCTGTTGCTATTGTCATTGTCTTGTGTGTGTGTGTGTGTGTGTGTGTGTGTGTGTGTGTGTGTGTGTTTGTGTGTGCTTTCTGTATATAGAAAGAACTCAGATAAGTAACTGAAATAAATATAGTTCTCCTACGTTATCACGGAGATGATGGTGATGATATGTGCCAATAGAAAAGCTCTGAAGAGCCTACCTTCCCCTAAATAAGGCTTACCACAGGCTGCAGGTATATGCACATGGACTAAAGCACTAGAATGTGCATAGTAGAATCCAGGAGACCTGACAGGAGGTTTGCTGTTTTTTGTTGTTGTTGTTCCTTAGTGATAAAACTAAGGAAAAACATTGCTTAAAAGGATAGATAAGAAAGAGTATAGGGATGAAGGTATGTCTGGGTAACCAATGCTTGATTTACCATATTTTCTAGCTGACATGAGATTTTATTTTATTTTATTTATTTATGTATTTTGGTTTTTCGAGACAGGGTTTCTCTGTGTAGCTTTTGCACCTTTCCTGGAACTCACTTGGTAGCCCAGGCTGGCCTCGAACTCATAGAGATCTGTCTGGCTCTGCCACCCGAGTGCTGGGATTAAAGGTGTGCGCCACCGCTGCCTGGCGAGATTTTATTTTTATATGACATTGTTGTAAGAAAGACAGACCCCATTCCTAGGTCACCCATGCTAATCTGTCCTTTCTTATTAATCCTTTGAAGAAGGGTTCTATTTTAAAAGTAGATTTCTAAAGCTCTGCCCACCAAATGTCACAAAAATCATTACCTTTCAAAAGCATTGCATACAATTGTTTGTAAATTCTAGCTTGTCCATCCAGTAAGTAAAATAAATAGAGCCGTATTGTTTTTTCTGTTGTGAGCATGGGAACACATCTTTCCTGATCAAGCATTAGGAGCAAGAACGTGCTATTTAAAGTTAAAGCTCTTTGATTCTCATAACAAATTTCTAAGCGAAGCTACTTACTAACATCATTAATAGATGAGAAGACTATGACACAGAATGGTTAAATGATGGGACCAAGGTCACATAGCAGGAAAGTAACAAGGCCATTATTTAAGTAATGGGAATCTCCAAAGTCCAATTCTACTCAATCTATTGATGTTATTGCTTCTGCTGCTCACCCTGTAGCTGGAAATTTAATGCCTTAGACAGATAAGTAATGACAGCTCAAAGGTCTTTTGGACACAATGTTTGTTTTGTTTCTCTCTAAATATATGTGGCATTTGGCCTTTATGAGTCTCAGCCTGCCTCACTTTTCCACAGAGGACATGAGACCCTGTGTGATGCATAGCACCACAGCTACTGGTGAAAATCTCTGGGTTTCTGGTCACGTGGTCTGTGTTTACTGATACTGAGCCACTTCCAGAGTCCAGCAAGAGATCTGTCAATCAAAGCAATATGTGTTATTACATTCACCCCTGGAAACAAGTTGTTTCAAATTGCATAGAAACTGTTGGGGAGTTTTCAGCCAGCTTTAATTAAAAGAAAAGTCCTTTAATCATTGCTTCTCCAGGTTAGTAGGAGAGTGTGACTAGTTCTCAGGTGGTTTTCGCTAGTGTTAAATTGAATCATTAAATGACCATGGGTAATAACATAGCATTTTCCACAGGGGTGGGAACATGAAGATGAAATCATAGGTTTTCCACATCATCAAGCTCTCTTCAGAATTATCTGTGAGAGGCACTAGTCACACCACTCCTGGAAGCAATCAATGGCAATTGTAAATAATTATGGGATGTAACATCTTATTCTTGCCTTATCTAGTGATTGCTAGTAACACCACCATAACTACTATAAATAGAAACTTTTATCCCAGGATTTTATACTGATTCCAGAAGTAACTTAAGACCTCATATAGAACATGTCTAAGCACAGTGTTTCCTTTAATGGATTAGTCTTTCTTCTTGCATGACTGAGGCTAGTCATAAGTATGTCCTCTTCTATGTGAGAAATCCATGTCATTGTGGTGAGACAGTTGATAGTTAAGAACCTTAGGGACACCAAGGTTTTAGTTTAAATTCTAACATCTACTAAGAAAGGGATTATTGGAAGTTAAGTCATTTCTGTATCCCTGAGAATTTTGTCCAGATCCCACAAGCTGATCCCAGGAACAGTATCATCGATAATGGCTGAATTTATATATGTTGGCTTTATTTCCCCAATGTTGCCTTTGCCTTTAGTCTCAGATTGGTCTTCTCTGCTTTGGGATATGGAATGGGCATTTTCAGCTTTAAGCTTGCAGCCTAACAGTTTATAAATTCCATCACCTGGCCTGCATGTTCCCTGTTTTCAGAGATTAATGTGAGTGGCCTGACTATGGTTATAGACATAGAAGGTAATATCTAATGTTATACAAGAAGGTAAATTATTTTCCCTGGTAACTGAACTGGGGTTCAGTCAAATGACATTATTTGTAGCCAGAGGGAGATGTGACTTTTAACAAGGAAAATAAAATCTTTTTGAAGATTCTGTTATTAAAGAAGGAAGGATTGATTCTCTCTCTTTAAAAAAGAGATTTATTTATCTATTATTTATGGAGTGCTCTACCTGCATCAGATCTCATTGTAGATGGTTGTGAGCCACCATGTGGTTGCTGGGAATTGAACTCAGGACCTCTAGAAGAGTAGCCAGTGCTCTTAACCTTTGAGCCAGTTCCCCAGCCCTAGGATTGATTCTGTTTAGGGAAAAAATACAGATAGGAGACATGAGTGTCAGTTAATGCCATAAACAGGTTTCTGTTTAAGTACCTGAACTTGTATAGGCACACAATAAACCGTGGTCTTTGATCTTCATGATACCATTGGGAGGTAGTAGCCAATGCTCCATTTTAATGAAAGAAAAAAGCTGTATAACTTATCCACCAGAACAATGATGATATGTAACAGCCTTGAAATTTAATTTTATATGGTTTTATGGCTCTTACTTGTGGTACAAAAGATTAACCTCACAGTAAAAGTGTATTTTCATTCTTCATCCCCCAATTAAAGAAGACTGGAAAATTGTTAAATTTATAAAATTGTATATTCTTTATTTTAGTCTAATATTTAGTAAGAGCCAAGTTCTTGCATTAAACATTGAAAAACAACATGGACGTGGAGACATCGTACCCAAATGACCTTGAAAATGCATTTCTGTCAACAGTCTGATTATTTAAAACAGGTTGAAAAATGTGGTTTGTTGGGATCTGAGTAAAGTTTGGGATTTAAAAAAAATGGAGAATAGTTCTCATTACAAAAGATGGAAGTTTATTACGTTAAAAAAAAGATTAAATGTTAAGAAAATTCCACTTAACTGAAACATTTTTTGAGCTTACTTTCTTATATTTGTTAATATACATGGACTGGCTGTAACAGGATCAGCTGAATAGTTATCAGTTTTCAATGATTAATTACATGAAATTTAGGAACTGTTAAAAATTGGCCTTTGCGTTTGTGAGATGGCTCAGTGGGTAACAGCACTTACTATTCAAACCAGACCATTTGAGTCTAGTCCCCAAAACCACAGAGGAAGGAGACAGTGAAACTTTGTAAACAGTATGTACTAAATTATAAATAGTCTCATTGTTTTCCATAGCTCAATGCAATAAGCATGATTGACCTTCTATGCCAATCTTAGACAATAGGTAACAAATCCTACTTGTATGTTGACTGTGTTTCAGGTTTATTAAGTATTTGCATTAATCATTAATTGCTTAAATTGATCAAGACTTTTAAGATATAATAAAAAATACAGCCTGCATAAGTAATAAAACAACAGATGTTTGGTCATTGTTCTAAAACAGGGGTCTAACAGCATATTCCTCTTATCAACAGGCTTATTAAATGCATCAGATCATGTCCTCTCTCTATCAACCCTACCCTCCACTGTGTTGCCAGCTCTGTCTTTGAAGTACCCTCTGGATAGCTTATGTCTCCCTATGAAAAACTTGGTCTAGCTAAAGTCCTATAATTAAATCTTATGGGCCTGATTAGGGGATATGCCCTTAGTTAGACCTAGGGGTAGAATCAACTATAGCAAGTGACATGAAAAGAGAGGGTAGAATGGCGATGAGACAAAAATGCCTTAATGGCTTTTAGCAATTTAAGGGGAGAAGATAAAGAAAAGTCATCCAGAAAAGATGCTGATTGTGCATTTATTTTCATACTCATTTCACATGAGTAATAAATAGAAAGCTAAATAGAAAAGTCTCATAGATACTTTACCTTAAGATACACATTGGTAAGCAATGGTGATGGAATTTAAAACCAGGAGTGCTTGACTAAGGACATGCTCACTGTACCTCATGCTGTAACCCTGTCTTCAATATACCACCATGGCCTCCATGATGCTATGGACCAGAAAAGCTTTTAATCTTAGACTTCTTACAGCCTGTATTCTATATATGTGGACTCTTATCCTTATCCAGGATTCTCCTTCTCTAGTCTTAGCTACCAAGTGTATACAAAGATCTTGTGCAAAGAACCTTTCCACAGTGGGGTGAGGATGTTGACACTTGAACTAAGATCATTGTCTATAACATGAATCTTAAAAGGTTTTATTAATAGAAAACCTGGAGCCAGATATTGGGGTGAAAGCTGAAAGATCAGAGGAATAGAACGAGCCAGCCACAAATTCTTACCACTAGGAAATGCTCAGCCCAGGCTAGAGCTACTTCCTGTATACTCACGCCTATATACCTTTCTGTGCCCTCCCATCTTACTTCCTCTCTTCACTCAGCTACATTACTTCCTCTTTCCACCCAGCTCTATTACTTCTTGTCTATCGGTACAGACCTCTAGACCTCTATGGTTAACTAGTGCTGGGATTAAAGGTGTGTGCCACAATGCCTGGCTCTGTTAAGTGGTCTTGAACTCCAGACATCCAGATGAATCTCTGCCTCCCAAATGCTAGGATCAAAGGCATGTGCTACCACTGCCTGAACTCTGTGTTTAATATAGTGGCTGGCTTTTTCCTCTTCCCCCCAGGCAAGCTTTGTTTGTTAGAGCACAAATAAAATATCACCACAATTATCTGCCTCTTTCATGGTGCTCTATTTAGTTCTTCAAATTTATGTGTGATTTCTGTTATGCCTAGATCCTGGGGACCCCCAAAAGACCACCATGGAGACCAAATCCCTCATGTGAAAGTAAAGAGCCTTTATTTTTCAAGCTCCAGAGCTTGGTCTCTCTGTCTGACAGATGCACCAGTGAGGGCAGAGAGCCCTGAGCTCAGGCAGGGTGGAGTTTTTATCATAGTAGATGTTGGGTTAAGGGGATTTCCAGGGTTCAGAACCCTGATTGGCTGACTTTTGTCTCGAGTATAGGGAATGTTTGGAATGTCAGGTATTTCCTCTTAGAGGCAGGCCCCACTGGGTAGGGTCCACTTATGGCTTTTCAGAAGCTGTGTCTAGGCTTCTAAGCCTGTCTTAGCAGCTGTGTGGTCAAGCTGGTTTGGGTCCCCCCACAATTTTTGTCCTCCAAAAAATATAATACAGCCTAGCATGAACTGCAGTGGAGGTCTGTTTTGGTTCTTGGTCAGAGCAGTCTAAGTTTTTGGTCAACATTTCCAAGTTCAATCTCAGATTCAATATCTGTGAGAACCAAGGAAGCTTGCCCAAATGTCAGTTTTCTTCTACAAAATCTTATTTTGCAGACTAAAAATGCCATAGTATTGTTTTCAGCAAGTAAATTAGTATTTAGTATAGTCTGCAAATATGTCTTTTTATTTCCTTCTTTCCAGTTCCTGCTAAAAGATAAGTTCATTAACAGCCAAGATTCTGTCTGTCTTTCACATTTCTGTCCACCTTGTATATACTACTCTAACTGCAGCAGAATGTACATGTACATGTGTACATACAAGTATGTACACTGCATGCACAGAAGTAATGATACCCCTCACACCTTCTTGATACAGTATCTTGAGAAGTCAGAACTATCAGAAACCATCTTTTTGGACTTCAGACTTTCCCATCTCTTCCTCCTCTCTCATCATTTTTGACTACTTCTCCCGTGTTTGACCCCTACCCTGTGACCTGACCAGTGGGCAATTAGGTGAGGAGCATGGTGCAGTGGCAGGAAGGTATTCTGAGACTCATCCCTGGAGCTGTGCTGGGATGTTAACTGCACCTGCACTAAGAGAGCTAGATAAGAGCATTTCATTATCCTTGAGAGGCTTGTGTTTTATCTCTTTTCTAGAAGTTAATGATCTCCACATGAGTGCTGTTTTCCAAGCCTCTTGCACCTTCCTTCACTCCTGAATCTTTTCCTGTGATTAGCAAGTGTTCCTTGCAAATTAAAATGAATGTGCCTTTGTGCAGTATGAGCTCATCACTTCTCCTGTAGCCTCCTTTCACTAATGGTCATTGTTGATCCCTGTCCCTTTATCTTGTTGATTTCCTGTCTCTCTAGGCAGCAGCTTTTCTATCTTTGCCAAATAGAGATTCAATCACATCTCCAGATTTCCACTAAGAATCCCTCTAATGTGGAAGGACCCACCATCGCCATGAATGAGAGTGAAAGAGGGAAGGGGTGTGGTCATGAGTCCAGCTTCCTAATTTGTAATGACTTTAGAGGAAGTTCACTTAATGATAGTGGACATACCTCACTTAAAACTCAAAGGCTCTTAAGATTACCCCATGTCTTTGTACATAACTGTGCTTATTCATTTAGTTTTGGGTGCTGCTATGCAGTCACATGCCTTTCCCAGAATTCTGCTTAAAAAGGCATGGCATAAAGCTACACAACTCCATTAATTCTAAAACTGTTCCTCAGTAAAATAAACAAAATTATGCTTCAACCTGACTGAGATTTCCCCTCATATAATGTAAAGCATTTATAAGTATCTAAAATATGAGAGCATTTGCATATGTCACATTATCCATTTTTAGATGATGTTTACTTCTCCTTGAGTCATACTTCTTTTCCTGTTTCCTGAAACAAACTACTGAGGTATAGGTTAACCAGTTTGACCTTGTACTTGAACACCAGATAGCAGGGCCATATAGAGGAGCAGAAAAGATTCTTATATGCACTCAAACACACAACACACACACACACATAACACACACAACACACACACACGCGCGCACACACACACACACACACACACACACACACACACACACGGTTTGAGCAAAAACCTACATTGAAGTGCTTAGAACACTGAACCATGCCTGGTAAGTACCACATATCCTCCATTACAATTGAATCTAAAATTTAAATAAATAAATATGTACTATTATTTTGTGAATCATTAAAAAAAGTCTTCACCTGAACATTATGATCATCATGAGACACTTACTGGTTTAAAAGATATTAAAATGAAACAAAAACTAAATATTTGAGGGATAGATGAAACAGGCTTCCTACTGCTTTTTTATGAGCAACCATGAGGAATGGATTTGGGGATGAGTTAGCTCTAGATATTTGTTTTTCCTATAAAGGTTAGATGATGCTCGCTTAGTACCTACTCAGTAAGATGAAGAGAATAGGGTAGAGAAGACACAGCACTGAACAGCTGATTATTTGTCAGGATAGGTCAGGTGACCATCCCTGACACAGTTATACATCAGAATCTCAGCACTCAAGGAGAATTTAGAGGGCATTCAGTCTGACCTCCGATGACTTGGAGGGATCTCATCTACAAAGTGCTAGAGAAATGGATGCCAAAAGCCTTTTAAAATGAGAACAGAACTTCACTGTCTATCAAGATCTATCTTCCTCTAAGTAGAATAACAAGAGGAAATGGACCTGTCCTGGTGTTCTTTATTGTTGGCCCTGGCACTTAAGACATCAACACCTCTAAGCAAAACAATCTCATAATTTAGAGAAAAGTGTCAAGGCTTCACAGGCATGGCAAGATATGCCCCAGGGTGTGTACAGAACCTGCATTCATAAGATTTATGGTAAAGAGTTTTACATGAGCACCCACATTTGAGGCAGATAAATCTTAGAAGACATTACTATTACCAATAATTGAATTACAAAGCCATTATCATGTGCCGAGCAGAGCAACTTTAGGACTCTATGGCGACAGGATGAAACTTGTTAGAATATTTATGCCTGTATAGTTTCTGAATTGCCAACCTATAGAACAAACTGACTAGCTCATGTCCCTCCTCTGAGCAAATACACTTCCGAGCAATTTTGTAGCCATGGAAAACAGGATACTTAGGAAAGGGGAATATACTGCAAATATTAGCATTCAGCCCCATTAAAAAAATTCCTTATATGTAAGCATCCACTTCCATAGCTTTTGTGGTCAAAATAATGCAGTATGTGAAAATTGGGCTTTTTCTGTGTTAAACATGAGTAAATCTGATTTGGGGGATGTAGGGATGCGGGGTGGCTTGGGAAAGAGGGCTGGGGGTGCGAGGAGGGAGGAGGGGGTTCTGTGGATAGCATGAGAAGTGAGTAGAAAATTTCTTAATAAAGAAAAATAAAATAAAATAAAAAAAGAACATTGTTATCCGCGCTATTTTCTACAGAAAAAACAAACAAACAAAAACTTACATATAATAGCCTTATAGGAGAAAGCATTATTACAAGGCCAGAGAAATGGTTCAGTGTGTAAGAGTATGTACTGCTCTTGCAGAGGATCTGAGTTCAGTTTCCGGCATCCACATCAGGCTTCTCACAACTACCTGCAACTAGAGCTCCAGGGAACTAAACATCCTCTTTGGATCTCTGTAGATACCTGCACTCCCTAGCAGACACACACATGCATACCATAGGCACACACACACACACACACACACACACACACACACACTTTAAAAAATCTCTTTGGAAAAGGACAGTTCTGTAATTGTATCACTTAAAAGTACAGTGTAGCTTTATTTTTGTGATTCTGAAACCCATGAATCATGAACTTACAAAAGCTGAAATAGAGCAGTTATTTCCATTTACTGTCATTACAAGATGAATGGCAAAAATGACCCAGATATACCAAGTGATAATGCTGAGTCTCTAAGAAACAGGTTGTTTTCTTATTTAGTTCCTCTACAATTATGTCCTTATAAGCTTTGGATGTAGTTTTCCTTCCCACAATATTTAATTTATAAATAATTTCAGAATTAAAGAACAATGTGGTGATATTTTATTTTTGCTGAAGTGGGGTTGATATTTTATTTTTGCTTTAATAAATAAGCTTGCCTGGAGTTCAGAAGAATAGGAACAGCCATAATAAGTAAACAAAGAAGTCAGGCAATGTTAGCACATGCCTTTACTCCTATCACTTGGCAGGCAGGAGTCTATCTGGATCTCTGTGTGTTCAAGGCCACACTGGAAACAGCCAGGTGTTGTGGGATACGCCTTAAATTCCAACAATAGTTAACTGTAGTGGTCTGGAGGTCTGTACAGACAGACAGGAAGTGACAGAGCTGGACAGGAAGAGGAAGTGATGTAGCTGGACAGAGAAAGTAAATCCGATGGCAGAACAGCAAGGCATATAGGCATGGGTAGACAGGAAGTAACTTGCATTTGGAAGTTGCACATTTGGTGAGGTGAGGTTAGCTGTGGCTTTCCCTATTTCCCTGATCTCTCAGATTTTCACCGCTATATTTGGCTCCATGATTTTTATTTAATAAGACCATTTAGAAATTCATCTACAGAACAATAACAAAGATACCAGGAAAAGAGCTGGAGAGATTGCTGGGCAGTTAGGAATACTTACTGTTCTTACAGAGGAAGAAAGATTGGTTCCCAAAACCCATATGTCAGCTCACATCTAACTTTAGTTTAAGGGGATTCAATGCCTCTTCTGACCTCTTCAGTTTCCTACACACATGGTACACAAACACACAGACACACAGACACATACACACACACACACACACACACACACACACACACACGACACATACACAACACATACACACAACACACACACACACACAATTAAATAAATAGTTTTGTTTTAAAGATTCTAGATCCCCACATACACTTCAACTAGTTGCAACCAATGTTAAAATAATTTATATAGCTATGGTACAGTTTTTACAATTAAGAAATTCACATATTATCAACCTGGGACCTTATTTTGATTTACCCTGGCTGTCCTACAGATATCTTCTTTCTTCTAATGCAGAATCCCATATCTAACACACTATTTTAGTTTCCCGAAGTCTTCAGTCTATCTCTAAGGGTCTGTACAATTTGTGTGTGTGTGTGTGTGTGTGTGTGTGTGTGTGTGTGTGTGTGTGTGTAGCATTAAGCATTTAATCTTAGAAATAGGGAGGAAAAATCAAACCAAAAAAGGTATCATTAGTAACCTATCACATGATATGCTTTTTGAGAAAATGTAGCTGAAGTTTTCCTGTGTCCCAGCCTGCTGGTGGTCAGGACAAATCTTTTTCACCTGCTAGTCCAGCTAGTTCAGACCCAAGTAAACACACAGAAGCTTATATTATTTTAAACTGTATAGCCATTAGTTCAAGCTTATTACTGACTAGTTCTTATACTTAAATTAACCCATAGTTCTTATTTATGTTTAGCTATGTGACTTGGTACCTTTTTTCAGTTCTACCTTCACATCTTGCTTCTCATGGTGGTGGCTCGCAGCATCTCCTGGCTCACTCTTCTTTTTCCCAGAATTCTTCTCTCTCTTTGTCCACCTATACTTCCTGCCTGGCTACTGGCCAATCAGCACTTTATTTATTAACCAATCAGAGCAACACATTCACAGCATAGGATTGATATCCACAACAAGAAGATATACAGACTTATTGAGATTTCAGGAAATAGATACTATTGCATGTTATTCCTGAGAATGTAATTTGTATAAACTAGAAAAACAGATATTTTATACTTGGGAGGAATGAGGAGCAAGTGTGATCAGGATGTGATTGAAAGTTTTCCTGTGCCCACCTGGTTCCCATGTCCTCATGGTCTTGCAGGAGCTCAGGCACAAATGAACATACAGAGGCTTATATTAATTATAACTTAATGGCCATGGTTCAAGCCTTTTGCTAGCTAACTCTTATATCTTAAATAGCCCATAACTATTAATCTATGTATTGCCATATGTTATGTGGCTTTACCTGCATCTCATTACATGTTGCTCCTTGGGCAGTGTGCTGGCATCTCTCTCTCTGCCTTCTTCCTGTCTCTCTCTTTGAATTTCCTGCCTGCGTCTAAGCTGCCTTGCCATAGGCCAAACGGCTTTATTTATCAACCAATTAGAGAAACACATATTTGCAGCATACAGAAAGATCACTTGCCCTATCACTTCCCCTTTTCTGTCTAAACAAAAGGAAGGTTTTAACTTTAACCTTAAAATTACATATAACAAAACAGTTATCAAGCAAGAATTACAATTACAATATCTAGTCTATTTGTATTTTGTAAAATTAAAGAAATTTTTTAATCTACCCTATATTTGTGAGTCTAAGGTTTCAAGGAAAATTATGATTATAACTATCTAGTCTTCAACTACATCAAAGACCTCAGAAGGATACAATAATATCTAAGTAAATAGGAAGTGCATTGTAAGCAACTTCCAAAAATCTAGAATGACAGAGACATCTGGCTGCCTGGACAGTCATCCAAAGTTTCTCTGCAATGTTGGAGCATCTGTCTTCAGCCAATAGGCTTAGAGTCTCTCAGTCACTTCTCTCTGTGTCCTGTAAAATGTTTGGCAGTCTCCTCTGTGAAGCAGGAACCTGAAGAACCACCTAATCTTGCAAAGTTCAGTGGTCACTTTCCTATGGGTTCTACATGTCCACATTATACAACATACTGTCAAGCACTTATTGTAAAGGCACTTTTTTGCTCAGTGGCTAATTTTTACCACAAAGAAAGCAAACTCCATAATGAATTTCTTCAATGCCCATTATCTTCTCTGAAGTAGATTGCTGTTGCCAGGAGCAGACATGTCTCAATGCCCAGAAAGTCAGACTTCTTAAAACATTTTAAATGCCATATTCTGTTGGTCTTTGAAGTGTTTGAAGATTACCTACTCAATTGAATTATGTCTGTGTATACCTAGAAAATTTAACATGACTATACGTTTGACAATCATAGAAGACTAATTGTAGCAGGAATCTTAGTGAGTCTTACTAATAAAATCAAGCCAGGCGGTGGTGGCACACGCCTTTAATCCCAGCACTCGGGAGGCAGAGCCAGGTGGATCTCTGTGAGTTCGAGGCCAGCCTGGGCTACCAAGTGAGTTCCAGGAAAGGCGCAAAGCTACACAGAGAAACCCTGTCTCAAAATAATAATAATAATAATAATAATAATAATAATAATAATAATCAAACCTTAGGCAAGTTATTGGGGTGAACTCTGGAAGATCAGAGAAACAGAATAAGCCACAGCTACCTCACCTCACCGGAATCTCAGGTGATCCTGTTTCCTCAGACTGGAGGCCTCTGAGTCCTCATCCAGAATGGCTCTCAGCTGAACTGCTGGTAGAAGCCTGAAAGCTTAATCAGCCAAATGCTTCTAGTTTCTGGTCCTCACGCCTTATATAACTTTTTGCTTTCTACCACCACTCCCTGGGATTAAAGGCTCCTTTCTGGGATTAAAGGCATGAGTCACCATGCTTGGCTGTATCCTTGAACAGATGGATTTCTGCCTTTGGAATGCTAGGATTAAAGGCGTGTGCTACCACTCCCTAACCTCTATGTTTAATATTGTGGCTGTTCTGTCTCTGAACCCAGATAAGTTTATTAGAGTGCACAGTATTTTGGGGAATACAATACTACCACAACTAATTATTCCATTACAATTTTAAATGAGCTAAACAAACATAATACCTTAAACAAGAGTATAAATATACATACAGTATAACAAAATTAACTTTAAATTTGTATCAATAAACTAAAATCCATAGCAATGTAAAACATTTCAAACAAGTTGTTGCTCTTTAAAAGTAGGTTCAACAATCCACCTTTTATCCTATCATATCTATATTCTACATTTTCATATCATATCCCTTTTCTTCTTTTAGAAAGAGATTGACTATGACCAATAACAATTTGTAACCAACAACTTAAACAAAGACAAACATCTTCAATCCATTTTTTTTCTTGGGGGGGATGTGGGTGTAGTTTTCTAGGCTACTTCCTGCTGATAAAGGGTACTGTAAGAATGGGGATCTTGAGAAAATTCAAGATAATGGTCAAGTCCTGAGAAGATCGGATATAGCCTTTGTTGATAGATACCATCTGTTAAGGTTCAGGAGGTCTGGCTTGATCAAATCTGATCCATCTTAACCTGGAAAAAATTCATAGCCTCTTGCTTCCTGTGGAAACAAAAGCAGAACTTCCTTTCCAAAGCAATATATCCTTAGATCCAAATTTTGAAGTCAAGATACCTTTAAAATATACATACTGGTTTAGCTCAATAGCCTTTATAATTATATGTCACTTTCCAGTTAAAAAGCCCAAAGACAATATAATCCAGACTCTCTGTGTAATTTCCATCTTTATATGGCTTACTTTTTATATTACTTTTACTGTCTCTTTATTTTTAAAACTAGTTTTTATATAACTGTCTATATTCATTTTCTTTTCTCTTCCAAGCTGGTGTACATTTTTACACACACCATAAACCATTTAAAGTCTAGTTACATCTGAATCTGCCTTATTGTGAATCTGTTGCTTTAAACTGCAGCATTACTAGTACTGAAATGGCAGCTTTGGCTGCTGGCTCTGCCCACCTCAGTTTCCAACATGGCGGTGGCACATTTATAGCTAGCTCTGGGCGAACCATGCTTTCCACTGATTCTGGGAGGTAGTGGGTCTATGCTTCCATCCAGCAGCGTGTAGCCCAAAATCTTTCTCTTTCTTTCTTTCTTTCTTTCTTTCTTTCTTTCTTTCTTTCTTTCTTTCTTTCTTTCTTTCTTTCTTTCTTTCTTTCTTTCTTTCTTTCTTTCTTCCTTCCTTCCTTCCTTCCTTCCTTCCTTCCTTCCTTCCTTTCTGTTCTTTTTTTTTTTTTTTTTTTTGGTCTGTACTAGCAAAGGCAAATCCACCACACAGTGTAATGTGTGGCTTGGAGATGCCTCATTCCCGCCATGCTGCAGGTCAAGCCTGTATGCCATGAACTCACCATAGAGTAGCTCAAGCCCACAGGCTGCAGCTGGCCTGAGAGAGACAATTAGGAAGCTGCTCTTGGCTCCATTTTAGAACCTCTTTAAAGCTTTCTCAGGTTTTAGGTAGAAACTTTCACCCCATGTCTTGGAGCCATTTGAAACTGGAAGTTTTTCTTTGTCCTGCCTTGTCTACAGCCCCTCAGACCAAAGTAAACAAACAGAGGCTTATATTAATTAAAACTGCTTGGCCATTAGCTCAGGCCTGCCATTGACTAGCTCTTACACTTAAACTCAGCCCAATTCTATTAATCTATATGTCACCATGTGTTCCATGGCTTTACCTGTATGCATTACATACTGCTCCCTGGACAGTGGACTGGAGTTTTCTGACAGCCTTCTGCTTCACAGAATTCTCCTTGTCTGTTTATCTTGCCTATACTTCCTGCCTGGCTACTGGCCAATCAGCATTTTATTTATCAACCAATCAGAGCAACACATTCACAGCATACAGAACATCCCACAGCACCTCTCCTTTTCTGTCTAATCAAAAAGGAAGGGTTTAACTTTAACATAGTAAAATTGTACGAAAATTGTTCAAAACTCCTAAATAATTAATAAAAATATTATGTTGGGCAAAATGTGCATTCTTTACAACCCATTGTTCTGTCATTTCATAATACTTTCTACAGAAAGTATAGAAAGACTAGAGACATCAAGCATGTGCATGTAAAAGTAATCATTGCTGTAACATTTGTAACACAGAGACTTGGACACCACCAACACCTCATGTTGAATTAGGGCTGACTACATGGTGTATTCCTTAATAGTTGTCAAAGAGCTTATCAAGTGTCCTGTTTCAACATGTTCTATTAATGACATTAATGATACAATAGTTACATAAGAAGGAAATGAATGCCTACACAAGAGTAGACACATTACTACAGGATCAGTAACGATGTGCTAAAGGTGATGCATTCAAGGAAGGGTTAAATTCATGTTCTGTAGAATTTAACAGCACATAGCATCTCCTCCTTCTGCTTCCTCTCCATCTGTCATCCTCATCAGGGTCTTCACTCTTTCCTGCCCCTTGTGTTCTCCCATCTTATCATCTCCATGCCTCCCTTTTCACTTGTTCTTCTTCTATATGTTCTTTATTTCTATCACACTAAAAAGGTACAATCACATCCTTACGAATTCACATCTATGGTGAAATATTGGCTTAAAAACAAACTACAAATCACGTGATAAATAAAAAAGTGTGTTTTTCATTTCCCATTATCACACTGGCCTTCATTGCCAAGCATTGGATAGAGGTTCATAAAGCAAATTAGCAAGCCCTTTAAAGTCTTTTCACAGAAGAAAGCCAGTGCCTTCACCTGGCACCAAATCCTTCACACTTTGTGGTCAGAACTCAAGAAATTCTTCATAAACAAAGTTCTAAGAAGAATAGCTGCATTAAAGGCTGCAGGAACTTTTGTCTCTGTGATGGGGATAAATCTAATTTCTTCCTGTCTTACCTGATTCTATTCTTCTTGCCCTCTAGACCTTACCAAATGGATCTCTTTTACTCTCATTTAAGGTACATTTGGGCAATAATTTCTTAAAGTGTTTTTCCGGAGGTTTGTATACAAGACAATAAAGCCATAGGACATCCTCATGTCAGTAGGCTAATAAAGTATGGAGGAGTGGCTACATAGATGGTCCAGCCAATCTTTCTGGGGTCCTGGCACCTGCTGTTCTAGTTCAGCCTGACCCTGTGTTCCTGTGCACCCATGTATTTGTACATCATTTTGCAGTTGTCATTGTTGCTCCTGCTGCTGCTTGATACAGGGTCTTGCTGTACAGCCCAGGCTAGCCTCCTACCCATGATCCTCGGCCTGATTACAGACATACGTGTCTGACTTATTTGAAGGTCTGAACTGAAGATAGTACACAGGCTGCTTGCAAACTCTTGAAACTCCAATGTATGCCTAGGACTAAATTGTACAAGTCCTGAGATAAATGACTAGAACAGTGGCTCTCAACTTTCCTAAAAGTGTGACCCTTTAACACAGTTCCTCATGTTGTGGTGACCCCCAACCATAAAATTATTTTCATTGCTACTTCATAACTTCAATTTTGCCACTGTTATGAATCATAATGTTAATGTTTCTGTTTTCAGATGGTCTTAGGTGACCCCTGTTAAAGGGTTGTTTAACCCCCAAGGGGGATTCAACCCATAGATTGAGAACTGCTGTTCTAGAAGACAGACAAAGCTATATATATATACCATCAATATATATATTCCAAGATGGCACTGTCTTTTTGGAGATGCAAAATAACAAAACAAAAGAGGAAATATTTTTATTTATTCATATTCATCTCTCTTCCAAGCCCTCTGTCTCTATTTCTTTCTGTCTGTCCCCAGGCCTAGACTGAAATTTCCAACCTTTAAGGAGAAGGTGTTTGTTGTTCAGAAACCTTAGCTTCCTAAACTGTAATATGAGGTATCTGGACTTCTTCATCTCTAATGTACTTTCCATCTTCAAGGGATCCTGCTGTTCACAGTTCCTGTACTTTTCACACAATTTTGTTATTTATTATTGGTACTGAATATTGAAATTGAAATTAGGGCCTTCCACTGTTAGGCAAACACTCTACCATTGACCTATATCTCTAGTCCTCTTATTATTAAAAACTCTTACTAACATTATTCCTTTTACTCCTGATATATGGAACCATGAAGAAATTACAAACCCTAGGTTCTGGTCTGATTGTACCATTTGTTAGTTAGGCAAGTGAATTGCTTTCAGAATTGAAACTGCCTCTTTGGTTTTCATTATTTACCCCATTTGTGCTCTGTGTGGATTTTGAAGGGAAACAACATGCATTCTCATCTAAATTGCTGACAGATGATGAACAGACCACTGACAAGGGCACAGCCTCACTGCCCTATCTGACATCACTTTCCCATTTAATAGATAAACACCAGCTATGATGCATAGCCTATGACAAGAGCCTGATTTTTTTCTGATATAGTTAAATCTCATGGTTTCTATATTTTATCAACAATTCAGCCCACTGGAAATGTTTTTACCACCTGTAATATTATATATGTATATATATATGTATATATGTATATATATATATATGTATGTATACACACACACACACATATTTACATGCATACATACACACATACACAGACACATATACTATGTCTCCCAATAAAATTTACCTGAAAATCAGAAGGAAAAGCCAGCCACTATATTAGCATAGAAGTCAGGCAGTAGTAGCACACACCTTTAATCCTATCAATTGGGAGGCAGGAATCTGTCTGGATCTCTGTGAGTTCAAGTCCATACTGGGAACAGAGCCAGGCATGGTGGCACATGCCTTTAATCCCAGCACTAACCATAGAGGTCTGGAGGTCTGTACAGACAAACAAGAAGTGACAGCTGGGCAGGAAGAGGAAGTGTGGTGGTATTCTAATTGTACTGAAATGTGATTTTGATTGCATGTTAATAAATAAAGTTGCCCAGGGGTCAGGGCTATTAGAGCCATAGCAAGAGTGTGGCAGTGGTGGCACACACCTTTAATCCCAGCACTTGGTAAAAGACCTAGGTAGATCTCTGTGTGTTCAGGGATACAGCCAGCATTAGAGACATACGCCTTTAAGACCTGGGGGCTGTACATACAGGCAGTGATGAGGCAGTCACATGTTTGGGTTTACAACCAATGAGAAGGCAGAACAAAAAGACTATGAAAAGACATACACACAGGAAAGCAGCTCTCTTTCGGAGAGTTAGGACCACCGCAGGAGGAAGGGTGAGATTTTAGCTCTGAGCTCTGACCTCTTGGCTTTCTCTTTTACATTGGTTCTGTGTTTCTTATTTAATAAGATGGTTGGTTATATCTACAAGGAAGTGATGTAGCTGGGCTGAGAGAACAGGTGAGAGAACAGAACAGAAAGGCATATTGTTGTGGGTAGACAGGAAGTAGCTTGCTTTTGGAAGCTGCGGAGTTGGTGAGGTGAGATTAGCTGTGGCTTTTCCTATTCCTTTGATCTCTTTCAGGCTTTAAACCAAGTTTCTGGCTCTGGGTTTTTTATTAATATGATTGCTTAGCAATTCATCTACACACACACACACACACACACACACACACACACACACACACACGATTTCATCATTCAAGTTTTGATATGTACAGGGATTTTCTTCCATTTCACTCACTATCTAGTCCCTAATGCCTAGAACTTAACCAAATACACAGTAAGTTTTCACTAATCATTCAAGTTCAGAGTCAGCCTTGAATTCTCTGTGGTACTAAGTTTGAAGGATCCCTAGGCATCCTGAGCACAGAGCAGTAGATTCCATGCTAATTTACCTTGTCGAGCAGCCCAGGAGTATACGGGGAGATTCATGGACATGTCACAAGAAGATACTCAAATATTTTATTACTTTTTAGTCGTATATCTGTTGTATTTTGTGTATTTTATGCTGTCAGTATATATAAGTACCTAGCAATATATAAATCATAACTGAAAAACTACCACATATTGGGTGTGTGCTCATTTTTTCTCCATGTATTGATGTGTTCAAACAAAGCATTATTTGGAAATAACTGTTTCTAAACATCAGAGTTGTGTTTGCTTATGAGACATAATATCTGCCGGTTAGGTTATTTCCAGCAGACAAATGCTCAGGTTTCAATGCCTTTAGACTTCTGTCTGTGTTCTCCTCTCATCTGAAGTTCATGATCCCTACACAGAGATTGAAAGAAAGGAGGGTACAGAGGTCATTTTCCTCTTGCTCCCTGGTTAACATGGCCTTTCTTGCCCTAGCTGGACCATTGGTTTCTGCTCTCACTCTGATCTCAGCATCAGCACAGACACTGTCCTAGTGAGTCACCTAATTGTTTTCCAGCCACAATTTGTTCACAGGTTCAGTGATCCATCCTAGCCCTGATAGTAAGATGGTCAGCATTTATGTCTGAGATATGTGAAATTTCTTGTCTGTCGTCTACTCCAAGAAACCTTATCTCTCTCTACATTTGTTATTCATATACGTACTCAATTTACATATAGACTTCAGTTTCTCAGTTTCTTTTCTTTTCTTTTTTTTTTTTTTTTCGAGACAGGGTTTCTCTGTGTAGCTTTGCGCCTTTTCCTGGAACTCACTTGGTAGCCCAGGCTGGCCTCGAACTCACAGAGATCCGCCTGCCTCTGACTCCCAAATGCTGGGATTAAAGGCATGTGCCACCACCGCTCAGCTTTAGACTTCAGTTTCTATACTGAAACAGTTCTTTTTTTTTTTATTCATACTTAACACTTAATAGTTGTAAGAATGTTGCATAAATATATCTCCATTATTGACACTTGATGGTCATTCATAGAGGTGGGGATCTATTTGTCACCCCAATGCCAGAATTTCCCCCAAAATGCTGGCCATTATTTTCATGTGTCTTCCCAGTAGATTTTTTCCCTATCAATGTACACCTTTTCTTTGGGTCCATTATTAGACAAATTGGAGATTTTCAT
Source organism: Peromyscus maniculatus bairdii (assembly GCF_049852395.1). Taxonomy (NCBI): domain Eukaryota; kingdom Metazoa; phylum Chordata; class Mammalia; order Rodentia; family Cricetidae; genus Peromyscus; species Peromyscus maniculatus. The sequence continues at coordinate 203,115,689 of NC_134852.1, read as the reverse complement.
TTAATGCATTGTAATAAAGTACTTAGAGATTTACCCCATTAGTTTTATGAGCAGATAAGAAACTGTCTCCTAGATATATTATTAGGCAAAATTAACATGTAGCTAAAAATATAAAGAGAATGACACCACTAAAGTTTAAAAATGATAAAAAAGAAATATTAATAAAACAGCAAAGCTCTTCTTTAAATGTACTCACTGATTATTTTAAATTTATATCTCTGAATCTCACTGGCCTTATGATTCATCTTAGGGAGTCAGATGTGTTTTCCATTTAAAAATCTTTCTTCTGTATGTCATTACTCTATAATTTTTATTTGGGACTCAGGTGCATTGACCTGGCCATGTCAATGGTATATAGACTCTCATATTGCTATCTATTCTACATACATTTAGGGAACCATAGAGACAAAGATGGGTAGGAAAGTGGGAAATATGGAGGATACATGAAATGTTAATCATGACTTAAGAAGCATATGGAAGACAACTGACATAAGTGCAGCAGCTAGGTTTGTCCTGGTCTGTTCACACCACTCAAGTCAGCCCCCAGAGTAGACATAAAAATGTATCTACTATTTGACCAAAAATATTTACCTGACCCCAGGTATGCATGTTTGTAAAATAAGTATAGAAAGCAAATATTTATTGATAACAAATAATAGGTAAAGGAATATATATATAATTAAAGACAAAGGAGAGAAAATTAATGCTAATGGTAGATCTGTTTATTTAAGTCTTCACTGAGTTTTTGATACTTCAGAACAATATCAGATAGATTTGTAACACAAAACATAACAAGTATATTTCTGATCACTTAAAAACTAGTTATACATTTTGTCCTAATCCCAAGCCAAAATTTGTTTAATGTTTTTGTTGTTGGTCTATATGGAATTCTTGTCAGCAACTCACAAATAGAAAAATTTTAAATCAATAAGTACATTAATTTAATACTTACATGCTGAGTAATGATGGTAGAAAGATGTTAAAAGCCTTTGTTTTCTCTAATCAGACCATTACATTTCCATCAGAGCAGAAAGCATACAGTAAAGACACAGTGACTAACAGGCTATAATCTGGAACCTAAGCAGGTGTTGGAAGTGGCGTTCACTGGCAGGCTTAATGACATGCACAGTGTAAAGTACATGTCTTGAACATTCAGAAAGCCAGCAGTGAACCTGTGTGGTACCTCACTTGTGAGTGCTTTTCCAAGCACCTGAGATCTACATCCCATTTGGTTTTGAATCAGTTTTTGGTTGTTCTTTGTAGCTAGAGTTTTCCTGCCTTGCCCACAGTCAGGACAAATCTCTGTCACCTGCCAGTCCCACAGCCGCTCAGACCCAACCAAGCAAACACAGAGACTTATATTGCTTACAAACTGTATGGCCGTGGCAGGCCTCCTGTTAACTGTTCCTATATCTTAAAGTAACGCATTTCTACAAATCTATACCTTGCCACGCGGCTCGTGGCTTACCAGCATCTTCACATGCTGCTTGTCCTGGCAGTGGCTGGCAGCGTCTCCTTCTGCCTTCCTGTTCTTTTATTTCTCCTCTCTGTTAGTCCCACCTATACTTCCTGCCTAGCCACGACCAATCAGGTTTTATTTATCGACCAATCAGAGCAACTTGACATACAGACCATCCCCCAGTACAGCCAAGTGCAGACCATCTCAGACACCTGCACTCAGGCCCATGGTCCTAATCATCCTCTATGCAAACCTGCTGGGTAACGCCACAAGGAACCCAAGAAGGGCTCCCAAAGGACATACATTAACATCCCACAGCAGTTCTTCATTAAGAAACCCTTTGTGGTTGCCACCTTTGTGCCTTCACCCTCAGTTATGCAGTGTCATGTACAGCCAAGACCCAAAACAGGAGGCTCCTGAAGCAAGCTGATTCCTTCCAACATTATGTTTACACTAAAAGCTTTAATTCTGCAAAGTGGTTTGTACAACAAACATCTTCACGTTGTCATTACCATTCTGAGCTCTATGAATTCCTCACTCTTTATTAGAAACCCATTTCTCACTTTGTTTTTCTACACATACACACACACACACACACACACACACACACACACACACACACACACACACACACACTATGTAAAACAGCCCTGTATGAATAATTAGGCCTTTGGCTTGAGGAATACAGATGGCAAGATGCAGACTTTGAACTCGGGAAGCTTAAGGTTGCTGCCCATGCTGATTTCTCAGTAGGTCATTACACACAGGAAACTAACAATTGTTTATATTTGTCTTGTCTACTTACTGGCTTCTTTATTTGTTGTTCATAGGAGGTAGCTTTGTTACTGGGAAAACAATGTGGCAGAGTGAAGAAACAAGAAGAAAGCATGTCTCTCTAGATAAAGAGAGAGAGAGAGAGAGAGAGAGAGAGAGAGAGAGAGAGAGAGAGAGAGAGAGAGAGAGTGTAGAGGGATTTTTAGGCATCCTTGCTTTCACACAGCTTGTTTTTCCTGGTTGTGCAACAGATGAGACCTCAGTATAAGCTTCCTTGTTCAACAGTTAAAGTTGTAGTTTGCTTTAGAAACTATCATGGCAGGTGAAGAGCCAACCCTGGCTGTACAGAAGGAAATCAAGGAGTCCAAATGTTAATATCTTCCAGGCATGCCACTGCCTCTGTTTGTAGCAGACAGGATTACTTGCTTCTGAGGAAGTGTTTATGGAGAGGTCCAGGGAGTACATGAATACACCATTAAAATAAAGAAAAGGAAAACAGAGGTCTCCTTCCGTAGCAGCCTCCATCCCTCTGCAGATCCCAGTTCCTTGGAGGCTGTAACTGCATTTCTAAATCTGAATAAGTAGGTGCTATACAGTCGCAGTATTTATTTTTTAATACTTGCTCTGTGGTTATCTACTTCAGGACATTTTGTGGCTCTGCAGCATTTATTGAGCACTATATTAAAGTGGGATAAACTCAAACAAAATGCCAGGAGAATGATAAACTAGTGACATTTCTGAGTTCCTCTGTAGAAAATGTCTACAAAGGCTGCATTGGGCTGATTGTATTTCACAGGGCTGACATCGCACTGCCAGGATTCGTGGTGTACTGTGTCAGGTTGGATTTAGTTTTCTTCATATCCTTGGCTCTGGTGATCCTTAGAGTTTTGTTCTAAAATAGCTCTTAACAGGGACAGCAACTTGAGATACCAGAAGCATAGAGGTGCTGTGCTACTGTAGGCTTAGTTGTGCTTTTATCAGTGGAAGAGCTGTAGAATGTAAGCTTTAACTTGAGTTTCCCTCAAGATCCACACACAGGCAGGGATGCCCTTCTTTCATGTGAGTGATTATATACTTTATTTATTCCATTTTTTCTCAATGTTGAGGATTACACCCAGAAATAAATGCATGCTAGCCAAGTGTACCTCTCATCCACATCTTTAGCCATACTTCCTCAACTTCCTTCCATGACATCTAATGGCTCTAAGAGTCAAATGCAAAGCCTTACCATTGCACAATGGTGCTTAATGATAATATCTAACAACATTTCATCTTTTTTTTTTATTATTCTACTTAGAAAACCTCACATCTCTTGACTCACTAACACATGGCTCAAGTGGATAACTCTTTTTGATCTCATAGACTAGGGCTGTATCTGCTACTTTTATTTAAATGGAATGTGCTTCCACTACCACTATTTACCAATCAGCTACCTGAATATTCCTGGAGATTTGATTCAGTTTCATTCACAGTCAGCCTGGGCCTGCTGCTTCCTGAGGTTCTATCTACAGGAAAAAAAAAAATTCCCTAGATGTCCCAATGGCACTCCAAAAGTTATTCATCTTTAACTTGGAATCCTGAATGAGTAAATAAGTGAAATTCACTTTTCATATAGCTACTGTCTGTTACATGGACTATTATAGATTGACTTTATTATTTTTGAGTATTGACATGTGAAAACAAATAATTTTTATATATCATTTCTGTTAATAGGCAACCATGATAGCCCAAAGAATATATCATGCCAATATTGATTTTAATTTCATGGGTGATTATTAATTTCATTACTCATCTCTTCAAATAAAATGAGATGATAGAAAAGAACAAAATCAGCAACATTTACTGAGCCCTTGCTCTATAACAAGAGTATATTTTGGGTAGGGTTCCCAGAATTAAACCTATGACCTCAATATCTACCAGAGTTGAGCTCAGTTGGCTATTAGCTAACCTTCCTTATCACTCACAACATTGACCAGGCTAGCCTGGATCATTTTGGCCTTAGGCTCTCAAGAGACTATGATAATAGGCCTGTACTACTAGCCAATTGTGCCAGGAATTTTTCCTGTGAGTGTGTGTATTCCCAGAAATCTTACTTCTGCATTAAAAATTTCTGAAGTATATGCATGGTTCTAGAAGTCTTAAAGGGCTAACTGACTTTCTTAAATGACACCTGAACTAGGAAAGGTATGTTTAAATTCAGTCATCTGTAGCTGAGTCCCAGAAATGAAGTGAAGACAGAAGGGTGAGGTTGGGGGATTCCAGGCAGATATACCAGCATGGACATAGGTCTGAAGAATTTAATTCAAAAAAGAAAAAAGTTTCACATTAGACTTGCAGGCAAGGTAAATAAAACCTTCAATTGAACAATCCTGGACCAGTGTTTTTCATCATTTATTGAAGAATTCTTTTGGAGTCTCAAAATGGAGAAACATCATATATTTGAAATAATAGAAAATACTAACTACTCTAAAAGTACTTTCCATGTCTTTACTGTTACTGCATGCACAAACATTTGCACAATCACACATGAGGTATCTGTGAGTGTGGTTGAGGTTATCTGTGAGTGTGGTACAGGCATATGAGTACCTAATGCTCATAACCATGAATGTGCATGCAGGTGCTAGAACAGGACATCTTGTATATTTCTCTGTCATTCTCAGTCATAATTGCCTTGAGGCAGGGTCTCTTACTAACCCAGATGCCTGGCCATTTAGCCTAGGCTAGCCTTGCCACAGGGCTCTCTGGGTCTTATTTTCTCCCTCCCAATGCTGTGCATGTTACATGCATATGAAGCTGAACCTAACTTTTTACAGGAATGATTAGAACTCAAACTCAGTTCCTCCTGCTTCAAAGCAAAGTCTCTTACCTATTTAGTTATTTCTAAGCCCCTCTTGTTCCTTTTTAGTGCTTGTGGCTTGAGATCTTGTCTGAAGAAGAGACCTGTGGATTTGTGCACCGTCTCAGTGTTGAGAGATGGAGAACCATGCTTATGGACCAGTAGTTCTTGAAATATTTAACTAAAATGACGGTGGAGGGGTCACCTTCTGCATTTGTTCAAGCTATTTCTAGTGATGCAAAATGTTCAAATTCATGTTACAGGTTTCTTTCAGTGAAATGATAAAAGCCTTATTAGGAAATGCCTGCTTTCTGGGAGAAGAAAGCGGGATTTAATGTTTAGAGCATAGATTTTGAATTTCAGGCCATGTATCAATCAGAGAAATCTTACTGGCAGTGATGATAATAGGTCCATAAGGGGCCTGCTTTTGTAAAAGTGAAGAACAGCTAAGCTGGTGAGGCCTCAGACTCTCTGAGTTGGGGAAATGAATTCAGATAAAAAAAAAAAAGAGTTCTGAGAATGCCCTTAAGACACTGGTTAATTTACTTCTTTCAAAGAATCTGCAGGTCTTTGTACTTCTTCATTTTCTCTTCCCCTCCCTCTTCTAATCATTTTTTTCTCATTTCTTCTCCCGCTTTGTTTGCATTCCACAATTTACAATTTTACTATTATAGGACAAGTAAATGGTTTAAGACAAAATTCTCCCAGTAGCTTTATTTGTTGTGTTCACCTGTGTGTGTGTGTGTGGGGGGGGAGGGACATGCATGTGTTTGTGCTTGCTTCCCTGTGTTTGGTGCATGAATGTGATTATTGAGGTAACAGGCTATTCTCACATTTGGGAAAACACACAAAGAATTATTTTGAGAAAAATATGAGTGATATTTTAGGGTATTTACATAAAAATGAATATTTGTTTGTAGGAAATGCTATCATTGCTGTAAGTAGGGTATATTTAGCAGAAGTGGCCTTTCCATCATGTCTTTGAAAGGAGTCCGTGAGACTACAAGGAAGTTGGAGCAGAGCATTCTAAACTGCAAGGAGAGCCATTGAGAGGCTCACAGAGGAGTGTGTAATGGATGTGGCACTTCAGGATTGGCAAAATCTTTTAGTGTGTCTGATGATGAGGTGGTGAAAGTGAGATGAGGCCTGTCGTTTGCAGTCTGAGGCTCTGTGTGACATCCTGAAGTGATGTGCACTTTTGAACTCTGCATCTTCAAGGATGCTGGGTTGAATGGCTGGGGGCATACTGCATTATAGCATATGACTCTTTTCTTTATAGAAATTGAACCAATTAAATTTCTGTGAATCCTGCTTAAAATGAAGCACAAATGTGCTTATGCTTAAGTGATCCTGTTCTATAAAAATTTTGGGGCTAAAGTGTGATTGACTGTCTTATTTATATAACAGAATAATCCTTTCTATTCAGTATGGTCTCTGAGAACTATAAAATAGGTTTTCTTTTTACATCAGTATATGAATTTAGGACATATTAGAATGTGAAGTGTATCTACATTTCTTTTTAGTTACATTGGTCCAGCACTGCTGAGAATGGTTACTCTGCTACAGGTGTTTTTGAACTGGTTGGGACACGTAATATAAACCAAGGTTCATAGACTTCTGTAAACTTCAAGTGACAAACTTTAATTAGATCAGTTTGCTCTGTGAATCCCTGTGCAAGTCAATTATCTGAAGCAGTGTGCCTGACATCTTCCTGCCCAACAAGTCTGATGTGCAATTGATGATGTGATGGTATGGGTGCATGAATTCCATGTGTAGGACATATTTTGAAGCCTGAGCTAAAGGACACACAGTATCCTTGCCAGAGTTCAGCCTGGCCTTAGTCAACTAAAGGATGCATTGTTGTTTTTATTTTGAGTGGAAATTTTGCTGTCAAGCTCTGTACACAAATAGAGTGGTTATGTTCCCAGAATTACGGTCTTCTTAGAAACCTGTGGGCATTAACAGTCTATGGGCTTTAGTGAGATATATGTGAAGTTATTAATGTCAATTGTTCCTTTTTATGTTTCTCCATTTTTTAGGTCTGTGATGGGGTCGAACAAAGAACCAGACCTTGTGCATCTTGAGGCCAGGACCATAGATGGACGTAAGTAAATCAACTGTGTTCATGTTCATAGTGATATTAGTTCTATCATTTGGTCCTTAACCAAGTCTACAGCCAGGCTATTTGGGGGTGTAGACATTTCCTGTGTCCAGCAATCTATTTGCTTAATAATTTTCAAAAACACATGAATTTATGTAGATTATACCCTGATAGAAAATTCTAATACTCTGGATTTCCCTGGGACAGAGTGACCTGCATGTGGACACAGAGGACAAGTTCAGAGTTACTCGTTGCTATTCACCTTTTCAATTTGATTTCCAAAAGAATTGTCTTATTTTCTGTGTGAGAGTGTTTTGCTTTCATGAATGTATGTGTGCTAAGTGTATGCCTGGTGCATATTGATGTCAGAAGGAAGCATTGGATCCCCTGGAATTAAGAATGGTTGTCAGCTATTGTACTAGCTAGTTTCATGTCAACTTGACACAAGCTAGGCAAGCTAAGACAGCTACAGTGTGGGTTCCTGGAATCAAAACTGGGTCTTTTGCAAGAGCAAACAGTGATCTATACCACTGAGCCATCTTTGCACACACACACCAACAGTTTTTTTATGAGACAAGACTTCTCACTGTCCTGGAAGTGCTCAAGGAGCTCAACCAGCTGGCGAGCAAAGTCCAGGGATCTACGCCCCACTACCTCCCAGCACTAGGACTGCAAGTCTGAGACTACCCATGCCCAGCTTTTGTTAAAATGTGAGTTCTGGGGATCAAAATCATGTCCTCAAGCTTGCAAGGTAAGCACTTTGTCAATTGAGCTATCTTCCCAGCCCTGGGCTGCTCGTTTCTAAAGTGCTTTGTTGTTCCCATTGCTGTTTTGTTTTATTTTTCTCAGTTCCCTCATTTTGTCAGATACCATCCAGGTAATACCTCACTGCTGTGCTTAGGGATTCTCACAAGACACTCTGAAAGAAAGGAAAAATGAATTATCCTCTTGTGAGCCTCATCACAAGCAGCAGGAAGGGGAAGTCATTAGACCAGATGGCCACCCTCTGCTAGGTCATGCCAGCCCCTGTTAGCTCCAGTGAAGAGCTTCATTCAGTTAGTGAGGATTGTGGTGTTAGATACATGATATCCACGAAAGTAATGTGAAAATCCAGAATTCAAACCCATGTATAAAAATATCTCAAAAAACCACTCACGGTTTGTATCACCTTTCAATGCCATTTTAACCTTTTATTCATTCATTCATTCATTCATTCATCTAATTTTATTTTTTTATTTTATTATTTATTTAATTTAATTTTATTGTTTTCCTGAAAATTAAGAAAATTCTTACTAATGGTTCTAAGTTAGCTTGATTGAAAAATTACTTTGTGACACTTGTGCAAAGTATTTTATATAATTTACACTGTTATTCCTCCTGAAAGTTTTTCAGGATGTTAGTCCCATTATAGATGAGAAAAATAAAATAGAAATTTAAGTAATAATATCCGTAGGATATGTGGAGGATCCACTGAAAACAGTGGTGTCTATTTGCAAAGCCCATTCAGGTGAGGATAGGAAAGCCAATACATATGAGTCACTGTGCACAGAGACTTTCCTGTCCAACATTTAAGCAACAACGTTTTCTTCACCTGCTCTGGTCCTGAGGATCCTCTGTTGAGATACTATGCACAATGCATGAAACAAGAGCACAAAACAAGTGATAGAGATGGATGGAATGAGGAAGCAAAAGGGGTGTAGTAGAAGAGGATTAAGGGAGAAAAGATAGGGAGAAAGAAGACTTCATATGTAAAAGATAGCAAAAATGGAACATCCAACTACTATCAAGCAAAAACATATAGTCACATCCCCATCACTAATCCAGAAGGTGAACATCCTTTGCTCCTAGAATGTTCCTCAGAGTTGGAAAGACACTGCCTCACTTCCCAAAATACCCATCTCCCTCTCCTCAGCTCTTTTGTATGCAAAGGTAGAGACAAAAACTGCACTTTGTAACCTCAAGCCAGAAAAGTATTTCACCCATGGAACCCAAATACCAGAAGCCAAACATCTTCCAAGAATATTGTTTGAAAATTTCATGGCATGTTTCCCATTATAGATGAGAAAAATAAAAGAGAAATTTAGGTAATAATATCCACAGGATTTGTGGAGGATCCACTGAAAACAGTGGTGTCTATTTGCAAAGCCTATTTAGGTGAGGATAGGAAAGCCAATACATATGAATCACTGTGCACAGAGACTTTCCTGTCCAACATTTAAGCACAGAGGGAAATCTTTTCCTGAGGAATGACAGGCAGCCAACTGCTCTAAAGATCTCATGGACTCCTCTGATAATAGTGAGCGAAGTCCTTCCTTCCTCATGGAGCTCAGCATAGCTTGGTACCTGCCCATTGCCTCAGCCTAGTCTCACTTATACCTTTCATAAGCCCTGACTGCAGGCATTTGAATTTTCTTCTAGCTGTTGAAACAGAACTTACCAGGTTGTATGTTTTGCCACATGTGCAAAGTATTTTATATAATTGATACATGGCTTTTGCTGTCCCCTGGATACCTTCCTCTCTCCCTCCTACTCTAAATAACTAAGCACAGATAATCATTGTGGATGGCTTAGCTGCTGGATGAAAAACATCTATTTATTTGGCCTTAAACTCCCAACTTTAACCAGCATGTTTGATATTATCTAAGTATTTTCCTTCATCTTGAAATTTTATATTTCACATACAGAATTGTGGAATCAATTTTCCTGCCCATCATTCTGTAAGTACTGTCAGAGCAGGGAACCTGTCTGTTCACTCTTCTGTCTCCAGCACACACTACCTCTATGTACAATAGGAGTTTACGAAGTACATGTGAAGGAATGGGTGAGCAGGAAAAAGATTGTCAGGGTCGTTAGTTATCTATTTCACCTTACGTACTAGATGGCTTTGAAATGTTGAAGCATTACCACTCAAACTTTGCATTTGTATGTGGCTCATCTAGGGATCTTATTAAGATCTGAACCCTGGTTCATCTGGAGACCACGATTCTGCAACCTCAGTGATACCAGTGGTGCTGGGCTGTGCAATAACGTACTTTAGTAGCGAAGTCTCAGAGCAGAAAACTAATAAAAGAAACACTACACAGAACTTTCGAGTTTGGGGGTATAATGCTCTTTTCCTGTTTGTGATTCTCTAGTCCACATAACCCTGTGTCCTAGAAACAGCAAGGCCATCGCTCATTGCCATCTACACACATTCTTACACAACGTTATTCCTGTGCTAATGGGGCACGGGGTTCATGATGGCAAAATGTCACCCTGAGCTCCACTTTCACAAGGCATGGTATATATCGCTTCCAATTTGTTTATCTCTTTTAGCTTATCTTTTCTTTATTTTTGCAAAGGCAGCATTTACAGAAACTACCCAAAAGTGAGAAAGACATTCAAATAAAGATATTCAGTAAAGGTATTGATTTGAGAAGATACCCCTGTCAAAACAAAACTGGAAAGAGTAATGCCTACCAATTGAAATAAAGGATTGAAGCATAACATCTGACCTCAGCAGGGGAAAAAAAAGAAATTTTATGGATACTATAATCTCTCTGGCCCTCTCAGACTCTCTGTTGCTTACTACTTCCCACTCCTCCCCTCCCCCACTCCCTTACTCCAGACAGGCAGTAACCTTGGCTCCAGGTAACAGAAACAGAAGGGAAGACAGAAGGAAGGCACAGAGTTCAGAGTAGCCAAGTAGAACGCACATTTATCAAAACCAGGCTTCAGGCTGGTCAGTTGCTCCAAAAATTCCATTCTGTGTTATCTCTTCACATCCCTTGTCTGAAATACCTCTTTGTTTTTTCATTATACTGTGGTAAATCCCAAGGTTAGCATTCCAGGTCATATATTCTGGGTTGTATCCCATATTCCCAGGTAGTATATTTTAATACTTTAAAGAAGGAATTTATTTTTATTTTAATGAACTCAGAAATTTTGTCGCCAAGGCATTGAGATATTTGACACAGGAAAAATGCTTCGCTTGCCAATTTAGCTCATCTCCGTTCGGGTGGCCAATGCTTCTCTGCATTTGTTAATCCAAGTTTCATCTTGATGTCATGTTAGCTATCCTTAGATTATAATATAATTCATTCCATTTTTGAAGGAACATGAGTGCTGGGAGGCTTCATTCTAGGACAGATAGAGGTATCAATTATGTACTGAAATACACGTTTGTAATTTACATATGTGACTAGGCTGGTACTGTCTGCACATTCCCTCCTGCCTTGGCAAACTAAGCTGAAAAGAACAAGCATAATTAAAATCTGTCATACAAAGTGTTACTGGGAAACCATGAACATGTTCACTAGACATAGCTTTTGTTATTGCCCTCCATGTTCAGCTGTGAACAAACTGACAGACTTCCATCCAAGATGCAAAATTTCACTGTTTTAATATCTATGTGTATGAGTGTGTGTGTGTGTGTGTGTGTGTGTTTACCTTATATGCACCCAGAACAGTAAAAAAACAAAAAGAAAATCTATATTCTATAATCATCATCTGCATATATATATATATATATATATATATATATACACATATATATGCCATCAGAGAGAAAATGCTGGCCCAGACCATTGTACTAAAAGCTTTGTGAAAAGTTATGTTTCATTTACTCCTTGTTCTCTATCTGAAACATAGATCAAAGCTTGAAATATTCAAGATTTAATGCATGAATGAGCAATGACATTTAAGTATTAACATTGTGCAGGTATATTGTCTTAGAGAAGGGTTTGAATATGGGGTCTTTGAGTCCATATGCATGAGCCCAAGCCTGCTAATAACTGCCTGAAGTTGAATGTCATATATCATGATTTTGGCAGGAAAGAACATACCATTTTAGTGCTTCACATGGCAAACATACATGTATGCATAGTTAAGCATGTGTGATGACCTGTAAGCACACACCGTGTATGGAGATCTCCAGTAGCAAGTTTTGTCATCATTGTTTCCCTCTCTTTTACTTCTCATATTGAAACCTCAGTCGTTAAATTGAGTATTTCTGTCCTAGTGGTGATCCGTGCCAGTAGGAACAGAGGACAAGGGACAATTACTAGTCTCAGAGTCATTATGCATGGCTAAGTAACCTTGTAACAACTTTCTCAAGGACTAATCTCCTTCACTGGGGAAAACAGGCCTTGGTCCTTTAGCGAAGTATGAAAAGAACTGCCTCCAAACTCAGTGAAATGAACCTCAAACTAGTTCATTCATTATAAATGGAAGTGAAGTAAAGTGAATCTCACAACTTTATTTCATTATTAAGCCCATTAATTCTATCTTGGGTGAAGCCTGAAAATCTCTCATGTATTTCCTATCCTTTACCATGACAGTCTTTTGTTCACATTGAAGGATATGCATACTGGTGACTGGATGAGATGGGGCTGCTTAAATGTCCTGACAAGGGAATCTAGAGCCTAGCCCTGAAGGTCGTTGGTATCCAAGCCATGGAGTGTTGATCTGGTATCACTGGAAGCACAAATTACTTCTATTGCAATGGCAAGGACTTTATTCAGAAAAATAGAAATACAACAGCACCATGGTTGTCAGTATTCACACATTCACAAGGCAAATGCACTTAATGGCCATCATTCTGATTGCTCAGAAGTGGCAGTCATCATGGGAGAATTAAAAGGCAGGTTAATCACCTGGTTTTTAGGGAAATCTTTCTTCAACTCAAGATCAAAAATGGTTTCTTAGTTTTCTTGCTTTTATCCTACTATGTACACATGTTTCTTTTATGTTATTATCACAGTTTGAAATTTTAAATGTCATTCCTGTAGTTACCTGCTCTCAACTTAACCTCTGTGAATTCTGTGGAGGCAGGGAATGGGAATCATGTGTGTCGGGGTGAGGGAATAAATTTGTATGTATATTCACAGACATACACTCACACGAATATTCTTTTTGTAAACCTTTGGGCCACAATTAGTATTGGTGAACAGAAAGGCAAGTTTAGAAATCTCAGTATTTGCACACTGGTTCTTTGTGACTTATGGTTTATTACTACACAGAAACACATTACACAATGGACTATAATCTAATAATCACCATCTCAGTAAAAGATGGACCTTTACCTACTTCAAATAACTCTGATGTGCACACATCTTTGTTCTATTCAGTCCACAAGCACTCATTTTAGGCAATAATAACAACAAAAGGGTAGTTGCTGAATGTATATCCCTGAGCCAGAGAAACATGCATTTAAAATTCTTAAACATTGTCAGCTTATGTCCTGAAATGCATGCAGCCAAACAGAATCCTGAAATCAGCAGACCTCTGTGTTGGTTTTTAGACTCTTGGCAATCAAGGATGCTGTGAATGAGTTTTTAAACATAACCCATCTGATGAGCAACAGGACATGCCATGTTCTTATTGTTTAAATCTGTGTTCAATTTAGAATGAGTAGAAGGATTTTCATTTGATCCACTTGGTGATTTTGAGTTCTTCAATGAACTTTGAAAAATGACACTTCTGTAACATTTTAGAGACTGTTAACACTTCATTTTTTTTTTTGGACAAAGTCTGATATATGTCTATTTTACTCCCCACTTTCCACAATCAGCGACACTTGGTGCTACTGCTTCCCTCAGTGAGACTTTATGTATTTCCTCTTTCAGTCAGTTTATGAGTAGTGTCTAGGGTGAAACCTTGGAAGAGGTTAGAGGGTCCAATTTGTACTGAGCTTCTGATTGTGATAGGTTCCCAGCATTTTACAACAACTGAACAAATTCATCCTCACCTCTCTTCCACTCTCAAATGGAGCATCAAGTGTTGGATAGGACAGAGAGGCTGGAATCAGTTACACTTCTTCCTGGTGATGTCAGTTGGACCCATTTCCCATTGCAAATGTCTAGATTTGAGGTAGTACTCATCTGTAATGAGGATCTCTGATGTAGTCTTCAAGAATCAGCCCCTAAAACTTATCAGGAAGCTATGAACTAAGGGAATGCAGGTCTCTCTCATAATGTCTCTTATGATGACATCACCTTCAGAGGCTCAGCTCATATTGGATGCTTCAGAGCCATTTTGCACCACTTCCTCTGCTTCCTATGTGCCACCCATTTGCCAGGAAGTCTGCATTTCCTGAGTACAGATGCCCAGAGATGCTTAGAAAACCTATGCCCTGACTCGAGACAGAGACCTCCATTTCTATTGGGCCCATAGAATCTCTCAGAATCCAGCAGCAGCAGTACATAGACATCTCTGTGATGACTTCTAAGGAGGAGAAAATTACAGAGATTTGACTCTAGCTCCCAGGAATTCAGGGTCATAAAGATGCTGGCAAGTCCACATGAATCTCTTTTTATCCTGAACATTTGAGAGCAAGAGGAAAAAGCACCATGCATTTTGTTTCTTGCTGCTTTTGCCCTTAGCTTGTTTTTAGTCCTTGGAGATAAGCGCTCTTATTATATCCCTCATTATAATGGCAAGGGGAATAAGGCTTACAATGATTAAATGCCTTTCCCTTGGTCACTATGCTAAGATTTAAGGCCAGATCTGGTTTATTCCAGGTCTTGTATTTATTTATCTAACAAACATTGTTGGTTACCTTTGCTGTGCTGAGTCCTCTTGTAGGCAGGAATGAGGAATGGAGGAATGCTGCAAAGGCCCTGCTCTCATAGTGGTTAACTTCTAGCTCTAATGACAAATTACAAACGGGCACATAATGTGTTTATATGAGGAATGTGCACACAGGCATGTAAAAAAAGCAAAGCAGAGTGGAAGCACAGCCAGGGATTGGAGGAAGCTGACAAGGAAGACATCTTTGATAAGGTGGTATCTGCTATGTGAGCCAAAACATGAAAGTAAAGCAGTGAGTGGTGTGGTGGAAGAACATTCCACACAGATGGAACAACAAATACAAAGGACACTTAGTTTGTGTGTGCCTAGTCAATGACTAGACTTTTCAAGTGACAGGTAAGTATGATTGGTGAAATCATTAAGGCAACTCCACATAGTTAAAAGGGAGGTTTATTTTGTGGGGTAACTCACAAGTGAAAGGATAGGTAACAGGGTCTGGGAAAGGTGTAGCACAGTCCTGTGGTGTTCTCTGGAGAACTCTGCTCAGTCTACCTCCAGCATCCAGGGTCCAGGAACCAAGAGAGCCGGTGCATCCAGATCTTGGGTCTTCAGGGTCCTCTCTCAGCCCCGCCTTGTAGGACTGACAGTTACTGAAGCCTCAATGGGGGTTGGAACTTCCAGATCAAAGCTGGAATGGCTACCCACTACAAAGTATGCCCTTTGTCTTTGTGTAGTCCATAATGGAATATAGGAATAGTACTATGTTGTTCCTTATTAGACATCTACCATGTTCCAAGTATGATATTTAGTATAGAGAGCAGTAGCAACCCAATATTGCTAAGTGAAGAAATGGTTGATTGAATGTATGCATATCTCAGGAGCTGTTCCTTGAATTACATCTCTCCTAGAATTAATCTTATGACATGCAGATATATAAATATACTATACTCATTTCTCTAGTGAAACAAACAAACAAACAAGGTTGTAGGAAAGAAACTCTGTGACTGATGCATTGGCTCAGCAGGTAAAGGCACTTGCCATCAAGAATGATAACCTGAATGGAATGCCCTGGAATCCACATGAAGTGGAAACTGACTCTTACAAGTTGTACTCTAACCTCTGCACACAGACTCACACATGCACACTAAAACTGAATTAAATATAATGTGGTTATAAAAATAAAGAAACTCTAGATATTTTCTTACCTATGCACTAAAATGTTTTCACTGTTTCTTGCTTCTTCTCATCCTTTCCAATTTCATTCTGGCTTTCCTTCCTGCTTCTCCCTTTTCCTCTCTACCTCTTGCCCTCTCCTTTCTCCCACTTTCTTTGTAAGAATAATTTGGGAAGTTAGATGAACAATGTACTTACCACTTTGTCAGGGTTGAGTGTGACCTATAAACATGACTTGTATCTGCTGAACTGGATCCATTTCTGATATGAGCAACTGGTTGGCCGGATGGCTAGATGGTTCAGCATTCATGGGCTGCTCTTTCTCCAACATGGCTCACATTCTCTCTTGACTTCTTGCTCTTGGCCAGAAATCATTGTTTTAGGTGGGTGATGATGGCTTATCTTTGTCACCATGCCATGCTATCTTGTACATTTTATTGGACTTTTCTATGGCTATCCTAATCTGGAAAAGGTATTTTTCCATCTTCACAATAGAGCAAATTATAAATGAGTCTTTGTCTTCAGGAGTCTAGACTGAAAAAGAAATAAGCCCACAATTCCATATGATTTTAAATGAAACAAATGCTGCATACCAGTCAAACTTTCTCTCACTCAGGAGAACATCTATGTAGAGACATGAAGGTTGGAAGTTTCTCACATGTGGACCTGAATAACTCACAAGATATACCCAGCACACTATTTCCAGAGGCTTTAATTTTCTGTGTTTCCTTTATTGTTTAATTTTAATGATCTCTTCTATTCCTGTTCTCATGTTGGGCATTTTTTTAAATTTTATTCTAGAACATTCTCTGTTGTGTTCATAGCCTCTGAGTGCCAATGGAGAGTAAGAAAGACATCATTTGGTTTAATAATGTGTTGCAGTGATAGAAGATGTGCATAGCATTTTCTAAGCCATTGGATTATTTTCCTACAATACAAGGAAAGGAAAAAGGAAAGGGAAAAATAATTCATACTTGTCACAAATAAAAATTTTAAACAATAAAGAAGGTCGATTCACGAGGTCATCGTGTCAAAACAGAACATGTCTCAACTTTGATGTACACATTCATGACTGATGTTACTCACTTTTGAAGATGTCAGTGTTTAACTGGCACATAACATGAGGACAGTGGAAGACAATTAAAGTGCACCGAGACAACAGTGTGCTGCTGTGAATCTCCCTCTCCCTCCCCCCCTTCCTCCCTCCCTCCATGTCTCTCTCTCTCTCTCTCTCTCTCTCTCTCTCTCTCTCTCTCTCTCTCTCTCTCTCTCTCTCGTTGTTTTGTGTATGTGTGTATGTTGGATAAGAACATTACTATAAAGATTTTAAAACAAATAATAAAGCATCAACAAGTATATAAGAAGATTTTCTATGTGGATATTTGGGTTTTAAAATGTGTTCTGCTTTAAAGTTGAAAATTAACAGGGAATAGGAAGGCATATTGTTTGTGCTTGCTTGCATAGTTTACAGTTCTGTTGATAGTTAATCTTCTACAATCCTAAGGAATAGGAAAGTCCTTGATGCTGAATATATATTTTTAAATAATAGGAATGTGTACAGTCCCATAGGTGTGTGATATGTATTTTAGTTTTTGTTCTGTCATTTACTAGCGTATGAACTTGCACAAACCCCACTCCTAAATCTTGGTTTCTTCACCTGTAAAAGAAAAAAAACAAAAAAAACCCTCTAACTTTTGCAAAGTTTAAAAGAGGAAAAGCCCTTGTGATCCACTTGGCACAGTTCTGACCCAGAGGAGAGGCCGCTCTGGTGATTTTGGAGGTTAATGCTGCAGTTGCTGTCAATGGAGACATTCCAAGCTCTGCCTGAGCCCCAGGAAAAAAACGTCAATTAAAGCCCAAGGAGAATTTGAATGGAGAAACAGGAGAGGAATAAGCAGCTCAGCCATCAGATCTCTCTGAATGAATATAGGGTGTCTGTCCACTGGGAAAGTAATAACATCATTTTAAAATAGTAGAGGTCCTGAATACACAAGCTGCCCAGGGATATCAGAAATCTTAGTTTTGTCTTGGCATGAGTAGGAAAGAAACAGATAAAGACCTATCAGACCTTACAGTAAGAGCTTGAGTTTTATCACTTATTTGGATTCTAAAATTCTAAAAGCCCTCTTTACAGAGTCTGCAGACAAGCTTATGAAATGACCTTGCTGTAACATGGCTTTTGGGTATGAAGCAAGGGCTTGGGGGTCACTCAAGTGGAAGGAAAGATCATCTACACAACAAGAAGGCTCATATATTGAGTATGACAGTGGTTTCCATATTCTTTTTTTTTTTTTTTTTTTTTTTTTTTTTGGTTTTTCGAGACAGGGTTTCTCTGTGTAGCTTTGCGCCTTTCCTGGAGCTCACTTGGTAGCCCAGGCTGGCCTCGAACTCACAGAGATCCGCCTGGCTCTGCCTCCCGAGTGCTGGGATTAAAGGCGTGCGCCACCACCGCCCGGCTGGTTTCCATATTCTTACCCATGGCTATTTACATTTCAGGCTCAGCCTGCTGACCACTTTTTCACATTGCCCATACAATGTATCTATTATCAATTAATAGTGCCAGAAGGGTATTTTCCACGGTGTATTTAAAATGACTTTTGTGACTTTTACTTTCACTTGGCACATTATATGTATTTGCAGAATACAATGTGGTATCTTCTTTAATTTTATTTTTTATTTTATTTACATCTGTTTGTATGTAAGTGTATGCACATGTATGTGAATTCCAATCTGTATGCACAAATCAGAAGCAGATATTATGGTACACACAACTGGTTACATGAGTGCTAGGATTCCAACTTGTCTTTTCATGATTGTGTACCAAATACTCTTAACCTCAAATCATTTCTCCTAGCCCAGAGTTTTCATATATGTATCTGTAATATAGAATCATTAAATAAGGCTAAGGAATCCCATTGCCTCCCATAAGATTCATGTTTGTTGTGAAAATGGTTGAACTATATACTTATAGCAATTTTGAAACATTAGTAGTTACTATGGCCGCCATTTTGTGTAAGAGGTTACTGAATCTTCCTCCTGATTAGAATTTTGTATCCTTTGACAGTAACTCCCTGTGATGGTTAATTTTCAACTTGATGGGATTTGGATCACCCAGAAGCATGACTGTGGGCTACTATTTTAATTAGGTTAATTGAGGTTGAAGACTGGGCCACTTTGGTTGACACTGTTCCCTGACTGGAATCCCATACTGCATAAAAAGGAGAAAGCAAGTTAAGTACAGGGATCCATTGATGCCTCTTTCTTGACTGTGGATAGAATGTGATCAGCTACTTCAAGCTCTTACCACTATGACTTTCTTGGAGTCATGGACTGAGGAACAGAAGTTATAAGAGTTAGTTGATGTTGAAATAGTGCCATACTTACTGTTCTATTCCTAGGAGTCACCATGATCAAAGCAAATTATAAAATAAAGCATGTCTTTGGGAGCTTGTATACAGTTTCAGGGGGCGAGTTCATGATTGTCATGGTGGGGAGCATGGTGGCAGACAAGTAGACCTGGTGCTGGCAGACATGATGCTTGAGCAGTAGCTGAGAGATTACATCTGATCTACAAGCAGGAGGCAAAGAGAAGGAGAGAGAGAGAGAGAGAGAGAGAGAGAGAGAGAGAGAGAGAGAGAGAGAGAGAAGAGACTGGCCCTGTTATGGACATTCAAAAACAATGACTACAGTTAAGAGACAAGCTCAAGGCTAAAAGAAAATATTTGCAAACCACAATCTGATAAAAAGTAAATACCCCAAATCTGTAAAGATGTTACTTCAGTAAGAAGAAAATAGCCTAATTCTCAGGAAGAGGTGCATAAAAGATCAATAGATATATGATAGCATGCTCATAACCACTAATCATGAAGGAGATCTAAAGGAAACCCACAATGAGATAAGGTCAGCCCAACAGAATGTCCATTATCAAAATGGGGCCCAATACATATCAGTAACCATTAGGGAAAAATGGAGCCTTTGTATACTATTGGTAGGGATTCTCATGTTCATTAGGGTTTTATTCAAAATAGCCAAAGCATATATTTGAAGTAAGTGACTGTCAGATCAATGAGTAAAGAAAATGGCATAATTACCTAGTGAGTTACTCTTCAGCTTTTAAAATTAAAAAGTCCTGACATGAATAAACCTGAAGGCTATGATGGCAAGTGAAGTAAGAAGCAATCACTGTATGGATCTCACTCATATGTGGAGTCTAAAATACTTGAATTCACAGAAGCCTAGAATGGAACCATGGTTGTAAATAGCTATGGGAAGTGTACCCTGAGTAAAAAAATTGAGGAAGGAATGTTTTATTTTGGAATACTGCTCTCGAAACAGACCAGGTGAGGGCCAAACTCCAAGGCCAATAAAGGAAGAGAATGCAAGGAGTCTCCAGCAGATAAGATGTACTTTATTCAGTACACACAGGCCCATACAGGCTGGCTATGTGTCAAAGACAAGGGCCAAGGTGGAGGCCTCTGTTCATAAAGCCGTATTTATACAGAATTACACAAAAACGATTTCCAGCTAGGAATCCTTACAAAGCTACTTACCTTTGGGTTCCTTGGACATCCATTGTCTGCCATCATTAGCTAACTCATGGTCCCCTAGATGCTGCATACTGGTCACGTTTTAGCTAACTTACACTAATGCCATGCAGTCTGTGGTGGTTTGAATGAGAATGTCCCCCATAGGCTCATATGTTTGAATGTTTGGCCCTAGTTGGTAGAACTGTTTTGGAAGGATTAAGAACTATAGCCTTGTTTTTGGGGGTGACTCCATGATCATCATGGTGGGGAGCATGGAACATGGTGGTGGCAGGAAGGCAGACATGATGGTGGGCAATAACTGAGAGCTTTACATCTGATTCACAAGCAGGAGGCTGAAGGAGGGAGGGAGGGAGAGAGAGAGAGAGAGAGAGAGAGAGAGAGAGAGAGAGAGAGAGAGAGAGAGAGAGAGAGACCCTGTGGTTGACTTTTGGAATCTCAAAGCTCACCCCCAGTGACACTGAGGTTGAAGACTGGGCCATTTTGCCTGACACATGACTGGAATCCCATACTATATAAAAAGGAGAAAGTGAGCTAAGCAGAGGACCGCACTAGTGCCTCCTTCTTGACTGTGTACTGAAGTGACATCTCTGTAGATTTCGAGTGTTCACTCTTTATCAGATTGTGGTTTGCAAATATTTTCTTTTAGCCTTTTATTCATCTCTTACTGTAGTCATTGTTTTCTCTACCATATAAATGCTTTCTGGTTTCTTTCAATAAATAGAATGATGGTTTTAGCTTTGGTGGCCTGTGCTTTGGGTGCCATTACTCTGAAATCTTTACCCAGACCAATGATATAAAAAATATTCCCTGTAGTTTTTTCTAGTAGTGGGACTAACATTAAAATCTTTAATCAGTTTTGAGTTGATATTTATATATGATGTGAGATAAAAATCTGATTTTGTCTTTCTGAATTTGAATATACAGTTCTCCCACTACTTAGTGAAGAGACCATCCATTCTCTCTTGTCTATTCTTGGTTCCTTTGTTAAAAATCATTGACCATGAGTGTGTAGTATTATCTTAGGTGGGGCCTGTATTGTGTATCATCATTTACTGCAATTATACCCCAATACAGTGCTTCTTTAATTACAATGAATTTAAAACTCAAATAATAGGATGCTTCTTGCTTTGTTCTGTATGCTCAATATTGCTTTGGCTACTGGGGAAATTTCATGGTCCCATATGGAGGGAAAGCAATGCCAACCACAAGCAAACAAAATAGTAAATCCAACCTAAAAACTGAATATGAAGGGAGAAACTGCCACAGAAACACCAATATGTGTAGTTTTTGTTTTACAAGTGGTGACCTCAGAAGCAAGCAGTAAGCAATACTGGCAATTAAACAGAGAAGATTTAAATAACAATTACAGACAGATCCTTTCACCTGAGCACAGTCACCAGGCACCAGTGGGAGACCAGGATCTGTTTTTTTCCCCCCGCAAATAGTGTCTAGAGGGATAGTGTCTATTCCCATGATGTGGATTAGAGATTCCAGGGGCTCAATAGTCTACTTAGGTTTACCAAGACAATAGCCTTTGGCCTGCACTTAACTTTCCATTCCTTGATGCAGAGCCTGGCTTTTAAAGGCAGCATCTCCTCTCTGTATCAGCACAGGTTTTTAGTGGATGAGGAGCACATTATTCCAAACAGCAGCTGTTCCAGAGTGAGGATATTTGAAAAGAACAGTGCAGTATCCTAATTACCTGTGGCAAGAAAAACATCTGTGTAAGAGAGGTAATGAAATTAATTCTAACATCTAGCAGTTGCATACATTAATTGACATTAATTAATGCCAAATTACATGAGACTTCCTATGGAATCGCATCACACACTCACCAGAACAGAATATGGAAAGACTTCATCATACTTAATGCTATTACAGCAAACCCTGAGGGGAATAAGAGCGATTGGTCCCTCATTATGAACCGCAGCCAATTTCTTTCTGTTTCCATTAGAAGGAGAAAAGGAGCAAACTGAAAACTTCACTAGGCTGAGAGCTCAAAACTGATCACTTCCCTTCAGCTTGCAAATTTCACTTTTAGCCATCCTGAGCAGAAACAGAGGACTAATTTTGAGTCTTTCCTCGTGTTACCTAGCTAAATGCATTGTAATTATCAGCTCAAAGATAGACTTACTGTACAGGAAAACCAGAGTACACAGAATCAGGAAGTGGAAGGGATGAGAACATTCAGAGGTGTCTGTGGAAACTGCTTATCTCTCAAGCCCGCTATGACTCCCCATTCACCTGAGTGAAAAGTGCTGGGTCAGCAATTTGACTTCCCAGTGTCCGATTCTTTCACTGACTGCCTTGCTATGACTGTTGACATCTCATGTATGTTTTATTCACTTTTCCTGTGCAGGCACACATAGATTGGTGTCTATATATACAACTTGCCAAAAAGTGGGTCCATATTATAATATTGTCCCATCCTATTTTTAAAATCTTTTATTTGGAAATAATTTTAGGAAGACTGAAAAGTTACCAAAATGGTTTAGAATATGTGTACTCTCTACACAGTTTTATATAGTTTGAGCATCTTTATAACCAAGGCATAGTTTTCAAAACCCCCCAAAAATACCAAATATTATCCATTGGTAACTTCTTTTTATCATATATACTTTAAGTGTTCACTCCTAGAAGCAAGAATTTAGTAGCGAATTGAATGTTTCACATTTTACTTATTCTCTTTTTGTTTCATCTATTTATTAAAGTATCATTAAACATTCCTGGGGCTGAAAAGATGGCTCAGTGGTTAAGAGCACTTGCTGCTATTACAGAGGACCAGAGTTAGATTCCCAGACTCATGTACAGGAGGCTCACTGCTATATGTAACTTTAACTCTAGGGAACCCAACTTTCTCTTCTGGTCTCCTTGGTCACTTACACACACACACACACACACACACACACGTAAAACTCTTTAAGCACATGGAAATTAATGATAGGGGTCCTGTGTGCCAGCAGCATATGTGGATATCAGAGGACAATTTCGTGGATTCTCTTATCTCCTTACACCTTTATGTGCTTCCAAGCATCTTAATCAGGTATCTAGGTTTGCATGTGGCTCCTTTTACCTGTGGAGGCACCTTGCTAGTCCTTATTAAAAACTTCTGAGTACATACTTGAGTGATCTAATCTTCCTATATCTCGAAATTTCCATAAATGAAATCCTTAGATATGAACCTGAGCTCCAAGGATACGACTTTATGCACCTTGCTCCACATTACTAAAGTACTGTATAGCAGCATGATTTTATGAGTATTTTCATTTTGTGTCTAGATGTACTCACTGATACTGAAGTAGAAGAAGCCAAAGTCTAGTTCATAAAAGTCGGCCCCATGTACATGGAGGTTTTCATGTTGTATAGTGAAATAAAAGCGAAGCAAATCTGGATTCAAGCAACTAAATCAATGCCTTCCCTTGTGTGCTGCAGTTCTATAAACCACCATCTTTACTCTCTGTACCGCTAAATCGGTTGATAGATCATCCTCTGCAGTGTTTTGATCATTAACTGTTCTACATACTTGTGAAAATCCATTAGAATGTCTAGCTTATAGACCAGTGGTTCTCAACCTGGAGGTTGAATGGCCCTTTCACAGGAGTCTTTTAAGACCCTCAGAAAACACAGATATTTACATTGTTATTCATGACAGCAGGAAAATTACAGTTATAAAGTAGCAACGATTATAACTTTATGGTTGGGGGTCACCACAACAAGAGGATCTCTATTAAAGGGTTGCAGTGTTAGGAAGATTGAGGAACACTACTCTAGACCTTGACAAATGCCCCTTTGCTTTCTTCTCTAGTCTCTCAGATTTACAATTTATACAAAATTGACCTATAGATATCATGTATATTTTATTTTCCATCTGGTGTTTGCTTAGGATCTTCAAAGAGGTGATTGTTATCTTAAAGAATATGATCAGACACTATTATAAATAAAACAATGGAGCCGGGCGTTGGTGGCGCACGCCTTTAATCCCAGCACTCGGGAGGCAGAGCCAGGCGGATCTCTGTGAGTTCGAGGCCAGCCTGGGCTACCAAGTGAGCTCCAGGAAAGGCGCAAAGCTACACGGAGAAACCCTGTCTCGAAAAACCAAAAAAAAAAAAAATAAAAAAATAAAAAAAAAATAAAACAATGAAGCTTACTCATCCAGGAGTCTCATTAAGTGTTACCTCTAAATCACAATGGAAGTTATGCTTATCCTTAGAAGCCCAAGAAATTCTAATCTTTACATTTGATTAAATTCACTTTAGACATAGTTCTTTATTTATCATCTCATGTAACAGCAGTAGGAAAATGGTAGACGCAGCACACCCAATAGCTCAATGATGTCTTTAGGGACCAAGTTCTCTCAGTCTGGTCATAATCGTTAGTAAGTTTTTTTTTTTTCTTTTTTTCTTTACTTTACCCCTGGCTCCTTTAGATAAGAAGACAATTAGAATAGTCTGCATGCATCAAATTGTACATATTGCACAGAGGTAGGGAAGACACCTTCTGTATCTCTGGTACCACCCCTTACTTCTCATTTAGCAGTACTAGATTTAAATGCACTGCTCTAAGCCAACAACGTGAAGGGGATTAGGAAGATCCAGAGTGGACTTGGTTCTCACATGTAGGAGCTTAGGAGTCACATAGAGGAAGGATGACATAGCAAATGCAGTGCTGGCTTCTCCAGCAAATAGAGGAGAAGGACATGTGGCAGAGTATGTATATAACCTCATGCTGGCATTTTCTGGAGTAACAAAGGCCAATTTCACTAGTCTTTTAAATGACTGATTATATTCCTCAAATTAGCACTATCTTTATGGGCAAAAAAACCAAAACCAACCAAACAAACAAACAAACAAAAAAAAGGAAAATCAAGGAAATGATTAGTCATAATAATTGACATCTACATAGGTTTAAATTTCAAAACATGCAGCGTGTTTATTATTTAATTACATCTTAATTAATTCTGTGTAGTAATTCTAATAGACTAAATGGCTGATGTTATCACTGCTTAATAGCTGAAGGATGCAAGTTTGGAGATACTGAAGCGATTTTCTCTGAGTGATGCACCTGGTATGTGACTATAGCTAGAACGAAAGCCCAGGTTTCACAGAAGGAAACCTGCTTTTCTTCTGTGGCCCCAGGCAACCTTTCAAAACCATGGAGCCACTCAAAGGCTACAAAATGGTCTAGAGGACTGTGAAATTGTGAGGTAAAGATTTGTGTGCTATAGACAGAGATGAACATTTTGAGAAAAGACAAGTCTCAAAGATTATTTTAAGGTGAAAGATCTTAATTTGTGGTTAAAAATGGAACTATGGGATGTCTAAAAAAAAGGAGATGGAAAGGCTAGGTATAGGTTTTTCCTTTAGTTTAACTTTGGGTTTCATCAATACTCAATGTAGTTTTAGACTAGAGAGCTTCCTATGCTGGCCAAAGTTCCTCTACAGAAGGAACATTGGAAGTAGAATTCCTTTTTTATTAAGAGATTTTCTATTCATTTTACATATCAATCACAGATTCCCTCATCCTCCCTCCTCCCACCCACCAGCCTTCCCACCCAACCAACCCCCCATTCCCACCTCCTCCAAGGCCAAGTCTCTCATGGGGAGTCAGCAAAGCCTGGTACACTCCACTGAGGCAGGTCCAAGCCCCTCCTCCCTGCACCAAGGCTGCACAAAGTGTCTCACCATAGGCACCAGGCTCCAAAAAGCCAGCTCATGCACCAGGGACAGGTCCTGGTCCTACTCCTGGGGGCCCCCAAAAAAGTTCAAGCCAAACAACTGCCTTGCTTATCCAGATGGCCTAGTGTAGACTCAGTAAATGATAAATCAAGAGTTCTACTTTCCAGAGCCCCCATGGTACTGGAAACTCCTGATTCATCATTTAGTGAGTCTACTAGCATCTACATCAGTCAAGGGTCAGCTGGCATAAATGTGCATGCTGCCCCCTACTGACCCTTCTTGCAGAATTCAGGAATACTCAAGTTCTCATATGTAGATGTACTTGGGAAGTTCTTTGCTAATTTTAAGAGAAGTCTTTCATGAACCCTTGTATCCACCTTAGTACAACGTTGCTCATCCCCACTTCCTGTCAATGATCAAGTTCTAATGTTTCACTTGGGAAAGATGTCTGTAAGCACCAAAAGTAAGTATAATAACCTCACTTTCATACAAAAACATACATTCAAATAAGCAGATGTGTTTCTAAGAATATTCAGATTTTTGCTTACAGTGTATTGGGATTACTGTTAGGACTTATTAGCAGTATAACAGAAGAACACACCACACACACAATCATGGGGGTTATATTTTAATTGAAGCAGTATATAGAAATACATAGTGATGAATCATTGGTATAGCATCTAAATTTTATTCAGGGAGTAATCATGGAAGATCTTCAGAAGTAGCAGTGGGCCAAAATTGAGAACTTCGTTGGTAACTTGGTAAAATTCTCCTTGAAGGAAAATTGGTAACTTGGTAAATTGGTAACATTGGTGAAATTCTCTGGGAAGGAGAAAGTGTGGATAGAAAGTCTGTAACACCATGGGGAGGTTGGGAATGCTTATCAACATAAATTAGGGGATTAGAAAACTCATGGGCAGAGCAAGAGAAACAGATACGTAATCAGGAGAGGAACGTAGGTATGGTGGCCAGAGGAGGGTTTGAATGTATTCCAGTGTGGTTTTATGTTTTAATGTGGCATTTTAAATAAATACTGCCATAAAAGGATTTCATGGAGGCCAGAGACTCTCTAATACAACATCCCTCCAGCAATAGAGCGTGAACTGACCTGAGTCATCAGTACGGTGTTGTGTTTATTGGCCACTGTGCTGTCTCAGCTGAAAACCGAGTTTCAATTTACTCACCTCTAAAATGAGAACAAAGATTTTGAATTGGAGATGTTGCTATCGTGTTTCGTTTCCAATCCACAAAGAAGCAACCTTTATCTTATTAAGGATCATAGCGTTCATTCCAGTGGAACTTCCACCAGAGATTTTAAAATACTGCATGCAAGTGTGTTTGCCTGCTTTTCAGTCAAAGATCGAAGTGTGGAGGTGAATTCTAATAAAGATGAAAATATGGTTACAAAATTTCAAATCTTATGTCAGTTTTTGAAAATCTTTTCTTTTGGGTTTAGAAGAGGAAAGCTAAATAAGAATTTTTTTGTGTGTAGGATTACAAGACTTGTTTGACATATCAGGAAAGCATGATTCAGGTAGCAACGTAATAAAATAACAATGGAATTTGAGCAGTAGGATGATATTGAGTGATCACTTGGAGAGATTGTGAGTCTTGTGTGAACACTTCCAGATTCCAAGGGAAATGTTCGTTGACTCTGACTTCTTCCCTTCTAGATTCACAATACCTAACTTGTCGGATGCAAAACTGCACAGATGCCAACAGAAATAAACCTTTCCCAGGCTACATTGACCCTGACTCTTTGATTGTTCAGGATGACTATGTGTTTGTTCAGGTAAGAAATCCCTACTTCTGTTTATTGGCTCAAGGCATTTCTCATTTCTGTCATGCTATAACCCTTTCAGGCTGCCTGCACAGCCTCAAAGGGAAGAAAGACATGGGTCAGAAAGGAAGGACTAAAAGGACAAAGAGAAAGGAGAAGGTGGAAGGGGAAGGAGAGGAGGAGGGAAGAGAGTAAAGAAGGATGGAAGGGAGGAGGGAGGCTTAAGGCTATTCTTGAGCCTACTGTCCGTAGTAGTTTACCATCCTATCTAAAAAGTGCTGCATTGACTCAGGAGTGATGTACACTTCTATTTATCTGTTTCCCAATAAACTCAAGTCATTAAGTAAACTTTGAAGCTATGTCCATTTCTCCTCATCAGGGAAATGATCATCTCTTCAGCCCCATCCTCAGTTATCACTTTAAAAGAAAAGAAGGTGAATGGGAAATGGTGTGATGGATGGAGGTGGGACTAGGCAGAGACCAACTAAGAAGCATCCCCTGGTGTGGTCAGGAACCACTGTAACTCCCAGGGAAATGTGGAATAAATAATTTCCTTCTCCTAAGAGAATGGAAAACCATTTGAGAAGTTGAGATTTCATGAGTAGTGACAGGAGACAGGCAGTCACCAGGAACAGCTTCATTTAGCTCTTTTTTTCTTTTTTTGGTCTTTCAAGACAAGGTTTCTCTGTGTATCTTTGCTCTTGAGGACAATTTTAGTTTCCTTTAGTCAATTCATCTAAAAATCATGTTATTACTTTTCACGGGGAGAATGGAAAAGGTATAATTGCTGAATAGGTGGATAAATGTATGTTTACAGCAAATTAAGTGTATATATCATACAGTATTATAAATGTATTTATATAATACATAAGGGTATGTACACACTACAGTTAAGGTATAATCTAGACACAAGTTTATTTGAAGAATAATTGATATCTAATCCTATGCATTGAAAGAAGACGGCCAGCATCAGCCTATATAATTTTGAATTGTTTCATAAGTGATGATACACACATCCTTGTTCCTTTTCCTTCAGGGAAGTGTGTAATGAACACTTGGGTAATTTCAAGTGACATTCAAATGGTTGCATGTGTTAGTCCCGTCCCTCATTTCTCTACCAGTAATACTGTCAGGAATATTTCTCTGATTTCTAGCAACAGTTTATATTCCACATATCTGGCATACCAATCAAAGTCAGAATTTATATTTAGAATTATGAGAATAATCTCCTGTAACCCGTCACTTCCACACATAACACTGAAGAATGTCTCTTTCCAGGCACTCCCCTGTGTCTGATGATCATTTACCACAAGCTATGTGGACATTCCAAGTATGCAAACTCCAGTGACATTCAAACTGCAGATACTTATATAATATTGGCTCTAAAGAGAAACACATTGTCAGAGGTGCCTTCTATTCTGCCTAGAGTAGTATTCAAGTCTGGATAGAAACCACACCTCATCTTCCTGTTCTGCAAGCCCTTCATTATTCATTGACCTGCTTTGGACAAAACAGTGCCAGTTTCCATGGTTTTCTTCCAAAAGATAGAGACCTAGAATTAATTTGGAATCCAAACCTGGAGTGGCTTTCTGCTAACATTCTTGGACATACCCCTAGGCATCAGTGTGATGCCATCAAATAGGAACTTTGTGTGGAGATGAGAAGGCTTCTCTCTACTGATGAACCTGGGCTATTTCCTTCTGGCCCAATATGGTCACTTGTGTAACATGGACTTGAGGCTGAAAAACTAGACTGATGAAGGACAGTGAGCTAATATGTCCTGAGGCTTCTAGCATTGGGAAGAACAGAGTTAATACAGTTTCTAAGCTTTAGAGTCACATTGCAATTTTATATCTAGTACACACTATATAGATATCTAGATATACATATATAAACATATATAATTTATATGTGTATATACACACATGTATATTATATATAAAATAACATATTATATGATTATATTGTATACTATATGTATATATGTATATATAATTTATTGTTCTGTGTCAGTATTTTTCCTTTCCTGTTTTGATGTCTGTGCACCACAAGCCTGCCTGAGGCTAGACGAGGAGGAATTCAGATCTTTTGGAACTAGAGTTACAGATGGTTCAGAGCTGCACTCTGGGTGCTGGGAATCAAACTCCAGTTCCCTGGAAGAGCAACAAATGCTCTTCACTATTGAGTCATTTCTCCAGACCCATCGTGCAAATTTTCAGATTACATTTTTGTCTATTGAATGGTTGTTGTTGGTCTTCTGAGCACCTGTATACAGTGAGTGAGTTGCTTTTCTGGTCAATACCAACCACTCACAGCTGTCCTCCGCGGGCATTTTCGGTGCTGTGTGGCAGCTTCATTCAGGCAGCTGTTCTGAGGTAGCTCCTCTCACCACCCTGTTTCTGTGATCTAGCTGACATCTGGAGGAAGACCACATTACTACGTGTCCTACCGAAGAAGCACGTTTGCACAAATGAAGCTCCCGAAGTACGCTTTGCCCAAGGTACACACTGGGTTGCTGTTTTGACTGTTCTCCTCTCAGGTACAGTCTGCCTCCGCCATATTCTCAGGGTCACTGCCAGCTTCCAGTGATGAGTTCCCTGCTTCATCAGCCCCACTTCTGCATCTAGACTTCCCAGTTCCTTGTGGGTAATTCTGTCTCCCTTTATATGTGGGTCTTTCTCCTGTTCTCTTTCCCTCTGATTTTTTTCTTCCTTTGGAATTCTTGCTGTGTGGGCATCTGAATAAATTAACAATACTCTTGTTTTTGCCTTTCAATATGAAATTTTTCCAGGCAGTATGTTTGTTTTTAAATCCAAACAGGAAAAAAAATGTTCACTTTATGGTACAGCATGGCTGTTGTTCTTAGTGGATGTTAGGAAACTGGTTCTCTTCAGAGACCTGAGGCACAGCTAAGTGTTCTGACCTCTCTAGCCACTCCCTTTTGAAAACGGTGGAAAAGAGAAGTGAGAGACCCTCCTCCCCGGCATCCTCAGGCTCTTTCCACAATTCCGAAAAACTGTGTTAATATGGAGCGCCATCTAGTGGAAAACAGATGATGTGGCCTTTCAAAAATGCCTTTTAGAAATCTCACTGTTTTCTGCGTTGTATTTTAAGTGGCCAAAATTTAGTCGATTGTGGCTTACTTTTTGAGCAAATGAGATGTATGTGTGTGGGGGAAAGGGATAAGAAAGTGATTTCGTTGATCTAAATAGAATTATAACTCAACTTTGAAAGATTTAAGTTGAACAAATTATATAATGAAATTTATTTTGAGTCGAGTCTTGTTTTTTAGTGAAATTCAAATGCAGGAGGAAGGCTGAGAATTGTTAAAATTGTCCATGATAGTCTCCTAGGAGGGATCCTAAGGAAAATTTCAATTCAAGGAAAAAAAAGGAGTACCCTCCCTGGGCTGAGTACTGAGTACTGAAATGAATTGTGATTCATTCACTGAAATTTGAAGAAGACAACTTGAAAGATTTGTACATTTAAGGGCAAGATTTATACCCAGTACAGTGATATGCCCTGGTTCAAGAGGGATGCAGAATTGAGCCTAAATCAGGGAATTTCAAATTTCATTCATTCATCACATGCTCAATCTTGGGTCTGCATATTCTTAGCAGAACAATTTCAGTCAAAACCAAATTCTATTTGCCACACAGGGAAGGTTAGAACCCAAATTTATTAGTATCCATACCTGTGATTTTTATGATTTTATTCCCTGGCAAGTAAATTAGTGACTCCAATTGTTAAAATGTAGCATGCTCACCACCCCACCAAATTTGTTGTGCTATCAAAAAAAAATGGAGGAGGGCCTCACTGGTCTAGGAACCCTAGAAAGGTAGTTTAAACTCAGAGGGTTTTGTGGATAGACTACTGGAGATGGGGGTGGGAGGACAGGTATTTTATATTGCTTGTTCATAGTCATCACAAAGATCACTGTTGACAGTTGTCCTCAGTGGCCTCTAGACAATCTAGAAGGCAATATTTTCTTTGGAGCTTAATTGGCCATCTGCCCCACCCCCCTACCCCTGCCACCCAGATGATCATATTCCATGACTTAGCTTCATTTGAGTTCTCAGGGTAAATGCAGTGATTAATTTGGCTTGTTACTGAAAAAAATGGAAGTGAGTGTAGCAAATAAATGCATTATTTGGTCCAGGAGAATGTTTATTATATAAAGCAAAGAGAAGCTTCATTATAATCCCATTATAGCTTCAAAGAGAAGCCCCAGCATGGGTGGAGTGATCTGCCTCCAAGGTGCTGTATTACATGGCCTTCTGTCAGAACCAGAGCTGCACCTACAGGTAAACAAAGCTTCATGCTGACCTAAGGAATGGAGACACATCAATTCTCTCCTGCTCAAATGTTTTTAATCACCTACTGCCATTGTATCAGATGTTGAAGGGGCAGAATGTTGCCTTGGGCTATGTTTAAACAATTAATAATGGAGAAGAAAAACCAACAAAGAGTGATGGCTAAATGTCATTGCAAGTAAGAGTATGTGGTTTGTTAGGCCGAACTAAACAGTGACTGTTCCTCCTTCCCCTGAGTTACTTGGAGACCATTCTTCGCAACTCCAGTGAGATAGATGAGGTAATACATCCCAAAGTGCCTCAAGTGTTTTCGAGGACAGACACTCTATAAAAGCAAGGTAATATTATTATTACTATGGATCTAGTTGTCTCCATAGTGGAAGATGGATGGGTACCAGGATGCAGGGGGTACAAAGGATGCTCAATTTTGGCTGGAGACCTGACTTCAGACCTGAGTCTGTCACTAACTTGCTTAGAAACCTCGGCTATCTGGGTTTTTATTACTTTTTCTTTTATTCATTTTTTAAAAAATAAAGAGCTTAGATTCAAAACAATATTTTCCCCCAATTTTTCATTCAGCATAAAATATCCTTAGTGATATATTGGAAAAAATTGGTCCTGTAGTCAAATAAGTTTAAAAAGAATGTAAACTTCAATCCATGTGACTTCCTTAGAGACTAGGAGGAGGTCAGTAATCTGAATGATTCATGAATGTCCTATGAGCAACAAAACTCTTCAGTTCAGCATTAATTCAATAGTTTAACACCATGCATGATGGAATAAACCAAAAATAACCCAGCCTCTTGGAACTAGAGACAGGTTATCAGTAGTTTGACTCCAGGAGCTGGAGACATGGCTCAGGAGTTGAGTTTGTGCTGCTTTTCCAGAGGACCTGAACTGAGTTCCCAGCACCTGTATTGGGTACATCATGACCATCTCTAGCCCTAGCTCCAGGGTATCTGACACCCTGTTTTCACCTCCAAGAGTATCCACATGTGTGGTGTACTCATAAAGATATACACACCCATCCACTTAAATGAAATAAAAATAGATCTTAAAAAGAAAAACAGTTTGAGGCCAGCTTAGATGACATAGTGATTTCAAGGCTAACTTGGTTGTAGAGCTGGCTGCATAGCAGGATTCTATTTTATAAGCAAACAGACAAACAAACCCAGGTGAATAAATCACCACCACTAATAAGAGCAAAGTGTCCTAATAAAGAAGCTTCCACCCCCATTGAAAAATACATTACAATCCAGTAATGCTAGTATCCTTTAGGACAGACTCTGCAAGGTGCTCCAGTAGAACTCAAAATAAGAGTCTGTATTGGTTCAGAATCATGGGAATTGGTGAAACAATAAGAACACGTTTTCTTAATAAGGGGTTGAAGAAAGGTGAAAAAAATTACAGGTATATCAAATCTTTATGACCAGCATCATTGTGTAAACTCTGTTTAGTGAAATTACATAAAGATAGAGATTGGTTTGCAGTCTTTATCTAGACATGGTCATTTTACCCAGTTAACATCACATGACATGTTCTACCAGCGACCTTGTTCAAGCTATTTAGAAGAGCTGTGTTTTCAATACCATCTTAGTTACTCGTCCTGTTGCTGTGATAAACTACCCTGACCAAAAAAAACTAAAGGGAGAAAGGGTTTATCACAGTTCAAGGCTACACAGGGTTGAATCGTTTCAGCGGGGGCTTCCAGCAGCTGGCCGTGTTGCATCTGCTTTCAAGAAGCAGAGAGAGATGAATGTTTCTGCTCAGCCACCTTTCCCATTTTTATTTAGTCCAGGACAGAGCCATTAGTGTTATTCCCACTCAGGGTGGGTCTTCCCAAGTCAATTAATGAAATCTAGAGAATTATGGTATTCCCAGAGCCTTATCCCCAAGGTGATTCTGGTCAAGTTGACAATAATGCTAGCTGTTATCTACAAGTACCAAATCTACACAATGGACTGTGAAGTGTGATCTGTAGAAGAATGACCATAGTCTCCCAGGATTATGTTCTCAATTCTGTTATGTGAGTCAATCAAAAGTTCACTGTTACTGAAATTCATACTGAAACCCATGGGTAGGAATTGGCTGTGCTAGGCTCAGCTTTCATTTGAAACAATTTAACAGAAATCCAGGACTACAACATACTTAAAGGAAGGAAACATAAACAGGAAGCAGTTGTTAAACAATTTTAAAGATTTTGGGTTCTGTCCTATTATGAATTAGGAGCCATGGAAGGTTTGTCCACATGGATGAACTAGTAGATCCATAGCTAATTTCCTCCCAGACAGAAAACATTTGGAAGAACCTTTTCTTGAGTATATCAGTGAGTGAATATTCAAATATTTCAAAAGCAGAGAAGCCAAGTTGATTATTTGTAATCAACAAAAGGGATAGACAGACTCCCTTAAGCAAAATACTCACCATGTATAAAACATACCCTAATTGGTAAACACTATTATGATATTTAAGACTTGCTGATTTTATCTTCACTATCATGTGAAGGACATGTTCTTGCTATCACATGACATTCACAGACACAATGTCTGAGCATCAAGTTTCACTCAGATGACTATGTCACAAGCCAAGACTGAACTCAGATTATGAGAACTTGAGGTTAGAAGTATGACTCAAGTTATACTGAATAGTTTGAGTTGAGCTGGTTACCAGGAAGATCATCGTATCTAAAGCTTTTCAAGCATACAGACAGCATGTTTTATGTTACATAAAAGCCAAATGCATTTCTATATTATTCTTTTGCTATATATTATTGGGTACCTTGGTTTATTTTGGGCCTTTTAAGTTTTAACTGCTTTACTCTGAGTTCTTTGGGAGTGCTTCTGTGTAGTCTTCTTTGGCCACAGGATTAAAAAGCAGCCCAAAGCACACCAACAGGCTTTCCTTAAGGAAACAATAAGCCCTGGCTGGAGATAGCCAGTTTAGAATAATATTAGACAGTGGCTAGAGTCCTGAATGGGGAATGCAGAATTTGGAATTCTTGCCAGAGGACAGAGGACAAGGCCTCCATGTTTCCTTCACTTTATTTCTATATCTGGTAACCTTGGAGTTTGGGAACAATATCCTTTATGATGACTCTTTTTCTCTCCTGTAGTTTTCTTAGAGAAATTAGCAGAGGAAAATAATGGATTAGTAGCTGAGTCCTTACATTAATTACTCATACAAACAGTAATGCTTTGGGATTTTTCTGGTAGACATTTTTCCCTGCTGGGGAATTTCAGGGTATTTCTGAACCTTTAGCAGTGCTTATCAAGCTTTAATGTGCATATTATTCACGGAGGAACCTCATTAAAAAGCATATTGTAATTCATTGAGTAAGGTCTGAGGTTCTGTGTGTCTAAGGAACTTGCCCACTGTACCATCTCTGCTAATCCACAGACCACAGTGGAATCTAGTGCTTGTTTGGCTTCTTTCTGTCACTGCAGATTGTCCTTGTGTTTGCCTTGTGTAAGTCTTCTTAGCTAGTAGTGCTTGAATTTGCAATCATATAAGAATGACTGGTTCTCCAGATTCATACATTTGAAGGTAGTAACCTTCAAATTGTCTAATAAGGCAGTTAAATTACAATTAGGTTGCTATACATCCTTCTATCTCATTTTGTTATGGCTGTACTGCTTCACTCCAAAGTGACAAAAAATGCACAATTAATACTCAGCCATTTTCATATGTGTGAAAGGAAACTTTCCCTGTCTCTCTCTCTCTCTGCATTCCATCAAAGCTCGTAATCATCCACACTCTTTCAATGCATGCCAGGTTAATGTATAAAGCCCTTCTTCCCTCTTCACTTCCCTGTGTTTTTCTTTAGGACATGCATGTCATTAGCACAGATGAGAATCAAGTGTTTGCAGCAGTTCAAGAATGGAACCAGAATGACACCTACAACCTCTACATCTCAGACACCCGTGGTGTCTACTTCACCCTGGCCTTGGAGAACGTCCAGAGTAGCAGAGGCCCTGAAGGCAATGTCATGATCGACCTCTATGAGGTATGTCACCAAGCATATGTGGTTCTGGAGGACAGCAGGACCCAGACTAACTGGTGAAATATGGGTCATTTGATCATTTTTATTATTTAATTTTTTATTCATTTTACATATCAACCACAGATCTCCCTCTCATTCCTCCTCCCTGCTCCCCCCAGCCTCTCTCCAACTCACCTCCCATCCCCTCCTTCAAAACTGTAATCAGATTGGTTAATACCTTGTCATCATCCAGTAACTGATGGAAGAAAAAACAGAGATCCACAGCCAAGCACCAGTCTGAGCTCTGGAGTCCAGTAGAAGAGAGGGAAGAGGGATTCTATGAGCAAGTGGGTCAAGATCATTTGATCATTCCAATGCTGGTTCCTTGGAAAGTGTCACTCCACTAAGAGGAGAAAAGACTTTCAGAACATTCTTGTTTAATTTGTAACCCATAGATTTTTTTTTAAAAGAGATTAAAAAAAATGATTCTGCTGGTTAAGAGCAGCTCCAGAGAAATTGGAAAGTGTCTGTGGAGGAAACTACACATTAAAGGCTTGCATAAGATTGTTGTACATATGATATGGTATTTGATATATGATAAGATATTTCAAAATAGTTTCGGATGGCTGACAGGGTTTTGTGTAATGAATCAGTGGGCAGTACTCTCTTACCAGACTCTGAAGTGTCATGGTTGGGGCATCATTGTATGCTATGAGAATGCATCCTGTTAGCCTTGAAGAACGTCCCAACTTGATAGCCTCAGCTGCCTAGTAACCTACCTCTCAATGGCCAATACATGAGATAATATCCATAAGATTTTTTTTTGCTTTTACAAAATCCTGGGAAATTAAATTAACAGAAAAAACACAACAATCCAGTGCTTACCAAACTTCCTGTGGAGCATTGTGGCTCTTTGCTTTTCTAACAAGCAATATTCAAAGTAAAATCATCTAAGTTGGATCAATCAGTTAAAATGAAAAACAGTACCAAAGATTTCATTATCTAACTTAGTTATGAACTGCAGTTGATATTACTATGGCTACAAAGATTTCTACTCTAATAGAAACATAATGGATTAGTTACAGACTTAGTATTTTTCCAGATAGAATATGGTATATCACTCCATTTCTTTAGAAAACAGAATTAATATTTTTCACATCCTTTCCTCCCAAGGCTTAGAGATCATCCAGAGGCAGTGGATGATTGAAGGCAAACAGTGTTTTCTGGACATGATAGGACAGTTGTACACAGGAACTCACAGTGGCTGTTGACTGCACGCATAAGATCTGCACAATATCAAGCCAGGGAAAATCTTAGCATGGATAAGGAAGGGACTTGCAAAGTCCCACCTCTAGCTGAGGAGCTACAGTTACTAATGGCTGAAGGAACAGTAAGGAGAGATAGTCTTCTTCAGGGTGGAATTGTCTTTACAGGCACAATACATAGAAAACAAACTACTCTTTGGGGATGAATTTCATCTCTTGGTCAGTCTGGATGTATGGTGATGGATTTAGAATGAGTTATTTAAGAACATATTGAGGGTTAGAGAAATGTAGTAACAGGCCTATATTCTATCTGGAAAAAAGTCTGAAATGGATTCAAATATATGCAGTCATAAAGACACTGACACTTTGTTAGGTTCAGGGATTCACAAGAAGCATCAGTGTTATATCCAGTGTCAAAGACACCAACTTCACTTAGAAACTAAAGCCCAAATATACATGCTTTTTATTATGTTGCTTCCTCTTTCCTTCAGATGTTTAGAGCTACATTTTTCCTAGTAGCTAAACCTCTTTTTGTGTGCATAAAACCAGGTTCATAGTTTGGTATGTCCACCAAAATAAAAAATAAAATGAATTGCATGCTTAATTCAGAATTTAACAGATTAATATAGGATATAGTTAATATATATATATATGAAACATACTGCAGATCTTTTTATCTTTGTATAAGTTTTTGATACCACTTTTCATTTCATGTTTCAGCTACATATAATGTCCAATATCTCAATCTC
Source organism: Peromyscus maniculatus bairdii (assembly GCF_049852395.1). Classification (NCBI taxonomy): domain Eukaryota; kingdom Metazoa; phylum Chordata; class Mammalia; order Rodentia; family Cricetidae; genus Peromyscus; species Peromyscus maniculatus. The sequence goes on along the minus strand of NC_134852.1, from coordinate 203,077,529 downwards.
CAATTGAACATTTATTCTGGAAAACATTTACATAGTTTAAAGATTTAGTGTCAAGAATGTTCTAGATAAAATTTGATTTATATTATGACATTTTTAAAATCTAGGCTGTCTGAATTTGAGTTCTAGTTTACTGCTATTCCTGTTGAAATGTATTCTCAAGACAAGTGCATACCTTCTATGCCACTTGTTTTGTTGAGAATATAGAGATGAACATAATACCCAGTAAATTGCTCCAAGGATGAAATCAGTTAATCCTTATTAACTACTACCATAATGCCTGAAATACAATGTCTTTAACAAAGCATGGAATTATTAGTATCATCTTGCAGTATGCCTAGATACCACTTAGCAGTCTATTCTGATTATCTTAAAACATAGCCACATTTTTAAATGCCCAGCACATTTCCAGCACTGGGGATTTCTGCTTCTTTCCATATTGCAATTAGCAGTAACTTCTGACAATTTTAACAAGGGGTACTTGTCTTACAAATAAGTATAAATTTCAGCACTCCTTTCCTCATTTGTAAATGCCCTATAAACATTTAAACTTGAAGCGTATTTTGTTGAAATGTCCTGAATTCTCTTGCCTTGAGCCAGCCACACAATAGACACATTTGTGAGTGTATATCCCATGTAAAGTCCTAGGGGCTGTGCCAGCTTAAAGATCCAGTTCAGTTTCTTGAGCCTAGTTCTATCCTTTCCCTCACAGCCCAGCTTTAATATATGGGGAGATGCTTAATCTTATTGCAACTTGATATGCCATGTTTTGTTGATACTCATGGGAGACCTGCCCTTTCCTAAACAGAAGTGGAGGGGGAGTGGATTGCAGGGCTGGGAACAGGGGTGTTGGGGGAGAGACTGGGAGGAGAGGAACCAGGGGAATCTCAGACTGGGATGTGAAATAAATACATTAATTTAAAAAAATCAGAAAATAAAACAGAATAAAGAGTAGATAAAAAAAATAATCAAACAAAAACTGAAGAAAATCAGCTGAGTCACCCAAATTGCCCTGCTGGGTATTTGTAGCCATATTTGACCAGAGAAGTAAGTAAATGGTAAATTTTAGTAAAATGCTAATATCACTCATGTTTTGATTTATACAAATCAATAAACATCTCTGGAACACTAAAAACAAATGAAACAAAACACACTTTCGGGTTTTTTCTTCTTCTTGATTACCCTTTTCCCTTTTAATTCAAATGGGTTCTTCCCAAATCAATTCAAAAATGGGTTCTCTCAATTAATTTTATTTTCTGTCAGAAATAAAGACCATATCTCATATTGGTTCCTTGATGATGGAACAAATGAATAAACTGGGCAGAAGTGACTTTGTAATAAACTATTTGCAACCATTTTTTTTTTAACACATGGCTTTATGAACTCAAACATTGCATAGGTGTGGGATGGGAAGCAGCAGCAGCAGCAAGGCTGCTGGACACAAGACCCATTCCTTGTTAATCCTGCATTTGCCCTTGTGTCTCTTGCTGTTGACTATCTGTAGGGAAACTGCTGGTTCTTGTTAGCATCACTTTGAGCAGTGGTGTGACTGCATTATGTAAAGGTGTTCTGCATCCCGGGGCGGGAAGAGAAGTGTCTTTGTTTTATTAGCTTGACAGTTCAGAGCAACGTGAATTGAAATTGATGTGAGCAGAACAGCAGTGGCATATCTGCTGATTTCCTAGATAGGAAGAATATTGGCAGACTCAAGGCCTGGCACAAATGTTCCCTTAAATCTGATTGTTCTGGCGAGCAGGAAGCTGAAAGTCATCCAGTGTGAATTTCCCTGTAGAATTGCAATGAATGATGAGCGCTTAGAGATAAATGAAAAACAAGAGAATCCATAAATGAATTAATAAGTAGCAGAGATGAACATCCTGTGAGGTGGGTATGACAGAGATAGGATCCATGGAGTGCGTGTCTGTTCACATTTGGGGTGCTGGAGGAGGATGCCATTCCTTTGTATGCTCCTGCATACCAGTTACTTGTTATTCCTGCATGCGTGTGTTCATGAAGCCATTTTAGCAAATGCAAACTGTATGAGTATGAGTGTTTAGATGGGACTGTAGCTCATGTATACACACACACGGGGAGCTTTGTGGAAAACAGAAAAATAACTCAGTTCCTGTTAAATTCATTTATTTCACATGCATTGTCACTTGGGTGCAACTGCAATGCTCTCAATTCTACAACTATGTGTGTATATGTGATGAGATATGCAAGTGATGAAAACAAAAAATTAGAGACAATACTGTGGCTTAGTTAATGAAATACCAGAATTTTCTCATAGTATGAGTTATCTATTTGACATGTTCTCTATTCAAGGAGGTGTAGAAATGTGAGCCCAGAAATTAGTTATGGGCCAAATATCTCAGAAATGGATTTTTAAAGAAAGTTTTGTGATAATAGTTAAAATTTTGGGATGTCATGTACAAAACAATGTACAAAGAACTTTCCATGGTTCTTTTATTTGACCCATAAATGAACTTTGGATGATTACAGTCACTTTCTCCTTGTTGAATAAATAGAGGTGGGAGTGCACAGGCACTCTCCTGAGGTTACAGAGCAAACTTAGGGCTTAAAGTCAAGGGTATGTAGATTTTTCAGCTACAATGTACCATGTCTCCCCTGAAAGGTTAGTATGTTGTGTTTGATTGTGGATGTGCAATAGTGTAAAAGTTGAAGGATAAGTTTAGTCTGGAGAAATAGCTTTAGTCCTCCCAGATGTGGAAACAAAACAAAACAAAACAAAACAGGAGGAAGAAATCGGTGAGAAAAACAGTCAATTGCTTCAGACCTGTGTCCAGACTTTCAGAATCAAGTCCAAAGTTACAAACAAATCCAGACAATAATTACATATAGCTGCCAACTTTGTCTTGTAGAAGGAAGTATATATGTATGGAAATTATGGAATCAAATGTTCTAAAATTCCATTATTCCCAAAGAACATGAGTGCTTCAGTGCCCATGTGGGTTGAATAGCACAAGAGAACATGTTTCATTATGACCAGAGCAGAAGAGATGTAATGGGTGTGTCTAGGAACTGTGGTTTCTAGCATGTATGTGTGTATGGGTGATGAAAGGGATTTGGACAGCTTTGGACAATGCCATCCCTCCTTTGGGAAGGGAAAATTAATTAATGATGATGAAGAGCACTTTGGCTTAATGGAAAATGATGACTTAGGGCAGCTGAGTGCAAAAGACTGCGATTGGGGGTGAAATTACTTGGCTGATAAATGCCGAGTGCATAAAATATGAGGCATGCCATGCACCATAAAAGGTATGCAGCACCCAGGCTGTATCTTCCGCACATGATATGCAACTCTTCTTTAAAAGAGAAAACTCAACCATCAGGATGAATGTGATATACCATGATTTCTTAAGAAAAGCTGCCTCTTAAAAACTTAGGTCAGATGTAACTAGAGTTTTCCTGCCTTGCCCACAGTCAGGACAAATCTCTGTCACCCGCCAATCCCACAGCTGCTCAGACCCAACCAAGTAAACACAGAGACCTATATTGCTTACAAACAATAAGTATGGCTTACTTATATTTGCTTACAAACAAACTGTATGGCCGTGGCAGGCTTCTTGCTAACTGTTTTTATAGCGTAAATTAATCCATTTCCATAAATCTATACCTTGCCACGTAGCTTGTGGCTTACCGGTATCTTCACATGGTGCTTGTCATGGTGGCGGCTGGCAGTGACTCCTTCTGCCTTCCTGTTCTTTCTTTTTTCTTCTGTTAGTCCCGCCTATACTCCCTGCCTAGCCACTGGCCAATCAGTGTTTTATTTATTGACCAATCAGAGCAACAGATTTGACATACAGACCATCCCACAGCAGTCAGAGGCAGAGAATACAAACCCTGTCCCATCCAAGTCAGAGTTATTACAAAATTTATAATAGGCTACTGTCTTTCTAGGAGAGTACTATTTGATCACATATTAGAAGAATAAAAAACATCTAGCTGGGGGTGTAGCTCCATGGTTGAATATTTGAAACAATATGCACAAAGTCCCAGGTAAAATCACCAGTAGCAATGGGGCAGTGGTGTGGGCAGGGCATGAGGAGGATCAGACATTTTTTTTTTTTGTCAAGTAAGTACTTTGATTATAGTGGCACACCTCACTCCTTCAGAACACACATCTTTTCTGTCTAGAAAATTGTATTTAGAGGATGAAAATAGCCCACCCTCCAACACAAGGAAACATGACCATGAGCATGTTCTCTTTCTTGCCACACTTCTTTCATCTACTTTCTTCAAATTTGACACTTAACATTTGCAATTTAAGTCTGAGAAAGTAGATATCATGGTTTGCCAATCAGCATCAGAGGAAGAAATAAGCAAAACACTCCAGCACAAGAGGCCTCCCAATTTGACCTCCACTTGGAACACGTGAATAATTGACACAGGAGAGGATTTGCTAGACAATAAACATGAAAAAGGAAGATGTCTGATATCCTTCCTTTAAATCATCAAAGAATTGCCCAGCATCTGGCATATTTTAAATCTCAAAGACCATTTGATATATGAAGGGACAAGTGCTTAAAATATTCAGGTTATTAGATCTTTAGTAGTTAAAGGAATGAAGCACATGTTCAGGAATTTACTGAATGACTACAGAATAAAGGCATCAAAGAATGATTACTGAAAGGTCCTTATAAGTATGATGTGCCAGTGTGATATTTCTCTCACAATACTCTAGAATAACAGGAAAATTTGTGTAAACAAGACAACCATGAGACTAAATATATGGGCTCTGGAGTTGGATGGACTGATGGACAGTCTGGGTCTGTGAATGAATGGCATTGGGCAGGTGATTTACATTTGAATATTTATTTATTCATCTGCAAAGTGATTACAATTTTTAATTTACAGAATACATGAAGTTGATTCATATATTGAGGTTTTTTAAAGGCCTCTCAAACCTAGCTTTTATTTACTCAATAAATTTAAATAAATTAATTGTCTTTGCTTGATTTGATTTTTTGGAGAAAAGGTCACAGTCTATAGGCATGGCTTGATTCAATTCATGGTAGTCCTTCTTCCTATGCCTTCCAGAGTTATTGTATCACCTAGTAGAGAACTCTTACTATCTATCTCAAAAAAATAAAATAAAATGAGAATCCCTTATACACATGATTGTACAATTAATTATTTTAAGGAATTTTTAGTGAATGATTATAGTTTATATTGTCTTTAAAGATCATAATGGTAGATGTCACTTTAACTTCCAATAAAGAGTTTAAAGGCTACTAGAGAAACTTTTGAGCAGGTTATTACCTCTTAGATGAGCCCATAGTGTTGAAACCAAGACATGGTACCATATTTATTAGAGGCAAAATGAAGAATACTGAAGTGCTAGGGACAGTGAATGAGGATAAAGACATTCTGACTTCTGGAAGAGGTGTATTGAGCTGTCTCTGAGGAGTAGACAGGGAGAAATACACTAGTATATTGTCTGTGAGATTCGAGGGTGGCCAGCATGAACAGAGAACATGGTTGGAAAAGGAATACAGCACTTTGAAGACAGTAAGTATGTTGTTCAGCTTGAGGTTTGAGCTGTAGCACTTCACATTTAAAGTCAAATCAAAATGGTGTCTTGGCTTGAGATGTTAAATGGCAATAAATAACTTTGAATTTCTTTTGAGACTTCTGGAATCAAATTCCTTCATATGAGAAGCAAGGAGAGAAAAGTAGCTTCCAGCACTGTCAGCATTCTTAGAGATTATTATGCTGAATTCAATAGGCATGAAATTTAACAGGTCCTTTTCCAGAAGAAGATACACTCCCAGTGTCAGAATATTTATTGGTTAATTCTGTGTCTGTGTGAAGCCGTAACTTCCACTGGATATTCTTTTCTGTATCTTCTGCCTTTCCCCTAATGCATTCCATCCTACGTATGCATGTAGTATGAGTGCAGAGAAAGGTAATATGGCCAAGTAAATATACTGTATTATCCCCAATATGATCCCATCTCTCTCTCTCTCTCTCTCTCTCTCTCTCTCTCTCTCTCTCTCTCTCTCTCTCTCTCTCACACACACACACACACACACACACACACACACACACACACACACTCAAATAAATGTACACACATGGATACCCACATGACTCCATACTTTGTGCACTAACTCTGCCCCTCTAATAAGAATTGATGGATAGTCTAAGTAATGAAACCTCACTTAAAAATTGTTGGAATAAGGAGCATCATTCAAAGGATTTCAGTTAGCAACATAGAAAAAAATGCCTTCATAAACCTCACAGTGAGCAGTAAAAGACACAGTTGACCATCTTTGCAGGCCAAGGTAAAGTAGCAAAAACAATTAAAAAGGAAAAAAGCAACTCGAACAAATCGCCTTGGTTACAAGAGAAAAATAAGCTGACTCTCTCCAGCTTTTACCCCTGTTGACACATGTTCTCTCTTCTTTGCCAAGTTTTTATTCCTCAAGATAAACCTGAAGGCCACACTTACAGAGATGAGTAACACATCCCAGCTTTCTGCTCAAGTGGCATTTGATAATGCCAAGCAGTCGGGGGCCAATAAAGTCACCACTTCTACAAATCAAATGAACCAGCTCCTAAACACATAGCCTTTTGCTCTGTGCTGTTGTCAAAGAAAAAGAGAAGGCAGGTGCAGTGGGGGATGGGGGTGGGGGTGGGGAGGAAGCAGGTAATGACATGACTAGAATAGGTAACATTTTAAAAAAATTCCTTTTGCATTTATTTCTGTAACCCTATAGAGGACTGAATGACTAAGTTATTTCTTACTTCTGGCTAAATACTGGTTGAGAGGGAAGCCCAGCAGGGCTTTGTGAAAATTCTGATTTATACAATTTAATTCTTAAAGAACTGGCAGTGTGGTCATATTTAAGTATGTAACAGCCTCTTGAACATATGCAAAACTAACATTGGGTTTCCTGGGAAGCAGCCCTCATGGAGCTGTTATAGTGAATAACAAAATATCATTGGTAATTAACACTGAGTTGTCAGGAAGTAGAATGCTCCTGGAGTTTATGCCTTCCACATTTGTTGAGAATCAACAATGCACAGAAATTGTTCTGGCTGTTGGTTGCCCAGAATGTGGCTTGTTTTCCTAAGTAGTTCAAAGTATTCCTCTCAACAACTCGTTTACATCATTTATTTGTTAAACAATCTTGTTCCAAAAAAGTACAGATTTGGCCCATCTCTAAATTATCCCAGATGCCAAATCCACAGGTACAGACTAATGAGATCTGCCTGTGTCAAAAACAGAATCGAAATGCATGTCTACTGTGGGTTGAGACCCAGCCTTTTAGAACTGACAAATTCTGAGCTGTCTGCTGAAAGAATTTTGGAAGTCAAACAGAATATGAAACTCTGTTCTCTGTGATCAAAAACAATTAAAATTTGTCAACACCTCAGTTTCCTTCTGCAGAGACTTGGGATGAAAGCTGTTACACAGGTTTGTAACAATCCTTGGAAGGCATCTATGCAAAAGAATGAGCATAGTGCTCTGTATTAACAAGGACAAGCAAAGCAACAACCTCTGCTAATTTCTTCCGCTTAAAATTAATCACATCACAGTATAAAGGGTCTAAGCTCAGTTAAACTTCTCCAAAATTCTGTTTAAGTGGTTTTTTTGTTTGTTTGTGTTTTTTTTTTATTCCCTGTGTGTGTTGCAGCTAGCTCCAAATGAAATCTAAGTCTCCATTTTTTTTTTTCTCATCCTGAAAACATGGTTATTGACCACTGTGCTAATGATGGGCATTGAATGAGTGAATGTGTGTATACATGGGATGTATCATTCAACACATTTTGGATCTTTCCCTCACTGACCTCCAATTTCACTGGATTGTAATCATTTCACAGGGACCAACATGTATTTGGTAAAGCTAAAATTCCTGAAAAGATAATCTACCAGTGATGATCTTTGACTGCACAGTTTGATAGTTTGCTAATTCTTAGCCTTAGCACATAGAATGAGGAAGCATTTCCATAGTTAATTGTTAGCAACATTTTTGTTTATTTATTTGTTATTTTAATTTTTGTGTATGGGTGTTTTGCACATGTCTGTGTGCCACATGTGCCTAGTACCCGGGGACTGTAGAAGAGGGCATCAGAACCCCTGGAATTAGAGTGGCAAATGGTTGTGAGCTGCCATGTTGATGCTAGGAACCAAACCATGGTCCTCTAGGAGAGAAACTGGTGCTCTTAGTCACTGAGCCATTTCTCTACCTCTGATATCAACCAATTTTAACAAGAAGATAACATCACGAAACTGAAAGAATGGTTATTTGATCAGAAAACAGTTACATTTTAAAATAATTGTTTTCCCTAATGCCCAGTACATTTGGTGAATTGAAAGAAAAAAAAGAAATAATAATAATTAAGTATGAGTCTTTTGCTGGCCAGTGGTGGCACATGTCTTTAATCCCAGCACTCAGGAGGCAGAGGCAAGGGATCTTTCTGAGTTTGAGGCCAGCCAGGTTTACAGAGGGAATTTCAGGACAGCCAGGAGTGTTATACAGGGAAACCCTGTCTTGGAAAAAAAAAAAGAAGAAAAGAAAGAAAAATGAGTCCTTCAACTGCCCTCTTTCAATTGCTTGGTACTGAAAATACCTCAATAATTTAGATAGTCATTATAACCATGCACTCTGAAACTATAGCATTCTGGGTTACAATCCAAGGTCTGACACTTACTCTGTGTCATTGACAATGTGACCTGGATGTGAAATAGAATTAGCAATTATTTCCCAAACATACTGTTACAAATATTAAATGAGAGATTATATGCTGTGGATATCATTCTATATAAATAAAACACTGATGGCCAGTGACCAGGCAGGAAGTAGGTGGCCAGACAGGAAGTAGGTGGGACAAGGAGAGAGGAGAATTCTGGGAAGCGGAAAGGCTGAGGAAGAGACACTGCAGCCACCGCCAGGACAAGCAGCATGTAGAGACTCTGGTAAGCCACCAGCCACGTGGCAAGGTATAGATTTATAAAAATGGGTTAATTTAAGATAAAAGAACAGTTAGCAAGAAGCCTGCCACGGCCATACAGTTTATAAGTGATATAAGTGTCTGAGTAATTATTTTATAAGTGGATTGTGGGACTGTGGGGCTTGGGGAACCTGGAGAGAAGCCCTCCAGCAACAAATGGCGCCCAACGGCTCGAGTTTCCACCTTAACCCTGAGAATATTTAATAACCAATTCTAAACAGAGCCAAAACCAGGTTCCTGCTTCTTGTCTCATACGAGCAGCTAGACACTGCAAAACGCGGGTTTGAACACTGGCGGGTTCCTGGCGTGTGCGTTTGACCGGCAGTATGGCGGGAATGAGGCGTCTGCCAGCGGCACATTACACTGTGTGGTAGATTTAGTCTTTACTAGTATTAAAAAAAAAGGTTTCTGGGCTACACGCTGCTTTGATAAAAGCTTAGACCCACTATTTCTGAGACTTGATGACTCCCAGAGCTGGCGGAAAACGTACCACTGCCATGTTGGGAAGCTAAAGTGGGCGGAGCCAGCAGTCACAGCGCCACGTAAAGATGGCTACCACACAGAGAATCTGGATTATATTCTCTTTGATATTCGTAACTAAAGAAAAACATTTGATTACAAAAGCTGTTGAGTTATGCCAAAATGTATATTTTAAAGGTACCTTGACTTCAAAATTTGGATATAAGGATATGTTACTTTGGAAAAGAGGTTCTGCTTTTGTTTCCACAGAAAGCCAGAGGCTGTGGATTTGTTCCAGATTAAGATACATCAGGTTTCACCAGCCAAGACCCCCTGAAAGGTCTCCGATGACACCATGGCCCAGATGATCCAACATCCAGAGCGGTTTCAAGGCAACTGATTCACACAATACAGCCTCACGGACTACCCCATAGGCCTAAAATTTTCTTTGCATCCCCATAAGATACAGCGCCCCCCTCCAGCAGGAAGTAGTAAGAGATGCTACGTCCAAATTCCCAAATATACCAAGCTGGCTTTAGAGGTGGAATTGGCTCATTCCCCCTCTAAACCCAGACATATTGCTTAAAAAAAAAATGGTTAAGAGATTCTTGTGTCCCAAATCAGAAGAGCCCTCTGATGTGGGAGAGAAAAAAAAAAAAAAAAAACAATATTTTTATTTAAAACAGGTTGATTATAAATGTGATCTCTTTCTAAAAAAGAAGAGGGGATATGATATAGATATAGAGGAGGATATAGAGATGATAAGATAAAAGGGTAGATTAATGAACCTACTTTTAAAGAACAACTTGTTTGAAATGTTTTACATTGGTATAGATTTTAGTTTATGTTTAAAATGTTTTACATTGGTATAAATTTTAGTTTATTGATACAAACTTGAAGTTAATTTAGTTATACTGTATATATATATTTCTATTCTTGTTTGAGGTATTATGTTTATGTAACTCATTTAAAATTGTAATGGATAATTAAAAATAGATTAATAATTAGTCATCTATGATAATCATATTTGTAGCCATGTTAGTTAAGTCTTCTAGGTATACATAGATATATTTCAGATAGATAAGTAATCTTCAAACACTTCATAGACCTAGAGAATATGGCATTTAAATAACTTAGAATTCTGTTGACATGAGACACAATTGCTCCTGGCTGCACCAATTTGATCCCGAGAGAATGTTGGGCTTCTAAGACATTTCCATTTGGAAGTTTGTCTTTTTGGCACAAAATGGCCTACTGGACAAAGAACTGCCCTTGCCTTGATGGCTGACAGTACAAATATAATGCTGTCCTTTCTGGACCATTGTACTCTGCCAAGCGACCACTGTACTCTGCCAAGACAGGGTAAGATGGTCTCTCAGAATTCCTGCTTCTAAAAATGGTCTGTCAGATACTCTAGGCCTGTAGCCAATTTGAATGCACCAACAATGCTGAGAAACATTAGGTGACTGTCCAGGCTGCCAGCTGTCTTGGTCTACTTTTGCAAGATTCCCGAAAGTTGCTTGCATCCATCTACCATTTCTCAGGTACCATTATGTTCCTTCTCAGGTCTTTGATGTGGTTGAAAACTAGATAGTTGTAATTTCCTCAGTTATGACAAAAGATAAGTTAGATATAAAACCTTAAACTCACAAATATAAGATAGATAGGACATCTTCTTTAATATTGTAACTGTAATTCTTGCTTGATAATTGTTTTGTTATATGTAATTTTACCATGTTAAAGTTAAAACCTTACTTTTTAAAAAAAGAAAAAAGGGAAATGCTGTGGATATCATTCTATATAAATAAAACACTGATGGCCAGTGACCAGGCAGGAAGTAGGTGGCCAGGCAGGAAGTAGGTGGGACAAGGAGAGAGGAGAATTCTGGGAAGCGGAAAGGCTGAGGAAGAGACACTGCAGCCACCGCCAGGACAAGCAGCATGTAGAGACTCTGGTAAGCCACCAGCCACGTGGCAAGGTATAGATTTATAAAAATGGGTTAATTTAAGATAAAAGAACAGTTAGCAAGAAGCCTGCCACGGCCATACAGTTTATAAGTGATATAAGCGTCTGAGTGATTATTTTATAAGTGGATTGTGGGACTGCGGGGCTTGGGGAACCTGGAGAGAAGCCCTCCAGCAACAAATATATATATATATAAAATACCCGGCATGATGTCTAGCATACAATATAAACTGTCCCTATTTACTTATTGCTTGTCAAGCAACAGGCTTGAAAGTGTTGAGGTTTGTATTTTGGAGACTGATGGCTGTAGTCAACCTATCATCAGATGATAAACCTATGAAAGTCACAGTTTACAGAAAGGACCACAGTTTCAGTTTTACATTTCATGGATTTGACAAATATCCTATTACATACATACATCATTATGTGATCATAACATGATGATTTCACTGTCTTTAGAATCCTCTGTGCTCCACCTAGTCATTCTGCCACCCCCCCAAGTAGACCCTGGCAACTGCTGATCTTTTTTGTGGCTCCATAGCTTTGCCTTTACAGGATGTCATGCAGTTGCCATCCTTCACTTATTAGTGTGTGTTTGGGTGTTCAGGCCCCCTTGTCATGTTACAGCTTGATGGTGTATTTAGTGTCAAATAATATTCCATTGTTTGTACATGCCATTATTTATTTTACTTTCCTCTTCATAGTGAACATCTTGATTATTTACAATTTTTGGTGATTGAATAAAGCTATTATAAACATCATAAGTAACAGCAAAACAGACAAAAGATATTAAACTTCTATCAAACTTGTGTTATGACTCACATACAGCAGGGGGCGCAAGGCTATTGGTTTCTGTCAAGCAAACTTGGGAGGTATATCTAAGCATTTACACCTATCCTGTCTTTCTGCTAAGATAAAAATTTGACAGTCGGTTGTTATTTTAATGTAAAAAAAAGTCCTTCCTCAAAATGATGTATTTTTCAGCCATGTCAATTTTTCCCAGGTAGCAGGGATAAAGGGAATGTTCTTGGCTAACAAGAAGATTGACAACCAAGTGAAGACTTTCATCACTTACAACAAAGGCAGAGACTGGCGTTTGCTGCAGGCTCCAGATGCAGATCTAAGGGGGGATCCTGTGCACTGTTTACTGGTGAGTCCTGCATGCTGGAGCAGCATGCCCCACATGGTGAAGGGCTAAAGTTGGTGTCCAACAAGATGTTGAAGATAGTTTTGGGACTTCTGTTCAGCTGATGAAAAAGATGAGCAAAATCCAAAGAAAAGAATGGTTAGGCCTATCAACTGTGATGGTCAGAGATGGGAACATCTACCAGACTCTTGCTCCACTACAAGATTCTTGTTTCTAGCCTGAATCACTTCTGTTTGTTTGATGTTTTGGGTGGTGGTGGTGGTGGTGATGGGATTTTCTGTTTTGTTTTTGCGCTAAATTGTTCTCTCTGTCACTCAGCTGTATCCCTAGCCATCTCAGATTCTGATAGTATCTCCAGTTTGAGAGAAATACAGTGTTTTTCATCTCTGCTGAGGCTGTTCCCTGAGCTTTTTTTTTTTTTTTTTCTTTTTAATTTTCAAGACAGATTTTCCCTGTGTTAACAGTCCCAGCTGTCCTGGAACTTGCTTTGTAGACTAAGTTGGCCTCGAACTCACAGAGATCCACCTGCCTCTGCCTGCCAAGTGCTGGGATTAAAGGCCTGCACCACCAATGCCAGGCTCCCTGAGCTTTCTGATAATTCAAGATAAATTACCAGTTACAGAACTAATAGTACATACATTTATCTGTGGAATTTGTGAAGTGAATGCTGATTGAGTGTATTTTCTTGCAGATACTTTTCATATAATTTTGAAAGAAGTTTATGATTCAACAAAGGGTTAAGAATCATTGATCTAAGCATACATTTCCTTCCTCTATATTCTGTTCAATTTATCTGCTTTAGTCTATAATGCCTGGGCTGGCAAAAATCTGTGACACATAGAGAAAAATGTAGCCCAGTACTTGTTTTGCTGCACAACGCTTTTTTGGAACATAGTCACACTTACATAGTTATTTATTGTACATTGCAATTTTCACTTTATAAAGGTTGAATCAGTAGCCATATGCAGTCAGAGCAAGCCTAAGATACTTCCTTTATTACCACTGAAAGGAAAACTTGCTATCCATATCCCTGTTTTAAATCATGGCTTTTTTCAGTGACCTTTCTTTATCAGATATGTTGGCAAGAAATTATTTGTATATTAAATGATAGGATGGGATCTAAGAGAAAGATGAAAGATGGAGAGTGCTATCAAAGAGTTTTCAGCTTACTTCTCTAAGTGAGACTAGATTTATAAATAAAACATCCTTTAGTTGTATCATATTGGCTCTGATGACCATGACATACTTAGCACATCCATGGATACAGAAACAGAGGAAGAAGAGATAAATTTTCAAGCTAAGTATATTGTTAATACACATAATGTTCTATAAAACAGCTCAGAAGCTATGTTTAAGATCATATAAAGGAGCTATCAGTGCGGGAAAGATCACTTAGTTTTATGGTAAGGTCTTGAGATGTGCATATATGTGTATGTGTATCTGTCTAAATCTATCTCATCTAAATGTGCATCTATTATTGATCACACTCTTCGTAACTCTGGCTTTGATGTAATCTTCACTCTATCCCACAGTTCTGGGACACTCACTTCTCAGGTTCATCTCACATAGCAGGAGGCAGGTCAACCTCTTTCTCAAAAGGATTCCAGCTGCTATAGCTTGACCTTATTAGTTGTAGAGGACATTTAACTTGTCACTGTGCATCAGGAAAGCACTCCTAAATTTCATCTCCTACTCAGACCCCATCATTATTACTGACAACTTGCCGGGAGAAAAAATAGCCAATTGTGATAGAACGTTCACAGATCCAGTGATTGACTAAGTAAATGTAACACGTATTTATTGAATATCTATATTAGTCAAGGTGTGGGTCAGTACCATTAAAATAGGTCAGCTTCCTACCCAACTATTCCATGTTACGGAACTATGTTGTTCAAAGATTATGGAGAAGAACGAGTTCACATCTTCCTGCATTATAAACTTACTGTGTTCATTCATGAATATCTTGCAGTGGGGTTTCTTGTTATTTCTTTTCTTTTTTTTTTTTTTTTTTCGAGACAGGGTTTCTCTGTGTAGCTTTGCGCCTTTCCTGGAACTCACTTGGTAGCCCAGGCTGGCCTCGAACTCACAGAGATCCGCCTGCCTCTGTCTCCTGAGTGCTGGGATTAAAGGTGTGTGCCACCACTGCCCGGCTTTGTTATTTCTTTTAAAACACCCTTTTAAAAAGAAAAACAGGTCTTTTCTTTCCATTCAGATCCTTGATTCTTAAGTGGTTTTCATGAGTATCCAGTGATGTCAAATCTGTTTATTATCCTTTTTCTTTATAATTTTAACTATCTTAAATCAGCACACTTATATGCTGACTTTCTTTCCCAGCTTCCTGCATTAAATGTATACTTCAAAATATAAACACTATGACCATTTTTGACAATTCCAAAAATTTGCATCAAGAATCATACAAACTTGCCTCATGAAGAATTCAACATTATGCTGTATTTGTATGTTTTGTGTGGTGGATGTAGCCACTCCATTGAAAGGTGTTTGACTTTCAGATTTGATTTTATCAAAAACTGTGCATTTCCTGTCAGTTATACTGAGGGCTTTGCTGTGATATCCTCCTTCTGAACTCAAGTTGACTCCAGTGTTAACAAAATCAAGAGGTTCATTGAGATTAAGGACACATGAATTATTGGGATGTAGATATACAGGACCAAGGAGTCTTTGTACCTTTCTCCTTTATTAATCCTGTTGCTCAAAGCAGTTCAACATAAGCTTTAAAAACCAGGAAATGGAGTAAAGAGGGGAAACTGACAAAGGAAATAGGAAAGAGAGGCTAAAATCACTTCACAAAATCATGCCAAAGGCACAAAGTAGGAGAGAAAAATCTTTGAACTACAGGATACCTAGACTGAAAAAAAAGAAAGAAAGAAGGAAACCTTCTAAGGCTTAGGAGGCAGTAGCAGAGAGGAGATAAAAAGTGATTTTAGATTGTGAGTATGTGGAAAGTGACAGTGTCACTGAAAGCAGAGACCAGTGATTAGAAAAGAGATTTTCCAGCAGGGCTGTTACAAGCATGGAACAAGTCCAAAATTACAGCCCCAAATGGAATGTCCCTGGTAAGATGTATTCGATAGAATAAGACATCCAGAGTAATTTGGGCCTGTATTTTTAGGACTTTCAGACTGATTGCCTAGAGACTCAGCTGGGATTTCTTTCTTCAGAAGACTGTTGTACAATTAGATGTGGTATTACGGGTCTTGGTTCACCTTCCCCCAAAGCCTCAGAATCGGACTCCTAAGAGGCAATACCTGAGCACACCTGAGCCTGCGGCAAATACTTGGACCTCTGAGGAAAAGCACAGGGTTTTGTGGAGAGAGACCCTGATTTCTTTGTAGATTCATTTCACCTTAAAAAAATAAAAAAAGTGGAACTGAGTAGAGAGCTGCTGTGAGAGATTCCCAAGTCTGTAGACTCTAGGACTCCACATATTGTGCTAAACTGAAGTGGTGCTGGATACCCCATATTCAAACAACTCCTTTGAGGGTGTCCCTCTTCTTTGTGTTTGAATCTTTACTGAACACAACATGGATCGTTTGCTTTAATTTAGAATAAGAAACGCACGAAATCATGTATGCTTGGGGAAGTGTTGGAGAGTGCTGTTTGGGGACTTAGTGGCTGTCTTGTGCCTGTCGGAAGTTCTGACTCGTGTTTGTAGAATACCATTCACATTAGCAGCTATAGGGATGAGTTGCTGTAAGTATAAGGTATAAAGGCTATTATTACAGAGGATGTGTCTTTTAGCAACAGGTGATTCCCCATTGTACTTGAAAGACAGAAGATAATGAATGGACCACTGAAAAACACTGTGCTAAGTATAGTAAGCAATGACCAAAAGACAAATATGATTTGTTCCTTACCTATGAAATGTTAGTAGTGGTACTCTCAACGTCAAAAAGCAAAATGTCCCTTAATAGAGGCCGGGAAGTTCTATAAAGGCGAAGATGTTAGTCAAAGGATGCCTATGCCTAAACAGGGGCTACAACTGAGACTCTGTCTCGGAAAACCAACCAATCAAGAAAGAAAATAAACCAAAAAAGATGGGAGGGCACAGTGTTTCAATTAGATGGGAGGATTGAATGATAATTATCTAAGATGAAGAAATAATGTTTTGATTTAGTCCTGCTAAGTATTTATGGAGCACTTACACTCATCAAAATGCTTTTGTTGGATAAAAGAAAAGACCAGGGTAGTCAAAGAATGGTAATATGATCTGGAAGTTCACTAATGGGCTTCAGGGTTTGGGAACTCCCTGAAATCAAATGAAACTATGCACATGACTTTCCTCCCTTTGTATGGTCTTTCACGACATGTGATTCTCAAGATCCCTTGTACCTCAGTAGGATAATGTTAGAGACACTAGGAAGATTCATGTTATGTCACAGCTGATGAGTCGATTGACGACACAAAGGACAGTTTCTGACTGTGGATGCTGGTGACCCCATCTGTGAGTCAGCTGTCAGAACTCAGTGGGTATCGGTGTACATTCTCATGTTTGCTTTGTATGGAAGGAAGGGGGGAATATCAGGAAGTACCCTTGAAACGTCTCATTCTTTTTGGGTTGGAGATGATCCTGGAAAAAATCACTATAGCAACTGGAGCTGTGAGCATAATGTAGGTCCTCCACACCTGTTTGACAATGATCAAAATAAAGACAGGAAGGCAAGAAGAAAAGAGGAAAAAGGAACACTAAGTGCCCTTTTCTGGTGAAAAAGTACATGAGAATTCAGAATACTCTTCCCATGTACTCCACAAACTTGGAACAGCATGATGGTCCTTACAATATACCCTTATATTAACTTGTCATGGAATCACTTTTGACACAGCAGGCTGGATACAAAATATTAACTAAAGCACAATCACTTGCTTGTGGTTTTCTTGAGACATTGGTGTCAGCCATATAAACTCTTTGATAAATAAAATGAAAGAAACAGAAAAAAAAAGGCATGGAAAATTCTTGAAGTACCAGCTGGGGGCAATCCAGTACTGTAAATGTGAGAGAGGAGGACAAGTCACAGAGATCATTTCTAAAACTTGCTAAGCCTTAAACTGCCGCCTTTTCTTTTCAAATGAATGTGTTGGCCCTCCGAAAGCCAGGGCCAGAGAGCAGTTCTGAGATAGCTGATTGAAACACCCTCGTCTCCTCATTGTCACGTGTTTCCATACCAAATAATCACTGGTTCAGATGCCAGCTGAGCCTCACAATCTTCCAAATTTGTAAGCAGCTGGCTTAAGACTGTGACCTGGATACTCCCCTGTATGTGAATGCAGTGCTCTGTTGAGTGATTTAAATGGCCCTCCATGAAATCTCTATGTCTAGGGATAATGCCCAGGCTGTATGACACTCCTTGGAGCACTATAAAGATGATGACATCATTACTCAGATTGATTTATACTCGGGTTCATGTTCAGTAAACCAATAATATATTCCATGTAACAACATAAAAAGCATTTTTGCTGTTTATTATAAGCCTTTACTATCCTGTTAAAATTATATGCAAGATTCCATAGGCGATACAATGTAGAACTTGATTTGTTTTCATTTCTAGATTATCTGAGCAAGATAAAATTGTACCATACCTGAAATAGATCATACAGGATTATTCATAGTAAAATAAATGTTGATAAATCAGGTAAAGGGAGATCTATAAGTTACAGGTGACAGGAAAGCTCCCATGGTGTGATTGCTCCATTTATCTTGTCTTAGCATGGTCTAGGTGGATCACATCTTGATCCTTCGTTCCTGTTGTCTTCCTAATGGGCATAAAGAAGTCAAGTGTTTGGTACTTTCTCCTTCAGAGCTATCTTCTCTCTTTCAGAGCTTTATGAACATGAAACTTTCCTTGAAAGCTTTACATGAAAATTTCATGCAAAACCAGTAATTCATTGTTCCTTAAAGGCTTCACTTTCTGTGTTATTAGTGAGAATTCCACTACCGTATTGTGATCTGTGATTTCATTTTGTAGTGTTTGGCTGCTTTTATTTCTGAGTTTCATTTTTACTTTGTCATTTGCTCCACCTTTTATAAATTTAATCATTGCAATCCTGAAGCTCTCTGAACATTTACTGGCTGAGACTTACAGAGCAGAATAAAAGTAATAACTGAGACACACTGGTGATTCCCAAAACTCAATTCAATAATATTAGGAAGTAATCTTCCTGAGAGATGAAAGAAGTGGGGGGTTCAAACACAAGCTTGTATTTTTGACAATTCAGTATATGGACTATTTTAAACAAAATTCATATAAGAAATACTATACATTTTTTGGAAAATGTTCATGCCTTAATCAGAGAATTTGTTCAAGGCCTCCAAGCATAGAAAAATAAATTTCAAAAATTTTTATTTAAAATTATATTACTACTGCATTTTGCCTATAAGAATGATTTCTTATAATGAACAAAACCAAAAAGGAGATAAGAGAAGGGATAAATATGATTAAAGTGTGTTGTGTGTGTATGAAAATGTCAGTGATGAAACTCATTAGTTTATTTAGTTAATATGCATTCATTAAAAAAGAAACAGAATCTGGTGACAACACCATGCCAATTGTTTGCAGACATTAGTCTGGTTTCACATCTTAGACAGAATTTCCTATGCTGAGACCATGCTCTGAGGTATTAATAGCTGAGCTGCCAACTGATTTCTTGAAAGTCCTCCTAGGTCAACTCATCCCCATTTCTTAGCTTCATGTCCCACTGTTCCTTTAGTCTTTACTGGTATATACTGTGATACTTGATCCATCTCCCTCTTTCTCTTTGTTATTAGTATTGCTCATGTCCCAACTGTCCTCTCAAATATCTTGATCATATCACCCAAATCCATAACCTACCCATCCTTCTTCATGTTGTACTTTCTCTTAGGAGCCAGTCTTAATTCCAAACTGGTCTTTGTTTCTTCACCATCGAGAGTTTTATAATGTTTTGTTTCTATCTTTATTAGGAGGGCTAAAATACTTTCTTTACCCAATAACCAATGGAAATATCTCATGTTCTCTTAAAAAAATCTGTAATGGCAGAAATAACATTTTGGTCCATAATTGTTTTATGAGCTCTACCTAGTATTTTACAGTTGTTAAAATAATTATCTTACTAAATATACTTTAGGTAAATTATGGCTATAATGGAGGTGTTTTCTTTTCACCAACCTAAAAGCTGCCATATGCTTGGTTCACACTAGACATTTGTGAACATAATGATGGGTTGGTGGATGGATGATCCCAGTGGGTAGACTAAGATGTTCATAGATGGAAGACAGACTGGATAAGCAAATGGATGGATAGAGAGATTAGTTGCTCTGAATCTAGGTCTTTTAGTTTATTTTGTTTTGTGTTTTTGTTTTTAAAAAAAGAGATAGAGTCTCGTTAGGCAACCCTGGAACTTACTCTGTAGACCAGGTTGACCTTGAATTTGTAGCTATGTTCTTGCCTGTAGAATCTGGGTTTTAAGTGGCCATGTTGATTATGTGCATATATGACATTCAATTCTCTTCTTCCCAGCCTTATTGTTCACTACACCTCCATCTCAAGGTCTCTGAGAATCCCTATACATCTGGGATCATTGCCAGCAGGGACACAGCCCCAAGTATTATAGTTGCTTCAGGTAAGAAGTATGCATGCTTTGCTTGCTATTGTACATGTCCTTATTTTAAGAAACAAGACATCTGTGGTTGGAATTTAATGAGCAAGCTAAAAATATTTTTGAAAGCCACCTAAACCATTGACCTGAAGCAAGTCTACTGAAAATCCCTGCTTAGACAGAACATTTGCAGTTGACATCCATCTCAGGCAGTGCAGACTGCTGATGTGATCTGTTCCTGGCTCTTTCAGAACCTTCCTCCCACTAATGGCCATGCATTCTTTCTAGGTAATATAGGTTCTGAATTGTCAGACAGCGACATCAGCATGTTTGTCTCCTCAGATGCAGGGAACACTTGGAGGCAGGTAAGAAAATACCCTTGGTCTGTTTTTTTTTCTGCTCAAGTTCTAAGTCATAGTTCAATTTGTTTCAAATCTAGAAACCTAAAGACAGCATTGTACATAACCTGACACCAATAATGTATTTATTTTTCTCCTTTTAATGCGTGTTTGAAATGAACCAATGCAGGTTGATGCTTTTATCCTTTGATAAAGATATTTCTTATCAAGGGTCTATATATAAACACATCTGAAATCAAGTGGGAAAGGATTTTTATGTAAAAGAAAATGGGAACGCTGAGTCTATTATGTAAGAAATTTGGATCCTTCTGGGTGGATTGCACACATAAAGCTTACTTGTCTTTATAAATTCTCCTTCCTTAAAGAGAGACAAAATAGTCATTACCAAGGTGGTGTTCTGAGATGTTTAAATTTCATGTGTAAATGACAGAGTAATAACTATCAGACTGCATATGGTCAATAAATACAAATGGAGTCACTTCAAACCAATGCACTTAGCTTAACTGCTTCTTACCTTTCTTCTGAATGAAAATTAGATTCTGACAGCTGATAAAGCAGGCATTTAATGAAGCTTAGCTATCACAACAAGGTATGAGCCTAATGTATGACTGTTACACCTCGATAAATATGTTTTAATAAGCTTCTGGTGCTTAATTATCATACAATAGCTAGCACTATAAATTGAAATATAATGCACAGGTAATCATACTTAACAAGGAACTGACTTTGCTTGAAATTTCATGAGAAGAGAGAGGAGAGCATGATAGTCAAGTGCTCTGTCTTAGCTTTAAGCCCTCAATGGTACTTTCATATTTTGAAAAAAGAGGACAGAGGAGAAATTTTTGGGGTCTGAAGGAAGATGGACAATTCTAAGGAAAATTTGGGGGAACAATGTTAGGATTCCATTTCTTTCTTCTGACACTAAACAAGTCATAGAACTCTCTCCTTATACAGGCTAGGGTCATATATTGGGCATAAGAATTAATGAGGTTGGAGAGTAGATGTGTGGGTAAGCTCCTTTCTGCACTTTAGAGGCCCCAAGTTTCGTTCTTAACACCCACATCCAGATACTCATGACCACTTGTAACTCCAGCTTCAAGTAGTTCAGTGCCCTCTTCTGGCCTCATGCTCCCCCCCCCATCTCTCTCTCTCTCACACACACAGACTTACTAAAAATAATTAAACAAGAGAGAGATTATGTCTGTAGTATAACTTCAGATGAGTCCATCATAACATTTTAACTGAGAACCCAGAATGCATTTTATATAGAAAAATTTAGAGACTCTTTCCAGAATTTCTTCATTTGATTCATTTCTCCACATCTTGTAAAAGACTCAATTTTAAATGTGACCAAAGTTAAGGATTTTATCTTAATTAGAGCTGTTTGTCACTTGTAAGGATATCCATGAGTCAAATGAGAAAACATCTCTGTGATCAAGTGTGGGAATTTGGAGATAATTAGAAAATTATATCTGAAGAGGGCAATGCAGCCGGGCGGTGGTGGCGCACGCCTTTAATCCCAGCACTCGGGAGGCAGAGCCAGGAGGATCTCTGTGAGTTCGAGGCCAGCCTGGACTACCAAGTGAGTCCCAGGAGAGGTGCAAAGCTACACAGAGAAACCCTGTCTCGAAAAACCAAAAAAAAAAAAAAAAAAAAAAAAAAGAAAAAAGAGGGCAATGCAGTGCAGTGAGCCTCACTTTTACCCATTGTTATATGTGCATTCTCAGTCTACAAATCTTAGTATATGAGTGAGACTATTATACTAAACTGTCTCCAAGTTTCCTTCCATTTATATATTTACACTATTTACAGTTTCCTAGTGTTCTGAGATCATCTTCAGAAATAGGAATTGATAAGTACTGCCACAAATATGAGAATAAAAAGATAAATATATGCTGTTCATACTGAAAATTTATTTTGTAGAACTATAAGATTATTTTTATATAGTATCAGTGGTAGATGTAGTCCATGTTGAGAAGCATTGCTTTATGGCTTACATTTTCTCAAAGATTTAGGGAAACCCATTTCTATGAGAGATTTTAATCTTCTTACATAGACTGATTCTCTGTTCCTGGGACACCAGATGCAGATGTAATGTAGTTGTGTGCCTGTGTGTTGTTTTTCTCATTCAGATCTTTGAAGAAGAGCACAGTATTTTGTACCTAGATCAAGGTGGAGTTCTGGTTGCTATGAAACACACGTCTCTCCCAATTCGACACCTTTGGTAAGGGTACTTCTGACTTAGGAAAATGCAAATGGCCATTTTTCTGGGCCAGCCTTTGAATCAGCCTTCACACTATTACTGTATTTATTCTAACTACCATCATCTACTAGCACATTATTTTATGTTTGTTCTGTTGAAATAAGATTGTGGCTTATGTTTTTGGAAAGGGGAAGTTGGGGAGCAAACAGAAGGGTAGGCAAGCGTTTTTGCTCCTAAGAGAACAACTGCATTAAGGTTTTCAAATATGACAATGCCTGCATCAGTTCCTTAGTTCCTCAGTGCCATCACCTGAACAGCCTCATTCACACTCTCCCATAATCTCTGAGCAGCAGGCATTATTTGCAATCACTCATCCCTAACAACATCTCATGAAGTTTAGTATCTACACAGCTTTGTGCATCCCACACAGAGACTTGTAGTTCATGACTATTCTGCTCTTATCCTGTTTCACCTGTGTGACTTCCTTAGTTTCCTATAATGAGGTGACAGTCCTCAAATCTACCTGTGTCTTGTACTGATGAATGTGCAAGGCCTAATGTCTACAGGGCTTTCCAACAGGCTTCTTCATCCGTATTTAGAATTGGTTCACTGCTTAATGAGCTTGTGCAAAGTCAAAAACCTGATTTTCCTTCCATCTTTGATTATATTAATGATTCTACAAGAAAACTGCAGAAGACTAGCAAAGGTTGATTTGAGGAAAGGCATCCACAGAGTGAAACACACCCTCCTGTTCAGTTGTCTCAGTCAGTGCTCAGGCTGCTGTTACCAAATACCATAGCAAGTTAACTCATGAACATCAGAAATTGATTTCTCAGAGTTTTGTGAACTAGAAGTATAAGACAAAAGTGCTGGCCAAGTCCATTTCTACTGAATAACACACTTTCACTTTCAGATTACTAAATGGTGCCTGTTTCTACATAGCAAAATGGACAGAGTTGTCCAAGCCTTTTTCTATAAGACAACAGATCCATTGCTGAGGACTCTACCCTTTGGATCTCACGTTTACCCAAGTATCTATTTCCTAATATCATTAGTGATTTAATTTTCAGCACATGTATATTGAAGAGAACATAGCGATTTATGTTATAACAGACTAGCAGAAATGCAGACATTTCTTGCTCTAACCAGCCCATCCTTCCATATGCATTCATTCAGTGAGGTCAGCAAGGATGCATGTAATGTAAGTGGGACTTGCTTATGAGTTGATCACATAGAGACAGATTTGTTTGATTTTGTCAAACTTGCAAAGCTATCTATGCCCAGCACCACCAATAGGACATTGCAGATTTGGACACAGTCCCCTGAAGTGCCAGAACTTATAAAATCTCTAAATTATTTCCTGTTATTACATTATTCCCATTTCATTACACTCTCCCTTATTTGTACCCCAACACATCTTCTCATAGTAGCTTGAATATCTCTATTTCTGCCTTTTGATATAATTAAGTACATCTATTTGTAATGAAGTCTCAATGTGTTATTTTTTTTCTTCTGGTAAAAAACTTCTTTCCTTACACAGAGATATCACCTTTTCCTTTTGAGATGTGAATACTGTTAAACTGTTCTGCCATTAGGTTGAGTTTTGATGAAGGGAGATCTTGGAGCAAATACAGTTTCACATCCATTCCACTTTTTGTGGATGGAGTTCTGGGGGAGCCTGGAGAAGAGACACTGATCATGACGTAAGTGGTATGGTGTGATCCCATCTCACTATCACCTAGAGAGGTCTTTTGCAGCTGAGCCTGTTGGTGTTGTTACTATTAATTTGGAAGTTGTTGGTGATGTTAGTACATCATACTTCAACAACCTCCAGCAAAGAAGAAAAAGAATGAGAAGCATTTTTGAAGATGCAGGCTGAGGGATGGTAGGGAAAGGCTGTGATTTTTTCTTTCTGTGCTTAACCAGTTTAGGTAAATTAATAAGAACTTTCTTAATTGAAAATAAAGCTATGCATTTTAAAAGTATAATAATACTGTGCAACCTGGATTTGTAGAAAATTCTAGATGTGTAAGACCATGGCATTTCATTTATCCCCAACTATTTGTGTTACATAATTGTGAGGCATGTTAAGGGAACCATGAGACCAACTGGCTTTCGAAAGTTGAATTTATGTTCATTCTTGTCTAGAAAGTAATAATCATTAATTCATGAAAGACTTGATTAATGACTTAACTGACTACCGGTTTCAAAACTTTGACTTTGAATTTGAAATATGAAACTGTAATATTCCCTGCTCTTCGAAAATTGGCCATAGAAAACCTGGAAAGATAGATAATTCCAAAGTAATTTAACCAGAAATCAGTAAAAATGTCAAACTCAAAGTGAAAAAATGATATACATTTAAGCCTCCTCACTTTTAACATTGAGAAAAGACAAGAAAAATCTATTATACTCAGTAGCCACACTTTCACTTTTGTACATGGCAAACACAGCTAGACTAGAAGTTTATTGAGTAGCTCACTTTTATTCAATCTTTAGGTTTTCAAAATATTGTTTTGCACACAGAAAAGGTGGTCTGAAAGGCTGCTTTGTAGCCTTTGTCTATATTATGTCTAGTGACTAAATCCTATATTAACTGAATCCCTGCATGAGATCAGTATTTATAAGGTAAGAGTGGTTGTAATTACTTGGTCTTATTGTCCACTTTATGTAGGGCTTGATGAGAAGGTAAAAGAATATGAAAGTCATTGTACCAGATATATTAACAAAAGAACCTAAAAGTTTATGTTGGACCACTTAAAATACAATATTTGTGGTTGTTTCTTCAGTCACTTTCTAAACCATTCTTGTGGCTTAGAATTAAATATTTTGGGATCTGGCTTTCCTAGTTGCTAGTGATATGACTGTCATGTCTGCATTGAGAAAAATCTTTGAGCCCCAATTTATCCATGTGCAAAGTGAAGTCAGTGATAGTCTCCTCTTCATAAATGTGCTTGACAGGAGATGTGATCCATGTAATGTGGCTAGCAGTACGCCATCTTCACAGCAGACAATTTAATACAAACTTTTGTTATACTGTTGTTGTCTTTATGGTTGTGACCCTTATCTATCACTGTAAACCCTGTAGAGTATTTGGACACTTCAGCCACCGCTCCGAATGGCAGCTGGTCAAAGTGGATTACAAGTCCATTTTTGATAGACGCTGTGCTGAAGAAGACTACAGACCCTGGCAGTTACACAGCCAGGTAAGAGTTAGAGAGATGAGCCTAAACCCTGGGAAGGAAGCAGGGAAGGTTTGGAAAAACAACTATTCCTTACGGCTTAGGAATTGGAGTTCTCAAGTCCACAATGTCCATTTTATTCTTTTTTGTTTTATGTCTCACAGAATAATCTAACTCAACATTTATATCCTGTTGTGAAGTTGCTTCTGTTTTTTTTATGCTAAGATATAATGATATAAAAATTCAAATGTGCTTAGCTTAGATTTACACCTCAAAATGAAATACCAACTCAGCACTGAGATGCAAACATAATTTGTCTGAGCATATCATAGGGCTGCATGATAGACGCAGAATGAGGGACGGCTCCTCAGTTTCAGTGAGCAATGCAGACGGAGCTAAGGCATAAAACAGTCAACCAATGCTGAGTGAGTGACGCCAAAGAAGTCCTTCCACATCTCTGTGATTCCTTAGGGGTATATAGTAGCTCTTGCCTCCTCCAAGATAGTCATGGCATAAGAATAAGAAATTGCTACTAGGAAACTGTCCTACGTCATCCCTCTCAGTTATTCATCTCAGATCAAAATCCTTGGATGAGAGTTTCTCTTTTTGATTTCCCACAATAGACATCAATCTGCAGGCTATTCAAAGGATATGGTAGAAATACCTGCTAAGAAGTCGTGCCAATATTCAGGAACTGAAACACCTTATACTCCATACACTGAGTAATGTATTTACTCATGATGTGAAATGTAGTCAGTTAAAGTAAGTTTCCTCGGTAAAGACAGAGGATAACACATTTTAAAAATTCTGCTTTGATTTTTCAGAAACACAAAGGTGCTATATTTGACAGTGGGTGCAGCATTAGCAAGGAACACACACTCTATTTAGAGGCAAACCAATGGAATTTTCACTCAGTTGCTGCTGTCTTTGTCTTTGGAATGCATACACATTATGATACTTCCAGCTTTTATTTGTTTATTGGAAAAAGACTGAACTTGGCTTTCTTACTTGTCTGGTGGATGGTCATACAATTAGTGATATAAAGTTATGGAGAAAAAATAACAAATTGAGATAAAATGGGTATTTATATTTCTTAACTATGTTTTTTCATGGGCTCATAAATGACCAAATATATAAGTATTTTGTTATAGGAAAACTGAACCTAATCATTACAGGTTAGCAGTCAATTTCTTAGTTACAGGCTACCTTACATTCTCGTGTACCTTTCATTGCACTAAGCCTAACACTTTGCAAATAAATAAATAAATAAATAAATAAATAAATAAATAAATAAATAAATAAATAAATAAAAATAATAATAAAAACTTTACTAAATATAAGATATTATGGCTATCATTAGAAAAATCTGCATTGATTATTGGAGCTGCCTTTGTGTTCATACTTCATAATAGACATCAAAAGGAAAATACCAATATCACAAATTGGATTCCAAAGCATTTTGTTATATTAAAGTTTGTGAATATCTCCCCAAACCACATTGTTATGCAATAGGAGAAGTCTATGTGTTCAAATTTTGCATCGTATTTCTCTCCTTACAGGGTGAAGCATGCATCATGGGAGCCAAAAGGATATATAAGAAGCGAAAATCTGAGCGGAAGTGTATGCAAGGAAAATATGCAGGAGCGATGGAGTCTGAGCCTTGTGTTTGTACAGAGGCGGATTTTGACTGGTGAGCTTCCATAGCTGTTTCACAAAGCTGTTGAGTAGTATGACATCCGTGAAGCCTCAATAAAACCTTAGATTTGAGAAAGTGATAATATACCTAGGGTTAAGTGGCAGGTCTCATGTTTTTTATAAAATTCTTTCTTGGCAACATCATGGTATTCATTAGTTATGTGGTTGTATCTTCTAAAAAACCAGCAGTTTCGTCTTTGGATTTTAAAAGGCCTTACAAGATGGTTGGCAATTATCTTCATATTGATGATATGTTCTCAGAAAGAAGAAGGAGAGGTCAGCTCTATCTCGAGCTGCTTTAGATGGCTACATGGGAAGTAGTAATTGGAGTTCTCAGGAGCAAATACATTTATGTGCTACATAAAATCTTCCTAGAATCTAGCATCTTTGGTAGGCATAATAACCTCAAAAGATATAAATTCTCTGTCCCTGAAAGTTTTCAATCTGTGGTGGTCAACTAACACCAGCTTATGAGAGCTTAAGAGAGTGACATTTATAAACTCAATGCAAGAGTGGACTCAATTTGACCCTGTAATCTGAGTGGTTATAGAGCTAAATTTAGACTGGAGAAGCAGAGAGACTCTGGAAGGTATCAACTAAAGAGAACTGTAGCGTTCTTCCCAGACGTTAGCTAAGCACAAATCTATATTGTAGAGCCAACAATGCTCTTGACTTATTCTTAGTCAGTGTTTAATGTTCAGGTTAAATTGAAAAATTATTGATGAAGACTAGTAATCAATCACATTTTCTGTTGCTCTTTCCCTCTTACATTTTTCTTATCTATCACAGAATATATACTAGAAGAAGCAATATATATTTATATAAATGCTAAACACTCAAAAATTGAACCATATATAAATTATTCATTCTTATAATTTTTTAGTTGTGTACCTATAACAGCTCATATGTATAGTCATCAAAATATGAGTGATTTATGTGAGACAGTGTCTACACATGTATCTCACATCACAGAAAAGTTAGTTTTCTCTAATGACAGACCACTAGAAATGTTCCCTGATTTAGTGTGGCCGAGAAAGTCTGCCAGTTGTTAAACCAATAACCCACCATTGCTTTCTCTTTTGGTGAACAAGGAAAACCAAGAAACAGCACTGTAGCTCTTTGCACTTAGCTCAATGACATCAGAGCTCATCAACAGTGGAACTCACAGGAGTTCTAGAGGGGCTTCCCCAATCTGGACTTCTGTCAATGCTCCATAACTGCAACAGCAAAAGTTCTTTATCTCTGCCCTGCCCTTGGGACTGACACTCAGGAAGATACTCACAAGAATACCTACCTTGAGATTTTAAGTCATCCATCAATCCATCTTTCTGAAGCCTAGCCAATTCTTGATCATCTATTATATTGAAGGCGAATTTGCAAAGGAAGTCAGCATAATACATCACTGGAAGAGCTATGGCACTGTGAAATAGCCATTCTTCAAAAAGAGCAAAAATTACCTCTGATGAAAAGTCTAGGCAGGGCAATGGTAGCACACACCTTTAATACCAGATATTGGGAGGCAGAGGCAGGTGGATCTCTATAAGTTTGAGGCCAGCCTGGTCTACAGAATGAGTCCCAGGATGGCCAGTGCTGTTACACATAGAAACCCTTTCTCAAACAACGAGAGAGAGAATGTGGAGCAAGATACCCCAAATATCCTGCTTTTTTTCATGAAAATATTTTCTGCCTTGAATTTTTTTCTTACAATATTTCAAATTAAGCCAATATTTTGGTTTTGTTCAAGGCCAAAAGAACACAAGGTAAGGAAATTAACCAGGCTTCCCTCCTTGACTAGCCCCCATGTTCATCTGGTTCAGATCCTTGAATTCAATGGCGACTGGAGTCTGTTACCAGTTCCTCAGGTTGAACAGTGCTCTGAAGAATAGAACATGAGTCTTACATAGTACTACTGTAAGATTTACTGCTCAAATGGAAGTTTTGTGACTGCATGGTGTCTGAAAATATTTTGGAAGGCTCACCATGTCCTTGTTGGGCTTCTGTTAGTAGCTAGATTATCTATAAATCTTATATGACAGTAATATAATGAAAGATATTGTCATTGGATGCTCCTTGTTATTCTCCAGCTTTTATAAGGTATTTCCCTGGAGGGAACTCTGGGTGTTCTAGAAGAGGCTCTTCTGTAGTCTTCTTATTCGTGCTGTGTTGAACCAGGCTCTAGTCCAGAGGGTGTGTACAGAATTCTCAGTTCCAGCTGCCTAATGACAGGCCCCCGGGGCTGAGCCCATTTCTCCCTCCATGCACACCATGTGCCAGTATCTCACCTCGAATACAAAGATGGGCCAATTCATACTAATGCTTGCCCATTGCTGCCTGTGATTTGTCTGTGCATGTAGAGGTACAATTTGTTGTCCTTTTCTATGCCCAGATTCATCTTCCAAATGCCAAGAATATTAGAAGCCCTTGGAAACAAGAATGAATAGAGGCTGAGAGAAAATTCTTTTGAGCATTTTTAATGCAGAAGCAAGATTTTAGGCAGTTAGTACCAACTGGCACTGCTAACTGCGGAGGACAAAACTTTTCCTTGGGGAAGTGCTTGAGATATTCCTGAAGGGCATTTTCTTTTTGGCTGTAACTCTGAAGCATATGGCTTGTACAGAGAGAAACCTGGCTGTGCTCTGCTTGTTACAACC
This sequence comes from Peromyscus maniculatus bairdii, assembly GCF_049852395.1. Classification (NCBI taxonomy): domain Eukaryota; kingdom Metazoa; phylum Chordata; class Mammalia; order Rodentia; family Cricetidae; genus Peromyscus; species Peromyscus maniculatus. The sequence continues at coordinate 203,047,299 of NC_134852.1, read as the reverse complement.
AGATGTTTTGGAAGAGCATCCCAAAGACATCACTGGTAATGGGGACTGTGCCACATGTGGCTGTGTTAACCTCTGCAATGATGTTTTCAAGCTTCCGACACTGTCAGGTTCCTAATTACTGGTCCTAATTACATGAGAACTAATCATTCCTATATCTTAAAGGCATTTAAGTGGGAATATTGGTTCTATGAAATTTTTTCTTGAGTAATGGATAAAGTCTAGAAAAAATGTTTAGTTTTTAGACAACATTGGTTTAGGAAATGCTCATTTTATTGACTGATTAGAAGTTGGCTATGGTCTAAAATGAAATAGTCCTGAGTAAGTTTGCCTCTGACAAAATTTTTTATCTTGGGTATTTCCCTAACAGTGACTATGGCTATGAGAGACATAGTAATGGACAATGCCTGCCAGCTTTTTGGTTCAACCCATCCTCACTATCAAAAGACTGCAGCTTGGGACAGAGCTACCTCAACAGCACTGGGTGAGTTTCTATGGTAGGGGCCTTCATGGGCCAACCTCTTATGTTAATGAGCAAGTATTATACAACATATTTCCTTCTAATCAAAGACCAGACTTGTTTTCCCATAACATAATACATTTCTTGATAGAATGTTGTTTCTTGTCACTGTATTGCTGCCATTAAATGTTTAGCATGCATGTGTCTGTGTGTTTGTGTGACATGTATGTGTGTAGGTGCATGTGATAGGGATACATGCTTTTGGAGGCAAGGAGTTGAACTCATGTGTCTTCCTCAATTGCTTTTCACTGAATTTTTTGAAATAGTATGTCTCACTGAATGTAGAACTCACCAAGTCAGCTATACTGGTTGGCAAATAAGATTCAGGGATTTGTCTGCCTCTACCCTAGCAAAGCTGGGCTTAAAGAGATGTGTCACCATGCTTAGCTTTTCACATATGTGCTGGGAATTTGAACTCTAATATTTCCTCATACTTGTGTAGCATGCTGTCTCTCCAGCCAAGATATTTAAGCTTTTTGGTTCACAGATTTAATTTCAAAAGAAATATGCAGATATGTTTTCTATATTTACAAATCCAATTTAGTTCATCACCTCAATCCTGGTCCCATTTCCCATGCAGCTGTGATCTGTATATTATGTGGGTTTTCAAACACTTCTTTGCATTTTTCCATGATTAATTGTTTCAAAAACACATAAAACCAACTTGGAATGTTGTTGTCTTATGATTTGCTATTAGGTATGCTGTTCTTTAATTTTCCTTTTTCATTCAAAAATGAATCTTAAGCATCTTTCCAAATTTGAATTGATTAGGATGCTTTCATCCCTTTTTTATTATATCCTACTAAATACTAATGGATTATTTAATTATCTTTTATTCATGAACATTTGGGCTATTCTGTTTCTTGTTTTCTTTTTTTGTTTTTGTTTTTCCTGCCACTATAAACAAGTTACAATTAACAGTCTCTACCACATTCCTTATTATTCAAAACACTTCAAGTTAATTCAGGTTTCTTTTGTTAATTGGAAGTATTTCTTCTGGCTTGCAGAGCAAATTACACTCAGCCAATTGGTTTCTTCTTAGACTCACATATCTGACACTGCCCTGTTTCTCTCACAAAGATAAAAAATTAGGTCCTGCTCACATGCTGCCCAGGAGTCCCACAGACAGAGATTCGTGGCAATCTACTATCTTCCTCTTGAAAATCCAACGTCAGTGAATTCTGCCAAGGCAAACTGCAAGAAAGGGGAATTATGATTCTTTTCCAAGTTGAACAGTTGAGAAAGGTCAATTCAGATTAAATAAATAATAAGACTGACCCTGGTGGCAAGATCCACATGAGTTATTTTCTGGAGGATAATGTCACACCTTTGTTTGGAAGCATTTTAGAATTAAGTAACCAAGTTGACACTAACTCCCTCCAATTCCACCTTTAGCACCTCTCCTCAGGCCTAGTCAGTGTGCAGTCTGGAATAGCAGGATGAAATGCAGAAGACTCCAGACCATAAGACTAGCCTGACAGAGCAGGCTGACCTACCTGTTGCTTCCCAGATAGTTAATGGTCTCACCCTTTGTCTGGCTGCAGAGCATAGAGTGCAGACAGCCACTCAGAATGTGAGCTTAGTGAGGTCTTCTAGTTAAAGGTTAATCACAGCTAAGGCTAATGAGCAAATCTCTGAGCACCCCACCTCTGAGAACACAATCGGAAGCATGAAGTAAAGTCTGTGCCGTATTTATTTATTTGTAAATGGTTTTCTATATAAATAGTTAGTCTGCTTTTAGAATAAGCTCTTTATTCTGTGTATAGATCAATGTTTCAAGGTTCACTTAATTCACCAGGATGGAAAATTTCAGCATAGTATATATATTATTATGCCCACTAAAAATGTTATTTTGAGAAGATACCTACCAACTTTTTTTTAAATCAACTTGACTGTGTAGAGGTGAATGGCTTCACATTTTTTTAAAGCTGATAGCCAGGATATAGAAGAGATGGATGTAATATGAAGGAAATAAGTGAAACTGAACCTAGGTGTCCTCCGTCTTTGTGGTTTGGTCCAGTGATGTCAGGGTTTCCAATGTCCACATGTGGAGCAACCCATCAGCAACTCTCTGCTGTGTTTCCCACTGTTGTCTCCTTGTATCTTTCTTCTTTTATTCTTACAACTTTCACACATTATCACAGCCAGAATTCAAGCAATGAGGCTGAAACAGGCTCTCTGCCTGAAATGCACTGAGAGTTAAATATCATCAAGAGGTTTGATTTAGTTCAAAAGAGGGGTGTCTTGCTATTTGTGGTGATCTCTAGCATATGGTTTGTTTCTATGTGCCTTGGTTTCTTAACCTATGGGAATAGGTTTTCTTTTTACATTATGATTAAATGCAGTGTTGTACAGAGAATATGTAGTCTAAAGTTCTAGAGACAATCATTACAAAATACAGATCACACTTATAGCTACCAGTTAATCATTTCTCTAGACTAGGAGATTAAAAGAGGAAGAAAAAAACTTTTATTTATTGTGAATGTTTACTCTAGACATGCATGATCCTTAATGGCCACTATAGTGTTTGTGTCAGTGGCACATTTAATCTACATTGCAGTTTCTCATCTGCTAAACCAGAAATAGCTATCTCCAAAGGCCAATAAAGTCATGTGATTAGGAAGTAATGTGCCACCACACTGTCATAAAGTCACCTGATTAGGACATGATGTACCACTCACATTAAACCAGAAGTGGCACCACACAGAGCAGATAACTAGCTTGCTTGATTATTGAAAAGGTTCTTTTGTCTCAAATAAAATGAAATCCACACTCATCGGTTTCTTTTACATAAATAAGCAGATAGCCCTAAAGCCTCCTCTGACCTCTTTTTTTTCCCCTTCCAGCAAAGTTTCTATGTACCTCACATTGTGAATGCACAGGCTTATTTGGTTATAAATGTCATGTTTATACTCTTTGGAACCAGGAGGCATATTGAAAATTTAAGTTGCTAAATTTACTAAGACATTGCTTATTTCATGTTACAGTGGAGATGGGATTGTTTTTTTCTAAGCTAGGCAACTTTCTTAAGGGACAGATTTCTTCTTGATATTAAGTTGGAGATATTTCAAGCTGTGTTCAAAATAATGTGTATAGAAATCTCTATCTATAAAGCTTTCTTTTATAGGAGCCATTAATCCCTCATGGAATAATATTTAAACACTGTTGCTCATGGTTAGTTCCTTAATGTATAATAGGGTTGTTTACTCAAGAGGATAACTTAAAAAATAATATAAGTGAAGTATCTACATAAAAAATATTTAGTAGGTCCATAAATAAAACACCACATATACATTCAAGTAAAAGAATCACTTTCATATTATTGCCGTATACTGAGATATTTTTAAAATATTGTGTTTATAAATATAATCCTCTCTCCACCCGCCATAGACACAGACCTTGGGTAATGTGCTGTTCCCATGTAATTTCTATTTCTAGTCTAATTGTGGGGAAATTCCGGCGATCCCAACTGACTATTCCAGGTGAACTGTGGGGGTCCTGATGTTCTGTCTGATCTACACTCTGTAAGATTTGCCGGTGTGCATCAAGGAGAATAATTAGCCTTAAAAGTGGTGCATGCATTGAAAGTCCACGGAAAGGAAATCACTTGCATTATTTACAGAATGATCCCTGCAGGAGCCTGTGTAGCTGTTTCCTAGCCAAGACTCCTGTAGACTCACAGTGGATACAAAATAATTGTTACATGCTATGAAGTTGTCTCTTGAATGAGGTGTTTCATCTTTTCATGGGATGGCATAGTAGTTGGGAAATGAATAAGAGGCATGTTACCATTGTGGAGACCCACTTTTTCATGTGACTGCTCCTACCCATACCAATAACCCTGGAATAACAGATTCCCTCATAGGTGTTATAACACTGCGGCTTTGCTAGTTCATTGTGTGACCTTGGGCAACTCCATAATCTGTCTCTCCTTTCCCTGTTATGAAAAAAATGTACCATAGCAGATAGTTTGAGATGCTTTCATCACTGGCATTTCATTAACTGGTTGAGATGATTCAAAAGTAAAATTTGGTCTGTTTATGCTCAAGAGGAAGGAAAATATTATCAGAATTAGTTGAACAAATTGACTCAGATGGTGGATTTGGGGTGTCCCACTCAAGACTATTTCCAGAAAGTCATTTAGTTAAGTGTGTCCATAAAAACTCTTTCATCAAACCTTTCTTTAAAATTAAGCTGAATTCTTATTACTTTCCAAATTGAGTTGTGCTTCTGTACTATTTAATACAAATAAAACTAACTGTCCACCTAAATCTGGCTATGGCTCATATCAAGCCCCCAATTCCTATGTCCGAACACTTGGTTTAAAGGAAAAGTCCTGGGAGTCACTGCATTGGAAAAACAAACAAACAAACAAAAACATGAAAAAATAAGCCTCTGTCAGCCACAGAAATCCATTCTTTCTAAATAGAGATGCCATGGCTGCTATGTATGATCATTATTAACTTGTGGACACATTTCACTACTAATAAAGCCTTGTCACATTACATCCTTATTAAAGCATAAGTGCCCATTTTTGGTTGCATATGCATATTGAAAATAGCTGCCAAAAAGTTCTGCCACCTTGGGTACCAAATGCATTCCATCCTCACAGAGAAAGAAACAGTCTGTGTCCTCACCACACTGCCTTCCTTCAGTCTCTATAGACGTGAGAATGAAATAAACAGCTTCAGTCATGCTTATCAAGCCATGCTAGTGTAGCTGCATCTCCCTGATGCCAGTGATCTGTGAATGTATAGATCCTTTCATTTACAGTCATGAACATGTATACGTTGCTGTTTTCTCATTGTATACCTACCCTCCTAAAGTCTGCGAATATTTCCAGACTTTGTCATAGACTCCACTCAGCACTAGCCTTCATTCCCTCTCCCTAAGGCTTGCTCTTTTCCCTGCACAATAAGTCTAGAGCCACCCTTCAAGGAAAGGCACAAAGTGCATTTCAGTCATTGGAACTCCTTTATTTTTGTACTGCATTGTAGCCATCATTGTTCAGCGGCAGTATAGCCCACCTGGGGGACAGCAAGACCTAGAGCTGTACTTTTACCTTGGTCCTTATATGAGATAAATTCCTCGAATGGAAAGAAGTGAGTTCACAGAAAAGCATGACATTGGAGCTGAAGTTGAAAGGATGATTCACAAAATGACAGGAGCATAGAGCATCCTGCTAAGGATGAATGGCAGTGGGATAGAACATCCTGCTCAGAGTGATCAACACGGGTAAAAGGAGTCAGGTAGCATTCTCACTGCCTAGCATAGGAAGTACTCTGCAACAGAAAGAGCTGAAGCAAGGGAAACCAAGGAGAGGTCAGGTTATGGACCTTTATTTTGAACCTCAGCATTTTTTTAATGTGAATATCTTGAATAGAAATTTTGATTGATTTTATGAAATTATAGACATGATTGATTTGATCTTAAGATGGTCTTTACAATAAGGATTTACATTTTAAAAAAGAATAAGTAATATTTAATACATATATAAAAAACCTCTTACTAACTTTTGATATTTTGATATTTGAAAATTTCTAAAACAATATTGCTATATTGTGTGTGGGTGTGTTTGTGGGGGTGTGTGGGTATTTTATATTCACATGAGTATGCAGTGTGTCTACTTATGCAAATGCATGCGGAGGTCAGAGCAAGACATTGGGCATCTTCCTTCTGTTTCTCTCTCCTCCATTGCTTTGAGACAGGGTCTACACTGAACTGGAATCACTTCATTACAGCTAATCTGTCTCTACTGAGCTCTCAGACCCAGCTGTCTGTGAGCCCCTGTCAATGGGGTTGCAGATTGAGTAGGACAACCCATGCCTGTTCTTTGCATGGGTGCTTAAGATTCTAACTCAAGTCCTCATGTTTACAGAAAAGACTCTGTCCACTGAGCCAACCAGCCTGCTTTTGTGCTAAGAATGATTTTTTTTCAGGTTTTATTCATTTATTTGTGCACACATATTCTCACATGCTTAACAAGAAAGAAATTTTGGAAGGGAAGAATTTGGGAAGGGATGGAGAGAGGACAAGGAAGGGGAAATTGATTTAATACATATTGTAGCATGTAGATATAACGAACCATCTTATTAAATAAGATACACAGAACAAATGCAAAGCAGAAAGCCAAGAGATCAGAGCTAAGATCCTTACCCTGCAGCTAGCCTCTTCAGCCAAGAGACCTCTCCAAAAGAGGAGCTACTTCCTGTCTGTTCTTCTTTATATAGTCTTTCTGTTCTGCCTTCTCATTGGTTGTAAACCCAAACACATGACTGCCTCATCACTGCCTGTCTGTAGAGACTTCCAGGTCTTCTATGGTATTGAGATTAAAGGTGTGTGTCTCCAATGCTGGCTGTATCCTTGAACACATAGAGATCTACCCAGCTCTGCCTTCCAAGTGCTGGGATTAAAGGCATGCGCCACAAATGCCCAGCTCTGCTATAGATTGCTATTATCTCTGACCCCCAGGCAACTTTATTTATTAACATACAAATAAAATCACATTTCAGTACAAATAAAATACCACCATAGTAGCGAACACATACTCTGGTTACGGGGGAGGAATAATTACTCTTGATTCAGACTTGGTATAACACTCATTTATTCACACAGTAAGATTACAAGCACTATTCATCCTGTCTTCCAAATGGAAGCAGGAGTACCTCTCTAGGTGTACAGGTCAGGACTCGCCACGTCTGTTCCTCTGGATCTTGGGTCAGCCTTCCTCAGGTCAGCCACATCTGCACTTGGGACAGGATCTCACATCTCTGGCAGAGGAGATTCGTCTCACGTGCATACATGCATGAGGGCCTGACGAGCTCTGAGGCTTCATCTTTTATATCCTTTTCTGGCTAGGTTTCTAGTCTTATCCCTACTTCCACACATACCTTATAGCTTATCACTACTCCATTTGTAGTTTACTTACATCATTCTATTGCTTACCCCTCCTGACCAGGGTTGTTCGCCCTAGGCCTTACATTTTCCTTATACATATTAATTAAAATGTATGAAAATAAATTTTAAATAAAGAAGTGGCCTTGGGAGATAGCTTAAAAGTTAAAAGCAGCACCAGTTGTTGTTACATAGGACAAAGGTTCCATTATATTTAAACATCTCCTGTAACTCTCTTCTGGCCCTGCAAGAACTCTGCACAGACTCCTGGAGGCAAAGACCCTTATACATAAAATAAAATAAAGTTTAAAAATGGAATTCTCTGCAATGATGTCCCAGCCCTGAGACAGACAGCAGGCAGGGCTAGTTAAAATGATCTCCTTCCCATGCATGGAAAGTTGAATACTTACAGAATAATGGACCTAGGAAGAATGCATTTATGAGCTCCATTGTTAGCCAGCACATCTTCCTTCCTGGGCACGTGAAAAAAAAAAGACAACTGTATTATCCAAGCTTCTCTACATGATCAGGACTGCTAGAATGAGTCTCTCCGTGTATGTAGAAAATTGATTTCATAGAATGTCTTACAAGCTAAGAATGATTAAAGTACACCTTGTTAGTTATTTCATTCTTTCAGAAATTTACCAAAATATTCTGCAGTTGCCTGTCCCTATGTCATAGGAAAAAGTACTAAAGATTTAGAGAGGTTAAGTAAATTTTTCATGTTTATGTTCTTGAGAGCTTTCATTTTAAATGCAACAATTTGACTTTAAAACACTAGTGTTAGCCTCTGCAAGTTAAAATCACCAGGGAAAGTTGAAATTAAAACAAACAGGTGTCTAAAGTTTTCAGATTAGAATTTCCTATGGTCAATTTATGGACACTCATAAATTATAAAATTCCCCCCAAATAATTCAAGGATATACAGAAATGGTATTACTGCATTGTGGGATGCTAAAGGGAAAATTGTGTTCTCATGATTACTTAAATCATTACATAAATCACAATATACCTAAATATAGAAACAAGATAAATACTCATCAGTAGATGAGTTAATAAACAAATTGTGAGCTACATGAAAACTATCAATTCATCAAGAGACTGAACCCCTACCATTTTCAACAGACTGGAGCTCGAGTACATTATGCCAAGTGAAACAATTCAGGAACAGAAACACAAACGCTATATGATCTCCTTCACATGTGACATCTTAAGACCTTGATCTCATGGCAGCTAAGAGCAGAAAGGTAGTTACCAGAGGCTGTGAGTACAGAGAAGGATAGTTAAAAAGCAAATGTTAAAGCACCCAAAGTTTTAAATAGTTTGAAGAAATAAGTTGTAGTGATCCATTGCACTACATGTTGACCATAGTTAGTGATTACATATTACATATTTAAAATATTCTTGAAACTAGTTTTTCATTGATTAATTTTGTTCTTAAACAGTCCCATACACATATACATTTTATATATAACTCTCTCCTTCCACCCTCCCTTACCTCTATCAAAACCTTACCAACCTTCCCTCACCATCTCCATCAATCCCCTTCTCAAATCCATGAGTTTTGGATTTTATTTGTGACCCATTTAATTTAACCAGGGTCATCTATCTGACTGGCCACTGAATTAGAACTATCCATTAGAGTTATGTATTATTATTATTATTATTATTATTATTATTGTAATTATCTATCCATAGAGTCAGTAGGTAGTCATTGCAAAGCAATGGTGCCCTCTTTTCCTGAATCTATCAGATATAATTAGAGCTAGGGCCTTCAATGCCCCTCTTTCATCCATACTCAAGTGTTGAAGGGACACAGTGCAGACACTGGAAGCTAATGTGAGTTAGTGATTTAGGTGGATTTATTTTGCATGAAGATAGCATTCTGAAGTCCTATCCGTCTTCTAGCTCTTACATTCCTTCACTCTTGTACAGGATTCTATGAGACTTACCGGAATATCACAAAGGTCTACTTTAAAGTCAAGCACTCATTTGCCACTTATTCCTAGCATCCAGTACATCCATGAGTCTGCCTCACAATCACTTGAGTTCAATGGGGAAAAGGGGGAGGGCTTCTCTGATTAAAGGTAAGAGTAACATTTATCAATGGACATAAACATTAAAAAGAAGATCCTCAATTTTGACATTCTTGCTGCAAAAGGTTAGGTATGTTGGTGAAATACTGGACTTAGCTACTATCCTGATTATCTTTCTACCATGTCTCCATGGATCAAAGCATAATATTATAGCCCATAATTTAAAGATTTAAAGAATAAAGACATACTGAATCAAGATATGCTAAGTTTAGACAATAATGTCATCTTATTATACAGGCTGTAAACATCTGAAGTTCACTAACATAGCTATAAACACACAGGAGAAATATTAATTTGAAAAATCATGGACTATGGTTGCTTTGACTGTTTCTTTCCAGTTTTAGTTTCACAAAGACAATATATGGCCTTCTTCTTTTAAGACTGTCAAGCAGTATAGAAAGTAAAAATCAAGGAAAGTATGAGTACAAAGTAGAAGGTTAGGCAGGCATATCACGATGGGAAGGAAGAAAATAGCTGGAACTGTGGTTGTTGGAGTAATAAGACACTGTCTACCGATGAGCCACAGGTAATATCAAAGGCACATTTACAGAATGTTTCCTTTTCAGTAATTGTAAAAAAGACTCCCTTGCCATTACAAAGCACTTTTCTTTGTGGCAGATTGAAGAATGCTTTACCAACTAAATGCATCCCTGTAATATTCAGACCTCAGGTCCAACATAATCATAAGTTGCCTTGTTATTATGGAGGTAGCAGCCCCATTTAATAACATATTAAATGCATTATTCATTTATGTAACTCAGACCCAGGGACAGCTGCTGTGATGAAAATAGAACCATTCTGTGATGCAAAAAGCAGGTGTGTGCTTACTTGAGAAAATTAACTCTGTATTTCTACACAATTTTCTTCTAGATTTCAGGGACAGGTCTGGTAGGGCTAATGTGATGTCATTTTCATCCAAGATATATAATGGTTTCAGAATGGATTTTAATGAACATTAAAAAAAAATCGCCAATAGTCTTCTCTGTGGCAGATTCCCAGAGGGATAGATTCGTGCTTTGGATTTAAGCAGAGTCCTGTAGCTACAGGATTTGGGAAAGCCTGAGTGATGATTGGTCAGAACAGCAGCAAACAAAAGGAGAGTTCTGTCTCTGATGATGCCAGTGATGATGAAGAGCCCAGGCTTCTATAGCTGCTTGCCAAGGCAGAGCCACAGGTGTGTTTAGATACAAAGTAATTAAAAATCCTCACCACCTTCCATTTGCACAGAGCTTTGCTACAGTTAAACACACTGAGTTATAATAATTATCCCAGAAGACCTTGCTGATCAATTTCTTCTCACCTTTGCTGGTACCAGAATGCTGCCATTTTCCAATACTTACACTAGAGTTTCTTTCTTTACTGCATTTTCTTCAATATTTCTCACCTGCCCTGATTTTCTTTCTCTCTTATTTTTAATGCCAGCCTATATTTATGATCACCTAAACTGGTATCAGACATGACAATACACCACTTCAATGGACAGTGATCTTAATGCTAATGAAAGGATTTGGAGGTCCCGTTGGTCTAGATGTTAAACCCTTAGGTGTGGAAAAATTAAGAGAGGATGGAATCCACACACCTTTATTATCAGTGCTGAGGTGTTTGAGCCAATGGTGATAACCTACTACCCTTCAGGCATCTCAGCATTTAAGCAGATACGTGGTCATGCCAGAATGCACTCCTTGTGTAGCTGGAGTTATCTCCAGTCCTGCCAGGGCCTGCAGGCAATCAGACCCAAATAAACAACACAGAGACTTATATTACTTATAAACTATATGGCTGTGATAGGTTTCTTGCTATGTAGTTCTTATATCTTAAATTAACCCATTTCTATTAATCTATACCTTGCCATATGGCTTGTGGCTTACTGGTACTTTACATCTTACTTCTCATGGTGGCTGTGGCTGGCAGCATCTCCTGACTCAGCCTTCTACTTCCCAGAATTCTCCTCTCTCTTTGCCCTGCCTATACTTCCTGCCTGGCTACTGGCCAATCAGCACTTTATTTATTAACCAATCAGAGCAACATAGTCACAGCATATAGAGCTATCTCTATCCATAGCACCCCCTGTTGTCTAGCCTTGCATACATCTGGGATACCAGGAGACTATCAAAGAGCTTACACTAAAATGTCACAGATAGGAGGAAAATCATGCAAGAGTTACTAGCATATAAATAAATACTTAAGACTTAAGAGGTCAGAGGATCAATCTAACTCCATTTAAAGAGACAGTGAAATATAGTAGAACAGAAAGAATATGCTTATGTGACCAGTGGTCCAGGACCCTCACTGCATGATATTGAGAATATTAGTTAATCTATCTGCATATTTGGAATGATAGCAATGGCTTCCTCACTAAGGGCATGTTGAAAAAAAAAAAAAGAGGGAAGTCATGCAGAGAGCCTGTACCATAGCAAGAGCACAGGGATAATTCTGTAAATGTGAATTTGTATTCTTGTTGTTCCTATTTTCCCATTCTAGTCAAGAAGTTGTTTTTGAAAGAGTAAGAGGCAAGCTGTTTTGTAAAGGGTGGGTAAGCTCTAGGCAGCAGGTGAAGCATGGAGGAACAAACTAATGTTTTCTAAGGGATTAGTGAGTAAGATTTGGCTGGAGCCAAATCAGATTGCTTGGGAGAAAGAGTTCAGAGAGGTAGAATGTTTGTAGAGAGCATTAAGTAGTGGCTTAGGGGATTTTCAACATATCCTGAGGCTGACTGGATGCCATACAGGTTGAGAGTGGGAAGGTGAAGTCATAATATTTTTAAATAAAATAGTTGGTAATAGTTCATGGGCACCTACCGATTTAATCTTTGTACTTTAATTCATTTAATCTTGTACCTATACCACAAAATGAATTAAATGTTAATTATCAACTTAATCCTAATCCACAGTGTATGAAGATCTTTAACAAAAAGCATCTCATTTGTTTCTTAGCCCTAGTTTTAAGTAGTCAATCTGGAGCCATACACATATAGGAAAGCATATTTGCTAGGTATCAATGGATTAGAAAAGTGCCTGCAGGCTAAGTCCAGTCCACTATCAGTGATATAATGAACAGACTTTAACAGGGAGCACCTGTGGAGTTTGTTCATTCTTTTACGTGTTATCTATGCCAGTTTAAAGATTTACTCTCTAACCTTTAATCTCGAACAGTGGGAAGCTGTGTATAATAGTTTCTAACTGGAACTCTGTATTAACCATAAAAAGATAGGTTTGGGAAATCATGTACATACATGACTAAACTACTTATTGCACAAACTACAGTTGGTGATATAGAACCTCAGAGTTCTTAAGGATGCTGTCATAAAATTAAGTAAAACTTAATTTACTACAGGTAGAATGAATTACATAGGATAAATTTGTAGAGTGATCTATTGTTTCTGTTAAGGTTAAGCCAAGAATGAAGGCAATAGTGTAGTGGGTTTACTCAGGCTGAAAATATTTAAGCCTCTCAGAATAAGGCTTGCAGAGTTTAATCAGAATAGACATTTATAAAACAATGAGTAGATACTACCAAATCTTGTCATGTTTTCCTGACCTTTGCTGCGACTGATACCCTTAGCTTCAGTTTGAGTCACATACCCATAATAATCTATCCTTTCTCTGAATTGCAAATAGCCGTGTTATATATATATATATATATATATATATATATATATATATATATATATATACATACACTTATCCTTTCTCTCCCCTATCCACAGATTTAGCTACCCAGGCTCAACTACAGTCTGGATGGAAAATCACAAGGATGAATGGTGCATGTGTTGATTTCTGGGATCAACTCTTGCCCAACTCTGTATGCCTCTCTCTGTCTGCATCACTCCCATAACTTCGTCTTATCATACACATAGCATCTTTTCACATCATCATCAAAGTTGTGAGCACAATATTTTGAAAGAAAACTCATGCTCACACAAATTTTATGACATTCTTTATTATAGGTGTTTACTTTACCATTAATTTTTATTTTAGTAGCTTGTTATGCTTAATTTATAAATTAATCTTCATTTATAGGGAAAAAAGTATACTAGTTCCAGAGTTTGCTACTATCTGCCATCATAGATGTCTCACTGGGTGTCATGGAATGTGTACACAAGGGGCAAAAGAGAGTGATTTTCCTAGTCCATAATTATGTATTCTTTGAATTATCATTTAAAGTATCTCTTTATGTATCTTCAACTGCTTATTAACATAGTGATACTAGAGACCATGTCTTTCACCTCTGTGCATATTTCACACCTTCCAATGAAGAAATGATTCATCTGTTGTGTAGATGACTAAAAGAAGCTTATGGCTAGCTAGAGAGGTGGCTCCCAACCAGCTGTGACTCCAGTTCCAAGAGATTTGGTGCCCTCTTCTGGTCTCTGCAGGAGCTTGCTTGTGGTACACATACATACACTCATGTACACACACACACACACACACACACACACACACACACACACACAAATAAATAAAATAAAAATATAGTTTTTAAAAGTCCATGAAAATGCTAATTGGAGGTAGTATTTTTCTTGGTCTGTTTTTCCTGATGTTGGGTGTTGTGTCCATTACTTTCTTTGTCTTTGTGGCAAAATATATAATTAAAAACAGCTTAAAGTAAGAGAGCATTGTTTTTGTTATCAGGTTGAGAGATATAGTTAGTTCCTCATGTCAGGGAATAAATGGCAGTAGGAGCTTGTAATGCAGCTTGTTCACACCTTGATTGATCAAGAATCAAAGAGTTCTATCAGCTTTAAGGCTCACCCTCAGTGAGAGTTTCCCAACTAGGCTGCCTGCAAAAAAGTTCCACCTCCCAAAGCAGGACCACCTGCTGGGGACCATATATTCGTAGAAATGAACCTATGGAAGACATTCTACAATAACAGGGACTTTATATGAATCATCCCAAGTATGTCTAGCAACATGAAACAAGGGCATTTAGGAAGTTATTGGTCCCCATGCTACGATATAGGTCTAGTTTAAAATTTCAGCATTATGAGTTACATGAATTGATGTATGACTTGTGATTTTTTTATTACATAGGTATAGGAAGGTGGTCTCCAATAACTGTACTGATGGGGTGAGAGAACAGTATACTGCCAAACCACAGAAGTGTCCAGGGAAGGCTCCTCGAGGCCTCCGGATCGTCACGGCAGATGGAAAACTGACAGCAGAGCAAGGACACAATGTCACTCTCATGGTGCAACTGGAAGAGGTAAGGCTGACTCCTGTCTGTTCTCTGCTCGGTAGGGAAAGTGACATTCTGACCAAATCATGGCTTTGTTTAAATATCCTTGTTCACATTCTCAAGTTTTAGTTGCAAGCAGTTTTGTTATTTTATTCTACTTTCAGCTTCATGTCTGATATTATCATCTCTCTTTCCCTGATACATTCTCCAACTTCTTTCCATTTAGATTGGTTTTCAGTCCTTTCCATCATTGGCTCTCTTTGGATCTAACCCTATCTTATTGGCATTGTTAAGAGAATACATTCTCAAAGTGTGTGAATGGTTTCCCCAGAAAATTTTAACACAGAGACTTAACCAAGTGAAAAAAGGATGTGCTTTTACCTCTCTCAGCCTAACATCATTGCTTTTCTTTCCAAAGACAACAGGATAGTTAAATATACTGATCAAATACAGCACTAAGTTATAAATTAGTATAATGTTTTTGACAGTTGAGACTTTGTATCTTAGTAACACAATGAGGATATCATTATAAGCACTGATTACTCTTTGACAAATGTGTTTGTCTGAAATTTCTGATGATGTAGGTGGTGAATAAAAGAAAAATGTGTTCTATGTACTTAGACTTTACAAAAGCAAACTTGTCATCTTGGAACTAGGTAGATGGTTTCTCAGAATAAGTGTGTTAAATAAATTACCTCAGTTGTCAAACTTGGCTATCATATCTTCAACTACATTTTCTGCATACTGAAATTCAGCCAGCCTCCTACTGACCTTGATGAAGATAACAGTATTTCAAAATGAATTAATGAAATCAGCACCAAAGTATACAAGGTTGACTTCCAGCTTACTCTTTTGACAGCCAGTGGCCCTCAATATTTAATATGCAGAGTTGCCTGGCATATGCATGGCCACTTATGTGCATTCTCATTCAGGTGATTGTGTTGGAACTTAAGAATACTCATTCATAAGAAATTTACAGTTACACACAGTCTTTCTGTAAAGTGAGCAAATAAAACCAGGACAAGGAGTAAGAGTTGGAAAAGTGAATTCAGAGGATTTGGAGTGTGACTGGAGGGGAAGATGAAGAATTTAGGATTGTTTTGTATGTTTAATCAAAACCATACGTATTTTTTCTTATAATTCCTATTATTTCTGAGATTGTAATTATATTATTCACCCCATTCAATTTACTCCCTCCAACCCACCTCACGTACCTCCCTTACTCATATTCAAATTCATGGCCTCTGTTTCTTTAATTGTACATACAAGTGTAGCTAGAGTTTTCCTGCCTGGCCCACAGTCAGGACAAATCTCTCTCACCCGCCAGTACCACAGCCACTTAGACCCAACCAAGTAAGCACACAGAGACTTATATTGCTTACAAACTGTATGGCCATGGCAGGCTTCTTGCTAACTGTTCTTATATCTTAAATTAACCCATTTCTATAAATCTATACCTTGCCACGTGGCTCATGGCTTACCGGCATCTTCACATGCAGCTTGTTATGGTGGCGGCTGGCAGTGTCTCTGACTCAGCCTTCCACTTCCCAGAATTCTTCTCCTCCTTGTCCTGCCTATACTTCCTCCTGCCTGACTACTGGCCAATCAGTGTTTTATTTACTAACCAATCAGAACAACACATTTGCCATACAGAACATCCCACAGCATACAAGTAATGTACAGATTGAGTAGATTCTATGTATATATTTAGGGAATATATATATATATATATATATATATATATATATATATATGGTGGGGGGTGTTACAAAATCATCAGTATTTTAACTTAATCTTTCCAAGTCATTGACTTAGACTTTTCCCAGGCATTTATGAACTGATTCTTAAAAAAAAAATTGGAAAATCACAAGTTATTCTAGGCCAAGTAGCATTATTCCTATCAATGTAAACTATCTGGGATCTTCTGCTTCAGGCTGAGATTGATTAGCTTGTAGCAAACCAAATACACAGAGAGAATGAGATGGAAAAAGTGAGAAGAGAAGCAAACTTAAGGAGAGAGGACGGAACATAGAGGAGTGGGTAAAAAGATAACTGCCAAGAAGACTGGAAAGCTGTGGTCTTTTCTGGAGAGATGGAAAAAACCATCAGGATGAATTCATTATCTATTTTACACTGAGTTTTCCCTGATTATTTTGATAGTTCATATGCTACATTGTAATCTATGGTAAATCAGATATTTTATCCCTCATCTGAGGACAGGCTGAATAGATAGGAATAAGAGAAACAGGTTAGGTCACAAAGAAAAGAGACAATGATTGAGAAAAATCTAATATATTTTTTATTCTATACCATGGTTTTATTATGCATTCCATTTTTTATTTAAGAAATTTTCTTCATTTTAAATACCATTCACTGTTCCCCCTCCCTCCCCTTCTCCCACTCCCCTCCACCTCCCGCCACCTTACCCCCCAGCCACTCCTCATAAGAGGTAAGGCCTCCCTTCGGTAGTCAGAAAATAGAAAGATCTCCTTATGGTGGGAAGCCTTACACAAATCTGATCTTCTAGGTAAATTATAGTGGCATCAAAATTCAACAAATATTTACAGACAAATTTGACAGCTTATTTTCAATTAGTTCTACCCTGGAAAAATGTAATGCATCTGAAAAGTTTTAAAATGACCCTAAATGAACAATGAAGTGTATCATGACCATGGATGAAGAGGCTCAATATTAAGATGTAATTTTCTCCATATTGACCTCAGTGCAAGGCAATCCTAATAAAAGTTCCCAATACTTTTTTTTGTGTTAATATTAAGCAATTATCATAAAATATGTAAGAATTCAATAGCTAAACAATAAAGAATAGCAAAAATAATCTGGAAGATGCTTCATGAATTTGGATGATTTAGGGCTAGATGATTTGTTTGGCTAATAAAGGTGCTTGCTACCAAGCCTGATGACTTGATTCAGTCCCTGGAACCTTTGTGGTAAAACAAGAGAATCAACATTGACAAGTTTTCTTTTGACCTTCACAAACAGGTTGTGGTATGTGTATGCACATGTGTATATACATACCATTAAATAGTAAATTAAAAAACTAAAGTCAGAAGAGTTATGAATAGATTTATTGTATAAATATCCATGCAAAAACCAAGTAGGGAATGAATAGATAGGAACACACACGTTTGTAGTACATAAGTGTATATATGTGTATGTATAATTTCAACAGATTATAATATTTGCAATAAATTGTGTATGTATTATGTAATCATATAGGAATTCATGGATCTTTATCCTCATATAACACACAAAATAATTCTAATTATATTATCAATATAATTTTGAAACATAAAACCAACTGTGGTTTAATACATGGACTTGAGTCAGGTCAAGGTTTTTAAAAGAGCAAACAAAATACACTAAGTGTAATGGAAAATGTAATTGTGTTAGATTCCATTCCAGTTAAAAATTCTGTACTTTATAACCTCGTTCAGAAAATAAAAAGGAAATTCCCTAGTGGGTAAAGATATGCTAACACATAATTGCAATAAAAGACTTGTAACTAGAAAAGTATAAATAAATACTGCAAATAAATAAGAACAACATTAACAGTTCAGTGAAAATGCAAAAATGCTAACTTAGAAAGTTTCCAAAGATGGTGTCCCAATAGGCAATAGGCTTGTAAGTATTGTCATTACTGGAGGCTGGAGAAACGGCTGTGGTGAAGAGCATGCACTGCTCTTGCCTCGGATTCAGTCCCCAGGATTATGATGGTCCAAGAATAACTGAAACTCTAGTTCCAGAGGATCTGATGCCATCTCCTTGCCTCTGTGGGTACCAGACACATTTATGGTGTGCAGATATAAATGCAAGGAAAACATTCATACACAAAAAGTAAAAATAAGTAAAACATTTAACATGTCTTAATATCAATGCACATCAATGAAATGCAAATTACAGCTGTAATAACTGTAATAAAATTACTGCATACTCTCAGAAAAGTGAATGTTAAAAGACTGACAATTAAGTTGCAGAGAATGTAAAGTAACCAGCCATCTTTGCAATGCTTGATGGCAGGTGAATTGGCATTGCCACTTTGGAGATATGTTAAACAGCAAGTATCTCTGCTGAACCTTCAGGTTACCTCTGACTCAGCTTTCTACTTTTCAAGGGTTAAGCTAGCTACAACTGAATAAGGTCTAGAAATATGAAACTGTTAATTTTGAGAAATAAATACTCAGCCTTGAAAAGCTTTTACTACAGTATATTTTTATAGCTATTCTATTTTAGTACTGGTCAATTTCTGATTGTATTACTATGCCTGATTTATAAATAAATTAACTACTATAAGTTAAGTATATAGTATCTTGTGTGGAATTATATATATCATTGTGCACACAGATTTTGCATATGTGTGGAGATGGTTCTATTTGTAGTTTCAGGCATTCACTAGAGAATTTGAAAGCTAATCTTGTCAGATAAGGGGAAACTATTGTATAACTCATTAGTGCATTCACATATGCACCAGAAAATATGTAAAACTGTCTATATAATATGTATTAAAGGCCTTAGCTAGAAACAATATAAGCACAGGTAATAGATAATAGAATATTTATAGCATACTTAAAGAGTGGAATATTCTGCCATAGTCAAAAAGAACAAACTCAAGCTATGGGCACATACTTGGGGATGAATCCCATTCCAATAATTAGCTATGGAAGTAAGACTGGAAAAAATAATAACACATGCCGGGAGGTGGTGGCGCACACCTTTAATCCCAGCACTCAGGAGGCAGAGCCAGGCGGATCTCTGTGAGTTCAAGGCCAGCCTGGACTACCAAGTGAGTTCCAGGAAAAGGCGCAAAGCTACACAGAGAAACCCTGTCTTGAAAAACAAATAATAATAATAATAATAATAATAATAATAATAATAATAATAACACATGTATCTGTATGATTGCAGGTGGAGTTTTCTGTCCCATTGGCTAGCTTCCAGATAACTACACTGAGACATATTATTAATTATAAATGCTTGACCAGTAGCTTAGATTTGTTACTAACTAGCTCTTACAACTTAAGTTAACCCACACTTCTTATCTATGTTCTACCACATGGTGATACCTTTTATTCAGCAAGGCATATTCATCTTGCTTCTCTCTGCCTCTCCTGGCAATTCTGCCATCTCTCCCCAAATTCTCTTTTTGTGTGCAAGTACCACCTAACCTTTTCCTTCCTAGCCATCAGCCAGTTAGCTCTTTACTAACCAGAGTAATAGATATTCACATTATACAAAAAGATTGTTTCACAGCATATGACTTCAGGGTTGACCTCTTGGTTTAAATAACCATTTTGGGTGGATGCGCTCTTCCCTGAGGAAGTCAATTTTTCCTGCTGTTAATTTTCCTTAACTTCCTGTAGTTTTTTGTTGAGGATTGGGTTTCGCTTTCCTACTTCCAATTTAGCATGTCTTTTGGTGTCATTCTGAGCTGATCGTATTTATATATTTAAGACTGTGTGTGTGTGTGTGTGTACAATTAAAAAAAAAGGAGGCCATGAATTCCAGAAAGAACAAGAGAGGATGCATGGTAAGAGTTGGAAAGAGGAAAGGGAAGGGGAAAAATTATATATTTTAATTTCAAAAACTTAATAAGTAATAATTGTAGCATCATTCCATTTAATGAGACTGCAGAGAAAGCTAAGGCTAACTGATGATAAAATGAGAGTAATTATTACTCTTGTTGGGGGGGGCGGTGGTGAACAAACACTGGGGATTTAGGTACTATGGGCAATTTTTAGTTACTGAATAAATATGCCCATCTTATCAAAATTAATTTGCAACTTAATATTTTTATATTTAAATACATACTTTATTTTTCAATAACCACATAAAATACAATAGTTTATACTTTGGTCTTGGTATTGGCAAAGAAAACCTATCTTGGAATTTTGGAAGATTTGTCTTCCATACCATTACTCTAACCTAAACTTATCTATATGTTAAATGTGGGTGAATGCTCCTCCTCAAATGCAGAAAAACTAGCTATGACTTCAGAAGAACAGACTCTTGAAGTATCAGGTGCTTATGCGAGGATAGAATTTAGACTGCATTCCATTATAAGAGCATAATACAGCGAAGCTCAGAGAGTACAACTTTCTATCTAGGTAAGTTCTGTGTTTTTCATCATGATAGAGAATGCAGTTCAGAGACAAGAGCCAGGCTCTCAACTTCTCCACTCCCTCTCCATGTAATAAGAGCATCATGCATCTCATACTGGGCTGAAGATGTGGAAACATTAGAAAATATGTTTCTGAGGTGTGCTCAAGATGGGAAGAAGAATATCAAGTCAGTCCATTCCAGCTGAGTATCCAGACCACGCACAGCAGGGATGAAATGAGCTACCTTCTGCTGCCAGATACGTCTCCTTCATCCTCTTTTATTCTGGGGCAGAAAACACAGTGAAGATGACTCCTGTCAGATCAGCAGAGCCTGGAGACCTCACACGTGATTATAGGATTCTGTACTAATTAACGGCAGCCTCTGATTTACTTTTTCTCTGTTGATTTTGTGCATCTGCATGGGTGATTCATTGGATGAACAATAAAGAATAAATGAAAAGCTAGTGAGCATTAACATCTACACAATGATAACAATTCAGATGTCAGAAACTTAGTGAGCACTAACTATTCTGGTTTGTAAGAGTTTTCCCACCGAGTTTCTCACATGAGCCTTACACAGAGAGGAGATAGCCTCCTCAGAAGCACAAAAGGCACAGCTACTTACCTGAGATCATACATCTACTAAACGGTACAGCAATGGTCAAGCTCAAGCTTTGGAGTGTCCTGCCATTTTACCACTTCCTCGAGGTTCAAAGAACTAATTTTGGTGCTAAGACCTCGTTTATTTTCCAAGACTTTTTCAACTTCATAATCATTGGCTGACGATGGATAGCAACAGTGATTAGGCAAGAGAAGAAAAGCTGAGCTCTCAGGAACCAGAGCCAAACTGGCCTGTGACGGCCCCCTGTGTTCTTACATGCTATGCAACAAAGCTATCAAAGATATTCTTCTGGATTTTCTAAAAGTATTCATAGTTTATGGAAGATATCCCTACAAATCCAGACACTATTTCTTCTCTGGGTTTCCCCCACTTTGTGTAAATTTACCTTTATTACTGCATACTTTATTCTAAAGGGTATTGTTAAACAAGATAAGAAAGCAATATCCTAGGACTTTAATGTTCATGTACCATGTATTAAAGAGTAGTCTAAATTAAACTATCATTTAATAAAAAAATGAGTATTACCAGGCATAGTGGCACATACCTTTAATATCAGTATTTGGGAGAGAGACAGGTGGAGGTTTCCAGGTCAGCCTGATCTAAAGCATGAGTTACAGGCCAGCTAGTGCTATGTGGTGAGACATTATCTAAACCAAACCAAAACAAAAAAAGACTCCTAAGTATTAAAAATGGGCCTATATATCCTCCTTAAATTTTCTTGAATTCCATTTCTTATTTGAATCTGATACGCCAGTTGCTCTGAAAATAGTGTCTGCCTCTTGCTCCATACCTTGTGCCATGTTTTATAACAAGAGAGATATTCATGTCATGCCTCTGATATTGAGAAAACTATAAAACTTTCAGGTGCCCCAGAGACCCAGATGTCCCTGCAACTTTCAGATACAGCATTACAGTTATGCAGCAGTGAGCGAAAGATTTGCCTCCTCATGTTGTATCAAAATTATTTTGTGTAAACCAAAGCTCATGCTTCTGTCCCATGATTAATGTATGCTTCACCTTTTTTTCCCCTCTGTGGAGCTGGGCGAGGCTGAAGGCTACTGCCATCTACCTTTGTGCTTAGTGCCTTGCATAGGACCCTCCTCCATGTTTCTGTGCATATCAACCGAACCACTGGGCCTAAGTGGTTTTTCCCAGATAGTTGCATATGTATATGTATTTGTTTAATTTTTTATCATATACTTTCCATTTATTATTGACTTTGTTATGTGAATATATGTTTTGAGTTAACCAGGAGCTCTATGAGATACAATTATAAAAAGAAGAAAGCAATAGAAAACCCACAGAAACAAATCTAATCTGACGTATGATATTGTAATAACATTTGAAATCTCTCAACAAGTCATAAATATCACTGAAGTAGATAGCATGAGTTGCAACTTCAGTGTCTGTGCTCCAAATGCTTAATACATCAGTAGGAAAATAAAAAAGTCCAATAAGCATGCATGTATTTGGATCATTTGAGATAATGCTCAAACTTGAAAGAAAAAGATTCTTAAATTCAAGTTGTATCCCAAACATCTTAAAGCCTTCATCTGAAAGCAAAATCTCTTCTTTTATTCTGCTAGGACACATCCTAATTCTAACATAAGAGTGTCAATGAAAGCATTGCTGGGAAAAAAAAAAGAGAGAATGTCTTTCTGACAGAAGGAATTCAATGGCAGGAAGTACTCATGCACATGTATAATCCTATGTGTTACAGTATATACCCAAATCAAAGTGTTGGTGAGTTTGATATATGAATTGAAATCTCTTTATGCATATAGCATATGACATTGTCCTCAAAACCTAGAAGACTGAACAATTTAGTAACATAATTCAAATAGAGTCCCACAACATTCCTATCTGGAGTTACTAAACACTATAACTATAACTTTGTAATAGTTTATTAGAAATCCTACTGTCATCTATCACAACCCTTTTGCTCTTAAAGTTATCTCACATACAAAGAAAGACCCTCATCAGGAACAACACTGCAGAGAAATGAGGATACTTTCACTTGTGACTCACTGTGGCAGAGCCAAGAATAGTTTACACAAGCACACATCCACAATAAGTCATTAATAAAAAGTATTGTTATTAATGACTGAAACAATGCATTATTGTTTCACTAAAGACAAAGAAGGAATTGTTCAAGGAACCAACTCAGGAGGGAAATGGAAGAATTCATGAATTTTTATCTAAAAAGTCAAACATTTCCAGCTATGCCTGAATATTAAGAAGCCAGTCAAAAGTATTTTGCACTGAAACCCAAGCATGTCATTAGAGGTGGCATCACTGATTGTAGGCTCATTCAAGATAGATATCCTCTGGACCACTAATGAACACCTAATGAGCCCAAAGACTTCCACTACCATCACTCAGCTCTGCAGAGAGATCCGGTGCAAGCACTGGCAGGCACGCAGTGACCGGGAAGGACCTAATCAGTCTTAGGAACTCAACAACACTAATTTGGAAGGCATTTATTTGAGAGAGCTGCTAGCCAGAAGTGGTATCTGTGTGCTACAGAAGATAATTAAATCTGTTGAAAACAGCTGTAAGAATAAGGAGAAGCAGTTCTGTGCATATTTTAAGGCTTTAAAATTAAGTCTGAGGCAAGGGACTAAAATTAAAAATTTGATCTGTATCCCATTGTTTCAATAGCTCAATTTATATACAAAGACTAGAACTCAATAAGCAAAATTTTTGGTTATAGATTCCATGGGATTTAACTCAAAAGCATGAAGAGAGAGGACTGTCCTTATTAGATGTATTCACACCAACTGTAATCTTGGATTCTTGAGAGTTACAGGGACATAAAAGTCTCCAAAATGTAATAACACACACAAATACTGTAGAATGCTTCTAGTCCTCAGATGATAGTGACCATTTTGTATGAAACTTCCCAAGAGACCCTCCTTTGTTTGGATGTGTAACAGAATTTGACTTAATGCTGCCTCCACAGGAAAGCCTATTGGAAGCCATAAGAAGTAGAGCAAAGAAACAGCAGACTGAACTGAGTTGGGGCAGGTGTCAGAGCTTCTGCCACTCAGTTCAGTCCTAGAAGCCTCCATTATTTTCTCCTTCTGCACAAAGAAGTGGGACCTGATCTCAATGAGCCATGAGATTTGAGATTTTCTCCTGTCTTATCCCTTGTTCCATTCTGCTTTATTCTCTTTGCCTCTAAGAAATAATTGAGCCATTTCATTCCTTTTCTCTTCTTGCCTGAGGCTAAAAGGAGAGAAATAAATGAGTCAGGCCATATGGGTTGATTTCAAGGAGTAGCCTAGTGTCTGCAGTTCATGTTGCATTGGTTAGCAGCTTTTTCTTGGGTTCCATTTATCTCTCTTCTCAAAACTGGGCCACACACATCAGATTGTTTATTTTGTTTATTAGAGTCAGAGATGGCAGATGCTTATAGCCTACCTAGAGAAGCAAAGAGAGAAACTTAGTTTATTAGTAATAGTTCCAGTTCAATGAACATTCCAGAATCTAGCGATATGTGATAGTCTTCAATTTGGATTTTCAATGTCCTACTCTGCTTTTTTAAGGCATCCCACTGCACCTTCATGGAAAGCAACCACCCAGGGTCAGAGCTTCACTACACCATGTAATCCTTGTCTGCAAACAAGTCTCCTTCTGCACTTTTCCACATCATTTCTCTACCCCAGATGCTCAGTCCTAAATCTCACCCACTGCTGATGTGAAACTAAATATCTTCCATGTGATAACAACATTTGAATGCATCCTGCATCTTCACCTAAACATTGGTGCTACTCCAACTTCCTGAAGAGATGTCAACATAACTACTTATGACAAATTTTAAGAATAATGTTGCAACCCCAGCTTATCTGAAATAGAAATGACAAGAGGGACATTCCCTACCCAGATGGAATTTACAAGAGAAAAATTCGAGAGACATTTGAACAAAGTGTGGTATGAGTGTCACTTAACTGTGACATCTGTCACCCCACTGGTCACCAGGGATGATTCAGCACATCTGACTGCAAAGAGGATGTTCCCATCCTCCCTCCCTTCCCCACATCTATTTCTTCAAGAGCTGCATGTTCATTTAAATAGGACAACATTCCATAGTACAGAATCATTCTTCAACTGAGGTTATAGGAACCTCCCCTGTTGGAAGGTTTAAACAGGGTTTCTATCCAGTATACTTTAAAGGATATTTATAATTGGCCTTCATAACAGAATGTTGCATGTGGAGATTTTTAGGACACATTTTCTCCTATGTTGGACCTCTACAGACCTCTGTAAACCAACTTCTATTTCACTACAGTCTAATGATTTAGAAAAGGAATTTAGTGACTTCCCAAGGAAGAATTCACACATCTGTTCAGAGTATGGGTAACTTGGTTAAGTCTGTCCACTGATGGTAGGTGAGAAATGCTGAAAGATAATTTAAAACAAGTGAGAAAACAGCAAGATTCTGATGCTATTGTAGTTGTGTGTATGTGTGTGTATCCGTGTGAATTCTTGCTAGTGAAAATAGTATTATCAACATCAAATTACATCAGCAACATAATTTGTATGTATAATTTTAGTTTTATTTTTTAATCATTATATGCATTTCCACATACCCCCAGTGAATAATCTGTACCTCTTCTCACTCTCTCCATTTTACTTTTAATAAAGCTGACACATTTCCAGTATATATCTTACTATTAGGAAAAGCTGGTTGTACAGGTTTATTCCTAAAGGAATCTTCCTACTACTCATTTTTTTAAATGTAATTTTGTTCTTATTACATAGCTGAGTGTTTTGCTTTATGACTGATTTTAAAATGTCATTCAAAAGCATTTATAAGATTTATGCCATTTAGTAGTCCCAGGACTTTTCTTCTAAAGCCTATGGAGGTAAATCCTAAAGCCACTATGCAGTGGCAATAATACAGCAAAAGTCTCTAATTGCCTAAAGTATATGGATAGAGTAAAGAAGCCTCAACTTACAGGCATCTGTCTGCTCACATCAGCCATGGGTTTTTCTTGCCCTGTGTTCTGATCACTGCAAGTCTGGCCCAGAGCACAAAACACTTAAAAACTAAATAAGGATAAATGGGTTATTCAACAAAAGATATGGTGCTTTAGACCATTCACAAGTGAAGAATTGACTCATTTTGTGAGGGTCCTATTGGAAACTCTTCATCTGGACATTATATCTAAAAGCATTTGCATGTTTACATGAGCAAATTTCCAAAATCAGAGTCCTCAGAAGCAAGCCTGGAAAGCCAGGCCTCTACATTCTGTCCTTAGAGGTGAAATACATATGTTTTGGTGGTCCTGGTCTGACCTCTCTGGCACTCTAGCATAGGCATACCTGAATTTTCTGGTGAAATAATAAAACATGATGTCCTTTTTGTTGTGGTAGCTGTTCACCTTTTGAGTCAAGCCATTGAGCTCATTATCACCTTGCCTACAGAGAGGCACAGGAAGTCTATATATTTGGAAAGATACCTGTGCTTCTGAAAAAAAATCTCTGAACAGGCAATGAAGAGACATTGACTATCTTTAGCTTCTACATAGATTTTTTTTAAAAATCATCTCTGAAGTGTTCAGAGTTCTGTTTCAAAATGGAAAAGTCCATAAGGCATTATGCTAATGAGATCTGTCAGGAACAACCTCTGTTGGTCTGGGAGGTCATCTGAGATTTCAGCCCTGGCAGCACCTCTTGAAAAGAAGGCCCACAAACTGAAAATGTGCTTGAGAAAAGAAGTGAGGGCAAGTGTAAATGCCCCTTATGCAGAACAGGTGTGTTTTTTATAAGAAGGGCTTGGTTTACACTTGCAAATTACCGTATGTGTACATCCAGTGTGGTTACCCTTTCCCTCATCAAGGTTCCTTAGTGTCAGACACATATCAGGGATTGTTTTATAACTCCTATTGTATCTTTTTTCTTTATTTTTATTTTTTATTTTATAATTTAATTTTACATATTAGGCACAGATTTCCCCTGTCCTCCCTCCTCCCACCTACTCCCCACCCACCCTCCCCTCAACCCACTCCTCATTCCCATCTCCTCCAGGGCAAGGACTCCCCTGAGGATTCAGCTCAGCCTGGTAGATTCAGTCAAGGCAGGTCCAGTCCAGGCTGAGCAAAGTGTCCCTGAATAGGCCCCAGGCTCCAAACAGCCAGCTCATGCACTGACAGGTCCTGGTCCCACTGCCTGGATGCCTCCCATACAGTTCAAGCTAATCGACTGTCTCACTTATCCAGGGGGCTTGATCCAGTTGGAGGCTCCTGAGCTATTGCTTCGTAGTTCACGTGTTTCCACTAGTTTGGCTGTTTGTCCCTGTGCTTTTTCCAATCATAGTCTCAACAACTCTCATTCATATAATCCTATTGTTTCTTAAAGTACATGGTATATGACACTGGGATCCCCTTAGATCTCTAATCTCTGAAGAATCGGATCTGTATTCACAGATTTCAGCAGGCTTTAGTTAGTCTTTCTCTATCTTGTGCTGTTATTAACAGAGTAGGTAACTTAGGCTAGGTAACTTATATGTAACAAATATTATTTTATGCAGTTCTAGAGGTAGGGGAGTTTAAGACCCAGATGCTCACATCTGTTGAGAGCCTCCTTGACTCATTATTCTATGGTGGAGCATAGACACGGGGAATCCCATCAAACATGATGTGCCTCAGAGCTGCTGAACACTGGCACACTCAAGAGCATGCCTCCCTGCAATAGGCATATAGACCAATTTTACCATTTTGTAGGAATCCAGTTTTGTAACAAGTGACCTACTCCTGCAACAATTATACTGATCCATTCATAAAGTCAAGGCCCTGCCTCGCAATACTTGAACTTTGAAAGGCACTTGCAGAGCCTAAAATTTAGTCAAGCTTATGACTTTTTCCTACAGAGTTGTGCTCACTCTTTGCCACCCATCTGGGAGGGGTACAGCAGAGCAGTTTTCACACCTTTGAATGAGTAGTAAGAGGGCTGAAGATAAGTTAAGAACAGCCTGGCTCAAATTTGTGATTCCAGAAAAATTTGGACAGGTTTCAGTTTTTTTAGGGTTAACATTTAAGTAGATAAATATAGAAAGGTATTGCTGTTACTTCTTGTACAGTAAACATTCTAGAATTCTTCTGTTTTCTCCCCTAATAAGCAGTAGTGGGTGCCTTGATGGGGGCATATCTGCACTCCCATTGTACACTCAAGCTTCATGGATATGTCATGCATGTAGAATAAGTATTATTCTCCCCATTCTTTCATTCTATCAGTTACTAGCATACCTCATTTGAAGGTAAGTACCCATTGTACTACTGTACTAGGTTTTTCAGGCTATCATAGGTGACCTTATTTTACCTAAATATCTTCAGCAATAGGAAGAAAAAGATAAAATATCACATTATTCTGATTCACATTATTTTGTACCTTAATTAAGGTCTCACCACTAGAATAACTAGAATAACAACAGATTCCAAAACCAAAGGTTTATTTTTAGCTCCACTACCAATCAATATAACATCTGTGTTATCTTCTGGTTCTTGCCCATAATTTATTCCATATTTAAGTGTGCACAGTAATAATAGATATAAGCAATTCATTTTGCAATGCTTATTGTAGTAATATGACTTATATCCCTTTTAAATCACAATATTTCATGATTTTCCCTCATCTACTTCTCTCTCCTCCACTCTTGCTGGTGTCCTTCTGCCCTTTGCCTCTCTCCTGTGAAAGTCATCAGTCATTCTATGTTCTCACTCCAATGCTCAAACCTCTGAAGTAGATCCTGTGCTATTTTTACTTATTTTGAATAAAACTTGATGACACTAGTTATTTCTCTACATTGCATTTTTGTAGCACGAATCTTAAAAGTTCTTATAAAAACAAACCTGAAGCCAGGTATTGGGGTGATTGATGGAAGATCAGAGAAGCAGTACAAGCCACAGCTTCCTCACTTCGCCAATTCCTTAGCTGATCCTGTTTTCTCAGACTGGAAGCTTCCAGAATGAATCTCAGCTGAACTGCTGCTAAAAGCCTAAAAGCTTAACCAGCTCTAGTTCCTGGTCCTCATACCTTAAATACCTTTCTGCTTTCTGCCATCACTTCCTGGGATTAAAGGCGTGAGTTGCCATGCCTGGCTGTTTCCAGTGTGGCCTTGAACTCACAGAAATCCAGACTGATCTCTGCCTTTGGAATGCTAAGATTAAAGGTGTGAGTGCGGGTTGGAGAGATGGCTCAGAGGTTAAGAGCACCGACTGCTCTTCCGGAGGTCCTGAGTTCAATTCCCAGCACCCACATGGTGGCTTACAACCATCTGTAATGAGACCCTCTTCTGTGTACATAATGAATAAATAAATCTTTAAAAAAAAAAAAATAAAAATAAAGGTGTGAGTGCCACCATTTTCTGGCCTCTGTATCTAGTAGCTGTTCTGTTCTCTGACCCAAGATAAGTTTATTAGAGTGCACAATATATTAGGGAACACAATATCACCACACATTTTGTTTCAGGATCTACAGGTTCCTGTAACACAAGGTTGTGAAGTCTGAGGCAGAGCCCTGGTCAGCCTCTGTGTGGACCAGACTCATAATGCAGACTATTACACATTATCTGCGCTGAGTCTCTAATGATTTCAGGAGCATCTCACTGTTTCACTTCTGGACAGGGTCTGTTTGTGCTGAGTCTCTGAAGCAGTTATTTTCCCATTCTTCTCTGAGCCTGTGTTAGAGGAACTGATAGGTTCATCTGCCTTTCATTTGCTCAGGTTAATCTTGGCTTTACTGTGGCCACTTGATGAATTTGTTTTTCTGTCACAGGAGTCAGTACGGCACTTTGAGTTTTCCCATATATGTTCCTTGTGGCTGTTGTGCCTTTCTCAGGCATTTATTTTGAGCTTGTATCTGTTCTGTGACTATGTGTTTACATACAGATGACTAAAGGGCAATGAAAGTGAGGAATTGATATGAGAGTCCAGATGTTTGCTGGTCTTGGTCCAGTTTTAGTTACAGAAGGGATGATTTCTGATTTATTGCATTGAAGTAACTCTAAATTACACAGAAGATTTTTCTGGATACTGGTTATGAATAACTACTTGTCTCTCATAGCCTCTACCTTCCTTATGCCTTAAGCATGATATTACTTCACCAGAGAGCAGAAAGGAAGTATGGAGTCTGGAGTTCACACCAAACTGTCTTCACTTAAATAAGTATGTTGACAAAGGAGAAACTGTGGTCAAAGCTGTGAATGGATTGAAAGGAGAAAAGAAAGTGATGTTATATCTTGGATACCATCTTTCTCACAGTCTAACAGAGGACTGAGCTAGATAGACAAGTTAAACCACAGATAGTACTACAATTTTTTACACTCTCTAACTAGCTAGGTGACATTAAAAATCCTATTGAACTTCTACATGTCTCAGTTTCCACCCATTGTGTCTAATAAGAAATCACATCTCCCTTTCTCTATCACAGAAGTCTTAATAGCCAAATGAGATAATATAGAAGAAAACATAATGAACTCATGAACTCTCAACAATATGGTTGCCTGAACAAGACTGGCACTAACGACAACACTAATTGACATGTTAGCATAGCGGGGTGGGGGGGGCGCAGGGTGGTGGTGGGGTGGGGAGGTGTTCTACAAGTTCCTGCCCCCTAAATGAAGGGCTGCAGGATGTAAGTGTTACAGCTCAGATAGGAAAGATATCATGGCAGTCAGTCAAAGACAAGGGATACCACAAAGTCACATTACATAACAAACCTCACACAAGAGATTATTGGGAGGGAAAAGCACAGGAGGGTGGCTGCCTTTGCTTGGACAAGAAGCAGCAGAGAACTGAGCAGAAACCAGGTTTATATAGGGTTTCTTGCAGAGGAGGGGATCAGAGCTTTCCATGGTGTCCTGGGGTTGGAAAGATTATATGTCCTGATCATGGGGCAAGATCAGGGATTAGTGGGCTATTCTTCCGTAGGGCAGGTCCTGGCCATTTTGGCCTCAGGGGAGAGGTAGGAAAAGGCTGTAATGCAATCAGAGAACTCTGGGGGTAGGACGTGGCCATTGAAACTCCTTAGGTGGGGACCTAGATGCTGAGCACCTTGAAGGATCAGGCCTGGCCACCAGAGTAGTCTCGGGGTGGTGCCCAGAAACTGGAGGTCTCCAGGGGCAAGACTTCACAAGGGGAGTGTGTAGCTAGAGTTTTCCTACCTGGCCCACAGTCAGGACAAATCTCTGTCACCCACCAGTCCCACAACCGCTCAGACACAACCAAGTAAACACAGAGACTTATATTGCTTACAAACTGTATGGCCATGGCAGGCTTCTTGCTAACTGTTCTTATAGCTTAAATTAATCCATTTTTATAAATCTATACCTTGCCATGTGGCTCATGGCTTACTGGCATCTTCACATGCTGCTTGTCATGGTGGCGGCTGGCAGTGTCTTTCTGCCTTCCTGTTCTCTCAATTCTCCTCTCTGTTAGTCCTGCCTATACTTCCTGCCTGGCTACTGACCAATCAGTGTTTTATTTATTGACCAATCAGAGCAATTTGACATATAGACCATCCCACAGCAGGAGTGTCTGCACTGCATGACAGGGAAAACTGCCCCTGCCCCTGCCCAGTGGCTTGAATAGCCAACATAGTGGATCAATGGCTGCTGAGAGAGGGAAAATGGATTTCTTCCCAAAGTGAGCCTCCAACATTAGTTGTCTAATCCCAAGTAGTCAACCCTGTACACATGTACATTTGGACAATGATAAATAGACTCTGCATGTTGTATATATGTATGTATAGCATATATGCACATATAAAATTAAAGATGAAGAGTTCTTGAATTTGGGAGAAAGAGAGAGCATGGGAGTACTGGAGGGAGAACAGGCAGTAGTGATGTATGTGCAATATTCATATTTGAAAATCTCATATTAAATTTTTAAAAATTCAAGCACAGAGAAATGTACACTATTCAAATTGCATTGAACACAGAAGAATTTTTCTTCAGGAATTGTGTTAAGCATCCTTGATACTGACAATAAAAAAAAAAAATCACAGCCTTTAAGAGTTAAACAAATTACCCCAGTACCTTCCCAATGCACAATTTTCTTAGAACTGGTGGTATTTCCTCTTCAATTTCTGAGCATCAGTTTACTGCTTACTTCAGGCTGGCCTGGAGCTTACTATGCACCCAGAATGAAATCAAAATCATGGTAATCCCTGGGCCCTACACTCCCAAGTGCTGAGGTTGCAGGTGTGAGCCACCACACCTAGCTAGGCAGCTGCTAATTCTGACTATGTGCTTCACAGAACTTGGGGACTGAGTTCCAGTCCTCTAAAGCTGAGTTTAGTTCTATGCAGTTTTATGGAAGCATATTTAGCATCTACACTCCTGAAGTCTGTGAAGCTTCATCATCCCTTTCCACAGTTAAATTAAAAGTTTAAAAAGCTTATGTTCACCGGGCGGTGGTGGCTCACGCCTTTAATCCCAGCACTCGGGAGGCAGAGCCAGGCGGAACTTGTGAGTTCGAGGCCAGCCTGGGTTATCAAGTGAGTCCCAGGAAAGGTGCAAAGAAACCCTACACAGAGAAACCCTGTCTTGAAAAACCAAAAAAAAAAAAAAAAGCTTATGTTCTATGTTCTAGTCAGTTCATCCTTGAACAAACCCAAACCCAAGGAAAACTAGCATCCCAGCAGAGAGCATCAACATTTGGTACAGACCCAACATCACCAATGAATAATCTTAGACTATAGCAGGACTGAGCATCCTTCTGAGGGATCCTAAAGCACATGAGTCTGGGAAAGCAGTAGGGTATCTGCATTAAAGGGAACATTAGTACCAGGGATACCATATTTACTTTTCAGAGCATTAGTACGGGATACCAGAGTTATTTTTCAGAGGAACACATGCTTTCATGGTGAAACTCTTTCCCATCTACCATCGTCTACTTTGGAATATCCCTTATTGACTTCCCAGCATGCTAGGATGCTTTTCAACTCATATCCAGGTTGTGTACAGAGTGATCGTTTTGAATGAAAAGTATAACTGTGTTGTTTCTCCAATACTGTTCCTTAAAAAACTTTGCTATCTTGTTATTGTTCTTAAAGAAAGATTGAAATCAGAAACTTGGCCCACCAGACCTAAAGGGCTTTTTCTTTTTCTAGCTATTATATGGGTATTCTTGTAGTCTTCCTTTGCATTCTCCTATTCTTATCACCTTTCTTCTTATTCTCCTTTAATCTATTCAATTTTACCATCTCCTTATGCTCCTGGACCCATGAACATTTGTCTGGGTTACATAACCTCCACATTACTTACAACTCTGAATTGTTTTTTTTTCCTTCAGGTCTTAGCTCACTTCCTGTAGGAGTCCTTCCTAGAAGTTCCCAATCAGAGTAACTTTCCATCTCTCTCTATGGCACCAGCTTATGACACCATGTAGCAGTCCTTATTACTCCTATATTAGTATTTTCAATTTTGTGTGGTTATTTCATGTGCATATATATCAGTAGTGATCCATAAAGTCTTCAAAGCTCTAACTACATTTGCCATGTCATTGCAGTTATTTACTTAGCCACATTTTCCCATTTAGTATCTTACATGAGATAGATACTTTATCATATCTATATTTGATTGATTTAATGAATGAATGTGCCAGCTTGTCCAGGTAAGGGACTATCTAGTATTAAGCCTGTTATTGCCTTTGCTCTTATTACTATTATCTAAAGAGGTTGTCATATCTGCCTCATGTGGTCATTAGAGTTTAGGAAAATGAAAGAAAAGAATAGTAGCTGATGAATCCCCACGTGATCAGTGATCATGGTCTGTTTATCCTCTATGTTGAGAGCTCCTGAAGGCTGAAACTTGGGGCCCAATATTTTCCACTGAATAGGCAAAGCTGTACCTACAGTGATTTTATCTGTTGCCTTTAACAGTAAGACATAGCACTTTGACATTCTTATCTCCTCATATAGAATTCAGGCACAAAGGCCTGCCACTACACCCAGGGTCCTTTCTGGGGACTTCCTATTTAATTGGAATATGCCATGCCATTGCTTTCAGAGTTCTCAGTAATAAAAAGCTGACCCTTATTACTAATGCACTAGTGTGAACATTGAGTGACTTCTTTCACACACAGGAACAACATTATCATGAGCAGAGAATTAAGAAGGTTATTAAGCCCAAAAACCATCATAATGACTAGACAAACAGAGAATGATAAGGGAGTAGTGTGTGTGTGTGTGTGTGTGTGTGTGTGTGTGTGTGTGTGTGTGTGTGTGTGTATTTGACTATAGAGATGTAAGGTATCATCCTCTATTGCTTTCTACCTTACTTTTGAGACTGGATCTCTTATTGGACTCAGAGTTTGCCAATTGACTAAGCAGGATTGTCAACAAACTCTGAGATCCCCATGTCCTCCAACCCTCAGTGCTAAGGTTTAGGACATGTGTCAGTGCCTGGCTTTTACATGCTAGGGATCCAAACTCAGGTCCTCATGATTCCATGGAAAGCACTTTACCTATTAGCTATCTCCTCTGTCTTAGGAGAAGATTCTTGTAAGTGACAAGGTCCAAATGAAGTAATACTGAACAGGAGGGTCAAACAATTATAGAATCTGGTAGTGGCAGCAGGAAAATCTTACTCTTCTGAGTTGTGTAGGTGACTACCTCCTCTTAGTAGAGGCTAAAGCACAGTTGGATGAAGATTCAATCTCTTCATGTTGTCTTACAAATGTGAACCCTGCTTGATTCCTCCTCTGTAATCCTGCCTCATACTTGTCCCTTTGTCTCCAGTGAAATTTCTCTTGCTTGTCTTAAGCCAGAAGCAACTATATGTACCTCTGATATTTACCTCAGACACTTGCTTTAAAGTCTGGATTCCTTTTTCTCACCCACACCTGTAGTTGGCTCCCCCCCCCTTTTTTTTTGTTTTTTCGAGACAAGGTTTCTCTGTGTAACTTTGGAGCTTGTCCCGGAACTCACTCTGTAGCCCAGGCTGGCCTCGAACTCACAGAGATCCATCTGCCTCTGCCTCCTGAGTGCTGGGCTTAAAGGTGTGTGCCACCACTGCCTGGCTGTAGTTGACTTCTCAATGACTCTGAAACCTGAGAAAATGTGGAAGTAGAAATGTACTAGGAACAGAAGGAAATGATTGATAAATCCACTAGAGCTGTCCACATGACAGACACATTACCAAGATTGCTGGCATTTGTATTTATTAGATAAGGGAATTAAAGTAACCACACAATATTTGAACCTGTGGATATTTGTGTAATAGCTTAAGTGGAGTTTTTGTTGATGTTGTTTTGTTTTGGTTTTTTGTTTTTCTTTTTCTTTTTTCACCCAGAAAAAGATTTCAGCCTGTGATGTTCCTGAAAGCTCTAATCACTCTGCCTGAGCACTGGCTACTATGCATGCCACACCATGCTACTGGGCATAGATTGAAGCTGTAGGTCACAGACACTCATAGGGTTTGAACTGTTTTACCTTTTTCTGTGTATTAATCCTTTAAATGTCAGCATTTTAAAGTTGGCCTTTTCAAAAGATATGATATCACATAAACCTTACTTAATCAAAAATACATTTCTAGTTCAAAGGTTTTTGGTGATTTAGTTTGTGATTTGTTTTGTTGTTTGCCTGAAACTGTGGAAAGCTATCAAAAAAGAAGGTGTTAAAGGAAGGAAGCTTGATTTTGCCAGTTTGGTCTAAGCAATGTTGTTCCTTGAATGTCTAAACCGTCATTCATTCCAAAGGTCCTTTCTTTTTACGGAACTTTGTCTAGACTTCATCACCTGACTACATAGGAGAAATTTAGAACAATAGATTAAAGTAAGATTTGAAGGAATATTGTGTGTCCTTTACAGCCTCATTTTAATATTTATTCAGCAGTTATTTATTCACATAGCACTGTATAAACTGCTATTTATATAGCTTTTATAGCAACCCATTGAGTTAAAATGGAAAAGTGCTGATATGCCCATTTCATAGGTTTAGTAACTAACACAGAGGGAAGCTGAATGATTTATATGAAGTCATATAACTTGTTAATGGTGACTCAGATTCAAAGCTGAGACCTTCAATGCCTTAGCCACAGTGCTAAGTCTCATTTACAAAAATGAATAGGAAATCAAGAGACAATGGTTTATGATCCCCGAACTATAGCTTCTTAGTTGAGTTAACCTTCAGTAAATGATGAAACCTTTCTAGACCTCATGTTCATCTATGAAGATGATGAACATTGCCTACTCTTCTCTCCAGGCTAATATTCTTTGATAGAGTAACATACTGAGATAGAAATCTATTTTCAATAAAAGAAAGCAAATGAACAAAAAAGAATTAATGATCATTATCATAAATAATTCTTAGTCTCATGTCATATCAGGTGTCAGGGAAGGTATTTTTCATTCTTTCTCCAACTTGGTTAAGGAACCAGAAATAAGTAAGACAATTCATGGTTCTTGAAGACCTAGGAAGTGGTCTTCATGCCAGATAAGACTGTTAATAAAGCCTTTCAATTAACTGAATATTACAGTAACTGAAACTGGTAATCAAACACTTATTCCCAAGCCTTGAAAATTTGATTGTTGGTGCCTCTTTGCCTTGGAGAGTATCTAAGCAAACTATTCAATTGTTACAGAGACGCTAATATAGCAGACACATAGCTCTCAACTGCAGGAGGAAGGCAAGTGAGCCTCAGCCCCCAAGGCAAGAACAGCTAAGCACTATCTTCCTCCATTTACCACTGCCCCTTTTTGCAGGGTGATGTGCAGCGGACACTCATCCAGGTGGACTTCGGAGATGGCATTGCAGTATCTTATGTCAACCTCAGCTCCATGGAAGATGGAATCAAGCATGTTTATCAGAATGTGGGCATTTTCCGAGTGACCGTGCAGGTGGACAACAGTCTGGGGTCTGACAGCGCCGTCCTGTACTTACATGTAACTTGTAT
The DNA here is from genome assembly GCF_049852395.1 of Peromyscus maniculatus bairdii. Lineage (NCBI taxonomy): Eukaryota > Metazoa > Chordata > Mammalia > Rodentia > Cricetidae > Peromyscus > Peromyscus maniculatus. Next base: position 203,009,981 of record NC_134852.1, on the reverse strand, counting down.
GTTATTACTGTTGTTGACTTATGACATATCTAGAATATTGTGCCCTTTTAAAAATTCCTATGTATAGTGTCCTATCTAGAGGAAGTATAGTAGATATCTTTTAAGAAGGGGAATTGAAAGTAAGAGAACAACAGAAAAAAAAGAAGAAAGTCAAAAAGTGTGAGAGATAAAATCTTAGATAAAGCCAAATTGTTCTCAATTCACCTCCTATGTATTTTCCAGGGTCCTCAGAGATACACAATCTGCCTTTGATAGGTGCTCAAGCACTTGCTTGAAACCTCTGTGTTTCCATTATTAAGGCAGGAATGATTGAAATCAATGCAAATGCCAGCTCAATCATTACAGTGAAGAATTCCTCTCCCATAAGATTAGGGATACCTTACCAGAAATGGTCCATTTAGGCTTTTTCTCCTTTAAAAAAATGTGTTTCCAAGGTTTTGATCTATAAGTGACCTTTTATTTGAGAGAAGATGATCTAAGGGGAAAGATTATATAATGTAAAGCATTCGCTATATTAGGAATCAGGTTCAAGACTCCTAAGTGCCCTCTGCCATAAAGAATTTAAAGTTGTGAGTCACAAGGTAAAATAATAATTTCTAAATTAAATTGAGTAGGTTGGTGTCATAGGAATTTGTAGGTGTGAGGTCTTAGAACTTGCATTGTTATTACAAAAAAAATAGTTTATGCTAAAATGGAATGTGCTGTTTTGTATAAATGGCCTTTTTCAAATTTCAGGTTCAAGGGCCAAAGTGTTAAGGCTGGGACTTACTTCATGCCTCTCCCCTGCACTTGGCCCACAGAATGAAATGGAATGTAGAAAGTCCCAACAAGAACATCTTTCTGTAGTGGTTCAGTGAAAGGACAGGACTGAACCATTTTAGGGATGACCAGCAGACTGTGTGACTGATCATGACTTCTCTGTGTATCTTACACGGGTGTGAATGTGCTTTAAAGAACATGTTCCCTTCTCTGGTTCTAAACGAAGTTAGACCTGATTTCCTGTTTGCTTACCCAATCTCTCTTTTTGGTTACATTTTATTAAGCTCTTACTGTGTATTCCAGTCAGGCCTTTTTCTGTATATTACTTCAGTTCTAAAAACCATCCATGAGGTAGGTATGGTTAGAAACTACTTTCCTAAGCTTCACAGAGCTAAACAAATGATTTAAAGAGTCAGACTCACTCCCTCATGCTGCCAGCCTCTATAGTCAGGTGTACCCATCTCAGCTCCTGATCCCTAAGGTGAGTGTCAGTGATGAAGTTGACTTGGGTAGCCTCCATAAGCAGTCCTCTCCCTTCACATATTTCCTGAAACAAAGGGAGTTTTAGGCTCATGACATAGTACATAGACCCCTATCCCTCTTACTGCCTGTAGTACCTTAAGCTTCCCAATACAGCCTAAGACACAATATCCTCTACCTACTGTGCTTATGGGAATAAAAATGATGGCATGCTTGAAATAATCTGAAAATCTTTAAAAATATACTACAAACAATATTTGGTAAGAATGGCTGTGTATCTCATCTTACCACTTCTCAGAGTGAGGCTGGGATTGTTGCTGGAAGGCTATCATCCCTAGGAATTACAACTGCATTCTATGTTTCACAAATTTCACATCCATTTTCTATACTTAGTTGTCAGCATGACTTTAAAATTCAGTCACAGCTTCTTGTCCACATTTCCAAGGATCTCCCATCTAGTCTTGTTACTCAACCTTCTTGTACCTGGTAGATGCTTAGTCATTGTCCCACTTGGCCATGTCCATCATGGTACCCACCACCTCTCCTCAGGGCCCTAGGTTTACAAGTCTTAGAGAGGAAATGTAGACTTTACCTCTGTTCAAGAAATTAAAGCTTGGCAGCAGTGGTGTATGCCTTTAATCCCAGCACTTGGGAGGCAGAGCCAGGAGGATCTTTGAGACTGTGAGGCCAGCCTGGTCTACAGAGTGAGATCCAGAACAGGCACCAAAGCTACATAGAGAAACTCTGTCTCAAAAAAAAAAAATTAAAGATTGCTAAAGCCTTTACTTATAAAGGAAGGAGATTTTTTTGTTTATATGCAATTTTTCTCATTTTATCAGAGTAGATAATTGGATAAAATAATTTGCCTTAACCTTCATGGGAGATGATTACCATGGAATGTTTATATTCTGACTTTAACTTTAGATTCATGTTGGTTGAGTGGTTGGGTAGGCATTCCTTATATACTGTACCACTTTCTAAGCCTGGCATTGGGACATAAGAACTATTTTATGCTAATTGTATTGAAGCTGGGTATGTTTTAAATAGTTAGCTTGCATGCACTTGAATCCCATTCCATTAGTTTCAGCTCAGCAGTTCTCAGGCTTCTCCCCTAAAGGACCCATGTTCTAATCCATGCATGTAAACTCACTTTGCTCATCTTTTCATATACACTACAATAATGGCATAGGTAACAGAAGCCCCTTATCTCAGATGCAGAAAACAATGATTGGAAAAATTGGAATTCAATATTTTTTTTTTTTACGTTGAGAGTCACACTCCAAGCATCTTGAGCACCAGGGTTGTCATGACTGTTTTTGGGTGCCAATGATCCGGGATATATAGGTAAAGGATGGATTGGCATTGTAGATGGAACACAAAGGCACTGGGCAGTCACACTGTGGTTGCATTAGTTGCCTCCCTCAGTGCTGTGACAAAGGAAGGGAAGGTCATTTTAGATCACAATTGAAGGTGCTGTCCACCATTGACAGTAAGAATATGATGTAGCTGCTCACATTGCATGCACAGTCAGCAAACACAGTGTGACAAAAGTTTGTTCTTGTCATTTTCTTCTTGCAGTTCAGGACTGAACCCATGGAATGGTGGTTCCCACACTCAGGGTGGGTCTCTCTACCTCAGTTATCCCAACCCAGAAGCTCCCTAGTCAATTATAACTTTTGAGTGTTGATGGGCACTGGTTATTTTAGTTGCTGGTTTCCTGAAACTTTGTGGAATTTATCTAGTTTTGACCCTTGGATGATTCTAGATCCTCTCGAGTTGACAATCAGTATAGCCATCACAGTGACTAAGGTCATATCGCTGGTTGGGTGAGTCACTCTTTCTCTCTAAGCCTAAATTCTTTCCTCTGTCAAAAGATTCACATTTTACACCCAGTGATTCTATCAAGCAAAATATGTGACATTCTGCCACTTCATAAAATTTGATTTTCCCTTCACTACAGGGTAGCAGATGTATTTGGACTTAGTGAGCTATGAGTTAGCTGAGAATTAGCAGCAGTTCTTAGCTGTCACACTTCTGCTCTGTTCCTGTTTCCCCTTCCTCCTAAGGCTCTCCTAGGAATCACAGTGCTTGCTTGACTACACATTCCCCCCACTCACCAGAACAGAAAGGCGATTTAATTCCAAATCAGAGGTTTTTCAATGTGAGTTTGCAAAGGTCATCAGAAACAAATGGAGCTGATGTTTCCACTGTAGTATAGCCAGGAGTGAGCATGCAGCTCTTGCAGGATGCCAGGGTAATCTATTGAATCCTGACAGTTGGAAATTCCTTGGGGATAGTATTCACCGTGTTCTGCTACTTTGCAAACTAATGAGACACTTGGTGCAGACTTTCAGGCCTTCAGCTGGATGGGGCAGAAAATTTAGAGGGCATGAGGATTTCAACTCAGAAAACTGCCTCATCATGGCCATGTTTCAGGGGTGGGCATGGGGGTGGAGTGTCTGCAAATGAAATGTAAACAATAACAGCAAAAAATGAACTGAGTGCTTTAATCCATCCTTGATCCTTATCTTTTACTCTCCCCACATAGGAGCAATGAGCCCATGTCTTTCTCACACCATCCTCTGATTTGCATGCCTTGAAAAATCATGAGACTTGCAAATACTGACCCCGTGGTTACGTTGGCCTGGAAATGGCAGAGCAGAATCACATGATGTGTGGTTTAGTAGGTCACCTTCCCCAGAATTAAATGATATAAATGTAGTGATCTGATTTCTAGCCTGGATGTAGTGAATTATCAAATATGGAAACATGATACCATAACATCCTTCAAATATACTTGCTCTATTCCTATGTACACTGAAGTCAAAGGAGTTTGGCTTTAAAGTATCCTTATAGTTTAAATAGTATTTACTTCTAGTATAGCTTTTCCTTTCTTTTTAGCTGTTTAAACAAATGGCAATATGATATATATGCAAGATTTAATTAGATAATTGCATACCTTTAAAACATAAATAAGTCTAAGAGGTAGGCCACAGCAATCATTAAACACACACACACACACACACACACACACACACACACACACACACACAGAGTGTTCATTCTCACAGACATCAGCGATTTTGTGAATTCTAGAAAGTCTAATCAAAAGAAGGGAAATCCAGTTCACCCAAGAAATTCTCTTGTTTTTCAATGATAGGAAGTGATGCATCGCCACCTGCTGTCCTTTTTCTGTATCACAAGTACCTGTACATCAAAAAGCTGAACAGGCTTCCTTTTTCAACACATAACTGGAGACTCAGAGCAAGGAGTTTTACTTTCTGTTCATGACACATTCTTAAATGCTGGCTGACAAGGATCAGGTGTTTTAAAACACTAAAAAGTAAACAAATGCAAGAGGCCATAGAAAATTGCAGTATGAATTGCATACCTGTACACACACACACACACACACACACACACACACACACACACACGGATAAAGACACATACATATCTACTCCAGGGCCTACAAAGTCAGCATGCACTGGGTCCTCAGCACTTCTTGGATGTCTTTGGTTAGATCCCCATCCACCATCCTTTCACTGTCCTGTTGTTTTCTTGCTCTCCAGCTAGCATGGCAGGCATGTCTTCTCAGAGTGTTTGCACTGACACTGTTCTCATCCTGGAACATTCCAATTCCAAGTAGGTTCTCGGTACAATCTTTCTCTTCACTCATTGCTGCCTGATGCCATTTCCTAAGCTCTCTTTGAACACTCCATCCACAGCAGCCCCTCTTTCCAACTCTGCTTTGGATGTTCACTGCCTTCTTCCTAACTTCTTCAAAACTACCTAAGCGCCACCAAGTGCCAGGTGTTCTCAGCACCTGAAACCACACCCAGTGCCCAGCAGCACTCCAAACAATTGAATGAGTGCTTGGCCACAGTTTAGTAATGAATCTACCTTATCATTGCCACAGTGACAGCAAGACATTGTCCTCATTCTGATGTTCTGACTTGAAATGAAAAACAAAACTGAATGTTTAGTTGTGACATAGAGAAAATGAAAATTCCTATTGGATGAACCTGGGATTTCTAGAATAGACTAACTAGTTCTTATTTTCCTTTTAAATTGATTCTCTCCCTCCCTCCCTCCCTCCCTCCCTCCCTCCCTCCCTCCCTCCCTCCCTCCTCTCTCTCTCTCTCTCTCTCTCTCTGTATGTGTATGTGTGTGTGTGTGTGTGTGTGTGTGTGTGTGCGCGCATGCGTGTGAGTATGTGTGCATGTGTCTTTGTGTGTGTGTACATGTCTGTGTGTGCTTGTGCAAGGTGAGTTGGGAATATGCATGTCACAGCACATGTGTAGAGGTCAGAGAACAACTTTGTGGAGTCTTCTCCCTTTCCACCTTTACAAAGGTTCCAAGGAATCTAACTCAGGTCACTTGACTGGCCTCACAAGCAACTTGACTCATTGAGCTGTCTCACCAGCTGCTTGTCTTCTGGTTCATTTAGCCCAGAATAGGTGAATCAGAGTGTCCAAGAGGAAGTCCTGCTTGGTATGGGGGTCACAAGCATCTGAGAGAGGTCTGTAACAGAAGGTCCTGGGAAGACCAAGGCATGGTCTGCTAGGAGAAAACTATGGGGTTAAGGGAGCCCAAGAGCTATGTAGTAAGTGAATACAAGAACAAAGTGTATTGTCTGATGCCTGGAACCCATTTACATGGAACTCACTTTCCATATGTTTGCAGCTCAGTTCTAGGCAAGCCTAACTCAACCCCAAATACCAGTGTGTTCTAGCCTGAACAGATGGCTTTCTCTCAGGTGTAGACACAACTACATTTATACACATCAATATCTTTAACACCTTAAACTGTAAGAATAATTATTGAGGAGGAGTTTACGGCTTTGTGCATCCTCATCCCTAAGGGTACTTCAAGAGACCCCCGGATCCTGTTTGTTTCCAAGAATATCGCCATGTGAGAAGAATTTATGTCTCCCTGTGAAATCTTATATTTTATCTGTTGATGTTTGGACTTCATGTGTTACTTAACTTTTGCCTTTTCTGCATACATAACTTAGACCCAGTAGATCCATCAGTAAATTGAATTGTAATATGTAGTTGCTCTTAACATGGACTTTTCTCCGAGTAGGGAAAGCAGCAAGCACTTCCCTTGGAGGGAATGTCTGGGGGTTTCCAGGCTGACTGTGTGTCCTCTCACAGCAGAGAGGGTGGAGCTGAGGAGGCTCTTCCCTCTCTATGGCCCCTCTTTCTCTGTGTCTCAGGTCCACTGGAGCATGTGCACCTGTCTCTTCCTTTTGTCACGACAAAGAACAAAGAAGTCAACGCAACTGCGGTGCTCTGGCCCAGCCAAGTGGGCACCCTGACTTACGTGTGGTGGTACGGAAACAACACGGAGGTGAGCTGGCCGTCCAGGTAGTGGACAATGACAGCAGTGTAACTTATGCTTGCTGGAGCCCAGCAGAATGACGTGGCTTATGGCTTTGAGTCTGAGTGTAGCCTCAGCTTCCAGGCCAGCAGGTCATCTGCGGTCAAAAACCTCATCAGGTTCATCCCTTTCCTCCGCCTCCATCTATCTTTTCTAGTTCCCTCGCCTATATCTCTACTTTCCTCTGCCATTATGTTCTCTAGATGAACCTTCCCTGCTATAACCCTTAGTGGAGACACTGGAGATATTCTTCAAAAGTTACAATAGAAAGTCTACAGCCAGACCTCACTACCCAGACCTTCTATCATTGATGTTAGGATGGGATTGCTATTTGTCTACAAGTTATCACTAGAAAATAGTTCTTCTGTTTGTTTTCTCCACCTTAAAAATTAAAACAAAATTTCCAACAGACTGCTGATAAGACCACTTAGACAGGATGTTAATGCTTTCTCTACCAAATATTGTAAATCTTTACTTTAAAACTAATCAAGAAAGACAGAAAAGAAATATTTGTGTGGAATCAGTCAAGGGAGCTCAGTAGACTAATATGTATTTTTCTTATAGGACACAACTCTCTGATTGTGTTATAGCACCACTCTTCCAACTCATTTTTTTTTCTTTAGAGTCCTTAAACCATTATCCAATTAGTGCTTATTTCCATATCAGCAATTTCCAAGAAACTAGTGAGAGTGCTGCTAGCAGGATGACATCACTCAGGCCACTCCTATCTAATCAGAGTTCAGTTCTGTGCCCTGGACTGCTGTAGTCCAATATAATGCTCTATAAATGGTTTATCCTGTAGATGAATACCAGAAAGCTTAGAAATTCTCACTGTTTGTTGATACAGTTGAGCCTCTGGTCTTCATTTATGCAAGTGGTTTCATAGTATCAAAAGTTCTGTTGGGCAGGAGATGATGAAAGCTGAGACATATGTATCCTGCCAATAGGCAAGGCCTATCACACATATTGATTTTCCCAGTCCTGACTCAGGATGATAACAAGAGACAGGTGTTAATTTCTAGGAAAGATACAGAATCCTTTAAGGTTACTTCTGCATTAACCTTCACATGGACTTCAGCTGAGGGGGAAGCGTAAACAGTTACAGAGTGGAGCACCAGGATGAATCTGTGTCCATTCAGCACATGGGAAATGGGTGATACTTAGAGACAGAGGCTGTTTCAGCTATAATTCTGACTTTCCCTTCACTCTATGTCCTTGTTTATTTCAGCCCTTGATCACCTTGGAGGGAAGCATATCATTCAAGTTTACTTCTGAAGGAATGAATACCATCACAGTGCAGGTCTCAGCTGGGAACGCCATCCTGCAAGACACAAAGACCATAGCGGTGTATGGTGAGTGCCCATCTTTGCTTTTGCACCTCTGTCCTTATCCTCAGATGTGATTGGTCCAATAATGCTATAGACTCCCCTGAATTAGAGATGGCAGTACTTGAGAGAGAGAGCTAGGATGGTCTTAGAGAATGCCATTCACTAGCAGAGCAGTGGCCATGGTACATGACATTTCTGGTTCATGCAGGGAGAATCTTAGCTCCATCAGTATGGGTAAGATAGACTGGGCCTCATCACAAATAAGGCTAACTCATTATAATTTGGAATTTTTTCTGCTATTTGAGTACATAAAATCACTTGTTAAATGCTGTGGGATGTTCTGTATGTCCAGTGGGAGCCCGTTCTTGGGTTCCTTGTGGCTTTACCCAGCAGGTCCGCATAGAGGATGATTAGGACCACAGGCCTGAGTGCAGGTGTCTGAGCTGGTCTACACGTGGCTGTGCTGGGGGATGGTCTGTATGTCAAGTTGCTCTGATTGGTCAATAAATAAAACCTGATTGGCCATGGCTAGGCAGCAAGTATAGACGGGACTAACAGAAAGGAGAAAAGAAAGAACAGGAAGGCTGAAGGAATCAGTGCCAGCTGCCACCCTGACATGCAGCATGAAAAGAGGCCAGTAAGCCACGAGCCACGTGGCAGGGTATAGATTTGTGGAAATGGGTTAATTTAAGCTATAAGAACAGTTAGCAAGAAGCCTGCCACGGCCATACAGTTTGTAAGCAATATAATTCTGTGTTTACTTGGTTGGGTTTGAGCAGCTGTGGGACTAGCAGGTGACAAAGATTTGTCCTGACTGTGAGCAAGGCAGGAAAACTTTAGCTACAGTTAGGAAATGGCTAATTGAGAGAGATTTTGTTTTTAAATTCCTTTTTAAGAAAACCTTTCCATTATCCAAAACTTTTAAACTTCTTTCAGAAATCTGTACTTGAAACAACAAAAAGAAAAACTTATGACACTATCAATAACAGTAAACCTTCTACTAGACTAAAAGTATTAGAGATTTTACAATAATCAGAGGCCAGGCATGGGCTGGATCAGTTGGAGAAATAATCACAGAGTACATTTTTGTGATCAGCTGGAGAAACTAATACATTCCAAGTATTAGATGAGATAAAATTTACTAAAATGGAAAGGTCAGATTATTGCTTAAAATGAGATTAAAAACAGTTTTTTTACAGATTGATCCTACTTTGGTAATATTTTTCTATATAAAAAGCTAATCAGTTGGATATGAACTGTTACCAGCAGATAGTAAAAACATAAATGTTTATTATTAATATGAATGTAGTACATAGCATGATGAGTAAGGCAAAAGTATCTGATATTTCCTTCCTATTGATGTGGAAAGGCTATTAGGTAAGTCTACCACTTGACTTTAAACTAAGTGGGCATTTTATGAATTTATTCTTGGAGTAATTCTGCTTCCTCAATTTTCATTTTCTAATATACCATTGTAACACTGTGTAAGATATAGGTTTAAACATCCTTGAGATTAACACAAAGAAAGAACCAGTAAATGCCAACCATTTTAATGTTGCATTTGGAAAATGAAATGGAAAAAGAAGAGCATAGGACAACAATGAGTATCATGCATATTAAGAAATTGTCCTCTTAATGTTAATTAACTGAATATTCATGTCATATGTCTTGGAATTATTAGAGCATTCTCCACATGACCTGATTTCTATCATGCATGTTCCATTAACTGCTAAGAGCTAACTATGAGCACAGCTTTCTCATATAAGCATTTTGCCAACTTTTTGTCTTAAGTCAATCTTTAACTTCTGTCTACATAATGGAATCCAAAGTAAAGCTCTACAAAGAAAATATGGAGATACAATTTGGTAGCTAGGTATGTACCTTGGGGGTACAGGGGGTACATGGCATGGCTAACATGTATGAGGCACCGAATCTGAAAAATGAAATAAAATTATCCTTCCTCCTCTAACTCCCCCCTTTCTGCTCCCCCCCCTCCTCGTGGTTCTCCACATCCTCCTCTCTTCCTCTGCCTTAATCCTGGACATGCTAGGCTCGTACTCTACCAATGAGATACATTCCCAGCCCTATTTACTTCTTACTGAACTTTCATTAAATAAATTCTTAAAACTAAAAAAAAAAAAAAACAATATTTTAAGACTAGATACAAAATATATTTGCTGGAGAAGAAGAAATAATGCAAAAATGTGAGAAAGAACTTCGGCTTTTTTTTTTTTTTTCAAATATAAATTTAACCCAGTTCTGGAATCAATTGATTCCAATAATCTAATGTAGGTCTAGATTTTCCTTTGGGGCATACAGCTCTTTCTTTCACTTCCTTGTTGTTCCTACATGACCTTCAAAACCAGAGAGCAATTTGTAAAAAACTTTGAACGTCAAAAGATGAAAAAGCCTAAGGATGTTGTTCTAGAAACAGCTTGCTCCGTGTTAGATCTCATAGTTTTGCCTCTCCCACCTCTTCAAAGAGGTTTGGACAGCTTAGACAGCAAGAGGAAATAATCCTCAATATGAGGGATTCCCAACTAGAGGGCTACAGCATGACCATACCCAGTCGGGGAGCTGTTGATTCACCTGTACCTATCTCCTTTCTATGTGCTTGGGGTGTATTAAATCTTTACAGAAACCCTAGCATAGGGGAAGTGACTGTGCTATTTGTACGTTTCCCCCACTGGTAATGGTTGGAATTAGGCCTCCACCCCAGCTCATCTCAGCCCTGGGCCATGGTCTGACATTCCTCTCTGGATTAGTTTATTTTCTGTTTCTGTGCCAAAATGCCCTGGAAATATCCTGGTTCATAGTCCATTGTGGCAGGTAAGTTAGGACAGCAGGTGGGGAAGTTGCCTGATAATATCACATTCACATTCAGGAAGCAGAGCAGGAAGCAACAGACATGAGGTCAGACTAGAAGAGCCTCAAAACCCACAGACAGTGGCCATTTCGTCCAGTGAGGTTTCACCTTCTAAAGCAGTAGTTCGCAAACTGTGGGTCGCATTGAATGACCTGTTCACAGTGGTCACCTAAGACCATCGGAGAGCACAAATGTTGACATTATGATTCATAACAGTAGCAAAATTACATTGATGAATTAGTAACAAAAATAATTTTATGGTTGGGGGTCACCAACAACATGAGGAACTATATTAAAGGGTCATAGCATTAGGAAGGTTGAGAACCACTGTTCTAAAGGTTTCATAACCTGTATAAATAGTGCTACCAGTTGAGGACCAAGTGTTCAAAAACGTAAACATGTGCAGGACATTTCACATTCAAATCATAAGACCATAAATAACTTGCCTCAGATCCTTACCCATTGATGCTCTTCTCCTCCTAGATGATAGATCCCTCTCCCTCCTGTGTGGGAGCCTGTTTTCAGGTTCCTTGTGGCTTTACCCAGCAGGTCTGCATAGAGAGGATGATTGGACCACGGGCCTGAGTGCAGGTGTCTGAGATGGTCTGCACTTGGCTGTGCTAGGGGCGGGGAGGTCTTTTGTTCCACCCTTTGGCATTTCTATAAATGCCTTAGGGCAAAGACAATCAGGGCCCATTGAAATAGGTTCTCTCGAGGCTATCCTGAATTTTCTATCTGTTTATCTCTGCACTCTAAATCCTTCTATCCAATATTTCCTGCTGCTCGCACTCAAGAAAACTCTGGGGAACTGTGGGGTTGGTGGGTAAACGTCCCACACTCCTGGATGTCACAAGTTGTCCCTTTTGTCAGGTGTGTGGATGACCTTCTTATTAGAATCTCGGAGAGACTCTTAAACCTAGAAGGTTTCTGTGTTGTTCTTATCCAAACCATCGTTTACTGCTGGGAAATTGTGGATAGACATGGGAAATTGCTGGCTTAAAATCATTCTGCTATTCTGTGACAGTTCCATTAATAGCAATGGTGTCAGTGACACAGGCTAACATTGATGCAGCCTCTTCTAATCACCAGCATCTGTCCCCAGCACTGGAGATATGAACTGCCTTATTAAATCCTGTGAACAGACTTGAGAGAAAAAGTCTATAATTATCCCTGCTTTACAAATGAGAAAACGTGGCATAAGTATAATGAACAAACACAGCCTAAGAATTCTATCTAGAAGGGTAATTTCCATACCAGAGTACCCTTTTTATGGTTTGGCCCCCACTCTCAGTCTCTTTGAAGGCATCTTCTAAAGGTGGTCACCCTGCGTACAGTGGGTGGGGGTCATCTCCCTCTTCATTAAAAGCATTAGTAGAGCAAATGGCCTGCTCTAACTATCCTTCATTCATTTTCAGTCAGACAAGTTATCCAGGGATTCATATACATGGTTTGAAATGTTTTGTTTGTTTTTTGGTTAGGGCAGTACTAGGTGTAGCTAGAGTTTTTCTCTCCAGCTCCTGCCAGGCCCACAGTCAGGACAAAACTCTCTCACCCGCCAGTCCCCAACCGAGTAAACAACAGAGACTTATATTGCTTACAAACTGTATGGCCGCAGCAGGCTACTTGTTATCTAGTTCTTCTATCTTAAATTAACCCATTTCTGTAAATCTATACCTTGCCATGTGGCTCGTGGCTTACCGGCATCTTCACATGCTGCTTGTCATGGTGGCAGCTGGCAGTGTCTCTCTGTCTCAGCCTTCCACTTCCCAGAATTCTCCACTCTCTTTGTCCTGCCTATACTTCCTGCCTGGCTACTGGCCAATCAGCATTTTATTTATACAGAGTGATATCCACAGCAACTGGGACTGAACCTAGAGTGTCACACTTGTGTGGCAAGTGTTATATCACTGAGCAATAGCATTTGCCCAGTGATTTGAAACCTCTAATACATTGTGACTTCTTAAATAAAGATTATACTGGCCAGAGTTAAACAGGCAGCCTTGAACTCAACTGAGAAAAAAGGAAGAGTGGGTTTTTTAATCCTGGAGTTAGCTGACAGGAGAGTATTGGAAAGCCTTGGAGCATCTGTGGGGTCATTAGTGTGGTTAAGCTCTCTGAAGCAACTACAGTCACCTAGAGAATTGAGTCTCCACCTTACTACAGAGGTAGGAAGAGGGCAGCTCTGTCTTTTTTGGTTACGGTTGTATTTCAAGGGACTATCTTCCCCATGATCCTAGGGAAACATGATTCTAAGTTATTCAAGATTTACTTCTTAAAATGACAGAGACAGAATCAACAGCTGCAAGTTTTCTAGACTGAATATCCTAAGAGGTCAGTAGCTATACCCAGAGGATACCTGCACAGAACTTAGCAAAACAGAGGGAAAGTAGAGACCAACATGTCAGACAGCGGGAGGCAGTGTTGATGTAACCAACCGTCTTATTAAATAAGAAACACAGAAACAATGTAAAAGAGAGAGCCGAGAAGTCAGAGCTCAGAGCTAAAATCTCACCCTTCCTCCTGCTGTCCCAGCTTCGCGAAAAGGGACCTACTTCCTGTCGGTTCGTATTTTTAAAGTATGTTGTTCTGCCTTCTCATTGGTTGTAAACCCAAACACATGACTGCCTCATCACTGTCTGAATGTACAGCCCCCTAGGTCTTAAAGGCATATGTCTCCAATGCTGGCTGTATCCCTGAACACACAGAGATCTTATGGGATTAAAGGCGTGTGCCACCACCGTCACACTCTTGCTATGGCTCTAATAGCTCTGACCCTGAACACACAGATATCTATGGGATTAAAGGCGTGTGCCACCACCGCCACACTCTTGCTATGGCTCTAATAGCTCTGACCCCCAGACAACTTTATTTATTAACATACAATCAAATTAATATTTCAGTACAAATCAAAATAATATTTCAATACAATTAGATTACCACCACAAGGCAGTCTATTGAGGCATGATGGAGGAAGGCTGGTCTACCCAAGGCCACCAAACAGACTGAAAGGAAGGTCCTCTGCCTTGTGTTGTTTCCCTTCAAGTGCTCAGGGGCACGGGTCTGCCTTTACAAATGGTAAGTGTATCCAATTCATCTGCTTTAACAGCTTAAAAAAAACTGCCATTTAATTGGCATTTTATTTTTTCTATCCCCCCTTCATGTATTTGAATACTTAGGAAGAACATTTCTAAGCCATTCTACCCTCCCCTCTCATACTGGTTCGTGTGTTAAGTGATAATGAGGAAGTTACACCATTTGTGTCCCTTCACAAGGCTAGATACATTTCCTTATAGCTGAAGTCACTGCCCTGTGGTGAGAGGTGAGGAGAAAGTGAGAATGACATAAACCTCTGACTTCAGAGTAAAGTTATAACTCAGAGGGTGCCTTTTTAATGCTGTCATTTGTCACACAGCAAATTCATATTGTTGTAATTATTCACCACCAGAAATGAATTAGTGATGTTCACGCAGATGACCAGTGACTCACAAAATAGTCAGGCTTTGAAAAACATAACTTTGGAACAAAGCCACTGTCATAAATACACATTTTATTATGTAAGAGTTTTCAAAGCATGTGTTTGAAAGCTCGTTAGCATTGTTAGGAAATGCACAAGTGGGCTTTTATGCTTCCTGGATGTATAATTCGCATCACTGGTGTCACTTAGCCCCCAATGAGGCACAAGGACATGCTTGAAACAAGAACTGATTATCAAATAAGTAAATGCATAATAAAACCTTCATGGAAATGGAATCATTTACACATTGAATACACATCCACAAATTACACTGTCCATGCATGGTCTTTCAAAGCCTACAGTTGCTAAATACAATCCCAGGGCCAAGAGCACAAAGCCTCTATCCTAATTGAATATATATATATATATATATATATATATATATATATATATATACATATATATATCAACAAATATAAATAAAACAAGAAATATCAGATGGTGTCAATTTAAAAGAGAGTGGGATGATCTCTGTGTTTGGTGGTCAGATCAACCTTTCTAATGTGAGATTGAGGGAAATAGCCAGGTATGCTGTGATGTGTGGCAAGTAGAAACATCACCTATAGAAAGTGGGTGACATGATGGAGAAGCCATGGGATGGACAGACCCAGGAGTACAGGATGTGCACACAGGGAAGCCCTGCAGGACATGAGGTAGCTGAGGTAGGCTACATTATGTCACGTGGGATGAAAAAGACTGGGGTAAGAAAATGCATTTATTCTAAGTGCACTGTGGAGCACTAGCAGATTGGGGGAGAGAGTAATGTGTTCTGCATGTTCTATGTGCCAAGCACTGTGAGGTAGGGGTATTGAAGATATAAAAATACACCCTGACACTGTGTTCTCAAGCTTGCACCAGCTTGGGGTCTTAGCTTCACTTTCTGGGTACAGATGTCAGCTAATGACACAGTGTCACGGAGTACTAAAGCTGACCCTTTCTTGGAACACAGAGCTTCCTCTACCAGCTGAATCTTGTCCTGCATGCCTTAGTCTAAATGTTCTCCATGTCTCCTCTGAGCCTCTCCCCAGTTCCTCCCAGAAAATTCTTCTAGTAAGGTCACTGTTACTTGAATCACCATTCCACTTCCTGGAGGATCAAAACTAACTCAGGAACTACAGAGAAAACTAAAATATCCCTGATGTTAGGAACAACATGAAATGCTATCCTATGAAACTTATGAGTAACATCCCAACAGTAGAATAATTATATTAATAAAAATATGTATGTAATATCCTAATTACTATGCCTTCATAAAATGATAAAAGCATATGTTCAATACAGTAGTATCATTTAAAAACTGAAATTGCAACATCAATGATAAGGAAGAAGGGTCAGTCAAGAAAAACTAAATAGTTTTAGAATATTTTTGTGGGTAGGTACTGGAAGGAGTAGGTATTCTTGTTAGAGGAACAGGGTATTCATGTGTTCTGGCATCATAATATTGTCATGTATCCATGGCCCTTGGATCATTTAATGTCCAAGATTGCAAAGCCTAAAGCTGAGGATAACGGGCAAAGGCTACACAGCTAAGTGTGGGCCAGAGTCCCTGGATTCAGTTTAGCAAAGGAAGAGTTAGAGAGTAACAGGGACAGGATAGTAGTTTTCCTTTCCAGAAGGATCACTATGGTAAGTGTGAAAGACTTTGTAGGAGAAACATTATATTGACTGCTTTGTGGTGCTATTTACCTTGTAGTAATGGACTTACTGTTATATCCACAGAGGAATTCCGGTCTCTTCGCTTGGCCTTTTCTCCAAACTTGGATGACTACAACCCTGACATCCCCGAATGGAGGAGGGACATCAGCAGAGTCATCAAAAAGTCTCTGGTGGAAGTGAGTACAAGCATTGCCTTCTCCCATGAGACAGAGTCATTCCCTGACCTTGAATGGCTTCATGGAGAACAGACCCCTTGCAAAGGAAGGAGAAGACAGAGCTGGAGCCCAAAGCAGATATCAGTTTGGTATCTTAATATTTGTGAACCATTTATGCATGCCTATCTTCATTATTGGGTAAGTGCAGCCCTCAGAAACATATGGCCCTTGCCTCCTGTGAAGCTAATTCTTCTTCAAGAAGGACATGGGTATCTGTGAGAGTTATGAAGCTGAGTTCGGAATTTGGTAAATTTTTCATTAGCAAATGAAAAATCAATGACTGTGTAACCAAGGGGAACCCTGGGTAAGTGTCTTCAAGGGTGAATATAATGAATAAAAGAAGCCCAGGCTCCAGATCTACATCTGTCAGCACAGAGTTTCAAGAGCACATGATACAGGACACCAACCCATATTTCAGTGTCTTAATTCTTTTAAAGACATTTATTTTCCTTCCCAAGAGAAGGTGATTAGTATCCTCCTTTTGTAGAAAAAGCAACTGAGATAACTCCTCCAGATTCTCATGAGTAATAGGTGACAAACTCCAAAACTGAACTGAATTTCCTGTTTCTCATGTCTGGGGTCTTACAATGAAACTCAGCCTCTAATCTTCCTAAGCTTTCTGGAAGAGTAGCAAGGTGATGTGAATTATTCCTCAGTGGGCACAGGGTTGCTGAAGACTGGAGCAGACATCTTTCTTAAACACTCCTTCTCCCATCTGCTTCCCTTGCATCGGTGGGTTAAAGAGTGAAGCATCTGCTCCTGGGTTGGTCAATACAGTGTCCAAACACCGGAAATCAGAAATAGCCCCACAGTGTGTTTGTGTTAGTTAGTATTTGCTGATAAACACAGCTGATAGAATTGATATGTTTAAAGGAGATTTATTAGAGTGGCTTATAGGCTGTGGTCCAGCTAGTCCAACAATGGATATCTCCCAACAGAAAGACCCAAAATCTGACAGTTTTTCAGTCCATGAGACTGGATATCTCAACTGTTCTTCAATATACCTTGGGGTCCAAAAAAACTAGGTTCTAATACCAGTGAAGGAATGCCTTAGCAGCAGGCTAAATTAACTTGCCAGTAAGAGTAATGGCTAGCAGGCAAAAAGCAAAAGCATCCTTCTTTCATGTCTGTTTTTATAGGCTGCTACCAAAGGTATGCCCCAGATTTAATGTGGGTCTTCTGACCTTAACTGATCCAGATTTAGGTCAGATCTTCTCATGTTAAAGTGGTCAAACTTAGAGTGATTCTTCCCATCTCAAATGATCCAATCAAGAAAAATCCCTCCAGGTCTACCCAGCTGCCTGGGTTTTAGTTAATTGCAGGTGTAGGTAAGTTGACAACCAAGATAAGCCATCATGTGTTCCTAGCACAATAGGAAATATCAATATATCATTTGTATATATTCTTTCTTTTCTGCTCCCCAAACATGCTGGAGCTTGATGCAAAGCGAAGATGCAGTGAGGACACTAAGATAACCTCTGAGTAGAAAGGCAATTGCATGTGCTGCCTCTTAGTGTCTACCTTCTCACCTGTGCCTTTACTGGCAAATATTTAACACTGAAAATACCTGTTTTCTTGATGCTTCATATTTTTAACTACAATTAGTAACAAAAATAAGCTGATATTTATTTTATGCTCATTTCTACTTTATAGGTGAGGAAGTTCAGCAAGGAGGAAAAAACCATGTAATTAAAAGTCAGGATTTGAAGTCAGACCCGCAGGGTTAGATTCTGAACTCTATGTAGTGCTACCGTATTCTCGTCTTTGTCTTTTTTCAATAGAAAACAAGGATAAAGGGAGTATTTGAGTGGAGAAGAGGAAAGTTTGGGTACCTCTGAGTAACTGTCATTTCACCTCTGTTTGCATTGCTCTTAGCATCTACCACATTAATGGTTCCATATCCTAGCCACCAGAAGGCTCAGTTGATAGACGACTGGTCTGACAGAACTCAGGATTACTTTCTTTGGAGTTGCCTGTCACCATGACCACAACTGATTTATTTCTTCTGATATCCAAGAAGATAGGTTATCCCCTTCAATGATCCCTTTCCCAGACTCTTACATAATTCTCTTATAATTTTCTAAGCACCTTGGTTTCTCAGAAACTGTGATTACCCCCAGTAATTTGTCAACAAGGAACTAACTCAGCAAAGCCGAGATTTCTGACTCTTATTTCTATCCACACCAACTTTCTATGGATCAGAAATTGTGGACATCTACATTACAACTAGCTTCCCAGTGGTCTAGAAACACTGTTCATTAATATTTCCAGTTTGCTGTATATAATAGGCACCTGGATGCAGAATAATTGTGTTGGATCAACATCTCCCAGAATAGGGTGGTGGTGATCTAGAGACAAGGAATAATTAATGCTGTTCAGATTTCCCAAGACACAACTGATCTGTTTTCTTGTCCCAGTTGTTACTTCCCCCATCTTTGAGATCAGTAATTACACTTGGCCACTTCATTAAGTCCTAAGGGACCTCATTAATTGTGCTGTTCCAACAAGAAGGACAACTTGAGTCATCTTGTTTACAGTTTATTATGTTGCTATGTGACAGAGTCTTATATAAAATTGGTTATTATTTCTTCTTCAGATTGGCTTTTGATATGGGCATAGCATAATGGAATCTTTAAATGAATTTCTGTCAATAGATAATTTTTTGAATATGGAGGATGCTTTGAACTTAATCTCAGTTTGAAAGTTAGTAGGCATATACAATATGTTGTCAGCTGTAATTAGTTATATTGTGGCATCAGGATAAAGGGATCACAGAAGACAGATTATATTTATATGCTTCATAGCTAGGTCAAAGCTCACAGCATTACCACTAAGCCTTTCCCAGATGATTTTGATCCACTGCTTGACCTTGTTGCAGTTACTATGTGCCCTGGGTCCTGGATACCTAGATACCTATTCTTAGCTGGAATAGGTATCTTAGCTGGAGTGGTGTTGTGGGCTGCATTGTTCTGATACTTCTCTGAGTAGGTCATGTTGAGTAAATGTGAATCTATAGAGTCAGTTTGAGACATCTCTGAAGAGCCAGTCTATCTCCTTATGAGACCTCTTGAGACTCCCATTGGGTCCTCATGACAGCCCAGCTCCCTCAGCCCATACCTGCTCCACTTCCTCCTAGATTGCTGACTAGTCATTGAGTCAGCTTCCTGAGTATCATAACCTGTAGTGTATCTTCACCTGAAAAGTGGGGCATAATCATGCTTCAAGGGTTTACAGTGAAAAGCTGTGTATAACATTGCTAAGTTACTCAGCACATCTTCTGGGCAAATCAAAAAGCACTAATATATTGGATTTACTGCCAATTTGGAAAAATCAGTTAAGAAATAATCACTACAGTTAGAAATCATGAAAAAATGTTCTAAAATACATAGCCCTTTTGATGATTTATAGGAGATATGTAGAAACATACCAGCAAAATATATAAGAAAGACATTCGAAGAAGCATTGTAGGCATGTACAAATATACCTACAGGAAAAGCTAAAATGTAGAAAAATTGTTCAGGATTCCATTTGGCTAGAGCAATAAAAGCCCATGTAAGCTGTAGGTAATTGGTTTGAAAAGGAAGAGTGGAACCACTTTATACAACTCCTTAAGCATATGCTTAAATCAGTAGCACTGGGATTGATTGCAAGCACTTTAAACAGAATAACATGGCTGAAGTTGGACTATGGCAGGAGTGAACAGAAGAGCCTGCCTCTTTGAGATGAGGATACCATTGCAGTACTCTAGGGTGGTGACCTGAACAGCTGACTTGAGATCATCAACAGTAGATGGATATCCACAAGAAGGAATGAAAAGATCATTCATTCAGAAGGCGACAGGTTAAATTCTTACATGTAGCAGGAGAAAAAGAGGAAAGCATATGTCAGAGATGAATGGGTGATGGTCCCAAGCTAACATAACTGAAAAAAAAAAAGCCTACTTTGAGCCACAGAAATGTAGAATGAAGATATAGGAGTAATAATGAGAAGTTATTTTTAATATGATTATTAAAATCCTAGTGAAGTAAAAACATAGTATTTTGAGTGGCTACAAAGGGAAAAGTGAATTCTATAACTATCTTGGGAATGCGCTCAGAGTGAACCCTAAGCTATCAGTATGAGAGCAAATGATTAAACAAGGAAGAAGCTTTTGAATGCTATTTGAATGTTTTATCTTTATGTTAATTTATATGAGTATGTATTAATTATATATATAAAACAGGCTTCATTGTGACATTTTTATTTCATATATATATGTAATGTAATATATGTAATGTATGCTGATCAATTTCATCTCTTTTTAGCATTTGGATTTCAGCAGAAGTGCTTCATGTAATCAGAGTCACTAAATAGAAAGTCAGCTATTACTCTTGAAATTTTTCTACTTAAAGAAATATAAGTACAGGCATAAACAACTAAGAAGACAGTCACTGTGATGGATCTCAGATTGAGCCTGAATCAAACATTCTGCTCTGAACCTAACTGATGACCCAAGGATGCCCTTTCTATCCGCTGCTGCCTGCAGTACCCAAGGGTCTGCTCCTAAGCCACCGCTTTTTACATTTCAGTATGGCTTCTGTCTGTATTAGTGCCTAATACCGGCCTCTTTGTGCTCATTCTTCGTAGGACTCACACAGTCTCTTTGTGTCTCCCACAGGCCACAGGAATTCCCAGCCAGCACATCCTGGTGGCAGTGTTGCCTGGCTTACCCACCGCTGCTGAGCTCTTCATTTTGCCCTATCAAGATGCAACCAGAGAAAACAAAAGGTCACCAGAGGACCTGGAGCAGGTGAGTTGCCCAGAAAACATTTCTAACTTCTCCCTGCAATTTCTCCCACGATCTGAGAGCAAGTGACTTGTTTGAAGGCCATGCCACTTAGAACTCAGGGAGGTCTACATTTTGGTGAAGAGATGACAGGTTTAGAGAGATCTACGCTAATTTCATAGTTTTGTCCCTAATATTCATGGATCTATCAGACAAATGAAGAAATCAGACAATAAATTAGTATCAGTAATTTAGTTAAAATCACAACATTCCCATAGGTATTTTTGTTGATTAAAGAAATAATAAAAGAGAGCACTTGGCCATTATAGTAGATGCTCATTAAATGTAACAATTATATTTAATGATTGTTTTATAATAGAAAACAATGTGGAAATAAGAAAACTTAGTTCTTTAGATTATGAAATAGACTGGGATATTGAAGGACATTTTTGGAACAAAGAATGTTGATAGTGAGGAAGTAAAATTATTAATGAATTGACTTTCACAAAGTTGAGAATCAAATAAAGACCGTAAGAAAATGGAAGAATATATAGTAACAATGTGGCTAGTATCAGTTATAAGGGTTTATAGTGAAAGAGGTACTTCTATAATTTCATTGAAAAGCAAGCTACCAAGCTAGAGGTCAAAATATTGATTAAGGAAATTGATTATATTTTAGCTTGTCCAGAATTGTAGTCAAAGTAAACCCAGCATTCATATAAAACTCATGAGAAATTAGTGACTTAGTTATGAAGAGCATTATTATCCTGATTGAAAAATGCAATGGTGAAATTACCTTATAAGGCCAGGATATGTATTGAGACTCCACAAAATAGGCTGCCTACAAGTAAGCTGTAGTTTTTATTCTAGGTAAGGTCTGTTGATTCTTTTCTCAATCACTTAAATAACTGCGAAAATGGTAGGAGTGAGCTTAGAAACCCATTTAATTTAAAGGTCCAGAAATCCAGTTCAGAGAGAGATAAATTCAGAACCAATCCAGAATGTCATCAAGCTGTTTCTTTTCTCTCTCCTTCTCCTTTTCTTATGACCACATAGAAGCTGCTGCAAGAATAGAGCCAGTACACAGGAAAGCACGGATGGCTATGCAACACTGGCTTCTGTTTAGCCTGAGGCTGACCCCACTATAAAGACTGTATCTGTCCTCCAATGGCACCACCAGGAGTCCTAGGTTTGCAGTTGTCATGGGTCAAGTGTAGGTCAAGTGGACAGGCATCTCTTAATCCTTGCAGTCATATAGATAGAGTACCACTGCTAAAATTTCATATGTTTTTGCCCCATTTCAGATTAGAGGGTTTAGATTAGTCTTTCCCAAACTCTAAATAAACATGAAAGCAGAAGACAAGAGTCTTCATTGAAAAATGTGAAGGAGGAAGGAACATTGGGGAAGCTAAAACAGCTTCCAACGTAATAACATATGCAGACATTTTAGACAAATACAAAAGATACAAGCAACAAAAATGAGCCCGCTGTGTGAGAACTGACTCAGCAATGCCGCTGATTTTAGCCACTCTCTTCATGCTCTGGTCCCCTCCTTCTAGACGTTGTACCGAATGCCCTGTAGGATAAGAGCATGGATCCTGTCCAGTGGTTCCTGAAGAGTGGGAGGGAAAAACCACAGTGAAGTATCCCCGGCTTTCCTCCCTGAGCCTCTTCTGAGAGGAAGCCCCAGGGAACAGAAAAGCTTGTTGAATGGAACTATCTTGTCTGTGAAATAAATTGAGAATCCTTCATGGAGAGCAGCACTTGACCCTTTATCAGGATGCCACCACTAGGTTAATCAAGTGCCCTCTATCTGGGAGAGCTCCACCAGCCTTGCTTTCAGATCCCCAGAGAGTGTGAAAAGGCTCTCTTGCCCTTGGTGGCCTCATCAAGAAGAGCATATCATGCTATCCTAAAACCAGCTGCTCAAGTGAGCAAGCTCTGCCCTCTGGGCCCTTTATCCCATGCTTCTCTCTGAGTCTTCTGGGATGACAGGTGTGGATCTGCCACTCCTGGAAGGAAGAGAGACCACCATGCTCTGAGGAGGCTGTGGTGTCTTACTGGAGAGAGAGGGTGCTTATACTTGTAGTCTTTCAAACTCCTTAAATGACACTATGGGAAGAGCATACCAACTGGTTATCCATAACCGAATGCTCAACCCTGAAAACATATCTACAAATGACAATATATGGACTGAGCAGGTCATATTTAAAAACATATATGTATTTATGTAAACATATATACATGACAATGAAAAAAAACCATAAATTCAGAAGAGAGCTAAGAGAGTTATATGAGAAGGTTTACAAGCAGGAAAGGAAAAGGAGAAATATTACACTTGTATTATAATCTCAAAAATAAAATTAAATTGAAAGGTATTTAGAAGAAACAAAAGGGACAGTAGAAAAATACCAAACACAAATAATACATTTTCTGCTTAATCTGTGTTACTCCTTACAGATACAGATTGCAAATATTGAGGGCAGAAAAATGAAAGACATCTGCGAAAATAGATTAATCTATTGGTGACATTTAATAATTTTAATATTCACTATTAAATATATTCAATAAGCACAGCTTCTTTATTTTGTGCACTTATACTATTCCCTGTCAGTTCTGAATTTGCAACATGGGGATTTGAGTTATAAAGATAATATTATATTGACTAGGAAGGTCATTAAAATAGGAAAGCTGTAATCAATATAAGGCTAATAAGAGGTAAACCAAAGGTATATGGTTAAAGGACAGAGAAGCTTAAAGCTGGCAATGAACCATTCAAAGAAAGAATGGAACTAGGTGAAGAAGCCTCAACTTGAATTTAGAATTTGGCTCCACAGCCTCTCAACCATGTAGTTGTGTTGTTTGAGTTGGGTAAAAGCTTTCTTTGTTAAAAACAAAAACTTCCTCAATTAGTAGTTGAAGGGACCGCAGGTCCAAGCTTTATCAACTGGGTCTTCTCCAAAGTCACCTTAGCCTGTAGTTTCTCTAAAGATGGCACCAGAGTAGCATTTGTATTCTGCAAGGTTTACATTCCTCAGACCAACTTTATGAACAAGTGTTACTACTTTGGGCCATGGTAACCTTGTCATTGACAAATTTGCTAAAGACTTTTTAAAAAGTATTTATTATTTGGGAATTTCAAAAAATGTGTATAAGAGCACCACACATCTGTGCTATAACCACAGCTCCTGCTACATAAGGGCCATTCAGGACTATATGTGCTTTCATAGACTTCTGAGGCTCTCATCGGGGGAGCAGGCCAGGGAGGCAGGGTTTATTCCTGTGCTCAGGAGCTGCAACTAGCCATAGCTGAGCTAGGACATTACAGATAAACCATTTTCATATCAACATTGAGCATTCCCAAGACCAAACTGCAAGTGTCATCTTGTTGATCCAAAACCTAACAAGTTGAGGTACCAGCAAATAGAGATCCAAATGCCCACTCAACAAAGGTGGGACAGATGCCCATATCAAATGGCACTACTAATGTTCTGACTGCAAAAGCCCAGGTTTCAAAATAAAACCACAAATAACACTAAACACCAAGACAATATGTGTCCTCCAAAGTAAAATATTGTTTCCCCAGTAATGTTCACCGAGGGAAGCAACTCAGATTATGCACAAGGTAAGAAATTCAAAATAACAATTATAAACATGTTCAAGAACTCAAAGAGAATGTCAATAAATTCTGGGATGAAGACCAAAAAACATAAACTTTTGAATAAAATAAGGAAAGCAATTCAACATTTTGCTTTATTTAAATAAGATTTTTATTATTTGAAAATTCCACACATGTAAACAATGAATTTTGATCATATCCAATTTCCACATCCCCCTCCCAACTTCATGTGGTCTTTCCTGGATCTACATCTCTACTTTGTACCACCTGTTTGAACTGTTTCAAAAACTGTCTAACTCCTATCTTCAGCTTCCCTTTTGTTCATGTTTCAATGACTGACATTTTTATTCCTGTTATGTGAATGTGTTTTCTCCAAATAATTTTATTAAAGATGGTCTAAATGTTCAATATGTTCCTAGTATGGTAACCATCACCATATAGACCAAATACTGACAGCCCACTGTCTTTGGGGGCATGTAGGATGATAACGATGATTCTCTACTCTCTGGGGATAGCCTCATCACTTATTTAAGACAATTGAGTTGGAAGAAGGAATTCCATGGTTCTCTTCCAACCTGAAGAAATTCAATGGTTGCAAGTTTTATTCCTGTGCTATAGTAATAGAAACATTTGAAATGGCTTTTTCTCCAGTCTGGTTCCCCATGTGGTAGGAAGCATCTGCCCACCTGTGGTGGATATTGTGCATGAGGCGGGGAAAGTGCCTCTTTTGTTCACGTCCCTGAGAATTTTCCATTGTTACTTTACTCAAGCTGAGCTGATTCTGATTGCTACACTCAATCTTCAACTTTTGAGATAAAGATAAGGAGAATTGAATTGCTATATTTCCTATAGTAAGGGTCTCCCATGACATCCCTTTCTAGTGTCTGTATTGAGTCACCATTGCCTTTTCAAGTAGTAATTTAAATGAAGTGTGAACTTCATCTGAACCATAGGCATATCCTACCGAACAGGCAGATACCAAGAATAATAGGCTCTTTCTTGAGCTGTGATTGTTTAGCTGATGTAGAATAGGAAATGGTCTGTGTAGGAAAGTGGCGAAAGAGGAATGCTGGTATGAATTAAAAATGAAATTCACTTAGAAGGCACACTTTTTACTGGACAGCAAGAGAAGTAAATTCATCTCACTTCAGCAAGTCTGCTCTCTGAGTGATCACATATGATTTCACTTGAGTCTTTATCAGGCAGTGCTTGCCTTTCTCATCTAGGCTCTTGCTATGCTTCCTGTAGATTGTAGCTTATTATACTCTTTCTATTGTCCACAGTTTCAAACATTACAATCTGTATAGACTGGTGGAATGAATACTTTCATGAGGAAAGTGTTAGAAAATGCCTATTCCTGTGCCCTACATTGCTCAGTGGCATTGGGGACAGTATTGGTGTGTGTGTGTGTGTGTGTGTGTGTGTGTGTGTGTGTGTGTGTGTGTGTGTGTGCGCACGTGTGTGCGCTTTACAGGTGGATTAGAAATGACAGTGTAATGAATTAAATACTGTGCCACTTTTATCTCCTAAACTCAATTACCCAGATATATAACTAGACATCTTCCTTCTCCCTCTTGGTCAAGTAGTTCAGGAAATCTTTTTTATTTTTAGTAGTGCTGAACTAGGATTAGGAGTCAAACAAAACTGAAGTCCAGTCTCAACTCCTCAAATATTAACTTGGATATGTCCTTTGAGCTCTATGCTCTTCCATGGGGATGCCAGCATAAACACAAGGAAAAATAGACACACATAAGCAACATTATCAAAATAAAGTGTTCAATGCATATATCATATATTTAAATATATATATATAACATCTCATGATCTCATAAAGACAATACAGAGTAAGTACTTCTGTAATTAACCTGGTAAGTGGTTTAAAGAGTTGTTGAAATTCGAAAACTGTTTACTACTAATTTATTTGACTAGCAAAATGCCCGATTATAATTAAGGTTATTCTTGTATGGAATGTAAATTACATTAACTTTTGCTTCTTATGCATAATTTCTTTCCCACAGAGTACAGATTATTTGTCAAATATCTTTTGATACAAGTTAAATAACATGAAACACATTCTGTTACCTGATTAATTTTTCATACCTGGTTTAGTTTTGTAAATGATATAGACAAGTCCAATGAAGCAATGATAGAAACCGACCTACCTCTAATTATTTTCATGAGGGGCTCTCCTGGAGATAATAAATTAAAAGTATGCTGTTCTGATAAATTATATTTTCTGATTTAGTTATTTATATGTCTCATTTGAATATAAACATGTTCAGGACTAAGAAGTAATGTCATTTCACCGGGTGAAAGTGAGAAGTCCTCTTGTTGGAGATACATAGTTTGGTTTTATGTTTCTGATAAACAGGCCAGTTTCCTAATTGCTTCTGAGACATCTTTCATGTTTGGACTAGAAAGTTTTTTCATTATATGTCTACATATGCCCGTGTTTTGATGTTTGCATGTATATGTATGTTAATAATCTACATGCAGTTGTAAGTTTCAAAGCCAAAACCTTTGTAATAGAAATTTACTAAAAATCCATTGTTTATTTCCTTTCAAGACCCCACTAACTGAGTAGTAATCAGAGATTTCAGAGAAAACACC
The DNA here is from genome assembly GCF_049852395.1 of Peromyscus maniculatus bairdii. Classification (NCBI taxonomy): domain Eukaryota; kingdom Metazoa; phylum Chordata; class Mammalia; order Rodentia; family Cricetidae; genus Peromyscus; species Peromyscus maniculatus. The sequence continues at coordinate 202,982,784 of NC_134852.1, read as the reverse complement.
TTTGATGAAGTTGCTTGGAAATCTATTCTTCCTATAAACCTAGACTGCTAAGGAAATTTTCCCATGCTCATAAGAAAGGAGTATCTTCACAGAGGGTCCAAGTTGTTTGCAGCATGGTTTTAACACAGCCTTGCTTTTCTTCATGGTTTCACAAATGACAACGTTTGAGAGAAGGACCCCAGGTGCTATCCATGGGGCATGGAGGATGACTTCACACTCCTCTTGTTCATAACACTGTAGTTATATTACCAACTAGTGACTTCTATATGGACTCCAGCCTAAACCATCAGGACTGCTTAATTATTAAGGCTCCACAAGTTGCCAATTTGGCAACTTAGTAGAGAAGATGAAACTCAGCAAATAAAAAAGGGAAAACAGAAGAATTTAACTAGAAGAACAATGGTCAGCATCCATCTAATTAGACTTAATAGCATACTAAATAATATATGAACTTGAGGCTTAAAATAGTATATTAAAAATAAGGCAAGGATAGCAAATAAAAATAAGTAGTATGATTACTCCTCAGAGCCTTTCAGAAATTCCCCAAAATGTGTGAGCCAAGCATAATAAATTTCTATGGTAAACAAAAAAAAGAGCTTTTATCCTATCTGTAATACCTTATGGTATGCAATTTCTACCCAAACATCATGCCTGAGCTGAATAGTCCATGGTCTAGAATTCCATGCATCCTACTAACATATACCAGCCTCAGGAATGGTTTAGCAAATACCTATATGCATGAAACAAAGATTAGCTAACTTGTTGCTTAAACTGTGGCTGCATTGTGTTTAACTGTATTGTTTATTGTATTATTGACATTTATTATCCAACAGTCATAACTTGCTTATCCATGAAAGCCATGGGATGGTTTAGAGAAAGTGAAGGAAGCAAAGTAAATCACACCCAGAATGTGTGGATTTTACCAACCCACTACTTTTCAGGTCTTATATATAACAGATTTTCCCTTTCTGTCATTTAGAGTATAATGTTAGCAGGCCTTGGTGAACATTCAAAGTATTTCTCAGTATGGCTGTTCACACTCAATATGACTATTTCGGTGGAACTAACTATAACACTTCTTTCAGATATCTGAAGTTCTAATCCACAAACTCAATCAAAACTTGGTGCACTTCGAGCTGAAGCCTGGGGTCCAAGTTCTTGTTCATGCAGCTCATCTAACAGCAGGTCAGTTTCCATGTTTGGGGCTTCTTGTCAGCCACTGTACTGAAGAGAAATCACATCCATTGTAATCAGGGATATATGGTAATTATAAATTGAGCACAGTTCTTAAAAATCTACTTGAATGATGGTTCTGCCACAGTGAGAAACCAGTTCGGCAAGAGAATAAGATATTGCTTCCACTTAGTCCCTAGAAAACAGTTTAATAAATCATTTAGGTGCATGCTCTCATGTGATAGCATGCTTTGTTTCAACATACCTGTAAATAGAGCATTAACTTTCAAATCTTTCTATAAAGCCTTATTTTCAATCCATTCATAGCACAAAGAATTTGATTTCTTTATGTTCCAGGCTATGGTAGTACAGGTAAAGTAGAGGTGTAGGGGAGATACAGAGGCAATCTTCATTTGGTCCTAATTTTGTAAATAAATGTTCTTAATTGTCTGTCTCTTTACTTATAAAAAGTAGGCAGGGGAATCCTCCTTCTAACTATACAGAAAGCTTTCATTAAAAAATAAGTAATCTCAAGAATTTATAAGTAGAAATCACTATGTGTGTTAATAGTTAATTAGATGAACAATATTTATCAATTACTTGTTTTGGCAGAGTATTACAGTGATGCTTCATGGAGTACAAATGCAAACTGGAAATAGTTTGTATACTGATGAAACTTACTATATGGGTTAGTGTGGGAAAGTATGGTGGTGGTATTTGTTGGAGATGTGCTATAGGACAGGGAGAAGGTATAGGCAGTTGGGGGGAAATCTCTCAATAGGGACATGTATGAGTGTTTGTGTAGAGAATAAACACACTGGATATAAACATTTAACTTTTAAAGGCATTTTTGTTTTGTTTTGATTTCTTTTTTGTTTTAGCCATATTTTTAGCTTCCATCATTTTTCTAGAACTCACTGTGCATACCTAGAAAACAGATTTACATTCTGTGTACCGTAGAAATGCCTATGGAATGTACGACAGTGGGAGAATTACCTTAATTTAGATGATATACTTAGAAGAATTCATGACATGTGAAAAGTTGTTTTTCTTTCAATTCCTTTGTATTATTAACAATTGAAGTAATTTAAGAAATCAAAGACAGAGATGAATTTTATTTGTTCCAAATGAGATTGAATATTTTTATTAAAGGAGGTGGTATTTGGGGAGACTCTTGAAGTATGGATAGGACAGAACTCATGAGACATTCCAAAGACCAAAACACTGAGGGGAAAAGGCCTTAGGGTTGCTGAGGAAGCCAAACACATGAGGATGGAGGATAGCAGATGCCATCTCAATTCTTCATTGTCTTGGAGAATCCAGAAGATTTCCAGGTCTGGAAGCAGGCTAAGCATATTGTCACTATCTCCTATTTTTCTCCCACTATCTTAAAAACTAAGTATTCAGATTCAATTGTTATAGAACATAGGGAAGGGAGGTAGAGTATGGAACACGGCATGTAAGCCATCTGTACTTTAGTGGACTCTGACAAGCCATAAGAGTCTTTGAAAAGGGGTGTGAAATTTACTTAATCATTAATTGAACTTGCTTAGAATACATACTGAGCATCATCATCCTCTCCCATAGTATATAGAGCTATTTGCTCTTATATAAATTTAGAGAATGATTATATCATTTGAAAGGATATGTTTCATCTCTTATAATTTAAGGTTTGCTTTACAGCATGCTCAGCTTCTGAATGAATTTAGCAAATGATGAATTCTGTTGTAGTGAGACTTGATCAGAGAAATGTCCCTTTTCTATGTACATGGAGACTTTATTGGAATGGGGGGAATAGCCCAAGGCAAGCTAAACAGAGAACTATCTATATTTCTCCAGTTCCCCTTTTCTGGAAGCCAACTATGTTTTGACCCTCTACTTTTCCACACAGCTTTCCTTTCAGTTATTATGTGTGCCAGATTTTCATTTCGCCTGTCATATTATACTTCAGATATGTCTCACACTATTTTGGTAAATTTGACATGCAGTAATATCATCACTCAAGAGGTGGCCAGGAGAATCAAGGCAAGACTGATTAGTTAAAGACCTTATCTCAAATACAAGAAGACTAGAAAAAGGAGTGAGTAGGTGGGTGGATTTCTTGTGAGAATTATTTTAGAATTAAAACTAAGCTTAGCCATGAGAAACTGATGCATCAATGAAGTCCTAAGAAATGTGTGGATCCACAGCTCACATGGATACTTCATTCTTGATAGCTATGAAAAATTCATTCCAGTGGAGCAAGTTTTAGATGGCCAGGAACAATACAAAGTTGAAAAAAACCTGACAATTTCCTCCATTTCATGCTCACAGTTCTTTCACAGGTGGGTGTTTGGGAGCAGGAATCAGGTTTCTAGGAAGAAAAGCCTGGCAGAAAGAATAGATGTAATTGGAAATCCACATAGCCATAACATTTGAAAGACAGATGCTATATCAAAGACATGTATGACTCAAGGTTTCCAAGACAACAAGAAAAAAAGGTACAGCTGCAGGCCAGGTGGGAGGGAAAAATCTCTTACACTGGGAAAACTTGATGAGAAAAAGAAAAATTTTTATCTCCCTATCATTATGGCTGTTTATGTTCCTTCATATTAGACTTATTAGTAACATCTTCTGTTAGTCCAATTGCAAACTTCATCAGACTACATTATAAAGTTTGTATCATGAATGACTCAGCAGCTATATTGATATAGATTTAATGTGGAACATTAGTTTCTATACAGGAAGAAAATGACCAAGACTGAAAGAATAAATAAACTTCAAAATGCTGTTTGTTCAAATAAGAGTATAGAACTGGCCATATGCCAAGGTAAAGACTTTCTGGGTTGAACTTTCACTATAACAAGAACAGCAAGAGATTTGTATCAAGAATGACACTTAAATAATTATGATGATGAAGTATCAGTTTCTTACTTGAAATTGATCCTGGAGTAGCTCTAGCTACATTATTTAGAAAAATAAAAGTAGTTATTTGAACATCAGTGTATTGGACCACATGTCTACCAAATTGAGTAGAGGGTAATTTCCTTTTATGCATGGAAAACAGGGCATGTTCAGTGAAGAGTAGGTGGCTTGAGGTGCTTGCAATGGTGTTTTTTAAATTAGCATATCCATATATGAGTGAAGAAGATTGTTTGATGTAGATATGGCATTTGGTTCCCGTTCTCTTCTCATCCTCTTATATCCCTTACGAAAAGGGAAAATCCTTTTGTAAAGGACCACTGTCTGCAGCATTTCCTGTCTCTAAGCAGGACTACTGAAACCTTTATGGGGACCATTATCACACACTGCTGCTTCCATTAATTGCCCGGCAGATGTTCAGCAGCCTCCTTTTTAAAGTGTTCAAGCCAGAGTATGTTGCTGGTGAAAGGCAGTGCATGATTTGGTTATTCTCCCAGGGAAATGAACTGTCTCCTTTCAGGGATTTACTAGCCTGATTTTGGTTTTCAAATTCAGTTCCCTATTTGCTTTCATGGGAGTACAAGGTAGGCATTTGCAGAAATCTGGGTGTCATTAGAGACTGGATTTTGCTTATCTCCTCCTGTATTCTCTCTTTGGGAATTCATTAATTTCTGTAGCTAAGCCGAGCTAAACTTTGAATGCAATGTTTATTGTGTTCATAGTCTTCCCTGTGCTTCTTGGAAACTGTGATTTCTCTTGAGGGTGTAGCCATACCTGCCAGATATATTTCTAGAATTCTCTTTGCAGAAACAAGAGATTTGATATTATGTGAGAATAAAGGGGAAATAAAGAACATGTTGTTAAGAAGGTGGAGCCAAGGTCATAGCTTGAACAAATGTTTTTGGATTTTAGAACCTTGATTAGCAGACAAAGGCTAAAACATTGCAGAACCAGCCAGAGGGTTAGAAAGGGGTATATAAATCAGTAGCATTTGGGATTGTATTAATAATACTGATGTTTTGGAAAAAGTGTAACTGTGTTCATACTACCCACCCACCCCTAGCTTCTTCGACTTTCTGTACTCCTAAATCTATTTGTAATTTAAGACTTAGCAATTATATGCCACCATGTGCTTGCCATCTTTCTAGAAGCCTTTGCCTCATTACCACCACCCACGTCTGAAATTGTCAATTTTTAAATCTCTATCTGATGATGATGATTATGGCTTATCTTCATTCTCATCTTCCTCACACATATTCATTTATTATGAGCAGGGTTCTTAACATCATCTTGTTGTCACTATTACTGAATCCAGCAGACAACTTGCAGATCAGTCGCTCAACTAATTTTACTTTTACAAATATCAGGTTCATAATGCATAATGTGTAAAAATATAGATATGTATATGAACCAATCTTCATGACCATTCTAGCTGAACACCTGGCTAGTGGAGCCTTTCATTATTTTATCCAGTAGGCATCTAGAGAAAACCATTTTCTCTAATTTTTTATTCCATATTATGGATGTGATCATGAATATTTATTTGTACAATGGGAATGGACAGTTAGAAGGAAAATAATGCCCTTGCTCCTTGGAGTTCTGTGTTTCAGAAAAAGAGAAGCAAGAAAGGATGTGCAGGAGAGCAAGAGTCTGTTAAGAAAAAAAAGCCTGAATCAAGTATAATTTATTGCCCCTTGCTTAGTGCTTTGTATCGTATATTTTTAAAATCAGGATTTCATTGTGAGGAGTGTTTGCTGGCCACTTACAAAGGCTCAAAGTCTGATGCCAGTCATTTGATTTCTATTGGTTACTATTTAAGAATAAACCTGGACCATTAATTAAAAATCTGTAAAAAATATATTTTTGTTTTTGTTTTCATTACTAACTTGGAATGTACTCAGGAGCAGTATCCATTTCAGATTCATCATTTTATTCCTCAATGCTTCTATTTTCTATGCCTCATTTGGCAATAATTCCTTTAAATTTATGGTTCTTTAGGAGGATATAAGACAAATTAGGACCCTCATTCCTTCTCATTCAGGACAGAGCTGACCACAAATACTCATGCATGAACACAGTGGACAGGGCAGTAACAATGGATAAGGCAGTAGCAGGGAAGCCATCTACCGAAATGATTCCTTAAGTAGTAAATTTGGGTAATAGTTCATAATTCATTCCCTTAATAACACAGAATTTTTAAGGGGCATTGCAAAAAATGGTGATTTCTTGTTTATCAAACAAAGTAAGCTTAGTGGCTTACATTGGATTTGGTGTCATTAAGAATAAAATCTACCAGCAAGCTGGAATAGGAGGTTGAATCTCAGGAGGGAAGACTAAGACATTAAACTGTGAGCTTTAACTTTCCACTCCTGTCAGATGTTATATTCTTAGGTAAGAGAAGTCTACTGCCAGGTGAACAAATTCTACTTGTTGGTGCAAATATTTTAGGCCCCATCAGATGCTCCATCTTGGCTCTTGTGAACATTCATCAGAATTAAAATGTCCTTACATGTGGCTGGCATGGGGAGTGTGAGGAAGTTACTGGTTTATTGGTTGTTCTATGATAGAATAGACAAGAGTCTACATAAAGATAGACAGTAAGAGAAAGAAACCAAGGGGGGATGTTCTGGCATATTCCATTTGAGAACACAATCTCAAATAGATTAATCCATATTAAAATGAAAAAATTTCAGAGCTATTCATATTTTACCAGATTAGTTCATTATGTAAATGAACTGAAATTTGTATAATGGGATCCCCTAGAGGAAATGAGGTTGACTGGTTCTGCAGATCTTTTGGGTAAATAAAACTGTCTTTCATGGTTGGAAAAATCTGTGTCCAAGCCAAGGTAGGATATCTTTGCTATAGACTACCTGATCCCCAGCTTGACCACATGGCAGTTAAACTAAGAAACACCACAAAAATAGAGAACAAAGGGTGTTTATTATATAGAATGAGAAATCATATGGGGTACCCAAGAAACTGCAAATCTGGATCTTACTTTTGGATCAGTATCTCAAAATCATGCATATATATATCCAACCCCCTTGCCAGGCTCCAGAATACTGTAGAAAACACTCCATAAACATAAATCCTATTGCAATGAGGGATGGTATAAGACACTCTCCTCCAGCATTAAGTCTGATTTACAGCTCTGGGCTTTCACTAAAACAGAAAAGGGCTTGTAACACTAATATAGTCATAAACATTAAAGTCTAATTTCTTGGCATGGGTGGAGGCAGCCTAATAGTCAGAATGGGCAGATAACAGTGAGAAAAAGTAGGTAATAAATGAGACATACCTCCAAATATGGGATGTACTATTTCCATAATCAAGATAAGTGGCCAAGGGCAGCCAAGAGGTGTGTCTGGGAAGCTTTTGAAAAATGATTAAAATGTGAATTAAAATCTAAGTGGCAGTGGGAATTGAATAGCTGGGAGCTTTATGAGAGTTAAACAAATGATATTATCTACATGCAATTCATATGCTTATATGCACTGAAAATGCTGAATTCACCTTTCACTATTTCCACCTACATTTCAGTAATTCAAGGCTTTTAGTTTTCCTGTAGGTTCTTGGTCTCCTAGAGTGTGGGGCACATATGATTAAAATGAAAAGGTAAAAAGCTAACGTTTTTGGAGAGGAAGAGCTTCAAAGCTCATATTGAATAAAAGCATAAAAACACACACTGAGAATATTGTTCCCACCCCTTCTTGTCCATTAGTGCCTTGTTCAAGAAGCTGCATTTAGGAAAACCATCCTTTGTCAAGGGCATGTGTGGGTTTTGTAATAAAACTGTTATCTTGGCCTCTGTGCTGTTGCCAACTGATTTAACTTCTTTTGCAGGTGCAATAAAAAGCTATCACAGGCACATTAGAGGATTGATATTTCCAGACTTCAGTCGCTAACACTGGAGAGGTTAAGAGTAAAAGGTGGGGGTGGGGAAGAAAGTGTAGCGTTCAGCCTCATCATAACACTAAGTGAATTCTGCTCTTTAGCTCCATCTTGGTAAAGATGCTTTCCATGTGAGGTAGCAGAAGCCCCAGGTGGGATGTTGTAGAAACTACAATGTAATCGAAGACACAGTATAATCGATGCAGATGCCAAAGAGTTGCTGTGGAGCGCTCAACTGTAAAGTGAAATAAATTGTTGCAATAACATTTTCCAGTTAGAGATGAAATTAGCACTAGTGAAGATCTTCCACAGTCAATAAATTTTTTCACCTCTTTACTATATGACCACCCAGCTATTATTTACAAGTAAGTCATTTATGAGAAAAGCCATGATGATAGTATTTTTTATTTCCTTCTATTTTTCCTAGAGTTAAATATATTTTCCTCTTTAAATAACCATTGTTTCAGAGTAGCTTTTGACAGACATTAAATTGTTGTGGTATTATAATAAATAATAACAGGTGCCAAGAGATATAAATATACCTTTTCCTCCAATGTAACTAAATGAATGTGACACCTTCGTATACATATATATGAATACATACACACACATACACACACACACACACACACACACACACACACACACACACACACATACATTTATACACACATACCAAAGATGAAGTAACATTTCAGCTTGCAATAGACTCTTGATTCTGTTCTCTTAAGAAGGCAATCTGCCCTTCAGATAACCAAGTGATTTTCTGGCACACACAGAGCCCTGCCTGGAATTGATCCCAGCACATAAGCCAGGTTGGGTGGCACACACCAGTAATCCCAGCACTCAGTGGATGAAGGCAGGATCACTGGGCTGCTCATGGTTCAGGAATCCTCACAGGGCACAAGAGAATGAGAAACTATTTAACTGGCGGGAGTGGAGCCACTGGTTTACTGCATTGTTCCTGCAGAAAGCTCTCAGGCAGAAGTCAGTTGGCAGCTTTGGTTATGCTAGGTTTAAGGGTTTTCTTTTCCATTAGAATCTGACTGTTTACAGTGATCAGTGGTTTGGTAGTTTATATGGAAACTCAGCGTTCTGGATATGCCTCAGTCTGATGCTTCCCAATTAGCTCTCAGAGGTAGACCAAGCATCGTGAAGCTCATGACCGGAATTGTATATGAACTGGAGGCAGAGCCGTCATCCAAGCTAGGGTGCACTGCAAATGGAAGTTCCTCTGTCCACTTTTCATTTTAAACATCTTTTCTGTGCCATTGCCATATCACTGTAATCCCTCAGTACTGAGAGTCAACATGACAGGTTCTAGAATCACCCAGGAGACAAGCTTCTGGCCATGCCTGTGATGGATTGTGAAGATTGGGTTAGTGTCTGGCATGCCGGTGGGGAATTACACAGTGTTAACTGAGGTGTGAAGATCCACTGTAACAGTGCACAGTACCATTCTACGGGCTGGATGGAACTCTAGACTGAATGAAAAGGATGAAGTGTCTGAGCACCAGGATTCATGGCTCTTATTTCAGGACTAAGAACACACAACCTGTGTACTTGTCACCATGCCTTCCCCACTGTGTCCGACACTCCCTAGCACAGGTAGCCCAAATAAACCCTTCCATCAAGTGGCACTGGTCAAGTATTTTGTTCCAGCAATGTATCAAGTAACTAATATACCCCCCCCCACATTCCTCCAAATGTTTGGGTTACCCAAATTTTATATTTAACATGAAGCCATGGGTCTATTCAGAGACAGGAAAGGAAAAACTGAAAATCAAAACAAACGGTGCCTCTGCAGCTTCTTGACCACATTAGCAGCTTCTTGACCACATTAGCATTAGAGAAGAGATGTGCCAAGAAAGCCTCTTGCTGAGCAGGACCTAAACTTACAAAATGTCTATGACCGAATGAGTGTGTGAAAAGCTGTGGTGTGACTACATGTGTTTTCATCCCGCAAGAATGGACACCTTTCATACAATGATGTGCACCAAGAATATCAAGGTGGGGAAAAGCCAAGGGTCAAATTGACCTAACTGAGAAACTCTTTCATCTTTCAGAACTCTTTAGGATGTCCTTTCAGGAATATGGGAATATTAATATGAGGGCATAAAGTATTGGCCATGTCTGCTGTGTCAGATACAGTCACGGGCAATCCCATCTCTTTTGACTCTTTGACTTTCACAATGTTACTAAAGCAAAGATTATTTTCATTTGACTTCCTTTTTTCTTCTTATTTATTCTTTGTATCCTTTACAACATGCATCTCCATCCCATTCATTTCCCTGTCCCTTCGTATCCACGCTCTGCCCTTGCAACCTCCGCAAAGTTGTCATTTGAATCCTTCAAATAAAGAATTGGAGCTTCTATTAATTGAGTTATACCAAAAAGGCAGACCAAGAATCTGATTCTATAGAGAATATATCAAATACTTAACCCCAACTATGGAGTTTTGATTTTACTGTCATGTACACAGCTATGGCTGTTTAGGATTTTCTGTATGTCTGTCACTCTTTTATGGATGTGGTAACATTTCTATTAGTATAATCAACTCAGATCCTTGTGAATAGAATACAATAATTCAGAACACAGCCTAGTTCCTCACAGGGTTTTAGAAATGATGTATGAGCAGAGGTGTGGGGTGTCCAGTTACCTGGAGCAATGTTTATATCCATGTTATATACACTATGCATTTATAATGCAAAAAACTTCTCAGCCCTTTTCTTCCTCATATCTACCTTGTTGAAACTGCAGCTAGAGAGGGATTAATTTATGCTAATTCTACACAATGAGCCCAAATCCATTTATCAACAGGTTCCATTCCTCAGCAATGTATACAAACACACCTAAATATTGAGAAAAATAAGATATTTGGCTGCTACTGCGTGAAGCATTAATAGACCCCTTTTTTTGCAGGCACAGATCAGTAAGCAGAGGCCAAACAAGGAACAGTGAGAGCAGCCACTCAATCTCCCCACTGCTCTTGGCACTATGCTGCTCCCCTGCCTCCGAGAAGTGGCTAAGAGATTCAGAACCGGGAGAGGGAATAGATAGTGCATTTTACACCTCAAAAATGCAGAAACTAATATTCTCCAAAGACTGTGATAATTGCCCAGCAGTATTAATCTGCTTCTCTAAGAATGATGATTTGAGTGTGAATGGTGTAAGATTGAAAAATTCCACCTAGAAAAGAGGAAAGCAATAGGATGTGGAAGCAAAGCTAAGTGAAATGGTGTCCAGCTGTGTCTGGGTATACACACACATGGGCATGTGCATTTCCTTCATATGAGTAAGAACGTAGTTAGGGTAATTCCTTCTTCTTATTTTCCATGTATTTCAAATGTTGTACCAGGCATAGTGGTGCACACCTTTAACCCCTGCATTCAGAAAGTAGGCAGAGGCAGATAGATCTCTGTGAATTCAAGAACAGCCTGGTCTGCACAGTAAATTTCAAGGCAGCCAGGGCTATATGTAAAGTTCCTGTTTCAAAACAACAACAAAAAATAATAACAAAAACAATTTCAAGTGTTACCCTTTCAGGTAAGTTTTGTGGTTTTCTTAGCTGCAGCTCCCTTCTATTCTGCATGTGCTGCAGGGGCCTTCTGACTAGTATGTGGAGTTTAGCTTTATTCATGCCTCAACTGTCCTCACTGTCTATGGCTCCTCTGGACCTCTGTTTGTTCACTGAAAATTAATGGTTTACTTTAGATTACTTTTACATTATATTCTCATTCCTTTCATGTGATAATGATATTGTGATAAAGAATGATGGGGTGGGGGGACAGAGTTATTTTGAAACAATGCAGTGGTTGAGCTTGTGTGGATTGTATGCAGATACAGAGAATAGGATTGGTTGTGAGATGACAGTTGTTCTGTCATCTGTCTGTCTGTCTATCCATGACTCATCTCTTCACATACACATGTATGTGTCACCAAAGTTTAAAAGTGTATGATCTAGGATCCTAAGTGCTCCTTTTAAAGAATAATGTGACTCCTGTCACTTGTGAATTTTTTCTATGCTATCTATCACATTTGCTTAACCCCTTTCCTGAGAAATGTCATTTTTAATTTCTTGGTCCTTTACACCAGGTGGGGCATATAGAATCGTGGGTATTTGTATGTGTTTGAATGGCTCACACTCGAGTCTTCTTTCTTCCATTAACTAGTTGAAGTCTTGTAGGGTGGCATTCAGCACTGAGCACTTAACTGCTTTTGTTTGTGTCATGTGGTTGATGGCCCTTGCCTTCCATCTGTTATGAACAGCCAAAATAATATCTGTAACAATGGAAAGTGCTCTTTTCTCCTGTGATGTTCTGCCGATAGCAGCATGCACTCAGATGCATTTCTGGGCTTTGTTGATGGCACCAAGAGCTTCATTTTCTTAGTTTAAATATGAAGCACCTTGGCTTTGGGTGTTCCACTACACTGAGGCTACCCAATCAGCTCTCACACAAGGACATGCTCTCACTGCACAAAATTGAGAGACTTACAGTAAAGACAAAGCAAGAGGGTTGCTTATATTCAGTGCCTGCTAAAAGCTGATCATCCTGCATAAATTAAGTCCATTTCCAGAGAAAGAAACTTAGACTTTTACTTTGCAACAACTTTATGTTCATATGAAATATGGTTTCTAGTAGTAGCTGAAATATAATCTTGCAAAAATCAGACAGAGCAGATGCAACCATGGGCATTGCCTGAGACTATTAATATTGTAGTCATTTACTCCTGAACTTTTCTGCTTGGATGACCAGAGCATCACCCTGTTGGCTCTCAATAGAGAAAAGTCATAGAAAGGGTGCTTAAAGGTCACCTGCATTTCTGGGTATTGGGCTTTGCTTAAATTGATGGAAGGTAAAGGTCACTATCCATGCTTCTGCAAGGTACAGGTGGATTGTTTTCAGGCTTGAGCTATACCACATTTGCCAATTGTCAGTTCTTGACATGGTAAAAATTAATTGCAAACAGTTATTGCAAGCACAAAAGGCTTGACCTTGAGGATGAGATTTGGAGTTGGGGAGAGATGTTTCATAGAACTGCCATGTAAAGAAAATTTAGACACAGAACCTTGTGCATGCAGATATTTCAGCTTTGTCTGTGAGGAATTCTATGCACTTGAGGTGCTGGAGTTTCTAGGGTAGGGTACCACGAATCTCCTCTCCCCCAGAATCAGGATATTGATCTTCCCAAGCATTCACTTGACCATCAGCTCCCTAGGTGAAAAAAAAATGTTAGCATGCCCCATAGCTTTCCAGTTCTTTGTCTTACAACTTCCAAGGTAGTGATAAGAGTAATTCATAATTCATACAGACACACACACACACACACATACACACCCTATTTATGGTTTGAGTGCTTTTTCATTGTGCATAGTGGGAAAAGTTACATATAATGCCTACAATGCATAGGAAATAATAATAATAATAATAATAATAATAATAATAATAATAATAAAAGTCATACCATTCCTGACATAGAGTATTTAGCCTTACCAGGTTTCTACCCTATAAGAGTGTGGAAGCGTACCTGTAGAGCCATTCTCCCGCTCCTTTTAGTATACTACTTGGTAAATTACATAAAGCATTGAATATTTTATTATAAAATAAGTTTTTTAAATGATTTTACCCAACCAGGTGTAAGCTCAGGTAAGGGCTCTGAACACAACGAAGGTGGGAGTCATTGAGCTATATGGAGTAGGTTCCATGTTTGATAGTTTCATCTTACAGTGAGTGGCTTTTGATCAGAATGTAAGACCATCAGTAACATGTGTTGGTCAATTAATAATAATGACAGCAGCAAATGCTAGAATGAAAGGAAATACAAAGAGATTGATAACTAGATATAACAACTCAATCATCACAGCCATCCAGTGAGGTATGTACTATTATTTTTTAGCTACATTAGACACATTAAGGTGAGGCAACCAAGCCAAGTGTGTATAGCAGGCAATTGGTTGAATAGAGCTAAGACTGCTTCTGTTTTCCCTTGATCCACTGTAGGACTTGTATAGACCAGCTGAGCATTTTAAGGCAGGGACCCACTTAGATACATGCTTAGCTGTGGACCATGCACTGGGCCTGTATATCCCACCTGGTTTCCAGGGATTTACCAATCTTGTGTGTGAACCATATAGACCTGCTCAAGACTCTGCTGATGTTTGTCCTTTGTATATTCCCCCAGCCCCACTGGTGGACCTCACTCCAACCCACAGTGGATCTGCCATGCTGATGTTGCTCTCAGTGGTGTTTGTGGGGCTGGCCGTATTCGTCATCTACAAGTTTAAAAGGTGCGTGCTCTCCCCTTCCATCCCCTGACCCCAATCTCTTCCCTCTTTCTGACAGGTTCAGAAGCAATAAATCACAGTGAAACTCACCTCTGGAACAGAGCAGTGATGCTTTCTGTTAATGTTTTAGGAAGATCCCGGGGATTAATGTTTATGCCCAGATGCAAAATGAGAAAGAACAAGAGCTGATCAGTCCAGTCAGTCACACTGAAAGCAGGCCCAGTGTCCCTCATCCTGACCTCAGGAGGCCTGGCCAGCTTGTAGATGAGAAGGTGGAATCACAGCTCCTAGGTAAATGATGCCCAGTGGCCATCAGCTGCCCAGGCTGAGTAGTCAACACTAACCCACCTTCTAACCCCTTTTTGGCTTCATATAACCACTTTTTTCTGCTCTAACATTCATGAGAGAAACAGCTAAAATGCCCCTTTCTTGCTCCTTTCTAGCTTTTTTTCTCTCATTAAGATTTCCCCCCTTTAAAAAAAAAACTGCTTCTAAAACACTAAGCTTCAAAGTATGTGAACATGGAGCATATAGTCTCTTCACTACTGCTACTTAAGGAGACAGAGCTTTAGAGTCTGGGGGAGGTGGGTAGAAAGGCAGGCAGTAAACAGGGCATGAACAGAACACAGCAGTCTGAGACCAAATTGTTTTAGAACACCAGAAGAGCCCAATGTAAGAATATTGGCTAACCTGACCATTAGAAAGGGTTTTTATTGTTGTTTTGTTTTTTGTTCTCTTTTAGTCCAGTGGCTGTCATGAAACTACTGCCCTGGAAATGAATCTGAGAACAAGGAAGGGCATGCAGTTTGTAGAGTACTTTTTGGGAATGCTAAGAGACCAATTGGAGAACTAGGCTAGAGAGGAGCCCACAGATGCCTTTTTCTGTGTTGACTACAAATTTTGGCATTAGATGACAATGCAGTTTGTTTTCCTGGTGCCTAAACATGGGAGTCTGAAACCTAGCTGGAGGAGGCCTGAAGTTCCATTGCTAAATCTTACTATGAATTATAGAAGATGTTTTTGAGGAACTAAGACAAATTCATGGAAATACCATCGCTGATCCCCATCTCTCCTTGGGTCCTGCTGTCTGTGGCTGACTAAGATGGAGAAATTATATGATAGTTCATGCTTCAGGCTAAAGTTGTGGTGCCAGATCACTTAGAATGCCTTTATAGAAAAGATTTTTAATCTGTTACTTGGAAAAAATGAGTTTAAGTGGACATGAGAAAGGTCTGCAGCTGTATTACAGGAAGTTTAAATGCAATGAGTAGCACTAGCCAGAGATAATAATAACAACTGCAGCCACATCTGGTGTTCAATTTTCACAGTTCGTTTTCTTTCATTTGGTGGAGACAGGGTGATAAAAAGACACAATAGCATTGGGTTAAAAAGTATAGAAGCTTTTCTTTCTTATTGTCCAGTGTAATACCACATACTCTGTCTATTCACTTCTAAAGCATCTCAAATGCTGCATTATTTAAGGGGTCGTTTGGTTCTCTGTCTCCGTTTCTATGGTATGAATCACAGTGGCTGTTTATTAAAGTGGCAATTCCCCGTTTGCTAGAGACATCTCGCAGCACATTGCAGTCTCTGACACCGTTCCATTTCCAATGTCATTAAATGAGTAAGTGTTACACGTTTTCTCTTAGGAGAGTAGCTTTACCCTCCCCTCCCTCCCCTTCTTCTCAACCTGGTGACTCATCTCTCCGATTGCAAAGACCAAGACAAGCCACTCCACCTTCATCGCCAAAGCGGGGATCTGCTGGGGCACAATTTGCAATTTAAGGAAAACCCCCAAAGACTACAGGAGACCTGCTGATCAGAAAAGAATTTCGCTCTTGTCAAGTACATCATCCTTCATGACCACTAACTTTATGTTTCTTTTTTTCTTCTGTTGTTCTGTTTCCTATTTTGCCAGGAAGTATTTCCATAGTTGCTGAGAATCAAAGCACAAAAGAAATCCCTACCTATGTAAATGTTTGAATGGAGGACGCCAGTAAAACAAACAAAAATAAAATAAAAACAATCAAAATCTAAACTAACAAATAAAACACTCACTGCATCGGGACTTTTAAATTCTTCAGACACAGACAACAAGGGTTTTTAGCTTTAAGCCTGTGCATGTGGACAGTACCTTGAGAACACGTTCGGAGGGGCAGTGGACAGGTGCTCTATTTTAACGGAAAACACTCCCCTCCCTCTTTCTTCTCTTTTTCTGATCGGTCGTGTTTGTAGAACATTCATAACATATATAGGCCAAGGAAATCTGCATGTATTTTTGGAACTATTCTTGGCTCTAGATTGAACAGCTATTTTAGCACTATGGGTTGAGGGTGGATTAGCCATCTCCAGCCTTTTCACAGGACACAAAGACGTGCACAGGAGTTTGAAACCCTGAGCTGCTTCTCTTTTATTTATTGTTAACTTTTCCTTCCTAAGTTAGTGTTAGTGGCTCTGTTGGTCAGCAGTGACCACAGGCTGATTTCTCTCCATTTTCTGTGGCCACAGGGACAATGATCCTAGTTAAAGATTCATACCCATGTAGGCAGGTTCATCAGGAACAGAAGGGAGACTAGGAAGCAAAGCATATCAGAAATGGACCTTTGTTTCCTGCTTAAATTTTCTCCTTGCCCCAAGTAATGTAAAAACAAGCAAAGACAAAAAAAAGTGGGATTTTTTTCCAGTAGATATTTATTATTCTACATTCCCATTTGTTTGCTATCGCTGTGTGGACATATTTCTCTTGATGTCTTTCAATTTTTTCCTCCTTGTCCCCGATTATCTTTTGGCTGCTCTCACTTTTTCTCCTCAAATGTGTTGCTAGATTTTGGACCTTTAACCTGATATTTCCTAAAACTGGCCCAGCCTAGGCCAACCCTGACTCCTTCTCTCACAGGTCTTCATCTCTATCAATTTTCTATACCCCCACGCATGCCAGCTTCACTGCTCTCTGGCCAGGCTGCATTGTGCCCAGCTGGATTCAGTTACATTTCCCCTTTGTCTCTTCCTCTGGAACCCTCTTTTGTCAAATATCTCTGTCTTTCCCACCTGGAAACATATGCTGTGTGTGAAAGAGTTGATACATGCAAAGCAACCCAAATCTGGCCATATATTTTGGAAAGTAAAACACATAGATGAACAGTGGTGGTTTTGCGCATTAACAAAAATTTTATGTGGTCTGAATCTAGAAGATTCTCTCAAGGAATGTTTTGAATGTGTGATTATAATGCAGGGTAATATGTTCTATGATAGTTGCTGTTATCTGATATTTCCTCCCTAGAATAACCATATTTGTAAAATAAAATTGATTTTTAACCAGAAGGAGAAGCAGGTTAATGAACTTAATATATGAAAGTATTGAAAAAACTACAGAAATCAATCTTCTCTTATATTTGGAAGAGGCTTAGATCTTTTAAGATGATCTTGCTGATTTCATGTGTGCATTCCTATCTTTGAGTGTCATGGTATTTATAAGGCAAAAAATAAGTCAATATAAAGGAAGAATAGCTGCTTACAGAAAAGTAAGGCTCACAACCCTAGGGACCTCAAAGCAAAAGAAAAATCAGTTTCCTCAAAGGAATTATGAAAGAAGGCCCACAGAAAAGAGCAGAGCTTGTGCCCCTGCTGAAGTGCTTCTGTATGATTGAAGTCTCTTTACTTTTCTGGACAGGAAAAAGCCCACTCTCAAGTGAGGATGATATTCTGGTAAACCACTTCCAGAACCCAGCCTCCTCTTTGGGTGTGTCCCAAAGCCAACAACAGGGTATTGTCAAGGGTCTTGTTGTATCCCAGTGATCAGTATGACTCTTGCCCTTTTGTGGCTGTATCAGTGATCACATGACCCTGCACATGTATGGCCAAGTTAAGGGGAGAGTAGGAAAGCTGCTGTCAGAGGTTACTCAAGCACAAAGCTTTATAGTAGAAGATGTCCCGTGTGAACTTGTGCAGTAAATTATGCCTGGGGACATAATCAATTCTCAACCTGCCAGGGTTCCTATCTCATAGGGAAAAAACTTCATTGATTCTCTTCAATTGGAGTCTTCCATATTTAGTCTGGAAGACAAAGTATTTGGAATCCAAAATAGGTTCACTCAAACTAGTGCAGAGAATCCTCAGAGTTGCAATTCAAATTATTCTAACTTGAAAGACATTACTAAAAATGGAAGACCACTCTTGATTTAGCCCAGTGCCTTGCCTAGAATAATATTGTGAAAATTATTTGTCAATGAAATGGCATGAGTGAATGAAGAGACAGAGGAAAGAAGGGGCTTCAAGTCTTCATTTAAAATAGAGATGGGCTTGAGAGACCTGGCATCGTAGAAAGTGACCAAAGTGGTCGGCGATAGATTCAGCTTCTCCAGTGTCCTCATGTGCCTCTCCTCAAAGCTCCCTGCCACCTATAGGTGGTTGATGAGGCAAGCTGCTGCTTACAGGAGACCTCGGAGTCCCTATAACCTTGGCCAGTGGCTCTCAAAGTGTAAGGCTTTGGACAACACTATCAATGTCACCTACACTTGTTGGAAATGCAGATTCAAACCAGGCTGAAACAGACCCTGCTATTTTGGAAATTTTAGGGGATCAACAGTATTGTTTTCTGTTCATGGGTCATGGTGGCCCCAACAGTCTGTTTCAACACCCATCCAGGTGATTATGATATATGCTCAAGTTTGAGAACCTCCATACCACGTCTTGCAGTAGAATACCAAGGAAAAAGTAACACTGAGAACCTATAAATGGGAGGAACCCAAGTGCCTACTTCTCACTAATAGCAGGTGCAATTACAATGAGGAGTCTGGCAAAGTTAAGGCCAAAAGAGTGTGGGGAGGAATACATAGAAGGGAAGATTCAGGGCAAGCTAAAAATTGGATACTGCAACATTTCCTAAAAGCCCAGAGGGAAAACTGCATGCTGTACCCTGAACTACCCATCAACATTTCCCCTTTGCCTTATTCCTAATTGGATTCACTGTCCAAATTGCAGAGGTTTGCTTTGATTTTTTTCCAGAAGTTCCAAACAGCAACTTTGAAAGCAATGGGGTGCTTGGCAGCTGTTCTGTGTTTTCCAGGATTCCAACTGAGCATTGAAACCCCTCATTTGCCAACTTATTTTTATAGGAAGCCAATTTAAAAAAAAATGAAAGTTTTCTTATAGTATTGGAACTACTTCTAATTTTAAAATGACTTTTTTGATGTATTTTTTGTTAAATACTATGTAGTGTAATGTATAATTGCTCTTGTTTATTGCTTTTACAATCATATTTATTAAACAGATAATGTCTCTAAAGTCTTGGTGTCAATGTGTTTATTTAATATCAAAACATGGTCTAGATTTTTATATAAGAATGATGTAGTTACAAGACTTCATAAATGCTAATTGTGTGAAAATATCTTTAACTCTGTATGCTTGAGTTTTTAACTCACAATGTGTTTTATTCTCTGAATTCTATTTGCATCCCAGTTGACTGTACAACACCTGTCACTTTATTCAATTACAGTATTGCATTTAAAGATCACACCAAAATGGTTACTTTGGAATGAGAAAGATATTTGCTGCTATTATTTCAAATTTTATGATATTAATAAGGAACAAAGATATTAAAAACCTTGTAGTTGCCAAAGGACAGAACCTGGATGCAGTGAGATGGAACTTGGGTCATGCTAAGGGCTCCTAGGGTAGGACAGAGAGAGCTCTGCATTTAGAACTGCAGAAGGGGCTTCTACATCTGTTGTGCAGCTGTGTGACCTTGAGCAAATGGTTTTAACATACACAAGCTGCAGTGTCTTCCTGTATATAATGAGGAGGAAGATGACCCCCTTCTAGCTTTGGTATTCTCTGTGGGGGAGTCCTTCCCAAAAGAGCTAGATAGGTGGTTTAAAATTAGTAGAAGATAAAAACTTGGGCTAGATTCAAATATTTTCAGTCAGGTGGCTTGCCTACATAATGAAAATCTCATTGGATACATGTTGTTCCTCATATTGGGTCTACAAACACTAAACCATGCCTTGCCTTCCCAAAGGTCTATTAGGGTTAGGATGTTTCTTCTAATTAGCCCAGTTTCAGAATGAGAATGAAAATCCTGACTATTTTTAGCCTGCCTTAAACCTCACAAATTAAGTACTCTGATTCTTCATTCTTTTCCAGGCCAGAATGTATGCTGTCCTGTCTTATTATGGTGGGCTATTTCATGTGTCAGCCAGGGTGAAGTCAAAAAACAGAAAATGTCCATAGGTAATTCATACAGAAATGATTAAACATGGGGTTTGTTGCTTAATAACAAAAGCCAACTTGCCAACAAAGAACACATAAGCCTCAAGAGGAAGCCTATGCAAACTAGAGAGACATGTGTATTTCACAGTGCTTGGGCCAGGACAGCTAGGCTGAAGCTAAAGACACAGTACTACATCTGGCCAGAGGCTCATGCCATAGAGGAGACACAGCAAAAGGCCAGTGGTGCTGCCCAGGCAGAGGAGACTGGGAGAGATAGTCCTTTTCTTTACTCTTGCCCTTGTGGACACTAGAGGCTATGAGATGCCATTTAATGAGGCAGAGATTAGAAAAGGGAGTGTAGAGAATGAATTTGAAAGAATAGGCTAGTAAGTGAAACAATGCCTCTGCCAAGTTCAGGCAAGATCAAATGGTCAGAGCTCCGCTGGCCTACACTGCTTAAATGGACATGCCCTTCTCTGCCTTGTGTGTGTGTGTGAATGTGGCTTGCCGTACTTTTCTTCCCAAATCCTGTGCTCATTTAGGCAAGGATTATTTCTGTGTATTCGTTACATTCCTTCAGCATCTTGCACTGGACATTGCCATTAGGGGGCACTAGATAAATGTTTGATGAAACTCAAACCTTGATTTTCAGCTTAGCATGTCAATAAGTCCATTTTATTTAGCCCTGATCTCTGAGGTGGCTTCACAGGGCACGCCTAACCCAGCCAGCACCTCTAATTACATGTCCACTTGCTGTTTGTCAAGAATCAACACCTTCCTGCCCTTCTTCTCTGCTGGTGCTCAAACTGCTGTGTTCACGGAGCTATTCTTAGATATTAATTTAAGTAAAATAATTGCTGTTTAGAAAAAAAAAAGAAGGAATAATGTTAGCTAGGAAGTAGAATAAAAATCAAAGCCCTAAATTTGGTTTCTGAATCATCAATAATTTGTTTGCTTCTTTCCTAAGGAAATAGTAGAAATGGGTGTTTGAAAAATTCATATTTGAGACTGGTAAGGTAACTTTAGAGGGTAGAGATGTTTGTGCATAGACTGGCAATGACCTGAACTCAATCCAGATCCCACAAGGTGGCAGAAGTGAACTGACTCCCAAGAGCAGTCATTTTGCCTGTACATGTTCACTCTGATGTGCATGTACTTGCACACATACACACACACACACACACACACACACACACACACACACACACACACACACAAATTAATTAAAAAAGAAAAATGAATATTTAAAGAAAAATGCATGTTTGGATGTTTCTTTCATAATAAGAGAATTCAAAAATGATTGCAGGTGGAAAAACCGCAAGAAAATGGCTATTATAAATGTTGCACGCAATGATTAGAATCTGTGGTTTACAGAACATAGATATGAATTGATTTATATGTGCCAACATACCTATGTGATAACAGTAATAACACAACTGCCAGTAAGGCAGATATTTTATAGCTGCCTTCATAAAATATTCATGCTAATGGGAATATTAAAGAAATCATATAATTCACTATAACATATATTGCTATTTTATATATCAGATAGTTTCAAGACACTGAGATTTAAAAATAAAACATAGTAGGCATTAGAGTGGTAGGAGCAAGAGTAAGGGAGAGGGGAATTTGTCTTCAGAAGCAAAAATGTTTAGATGTCCAGGGAATGCTTCTCTTGGATCTGAAAGGCTGAAAACCAGACCATCTGTTTGGAGACAAAGTGCATTGCCCCAGTTTTCAAAGTTGGCCTTAGGACCACATCACCTGGAAAAAAAAAAACAAAAACATTGGGGATGTTTCTGAGCTTATGGGAAAGTAGACTTCACATGCTCAAGAGGCAAGTGTGTTCCAAAAAAATCACCACACTGTACAATACAGCACAATAAGTCCCCCAAATCACAGAACATCACAAGGAAAGCTCAGCAAACACCTTCTCATACCTCGAGTCATGTTTGGAAGTACAAAAAGATGTAAATCCTAATTAATAGGTATCAAACACGTAAAATGGTAGGGCAGATTGATGTTTTTGTTTGTTTCATTTTACACAAAATAACACCAGCTGGTAGTTTAAAGGTAATTGGATCTGGCTTTGGTACAGAGGCAGGAGGATCACGATTTAGTTGCCCTAGCTACTTAAGGACACCATCCTAAAAGCAAAGCAAAGATGAAGTATTTGAATCTAGTAGTAGAAGGAAGAAGTCCTCTCTGGCAGGAAAGGGGAAAGGTAAAAGAATAAGACAACCCTCATTTATCATCATTTCAACCTGAGGCCCCTCAATAAGACTGGCAGCCTCACCCACTTTCCCACACCCAGTAGCAGCACACAGTTCATAAATTTCCCAGGGACTCATATTTGACAACCTAAGTCTGCTCCCAAGAATGTTAAACTATTGTCAGACTCTGCCCTACAGAAGGTTGTGTGAAGCCAACATTTGAGGTTCTCTATGACAAGACAGGTGAAGGGATTTTAAAGATAGGCATACATTTCCAGATAATAAAAATGTCATGAACAACACTATGGTATGTAAATATGTGAATATGTATGTGCCTGCTTAAAAATCATGTGTGTGTGTGTGTGTACAAAACAGCTTTTATGTGTATAAAAAGACTTAATGAGTACATATAAACTACTTAAAGTCATCATAACAGAATCGTATTTAACATAGATGGTTTCCATTAAAATTATTTTTCTAGAGGCTGGAGAGATGGCTCAGCAGTTAAGAACAATGGCTGCTCTTGCAGAGGACCCGGGTTCAGTTCTCAGCACCAACAAGGTGGCTCACAATCATCTGTAACTCAAGTTCCAAGAGATCCGACACCCTCTTCTGATCTCCACGGGCACCAGGAACACACGTGGTGCACAGATATACATCCAGTCAAAACACCCATACACATAAAATAGAAATAAAATTATTTTTTTCCCAAGAAAAAGCATAAGAAAAATTTTGTGAACTGTGAAGAGCAGAATTTAAAATGTCACAGGATGAAATAATAGTTTGAACAGAAAACACAGGGCGAGGAACCACCTCAGTGGTAGAGCTCTTATTTGCCTAACATGCAGCGTCCTGGATTCAATCACCAGTACGTGCCACAAAATGTGAATATGTACACACATATAAATAAGGAGGACTGAATACATATCTAAAAAATAATTGCCCTTTGTTATTTCTAATTTCTAAGATCATGGATGTTTTAGTTCCCTTCATCTTTGAAATGAACATGTAGTTCTCAAACACTTGAATGAAACCTACTTTAAATCAGGTATGAAAGAAATTATTATAAGGAAATCAATATGCCTATTAAACTAATAATATAATTGTAAACTGTATATAAAGTTCCCAGGAACATCACAATTATTGAAGTGTGCAGTTATTCTCTTTAAGAACTAAAAATTAAACAACACCGAATGTCATTTTTATCAATTGAAATTCATATTGAGATGAGAACATTACTATGCTGTTTTTGTATCTGTAATCCATGAACTTTCTGAATATATTTTATTCCTTTTTAATTAAATTTTTAGGTTATCATGCAAAGTAATGAGTTTCATTCTGACATTTTCTTACATATGTGTCCTTAATCTTTGCTATCATTTGTTTTTCACCCACTATAATGAATTTTCAAAGGTTCAAAATACTTAAAATGTATGTTACTATCTATGTGTACACACACACACATATATATATACATATTCATATAGAATATGAATAATAAATTTTGCAGCACAAAGGTATAGTAAATAGATTCAATAAAGTTTTATGGCATATAGGTAGACGTAAGTGCACACTTATACATTATTTAGGTATATTCATACATATGTAAAAGTTAATTCATATGTTACATGTGAAAGGCAGTAACAGTGATCCATGGTGGGTCATGAACACACAGGGAGGTGTGCTACTATGAGATCTGGACCTGTTGCTTACACTGTTTTCTCTGTCCAAACCAATGCATTTTGAAGACTGCCATTCTTCAATCACAATGATCAGCTCCAATGATAGGAAAATGCAGGCAAAGTTATTCTGAGGTAGGATGTTGAAGTTGCTGCAGATGCCCTCCACTTCACCTTTCTTTGTTGATTATCTAGCCAGCAGCTATTTCCTTTAGCCTGTTTCAGCCACTAAAAAGGATGCCAACCCTACTTAGTAATAGTACCAATGTGTTTTTAGTACCTCCCATACCTGAACACGCATACAGACTTGACAAGTGGCTGGGACTGGCCTAGTCAAGTGAGTACTGAACAGTTAGGGGGAGGAAGTTCCCATTAGCTGGTGACAAGACACAGAGGCAGTACTGACAGTCCAGACAGAAGTACATTTATTTATCAGTGGAAATCACAGATACAAATGAAAGTGGGAATGTGTTAGAACACTACTCTCTCAGGCCAAAATACTATCAAAATTTTAATTCCCTGCACAGGACTTCTCATTAACTTGAAAATAAAGAGATTAAACACAGAGGTAGAATGAAGAAATTGTGAATGGAGACAATAATAATGATAGTAAAGCAACTCTCATTTTTTTCAAATTGTATATATCACTGTGTACTCATTATGTTATTTAATCATTGTAAGGACTCCAAAGAAGAGTGGTTGTTTTCTCTTACATTAAGTGAAAGTGGAATTAAGGAAGCAGGAGGGACTCACTGTGATCATTGTCACAGCAATAGAACCCCCAGAAGACCTGCTCTGTCAGGGCTCGGCTGTGTGCTGGATTAAATGAGCTGCTCAAAATCATTTAATCATTTTCCAACTTCTTCATGTGCCACATTTCACATGGCTCAAAAGGAAGGCAGACACAGTTGTCCTCAGCAATGTGCCTGGCCAAGTTTCTGTCTGGAAGAGTGCCCAGAAAAGACTGAATTCACCCTTTTCCTCTTCGGATCATTGCTACTGCTGGAACCTTAATGGATCTTGCTAGGGACCATGGATACATATCCTCTGAGCATCCAGAGAAGAGGTAGATGTAATAACTCTCTCTCTCTCTCTCTCTCTCTCTCTCTCTCTCTCTCTCTCTCTCTCTCTCTCTCTCTCTCATTCCCTCCTTCTCCCCTCATCTCCTAAACTAGCAAGCACAATGGGACTGGGTATAATTTTTCCCAAAGAAATAACCAAGAGAACTACTGAGAGACAAAGGGGAAATAACTTTTGTTTACTAATTTCTCATAATTCAGAAGGCTATCTATTACATCATTCTTGAGTTCTGCATGTGTTTACAAATTCACTACAAATATCATTCTTCCATTTTGATCCTCCTGAATTTATGTAAAAATAATACAAAGCATGTATGATGTGATTCAAGAAAATGCAAAGGGTTTGATAAAAACAGGGGCCAATGAGCCATCAGAAAGTAGAGTTAAAAGTGGTTGTCTGGAGGATACTTATCATGTTAAAAAATAGATGTGAATAGTTGATTAAATATGTGAATATTGAGGTAGGTGTGTTAATTTAATAATGAGGGACATAACACTGGAAACTTTAACCATACCTCAAATGTCACACAATCTTTTCAAAATATGATACAGTTATTTACACAAGGGAAAAAATGTCATTCTTCTAAAAGTGGCATCAAATTCTTTGTTAGCCCTTGCTGTTGAGTTACACACATAAAGTCTTATTTCATTTGACCTACCTTGACATGACACAGGAGAGGTGGGATATTTAAGCTCTCCAGAAAGAAAGCACTGGTCTTTGCTTCTGTCTTCGGGAAACAAGTGGATACACAGGAAGTTTCAAATAACAACACTAAACAATTTGACACCTAGCAGGTCATACCACTTATCTAAAACACACACACACACACACACACACACACACACACACACACACACACACATACACACACACACACACACACACACACACACACACACACACACACCTTTACTTACTAGAGATGATTGCATTGGTCTGACATTCATGTTCATGCAGGAGGCTACTCTTTCATGACCACATTGCAGGGCAAGACTTTTCCCTCCTCACTTTTGCACATGGAGTAGAAAATTGCTTGTAAGAACTCAGTATTAAGTCTTGGGGTTTTGTTGCAGGTGAACACTTTTGATTGATCATTTTCCTGTTTATTTGGCTTTGTTCTGTTTTGTGTGTGTTTAAATATATTTTGTTTTTCTTTGAACATTTCATATGCAAAATGTATATTTTAGGCCAGCAGTGGTGGTGCATGCCTTTAATCCCAGCACTCGGGAGGCAGAGGCAGGCGGATTTCTATGAGTTCAAGGCCAGCCTGGACTACAGAGTGAGTTCCAGGAAAGGCACAAAGCTATACAGAGAAACCCTGTCTCGAAAAACCAATATACATACATACATACATACATACATACATATATATATCATATCCAAACCTGTATTTCCCCATTTTCCTCTCCAACTCCTTCCAGACCTCCTCCATTTGTCTTCCTCCTAACTTCATGTCCTTTTAATTTAACCACTGAGATTAGCTATTGCTATCCATATGCGCATGAGTGTAAGTACAATCATGGAAGCATGGGCAATTTTCCAGGGATCACACCTCTAACTAAAAATAGTATTTCCTCCCCAAGCAGCCATCAGCTGCCAATAGCACCTTAACTAGTGGTGGGGATTTGTGATCCCTTCCTTTCCACATGGTGGGATGTTAATTGGCTTGACCTTGTACAGGTCTTATGTAGATAGCCACAACTACTGTGAGTTTATGTGTGTAGTGATGACCCTGTCATGTCCAGAAGATACTGTCTCACAGCATTTCTTCCCAATATCTGGCTCTAGCAATCCTTGAATACTGGAGAAAAGAGTTGTAATTGTAGATATCCCATTTTGTGTAAACCTATATGCCTTGCAAATAGGAAAAACCTAGTTTGAGATACCTTGCTGTGTCATGGAGCATCTTGCACAGAAATGGGAAGAAATGAAGAAGACTATAAAAGAATGGTGAGTTGAGATGGGCACAGATAACATATTTCCTTAATTTAATATATTATACAAAAAGGCGTCAAATACTTCTGTTTTGCTAGACCATATCCCAAAGGCAAAATATTTGTATAATCAGTAATAACATCACAAGTCATTTTGGTAATGGCAATCCAAGTTGTGATGGTTTGAATAAGAATGTCACTCATGGGATCATACATTTGAACACTTGGTCCCCAACTGATAGTACTCTGGGGGGGGGTGTAGGAGGCTTTGCTGGAGGAGGTATGCCAATGAAGGCAGGTTTTGGGAGATAAAAGACTCATGCAATTTTGAATTCACTCTCTGCTTTCTCCTTGTGGTTCAAGATGTATGCTCTCAGTTTCCATCTCTAGCCACCAGCCACCATTGTACCATTATAGACTCATCTCCCTCTTGAACCACATGCCAAAACAAACTTCTATAAGTTGCCTGGGTCATGGTGTTGTCACATCATAGTGACAGAAAACTAATAAATACACAGATGATGCTTAGGATTCCACAAAAATTAATATTTATCCTTACAGGGCTTCTACTACAGGAAAGACACTATCAGAAACAAATCATGATGTCCTATTTACTGATATATTGGAGAGAAACTCAAACTGATTCCCCTAAAATCAAGAACAAGACAAGGTAGTCCACTCTCCCCATATCCATTCAATTTAGTACTCAAAGTTCTAGCTAGACCAATAAGACAACAAAAGGAGATCAAGGGAATACAAATTGGAAAGGAAGAAGACAAACTTTTCCTATTTGCTGATGATATGATAGTATACATAAGTGACCCCAAAAACTCTACCAGGAAACTCCTACAGTTGATAAACAACTTCAGTAATGTGGCAAGATACAAGATTAACTAAAAAAAAAATCAGTAGCCCTCCTATATACAAATGATAAATGGGCTGAGAAAGAAATCAGAGAAACATCACCCTTTACAATAGCCACAAATAATATAAAATGCCTTGGGGTAACTCTAACTAAGCAAGTGAAAGACCTGTATGACAAGAACTTTAAGTCTCTGAAGAAAAAAATTGAAGAAGATATCAGAAAATGTAAAGATCTCCCATGCTCATAGATAGGTAGGATTACCATAGCAAAAATGGCAATCTTACCAAAAGCAATCTACAGATTCAATGCAATCCCCATCAAAATCCCAACACAATTCTTCACAGACCTGGAAAGAGCAATACTCAACTTCATATGGAAAAGCAAAAACCCCAGGAGAGGATGCCCTTCTTACTACACTTCCTTTGTGATAAGTGCATGGTAGTTTTAGAAGACAACTTAGCAAATGAACTTGTAACTAACTCAGTCTTGTCACTTAGTCAGGTGAACTTTTTATCATGTCTGAAGGCCTGTGTATTTTATATGGAAGCAAAACTGATCTTTCTAGTAAAATATGCAGTAAGCAGTTTATAGGATCAAAACTAGTGTTGCCAACATGGTTTATAAAGCCTACAACAGTGGGCACACTTGAATTTCAGAATGGCACCACCTGCCATGCACTCCTGGGAAACAGAGATAGGAAGTAATTCAGCAAGAGAACAACTTTCAGAGTTCACGGCACATTGCTGTGAAGAATCAAACCTGCCAAATTTGTCTACTAGAGTCATAGCCTTGGAGGATTGTAGAATTTAAGGGGACATTAACAATCGTGTGTGTGTGTGTGTGTGTGTGTGTGTGTGTGTGTGTGTGTGTGTGTGTTCTCGATCATGTGCATATTAATGAGCATCCACATTGCCCAGGCACACATGGATGGAAGACAGAGGTCGATGGCAGGCATCTTCCTTTGTCACTCTTCATATTATTTTTTGAAACAGGAACTGAACCTGGGGCTCACCAATTGGCAGGGATTGAACATATACACAAAATGCTTAGAGCATTCTCTTGGAACTCCCAATCTCTAAAACCATAAGCTTAATAAAATCTTTCTTTATTAATTACCCAATGTTAGGTATTTTTCTATAACAATGAAAAATGATGAAAACACTTTCCCCAGAAAAGAAGTATAAAGAATAGCACTTAAGGGCTAGCTAGGTGTGGTGGTGAATGCCTTCAACCCAAGCATTTGGAGGCAGATGTAATCTTTGAGTTCAAGACCAGTATAGTCAACACAAAGTTCCAGGGTACCCAGGAACAGACATAAGAAAGATTAAGCTTTAAACCTAAAGAGAAGTAAGAAACATAAAGTTGTAAAACATAAATCAAGACAAGTAGAAAAGAAGAAAGAAAAGAAATATTACTTTCTTTTCTAGGCAAAATATACATAACACAGAGCAGTTTTATCAAACAGAGGGGAATAGAAAGTTTTAAAACAAACATTGTGGCTGAGTGGAAGGCAGGGCAGTGAACCTTCCAACAAGGTGCTCCACAACCAGCATCTCTGAAGGACAGAGCCCACAAGTCTCAGAAGAGCTAGCCCCTCTCATGTTAAAGCAAAGCAAAGTGACAAGAGTGACCTCACCAGAAGAAATGTCAGACTGCAGGAATCATATTCTTATTTCTATCATTGTGAAGTTGCAGATAGTGTTCCACCACCCTTTGAAATGCATCCATGCTAGCATTTCCTTAAGGATGATGATTGGAAATAGTGTTGAAAATAAAAGTCTCCATAGTCACCATGAAAAAGCTCACTACATTTTTCTTTAGGAACAAATATAATCTTGGACACACAGAACATAACATACAGAAAATAGATAATCTTCCCTATTGGCTGAAACATCAACTGCATGAAGTATTCCAGGCTGTGAAATGGAAGAGATGTGTTAGTAATAAACTGTATAAAACGTTGAATACTTGACTGAAATGTTATGCCTTTTCTGAGTAGAAAATTCAACTGTAGTTCCTCTGGAGAATTTTTGTATCTAGATGGAATGATCAAAGCTTCATTGTCAGAATTTATTTTACAGCAGATATAAAAGACAGGTGTTATAGTAGTTAACTATTGCTGCTTTAAGCATTAAACCAAAATTTTCCAGCTTTAAATAACCAGCACTTTTAAAATACAGTTTCTAATAGGGGGAATTCAAGAGTGAGGAAAAGAAGCATTCTGACTCAGGGTTCCTCATGAGACTGCATTTTAGCTGTCATCCATGATTACATCAATGCCATGGAATTCACAAGAACCTTCATCCTCAGAGATTGGGATGCTAATCGACACTTACACACTTTCATGAGTGTTCCAAGAGAAAGTGGATGGGGAGGAACCTTGGTGCTTGCGGTGCCCAACCCTCCGAAGTTGCACACTTTGCTGTCACTTCTGCTCTTTCTGATATATTACCTGGGGCTCTCCATAGCCAGTCTGCACTGAAATGTGTAGAAGGGACGGTTGTACTCCACACCGATGAGGGAGAAACAACAAAGAAATGGAAAACCTGAATTAAAACTGCCGGACATACTTATTTAGAGCCTTCGTCTGTACTAGGAATGAAAACAGTGATAAAGGGTATGAAATGCTCTTCTAGGACCCAGAACTGGCTTCCCAGAACCCATCACTCACTCCCTCTAGTAACTCCAGCTCCGGTGGCATCAATACCTCTCACCTCTACAAGCACCCACTCTCATATGTACATTTTCATACGCAGACACACATATTCACACAATTTTAAAAACCAGGAGACCCGATATACATGGCAAAACACTTGAACACATAAAAATAAAAAATAAATTAAGAACAATTTTGCCGAGCGGTGGTGGTGCACGCCTTTAATCCCAGCACTCGGGAGGCAGAGCCCGGCAGATCTCTGTGAGTTCGAGGCCAGTCTGGTCTACAGAGCAAGATCCAGGACAGGCACCAAAACTACACAGAGAAACCCTGTCTCGAAAAACAAACAAACAAACAAACAAACAAACAAACAAACAAACAAAAATATGTATAAAAAGCTATGAAGAAAATGTCAACAGTATAAGATAATCATAGTTTACACATTCAGCCTTGTAATATTCTAGGGATGTCTTAACTCTCATGTGTCTCTAAACCCAACAGACGTTTGAGGTATGGGAACAAGTTAAAGTGCACTGTCACGGTGAGAGAAGCAAACAAGGTTTGGACTGGGGCTTTGCTAGCGCTTTCTAGGTTCATACATTTAAACTTTTTCCCAGATGACTAGTTTTAAGCTTATAGTGATGTATTAATTAGAACATAAGGTTTTTTAATAAAATGCTAATATATTATATTTAGTCATTCTTTGAATGATTTGCAAATGAACATATGAAAGTATGACATCCTCTCATAATATCCAGAGGTCATGGGAAATTTTTAAATAATATTTTTATTAATTCTTGGACAGTTTCACGCTTGTATATAATGTATCTTGGTCATATCCATTCACATTCCCTATTCCCCACCTCTGGCTGCTTCCACCACATCTCTCTTCTATTTGGTGTATATCTAATCTATCTAATTTAATTAGTGCTGCCCATATGCACATAGCTGTGGGGCAGTCCACCAGGGCACATGTAACTTATCTGTTGCTTGAATTCCAAACAGTCTTATAATAATAACAACAACAACAACAACAACAACAACAATAATAATAATAATAATAAAAACAGAGCCAGATATTGGGGTAAATGCTGAAAGATCAGAGAGACAAAAGAACAAGATACTAGAGAAACTTCTCACCACTACTGAATGATCAGGCCAAATGGAAGGCAAGATCCTATCTCCACAAATCCTCTGACTGAAAGCTCCTCAGTCTTCAGCTTTAGCTTTTGAGTTCCTGTCCCCTCGTGCCCTATATGCCAAACCATATCACTTCCTTCCTAGTGCTAGGATTAATGATGTAAGTGCTTCCCAAATAATGGTAGCCAAGGCATGAGATCTCAAGTGCTGGGTTTAAAGGTGTGTGCCACCACTGCCTGGCTCTGTTTCTCTCCTAGACTGAAACAATCTCATGTAGTCCAGGGTGACTTTGAACTCACAGAAATCCAGACAGATCTCTGCCTCCTGAGTGCTAGGATTAAAGGTGTGTGCCACCGATGCCTCTATGTTTAATCTAGTGGCAAGCTTTATTTGATACACAATATATCATCACGAATCTCAGTGTCCATACTCCTAAAGAGAAGCAATTCTCCTCCCAAGCCATCAACACAACAGCTTGTCAGGTTGGAGTCACATGAGATTCTTCTATCTTTATCATCTGGGAATCTGGAGACATGTGGCACCTCAAGTTCACTATCCCTTCTTCCGTCCCATCAACCTTCCATATAGGATGACTTTACACAGGAGCAACATTTGCTGGCATGAAGAATCTTTTGTATTAAACTCTCCACACTCTTCATAGATGAAATATCTCAAAAACAAGCCACCATGTCTCAGACACATTTGATAGGCCTTGCTTAATCTTTAAAGCCCTTTTTCACATCAGAGATTAAAATAGTAATGAAGAAACTTAAAAGGGCAGAAAAATTGTGTAAATGAGATTTCGTAGAAAAATAAAACTAGGGCCAGGCAGTGGTGGTGCATGCCTTTAATCCCAGCACTTGGGAGGCAGAACCAGGTGGATCCTCTCTCCCCTCTCCCATCTCCCCTCTCCCCTCTCCTCCTCTCTCCTCTCTCCTCTTCTCTCCTCTCTCCTCTCTCCTCTCTCCTCTCTCCTCTCTCCTCTCTCCTCTCTCCTCTCTCCTAAGGCCAGCCTGATCTACAGAGTGAGA
Organism: Peromyscus maniculatus bairdii; assembly: GCF_049852395.1. Classification (NCBI taxonomy): domain Eukaryota; kingdom Metazoa; phylum Chordata; class Mammalia; order Rodentia; family Cricetidae; genus Peromyscus; species Peromyscus maniculatus. Next base: position 202,949,725 of record NC_134852.1, on the reverse strand, counting down.
TTCAGGACAGGCACCCAAACTATACAGAGAAACCATGTCTTGAACCCCCCCCCCCCGCAAAAAAAAAAGAGAGAAAAAGAAAACTAGTACAAAATAATTGGTGTCCATTGCTCAGGACCTGTGTCTGCCAGAACATTGGTATATTTCACCACATTTCTGATTTTAGAGAGCTCTGTCCTTTGTGCTGTACTTCTGTCTCTGCAAGGAATCCCTTTAAAGACAATTCAAAGATAGAAAGATTGATCTTCTAACCTGGATATTTTCTGTGTAGGAGATAGTGGCTTATTGGGAACTACAGATGAAAATGAGTGCCAATATTTATTCATGACATATGTTCTTCTGAGCTCAAAAGTATTAGACTTGAAAGTTGTGTGATTTTAAAGCAAATTGAGCAAGGCCACAACTGTTAATAAAATGTAAAACTGTATATTAACTATGATCTCTGATGAACTATACTTGGGAAACACACACTGACATTTTGTTTAACAAAGAAGTATCTGATTTTAAATTAGACTTTATTGTGATTATTAACCTGTAGAAATTTTAATTATCCTTCAAATGCTTGAAGATTTATAATGGAGAAGTGCCAGAAAAACCCCAGTGCTAATTAAATCCAGTGAAATGTTTCCTTTACCTGAAGATAGGGAAGCTCTTGTTTGTCAAATCCCTTTCAGCCAAATAACCACTTAACTAGTCTCAAATTGAATATCTTATTTAATATTTCGAATTATCCCTTCTCACCAGGGAGCTGCAGTTGAATATTATAACTGCATCATCCAGGGAAATGTTTCTTACCCTCCTGACTGCAGGAATGGGAAAAAAAAAGTTTCTTTATATCACTGAGTAGATTGAACTCTGGGAGAATGAGCCAACTGACATTTTTAAGGAAAAGAACATAAGTAAGAGGCAGATGTGGCTTCCACTGATGCATACAAATCCTGGTCCAGAGAACAAAAGAGGAGTTGGAACTTTTCCTGTGCAGAAAGACCTGACTTTTCTTGCTGAGCATGCAAAGCTATAAGCCTTTTCAGTCAAATCATGGTCAGCAAATAATGGTATGAAGTAACAGGGAAGAAGGTTGCGATAACCTGCGTGACAACATCACATAAGGGACAAGTGGGTCTGGTAGAGCATCTTTGCTTGTGTGTCTGTGGACAACTCACTTTAATACTTTGGATGACAGCTGCAATGGCACCTCAGATACAGCTGAAATCATTCTTGCTTTTTTTTTTTTTTTACTATTTAGGCTTATTTCATTTGGGATAATGTTAATAATAACATATTGCCAGGTAATTTTTTCTAGTTTTGTCCTCAGTGCAGAATGTCTTGCCATGTCGTGTAGATTAAAATCTAGTGGCATTTTACTGTGTTTTCAGCTCCCAAGCAGGAAGAGTGCTACTCTCACTCTCTCTCCTTGGTGGGTTCCCTGTTTTGGAGAGACAAAGACTTCTACAGGGGAGGCTTGCTCTCCTGCCACCTTCTCTTTGGCTGTTTTTCTAATTTTCCATGAGGTCTGTCCTCTCTTTTGTTTCAGCAAGGTCTTCAGAAGTACAGCATTTCAAAGCTTTCTGCACCTCTTGTTCCCCTTGTTAAGTGGGGATTTATTTAAAGTCTCCAAGTCTCATAGACATATCAGTAATAGTTAATTAGATGTGGTGACTTGGTATGGTGGTTTGAATATGAATAGGCACCATAGATTCATGTATTTGAATGATTGGGGAGAAGCATAATTAGAAAGGATTAGGAATTGTGGCTTTGTTGCATTCAATATGGCCTTGTTGCAGTAGGTGTGGCCTTGTTGGAAGAAGCCCACACTAGGTCCTATAGTGGTATTTGCCCCACGCATGACCTTGGGCTATAGGGCCTGAATGAGGTGATTCTTCTTGCTGTTGTACATGACCTCTTAAAAGAAGAGGAAGAAAAGTCACATGCCCTGTCCCCCTGCTGCCTGCAAGGTGGTTCACTCCTGGTCAGATCAGAGGATGACTTCAGCTGTATAATCTGTTCTGTATTTGTAAGTGTATTTCCTCAATTTATATCTTAATAACTCTCGATTACCCATTAAATAGACTCATGTGGATAGATCTTAATATGTCATGCCCAACATGGAGCACAAACTTACAACCCTGAGATTAAGAGTCTCATGGTCTACTGACTGTTACACATATCCCACCCAATCCCATAGGCCAAGCAGTTATAGAAAGATCCAATAAAACTTTAAAGAATATGCTAAATAAGCAGAAACAGGTAACAAATGACTCCTGGGAATAGATTATATAATGCTTTATTAACCTTGAATTTTCTCAATGTTAATGAGAAAGTAACTACAGTTGCAGAGAGACATTGGACAATGGAATAAACTCTTGGGCTAAACCAACCGGTTTACTTCAAAGATGTGTTGATCTCGAAATGAAAATCAGGATACATTCTACATTGGGGAAGGGGTTTGCTCTTGTTTCTGCTAGAGAGGAAAAGGATACCAACAAAATTAATAAAAAATTTGCTTCAAACAAGAGAAACCCCTTGATGAGTAGAAGTAATAGCTTATACACCAGTGTGACAAAACTACAAGTTTTAAGAAAAACTCAACAAACAATGGTCAAGGCAGAGTTCTGTTTTTTTGTCTTCATAGGTTAATATAAATAGCCATCTTCAAGAAATCATAAGGCCTTGGACACTCTACCACACAAAGTAAGGACCTATTGGCACTAATATAATCTACAGGGTAATATCTCAATGCCTAACTTCTATATCTCTTCAACTCTAGAATAGTTGTGGTCCTGATTAAATTATAAATCAAACTGGCTTTGGAGTTAGAATGTGGCTCTCTCCTTATCTAAACCCAAGCATATTGTTAAAAGAAAATGTAGGAGATTCTGTCTCATCATAAGAGCTGACTGGTGTGAGACAGAAGAAAACCAATAATCTAGGGACCATTGTTGTCAAGATTCTATTTTTTTCCATGATTTTCCTTGATTTCTGGAAATCCTTTCTCAAATCACCTTAAATCCAAACTTTTCATTTCGTTATTAATAATGTTCAAGTTTTCCACAGTGAAAAATAAATCTTTCCAATAACAATCTCTAAAGTCTCCAGAAGGAAGATGGGCCCTCACAACAATGATTCTACCCATTCCAGTAAGATGCCATTGTAACTGAGAACATTATTCAATGATCAGCTTTGAACTGAAAAATTCTTCAGGACAGTTCTAAGATGAGATAGTCCATCATAATACACTTCTAGCCAGATTCTCAGACAACCTTATCCATTACTCTGAGACTGGCTGCAGACTCTATATCTATCCCCATTGTGACCTAACTATCTAAGCTTTCTTACAGGACACCATAGAGATACCATTGTTGCTGAAGATTTCCTGTGTCCCAGCCTGTTGGTGGTCTGGACAAATCTCTCCCACTTGCATCCCCCAAATAAATACACAGAGGCTTATATTAATTAAAACTGCTTGGCCATTAGCTCAGGCTTACTACTGACTAGCTCTTACACTTAAACTCAGACCATTTCTATTAATCTATATGTTGCCATGTGTTTCATGGCTTTACCTTTGTGTCATTGCATGCTGTTCCCTGGATGGCAGGGTGGCATCTCCTCACTCAGCCTTCCTCTTCCCAGAATTTTCCTTGTCTGTTTATTCCACCTATACTTCCTGCCTCACTGTTGGCCAATCAGTGTTTTATTAAACCACTGTACAAAAGCATTATCCCATAGCATTTTCCCTTTTCTGTTTAATTAAAAAGGAAGGTTTTAACTTTAACATAGTAAAATTACATATAAGAAACAGTTATCAAGCAAGAATTACAGTTACAATATCTAGTCGATTTGTATTTTGTAAAATTAAAGAAAATATTTTATCTATCCTATATTTGTGAATCTAAAGTTTCATCTCTAATTTATCTTTTATCATAACCAAGAAAAACCATAATTATAATGATATAGTCTTCAACTAAACCAGAGACCTCAGAAGGATATAATATTACCTAAGAAAACATGAAGAGCATTGTAAGCAACTTCCGATACTCTGGAAATGACAGAAACAGCTGCCTGCCTGGAGAGTTATCCAAAATTTCTCTGCAGCATTAGGGCATCCATCTTCAGCCTATAGGTCTAGTTTCTCAGTCACTTTTCTCTGTATCCTATAGAATATCTGGAAGTTTCTTCTGTGAAGCAGGAACCTGAAGGACCATTTTGCCTTGCAAAGTTCAGTGGCTACCTTCCTATGGGTCCTGCATGTCCAGTTGATGCAATATTTTGTCAAACAGTTCAGGCAAGAATAGTTTCTTGCCCAAATGGCTATTTTTTGCCAAGAAGAAGATAAACTCCATATGTAGTGTCTTCAATGCCCATCCTCCTCTCTGAAGTAAATTAGTCCTGCCAGGAGCAGACATGTCTCACTGTCCAGAAAGTCTAATTTTTTAAAACACTTTAAATGCCATATTTTGTAGGTCTTTGAAGTGTTTGAAGATTACCTAGCTACTTGAATAATATCTAAGTATACCTGGAAAATTTAGCATGACTATAAGTTTGTCTATCATAGAGGACATTATTAATCTGTATTTCTTAATTATCTATTACAATTTAAATGAGTTACATAAACATAATAACTTAAACATGAGTAGAAATATTTATATAGTATAACAAAATCAACTCTAAATTTGTATCAATAAACTAAAATTTATAGCAATGTAAAATATTTATCTTATATTTCTATATCATATCCCCCTTTCTTCTTTTAGAAAGAGATTCAATAATTTGTAATCAATAACCTAAACAAGGACAAATATTCATAATCCAGTTTTTGGGAATGTGGGCATAGTTTTCTAGGCTACTCCTGCTGTTAAAGGGTGCTGTGTTCTTATGGGGATCCTGAGAAAATTAAGAATTATGGTCAAGTCCTGACTAAAATAGCCTGTGAGGCTGCATTGTCTGAGCCACTTGCTTTGAAGATGATTTTGGATATTGGATGATCCAGGCAATGGTGTCACTAGAGACCTTTCAGGGTATCTTGGCTGGTCAAATCTGTTGTATCTTAATATGAAAACAATCCATAGCCTCTTGCTTCTTGTGGAAAGAAAAGCAGAACCTCCTTCCAAAGCAACATATCCTTAGATCTAAATTTTGAAGTCAAGATACCTTTAACATATATATATATATATATATATATATATATATATATGTTATGGGTAGAGCAAATACCACTACATTTCCCCTTTTGGTGTAAACTCGGGAGGCAGAGCCAGGTGGATCTCTGTGAGCTCGAGACAAGATAACATAATATATATATATATATATATATATATATATATATATATGCTTAATTTACATAATATATATATATATATATATATATATATATATATATGCTTAATTTAGCAGCCTTTACAATCAAATCTGTATAATATCCATCTTTATGTGGCTTATTTTTATACTACCTACCTTTACTGTCTCTTTAAAGACCTTTATTTTTATTTTTTAAAACTATTTCTTTATATAACTGTCTATATTCATTTTCTCCTCTCTTCCAAGCCTATGTACATTTTTATACATGTTGTGAACCACTTTAAGTCTTATTCCATTTGAATTGGCCTTATTGTGAATCTATTGCTTTAAAATGTTGAAGACTAGATAGTTACAGTTACAAACTTCTTGTATCTTAACTAGAACATATGTACTAGAGTTACAATCTTCAAAACAGGACAGTTATTGGAGTCATCTTGGTAATTTGCCATTTGCCTATGTTCTGGACATTTCTGGACACAGCATATCTTGATTGTTTAATGTAATTCTTGTTGGTTGTAGTTCCATTTTTGTTTATGTTATTGCCTTTTGTTCTTCCTGAACAATGCTTGACAATCATTCTTATTGTACATAATTTGCATTAAATATAGGACTTTCTTTTTTTTTTTTTTTTGGTTTTTTTTTTGGAGACAGGGTTTCTCTGTGTAGCTTTGCGTCTTTCCTGGAACTCGTTCTGTAGTCCAGGCTGGCCTCGAGTTCACAGAGATCCACTTGGCTCTGCCTCCCGAGTTTACACCAAAAGGGGAAATGTAGTGGTATTTGCTCTACCCATGACCTTGGGCTATAGGATCCAAAGGAGATGGTACTTCCTGCCATTGTATGTGACCTTTTAAAATGAGAGGGAGAAGCATCACATGCCCCTCTCCCTGATGCCTGTGAAGTGGATTCACTCCCAGTCAATTCAGAGGACAACTTCAGTTGTCTACTCCCTTCTGTATTCATGAATATATTTCCTCAATTTATATCTTAATAAATCCCTATTACCCCTTAAATAGACTCATGCGGATTGATTCTAATAAGGTTCAGTGTCACTCTTCCTGCTGCTTGCAGATCCAAATGCAGAATTCTCAGCTACCTCTTTACCACCACATTCCACAATTCCTACCATTACAATAATGAACTAAACCTCTGAAATTGCAAGAACTATCCAAGTAAATGCTGCCTTTCATAAGAGTTGTCATAGTCATGGTGTCTCTTCACAAGAATAGAACACTGAATGAGACACTTGGGGAATATTAAGATTCACACCGGGACCAGTGCTGTTGGAGAGAATATATGGTTCTCCAAAATATGGATAGGCATAATCCAATCAACTGATGTCTTGAATAAAGTAAGGAGCATGACTTCTGTCAATAAGAGGAAATTAATTCACTAGAAGACTGCCTTCCAAAGGAAGCTGTACTTCTGGCTCTCTCATGTCTTCTGATACCGGTCCATTTCTGTACTAGAAAGTAAGTATGTGAACCTATGTCTGATATAATAAATCTTCTATATATGTCCTGTTGATTCTGCTTCACTGAAAAATCTTGATTAATACAACATTAAATTAGAAAGTGCCAAATATTTTATTTAACTCATTAATAAATGATTAGACCCATAAGATATAAGGTCAGATTCTTTTTTTTTTTTTTTTTTTTTTTTTGGTTTTTTGAGACAGGGTTTCTCTGTGTAGCTTTGCGCCTTTCCTGGAGCTCACTTGGTAGCCCAGGCTGGCCTCGAACTCACAGAGATCCACCTGCCTCTGCCTCCCGAGTGCTGGGATTAAAGGCGTGCGCCACCACCGCCCGGCTATAAGGTCAGATTCTAATAAAAATTGCATTTGCAGTTTCTATGGGCCAGGATTTCAGATATGCCTTAATTGGATCTTCTGTTTTATATCTCACTATGCTGTAATTAGATCATCATCTAGGGTTAGTTTGTAACCTGGGGAAAATCTACCTTCAAGATCAGCTGTTGGCAGGATGAGTTTTCTATGATTGTAGATGTGAGGACTTTACTGACTGTCAGCTAAAAGTAATCTTAAGTTCCTATAGATTATCCCCAATTCGTAAAGACTGATTTCAGCTTTTGTTATGTGTGTTTCAATAATAGTCAATGAGTGAATTGAGGATGCAAAGTGTATTAGCAAATTAGAGACATAAATAGTGTAAAACAATTATGAAAGATATATATCATTACTGTGCCATATTTTACCTATAATAAACAAGGTAGAGATCCAATCACAATTCAAGGAGGTAATTATTTAGGAGTATTAAGTGGAACCTTATGTTTACTACAGAAAGAAAATCAAAAGCTCATACTCCATGGAATCCAATATTCCCTAAAGATCCATTTTGAGGACAGTTTTACATAGTCCTACCATCTGTCCAACAATTACACCCTTAAGGCATTTAATTATGAATTGAAACCTCCACAAAATTGTTTATAGTAGCTTATTCGATTTTCATTAAAAACTGATTACAAGGGCTGCTGATAAAGAATGGGAGCAGACAGTGAAGTTATTATGTGACATTGTAATTATACATATATAGCATTACTCATTTAAAAAATTCCATTGAACTTTCTGAGAAAGATGTAAAATGATGTGTACAAATTCAACAATAGCTCATTTAACAGTTTAAGGAATTCCTAGTATGGAATTCAGAATGTAAAGTTAACTACATTTATTCTCATGTAAATTATTTACATGTTTTGCTAATTAGAAAACAGATGGGGAGACTTGAAGAGAAACAGAAATTGTTATTTACCTAGCAAGTCAAATGTTGACACACTTGGTTGTAGCTAGAGTTTTCCGCTTTGTCCACAGTCAGGACAAATCTTTGTCACCCACCAGTCCCACAGCCGCTCAGACCCAACCAAGTAAACACAGAGACTTATATTGCTTACAAACTGTATGGCCGTGGCAGGCTTCTTGCTAACTGTGCTTATAGCTTAAATTAGTCCATATCCATAAATCTATACCTTGCCACGTGGCTGGTGGCCCACCGGCATCTTCACATGCTGCTGGTCATGGCGGCATCTGGCAGTCAGTCCTTCTGCCTTCCTGTCCTTTTATTTCTCCTCTCTGTTAGTCCCGCCTATCCTTCCTGCCTAGCCACAGCCGATCAGGTTTTATTTATTGATCAATCAGAACAACTTGACATACAGACCATCCCCCAGCACAGCCAAGTGCAGACCATCTCAGACACCTGCACTCAGGCCCATGGTCCTAATCATCCTCTATGCGGACCTGCTGGGTAACGCCACAAAGAACCCAAGAAGGGCTCCCACAGGACACACAGAACATCCCACAGCACTTGGTCACCAAAATATCCTCTCATTGGTTCACTCTAATTTTGTAACTGTGGAGCTTGAGGATATGGAAGTCCATGCCAGTCTCATAAAGATGTACACAATACAATGAGAAGAACTGTCATTTGAACTTTCACATCCCTAGCTTTTCTCTTCATGTCAGTCTTGTTTCTTAATCATTTCCTCATCTTTTAAAAACCATGTGGTCCCTTTTAAACTTCAAGGCTACTGCTGTCCTCTATACTTTCTACAGGAAAGAATATAATTTCTACTTTTATTCTTAGAAAGTATGTATTCCCCATTAAAACAGAAAAATGCTGTTGAGAAATGAACGCAGTTATTGGCTCTGAGAGTAAATGCATAGAAAGAACCAACAAGTCTGAAGGTAAATGTAAAGAAGTGTGGATGATTATGTTAGTCATTCTTCTCATTGCTATAGCAAAATGCTTGAGAGAAATGAATGCAGGAGAGTGAGGGTACTTGACTTTGGATAATTATTTGAGGCTATCTTACTCTTTCCTGGCAGGGAAGGAGTGGAAGCTTAGCCTGTGGAGGTAGAAGTGTCGAGTTGTTGGCCACATCATGGCAGCTGACCAGAAGGCAGAGACAAGGCCAGAAGTAGAGCAAAGATGAATTTCTTTGTGAGTAATCGGTTAGGGAATGAGTAAAAGTCTACTTTGGTCAAGTATTCTTCAGTGCCCAAGATTGGGGCGAGTGAGGACTCAGGGCTGCATATGCTCCTTGCAGTTAGCAAATGTGGAGTAGAAATGAACAGAGGAGCCGTCTATTCTAAATACACTGTTCCCTTGCTGCTAGAACTACAGCTGAGAGAAA